>NC_064885.1:42704499-43964507 GCF_929443795.1 Astur gentilis | reverse complement strand
TGTGACAGTACTCTGAAAAAGTCCTGGAGAACTGACAGTCTGTGACAATTGTATTTATGGATTTTACCAGACCAACACAAGGAATTCTGTCTTTGCAGAACAATTCTAGAAATACACATAAAACAGGAGAGACATTTGCTATTGCATTTCACTGCCCTGATTCTCCTTGAAGTGTACAGCTATACTGGACAACAACAAACTGGGGATGGGGTGGAAATGTTGATTTCTTCCTTTTTTGCTGTGTCATCTGCTTCCCAAACAAATCACCATCTTCTTGTTTGTGGCTGCGGAGTCTGTAAAGCAACACGGAAACCTGCTTTGGTTTTAACACAGCATTTTGTATGGCACAGCACATTTTGCCAGGTTTTAGCTGTAGTCGCAGTAGTTGCTCTCAGAGCAGACGTGACGTTCACAGTGCCCGCGTTCGCTTCCGAAGTTGCTGGCAGCCAGGCAGCAACAGGGGAGAGAAAGAAAACATGAGTTCTCATTTCTGTGGCCCTAGTTTGCATCTGATGGCTGCTGTTTATCTTTGCCTTCTCTAATCAGCATGCTTTCTGGCAGCCTTATTTTTAATGTTATATAAAACAGACATCTTTCTGCTGGTGGAACTAAAATGAATGCACCCTCAGTATACTCATGAGACAGCAAGAAACAAATGTGAAATTTGTTTCTGGCTACAGCAAGATCTGGTCCCAGCACCACACTGATGAATTTTGCTGAAGAAAACATAGCTGAAAGATTAATTTTCCAGGTTTATGTAAAGAATATTTCATTGAAATCTACCTTTCCGGTATTAGATAAAATACAGGATGTTAAATAAACAACCAGTTCTTTACTGTTTTTACAGTCAAAATTGTGTTTTGTGTGTGGTAGGACAGCCTATTAGTTATGCATTGTGTATGCGCACAAAGATGGAAATCTGCTGCAAGCCACCGAAAAGAATGGCAGCTTGATGTTTCAATGTGGTAGGATAATTTATATTATATGGCTTGATTATAGTCAGTTCCCGAGACAGAAAATAACTTTCCTGAAAAGCCTTAGTCTATTCTAGTGTCTCCCAGTATCTCTGAGAAAACAGATTTCTTGTCCGTGTATTATATCCATTACTCCATGGATATCCCATTTGAAATTTCTCGGGCATTGCATGTAAAACACCCCTACAGCTGAGACTCGTCCACACTGATGCTGGAAAACGGAGGGAGTCTGGTGACTAAAGATTACTCCGAGACCACCTGCGACTCTGCAACCACAGTCAATAGTCATCTGTTTTGATAAGAAAGTTGTTATGACAATAATATTAGTGAAGTGGAGCTGTTTGGCCAGGTGCTCTCATGCAGCCCCCCCTCGGTGGGAACGTCGCTGGTTTGGTTGCTGAGCCCCCCTCCGTGGCTATATATAACACTTCTCTATAAACCAGTGAGGCTGCTCTCCAGAATCAGTTTGGGTCTTGCTGTGAATGCTGCTGACTTCCAGAGCTTTGTCCTACAATACAGAGAAGGCATTTAGCAATCAGGAGGGTCTCCAGGCAGAAGGCAGACGTCCTGCCCGTTCGTGATGACTTGGCGCTGCCTCCAGCCCCGGCAGCTTATCCCCCGCACCGTCCCTCCTCTCGGGCTTTTCTGAAACAGCAGTCGTGTCCTCTGTGGTTTTTCACCTTACTTCACGGGGCTAACCAGGCTCTCAGTTCTTACGATTGTCCTAGTCGCTTCTTTGTGGATCTGTTCCCATTTGAATCCTGTTTTCCAAGGAAAAGCTGTAAGCGTGGTACACTGTGCTCCCAGCAGATGCTTTCCTTCTGTCTTGCCCCATGTCACTCGTATTCCTCTCTCTACCATGAACACCTGGCTGATGGAAGCAGCACATGCAATTGCAGGGTGTGACCTTGAGCATTGGTGTTCAACGTTCATGCTGGGACTGAATGCTGCCCTCAGGTCTTTTCCTTCCATGGTCATAATTTACAGTATCGCCTTCACCCCAAGCTTCCAGAAAAAAGAAAAAAAAAATTGTTTAAGAAAACAAACAAACATGAAACGCTTTGTCCATGACCTGCTATTTTACATGCCAATTCTGCTGGCATTCTGAAGAGGAGGTGTGCGCTCTTGGACCTTTACTTCTAGCCTAAATGTGATGATTTTTGTTGCCTTTGTTCCTGTGTTCAGGATGAGAACCTCCTTGAGTAATTGCTGTCAGTTTTGAGGCAAATTGTGATATCCTGTAATTTCTCTTCCATCCACCCAGCACCGTGGCTGCCTTTCCTTCTTTCTTCTAATATTTGTTAAACTTAAGAACCTTCTACTGTTTTGTTCTTCGCAAGTGTAACTCTGCTTGTGTTTTGGCATTGTCTGTATCCTTTCACTTCGCAATACCTCTTATGCACTTATGTTATTATTCTTCATAGCTCTCTCCTTTCTCCTAAGTATGTCTTCATGCTGGCCTCTCGGTCAGTCAGTTGGGCTCTGGAGCACTCTTCAGCAGCTCTCCCCTCCCCAGGCTCCCCTTTTTGGAAGAAAATTAGAAAGCATGTTTTTGCATCTTAGACTAGAATATAAAAAATGTGGAGTTTCCTCCACATGTAACTCCCTTACCTGCTGAGTTCACTCACTACTCCCTTTAACTTCTCAAAAATTTTACCTTGTGAAATATTTAATTACAGGCATGTGTTTGCTTATTTGTTTTAACTTAACTTTTCATTTAAATGCACAATCTGCTCGTGATCAGGATTAATACTACTTTTTCCTTGTGATTATGTTTCTATAGATGACTCCTCTTCTTAGCATCCACCTGCAATCCCCGAGTTTTCTGTACAGCATCTTCATCTACTCCCCTGTCACATCTTAATTCTTTTATCTTTTATTTTCTAGATGCATTTTTAATCCTCTGATTTTCTCCCCTGTGAGCTCTGTCAGAGCTCATTTCACACAAAAATAACTTCTGATAGGTATCCTTTCATGGCTAATGCCAGTCCCACAGATTCTGCATTTGTTGGCTGCGTTTTCTCCTCCATTGATGGAGCTATATTGCATCCCTGCTTTAGTAAATACCGTGATTTCTTCCCATGGGTTGCTATTTTTACATTGAAAAGAAGAGAGGATAAATGTCCAGCAAACTCTTCTGTTACTGCTAATTCTTCCTTCAACTTCTCTAATTCCTGGACTTCTGCCTAGCTCAGCCTTCCCTCGCTGTCCCCCCGCTTTTGGCTGCGCAGTCCATCGGCAGCGCTGGAAGGCTGGAAGCCTCCCCCGCACCCTCTGTCTCACTCCCAGCCTAGCCCCGAGCAGGATCTGCAAGCTGCGAGCTCCAGCAGACCACAGATGCTATAAATTGCCACTGAGCAATCCACCAAGCAACACAGGCCCAATCAAACTCCCTTACCGGCTCCCTCTGCTGTGGTCAAGGATTTCCCCGTAAGAGCAAGTTCTTGCAACCCTTCCCTTGGTTGCAGCGGCAGAAGCAACATGCGACGCTGCAGGCGCAGGCTCTGGTACGGGCAGGTTTGCTGCAGACCTGTTGTGCCCGACATCATTTTTCCATACGCGAATGGTGATGTTTCCGGTATACTTCAGACACAAACAGGAAAACCTTCCTTCCGGACATGGTAAATAACATTACCTCATCTTCTGATACTATTCTTTACAACAGTGTTTCATTATAATGGGATGTTGGACACAATACCAAGAGGTTAAGGACGTCGATCCAAGGTCTGGGAGCCCTGGAGAACCGGGAGGAGTATCCACACCATCACTGCGCTGCGAGGTAGGAATCTGGCTAGGGAACTTCGAGGCCGTGAGTATGACGCATTGGGCCTTGCAGAGAAAGCTGATCCTTTTTGAAGGAATGACTGCAGAGGATTAATGTTCTCCACCATGTGGGTCTATGGAATCCACCTCATGATATTTTGAAAATATCTAGGTTTTGGCAGTTTTAATAACTTAATTTTCTTAATCCTTACAGAGTTCCCCTAAGGAGACTGCAAGGTTGCTTGTAGTCATGTAAATGAAAAACACTTTTTTAAATATATGAATTTAATTCCTTATCGTTAGGCTGTGTGTCAGCTCAGGAGCCAATCTGACAGGACGTTAAAAATACTAAGTGCCTAATGAAATGGAAATATTTGCTATGTTTTGGAGGTTATACAGACCTTAGTGACCTAATCTTGAAGTCCTTAGCGTCTGTTTATTGTACTTGTGTTGCTGATTCTCATGCCTCGATCAACCAGATCCTTTCAAGCCAATCTATTCCCCATTCTTATAAGTTTCAATAGGATGACCTTGCCTAAACTGCCTTCAGAAATTAGGTACTGAACAATTCACTAAATGGGTTTGTATCGCTTGCACAGGCCCTTGAAAGGGTAGGTGTCAAGTGCTTCTGATGGTAAAGACGGCACCGTGTTGGTGAGCATTCCCTCAGCTCTGGGTCCAGCCCCGTGCTGACGCCTTGCTCCTCCTCGCGGGTGGAGAAGCACATGCCAAATCTCTCCCTGTGCCAGGGTTTCCCTGGAAGGTGAACCAACCTGACTAATGGCACATTTAGGTGATTTCCAATAGGTTTTTGTTGCCAAATGGAAATTCCACTTCACCACTAAACTCTATAGAATAGAATTAGTAGTATTTATCTCTGATATTTTACTGATGGCTGACAGTCTGCTCTTTCCCAAGGCAGGACAAGACGCCGTGGCCATGGCTAGTGTCAGTGCATGTGTTTGCACAGCACCCTCAGATCCTGCAGAAATTTTCACGCATTCTGCTGCCTGGGTCATCTGGGTTTTGAAGGCAAAATCTGAAGGAAAAAGAAGATGAAGGTCAGAAGTAGAAGTGGCTGTGCCTCAGTCCATGTGTTAACAGCCTTTTTGTTAAGCTGCTCCTGAATCCCATGCTGCATTATCTACCAGTTGTGCAAGTGACAGTTCAATACACAGACTTTGAAAAGCCAAGATACAACCAGGTATACTGAGGTATTCATAGCCTGTGCCCCTAATAAACAAACCTTTTAAATAAACATTTTTGTCTACTGCCTCTATAGCATATCCCTCAAAAATATATTTATAGTCCCCACCGAACCTCAAGGAAAGGATCAGAAGCACTAAACCTAAATCTGTGATTTCTCCCTGTTTTAGCTCAGTTTGGAGGTGAAAAGCCTGCACCGCCTTCTCATCTTGCTGAGACCTGTTACAAAGAAACCCCATTTAGCTCTCAACAAGCCTCTCCACGGCAACTAAGAATGCCCGGTGGTACTTAAAGCTCGATCAAGGTTGTATCAAATGCCTACAATTTTATGTCAGTAGGTAAATCCAAAGCCTCTGATTATCAGAAGCGATAATGGCATCCAGAACGCTATATACCAGACAGCACGCTGTTAAGATCCTGCAGGCGTTGAGAGTGCCATGTCCTGCAAAGACATCTCTTAGTCACGGGTGAAGTGACCTGCCCACGTTCCTGCACAACACCAGGACACGAGGAAGTGGCGAGGGCAGCTCTGGGGTCTGGTTCTCATCTTCTCCCAGCAATGTGCGTAAAGAAATACCTTGATGGATTTATGGCAATATATCAAATTCTTGAGCTGTGACTCAGTGAGAGGAGATGTTTCCAGAGTAGTTGGACTACTTTTTAAAGTTGCATGCAGTGTAAGTTAAGTAAGGTAAGTTAAATAGCAAATATGTGCTCGTTAAGTATTATGTTTTAATTATAAACATGTTTTATTGAAAATGCATTTAAATCCTATGCAACCTCTCAATTCTATGGAAAATAGTCTGGCATTTTCAACTTGCCTTCCACGCCTGCTTAACACAAACCATCTCTGCACCAATTTGACATGCATCCCTTTAAACCGAGGCCAGTGGGGGTCCCCATCAAATGGGACCCGCTCCTAGGCATGGCTGTCACCGAGCAGGTTCATGCTGATCCGGGATGGGTGAGCGGGATCTCCTGGTGCAGCGAGGAGCTTCCTTCTGCTGTCACGGCCCTTCGCGAGATCTGCCATGGACTTCTGTGGGAGAAGGGCTAAACCCAAATGGGTTTAACCAGATGTAGCCAAGCTGAAGAAGCGGGAATTTCTGGGGAGTGGAGCTGGCAGCCTTCTGTGGTGTCACAGGAGCAGCTCTGTCCTGGCTGCGCTGGCGAGAGCAAAAGAGGAGGGAAGGGTTATGGGGGGGGGGGAGGATTGGGGAGGTATTTTTGTGAATTTGGTGGTAGAGGCCCATATGCCAAACTACTTACTGTAAAATCCTAGCTCCTATGAAATCAATAACACAATTGCTCCTGTTGATTTCTGTAGAACCAGGATTTTAACTCTTTGTTTTGCCTGAAGGAAGTAATGACCTTTGATCCAGCCTAGATGAATGTTTATAACTAATTTTGTCAAGTATTTCTTGACAAAACACTTCACAAAATATGCATTAAGCTTTTCATCACCTGAACCTTACACTTTACCTCCAGAGATAAAACATGATGGCTTCAGAGGATATTCAGGAGGCATGGTGGTATGACAGGGCAAAATGTCAGAAAATTAATCTCTTGGTGGATTAGCCTTGATGATTTTCACGACTAGTATTTTAAAGCCTGGCAGTAGACTGAATCTTACTTTGGATATGTGTCCAATTTAAAAGAATGCTTTTTAGATTTTGCTTTTGTAACATTGCCATATGTAGATCCGGTTGCAGTGCCGGGGAGGGACACAGGTAGACATGCTCGTACATCTGCTCCTACACAAGTTTCTTTTTGTGACATCTCTTCAGTGACATTAATGGACTGTACTGTGCTGCTACAGATCAACTGCCTTCAGTTGCCTGTAAAATAATCTTAAACAATTGGAAGAACAAAAGGGGAACAAATGAGGTAGAAAGCAGCAATCAGCAAGCACAGGCTGCCTCATTGGTTTTTTTAGTTTTAATTGTTGCTCAAAGCAAAAGTTGTGGTGTTGAAAATTGAGACCTCAGCAGTCTTGCAGCTGAATGTAGCAAGAAAGATTTTATTTTAAGAAAGGCATGTTTAATTGTTTCTAAAATGTTTTAAAGGTTATAAAAGTCTCTAGACAATAATGCTATTCCAAAATGCACTACGAATGCCAAAAAAAAGCCCAGTGAGGTTGGTTTACTATGCTTAAAGCTTTATGGAAAAATCTTTCACTTTCAACTTAATAAAAACCAAGCATATCTTAATAAAAAATGGGTACATAAGGCAGAAGGGTGTACTAGTTTGCTAATATTCTATCTCACTGTATAACAAAGCACATCTTCCTTTATAAAAATTCCTGCTTCAGTGTAACAGAGAACTGTCGGAGAGCAACACAAGAGAATAACACATATACAGAGGGCTATTTTGTATTAGAAATAACAGTTTAAGAAAACTTATTATCCCTTTTACAATATTAAAAATGAAAATATTTGTAGCACTTTTCATTTTCAAATTAAAATGTATTTTTTGATAAAGAGCATTTTAATAGAGATTTTGTCTCTTTGGAATAAAAAAAATTAAGCCCCAATATTTCTAGAAGGCCATTTCCAGCATTTGAAATGAAACCAGCTTTTTTTTCCCCATTGAAAGAGTGGTGTTTAGGCACCATTAGACTTATCTAAAATACCTTACACTTCCTGTGAAGTCTCAGAACTGTAGTCAAATTTTTTTCATAATTCATAGGTTATTAAAAAACATTCCAAAGAAGAAGATTTCCATTACTGAGTCTCGTAAAGCTAAAATTTCTATTCCTGTCATAAAAATTTTGAATTATAATTAGGACCAAAGTGTGATGAGGTTTTTTTTTTGTAGTATCATTTAATTTACATGGTGTTGACTTAAAATCCTGCTGAGAAAGATTCTAATTGTTATGGCTCTTTATAATATAAACAATCCTTAAGTATGTGTGTAAGAGACAGGGGTTTTACGTAAGTTGTGGTTGCTTCTGGAGCGCTTGTTCATTTACATGTAAAGGAAAATTCTATCAAGTTTATTGTAAATACTATTGTAACTAATTTTAATATTACTGGAAATAATACTTGTTGAATGAAACTTTGGTTTATGACTGTGCTTTCTTCAGGTATAAGGAAAATCAGTATGAACAAAAGTCTTAAATTTCTTTTATGATGACATGTATAGTTGATTTATGTATAATTCACCATGAAATACTGGCTCATGGTTCAAATTAAGTTTAAAATTATTTAGGACTAAGAATAGTTTAAGAAATAAAGAAGATTCTTGAAACTAAAGAACCTAGTAGTCACAGATAAAACAATGTACAAAGCAGAGAAAATGCATTGGGAATCAATTGCAAATCAAATTATTTAAATAAAACATCATTCTTAGCGCTCAAAATTGTTGGCTTAGACGAGTATTGAATCCATACTTTCTCCAAAGCTGGACTTCTGCCAAAATCAGTTTAGATGCATGTGTGCAAGTGAAGGTTGGGGCAGATGATATGCAGAGGTCCCTTCTGACCTTGACTTTTCTATGATTCTAAATTCTGGTGGCTAAAACCAGGATTTGCATCTCCCAGGACTTTTTTTGTGATGATTACTGTCTGGAACCAAAGGTTGCATGTAGTGAAATGCTGCATAAAGATTAAGAAGCTGAGGGTGACCTGCCGTAAAACAAACACACAAACCAACAAACCTAACCCCCACATCTTGCAAGACGTCAGTCACTTGTCCTTGTAAATCATTATTGTGATTTTAGCGTGGAATACTGGCATATCCTCAGCCCTTGTCTCGTATGGCTGACCAAGGGTTTATAGAAGAGGAGGAAAAATATTTTTTGGTTTTGTATTTTATTATTTTAAAGCTGCATTGGAGCCAGATCTCTTTGCTTAACACATGCTGCATCAAGACCCTGGACAAATGGATTTGAGCATTCAGCTGGCATCTTGCTTGCCAGTCACCCAGCTGCCTGTGAGAACACTGAGAGACTGTGGAGCGGCTGGTAAATATGGTTGCTTTTTTAGACCTGACATTAGGAAGCATTTCTTTACGGAGAGGGTGGTCAAACACAGGGACAGGCTTCCTTGAGAGGTGGTCGATGCCCAAAGCCTGTCAGTGCTTAAGAGGCATTTCGACAATGCCCTTAGAAACACACTTTAACTTTTGGTCATCCCTGAAGTGGACTAGATGATCATTGTAGGTTCCTTCCAACTGAAATACTCTATTCTATTCTACTCTACTCTATTCTATTCTTCCTTCTCTTAAGTGATACCTACCCAAGTTAAGGGGGATGTGTTCTTGTTTAATTTTTTGTTTAATCACTGAATACTACTTTCCAACATGTACATGAGCTTGTGATCCTTCATGCTTTGCAGCCTTTCTCCTGACTTCAGTGGTACGACTGTCAAATGAGTATGTGAAGCAACTACAGCAGATGGGTCCAGGCTGTGAAAATATGGACTCATGATTTGAGCACCGATAGCAGGACATGGAGCACCGTGCTCTTCTTCTGGTCATTACTTGTTATAAGTGATAAAAATTAAAATTCTTGTCTGTGTATCCTCAGCCTGAAAAATTACTCTTGCATGAAACAACATTCAAGGACTACTACACCATTTCCAGATGTAGTAGTAAATGCATATGTGCTTAAAGTCGTACCAGTACTGATTAAGCATATCAGCAAAATTATTTTCTTTGCCTCTTGAAAGTTTCATGGAAGAATCACTAAGGTAGTCTTGCCTTGCAAAACAAACAGTAGGCAAAAACATATTTTACACAGACCTCCAGGGGTCAAAATATTTTATTTTTCTATTTGAGACTGGTATAAATAAGAAGTGAAAGCATTTATAATTCTAGTGCTCATAAGGCAGGATTTACTAGCAGCTGGGACTATAAATTTAAAAGAAAATTAATGTTATACAGGCCTGGTTTTAATAGATGTAATACAGGGATGTAATAAAATAATGTCGGGAACCCTTTGTGTTGCTAGTGATAATAGTGAGAGTTGCACAGAGCTTTAGAAAGGGACAACAACATAAATCTTCTTTGGCCTGTAGGAATGTCTCAGACTTGTTAAAACAAAATAGCATTCCAGTCAATAGAGAACACCTCAGCTACTGTAAATTGTTAGAAAACATTGCTGTCCTGGAAGAAATGCCTGAAATGCATGAAATGCTATTCACACCTATGGTTATGGCAAAAATAAAGATGGCTTATTGGGAAGAATGAGTAGTAGACTAAAACCATGTTTAAGTCAAGAACAGAAAAAAGAAAGGCATTTGTTTTATGCGTAGGTTTTATTAGGTGTTATATTAAACTTAGGCAGACTGTCATGCTACTCTAAACATCTCAGAAAGGGCTGAAGATAAAACTTGAGGACTGATGCAGAGTATTTGGAAGGCTAAATATGGTTGAAATAAAGGACAAAATTCCTAAAAATTATTTCAGTGTATAAAAGCCTACTCCAGACAGCTTCATTCTACTAAAATTGCTAGTGAAGACAGCTAGGCGATAGTCAAAGATTTTAGCTATGGACACACTGAATCAGCCTGCTGGTCTACACATTTGACCTCCGACTAATTCTCAAGCAATTGCCCTGGTTAATTCTTCCTTTTACATTCTTTGTCTCCTTTCAGGGCGCTCCGTGGGGTTGAACAAGGGCGGCAGAGGCCGTGTGGGTAAGAGGTGGAACCAGCCGGTGCTGCAGCACGCTGAACCCCCTTCCCTGCGGGGCAGGCAGTCCGCCCTCCAGCTGGCTTTGTGCTTTACCAACGCCTAAGGATGCCCTGGAGCACAGAGTATGCAATAACTGAACGCCTTCACTGACCGATAAATAAACTCAGGAAGGCAGCTGATCTAATAATACATGTTAAACACCATGAAATTGGAAGAGGAACTGTGAGTAAGTTTAAAATCAACAATTCCTTGGGAAGTACCATGACAGGATCTGCTACAGTTGTTTCCCTTGATCAAATATATTTTAAGCGGTTAGTATAGCTGATGGTAAGAGCTCAACAGTAGAGAGACGCAAACATTGTACCTCTTGTTCCTTCAGTCTGTTTGAAATTTCAAATGAAATGTGAATTCCTTAAGATGAGAATCTACTGTACTTTCATCTGTGCCTGACTCCCATGCCTTTTAGTGTGAGTCTATTCAAGGCAAAAATCCTGTGAAACATCCTCGGAGAATCTGACTCTGAATAGATTATTTTATGTGAACAGTTTGTTCAACAAAAAAATTGGGTTTGGATTAAGTTGAATTAACTAAAGAATTTAGCTAAGAAATATTTTTAAAAACTAACATTTCATTTCAGTGGTTTTCAATTATGCATTTTGATATTTTCTTTCAGAGACCGAGCTGAATTTAATAAAAAAGATTAAAACAGTAAAACATTCATTTGGTAGAAATGGAAGCTGTTTTCCTGATGAAACTAAAAGGGTTTATTGTGGAGTTTTCTTTGCCTCTAAATATTTTCTCCCCACACCTGTGTTGGAACATACAGAACAGGAACATAGGTATCACATGAGGACGGTTGTCATTCCTGCTTATGAGCAACCACACTTGCTAAGAGTAGGGATTTTGAGAGTGTGTATGCATGCGTGTGTTATTTAATCTCCTTTTTTATTACTTTATTTTGCAGTACTTTGCAAGTCAGGAAAGAAAGGTAAGGCATAATCAGCAGACAGAATCTTGCTGGTTCTTTGGAGGAAGTAGAGAAGCCACAATAGAGAAGGGTACAAAACCAAAATAATTTTGCAGCTGCATTTGGATGCGCTGAAAGAAGAGAGATGGTGTGGCCAAGATTTACGTAGGAAGAGAGTTGCAGAGAATGAGGCAAAAACTTAACTCAGTGTGGATCATTTTGGCAATAAAGTTTAGGAGGAAAAATTTTTGAGAGATGATGTTAAAGAATAAGGGTGGGAATTAGCTAATGCCTGGTTGTAAAAAGAAATGGAGAAAGTGGAGTCATAGCTGATTAAGAGGTTACAAGCTCAGGTCAGGAAAAGGACAGCGGGTGTTAACTGAGAGTCAGCAAGGGTGGGAGAGCAGGAGATGAGCAAAGACAAAGCAGTGGACTGGGGGTCAGCCTGAGGAGCAATGGGATTTTGGGTCGCAGCTGAATGGAGAACGAGTAATTTGAAGAAGGAAGTAGAAAAGAAGATTAAGATATAAATCTGGATCCTTCAGGGATCTGAGAAAGAAGTAAAACAAAGAGAAGTCAATTCAAGGAAGTGCAGAAATGTGGGAGGCACAGAAACACATAGCGGGGCAGTGTGCAACTGCTCCAACAACAGAGCGAACCACAAAAGCCTAACAGAAATGCATTAAAAAATTGTATTTCCTTAATTTTATTTCATATTAAGTGGAGAAAGGATTCTCAAGATTTTTCAGTTTCATTTTACAATTTTTTATTTTCTTTTTTGTCCAGGTAAATATCCTAAAAGCATAGAGAACAGGATTCTGAAAATGCACTTAAGAGCTTTTGCTTTGTGGAAGTTACCTGTTTAACTGTGTGTTGAATGAGACCAAGTTAGGAGGAAGGTGATTTCTTCTCAGGCTTATTCTGCACAAATTTCTTATGCATACCAACCCTGCACGAGTCTATGCTAGTATATAAAATATTTGGACCACTGATATTAATGTCACTGGTAATGGTAAGTATAGAGAAAGCTGTTCTAACATCTTTGTAGAATTCAGCCGTAAGCATGAGGTGGTATATGTAACTGTGCTGCAAGTTCCTGAGACAGGTAGGAAGGAAGAATGCAAAAAGTTACCCACCAAAAGCTTAAATTTTGTACTGTGTGCTTTCTAACAGAGCTTCAATTAAAGTAACAGGAGATTAAAATGAAAGCACAAGCTCGATCATTAAATTTAATTCATCATACATTTGTTTTACCTTTTGAAAAACTGTGATTTTAATTATTTTTTTTTTTCAGATAAGTACCAATGGTAGATAGGAAGGGGAAGTAGCTACCAGAAACTTCCAGTGGTTAGCAAAAAGAAGTGTGTGTGGGTTTAAGTACAAATATCTATAAAATTCATCAGGGATGACTCTAAATCGGTGGTGTTTTTTAATCCATAAGGCACATTAGGTTATTAGACTGCTAACAGTACTTACAGAAAACTAGGCTAGAAGCAAACAACTACGCTAGGTAATAGAAAAAGAAGATTCCCTACTATGTTGGTTAATTATTCCCCCAAAAAGTCAGGCATTAAAAAGTGTCTGTGATATTTTTCAAGTTTCTTTTCAATATCTGGGTTGTCCCCGTATGTAAGATCAGCTGTGCTGCCACTTGCCTCCTAGTGAACCTAGGAGTGATTCCTTCAAAGTTAGGAGTTTGACTCTTTTGGAGTCAGCATAAAATGAAAAATAACTGAAAACACTTTCTGCAGCTTGAGGTGTAAGTTCATATTGCTGTTATGTCTATTTGTTTAATGTCAAAAACTACAAACAATTATGGTCCCAGCTTTAAAGAGCACAGTGTTTAAGGGCCTGATTCTGTAGACATGTGTGCATCTGTTTTATTATTGGTTCTATCGAGTTAAGCCCTGATCCTATGTGTTTACACAGCTTTTGCAACAGTTTCATGTATATTTATCTTTGGGCCAAGCAATTACTGTTAGAAGTAATGCAGGTGACAGCTAGGTTATTTACAATTATATAGCTCATGGGTTGATTTTACAGCTATGCCTTGATGCTCCATGTAATCTGTATACCCAGTAAATAGGTTTTCTTCAGATTTTTTTGTGGCAAGACTGATCAAAGGCTGAGGCATGTCCGTGTTTTGTTTTGAGATCTCACATCACAGACAATGGGCTTCAATTGACAATACAGGTTGTTGTGATAGCCTTTAGGCATGATGCCACTAATGATGTCCAAGCATAGTAACTACTGAAAGCAAATTCTGGAACATCGCTGTGGTAAGTAGATTAAGGAAATAGAGATTGGAGGAAGCTGTTACTGTAATGGTCTGTGATATCCAAAACATTTGTTTTAGTGCAATTAAGATAAGCTAGCAGCAATAAACTTAATGATCCTGTGGTGATCTAATGAGGAAAAGTGTGAGAAGACCTGACTAATAAAAAATGGAAATTGCATGTTTTGTGAAGAGCAGTTACCCCTTCCAGATTGTGCATGCTCTAATTTTCTGTATATTTATTAGCAGAATGCATTAATAGGCTGCCACTATAAAATGCTGTAGTTTATTTCTCTTGTAACCTTTATCTTTGTGGAAGAAGGCTCCAGTTTTCAGTCTGGGGCAGGACCCACTCTCATTTTCCATCATCCTCTTTGCTACAGACAGACCAATTTATAAGCAGATTCCTACCTACGAAACAGAAAGTAGCTACAAGAATCTACCCCCCTCCCCCTTTAATCTTAAATATAGTCATTACCAATTTGTCAGCATACTGCAGTTTGTATGCAGTGTTGGTTCCCATTCAAGGTGTATGCGTGTTACTTAAGACAGCTAGACTGTAATTTGTGTTTACACAAGAAAATTGACCCGAGCAATTGCTGTGGCATAATTAATTCAAGATCAGTGCCGTGATAACCTCTTCCCTCTCTGAGCAGGCTTCCTGTGCTTGAGGAAAAGTTATCGCTTTTGTGTAATTAATGAAAGTTAACTACCAATATAAGTATTATCAGAATAAATACATGTAGATGATAGCTGGGTTTGTCAGA
The DNA here is from genome assembly GCF_929443795.1 of Astur gentilis. NCBI lineage: Eukaryota > Metazoa > Chordata > Aves > Accipitriformes > Accipitridae > Astur > Astur gentilis. Next base: position 43,949,919 of record NC_064885.1, on the reverse strand, counting down.
TTTACTAGTCTAGAGGAGGGAAGCTTTAAGAACCAGAGGAAAATCCAAATAGATTTTTACCAGATATACATGGTATTGCGAATTGAAGTGGATTAATGACCTTTATTCGGATGGATTTTGTGATTACGCCGTTACAGCACCTTGTGTGACACCGGCCAGGGCTTGCTTGCTCTGACTGGGTATCACACGATTCAGAGACACAGGTAAACAGCTGGTCTGTCCTTGGCAGTACTTCATGCTCTCTGATAACATTTTTAATTCAGTCAGAAACTTGTACGCGGTCCGGAGTTTCATTTCGGATATGAACACCGACAGAACCGCCCCGAAGGAATCGCCCCGCCGCCCGCCAAAACCTGCCACAGCGCCGGCGCGCGGCAGCACTTGTGGCGAGGGGAGGGAGGACACGAGAATACCGGGCTCCGATTGGCCCGGGTTCCCGCGGCGCCTGGCGATTGGTGCGCGCTGCCGCCTTTCTGGAAGGTTCGGCGGAGGTCGGCAGCGCCGGCGCTGAGGGGAGCGCGGGCGGCGGCGGGCGAGGGGACGGTGCAGCGGGGATGGAGGCAGGGTACGGCGGCATGAGTTAACCTAGACCTGCGTGCGCAGCCTTGTCCTCACTGTGAAGAGCGTGGTTGCGGGCAGTTACAAGAGCCTGGCTCGAGCGCGGCTGCCCGGCTCCTCTCATCCACAGGCAGCTGTGTGCTGCTTAAGAACAACGACAAAGCACCCCAGAGCCAACGGATGGATTTTTTTGCCACTGAATTGCCGCAACGACTAGATGAGCTGTGAGGGCTCTTACTTTCGCTCAGGTAATGAAAATTCTGGTTGTCCGTTACGTAGTTGTGAATGCCTCTGTTGGCTTCTTCGTAATGAGGGGTTATCCCCTGTCCTGCAGCACGCTGAAAATTGGTATTTCAGTGATGGCTTAAAATGTGTGGGGTTTTGTATCAAAGTAACGGAGTGACTGCTATTCTGTAGGACTATGTTCACACTTAATTCATTAATCTCCGTTTTTGTAATTTAAATTCCTGTCAATTATAGGAGAACAATGGTGTAATTATTTTGTATGAGTTACACAGTTTATAGATAGCATTATGACCTAGGGTTCCTCTCATAAGTCTCATTTGACTAAGAACAGTGGTCCCTGTTAATTACAACTCACAATAAGAGAATTCAGCACCTTACTATGAAATTTAGGTCCAGCTTTCCATGAAAGTACGGGAGTTGTGGTATTTGCACCACGGAAATGAGTGGGAACGTAACCGAGGCTCCTTCTTTCACATCTTGAGATGATTGAGGCGATGCAAGCATACTTATCCAGATAAAGAGCAGGTAAAGATGTTCTCAGCTGCTTCACATACCCTTCTACTGGTGGTTATTCTGTCTAAAACATCAGTGGGCTTCAGCTGGTATTACTGCTTGCTGAATCTGCAGCAGAGAGAATGGGCCAAATATTGTTATGTCTATCCTGTTAAAATAATTTTGCTTTAAGTTATATTATCAAAACTGCTTTCGGAGCAGGAGCAGGGTGATGAACCTCACTGGGCTGTTGTTACCTGTTGAAGTGCTGCTGCTGTTTGCTAGGTAACAGGCTTTTGGTTACCAGCTACCACTGGAGAAATAGATGGCTTTTAGAAAAGACTCCTCATATGAAGAAAGGCTTCTGGATGCCTGTTCCCTCCCTGGTCTGTGTGTTTGCTTATTTTGCATGTTGGCCTACTCAAGAATGTATATTTATCTGTCATTCAAAATAATTCTGTAACTAAGGCAATTTTAGCTGTCTTCCTTTTGGAGAAAAAAATGTTAAACACATCAACAGCAGAAGTAATGTGAAGGGATCAGTCTTTCTTGCTCATGATTTCTAATTCGATTGGAAAGTAGGAACTCTAGGAAATAGCTGATTCTTCCTAGTAACTGGGAGAAATTTGGACTTTTTAGGGTCAGGTGCAGATGTTTGCATGGCTCTGCCTTTTTTCTTAGGTTGTGGCTGCAGGTAGTCTGGTAGGTATACAGTTGTGTCATGCAGTACTTCAGTCCAACTCCTGTCCCTGGATGTACCAGTTTGGTGCAACTTCTGCTTCTATTTTCCTTCTTTTCTGTTCTTTGCATTTTTTACATTAGTCTTCTGAGGTATTCTCAAGGCAATATGTGAAATTAGGCTATTACAGTGAATTAACGGTGAATCTTAAATAAAATATTGGAAGCATTTCTGGGAGACTTTCTTTTAATATCAGAACTTTCCATGGACATGGGAGTTATGTTTACTCAGTCAGGAGACCCAAAAAAGTACTGTGTGATCTTGCATCAAAACAATAATTCTAAATGTCTTGAAAGGAAGATAATAAATTGCCTGGGAGCAACATTAATCCTAAGCAGAAGAAATAGTTGTGAGTTACTTGCTGTAAGAATTCAGAATAAATGGAATGAAGAGGCTGTGTCTGTTTAAATCCTTTGCTAGGAATTGTTTGCTTCCATCTACAACAGAATGTGCCTGAAGAACTGCATGCTGCTTACATAGTGTGAATATAAGCATTTTGGAAAAGAGGTTAGTCACCAGCAATTAACACTGTTGTTTATCTTTGTGCATTTTGCTCACAGCTTTAACAAGCAGATATAGACAGACAATGTAAAAATGTGCATTCTGCTTACCAACTAGAAGTCCTTAGAGCTATTATTGCTTTATTGTTCCTATGCAGAGTCTTTGCTTCGATTTCTCCAGTCTGCTGTACCAAAGAATAACAGTATTGTAATAATGCAAAAGAACTTGCAGGACTTGAAAGCTAACTAAATAATTATAATTCTGTTGGAAATCATACTGTATTTACAATATCATACTATATATTTACTGCTCCATTTCAGAGTGCAATACTTGATGAATTTTTGAAATCTATTTATTTAAATTTCATCAAATGAAAATTGTGGACACAGAAAATTTGCACACCGTACACCTCTAATGAGTTCCAAAGCTAACTGCACTGTCAACCCCACCACAATTTATATATTTCCCCTTCTGCAGTCTAGTTTAAGTTACTGAGTGGCTTTCCACCATAGAAAAATAACTAAGTTTAAGGAGTGTATGAAAAAAAGCAAACTCCAAATATGGTACACTAAGTTGCAGAGACATATTAACTTCTCTATAAGGTTGTTAACTCTTTGACAGTTGTGTTGAGTTTTTGTAAATGAGCTCTTTTCACAGAATTGTTGTTGGGGATAAAACTGAGTGAGACTCGGATCAGGCTTTGCTGAAGTTAGGCTGCTGGAGAGAAGTCAGAGCTCGGTGCAGCATGTCATTCATCTTCTGCTGGTAGCTTGCTCTAGTAGCTCACAGTTGCAGAATGGAAAGCACTAGTATTATTTATGCAAGTGAACTTGCCAGTCAAGAGGACAGCTGAATTGTTTGATCACGGTTTATGCTGTATACTCTTCCCATGATTCTCAAGTATTAGGCACTGAAAAGAGGAGAAACAGACATTAAGTTGAAGGTGAAGGAAGATAAGTTCTTGTTCTGGAGAGGGTTTTGTTTGGTTTTTTTTTTGTTTAGTTTTTTTATAAAGTTATGCACTAGCACAGTGCTGTAGTGTTTGTGCTGCAGGAAACTATTCAAACTTAAAAGAGAAACTTCTTAATAATTGCTTGGGAACATGAAAAAACACAATTAATATAAAACCATTCAATGAATGTAACACCTGTGCTTTTTGTCAGCCATTTTAAGTGCTTAATTCTTTACGTTTGGGTAGACCTTCTGGAAAAAAGTATAAAAGCTGTGCCGAATCATGATCTGTTAGATTTATACCATTATCCTATTTAATATCATTTACTTAATTGAATAAAATTATCCCCTTCCCAAAATCTTACCTACTTAGAAAGGAATAAAATTACAGAATGTTTAAGCATGGGTTCTAAAGTACATGGTAAAGATTTTATTTCTTAAGTATTAATGCCTGAATACAATCTGAATGTTTTTCTGTGAAGGCTTTAATTGCAAGCTGATAACAGTGAGTCTTTTGTGGCAACAATCATTCATTGGATCATGATCAAAAAGCAAAGGAATAGAATTATGAGGAAGAGAGACCCAACTCCCTCCTTGCTCATGTTCCCTCTGCTGCTTTCAGGGTAATTATGATGTGTTTCTGCATTCCAGAAGTTAGGGAAAAAGAAAATGGGGGAGGGAAGTTAAGCCCTTTGGTAGTTTTGACTCAAAAGAAATGTGTTCTTATTCATACAGAGGTCTGTCCCCATTGCTATTCAGAAACCAAACAATAACTGTGCTCAGCAGCGCTGGAATGAACTGTGGGCTGGCCTAGTGAACGCAGTACCAAATCTGTACAGAGGGATGTTGGGGATCATGTGTGTCTCAGTGGATAGACCCTACTCATTCCTTGGATAAGCTTGAAGATTTGCTTCTTTGCATGAACAGCATATACTTTGACCATAAGAACATTTGGAAAGCAGGTTATGTTATTGTGGTCCCAGTGGACTGAGGAAGGGAAGCCTACATGCTTTGCAGACAAACCCACTGGCACTATTCACCACGCCTATGTCAGACTGGTATTAGTATTTTACTGAGCTAGTCATGCTGGTTAGTTTTTTCAGTTTTGTGATTGTGGCTGAGTAAACAAAATACATGCTGAAATAACTTAAAGGTGCCCATAGCTACCCAAAGACTTGCAAATCCCACTAGTGATTTACAGAACGAGTGACTTAAATTTCATCTTCTTGTTGAAGGTTGTAAACCATGAGGGATAATCTGATCTGTTATTCCAGTTCAGTGGTGAGATATTAAAAAAACAGTTGTTTAGGCTGACAGCTTTATAAATGGCTGTGGGAATTGTTAAACTGATTCTTCTGGCTCTGTGCTGGTAGAAATTAATACTGTTACTAAATGCTACTGGATGTCTTTTAGTCTTGTGAATGCAATTACAGACAGTTTTTTAATCATGCAGATTTTGCATGTTCTTGTAGGTAAAGTTTTTTTCTAAACTTACTTCATTCTATTCTTAAGCCTGTTTTAACCATCCTTGATCTGATCTATCATTATCCAGACTTAGAATTTATTTTAAGCAGCATTACACACCTGAGCAAGAGTTAGAGTGGGCAGTGGACCTTTTTGCTTGAAGCTGGGGAATCCCTACAGGAGGTGCTAGCCTTGGTCAGTAAGGAATTGGATGTTTTGCTCATTTATACCAGAGCCCTCAGGCTGGCAGACACTGAACACCCTTTCATCCTTCTGACTTCAAAGTACTGCTCAGAACTTTGCAGAAACAGGCTTTTAGTTAAATCTGTAATGGAAACAAATCTATGAGACTGACCTACCTCATATTTTCAAAGTATCTTGTATGTAACCTTATAGCAAATGAATATGTTATTTTCAGGTAGAGCATGGTCTTGTACATAATTATTGTAGCTCTTTTTAGCTATGTATAAATGCACCTTCCTGGAATTCCATTTGGGAGATGAATTAAACACTAGCTTATCTCCTGTTACCTATATTTTAAAAATATTCAAGGCTTTCAGAGAATTGGAAATGAATTATTTCATTATAAAGTTGGCCTTAGCATTTTTGACGTGGCCTACAGTTTTCATCCTCTTTATACAGATGAGCTAAGAATATTGTGATCAAAGAGCTAAAACTCGAGTTGGCCTAGAGGATGTGGTATGGAATGATAATATAAATACACTTGTGAGATTCCTAAAAATTCACATGTGCAACACACATAGGTGGGTGAAATCCTCATTTCTTTGTGCTCTATTGTAACCACTGATGTTCAGGTGGTACAGCTGCCTCGTTGACAAAGGATTTGCAGAGTTAAAAGTATGATCTACATTAGTCTGAGTTAAAAATCCTATCAATAAAACTTTTCCTATGATAGACTGGTAACCTCTGATTATGAGGCATTATGTCAGGGTGTTTGACCTGGTGCTGGGTCTGGCTGGGATGGAGAGTCTATATGGTGCTATGTTTTGGATTTGTGACTAAAACAGTGTCACCCATCACAGATCTTCACACTTAGGACAAGTGAGACTCACATGGGGGCTAATGTTCCCGATAATGCGCTGCTAGGAGCAGTTGTCTGAATATTTCAGGCTGGAATATTCTGGTGGAAATACAGTGTTTCTATACAAGTTGGTAAAAATGCGAGACAGCCTTGTTGCATGAGGTTGAGAGCGAGCTGTCTGAGGATCTGGGTTTTGTGGCTCGCAGTGAGCAAGCCCCTGTTGGTTTTCATGTATGAGATTCCTGGAGAATATGTAATATAGGAAAATCACAGTTAGAAATAGTCAGTGTTGATTTTGAAGATGTAAGGAAAGGAAGTAGCTAAAAATGCCATAGGACTTAGGTTCTTTAAACACCCTATAAAGTAATTTGGGAATTTTCAGAATTTCAGCTGCCTAATATTGATACTAGTTAACTCTAGCCATACACTGATGTAGCTGAAATCGGTGACTATTTAATGGCAAAAATCAGCTGCAGCCAGTTTTGAGGTCTAGCAAAATACCCCAAAATACCTGAAGCAGATAGTTAAAAAAACTAACCAAACAAAAAAACAACAAAAAAACCCCAACCTACTTTTAGTGCATGCTTGATAGCCTGCCATTTGTTTGAGGTTTTTTGCCAGCCAGATTATTTTTGTCATGCAGGCTGTAGGTTAGCCCCTGTTAAGAGCTGAGTTGTTTGTGGGGCTAACAAGTTGCATTAAGGTAACTAAAGAACTATAGAGCATTTCAAGGTGAGTGTTTAACACGAGTGTCCTGCCCTTTTTGTACACCACTATGCCCAGGGGCAGAAAAGCAGATGTGACCTGTGGGAAGTCAGTACCAGAGTGAACAATGGGTAAGAAGGAGAAAAGAGAAACTTGGATCTATTAATTACAGGAAAATAGGAAAAGCATACATCTCGCTGAGAAGCCAGGAAGCAAATACACACGTGTATGTTGTTTCTGCTGAATTTTCTTAGCATTCCCAATTCATGAGAAGTTCTGAAAAATGTTGGTTTGAATCCAGTTCAGACTCAGCTTCTCTTGAGAAAAATGCTGCTCTTCTGCCAGATCTTTGACCAGAATCATATCAGGAGTTAAGATAGGAAAGTTAATTCTGGTGATAGTTTGATCAGTATTATCATCACTAAATTGGCTGATTTTAAAGCCATGTTAGGCAGGGTGTCTAGTGACAGCACCATATCCTGGACAGAGATTTTTGATCTGGAAGGGAATGTTTGCTCCTTTATTTTAAAATCAGTTGCTTCTCAAAATGTGAATCTGTGTCTTCCAGGGATTGTAATGTTCTATGTAGCAAAACATAAAGCTTTTGTTTTGTTTTTTTTCTTGTTTTTTTTTTTTTTTTCCCCAGAGGTGGTATTTTTCTTTGGAGGCTTTGCAGATCTCAGCGTGACTGTTACCTCTGAAAGATGAAGATGTTTTGCAGGGGTTGCTAAGGTGATTTTGTGGGATGGAAATGCACTGGTAATTTGCTGTGAAGTTGTTTACAGGAGGATATGAATGAAATTTCAGCACCCACAGCAAGGCAAATGCCCATGTCTGGTATTATTTCAGAAAGGTTTCGGTAGAGAAGAAAGTAGCTGTACAAATGCACTATTTGCAGCCCCTCCAAGGATGGTAAAATACAATCTAGATGTCTGTAGGGTACAGGGCATAAACTTTTTAATGTCATTTTGCCTTTTCATCATTTTAACTGGAATGTGAAACATTTTAATTTTTCCTCTTTTTGGTTTGTGATTTTTATTATTATTTTTTTAAAATTTCTATATGTAAATGGTTTGGCAAGTGTTTATTGGGAATATTTAGTGTTCAAAAGTTGATATTTACACTGAGCCATCATGAATAGCTTTAAAGCTCTGAACAAGCTCTACTGCTCCTATGCAGCTTTCCTCCCAGGAAAACAAGAAAGCACTACCAGTCTTTGCTGGGGTAGAAATTCCTTCTTGACTCCAAATATCAGGGCTGCTTTATCCCTAGGGTAATTCCACATGGGGTACCGGCATGTGCTCAACATCCTGCCTTTTCCTGTGGCCACTCTGTCATATTTTAGAAGGAATTAAAGTTATGCATCACGGTGAAAAGTTTTGAAGAACAAATAGTCTTAAAGCTTAGAGCTAATGTAATATAGATCCCAGATCTGTAAGTTACAAAGGGGTACTTTGGCAGTGACAGTTTGTTTGCCACTGTGACATCTAGCTTTTAACTTGATTCTTCATTTCCTTCTTTAAAATTATTATTTAGGGATGAATTGGCAGCAGGTGATTATAGTATGGTTTTTCAGTTTGGTTTTCTGACCTGACAGAAGGATACAGTTGACTTACCTATGTAGATCTGTTGACTTCACCTGTACTTTACAACAAATGGCTAGAGAATTGTGGATTAATTTTTTTCACGTATTTGAGGACAAACTTACATTGAGTCTGCCCCTCCCCGCAAAAAAAACCCCAAAAACCAACCAACCAAACTTTATCATAGTTTAACATCACATTCCATTGGCTAGTTCACCAGCTGGGCCTGATGTCAGTGTATCCCACCACCGACTTTCGGTGAGCTTTAAACCTGATGTGGTTGGTTGGCTATAGGGGTGCTGCTGAGAAGAAACCCCGGTGGATGCATGCTGCTGAGAACATACTTTTTTCCCTTATGCGCTTGCGTATGCTAAGAGGTGACTGAATGTATCTTGGTTTGCAGGCCTGCGGTCTGACTGACAGCTCATTAAAGTTAATGGGACTGGTCAATTTAATAGGACTCTGTCTGGCTTCTCATCAATATTTATGAACATACATACTTTTTTTGTAACTTAGTGTTGGCTTTTATTAACCAAAAAGACCTGACTCCAAGTAAAAATATTCAAAATAAACAACATAAAATATTCACTACCTTCTGCACAGTAAGTCTGAGCTATCTGAAAACCTGTCAGAATTCACAGACTGCCTGAATCTTTTGAGTCTACCCTGAATTCATTTGTCATATTTACCCTTATCTACAGTCTCTCTAATTAAAATACATTTCCAAATCTCTGAATTCTTCTTTTCTGATTCCTTTCATATTCTCTTGGTTAGTCTTGCTATATTACTCTTACTTTTTATGCAACTTTGAAAGACGAAAGCATTCTCAAGTTCAGGCCTTGACTTTCCAGACATCAGATTGATTTCCTCCCAGTATTCTGGGCACAGCGGTGATATTTAGAGTTTTAATAAAGAGGTGAAGGGAAATAATAACTTAGTACTTTTCTGATAAGAAATGCAGATGCTGTGCTTTTTCAGGTAAGACACTAATAAGCTGTTTTACTGTGTGCTCGTCCAGGGTGAAACAGTAATACCCATCTGTTAGTATCTTTTCGTGCAAGTCCTTAACAATATGACATGTGAAGAGGGCAGCATAGAATTTTACAGCTTCTTCAGTTTCTTTATGATTACTAAGACTTCGTTTTTCTTTTTCCAAGCAGAAGCAGCTTTTGTCTTCTTTTTTTTTGCTAATGTAAATATAAAAAGCATCAAATCTTTCATTCTTTGAGTTTCTGTATATGTTGTAGGACAAAGTAGGGTGAAAGGAAAGCTGCTTTAGACTTGCAGTGGCAGTTGAACTATAGAGCTAAAAGGAATGGCATTGAATGGCATTTGCAGTAAATAGCAAAATTCTGATTTCTTCACTGGAACGTAAGTCCTCTCAAGAGAAGTTTCGTCCAAATTTTAGTCATTTGAATTAAATAAAATATAAAAATTCAAATGTTACTTGGAACGTTACATTTGTATTCTGCAGAGAGCTTGTACTAGCTTTCTGCATACATGCAAGAGTCATTCTGAAGGTAATTTAGCTTTTTTTCTCACATAGTAACTAAAAAAACCCAGCAATTATCTCCATCTGTTTTCTTCAGAAGAGGCAACATAAATAAGATTTCAAAGGTGCCAAAATGGGTTTTACCTGGTTCTAGTACACTGCTGCCCCAGTCTTTTCAAAGATATCACTAGAAATGTTTTATTGATTAAAAATAGGCCCATATTGCATGCATTGTTTCCAAGGGCGTCTGCCATTTTCTGGCACTGTAGCTGAATTTGAATGATAAAGAGCAGCACAGAAATGAAGCTAAGGAAAACAAGTTCCTTAAAGAATAACAATTTCTTATCCACTGTGGGTTGATTTTGGGAGTTGTTTTTTTGTTTGTTTGTTGGCTTTAAACCTGAATCAATCTACTTTCTTCTTTATTTTAAAGAGAATTTTGATAGGGTGAAGCAAATAACAGGAGTAGAGTCTTGTGTGAGGCAGCTTTTGCCAATGAATGCCATATAGTGGAGCCTAACAGTTGTTAGGAAGGAGCTGGGTTTAAAATGCTGGCTTTAGGACAATGGTCTTGCTGTTTTAAGAGAACAAAAGGCAGCATAGATGTCAGCTGCTTCAGAAGCAGAAATAGTTTCATTTTCTCCTTTTACAATTACTGAAATTTGTAATGACATTATAATGAAATTGCACTATTCTGTTTCAATGAAACACCACCCCAATTCTGTTCATTCAGTAATTTAAATATCTTTATCATAATTTGCACAGGCTATTGTTTAGGATATTGGTTTTCATTCTGAGGTACGCAGATTTTTGTGCACTGATATCCTATGAAAAAATGCAAATTGTCTAAGAATATCAAGTTAAGTTATCAGCAGGCTTAAATTTATTATGGAGAAATCTGAAATTCCAATGTAATTTTCTTTTCCATGTCTACAAATGAAGGAAAAATTATAAAACTTTATCTTAAGAAGCCTTTGATTAAATTGGGATTAGAAAAGTTATTAATTCTGTGAAATTTCCTGAGAAAATGCTATACACCATATTCTTGCGAAGAATAAAAAAAAAAGCTATTGATATAATAAAATATTTTTTATCTTTTTTAATGTAATCAGATGCTTATTTACCAGTCAGATGTTAGTAAATAGTACTCAACAATGCATTCAAAATACTCAAAATCCTGCAGGGCTCATCTTCATGTTGCAGGACAATAAATACTGTTGTCAAAGAACAGAGTAAACCAGAAATTACAGCTGCGTGTTTTGGAGGAATTTGTTTTGAAGAGTAGATACAGGGGGAGCTTTTCTTTCTTCTAATGCACTTTTATAGCTGAAGTAGGACCAGATTAATGGAGCAGATACTCCAGTGCTCTCAATTCTGTTCATGTTTTAGGTAGAATGTAAAATAAGTGTGTAGATACATACTAGAATTTCTGAAAGATAGGTGTTACCATGGATACACTCAAGTAACCAAAGAGCTTGTGTGAATGCAAAGCACTAATTTTTCTGCTAGTAGCAGGAGGATTTGTTCTGATGAGAAGCTTGTGCTGCCACTGTTGCTCCTCCCCCTCCCATTTGTTATTGAAGCAATACAACTCTTGGATGTTACGTACTGTGTTGAGGGACAATTATAATCCTATTTCTCCACATCTCCTGTCCAGGGTTAGCATTTTCACACAACAGAGACGGTTGACCTAAATGTTGTTTCAAATGAATGATATAACAGATTAATTTTGGGGGCTCTGAATTTTTACGTTGTGACAAAACACCCTCTCTTCAGACTGCTAGTATGTATGAATGTGCCTGTAGGGATCATAGTGGGGGAAAAAAATATCTCTGAAGAGCGGATAATAGGGATAGAAATAAGTTAGGGGGAAATAACAGAAAGTTTGTAGAGTTCTTGGCTAGTATGCTTTTCCTATGACTTGAGTTGACAGGAGGAAATACTTATTTGGACCGTGCAGAGGATGAGTATTGTGAGCAAAAGGGCTCCTGAAGATGTGTGGGAAGAGGATTTAAAGTAGTCTCTGGACTTCTGCTGTAATTCTGAAAACTTCCTCATTCCTTGCTGTTCTGTAAGCTGTGGCACTGAGGAAGTGTGAGAAGGGTGAGAAGGGCTATCATCTCTTTGGTGTCTGTCTTTTATCAGTTCAACTGTTGGTTTCCTTAATAACATTGTCTATAATTACACCTGAATGAACCTGAATCAAGCCAAGGGTATCCCAAGAGAAACCATAGCTGATGCACAAGACTGTTACCAGCATGTAGAAATGTGGTCTGTATCACTGGCAAAGCAGATTTTGACCATTGCCGCTGTAACCAAGGAATCCTGTGCAGTGATGGCTGTAGCTGGTAGTAGTCAAATCAATAAGTGTTGATAACGTCCTTATAGGTGTTAGCACAAGAAGTATCTTTGTCAAAACTGAAATAGATCTTTTACATTTCAGTGGGGTGAGTATTTGTTCATTTAAATGGTATTTCACTGACAAAAATACTGACATCTGAATTGAATGATTGAACACAAACTGTGTAGCACGTCAAAGAGTATTACTGAAATACACTGACTGATGTTGATATTGTTACTACTTACAGAAATACTTATTGACCCAGCAAGAAGTTGCTGAAATCCTGCTATTCCTCACTGTATTATGGATTAATCCTAGTTCAATTGGTACTAATTTGTCTGGTGTACATTAAATAGACAAACCCTTATGCTTCATATCCCTAATGTTGACCTGTGAGTCCATATTCATTATAACATAAATAATAGAACAGAATTAGTTCAGATGGTGGAAGACCTATATATGTGTCAGCCCTCATGGGGGAGGCAAGGGGGGAACACAGCAAAACCTCCAGGTCTGTTTTTATCCCTGTCAAGGAGACAGTATTAATATTATTTCAAATGTAATATAGACAGAGTTCTAATGTTTCCCATGGTAAATGACTTTGGGAGGATGCTGCTATGAAATGTATTACAGAACAGCTGATTAGTTATTATGGAAAATACTTTTCCATAAGGACACATAATTTTAAAAAGCATTATCACTGGGAATAATAGCGTGCTGTAGTTGGTAAATGATTTCCTATTAACCCTCAGTATTCAGTTCTTGTTTTGTGAAATTACAAAAAACTTCCAAGTATGTTTTTTTCCTTTCAAACCCTGACTAGATCTGAATTGATAGCTGTATTAAGACACTGATAACAACATTAATGTGCACTTAGAAGAAATGCTTCTTTGTAAGCTATGAGTGAAAATAGATGACTATTACTGTCTTCTAATTTATTGATGAAGTGTTTTTCTCAGTCTACATGCTGTATTATTCAGGTGTAGCTGATTGTTCATTTTTGTCTGCTAATTAGAAATACTGTATACAACTTTATTTGAAAATGTGTGATTAAGGTCGAGCTAAATACATAAGCGGAAGTAATGTGAGCTTAGCTAAACTGGCATGTGGAAGTCTACATTTGTAAGACTACTCTCAGGATTCAGAAGTTTTAGGGAGTTGGATACTTGACTCCCTAGAAGCCTAGTATTTGCCATGAGTATGACTGTTTCTTCTGAAAAATCACTGAAAATAGCTGAATGTTCCAGATGAAATTGTAATAAAGCCTAAGGCATAAATTTATAGAATAACTGGCCTACAGAGCACACCTCTGACAGACTTCCATCTCTTAGTGATTTGCTACAGCCCTAAAGCACAAAGATTTTACCTGTTATGTAACGTTTTGGATCACTTCAGTTATTCCCACAAAATTTCCTTCTTGGAATTCCACTGAGTTTGTAACCTCAGTAGTAATTAGCAGCAGCTTTTTCCACAGATAGCTCATGTGCTTCTTCAAAGTATTTTCCTACTACTAGTTTCTCTTGAAAATCAGCAAATTTTCTTATGGTCTTGTGGAATGTGCAACCTGCATTAGTTACATTTTTGCTGGTTTTGTGAAAAAATGTGTTTGCAGTGGAACTGGGGACAAGATTTTGAGTGGCTGTAAATTGATTGCAAACTTCTGGTTCCCAGAGGGCAAAAAAAAGTGAATTACTCTTTCAGTTCTCTCCTGAAGTGGTGACAAGTTTCTAGATTAAGCTTTCAGAGAAAAAAAGGAAAATTAGAAGTGTGCAAGGCCAACATCTTATTGAATCTCTACGAAATGATAACATTTTGCTCTTTGCATGTATTCTACTGCCTGAGTAGATTATTACACAAATATTTTGCAATGGAAAAAAATCTCAACTGTGAGTATATAAACTGTGAATGCAGACAAAAAAAATAGGTGTGTTTGTACATCCAGATGCTGCTAGCATGCTTGCAGTAGTGTGTGCTGGAAAGATCCTGGGTTAAAAAAATAAGTCAAAAGATTGAAAGTTTGTTAGTGAACATCTAAGATACTTTGTGAGGGTTCCAAAACTTGTAGGTGTTGAATACTCTGTTAACCGACAAGTTTTGTTAAAATCAATGCAAAGTTATCTCTATTCTCAGGCACCTAAACATATATGGAAACTTAGTTCCCAGGAATAAACATACAGTTGCAGATGAGTTCGGACCTCTCTGAAAAATGCACTTTAAGTTATATGATTTCTTCTATGTTATATGAAGCAAAATGGGGCTTCCTTTTTACTGAGATTATTTTAGCTGTCTTAAATTATTCCCACTTAGAAGTTCCTTCTCATTATTCTAGTCAGTGTATTACCATGCAATGCTCTCAGTGTGTCTGTCGGTCTTAGAAAAAGATAGCATCATCACATGGATGAAGATTCTGGTGGTGGCATATCTGATAGTATGGCAAGACATTCATACGTCTGCTATTAAAAACATACAGAATATGTTTTTTTTCCTACTTTGCACAGTGATTACTCATTTTGAGACATTGCTAGATATGCAGCAAAGGTTTTTATTGCTGAGGAAAATATGGTAAGGTCATATCCCCTATAATTTTCATAAAACTGGCTTATCTGCATTAACACTAGGTGATTCTTTGGTGTGCAGACAGACCAGTGGAGAAAGACCTTTATTATATTGTCTTTGTGTTCATAGCTTTTACCATGTTTTCAAATGATGTTTGAACTCTGTTTATTTAGCCTGGATAGATACTGAGAACCAAAATCTTTCCATTCCAAGGAGCTATGGCCAAACAGGCATGTCTGTTAAAGCGGCTCAGTAATTCTGAATCACTTGACACTATTTATTTCTTTCTTGCTTCAAAATCCTGACAGCTCACCTCAGCTCCTGGTGTCTTGTTGTGTGAGTGTTGTTATGACAACAATGCAGAGTTTGTTACTAGCATAACTTTACTACTTGTGTGTTAATATATGCAATGCCTTCAAAAAAGGTGGCATTCTTCATTGTTTGAACTTATGCTGAACTGTGCTAGCCTGCACATAGACAAACTTTTTCCATACTGAGGGAACTTTTTTATGGTTTAAACAAGTCCTCTTAATGTGCAATATGAATGTCTGGAAGGTAAATTAAGTCATATTCAAAAAGATACTTAGAAGCCTATATTCACTGGTTTTGGTAGGAACTAGGACTTTTTGTATGCTTTTATGAACCAGATATGAGACCAGAATAGATGTTAGTGTTTAAATCCATGCCTTAGCTTATTTTGCAGTTGTTTTACTATGTAGACAAACCTTCCATGTTGAGGAAGGTTGCAGGATGGGCGGTTTTTGTGGCCATGCAAGGTTGCCAAACCATTAAGCCGCTAAGATGTCTCAAGCTGTTGCAGAAAGCTGGAGAGAAGCTCAGCCTTCAGGTATGTCCTCCACTATTTCCTGGGATTTACTGATGATACTGAGTTGAGTGTCTCAGAGTTTCCAGGCATGCTGGAGAGGGAATAGAAGGTATTATCCAGCATGATTCTGTCTTGTTCCTTATCTTCTGCAGTTTTAGCTTGGAGAACATAAGGCAAAAGACAACTGGTGAATATATGAAAGTTGGACCATCTAACACCATGAAATTAGACTTCTTGAGCCATCAGACCTGATTAAAATATTTTGACTTATGCTCAGGAAAGCTATGGTGACAACTTCAAAACTATTTTATTCTTGTTTTCAATTTTGTTGCTGCAGTGAGCCATTTTCCTTCTGCCATGTATCCAGCAGTCAAGCTAGAGCAGCTTTTCTTTACCTTTGCCAGTAAAGACGAAAGATGGAAAGTAAATGAGTGAGAAAGGCTGACCTACACTGGGAGTGGGGAGGGCCAGTAGCCTTGATATTTGTTAATAGAGAATTTTTTTTTTTTGAAGGGATTTTTATTAGATCTCAAAATTTAATTTAAAAGAAAACTGGTGTCATAGTCTTCTGTGAGTGGCTGAGACACATAACAGTGTAATCCGTTAGAAGTTTTCGGAATCGTAGCAGAAGTCAATAAATTTTATAGATGTTCTCTTTTCACAGCCATATGCTTTTACAGTGAAGAACTGAACCCTAGGCAGAACTGTTGCACAACATAATACTGAACCTCTCAGCCAAGTTGGAGAGAATTTTTTTAAAAGATACTAAATGCATTTTAGAGATCTGAAAACCTTTCTAAAAAGAAGTAAAAAGAGCAATTGTTGTTTAACAGAGCAAAAAGGAAATAGGTTGTTAAATATTTGCATTAGGTGCAAATCTAGTGCTACTCTGTTCCAAAATAGCTCTTACTTTGTCACTTACTATGTAGGCCAGTCCATATGTTTCAGGAGGTGGTAGCAATTCTGAGGTTTGATGAATCACCATCCAAAGAATTAGAAAGTGTCGTGATCTAATCATGATCTTAACAAGCCACTGAATATCTGCAAACAAAAGAATAAACCACAGATGTATTAGCCTGGAATGTCTTCCAGATGAAAGAGATTACTGTTTGCTTGAATGCAAATTATTACAGATTCTGAAGCAATAAAGAAGAAATTAATTGGTTTTTTAAATCTTTTTGTTTTCCTCTGTCAGTTAAAATTTGTTCCATTGTATGGCTCAGTGTCTAACTAATTGCATTTCTTGTTGGGATAAGAAAATAATCAGTGAAGAAGAGTACGGAGAGAAGCACAATGCAGTTTAATCTATTCAAGTTTTGAGATCCTTTCGTGAAGACAAGAGAAAAGATGGAGATCCTTTTTCTGGCTTATTTAAGGGCCCAAGTGAAATTCTGCAAAATGAAAATAGATTATTTCTCGTAGCTTTAATAGGCTTGGAGTCATGTTCTTTTCAAAATCTGAACTGTCTTTATAGCTTTTAAGTAGTGCCCCAACAGTGAAGAGAATACGTTCAGAGCCTTCCAATTTTAGCTGAATCTTCTAAAACTGAATTGGATAACAAGAGGAAAACCATCAATCTCATCCTAATTTTTGTTCACATTTTGCCCATTTCCTCCCTTTCCCCTATGGATGTGTAAAGTCACATACAGTTTTGGGACATCAAAAGTGTAATTTCGTTTAAATGTATGATTAGCAGAAATGGGTTTGCCAGGCCTTCTCATGTAATAGTGATAACGTTAATCCTTACGGGCTGCACAAATGAAGGGGATAGGTATGGAGTTGTTTCTCTTTCATTACTCAAGTCTTCCTGGGGGCACCCTTCCATACTGTTTCAACACATTCTCCTGTGGACTCTCGGGCACTCCCTCAAGCAAGATTGCCATATTCTAGGGTGTAGGCAAGAGTAACCCCTTGGCAGGAGAACTGCCTTTAAAATAATTGCTGTTAACATCACTTGACTGGTGTCTAGATCTGAACTGTAAGACAGTATCTGCAATGAGAGAGACATGAGAGAAGTTATGTAAGGCTTAAAGTGTTTAATATTGGATGGTAACTGGATGGAATCAAATCCGTATGCATTATGGACTTCCAGCTTAATAGTACACTATTCTAACACCATTGTGTCTAAATTGTACTTAGGTGATAAAAGTTCAGTTCTTGAATTTGAGGCTTATTCATAAGAAAGTTCCTGCAAAATGTTAAGGGCTTTGTTTCAGTAAGGTACAGAATGACTTGCATCCATAGGATGTATGAGCTTTTCACTAATAAATGTCTCTTTAGACATTGAGAAGTTCATTGGTCTTTTTCATACTTCAGAAAGTAAGATCCTTACCAGCTGTTGCCTTTAAGACCAAACAAATCTTTTTGTTTGTACGTACCAAGCCAGCTGTCTGGTGACCCAGCTAAGGTGAGCATTTGGCATTCAGTTCCCTAATTACCTAGTAACTTCAGTAGTATTCCTTGTTTTTATGTGTCTTCAGTTTGTTTTATTATAAAGCAAGCTGTTGATAACTACCATATTTGTTGTAGAGTTGATTAAAATTTAACAGGAGATTAAATTATTCGTGTTTCTATGAGGGCACATTGCGTGTCACTCTTCAGCCATTGTAAACTATTTGTGGAGGCATCTTCCACTCCTCTTTTTGAATTGCAATAAAGTGGAAAATATTTGAAATAATTCTTAAATTTTCAGTAGCCTCTATTACATGCAGAAAAAGGGGAAAATAAAACTTCTTGAGCAAGAAGGATAGTGAAGAACAGACTAGGCCTGCCACTGATTATGTTTCTTTCTGAGAACAGGACTAACTCCTTATTTCCCAGAAGACTTAAAGCCTTTTCCTTGACCTTTATTTTGTCTTTTATGAAAGTCAATGGATTTTACTTTTATTGAAGTCCTATTTTTTTGTCTCTTTGGAAAAAGAAACAAAAACCACTGGCTCCCCTTCTGCCACGGAGAAGTCTAATTATGACATTTCAGTTTATAAATGTGCTTAAAAGTATACAGCAAATTGATAATTTATGTTTCTCTAGATAAGCTCTTTCATATTATGCCTAAAACTGGGAAGACTTTTTTAAGGAAACAATGTGAAGATGCATCCTAAAACTACGTTCATCATTTCAGCTAACTCCATGAACCAGTATGATCCTGTTTTTTTATTATCCCCCAAACAGGCAATAAAAGGAGGAGTTAAATGTCCTCACTTCTGTATCTTTTTATGATTTAACACTATTTTTTAATCTGTTTTCTGGCATAGGTCAAATATCCTATGTGTTTGTTTTGTCATTTAAGCTCAAAGATTTTTTTTTTATCGTTTTGTTTAGCTTCTTGTAATACAGCTGTGCCTCTTGGGTTGCTAGGCAGCTTCTGAGTTTGATCAGGTACAGCAGCATTTGTTTTCTGGGATCTGAAAGTATCATTCTTTTCTGAGTTTTCTGATTTGCAGATGCATTTAAGATAGAATTTGCCAGATGTTTGTGGTTCTCCATAGGATTAACCTGGAGAGAGAAACTTTCTCTGGAAGGTCTTTCTATAAAAGGCATTAACAGAAGTTATTTATTTTCTAATCTAACAAGGAGCACCCATAGCAGGGAACTGACCTCAAATATGCTTTTCTGAGTGCAACTCATACTTGATTTTCTTTATTCCTAAATTAACATGTTCTATCATGTGAAAGTAACTTAAATTATATATATAAAGAATTACTATATTGAGAATGACTACTGTTTCTAATACATATGAAAAATGTTTTACATGTAACTATGAAAGTAACTATCTTGGTCCAGTAGTTATTGCAATCTGCATTGCCCATTTACCTAATTCAATAATTTATGTTTAAATATAATCCTTGAATTACTTTTTAATTAAATTGTAGTCTTTTTGGTCCTCTTCTCTAAAGATGCTTTAATATATTAAGTGAATTATTTACATGATAACTTTCTTGTTTCTTATTTTTTCTTTATTTTTTACAATGAAGTATATTTAAAGAATAAAGTTATGAATCTGTTGTATGTTAAAGTGGAGGTGAGGTGATCTTAATGCTGGGATTATGGTTCTCAACTCATGTTGGAAGCTTTTCACATATGACCATTTTATTGGTATTGATTAATTTCCTTGGTCATTATTAATCTGTTCAAAGACTAATAATAAGCAAGGAAATTAATCACATATATTTCTAAAATTCAGGTAATAATATATCATAAAGAATTAACTGATAGTATGTTAATAGGATTTATAAACCTTTCCATTCTGCTTTCAATCCTTTTAAATAGGAGTCAGAGAATTTGTTGCAGAGAAGTTTGGTTTGGTTTTGAGATCCCTCTGTGCAGGATACCAGCCACAGTTGGCTGAAACTGTACAACTGTAGCTAGACGGCTTTAATGTGTTTCCCAAACCCTCTATAAACATGGAGAACTGCATGTCCAGCTGTGAATGGCTCCTGCTGGTGGTGTAGAGAGCATTTTCTTTAAGAAAAAACAAGTGTCTGTTCTCATTCTGACCAGGGATATATATTGCTAGCTTTTTAAAATGTAGAAGGATAGGACCTAATATCTGTAAATTTATGAAAGGTGACATTAATGTGCAGCAGATCAGTGTACCAAACCTTCCTTGCTTCAGCCTCATCACTTCTCGGTAGAAACCAATATTCAGTAAAATTTGAAGGACTGTCCTTCACTTCAGTGTCAAAGGACTTCTGAAACAAGCATAACGTGAAAACAGAAGAAACCTGCCTCTTCCTTTTTCGTTCAGGTATTTCTGATGCAGACATACAGAGAAAACCTTGTCTTTCAAAGCAAGTATCCTAGTGCCCTAAAAGGGACTATGCCCAAATACAGGTACCTTCTAAACATTCAATGTGAGGAGTACATACAAAATTAAATTTACCGGCAGTGACTTCTCTTCTGCTCCAATCCTAATTTATCAAGTTGTAAATGATGTATTCAGCTTGCTTAACGTAGTCCCTATCCCTGTGGATCCACAGTTTAACTATTGTGCTTATAAAGTGTACAGGTGAGCCCAGTTCACACATCATGCATATTGTCACAGGTATGCTAATACATCATATAAAAATAGAAGTAGGACAAAGTTATTTTTTTCTTTTTTCTTTCCATGAGTAAAAGAATCATTATATCCTCATGATAGAAACGGATTAGAAGGGGCTGTAGAAGTACGTGAGGTGCAGATAGTCACTTTGTATTTCATATTCTTTCACCAACTTTCTCACAACTTGACCCATACTTTTGGGGCCAGATATGTGGTACAAAACAGGCACCACAAGATGCAGCAAAAGAATATGGAAACTGAGAATTAGTTCATTCATCTTTTCTTCCACCACAGTATAAAAAAAAAAAATCAATTTTCTCTTTGTATTAGTCTTCAGTAAATAGTAGAGGAAAACAGTTGGGGGAAGCTTGGAAGCAAAGATGAAGTAAGGCAAGTGAGTTGTTTAATAATTGTATGCTGCTTTCCACTTCATCGTTTTAAATTCAAGTGTTCATCTTGTGTTTTTTTAAGTATGAATGTGCTTTAACCTTGCATGCATAAATGGATCTGTGGTTTGAAAAATGAGGCCCTCTAAACCTTGCACTGGTACAGATCCAGTGTCTCCGTGTTGATGGTATCAGTAGTATGGATTGGGAAGTACTGTTAAGTGTGGAAGTAGCCAACTGGAATTTAGGCCTTTTTGCTCCCAGAGATGCCTGCCTTGTTAACTATATCCACGTTATTCAGACTTGCCAGGGTTACGGTTATCTTTTGTGTTCTTACTGGAACTTGTAGTACTGGGAGTAAGAGCCCAAGCATAAGTTGTTCTTGCATGCCAAAAGAATCCATGTGTCCATCTGAGTTAACATAGGCAAAGTATTATGGGTGGGGTCCAAGTTGAATGAATGGTTTGGAGTAATTTTGTCAACAGGATAACTGGCAGCAGTTGAAGAACGTGTATAGTTTGCACACCATGAAAACACAAGTAGTGACTGTTACTACATGTTCTAAGTAGAAAGTGTAGCCACCTCCCATTTTCCCTGGTTGCTTGCCATAATCATTACCAATATATAAGGACTATGAATAGTTCTGTGTCAAGTGATGGATCTGGAGGGTCTGCACCTGATGGAGATGTGGTATTTTGAGATTTTTAAATCTTTACAAACAGTCTCTTTTCATCAACTGGTCTAGAAGATTGACTAACATACAGAAAGAGAACAAACTTGTGATTTCTGGAGGTGGGTGAGCAGTAAGTAAAACATGTCAGTGGGATATTTGGCCTTCAAAGAGAAAACACAGTTGCTTCACTTTAAATCTTTAACTTGGGTATGTTTTTCATTTTCTGCTGTTGTCCTTACTTTGTTGTTTTCTTAGAGAAGCTGGAATTTGTCAAGCATATCTTTATTTTTTATTTTTTCTTCCTAATCTGTGATGCTAACACACATTAACGGTGAGGGACGGAAACCCATACTTTTTTGGTCATGGTATGGTGGCTGTGCGCCAAGGTGTAGGGGAGAAAAGACCCTCAGCTGCCTTGTACAGAATGAAATTTAGATCTAGGGAAGCAAATTTGAGAAGGCTGCTTTTGAGGGATGGAGTCTACTTTCTCCAGGGTCATAAAGATGTTTACAGTCCTCAGAGTGGGCACTGAACTGCTACCTAGGGTTTGTGTGTTGCCGCAAAAATGACTGTTTCACCAATCTGTTTCTATTACTTGGTTAAAAACAAGAATGTGTCATTGGTGAACATTTTCCTAATCAGGCTATGTGCTCATAATTGATTCTACCACTTTTCCTGCCTAACTGACCTGACATTCAAAATCTACATCTCTGTATTGAATTGCAGTTGAACCTTAAGGCTGTTACTTTAATTAGAACTTGTGACAATCAGCTGCAGTTGTGGATGTCACATTAGGTCCTAAAAGTAACTCTATGATGCTCTATTATTTACCTGAAGGTAAACATTGCCTCTGTACACACACACAGCAGGTTCATCCCTCTCAGTCCAGCTTTTGTGAGGGTTGAGTGTTAAACACTCCTTGCTTTGCCCAGCTTCGTATTGGCTAGTGACAGAAGCCTAAGGAAATTTTGCTTTCGTTCCACTGGAAAAAAATTTTTGCAGTCCTTCCCAGTGCCCCCTCCCAGCACATAGTGGGAGATGTGGTATGGTACAGTCATAATCATTAGCAATTGATAGACCTTTTTCCCAGACTACATGCCGAGTCTGGCAGGTTTCCCTTATACAGGTGGTGTCACCAGTCCGGCAAGAATTATTTTTTTTTTTGCTCCAAGCACTGTCATGGGGTATGTCTGTAGGCTGTGTGCATTCAGCTTCTGAATAATAGCAAAGGGTTTATAGTAAACCATTGGTTTGAAAATATGTGAAGGTCTGAAAGAACGTTATGTGTTACAAAAGAGATTGGTACGTTGTACAGACTTGTGGCTTGCAATCAAACATTGAATCAAAAATTGAATTTGGTATAAAAAGGCATGAGAAAAAATTTCACTGTATAAGGCAGAAATATGAATGTAATACAGAATTGATTGCAGATATGCTGTTACTCACATCTCAAAAACCAGGGAAATTTGCATTTGAAAATGATGCTTAGATTTGGTATAAACTGTTTATGAACTGCTGTACTTGTTTTCTAATAGAATCAATTTAACCTCATAATGCAAAATGTTAAGATACTCATTTTCAAAGAGAAAAAGCTGCTCATCTTTCCTATTACATTTTCTCAGATCATTTGAGGAACTGGCTGTGGTTCCATATGCCCTTATTCTTTAGTGGTGTCTGTCTGCACAGTTAGGTTCCACCTGTGACCATTCATTCCTGTCCCCTATGTTGTGCCAGTACAAGGTCTCTGGGCACATAAGGTGAAGCAGATTAGTGAACTGATTTGTCTAGGAAAAAGTAAAATAAAACTGTAAAAAAGCAGTTAGGTTGGCTTGTTTTTCAGGTAGATTGGTTACCTGAGTAGTTCACTGCAGACATGATATTTGAACAGGGGTCTGTGGCCTAATGGAAGGATTACTGTTGGGTTTTGGGCAAGAAAGATATGCCTCTGGATTCACAGACCCTTGGTTTGAGCCTCGTTTGAGACACAGAAATGCAGTAAAGATGTTTAATTTTGGTTAAAACTATCTTCTGGTCTAGAATGGGTGAAGCTGTGTATCCAAATTGATTTCCCAGTTTTCCCACCAGCGCTGTGCCCTACATTTGTTGTACCTCTAAAGAAAAAGGTTTTACTGCATTGGTTTCTTACCTCAGTATAATGTGATTATCCGCTGAGGAGTTTGCTGCTTTATTCCGAATCAAAACTCTCATCTAGAAAAATAAGAATAGTGTTGGGATCTAAAAGGATAATGTTGGGATCTAAGCTAAAGTTAATTAAAGTCAATAGAGTTCTTCTAGCTTAGAGATTTTGGCTCAGGCCTTTAAATTTTAAGAATGTAAAGAAAATATTTTTTCAAATTGTGAAATAAATGTAAACTAGTGGAATACCATCTGCCTGTGCTATCAAAAATGCAAAGAACTATTCAGATTGCCTAAAACTATCTTAAAATGGCTGTGGTTTTAAGGTTAATGAGAAAGATCTCAGAGGCTGTTTAAGACTCTGGTTCTGAATAGCTTGTTAGCAATACAGCTGCTGCTCTTCAGATTTGGAGAGGAGGATGCTTTCAATCAGATAGACTCACAATCAGTATTTCTTCCCTTGTCTGCTGAAGCAAGATAGTGATATCCAAATCAGACTACAGACTAATATGAGTACCTAATTAGGTACTCTGAAGATTTTTCCAAGCTGATGCAGCAAAAGTTGGTAGGAAATTATTCACTTTAATTTAAAAGATATAAGGAAAGGAAAAAAAGCCTTAGGTGTGTTTGTAAAGGAAAAGGAAGTGAAAAGTAGAAATTGTGTATTTTTGCCTTGTTGTACAGTTTAAATGATTCCTCAGAGGTTCCCACTGCACAATCAAGGTATTTTATTAATTCACACTTTGCCTTTCTGGAAACCTGTCCATTTTCTTGTTCCTTGGTCCTGGTTATTACCAGTTTAATGCTTGAAAAAGGCATATCAATACAGTTGTTTACAGTTTACTGTAACTATACTTAAACTAAAAATTGGCATTTAAAATTTTTGTGATCCTAGTTGTATCCTGTACAGTGAGGCTTTGGGGAGCTGTTAGGGATGTTTTTTAAATGTTACGGGTTTTTAACACAGTATTTCACAGTTAATAACCAATGCTTGTATCCAGCTATCCATTGCACTTATGCTGTGGTAACTCAAGCTGGATGTTTTGTGTTTTGGCTCAGTCTTTTGAAGTATTATCATTTCAGTAATTACCCAGGGAAAGCTCACATCGTTTGTGTGTCTCATTGACTGACTGACTGCTTAGTGCCACAGCAGTGTAGACAACAAATCTGAATAGCACCACCTTATAGCTCTGAGTTTCTTAGGTGCCTTCAAGTCGTCATAGCTCTCTCTTCACTTACATAAACAATACTTGGATATTATAATCTCTGAAGAACTTATTTTGTGTAGTGAGGAATTTATCCTGCCTCATGTACCACGAGAAGATGTCTGTCTTGATTATGGAAAAATTTTATCAGAAGATGATGATGTACAAATATGAAGAATAAAAGTAAACTAAGAAACCTTGAGCAAAAAATATATGTTGAGCGCTCAGCCCACATTTTATCACTTTCACAGAACAGCTTTTTTGCCTCTAATGCCATTGGATGCTCCAAAAGGTATATGGATGTCTTGATTCAACACAAAACTATTTTTTGGGTTAAAACAAGGAGCAACTGAGATCACTGTGAGGCACGCAAATTAGAAAGATTATGGGCCAGATTGCCTTCATAGTTGTCAGGGATTCTAGACAGATCATTCTGGCAGATTTCCTGAAGTCAGTTCAGCTCCAAAGCTCACAGATACTAAATAGGAACAGAAAATAATGCAAACTCATTTAATATTACCTTTCTGTGAATGCCACTGCCATAGCCCTCTTACTTTCTGAGTCTACTCAGTTTAGCCTTACAAAAGCCTAATTTATCTTCCTATAGCTGCATTCATTCTGCTTTGCAGATTCACCTTCCTCTCGGAAGACCTGTTGTATCTAGCTTTCCTCTGGGTTTGGAGGTAAGAGTGCAATTTCTACCCTTGTGTCGGAAAAATCTAACTTATGTGGAATTCCATTTAATGAACACACAGGAATTTTCCTGTTGAGTAACTCTGTTAGTTGCTTAACCTCTTTTCTGAGCACTGTGTTTCCAAACACCCGTGTGATTTAGGTGAGAAACTTTGTTGGCTTTTCTTCTTTGTTGATTAAATTTCTGGACTTCACATACTTGATACCATAGCTATGTGAAGCAAGTTTAAAAAAAACCCCAAGACACCTTCCAGTATCAACTGTGTGCTTTATTAAAATCAGAGAAGCTAAAGGAATATGATAGTCATATAGTAGAAAAAGATTAAAGAATATACAGGAGTCTTAGAACTGAAACCACCGAAGACGTTATGTTATATTTAGCAGCGTATGGATGAACAGTAAGGGAAAACATGGGACACATTTGCTAACATAGTGTTTTGGAAAGACCTAAGCGTCCTGTGGAAATGAAGAGGAAATCCTTAAATTTGAGGTGGAGTTGGCTGGTGGAAGGGTCAATTGCAATTTAGTCTGGGCTCTAAGACGGTGATAGATGAGATTATAACGAAGTTTTCCAATATGTTTATAAATGAAAAAACTTAAAATGTGAATGATAGGAACATGAAGGTTGGCTTTCCCAGTTACAAAACTTAGGACTTGTGTACTGGACGTGTGAGGTGAATATTTAAGACCCCATTAGCAGTTGTCTTGACCAGTTAAGATGCACCCTATCTCCTCCATGGCTGGGATTTTCAAGACATCTGGCACTCACTGAGGTTGAACAGACTCATACTAGTTTTTAGTAAGCACATTTAAAAATGATGTTTTCTGTCTTACTATAGACAAGTCCAAATGTATTCCTCATGAGAAACAGTAGTATGGCGATGTAAGTGATTGCAACCACTGTCAACGTCTTATTAATTAGATCTTTTCTGGTGGGTTAACTTCCTGTGCTTAGTTCAGTTTTAATTTGACTTTGCTGAAATTTTGAGTTCAGAGCCCAATCCTGATGGATGGCAGTTATGTTACTCTGACCATGCTAAGATCCTGCCTGTCCCCATTATTACATACTTCTCACTGTTGTATGCTTCTAGAAGATAGTTGTCAACTTCAGTTTGAAATTCCTAGCTTTTGAAGTCCCTTTGTTCATGAAGACATGAAAACTAATTCATTCATCTCATAACCTTTATGATTCAGCAGATTAGCTAGAATCTGTGTATGCTTTTTGATTTGGGGCAAGGAGCATTTCCATTCCTTTTGGCCTCTTCTTCACACAAATAGAGACAGTGACAGTCTTGATGCCAGTCTCCTGTTAATTTTACATTATCCAAGTTCTTTTGAGAGTCTTCTCCATGATGAGGAGTTAGCTAGTTTCTGCTTTATATGAAAGAGGACGTGAACATCAGAAAGAGAAGTATGAGAAGAGAAGCAAAGAACACACTGCATTTCCTGCACTGAGCCAATTTTAGGAAAATTTAATATGATCTTGAATTTTAAGGTCACCCAAAATTAGGTAGAGTAACAGATGCCACTGTCGGAGAAACAAAAGCATTTATTGAAAAACTTCAGTGTTTCTATTTGTGAATGTATTTTTGCTGTTGGATTCTTCATTGGGTTACAGTTGGGAATTACTGTCTCAGTCTTCAAAAGTGGAAGGTTGTTCAAATGACAAGCAATGATTGGCTCAGCTGTGGACCCAGATGTTCAACAGGTTTGTAAGCTACAGAAAACTGAACCAAATTTGGCCTAAACTGGGCAAAAGCCACAAACTTCACTGCAATGAAAGTGTGAACTGGGAGAATTAATGAATTAGGAGATGAAACGTATGATTTAGAGATATTAAGTAAGTTGTATTGTTTCTTTTCATACTTTATTGAATGCATTTTATATATGGATTTGTAATTTAAATGAATGGGAACGGCATAGCACCGATGTAAATCTTTGTATTGATCACTGTATACTGTGAAGTTAGCAGGAACTACTCAGAGAAGATAAAGCTAGCTTGTCATCCCCTTTATATGTGTTCTTTGCTGAATTCTGAACACTTTCTGTAGTTTTAGATTAATTCATTCTTTGAGTTGGAGCTAGTCTTAACTGCAGTTCCAAATCTGTTGCAGTATGAGAGAATTTAACCTTTTGCCATTAGTGTTATCAACTGCAGAAAAATGACTCTTCTGATGTTTTCAACATACCCCAACAAAATAGTAATTCTGCAGAATGCTGAGGACAGGAGGGAACAGAGTTCTTCTGGAGTAACGAGGAGCAAAAGGGGAGAGACTGGAAGTACTACGAACCACAGCCGCAACTCTCTTGTAACAATGAGGATTCATTTTGCTCTGTTTTGTGGTATTGGACCCTGAATCTGACCATTCTTTTGCCATCTAAACCCAGATGTGGAATACTGTTCTGTGTTTCCTGATCCTAAAAAGGGATCCCTGCTGTTGCTTTATTAACAGTTCTAGGGGACCTAAAGTCTGAATTACGCACTTGATGCAAATTGAGGTGCAAAAACCTTGTGCTTCCATGATCAAGTTGCTGTTACTGTTTATTTCATCCCTTACAAAATGAAGAACTGTGTGGCTAGAGGTGTCAGTAGAGGGTAAGAAAATAAGCAGAAAGTGAGTATCACAGAATTAAAATGTGTATACTTAAACATCTTTCTATTCATTGACTGACTTTACATTTTGAGGGCTTTATTTTGCAACCTTGCTATTGTAAATAAATTGTTTTATATAAAGTTTTGGTGGTTTTTTTGCTGTTGGGCTTCTGACAAGTAGAAAAGATGAATGAAGTATAAATGTCTAACATAAAAATGACTGCTACAGATGCACTGACATGTTGCTGTGTTCAAGACTGATGTATATGTAGGCTATCCTTTTAAAAGGAAACCTTCACCTACTGAATTTAAAAAAAAAGTCAGCTGATAATATCTAGTTGTTTTCAAAACTCAAAATTTGTGACAAAGGCGAATGAACAATGTCCACTAATACAGATTTGAAGTATGTAATGATGATATATAATTAAGTCATGATCTCTTTTTAAGCTACAGACTTTATAAGAGCATGACCTTTAAGAATTCAAAACCTAAACTAAAAGGAATTTACAGAAGTGTTTTTTTATGTAACCATTATTTAAAGCTTCCACTCTGTAATTAAATTTTGTCTCCTTGACAAGGGAGAATGAACTGTTCCTGAAAAAGCTTCTCATATGGTTGGCAATATAGTTAGAGAACTAGTTATGCAAATGTCACACAAAAATGGCCTTTAATGAAGCAATATAAAATGAAAAAGCTATTACAGTTATGCATCATGAAGAATAGCTAAAATTTGAATCAGTGAAGTGGATCTTGGGCCTGCTACTGTTCAGACCGTCCTAAGTGGGGCTCCCTTGTATGTAACCAAGAAAGGATGAGATCAAGCAGTCATGTGGTATACTGGGTGTATGAAATCATGTAAAAGCTTGTGAAGGAATAATTTCAATTTGTGCCACAATTGGCTGCAGAAAGAGGACAGGATCTGTTTATATACAGTGTCATGAAGACTTAACTTCTCTTCAAGGGTGACAGCAGTTTTGTAGAGCACATCTTTGTCAGGACCATCACCTATGACACCAGTAGCAATGAAATTAAAGAAATTACTTCAAAGAGTTGGGGCTCTGGCTGGGGCTTCTGATCTAGAAGCAGGGGGACAGAACCAGTATCCATTGGGTGTGATATGATGAATGGGGCAAAGGTACAAAAGAGCGTGCTGGAAAGAGACCAAAATGGGAAATGAGGGGATGTCAAGGGAATCGGAAGAGCCGGTGTATTGCATTCACAGAAGGCATGCTTTCCTACAGTCCTTTGCAAGGTCTGAGCCTCAGGCAGTGTTGTGTTTTGGGGTGGTTTTGTTTCCCCTTCCCAACTTCCTCTTTTTATCCTCGTGCTTCTTTTAATTTAAAAAATACTCTAGATTGCCTAGCTGCTGTGCTAGCTTAGAGTAACAATAAAGCATCTCCCTAGCACATGTATCCCTCAGCACTGTTTTTGACACATGCCAGTGTAGATACATGTTGACCTACATACCTATTAATCTGTCCTCTGCACTTTGGGGTAACAGATTATTAATAAAATCAGGAGTACAATACCATTTGGGATGTTTTACTCTTATGGACTTAAAAGTACTTCTCATGAGTTAAAGCACAAGATATATATAATTTTTTTAGTAGTATTCACAGATGGCATAAAAAATCTTTGGGAGAAAGATATGCAATATAATGATTATAACTTTTTTGTTACTCATATCAGTTTTTCCTTTTTCACATTTAGCATGTGTCTAAATAACCACCTCAGACCAGGCTGATCTTACCTGAAAGTTTGAGTCTACGTATGTGGGTATATTAAAAACACATAATTTTTTTGTGTCCTCTGCAATCTCTTTTTAGTATTTATTTCCAGACTGTGGTTATTAGGAAAAGGATGGATTGCTTTGTAAGACTCTAGATCATCTGTTACAGTTGGTCTTTAAGAACAGGTTAAACAGATACCTGTCAGGAAAGATCAACACAGTTAATATTGCCCTGAGGCTATGACAGTGGATTTCTCCCAGTGTCTGTATTTTTCATAATTAATTTCTGACACTTAATTTTTAACATAGACAGATCTCTTTCTTCTCATTCTGCATATTCTAGGATATTTTTGTTGCTGCTGATTTTTCCTTTTTAATTGGTACTTCCACTGACCAAAGATGGGACTGTGGACAGAGTTGTTGTCTTAATAGCTAGGTACCAAAACTGACACAACTTATTGCAAACAGAAAACTGCAGTCTCAGACAGAATTTCCTTCTTTCCTTGTTGTGAGCTTGTCGATTTGCAGCCTAGATACCCTGTTAAAACTAAAGACTATTATGCTTTTTTTGCTTAAGCACCTTGCATATCACAAGATTGTTTAATCTCATGGCATTCCCTTGCTATGGGAATTGAGGCACTAGTGCTGAACAGTTCTTTAGGTGTGATACAGATTGAGGGGTGATAGTCACTGTCTGAATTAGTAAAAAGAGCACCTGCCTACTTCAGGAATATTTTTCTCAGTTTTAACTTTGAATTTCAAATCACTCTGGCAAAAGAATAACAGATCAGTTAATCTTAGGTGGGGAGAATTCGGTGTGTCCTGGGTGATTTTGCCATAGAAACTGAGTGCTTAGCAGTTTGCAGGAGTTACCATCTTTTCATGTGTATGAAGATGAAGACAGCATCAAGACTAGTGTGACTGGTACCATCATACTAATGAATGATAATAATCCCCTGCTTCATATATCAGATGAGGAACAGGTTATTCTTACTGAAACTGTCAGTACATTAAAACTGTTCCCTTGCAATTGTAGACTGAAGCAATGAGTGGTAACAAAGCTGCTTGTTAAATTTATTTTTTCAATACTCCATTGAGAACTCAGAGCACATGTCTGGCTTGCACAGGGGATGATACATGGTTTATGTTGACCAGCTCTGCTAGACAGATTGAATAACTGAGGCCATTCTATTGTACTCCAACTACTCACAGTCTAATCAGTCTCTGCTATCAGGAAGTAGCTTTGCTGCAGTGGCTGTTACCTTTAGCGTGGTAGCTATTAACAGCTCTTCTAAAATAGTAATTAACAAAATCTCAGTGTGGGTTTAATGATAGCTAGTGGACACTAACTGCACACCATAAAGCCATGTATTGTAAATACATTATTGGGTCAGTCATTAATGATTCTGCTGTTATTGAAATGAACAGAAAAATGAAGTTCAGGCTCCAAAACCAAGCCAATTTAAGTGTGTTTCTGTTGGCTTCAGTGAGTTTGGACAATGCTTAGAAAAGTGTATTTTACCTATGCATGCTGTGTTCAGTATCTTTGAAAGATAACCTTTACAGCTTCCATGAGCAATTGCAGTCACATTCAGTTCACACCATTGTATTGCAGCATATTTTCTCAAAAGTGGGTGCATAGTGGTGGGGAAAATCCACTTTGGGGGACATATATATGTACCTTGGTATTCCTAATTCTGTGAAAATATTTCCTGACTTACATATTGTTTTATTAAACAGAGCAAGCTAAGAATTTTTTTATTCTGTGAAGAGTGATTTAAAGACAAGGCTATGCCTCTCAATTTTCCTTAAATCATTTTATACTGTGTTTTAATGTGTTTCCACGGGTTTCCTTTTTTTTTTTTTTTTTTTTTTGGTCAATATTGGTATCCTACAGTTTTTAATTTGGAGAGATAATCAATCATCATGGTTAAAACCATTTAAAATACATAGAACTTCAAGAATTCAAGTGTGAAATAAAATTTGCTTGTGGAAGTTGCACTGTAAACTGAAAGAGCAGGTACTCCCAAGTAGCATAGCTGAATTGCCATAAATAGGTTATCACGAAGCAGTTGTCTAATGGTTTAAAACAGTGCAGTCCTGTTATTGCTAGTGTGCCTTCGAACCATTCAGTTTAGGTTCAGCATAATCTAAGGTCTCATCAGCTTTATTTTTAGAAGATTGACTTTAAATGTAAAACCAATAATTGATTTTAATAGAAATGAGAAATAGGTATGCTAGGTTTGATTTTAAAAAATAATTTTAGTCCAAAATTCAAACTACACAGCACTGCTGACTATGCTGCCTGTATCACAAGTCTACCAATATTGTCTGGCTTTCTTAAAGGCCATCTTGCTGCCACAACGTGAACATCTGAGAGTCTTCTGGTTTCAGAAATAGTAGAAAAGTATTCCAAACTCCCTATCTAAAGAGCAGTGTAAGTAGTATAACCCTACTCTAGATATTGTTGGTGCTTTCAGGGGAAAAAAAAGTCTGTGTGAATGTGACATGGAAAGTTGTCTTCTGTTTTAGTCCAAGTATCTGTTTATCAACTCTTTGATAGACCACCACCCAAAGAATGCAGTAGTTATTTTAAAATCTTGTGACGCTCAATCAGACCAATCAATTTGATTTTATTTTTTTTGCTTGACTTGTGATTTTTATGTGCTTGACTTTGACAATACTGTAAACATAAAATTTAATATTTAGAAAAGATTGTTTTCTGCTTTTAAGATAAAGTAGTGGTTTCCTTCCTATTCTTGCATAGACTTGCATGTCCTACTTTGGGTTAGGCAAGCTGAAATACTTTATTTTACAATCTTGATCTGAATAACAGGATAATAACACATTTCACAAGAACCTTCTATCATGTGATAGCCAGTTTGATGTCTAATACTAGTATTATACGCAGACATTAATAAGCATGAGACTAGGAAAGAAATTAATTCTGTTGGCCACATGAAAAGAAATACTACAATAGTTTTATTGAGACATTTTAGTGCTTTGGAGCAGGAACTTTCTATTAGTCTAGGGAATTACTGTAGTCAAGGATGTGTTGTGCTGTTTCTGTACAGAAAAACATCCTAATTTGATGACAATACAGGATTCCACAAAGCCTCTTGAGTTCATCTGTGCTGCATGGTGCTGTGCTGTGCTGGCTAAAGCAACACTGAGTGAGCAGGAATGAGTACCTGAGTGTAGCTGTCACTGGCGTACTGCTCCATATGCACTAGTTGAAAGAACAAGTCTGATTTTCCTGGGCACTGGTGCTGTGGTAGATGTTGCTGAAAATATGTGAGCAGGCTGAATCTTACGCTGGCATTGAAGCTCACCAAAGGTTCTCCATATGTCAAATTCCAGATAAAAATCAGGATGGAGTTTCCTAGCACTTGATGCTCTGTTGCTATGGGCCTCTGCTAGGTAAGAACAAAACCTATGGGTTGAGTTTAGCGCATAGGGACAGAAGGCTCTGCAAACCAGTAACACATCCTCTTTTCCAAACTGTCTGCTGTTCTGCAACAGAAGCCAAAATTCTGAGTCTCAACAGTATTCTATTGTCAGGAAAATTTCACTTGCTTGTACTGGCATGGTATGTTTCTCAGGCTTTCATATCAGTTACTGCAGAGAATGATGATCAAGTAACAGACTTACTCCCATTACTTATGTTAATGGAGGTTTGTGCTGTGGTCCTAAAGAGCATGTCCCTCCTCACCATATGTGTGTCAGTAAGATGCCATGAGTTGGATTTTCTTTTCTTTGGATTCCTTCTGAGTCTATGACAATGCATACAGACAACATTATTGAAACTGTTAAAGCTCAACCTGCGCTTTCAGAAGGTAAACCAGGGAATGTCTGTGGAGCCTTCACTTCAGGTCATCTGTGTACCTGTGTAATGATAGTCCTGGATAACTGAATTGTATACTAGATTTCCTATTATTGCATTTCCATCCCTCACTTGGAGGTGTAGTCATGCTGGCTGTTCCCTATTAGAATACTGTGCTTTCTGTTTGGAAATGGGGTGTGTGTTGCAGGAAGAGAAGCAGCGGGATAGTAATCTCGTACACCAGCTTCAGACAGCTGACATGCAGAGTTCTCCTGCTTCTGCCAGAGCATTCCTCTGTGGCTCCAAGAAATTCCCCTGAAACAAGCTGCTATGATCATCCATTAATGCTTACTTCATTTTTCTAGGTGCCCACTTCGGGATGCTCACTACCTATAGGTGGAAGACGTGCATCTAATTTTTGACATTATAGTTGCTCTCAGCAAGTAAGAAGCTGACTCTATCATCATGGCTGTATCTGGAGAACATTTACTGGTGCTACAGAGGCAAAGAGAAATGGTCTTAATACTTTAATGTCATGGCAAGGTCCCTGAATTCATGATAATGTTCCTGAGGAATCTTGTGCTTCAGTGTTGAAAAAGAAGTATTAAGACAGATAAACTTCTGTACGCCTTCCTGTTGCTCATTCCTATTTCCCCCTCTACGGTGTTTAATTTGTCTAGTCACATATATAGTTAGAGTATGCCTTTTTGCCTCTTTTTTTTTCTAACCTTGCACAGTGTTGACACCATATCTTTAAAAAAAAAAAAAAAAAGCCCCTCACTATTCCTCTCTCCCAGTGCAAAAAATCTCCACCAGCTTAAATGGAATCGAGTTTGTCAAATCAAACTCTCAGAAATTAGGAAATATACAATTTCTTCGTCAGCCTCACAGAACAATCATTGAAAATGTATTTCCAGCCCCATGAATCTCCTTATGGATCTTCTTACCTCCTACACTATTGGAGTTCTTTAGAAACTTCCTCTTTATTGATACTTCTTCAAAATTTGTTCGAGAGGCTTGAGGATGGTATTGTTATTTGGTTGTACCAAAGTAGTTAATATATGTTAATATTGGTTATCATACTGTATATCCTTAAAGCCTAGAATACTCAGCATTTTTATAGCGCTCAGCATTTTGATATCCTACTTTGCAAGAAGCAGCCACATAGTTGAATTTTATTGTCTTTTATAAAGTTATGGATTGGAAAGCCACATAGCAGGAGGAATATTACAGGGTGATTAAGGCTTGTTAAAGGCATAAGCAAATGCTGAAAGGGAGTTAGTGAGAACTGTTCAATAACCTTTTCAGTAAATGGCACTAATTTTTCTGTCCATGCTGGGTAAAGTCTCTAGTGTAGATCAGAGTTAGCCTGCTGTTCTGTTCTGCACAGAAACCAGGGAAAGCCTCCTCCTGCGTGGAATCAAAGTGGTTTTAGTGGGCAGATGGCGGTGTGGTTATATGACACCATGTTCTAGCAAAGCACTGCTCAAATGAACTGCTTTTTCATTTGTCAAGTAAAATGCTAATGACCTTTCCAAAAGAAATCAGCAATTTCTGATTCACAGTAGAACATGAGATGGAAATTTTTAGATTGCAATTTTCTTTCATTCTCTAAGAGTTTATTGGAAAGAAAGCACTACTAGTATGTCTGAATCCTCAGATGCTTTATGCAGGAAGCTGGCATCAAAAGTTTATTTCACAGTGTTTAATTTCATGTGGATTCATACTGCAGAAGTAATTTTTTTCCCCCCTCCAAATTTCTGCCAAATAGCATTTAATTGCTAGGGCTCATCTAGTCTCTAGCATCACAGCAGGGTTTCAATTGTCTGTCTTACCCAAAGGTAGTGCTAATGTCCTTTTTTGTCTTTATAGAATGGAGTGGTCTGTGGATAGAGTATCATGAGGGAGAATCAAATCTCAAGAATTTGGAAGTTGATCTAGTGTCCCACTCTGGCACAGTTTTTCCATGAAACACTGAGTCACTTACCTTGTCTGTGCTTTACTGGTCTTTATGTGTCTAGCTATCTATAAAGTGAGATGGTTAAGCACAGAAGTGCCTTGCAAGGTTTTAGGACAGCATGTGTTGATACTTCCACGGGGAGCCCTCAGATGTTTCATCTTCTGTCCTTGCAGTGACTGATGCTTTTGAGAACTCTCAGCCACAGCTGCTTGGCTAACTGTAAGTTGTATAAACACTGCGGTTTCAATCTGCTCGTTTCTTGAAGGGTAAAATTACTTCTTTTCTATAAAAATACGGGTAGTCGTTTTTGATCTGCCTACAAATTGAAGGAAGGGATTTCTTTTACTCCCCACCTCCCAAGTTAAGGTTAACAATGGCAGTGAGTGACAAATACACCTTTTCTTATGTGTTTGGGACAAAGAGCTGTTTGCAGATCCAGGGCCTAAATAACTTCTACACCATGACCTATTTCATCAGTGTCAAGAGGTAGTCAAAAATTATGTGATAGTAAATGGCTTCAGCTGACAAGCAGCTCTCATGCAAAAAGTGTTTTTATGGTTGCTTAAGCATTAAGTGCTTTTCTCCATAGTTGTACATTTGATAAGCAGGGTTTTTTTAATCTTATTTATCTGTATTTACTTGATCCAGTAGTATAAAAGCAAAACACTTCGATGAGGAAATAGATTTTTTTGACCACCCCCCCCCCCGCTGTGTCTTAAATGAATAGTGTTTCTGCCTCTTCAGTTTTGTTTACTTTGATTCAGTGAGTTAGTCAAAAAAGGCCCTGCGTATAAGTGCATGAGTTGTCCCATTCAGATTCTTGTTTTTAAAGTCAGACAGTTGCTCCCTTGCTTTGCCAAATCAAGGCTATAAGCACTGTAAATCGTGTATTTCACAGGAGGCTGCTGCCCACAGAACATCTGAGCAGTTCAGTCTCTGCTTAAGCGTAGAGCAGACTTGGCAAAAAGCATCAGAGTTGGTGTAGCCAGCGTTCAGTGGTTCACCATCACTTCTGATGACAAATGTGACTTGGTTTTCTGTGTGTTTTGGGGAATTTTGCACCGAACAGAACAAAATACCATGCCGAATATAGATGCTAAGAACAGACACAAGGACATGGAACAGATCCCCGAGTCTGATGGTGGTAATTTTCTCCTGTTACTTTCCTAAGCTTTTGTTTGCCAACTCTTTGAGGGTGGGCTTTTACTTTGATGTTTTATTGTCTTTCAAATCACTAGTTTTACTTCTACCACCAGTAATTTTTGGAGTGCTTTGGAGGGAGGGGGGAAGGGAGAAAAAAGAGATGTAGTAATTATGAATGTATTTGGTTAGATTATGAAGTCTCAAAGCTCATTAAAAATGAGAAACCATGGCAACCTCAACAATACATCCCACACATATTATACCTACCTAACAATGTGCAAAGTACATTTAGAAAAGAGAAATTAAGCATAAAGAAAAGGAGAGAAAAAGCATTCACTTTTTATATTGCTATTTTTAATTCTCAGATCCTGAATATTGACATACTTGTGCTGGCAGCACTTCTCTTAAATTTAAAAAAATAAGTAACTGATTATTAGGTTGAATGTGGGATCTCTTCTCAGTATTGTTCTTTATTCTCCTGAGATTTCCTATGTTGTATTTTTAGTAAAGGACAGATTTAATGGGAGGTTGGTAGCCAAGGAAAGAAAATGTGAACATTGCAGTTCCCTGGACCTGTCCTCTCCTAGGAGGCATTTAGAGTTTTGGATAGTCCTGCCTCTCCTTGAGTCTTCAGATCACAAGAAAATGTGCAGAAATTTCTCTCTTACTGTGCGAGTATATGCCCCATATGTAATGTAAATCTAACATCAGTACTGGTCATCTAATTGAAAGATTCCTGATCCCTGGAGCCAAGTCTCTTGCAGGAACCATGCAGAATTACTGGATCCATTTGCACATGAATGGTTGAAGAATGAAGAGGTTTTTGAGTTGTAGTTTGTGGCTAGGCTTCTGGAATTCAAAAGCAAGGTGTCTGAGGAAAGGCATCCGCCTGTTCTAAAGCTGTCTTCCCTCCTGCCCCATCCTTGGAGTTCTGGGGAGAGTCATCAGGTGGGATTGAGGACAGCAACTCTGGACTTCTTTCAGGTAGGGAAGGAGCCAATCAGAGCATGGTGGTCAGTTAGCAAAAGTTACCTTTTGTGCTTTCTAGAGGGATAAAGTTTTTCTAGTGATGGATATCTGTGGTCCACAGTGAATTTAGATCTACAGAAAACAGTTTTGCTTTTTATTGGCTAGTGGTCAAAACCTTGTAGAAGCGTTCCACAGCTCGCCAGGGTATAGGACTGTAAACTGAAAAGCACTGCTAGAATATAAACATTGCCTTGTCCTAAAGGTGAAATTACAGCTCTGTTAAGATCAATTAAAGGATTTTAGAGAATACTGGGTTTCACTCAGGTTCTTATGTTTAATTACGCCTATTTTCTGTTTTAAAATACAGAACATTCACATTTGAAGTTTAATTAAAACTGGTATACCAGAGGATAAACATGAGGCGGATGTAGCTTTCTCTTAAAATACCTCGATATCATGAGAATTAATCATGCATCTCTTGTTCAACATGAGGCTCTGCATTGTAAGAAAACAAAAATCTGTTCTAGAGGCTACAGCAGTACTTGATAAAAGTGTGAATATGCGAAAGTGGATTCTGGAGGTGGCAGAAAGAGGTGCAGTCTAACTGCTTTACTCAGACTTTACAGACCAATGCTTATATATAAAGAGAATGAAACAGCTGGCCATTTCCTTTCTAATTTTAGTGGAGTTACTGTGATTAGTCTAACCTGAGAATTTGGCCTTGAATACCTGCAGTATCTGTATAGAGTATTTTCTCAATTATGTCTGAATAGCTGTGCCGCCAAACAGATCCTGAGTGGAAAGTTTACACTGAGTATGGAAATCTCTGTGATTCAGGATGGTTAGGGTTGTGTGAAGACTGCTGTCTGACTTCAGAAGAAAGACTTTTGAGCAGTGTGTACTGAAGGGCAATCCATCTGCTGCATTTCTGATTTTTCTTACCCTCATAAAGGTAAAATTATTTTAAAAGGCTGTAATTAAGGACAAGAAAGGGGAGTGGTTCCCTTATGCCTGAGATTTTGTAGTTTGTCAGTTGTAGGACAGTGGTGACCCTCTGCCATCTTTGGAGCAAGGACTTCAAAACTCTTAACAGGAAAATGTTCTTTGTGTCACTGATTTTACTGTTACCAGTATTGCACTGTTCTAGAAACAAAGTTTCTTCTGGCTTTTCTGGAAAGGTATTTTTTAAAAGTGGAGTCTATTCATAAATGGGAAATCTTTTTTTTCTAGTGGCAATGGCATTACACATACAACCACTGTAACTGGTGACATAGAATTGTGTTCCTTTTCCTGTGCCACCTGTATGTGCCAATCAAGAGACTGGGATTCCTCAATTCTGCAATAAATTTCTGTATGCATTTTATGACTAACTTGTTTATTTTTAATATGCTTGTGGTTAATTGTGTGAAATGTAACCTGTGAATCTCACAGCTTGCTTGGCTGCACTATGAAGAAATAGAGTCACAAAGATTGCAGTGACCTTTTGGGAAACTAAAATGAAGCTAATGCAGTTGCTGAATTCTGTTAGGAATGCTTTAAAGGTACAGCTGAAAACAAGCTCATAAATGTTTGATTTCAAGTAATAGGCACTTCAGTGGTACTAATTGATACAATTAAAACATCTTAAAATTTGCGTGGAACCGAATATAATTTTCTGGATTAACAGTGGTAGGTAAGTATTGGTAATAGATGTTAACACAAAAGCCAAGGGGCTCTGACCTCCATCAGGCCTTCCTGATAGAGGTTTTTAATTTTCTGTGTCTGTGTTGATCCAGGATGTTTTGTTAAAAACTTGGAATAATGACCCTGACATCACACTTGAACTGTATTGGCCTGCTCAGGAAATGCTTCCTGTATTACATCTCTTCAAAAGTCATACTTTCCGCAAGGGCCATTCATTGCAAGTTTATCTGTGTTTTCTATAAAAGCATCTGAATTCAGATTTTTTTGTTTAGTAAGGCAGAAGATGAAATCCTGATGAATAAGGCCTAGGAACTGAGTAATCTAAAAATGAATAACTGACTGACCTTTCTGACCCCCCCCCCCCCCTCCCTAAAGGCCATAAGTGGAAGGCAAAGGAATAATTTTAATTTGTCATATACTCCCATTAAAAGATAATAGACTAATACGATTCTGCAGCCTCAACAGCAGCTTCGCTTTAGCATAAGCTTCAATTCTATCTGGCTTTTTGTTTGTTATGTTTGTTACAGTTTTACCAAGATTTTAAAGTCTTAATCCCATTCGCTATTGGGTTTGGATATGATGTAAAGAGGTGATACTAGATTGCACTGCTGTGACACAGAACCAAACTTGACTTGCAAGTCATTTGCTGAACCAGCCTGCAGCTGGTATTGTTAAGAGTCTCACTGGAAGAACAAGAATAGAAGGTATGCTGGGGGGGGAATTTTTAAAGTGAGGACACTAACACATATCTTCAATTAACCAATTATAAAGACTGGAATGTAATCTCTAGTCCTTGATTAGTGATCCCTACACAATCTTAAAACAATGTTAGCCCTTTGGCTTGAATGTCCAATATAGAAAGCTTATTACTGGTACTGACTGATCAAACAAGCTCCACAGATTGCTATTTGACTGATGGTGTAGCTATTTCTAATTTAAATTAGCAATTTTGCAGACTTACATGTTACATCCTCTCCAAAATAAAATAATTTTCTCTTACTGTAGTCTCAGTCTTTGACAGACTAAATTTTTAATGACTAATCAATATGGAAATTTCATGTAGAAACGGAAATTTCAGGTAGAAACACAAATTTCTGCAAGGCCCATTTTTTTCTAGGATTTGTAGATTTCACGGATGTTTCTTGAGAAAAGTTGTTCATTGTCTGAACAAGCTGTGCAGATCCTACTGCTTTTAAACTGAGAGGGCAAAAAACCCCAGACCCCCAAGCTAACCACTAATTTTCCCCAAAAGCAGTTTTTCTTCAGCTGCCTTGTCACACTCTTGGATGTGACCCTGGCAATGAAGCAAAACCCCAGCAAAAATACAGCTTCATCAGAATAGATGTTGAAGGGCGCAAGACAGTCTGTTACGTAGATGCTAACAGTACCTGATACATTTCAGTTTTGATCCCTCTGATCTAGTAATTGTGCTTATTGTGTTTACTACTGCTTTCAGGCTGTTGCTTTCAGAGTCTCAGTGAGGCTGCAAGTACTAGAGAAATGGAAAGGGCATACTGGGTAAAGGATGCCACTGCCATTCTAGGAAGATTATTTGGAAACTAAAGGGTTTGCTTCAACAGCAATCATACACTTTCAGAAAAGCAAGGTTGAATTTGCAGAGTTTGAAGAGTCACAAGAATGCAAGTGTCTGGCATGCTATCAGGCTCTGAGGAATGTTCTTTTTCTTTTTGTTTACATTTTCCCTAATGGAAAATCTTGTAGAATTGAGTAGAGTTACATGCTGTCTGAGAAGGATTCAGTCCCGTAATCAAAATACTTGTTATTACGATTTGTACTTTTCAGACTAACTTCTTTGATTTTGTTTAGTCGGGGCTGTTTTTAAATTTTGGTCACTAGATTTTATCCCTCCTGTAGAAATTATGTCATATCATGGTAATGCTCACGTGGCTGGGAGCAACATCAGAATTGAGCTGAAATAGTTTACTATCTCAGTTTACAGCTAAAGACAGCAAGTGTACATTGTGTTCTGTATTTTTCTGCAACATAATTAAAAATAACCTCTAAGTAAGCTTTGTGTTAAACCAGGAAAAATAGAAATTAACCCATTGGAGGTAAAGGCTTGATATTAAAAGGGCAATCCTAACCAGGGTCCTTCTACTGCTTGTTAGTGTTTGGGTTGAAGGGTTAGTAGTGACCTAGTAGCAGTGTCTCAACAAATTTCACTCTCCAAAAGGTTCTGTACTAAATGTAACCTTGAGGGTGCAAGCGATTATCAGTGGTGTTTGTACTGTTGGTCAAGGTAGTTGAAGTTGGGCACGTGTTTGCTAAAAGTGTAATAAGCTGTACTGCTATTATCAGAATTAAAATCATTAGTTTCAGTCAGAAGCATGATTTCATTCTGAGACATTCTGGATTATCTGATTGGAATAGGAAAAACATGAGGAATCCCCAAAATACGGTTCCAAAATGCAAGCCCAGCACTCTGTTAGTGACTAGGAAACTTAAATAGATTTTGTAAACCGCTTCAAAGAAATAACAATCAGTTTATGAATTTTGGTACTAAACTTGTGAAGTGATCCAGTCCCATTGAAATTCATGGAACTAGCATTACTAAAATGTAAATACTCTTTAATAGTCTCAAATACTCCAAAATTACAAAGATCATCATGCTGTTCTAGATGGGCACCAGTCATAGAAGAAAATATTCCCAGTTTCTGAATAAGGAGGAATTAAATGACAAGAAGAACCAGGAAAATCCGGAAAGCAGCAATTGCCAATTACCTGGATAAAGAACAACGTCTTTGTATTCTGCTGCTGTATTTTGGGGAATGAAGGACTAGCAGGGGGTAAAAGAGGGAAGTACAAGAGGGAGAAGTAGAGGGAAAAGGAAAAGATGGCTTGCATGACCAGTCTCTCTGAGCTTAGAGCCTTTGCTGCTGGTGATATGTGACTAACAGGATTTTATTTTGGGGGGAAAACAAAACAAAACAAAAAAACCAACTAAAAAAAAAAAAAAAGTGGGAAGAGTGAATAATTGGAGGGAAAATCAGTGGCTCAAACCCAGGAAGTAAATAAAGCCATTCATACAGAAATGGACCCAAGCTTTTCTCTCTGTTCTCACAACTGACCAGAAACTA
Organism: Astur gentilis; assembly: GCF_929443795.1. Classification (NCBI taxonomy): domain Eukaryota; kingdom Metazoa; phylum Chordata; class Aves; order Accipitriformes; family Accipitridae; genus Astur; species Astur gentilis. The sequence continues at coordinate 43,907,291 of NC_064885.1, read as the reverse complement.
GAAACTACCAAAGCTGTGTAACTGCCTCAGCAGGTGCTTTAATTTTGGAGCTCAGTGTGTACTAATGCAACTTTGTAGCTTCTGGATGGGATGTTTATGGGCATGCCTATAAATTAATATCAAATTACTACACTTTGGGTATTTTAAACCTTCCTTTTACAAGGGGTTGGATGTGACTTCTAAATGCTTAGGATTGGCATGCTGAAAAATCTGAAAAGGAAGATGCAAAATGCAGCAAAGTTTAGCTCTGTTGGCAATGACTAACATTGTGACACTTTCAGATGCTCAAATACATCACTAAATCAGAGCACTACTGGAGAGTCTTTCTATAATATGAAGAGTAATTGCCTAACTTAAATTTTAGTCAGACATTGGCTCAGAAAAAAGTCCTAACTATTGTAAAATGGGGAAGGAAATTATTGTTAATTACAGTACTCCATAGGCTTAGAGCAGCTTTTATGTTTTCATCTGCATAGGCTGAGAATTCACCACTAAAAGAACTGGTGCTGGCATTTTACATCTAATTAAATATGATTTTATTTTTTTTTAGGAGACAGAAACAATATCTTGACTTGATCCATCTTTGATTATCAATTAGAATGAGTAGGGAAAAATTTAAAGCCACAGCAAGTGGTTTGAAATAATTAAAATAATTTTAACAGTCACAGCTTTTGTTAAAGTGCCTCAGAGTATAACCTCAGGGTTAGCTGCCAGGCAAGAGTGCAGCCCTTGTTAAGAAAGGTGCCAGTGATCTCTGTATTAATCTGGAAGGACGCTGTAGTACGTAACAAAAGCTCTAAGAGAAGAATCTTGTCAGCTAGAATGCAAATGAACTGGCTGACAGAAGGGCATTTTCTCTGGCGAGGAGCTGGGTTCCTGATGGGAGTGTGTGAATGCATGACTGGCAAAGCTTTCTGAGTGGCAATCTTTATAAGGTGTTTTACGTTGCTTGTCTATTAAAGGGGAGAACAGTTACGGTAGAAAACATATGTGTGAAGATGAGATATGACAATGCTATAACAAGTTGTCCATTAAAGCTTTTCTTATTTTTTATCTCTTGGAGAAAATATTTGGAGAAAAAACAGGAGGAAAATGAGGATGGATCATAGCAGAGAAGGACAAGATTTTCATCACATTTCACACAATTCTGTACAGAGTTTCAGATTTTCTTATAAGACCAGAATCTGGCTCACATTTGGCAGAAGATTTTGACGATAAAGACAGTCATTCTTTGGCTCTGAAATCTTTGTATGGTTTTGTTGTAGAGCAAAGGGAAATCTGGTGACTTTTAAATGGGTTTTTACAATTTAGCTTTTTCACTGAAGTCTGATCGAAGGTCACACAGGTGCACTGAATCAGAGCAGACAGTGAACACAGCTAAGCCCCTACATGGGAGGGAAATAGGATTCAGGAGAGCATTACAGAGAAGGATGGTTACAGGCTTATGGGGAGAACTAGGGCCTACTGACACACTCAGTCTCACAATTTCAACTCCTGTGAATCAGGAAAGCGAGACCTTTTTAACGTTGTATCCAGGTAAACTTCACAGGCCAACGGGATTAGAGTGAAAGGCTCTGATGGAGAATTTCAAATGAGTACACCATCTCTTTCTTCAAGTCTATAAGCATAAGTTTGAGGTTCCAATGTCATCTGCCATGTAATCCATCTAATTGAGGTTTTTTTCCTAAACATGAAATGGTTCTGATTTTACTTAAACTGCAAATATTAATTAATTTTTTTCTAGTAGAGCTTGTATTGCTGTTTCCTAGACCTCCAAGGTTGAAAGCAAGGCCTGTAATAGTTTGTAGCCCTTATGAGTCAAGCACACTGGAGGAATGTGATGCACCTTCACCAGTATTCTGCACTAGTAGCCTGTTAGTTGGTGGAAGAGAGACTTCTCTGGTCATTCTTAATCACTATACGTTCTCAGTAGCTGTATTGCAAATGGGAAATAGCATTGAAGTTTCCTTTCCTATTCCCAGGAACAGACCTGTACAGATCTAGAAGTGTTACATTTTTCTGTCATTGGCCTGATGTGTCCATTTCATTTCTCCCAAAATTCTGGTACTGTTAGAAAGAAGGGGAAAAAAGAGGCATGGGTGAGAGAGACAATAGGGTTTAACAAAAGAGGAAGCCATTTCATTTTAAGCTTTCCCTCTGATGGGGTCCCTTCATCTAATGTATTCCAGATTAAGCAACTGTTGCATAGTGTGAATTCCATAGTATCTGCCAAATGTAAACAAACGTTGTGTATTTCAGTGGAAAGGCATTTGATTTGATGTTGAATTTTCTTATTAGTGATTTAACAAATGAAAGATTATCTTCTTTTTTTTTTTTTTTTTTAAAGGGTGATATAGTTGTGAAACCACTTCTGTCTCACTGATTAATCCATCAAGCTTCAATCATTCACATGTCCACTCTTAAGTTAATATCAGATTTTCTTCAACTGGATGGGAGATTTTTTAGGAAATTTTAGGAATGTTTTAGGAAATAATGAAGAGCATAGCTTTCTGTGCTCAGTCAATCTTTGTATAACTACTCCAGCATATCGTCTAGTTATAGAAGCATGTGTGTATATATATATGTGCATGTGTGTACAACAACTCTAGCATATTTTAGCTTTTGTTACCGCTTCAGCAATCTCAGTCTCTCAGATACTGCATAAAGAGGAAGGAAAGCATTGCAGGTCTTTCACCTTTTTTGAGGGAAATTTGCTGAAGTAAACTAATAAGTATGCCCTTTCAGCACTGACTGCTCAATTGTGAACCAAAAAAAAATAGTTTGCTAAATCCAGGGCTCACTAAAACTTTTGTTTTTTCTTGCTCTCTACCTTGTGGTATGACTAATGACTTTTTTTTTGCTGGGTATTGCTGCAGAGACCCAGCTGTAGCAATGATAGCGGCAGAGGTAGTCACAGCAACAGCTGTAGAAGGCAGAACTTACCCCCCTGCTGTGGTGTTTCATTTGTGATCAAATATTGCAGGACTGAAAGTACACTGATATCTGCACCATTAGGTGTCTGGAGTAAAATAGATCGTTGGGCCTGTTGGGTGTTAGGTGGAATGAGAAAGAGTAGTGAAACAAACACTCGAACTGGTACTTGTCTGAGGAGATACATCTCTGTCTTCATAATAAAAGCACATTCCCTCTTGTCAGGCCCCTTAACAAGCCACAATGATGGGCATGTGATGGAACCCCCCCTTCTGATAATTTCTAATATAAAGGGCATCTTATATTATGAAAACTCACTTTACAAGAATTTTCCCAAGCAGAGCAACAGTAGTATTTGTTTTATTTTTTAAAAAGAAAGAACAGTTGTTCTTTCAACAAATACTCTTCTTTTTCAACAGTATTTGCTTGGATCAGAACAGCATCAGGACACTGATAGATGCTGCTTGAGAACCTGGATTTGGTGCAGCAGCTACATCACTTAAGGCTCGCTCTGGATATCCGCTTGTGTCAGGAAGATTAGGACTGGGCTTTTGGCCTCACTGTCATTGGCATTTTTGTATCCATTGTCACAACTTTCTTGGATGAATGCAAACCTGGGTAGCCTAAAATTTCAGTAAGTATAGTGAACTCTTGAGAAAAAAATGGGAAGTGTTTGATGCAGGCTGGTTTTGGCATTCACAGGAGGTTTTGTTGCTTGGCTTCTTTCCCATCTTCTCCTCCCTCTGCTGCACATCAGCGTAACTCTCTCTTCAAATGGCACTGCATCATGTTCTTCCCCCATTCTACTCCTACTCCAAGATGTGCAAGTAGATTTAGTGACAGCAAGGAAGTCTTGGAAGAATAACCTGTTCCTGTTTTGACTCAAGAAATAATGTGCATATGGAGGAAGAATATGTATTGTAATGTATGTTCAAGTAAAATACCAATGTGTGTAGCAGCTAATCACGTTTTTAATGGCACATACACGTGTCGTGTTTTGTATGCTTTTGAATGCTTATATCTCCTTCCATGCCTGAGGTAAGGAACAGTTAAGGACAAGGCAGTACTGCTAATTACGAGTACTTCACCCAACAGAGAAAAAGTGCCCCAGCTAAGACATTACAGATCTTAAGAACATGACTGTGTCTTACATGCTTAACACACTCTTAAATGAAGCCATAGACATGAAAAGTGCAGTCTTAAAGATGGGATCTTTCCTATTTCTGAGTTGTAGTAAGCTCTCTGCAGACTCAAGCAGGTTTTGTGGGAGAGGGAAAGGGAGATTGCAGAATAGCCAGAGGCCTGCCTACAGCTGGACTGTCATCTCCTCACTGAGGAAAACGCAGTAATTTGGGAAGATCCATATTAACTACTACAGAATGAAACTATCAACATGACTGTGTACAGAAATAAAGACATCTGGCAGGGTGTCCACAACGAGCCCTGGACTAAAATAATAATGTAGGGATAGCAAAACTAAATACGTGGGAGAGAGCAAGGTCAGAAAACAATGACTGCATTTAGTGCAGTAACAGGCAGAAGGTGGTTATGATGCATCTTCAGCCAGGCCCTGCACTGCCGGGGAGATCCTGGCTCCACAGTATGCTCTACTCTCCAGAATGGATGTAACTAGCTGAAAGGTTCTGGTCTCTTCCTTTTCCTAAATCATCTCCAGTGCGCTGACAGGACAGAATAGCGTAGAGATGTAGGACTTCCCCAAGAGTCAGGAAATTCTGCAGAAGGAAAGATGCTGGGTCCCCTTCATAGGCACTTCAGGTCATTTGCACTGCAGGAATGGAAATTCCCTGCAAAACAGGAGGGATTTTACAGCTTCCAGATAATCTGTGTAGAAATGCATGCATTTTGGTGAGTAAGCATAGGAATGTTCATATATGGTAAGTGCAAAACCTGTGTTTAACCAGTAACAGTTAGATGACTCCTGAAATTTCATAGTAAGAAAGAAAAGAGTTCCTAGTGACTAGAGACATCTTTTAGACATTGGTGTATTAGGCAGAAATCTGTGTGGGAGTACTGAGCTTGTCGTTTGTACAGTACATGCGGTACAATACTGAAATAGCACGTTTATCGCCCTAGAGACTGCCTGTGGACACTGATAGTTTCTGTGCTTTCTTTGCAGTAAATAATAATTTTTTTTATTATTTTTTTTTTCAGCAGAAGTCTATTTTTATATTGGGGTGGTATAGCAATCTTGGGCTAACGGAACCTTTACGTTAGCATAGCTCAAGCTCTGAAAGGGTGTAAAAACGGTTTAGAGAGAGCTTGTGGGTAACTTTTTCCATATGCGATGCATAGAGAGTTAAGAATCCCAAGGCCAAGGTTGATTAATTTTATTTATCTAATGTACCTTATGCATGCTGTGATCATGGCAACAGTTAGTATCGTATGAAATTTAGGGACACTTTTAGGAGGCTGTTTAGCTACAGGGAGCTAAGCATTAATGACTGCCCCCCCATTCCAGTCCTTTACAGTACATGGGGTTTGAATGGCTAGGCACTGTATGAAAAACCACAGTGTGTGTTATAATGGATAGAAACTGAAGAGATTTTATCTCTGCATGAATTCATAAAATCTGATGATTATTACTTTCTTAATGGCTTCTTTTCAGCAAAAGTCACTATCACACTGTGGCTTTTCAAGGAAGGATGAATTCTGCTTGTTTTACTGCCAGCTTGTTATGAAATGGCATGTTCTGCTGCTTTTCTGAGTGAATAATACTTTAATTATAAGGGTGGGCTGTAACTGCATAACAACGAGGAAAAAGGGATTGGGTATTTGGGATAATAATACTAGAGAATAAGGGAGTTGCCATTCTCATGTGTCTGTAGTCCGTTCTGACCAGTATTTGGACTGGTTTGAAAGACAGTGGCTTAAACTAGTGACAAATGCGTCACCAGAAAAGATAAGAAAAATCAAGTTGTCTGATAGTAGATAACCTGGTTGATAAAAAAGTTGTATACCCTAAAGTTAGAGCCTGGGTTGCTCTGAAACATGTTGTTTACTGACTTCCAAACTTTTTGCTTGTATAAGCCATTATAGTTCTGGTTAGTTTATTATTTAACTACATAACCAGTCTTGCTTTTTACATTTGAAAAATTCTTCAGCTCAGTGGCATCATATAATGAGAAATAGCAGAGGCTGATTGCACCTCATATGGGGAAGTCTTTCCATTCATCATCTTTCAATGTGCGACCTTTCAATGTTGTCTAGGTCCCCCTTGCTTCCCTTTTTCAAGAGCTATCAGTGCTTTTTTTAGCTGCAGCTTTTTTCTGTGGCCTTAACTATACTCTATATTTTGAACTGTGATTTAAGCTGAAGCAATTATTTCTCCTAATATTTCAGATAGTGAGTTGTTGATTGATATACTGGAATTGTAATATTTCCTGTCTTATTTCCCATCATATTACTCTTGCATTTTTCTTGGTTTTGTAATTGCAGTTTTTAATTCCTATAGCAACACCAAGCTCCTTGGTGGAGGAGGAGTAAGCTCATGCAGAGTCCTGGATAGATTCCCTGGCTGTTGAAACCCACTGGTAAGCTTGAAAGATTTAATTTACCGTCACAATTTTGCCTAGGAATTTCTGAGGGGCCTTGGAGAGCATTTGGCTCAAATACGTAAGTTTAAAATTAGACAGTTTTAATTATCTAGCCTGGTAAGTGGCTTCTGTTCAGTTCTAATTTGGGGATCAACCAAAGCAGCACAGTGGGAAAGGTCGATTATTAATTTCTCTGCAGTTGCAGGCTACTAGGTGTCACATATTGGTTAGCAGAAGAGAAACAGATAAATAATTATATAATTGTGTGTGGATAATTACAGGAGTTCATGTTTTATTAGTAACCTGCATTCACGGTTTTCTTATGTGCATAATTACAGCAAAACACAGTAGTATCGTAGTTCTCCGTTGACTGCACTGTGTGAAGTCTGGCCTAATAAGCTGGTTAGAGGCTCTTTCTCACCTTTCAGCATACAGTTAATATATAAAAAGCCGTAGCATGTTTTAGTCTCAAGTCTCTATTCACTAAATATGCTGCAGGACATTAGTACACTGTAGCTGTTGCAATAAATAATTAAGGTGTGGTTGTCAAAATTAATTAATACATTAATTTTTGATGTGTTATTCTTACTGCTTTAAATTATGTGTATTCAGTTTATGATTAATTCACAAATACCAGCCATTCCTAATTGTCATGCATGTGAATTTTCGTTTTAACAGTACTGTATATCTAAATGTGCGATTTTTCTTGCATTACAGTAGAAGAGATGAGACTCGTTGTTGATGGAACACTTGGTTGATGGACTGTCTAGCTATTGTATAAAGCTAGTGATGGTTTCAGTCAGTATTACGTGCTCAGAAAGGCATAAGAAATAAAAAGAACCTAAACTTTATGTATAAACACCTTTCATGGTTGTGTATTAAAAATGCTGCCGTCTTGAAATAAGCCAGATTCTTCCTCTGAGAATCTTCCTGTGAGAAGGTGTACAGCATATTAAAGGTAACTGATGTGCTTCTATGTATAAATTCAGATGTCAGGTATTTCAGTTGAAATGGTCAGGTTTTGAGGATAGGCCATGTATGTCCTGGAGCATGACAGAGAATTCCCCTGTGTGCGGCCAGCCCTGATGTACCACCTGACAAGCTGAACCCTAGCGAGACTGCTGCAGTGTGGGCACTTGTAATGCAAAGTTACTGGTGAGGCCCAGTAAACAGGGAGCAGAAATACTGCATGCTTCTGAATCATACAGTCCTCTAAACAGACTGCCATATAGTGCATGGCTTGTCCTTCTTGAATTTGCCTTTCTTTGGATTTAATTAGTTTAAATATTGGGGGTGGGTGAGTGGGGTGGTTAGAACCATTTTGTGAGTATTGTTCATGCCAGGTGAATCAATATTGACATCAAAGATGAGCCATCAGGGGTCTTAATATTATTTATTTAAAGAAATACTAACTTACAGTTAGGAGGAGCTTTCGTCATTCCTAACAATGATACTTATGATGGGGCTTTTGTATTTTTATTATTAGTTTAGGCAAATTTGTGGGCCTTTCTGAGAGTTACACATATGTAGCATCTCTAAGTTGAAATGGAAATCCTTTGTATTATAGCAGATCAACTTTATCATTATTTGAGTTGACAAATGTATGGTTTTTAATGAATCACATTTGGCTGTGTTAATTGAGCACAACTGAATCTGTTTACATAAGTAATGTAGAACTATGGTATTTTTTTGGCAAGTAAAGTAAAAATCTGCCTACCTTCTGTATTAATTACCTCAGTGCTTGCTTTTATTAGAATAAGAGAAATAATTGTTTTCTAACAGAATACATTTGCCTTGCAAGTGCAATTTCAGTGTTTTAATTGATCATGACTTATATATAGGAAGTGTATGGACTTGGTTTTTTTATATCTGATATACTGATGTTCATATTTCATGAAAATACTTCGAGGTGTGTAATGACGGATGGACTCTGCCTTGCAGCCATGCAGTTGTGATTGCCTTGATTTTTCTGGCTTCACAGCTGCTCTTCTTGAGCTGTTTTCATATAGACTACGAAAAACCCCACTGAATACCAGCTGCTTCTCTCATGAGATCATATGGATCCCGTATGAGAAGGTTCTCTACATAAACTGTCCTCACGACACAGACAGCCCCAGACTGACGCTAGTGCATAGGCTGCCAGGTAAGCTTTCTGTAAACTTTGATGTAATGGCTGGAATGCCAGAGGTGTGGTTGCGTTGTTTCTCTTCTGAGCTGTGGATTAACCTACTTCAGTTGCCTACTGGTGGGTTTTTTGTTTATGAAAAAGAATGTGTCTGGTGAATTGTTTGGCATGTTTGCAGAACTCAGCCATTTTTCCCACTTTCACTTTTACAGACTTAGTCTGGAGAGTGTGGTAATCTACTTAGTTGTTGTCCTTCTCATCAGATTGACAGCTTTGCTTTTCACATCCCTGGAAACATTTCTTGAATACTAACTAGCGTGACATTGCAACAAACCTAGAATTGTTGAGGAAATCCATGTTTGCAGGAGAGGTAGGATATACATTCTTCTAAACCAGGTTCCAAACTTGTCTGCTAGTCAAGCATGTGCTGGACACAGCCTTGTATGTTGTGGACAACAGGAATCATTTCAGCTGAAATGCAGACTGCCTTTTGCTGCCCTGATAGGGAATTTTGAGTTTAACGTGGAGAGACAACACTTGGTGAAAGATCATAGTTTGGTACATTTTGGTCTTGGTGTCCGTTACCGCTCTTCATTACTGAGCAAGCATGAAAATAGTCTGAGATACAGATACTTGCTCCCATATGATTTTGTTTGTAAATTTACTTAATTATTTCACATAATTGGCTACTGAAAATGCATCTAATTTTGACAAACATGGTTGATTATAATGTTAAAAGATCCTCACGGTTCAACTAGGCACATATTGACAAATAATAAATAAGGTTTTAAAAAAGTACCATTGAGATGTCATGCTGAATTCAAGGATTAGGCTGTGTTGGTGCTTTCTGCAAACCACAGATAGTATCTAAATGGGAAGCAGGAAATGAAATATTTAGAATTTGGTCTGTATTTTTACAGGGAAGAAGGCTAAACAACTCTAAAGGGAAATTAAACCTTATTCAAGTAGACCGTAAATGACGACTACTTTGCATGCTTCAACTATCAAACTAAAACCATTTATCATTCATAAAATTAGAATCTCTACATTTCTTTTCCAGCTACTGCCCTGAGCAGTATCATTAAAGAATTTAATCATAATTTGTGAAGGTAATACATGCCCATGTACGTGCAAATGTTGTGGCAAGGAGGGCTGTAATGTCTCCCAATCCACAGATATGGATAGGGAAAATACTAAATGGTGAAAGTGGCATTTGGAATTGGTGTTAAATGGGTGAGTCTCAACACAAAGGGTAACTTCAGCAAGGAATGCACAGAAGTATAATTCTGAAGTGCTCGCTAATGAGCCTTCTTTAAACAATTTATTCATTGACTCTGGATGACGGACCAAAATGACAAGTGACCGTGGTGTCACAAGACAGTATCTTTTGGGAGAAGAGCTGTTTTTTCATCAGCCATGTCAGTCTTCTGTAAGAAAAAAAAACAACCTTTGTGTATGTAATGAGAAGCAGACGTTCTAGGAACTGTGTTATTTAGGATCCTGAGAACAGGTTTGAAGATTACTTTTGCTCTGCAGAACCTGAAAAAAGACAGTGTCATTCAGAAAGCTGCACTCCCACAGATAGATTTACCCCCACACTGCCACTGGTGTGAGAGCTAGTTCCTAGCTGATACAAAGGTAGCATGGGCTGACATTTGCTTTGACTCATTTCCCCCTCCTATGTACAGACCATGTCTTAAGTTAGAATGCAGATATGCCACTTAAATCTGCAGAGAGGAGACATTTAGATATTATTTCTGTTTAAATTGTTAGCATGTTTTATCTCTTGAGAGAATAAGGAGGAAGAGTTAAGCCTTTTTTGGCCCAAAAGCTGCCTTGTTGGGAACCCAAATGCATTGCTGTTTGTTCTGCTACCTACTGAGAAAAAGACAGAAATTCAACAGCTGCGAGCAACCTCGCAGCTCAGTCTGGCAGTGTCCTCTATCTGTGCTTCTCTGTGACCACCTGGGAATTATGTCAGTTGGAATTTTTTTTTGTTTCCCCCCGCAAGGCAAGATTCCACCCCCCTGCCTTCTTTCTCCTTGGGTTTCAGTAGCGTTTAGAGTCTCTCTAAAATCATCCCTATAAGCCTAGAGGCAAACTGTTTAAGGCATGCTTTTTTAAATTTCTTCTAGACATATGGAACTTTTCTGACACAGAATTATTATTATGACACATAATTATGATTGGATGTCTTCATTCTATAATTGCATGATATATAATGAGTAGCAAAAGCTTATTTCCTCTGCTCTCTGAATACTGAACTTCTGAGATTAATTAAGCTGATACTGAAAATGCTTTTAATTATATATGCTGCATAAACATCACTGTTAAGATCGGATGAGAATATTATTGCCTGAACAGTTTCAAAATTTTTTCAGGTACCCACTGTGTGTTTTATATTACTGTCTGAAGAAACATGGGGGGCTTTGGGGGGGAAAAACCTCCCCAGACAGTGGATGAAATAATGAAGGAGTACCTGAATATTTGCTGAAACATAGGTCAGCTACTTTGGTCTAATTGCAGTGTACAAAAGCAAGCCACCGTAAAATTAAGAACATTTTATTTCAATAAATAAATGCTTCCACATGTCTAATCCCTGATCTGATGTCCCTCTGGAGGTAGGAAGCTAATGAAATATGTTTCCATCCTTCCTTCGGAAGCTATAGTCACCGCAAAATCATACTAGTAGTAATGCCAGAAATTATACAATCAATAGGACATCGTCAATTCCCATGACTATTCTTCTCAATCTCCCTGTGCCATACTTCATATGCACCAGTACCTAATTCTGATACAGTGTCAGGCAGAGTCAGTGTCTGTTTTATTTCCATAGGAGAGAGATTCACTAATGTAAGCAGGCACAGTGCCCACTCAGAGAAACTGCTGATTGTCAGCATGAAGACAGCTATCAGCCGGTCTGAAATAATGACAGTTGGCTTGTGGGCACACTCATCACCTGTGTTGTCCATGAATCTCTTTAAAGAAGGAATTATTGAGATGCTCAGTGATAGAAATTTATGTGTTTTATCTGTAATTGGATGCATTTCATATACTTACTAAACTGGTGGAAACGCTTTGTGAAGAGAATTATAGCTGGTTTTTGGTGACTGAGTTTGTGTGATAAATTTCAGTTCCCTGATGAAGACAAACATCTCTGCTGAAATCATTCAGATGGAAGAAGGAATCTGAATTTTAATAACACCGAATTAACTGATGTACTAACATAATGGAATAGAGATCTTGCCATGTTTAACTTTTAAAAGATACGTTGTTAGGTTTTTTTAAGACTTGTCAATATGCAGGAGTAATGTAAATGAGGCAAAAAAAATCAGTTAGATTTGTGAATTCAATACATTATTCAGTGTTTTTGGAATGACTACTGCACACTGACAGCTGTGATTTCTACCTGTTCTCAGCCATGCAGTTTAACCGTGGGGCCACACACTGTTATCAGTGATTGCACTAGTACTTTTACACATACAGTGTAAGCATACAAAGTCTTTTTTGAGGCAATTAACCCATGAAGAGGAATATATGAAGTGCATGCTTCTGTTTTGATGTGATTTGGTAGCAGTAACATAGTGATACTCATGGCAACCTACTTTCTAGCCCTTCTCTAGCATGGCCATTGTGTACTCCAGCCTGCCAGTTCCTCTAACTGTCCTTTTGATGGCTTTTCTCAGGAGTTAGTCCTGCTTTTGCTTCTGTGTTTTCAGACACTTCCTTTGAATTCTACTTTTCCATTTCATCTCATGATTAAATGAGAGCATATGTCTGTAAGTTATAAAAGGACTTACTTTTGAATCATATCTATCATCTCCATCACATCAGTTCACACCTATTACTGGTCTTGAAATAAAATGTGACAAAAAAGTTGTAGTCTACAACCCAGCCATCTTGCTGTCTCTTAAGTTCATAGCTCTACATGACATAAGGAGTATTTTATTATCAGTTGAACATTTAGAGGATTATCAACATGCAAAAGTAGTATCTACACAAGAGAGATGTGGGAACTCACGACATGTACTTGAATTGTACATGAGCATTTTTCATAGGTGTTCTCAAAAGCACGATGTAGCTTTCTAGTGAAAATTATCCCAAAGAAAAACTGCATTTTTTTAAGGTAATAGCCATAGTCCTCACTGAGGGTTATTGAGGGCAGCCTGTGAACATGATTTGAAGTTTTTTCATTTAGACCTGAGTTGGCCACAGTCTTACCACCTGAATCTACAAGCAGTTTCTTCTCTCCCTCTTCTTTCCGACTTCAGTCCTCAAGAGATGTCTTGTTGTAGGCAAAGAGGTAGGCAGAAAGAATAGATGAAGTAACAGTTAATAAATAGCAGATGGTCTTGTGAACTTTCCATTTCATTGGAGGTTTTTGGGAACATATGCTTAAATTAGCAAAAGGCAATAGGCAAGATAATTGTTGCCATATGTACTGAGTATATGAACATATTATGGCAAAACCAGGGACTCCGTATCTTGTAGTGCATGCTAAGGCTCCTCATTTTCCAAAGAGAACTTCCTGGAAAGGGAGCAGAAGGAATTGTTGAACATGTCATGTTCCATCTGAACGTAAGAAAACACCATTTTTTTTACACTGACGCTGATTGAACACTGGCACAGGTAACCCAGAGAGGTGGAGTCCCCATCCTTGGAGATATTCACAGCCTGACTGGATGGGGCCCAGGGCACCCAGCTGTAGTGAACCCTGCCTGAGCAGCACGGTGGTCTAGATCTGCAGGGGTCCCTTCCAAACATAACTGCTTTGTGATTCTGTCTCCTCCTTCAAAACTACATTCACTAAAAAGGAATTACCATAGCTGCTCACTCACTCTTTAAATAGAAAAACTCAAAAAAAAAAAAAAAAAAAAAAAAAAAAAAAAAAGGCAGGCTCTCTTACTTTGGGTACAGGTTACTCCTGGGGAGATTCCGATTGGACACAAGAGGAAAATTTTTCACAATGAGAGCAATCAGCCATTGGAATAATCTCCTCAGGGAAATGGTGGATTCCCCAACATTGGACACTTTCAAGATTCAACTGGACAGGATGCTGGGCTATCTTTGTCTAGACTGTGCTTTTGCCAAGGAAGGTTGAACTAGATCCTTGAGGTCCCTTCCAACCTGGTATTCTGTGACTCCATGATTCTTACTTGAGTCAAGGAAATCAGTTCAGTGATTCTAATACGTAGAAGGATGGACTTTGGACAAAAAACTACAAAGGTCACTCTTCTTGGTAGTATCCTAAGACTCATTGATTTATGGGAGTGACTGCCAGTTTGTTCATGAACGGCAGAATTTTGTGTAAATGATTCAAGTGTAATTGATTATTTGACTGAAATTAAGTTCTATGCAAAACGTTGCATAGAAAAGCAAAACAAAAGGACTAGAAGTTACAAAAGATTAAGCAAAGAAAGGGTAGGCATCTTGCCTGATAGTTAATATGACAAGATGAATGAGGAAACTTCATTGTCATCTTACAGGTCACAGCGCTACAAGTGACAGGCTATGACCTCTACTTGGAACAGCTGTGAAAGATACACTATAGATATGGAAGCATTCATTCAGTATTTTAGAAACAAGAGAAGCTGTCAGTGATACCTTCTTGAACAAAACACAGTCCATCAGGCTCTTAAGATCATCCATGTGTGTGTACATGCAGACACAGTTTCTAGGTTTGAATGTGATGGGAAAATTTCCCAAGGTATAAAAGTTAACACCTGATTTCCTCTGCCTTCATGTAGCAGGGAAGCAGTGGAAGGGAAGCCCACTTGTTTTCACACTGAGTCGTGGGCACATGGTGTTCCCTGTTTTGCAAAAAGCCAGAAGAGTTCAGGTGTTGCTTTTTCTCAGGACCTGTCCATGTTTGTGAAGACTTGAGGAATGAGCTGAGGCAGAGATGCTCTCAACTTGAGATAAGTGTCCAGCCACAAAATCTGTGCTGAATACTGGCTGAATAATGAACTACATTAAATCACCTTTGGATGAAATATGCTCAGTTAAGATGTTTGAAGTGCTTCTAATAATAATGGATGATTGAAAAGATAATTCTCAGCATTTATGAATGGTTCAGACTGCAAACTGAAGGTCAGCTTTGAACAGTTATTTAACTACTGTTTTCATCACTTTGTGCTGAAGTACTTGAGAAATTTTGGGTTGGACCAGTAGAAGATAAAAACGTACATAGACTTTCCTAGTCATGACAACAGCTTTACAACCAACTTAATGATTCTGAGGAAATTGATTTGGTCTTTTTTTTTTTTTTTTTTTTTTTTTTTTTTCAGTCACCCTAGCCCACTTTGCAGAAGCACGTTTCTTGCAGTACCCTCTTGGTTGGTTCATCCATCCTTTTTATCCATCCTTAAAAAAAACTCAAATGCATATTACCTATGGTAAGGAAGGCATTCGTCCTACAGTGCTGTGGATCCACCAGTCCGAATTCTGCAGAGCGGTGCTGTGCTTTGGGAACAGACCCACTGATTCTGTAGAGTTACTACAGTTGCTGAAGTAGCATTTATTGTGCAGGCTGGAAGACTGGCATGGCAGGTATTTCTTTCCTGTTATGCAAAGTTCTGTGATCTGACTGCTTCCAACAGGCCACCAGCTCAGATAATTGTGCAGCTCTCATTAGAAGCTTAGCTCCGCATAAAGTATTTATTCTCACAAATCCTTGTGGAGCTGTTTTTCAAAGGATTCACCTACTATGATAACCATGGGATGTTGTCTGTGGCTGAGTGTTGTTAACTAAATGTACTGATGGCACTTACTTTTCTTTGTTCGTAAGCAAGACATACGAAGCAACGCTTTGAAAGAACGTAAGTAGGTAAAATAACCTCCAGAGCAGAATTTTAAAAGACCATGCCTGAAATTTTGAATCTTTGAATCTATGTAATAGGTACGTTTAATTTTCACTACTGCACATGTTAATTTGGTGGTATTTATAGGTTAGATCTGTTTTTCCTGTTGTCATAGAATCTTTTAGGTTGGAAAAGACCTTTAAGATCGAGTCCAACCATTTTGTCCTTTGTCATCTTCATGCAACAGTTGAAGAAAACAGCAGAATTTAGTCCAGTACAGTTTTCTACATGGTTTAGTTCTCATGTGATCTTGCATTTGAAAATGGTAGATAATTGGCAGAAGCAGAACATACAGGATCCTGTTGTGGTTTTGAGTTCTAACCAGAGTGACATGATCTGTGAAATTCAGAAGAAATGTGCCTTGATATTATTTCTGCAATTCCACTTAAACAGAGAAGTAGAGTCACTCTTTGCATTCAAAATTCACTCATAGTTTGGGGAACAGGAATTGGTCTGAATTCCTAGCATTCAATAGTAAAATTTTCTCAAATTTCCCAAGACAGTCCTCTTTAGTGCTTGAATGTACACAGGGCAGAGTGGGCCATCCTTGCAATAAATTATGAAATACGGTGAACCACTTCACCCTAACATGATATGTGGGGAAATTCTGGAAAGAAATCTGTACTTCTGGGTATAGAGAGCACTGGAGTGTCTAGCATAGGAAAATCCTCCTTGAAGTTTCAAAGTTCGTAGTACCACTTGGCAGTTCCACCTAGCCAGAATTAGCAGAGTTGCTTCAATTCTGAAATCAGACTGTATCCATGCACATAATCACAGCATCAGACTTACTAAGAGAATGCTAATTGCTCAGAATTTTGAAAAGCTGCATCTCCATTTTTAGTGCCCCCCCCCTTTCTTTTTCCTACTGCTTCTCTTAGAAGTTGCTTTTGAGTGATAGCACCCAGGCAGGGAATTATATGTTGCCTCTAATACATCATCTTTGATAGGTGCAGATGCCAGAAACATTTTAACAGTGTTTGAGTAGTTCTTTGCCTCAGCCTGTCTGGCTGCCTCAATTACGGGGTGTATGTTTTTGAAGGAGAGGCACCTGGGAGGTCACTGATAACCAAAACAGTTGGCCAGTCTGTGTGCCAGATGGCAGTGCGAGGCTTGTGAGACTCCATCTGAACTTGCTCTTGACCTCAAAAAACAGAAATAGCAAACTGCAGGACCAGCTTCCCCTTGTCTAGCCTTAGCGATGGACTGCAATCTTCTGTACTCCTTTGGGCCAATGTAGGGAGCATTCTGCCTCTCTTCAGGAGGAAGTTCAAAATGAAATTAATGGAATTTATTCTTAAGCTGGTTGCTACATCTCGATTTATTGGCCTATTTTATCTTCTAATTGATAGAAGAAGAATCCTGTCATTTGGGATTGGTCTTACTAGCAGTCTTTTCTCCATTGACTATCACTTTTGAAAGATCTGTCTAGTTATGTCTTTGATGCACTTTCCAATGAAGTATTTTTAGCATGCCTGCAGAACATAGAATAAACTTTGATTATTTTTTTTTTCTGGAATACAATTTGTTCTTTTCTGTCTCAGAAGACTTAAAAGGTTGACCAAGAATTACAGTTCTGTTGACTACGCTGCTTTGTACTGCTGTCTTTGTACATTTGTATAGCTTCCCTGCCTCTTCTACAATAGGCATTTTGCGTATCTGTCAAGTGCTCAGAAAAATTGATTCATTTATGTTTTCTCTTTCCCTCTCACTAGTCATTTACGACCATCTGAAATGGATGTGTGTTTGCAGCAAAGAAGAACTCAAATTCACTAATTGATGCACAAATACGCTCATTTACATGCAATTTTGGGGTTTTTTTAGAAATGCATCTATTTGCATAAATAAACCCTCTTTCCCAAATATTAGTGTGAACAAAAGCAGTGTTCATGGATGCCAAAAAAAAGCGGCTGAATAGAAAAGCCAATTCAGAATTTGCATAATAGTTACTAATTGTTTTCCTTGCTACTAGCCTGTCTCTGCTTAATAGGCAATATTGGCTACTATTTCGTTTCTGGATACAGTTTGATGCGTGCAATTCTAGGACTTGGTTCTGTACAGGAGCGCAGTAGAGAATGGTACTGACAGAGCCTCAGTCTCATGATGTAATCAGTGCAAGACTTCTCACCAGAAACGTACTTCCCTTAGTGTGGTAGAACTAGATAGTTATTTATTCTCACAAAACATTATGAAGTTTGGAGAAAATCTGTTTTCTTTGGGGGAAGGAAGATGTATCTTTGTTGCAGCTGACTGTGCCAGCTTTAGTTTAATGTATTGTTCTTTCAAAATGGTATTGCTAAAGCCTCCAGAGAGATTATGGAACATACACTGTTTTAAATTGGGAATAAGTAAATAAATCTCCTTCTACCTGGCTCGAGTATATTTAATCAATTTCCTTCATTTAGAAATGCAGAGAAAGACCTAACGTGTTTTTATTGTTGTTCTTGGTATTTATTGCAGCGTTCTTGTGTTAAAATATAGTAGTCAATGGCTTAAGACCATTAAGTAAGACTAAGCTATCAACCATCTTCAGGAAATCGAAAGCAAAATTGGGTTTTCTGGACAGACGTTTATCAATAGAGAACTCTATTGAATCTCCATCTAAAGAAAGGGAAGAAGAGTAGACAAAATATGTTTTATTCTGGAACAAAAAGGATGATTGTTTTATTTCAAGGATGTTCTGATGCAGCTTTAACTTTACTGTTAAAAACTAAGTGCTTCATTTCAGCCGAGTTAGTGATTCCAATGCACTCTGCCCAGAGAAGCAGAAGGGAACAGGGAAGATAGAACAAGCCATGCTTTACCTTCATCATGGCACCATGACAAAGGGACTGACCTGGATTTTGAAACACTTGTAATTAATTTACAGCAATGCACCATAAAATAATGGTGAGTGGCTGTTCAGATTTATGAGTTGGAAAAGTTTTGTAAAACACAGGAGAGAGGAAGGCCTGTTAGGAGGTTTTTATTAGGAAATGTAACTGGTGTCACTTTTAAACTCAGGTTTGTCTGTGACTATGGAAAAAAATCTGGTTTGTGAAACAACAGTTATTAATAGAAGAATAGTATTTCCTAAAACAAACAAACCAAACAAAAAAAACCACGAACAAAAAACCACACAAAAAAACCCAACCCCCCAAAAACCACCCAAGATTTGCATTTATTCTTGAGAGGAATGTGTTGGATTTTTATTATAAAGACCAGTTTCTAGAGAGGACCTGCTGTGTTTGTGTAAGATTTATGTAAGTACATATACAGAGAGAAGAAAACAGTGTATCTGCATTTGTGTACACTCTTCATCTAATATTCTGGAATACTACATTTAGGGATGTAATGGCCTATGGAATAGCTGCTCAGCCTCTTAAATGCAGTATTTTTTTGGGAAGTTTATATTATTTGTAATTAAATGTTATTTCTAGAGTGCCGGTTTTGGTTACAGCAGCTTGAAGCTGAGTATACCTTGGTAAAAGTTTACTACATCTCTGGTCCAGATGAACTCTTCTATTTCCGTGAGGATGATGAGCTTGCTTGGGAAGGGGTGTTGCCTCCGTGAGAAGGTAGAATATTTCATTACAACTCCTCTTTGTACTGTGGATCCTAAAGTTGTGAAAAACTGGCAGATGACAGAAGTAATACTGCTGGCTCTTTGTCTATATTCTCAGGATATAGAGATGCCATTAACGACACCTTCAGTCTCATGTATAGCAGCATTCATCATTCCAGCCAATTTTGGGGGGGAGAGAACTTTCTTTTCTCATGTGTAACTTTCTTCCTCTCTTGCCTGTACTTCCTGCTTTTCACAGTAGTAGCTGTAGAATAATTTCAGGAAGTGCATCTATTATCGGTCTTTACAGATGTTTCTTCAGCTTGCCCCTTTCTGAAGCAAATCTGTTTCCTTTAAAGATGCAGTGCCCCTTTCCGCTGCCCTGACGGTAATTCAAAATCTCTCTGAACAGTGCTGCAAGTGGTTTCAGAAACATCTTTATAAAGTTATGGTTGAACATGTGTAGCTATGTTCCTGTCTTCTCAGGAAAAGTTTGACATTGTGGTTTCCTTCATAAGAAATGTACCTCTGTTGAAAAGGAAACATACCTTCCTTTTAAAAAAGTATACCATGAAGAAAGCCACAGGAGAGACAAAACAGTAAAGCTGGCAATACTGCCACGTAACAAGGTCTGCTGCCCCACTGTTCGTTCCTGGGCACAGGCCGCACGTGGATTTGTGTACCATGCAAACCGTATGTCTCACCACCATGCACACAGGATGATTATGGTGGATTTTTGTGTAATGCTTTTCTCAGTAGCTTTCAGAATGTTTAACAAAAGAAAAAGGGTTAGTGGTATCATTCCCAGCATGCAGAGGAAGAAATAAAGTAAGGAGGAGTTAAATTTCTAGGAAAGAAATGGCAGAGTACAATGTAAGATTCAAGTCTCCTGAGACTGATATTTCTGCCACTCTATTATATTATATTGCTGTTTATGATGATCCTTTTTTAGAAATATATGGTGAATTGAAGTAATATAGATGAGGTTTAATTTGTTCATTGGCTAGTGACATTCATTCCTTTTTTGTTGTTTACATTGTCCAAGGTGCCAAATATTTTATTTTTGTGTTTTGTTGTCAATTCAGCAAAGATTGATGTAAAGCCTTCACTCTCTGCAGTTTTTAAATTTAGTGTAGATAACAAAAAGATACATTAATCTTTCAACATTTCACGTTTAGCAGAGGTCACCATCCCTTTTGGACCAGTGTGTCATTCAGCTTGTTTGTTTTGGAGGTATGTGCAGTGAAGTGTAAACAGGAGTTATTGGAGCTATAGGTACTAAATGCCTCATGTACCCAGATTCTCTAGATTGCAGAACAAATTGTTTTGCTTTAATCTCCTCATTCAGCAGTCATATTTTAAAGCATAAAAAAATTATGATCTAAAAATTGAGATGTACAAATACAGTATCGGAAGAATTAATCATCCTGTGTTTCATCCATAGTGATCATATGATGAGACTTGCTTATTATTATTGTTAGAAGTATTGGGGATTTTCTTCTGCATAATACAGTTATTAATTCAGGGCTTAAAGACCCATATGTTTTGCTTTAATTTCTTGTCATGAAACACACAGTGAGCTTTTCTACCCAAATATTAATTAAAGGCAAGATGTAATTTAGCTAATCATAAGTGTCATTTACTTATTGGAATGTATTAATAATTCTCTGGAAGAATGAAGTTACCAGTTTTGGTTTATGTGAACTGATCTTCCACAGCTGAAGCCAGCAGGCCTGATGACTTTTCTAAGAGCAAAGCTAGTTAAAAAGGGGGACAAACAGACAAACAAGCCTACAAAACCTGATCCTGTGTCTTTACTGAGAATTTTAAGTAGCAAAAAGTCAGGATAAGGGTATGTAAAGATGCCCCAAAAGTAGTGAACTGTGTGCCATGATTAGGAGTCACTTGCCGTCCTTCCCTGTCACTGGTGTGTACCAGTGCGTGCTGCCAGGCCGCGCGCTCTCACCTCTCTGTGGTGCTGTTCTGCGACTGTGATAGGAACACAGCGTCTCCTCTATACCACACCTTCACTGACATCGGGGATCATACGTGTATACTTACGCTTCTCTAGAAGCTAGTTCCATTCCTCTTGCTCTTTAGTTGCAGGTCTGAATCAGGTCCTTTTAGCAAATCTGAAATCCTGAAGACTAAGAAAGAATTTGTTCTTCTAATAAGGTTGTATCTCAGCTTCTCTTCTTTGGGGTATTTGGATTAAAGTAGCAAACCAAATTCCGCCAGTTCTCTTTCTAAACCTGTGGTATCTTGCGTGCTTTTTTAACAAATACAACATAAACCTGTAGCATAAAGTAACAGGAATAACAGGATAAGTAAAGAACTATATTCAGATTAAGTCTCTTGATACCTTTCTCTTTTGTCTGTATACCATTAGTATCAATTATCATCATAATTAAACAAAAAAGGCACTGTGTGAATTTTACATTATATTCCCTCGATAATGCTGGAGAAACAATACGCATGAAATCAAATTTTATAATAGCTATAAAGGCAACTTCCATAGTAGCTTTTACAGTTTGCAGTAAAAGTCTTTGGTGGTGGTTGTGCAGTTCGTAGTAAATCAGTCTCCTGCTTTTTAGTTCATTGTAAATTTTGAGGCTCTAAAATGAATATTTGCAGCTATGTTTTTCTAATTTCTCCAGATATTGTTGTGCCTAGATTGAGCTAATTATCACATCTTCACCT
Organism: Astur gentilis; assembly: GCF_929443795.1. Taxonomy (NCBI): domain Eukaryota; kingdom Metazoa; phylum Chordata; class Aves; order Accipitriformes; family Accipitridae; genus Astur; species Astur gentilis. The sequence continues at coordinate 43,885,580 of NC_064885.1, read as the reverse complement.
CATAGTTTTGCTTGTTCTTGAATGTCACGGACTTCATCTTGCATGTTTCAGGTGATTTGTAAAATTCCTGCTGAATTTAGTGGGAGGGCCAGGTCTTAAATAGTTTCAAATCTGTTTTTAATTACTGGCTGCAACAACAGAGTAATAAGACCAGAGAACCTGTACCGCTTCCATTACATGACTGCTGTCACCACTGTAAACAGCGGGTATGGAACAGACCTGTGTATGCATGCAGCTGTGATAATGAAAGAATCATGAGAGGACAATAATTTACATAAGTCTAGAATAATCCTTGAGTTCATTTGGCCTCTTTCCCTACCTTGTCATGTGCTCAAGGTATTTTTAAGATGTAGAGGTAAATGTATTTAATACTACACGCGGGGGGTGTGGGGGGTGTGGGGTGTGGGGGTGTGGTGGTGTCATAGCATTATTTCCAAGTAACTGTTTTTAGACAATACGATGTCATCATACAAAGCGATGAATAGTTTAGACCTACTTTTGTAAAAAATATTTTTTATATATATATGGCTTAAACGAGCTTGTTGTTTGTAAATTGTGACAAGAATCTTGTGAAGCCTTTTCTTTGTGCAAAGTAATTGCTGCTGGCATATTCATTTAATAAAATGTGCCTTCCTCTGGCACAGTAAGTAATAATGCATTAAGTTAGACCTTTCATTTATCTGAGATAGACAATAGATGACTTGTTTTAGGTTCCGTCTTTGGACATTTTTTTCTTTGCAAAGTAGGAAATGCAAAGTAGGACTGTTCAGGCAAAGAGAGGTTAAGAGCAATAACTGATGTACTTGCATTTTTGGGTGGAAGTGAGTTTTTCCTGTAAACAAATAGCTGAGAAAAAACTCATGGAAAGTGATCCAAAAGAGTGATACTTGTATAGCTTTTGAACAAAGCAGCCCATCTTATGAAGTTGTTTGGAAAAAAACCTAAAAATGCAATTTTGCGCATGGTTGCGACTATAGAAGGTTGATAAAGTACCACAGTGTGGTATTTCTCTCAGAAAGACTCTTACTGGATCTGTAAAGTATCACCTCTTACCAGAGATTAGGCTTTTATGACCAGAGGATCCTCTTTGAGGACTGAGGACTGCTGGTGAGAGACAGGATCCGGTTGACGAAGTGGGGTTAGAACATCTTTGCCAACAGATGGGCCAATCTGAAAACACAAGCTGTATATTAGGAATGAAGAGGGAAGGAGATTGTAACTGCAGTTAAGTGAGGAAGTAGTCGACAGGCTTGAAAAGCAAAGGTTGTTGGGTAACTGCAGTTGAGACTTGCAGGGGACATCAAGGGCAACAACATGAGCTGCTGCCACGAAAGGAAAATGTGGGCCCACTGCTGAATGTAGTGGGTGATTTAGTGACAGCGGGCACACTTAAGGCTGAGAAACAAAATGCCTTCTTTGCCTCAGGTTTCAGCAACTTCTTTGGTTACAAAAAAGGTGGTCAGCAGTGTGAATGATAAAGCTCTGAACACATTACAGTTGAACTGTGCTTCTGAAATAGAGGGAGGTGTGTGGTCAGTATCTGTACTGCCCTTTTAGTAGAGGGGAGGTGAATTCCTATCAGTTTATAGTGGGAAAGGGAAACATTGTTAGATCAGTCTCTTTGTCAACAATCAACAGACACAATGAGGAATCTTCAAAAGCAGCATGTGCTAAAAGTATAGCACATGCAGTGTGTATGTTCTGCCAGTACAGCTGTCCACTCTAGTTATTGCTTACAGGAAAACAATTATGTGCTGCAGTTTGCCAGTAACTGTAATGGACCCTAGACCTACCGTTGCCTAAGCAAAAAAATCTGGTCACTTGTTGTATCTTGTCCAAGCTGCCTGCACTCTGATGAATTCCATGAAGAGGCTGTGGGAGATGGGGTGCACAGCGGAAGGAGCTCATTGCTCCACTGCTTTTCTTTCATTAAGTATATATATATAGCCTGTCTGAAATAACCATGCTTGTGTGCATGAGAAAATCACACAGTTACAAAATCTTCATGTGATAAACTGTTTGATTTAGAAGTTCTTGGAGGCAATCTGGAGGACCCATTTCATGCAAGAGAAAAAATGAAGCTAGTAGGTCAATAATAAAGCATGCATGACTTGAACGAATTTATATACACTGGTTTCATCAATGTGGCAGGATCCATAGAAAAGATGGTTAACATTTCTTCTTATTATTTGGTTCTACTCAAAATAATCTTTCTCTCAAAAAGACCTTGAAGTGTCTAATGTAAGCATGCTGTTTTCCTTACTAAATGTTTGTGTGTTTTCTAGTTTCTGGCTCTGGATAGACACTATTCTTTCATTTCGAAATGGCTATCCCTGTTGAGTGACCCTGCCACCCCTTCCAACCCCATTGCTACTAGGACATGTATGTGTTGCCTGCTCTTAGTGACATCTGCCTCCTTTCTGCCATCACCTGCAGAATTAAAGAGAAATACTAATCTAACAACAGAATTTCAGACATAGCACTAAACAGGCATAAATTCTCATTACATTTATTGTAAAGATGCTTTAATTTTCATAGTTAATGGTAGTTGCTAGGCAGAGCAAAGGTTGTCCTAAGATCAGAACAAGATGTTTAATTAATTTTTATATGAATCTCTTACCATATTAGAAGTGATAAATTTATGCCTTTTGAAGTGTACTTTAGTGATGAATTGAAACTGACATGCAAAGTATCTACAGCAATATTTGCAGTTCTCAAAATCTGACTTTGTTCTCCAGCATCTCTCTTCATTGCCTTTATGCACTTTCTGTTAGCAGACACCATAGAAGTGACCAATAATAGCAGGACAGATAGAGACAGAATTGGGAGACACTGTTATTATGTAGTGGTTAGAACTGGAATAGGGTTTACAGTATGGTACTGTTCACTAGGATCTTTTATTTAAATTACTGGGTTGGAGAGCCCTGGTTCTGTGGTGGAGAATCAAAAATAGTTGACCAGACACCAGATTTTAAGGGTTACCACCCTAAGTATTTATAGAGGGATTTCCAGGGAAATGAGGCACTTCTTTCATATGAAAATCATCATGACTGTTGTGCACAGGTGTTTTTGGAAATTCCATCTAATCTCCTACACACTGTTTGGCGCCAAAATGCTTTTATAAATCTGGCCTTGGATGTTGGTTGGTGCAGATGCCATTTGATGGTATATGCAGGTTGATACAGTGCAGCTTGTCACCTAAAGCTGTGGGAATTAATTCTTTCACTCAAGCTTTTTGGAATATGTTTTCCAAAACAAACATCTAAAAATGAAAGAGGGAAAGAAAATCATAGTTTCTGTGACAGCTACCGTTAAAGAAGATTTAAGACAGAATACTAATATGACTTACAGAAATTACATTTTTACAGAAAGAAATCAATGTATTCATTACTGTATTAATGGACTGTTCATTATAAACAGAAATAATATTATATTCTCCTACAGCCTACTTAGTTTACAGTATTATTATTTCTTTTATATTATTTCTGAAATCCTCACCTTAACACCACGTACAGCAATTTGTAAATATTCTTCTGGTTTTGGTTAACTGGGTAGGACTTGAAATGCTCAACAGCTTCAAAATTACAGACCATTTTCTCTTTGCTGTTTAGAATGTGAGCTACATATAATTTTAAATAAAATTGCTATACTAAGTGTCACGTGCAGAGCAGGATATAGTCTTAACACATTGTATTAAATGTGATATTCTAGAAAATATTTCACTGCAAGGAGATATTTCATTTAAACCCACGATGACATTGTATTTATGTCTTATTTTCTTTCAAGAACTAAAAGTGTGTTTTGACAAGAATTTTACACATAGAAGTACTAATAGCATGTTAATTACGCTCAGAAGCTGACAGTGTACAACTAGTAAAGCTCTTTAAGATAACTCCTTTTCCTATTCTGAATTATAATCAGCCTTCAAAATTCATGTTGTTCAGTAGACATTGTTAATCTGCCTTGTGTTTATTCACTTTAACAGTAAGATTAGTTCAGGATTCCCTCAGGCATACTTTAATAATGATTTGTCACTTTTGGAAGAGGACCTTCCCATTTATTAATTTGCTCTTCTTACCAGTGATGTTGGCTTCAGTGGTTGTGTTTTTCGAACACACTGTTTTGTCTGATTTAATTTTTCCCAACATGTTTGTGTTCCATTTGTTGTATGGCAGAATGTCAAGACTCTACAGCCATATCAGAAATTCTGAGAATTAATTGGGCTTAATTCAGTGGAAATTCTATTTCACAGCTGGTAATTCTAGAGCTGCCTTGGTGTAGCTCTTCTGGAGTGTGATACTGGCCGAGAGGAATGATTTTCCCGATCGTAGTGTGCCTGCTGTATTGCTTTCAGTAGAACCTCACAGACTGTGCCATGCATGAAATGTGACTCGGAAGACCCCATGGAGCATTTGCCACAAGTCATAACCCAGTGGCCAAGCAGCGGGAAGCCATGACCGCTTGCGTTCAATCTGTGAAAAGCAAAGGAGCGGAAGGGAGAAAGGGAAATAGTGCAACTCATTTGCTCCCCACTCCAAGTAAAGATCTTGTGCCTTAGGCAAATGAGAGCACTAAGAAAACTGCTGGATAGGCTGAGAGTGCTGAACAGCAGCAGAAATCACAAGTGTGTCTTTTCTGTGTGGCAAAAGGAGTCGTCTGTTACCTGAAGAGAGAAAGGGATGGGAAAACCATTGTAGTTGGGAGAAAGTTTAAAAGGATGTAGAGAAAGTGTGAAAGATTACAGGATATGTCACCTTGTGCAGCCTGTTCTGTGTCGCAAGAGAAAAACGGTGACAAATTTTCAGGAAACTTTGAACCAACTCTTCTTAATCCTATGAATGAGGAAGTGGGTCTTCACTTCTTGCTGGCAAGGGTCAGATCCCAAGTAAAAGCTTTGAGTCTTTGTAATTTCATGCTTCTTCATACTGTCTTGATGACACTTGAGAAAGTAGTGCAGGCTTACATTATGTCTTACTTAGATGTTTGCAACTGCTTCTGTTTTTCTATCTGCTTGTAGGTCGGGAAGTTATTTTCATTGCTTCCTCAAGAAACTGCTCTGTGTTCCAGGTACACTGCAGCTTTCTCTCCTCCTGTAGCAACTAAATTTTAAGATTCTAAGATACTTTGGCTTTATACTGAGGTGTTACCAGGGTGGACACAGTTGAGATCTTTTGACATTTTTATTCACCTAATATTTTTCTTTTCAAATTAAATCTCAGAACCAGTGCTAGAACTAAGCTACCTCATTCTTAGAATAACATGCTTCTGGCAATACCGAAGCTCTTCCCTTTTTTTTTTTTTGCCCCCGCCCCCCCCCCCCCCCTTTTTTTTTTTAAACTTTTGAGTTGCAAATAAGACAACCCTTTTTCTCTCTAAAGTGATTGGTTGATGTATGCATGCCTGAACACACAAAAATAGTGTCTATATGTATGTTACATAGATAAAAGTTTTATTTGTGTCCAGAATGAAGCAGCCACTGAAGTCCTGCCATTAACTTTATGAGTATCCAGTGGGGTTCACCTATCTGCAGACTTGAGCGGCAGTAGTAATAAGTCTGCAAAGAAAACCAGACAGCCTGATAATTTTGGATTGTGAAATCAAGACTGAGCACAGAGCCTTTCAGTGACTGAAACCTAACCATGCTACCAAGCTCTGCAAGATGGAAGAGAGTAATTTCCCTGAGTTCATCTGAAACTGTTTTTTATCTGGTCTGCTTGCTGTATACTATGCTCAGTGTGACATTAAAAAAATGCTGGCAGGACTGAAGGCTGTTTTCAACTCCAAGATATGTAAGCAATCTCTAATTTCTTCTTTGTAAGTATGCATCAAATCATATATTTGGAAAAAAATTACCTGAAATGCAATTATTACATGTGCAATTACATACATGCTGGATGTATAGTTATGTATCATTTAAGCTTGCCAATAATGTGTAAGAATGAATTCTAGATGTTACTGTTATCTCCTTTTTCATAGGTAATAATTTGTTTCTTACCTTATTTTAAAATTACAGCAGTAGTTTTATGAGTTATACTAACATTATTATTAGCAGTATCAAGCACAGTATCACAGCAAAAGGGGAGGAGAAAAAAAGAATTTTGAGCCAGGGCCTGAATCTGTGTTATTTTTAGCACTTTTCAAGTTACTATTCATAACTGCCAGAAACTGACAAGCAGGAGAAACACAGTGTGAATCAAGATGTTCAGTTGTCATCTGTTCACATTTTTAATTTGTGAATTTGACATGCAAATAGTTCTTTTGCTGCTGGTGTTGATGTTGTTGAATGATGTATGCACCGTTGCTGATACATTTCATGATCAGCTATATGGGGGCTTTGGTCTAAAATAAATTGATGGCTTTCTGTATATACTAGCCATTACATGACATTCCCTGTGGAACTGAGGATAAGACATCCTCTGTTGGATAACTAAGGATAAGACATCCTAAGATGTGTTAGTTCTTATTGTGAATATGCTTCTTTATAATGGGTCAAAAATGGATAAATAGTCCTAAGAGGAGTTTTCAAAAAAGTAAGCAGTATTCTTTATGTATTCCTTAATTGGGGAAATAGTAAATGACCTGCCAAAGAGAATGCCTCTTACTCTCTCACAGTTTCCAAGATAGTTCACCAAGAGAAAAAAAGTTCACTTGAACGAGGCCATTATTTTCTGGTTTCCCATCACAAGCTTTTGCGTTGTGCCGACCTAGCCCAGAGAATGAAAAAATCTAAAGATCTCCAGGACAGTGCTGTCCAGTGCTTCATTTCAACATCATGCCTGTCAGCGTAACTGCCAAAGAAGAAATAGAAGACTGTCACACAGAATAGAAAGAGGCATTAAAAATTGACAGTTATACCAGAAAAGAAAACAGAATGATTTTGTGTAAGAGCAAAGATACAGAAAGGGGAAGAGAGTAACTAGGAGAAAGAATGCAGTGGAGATCAGTTATTACATGTTAGGAGTGAATTTAATTGTCCTGGAAGTTTGGAACAAAAGAATGAAAGAAGATACAAGCAAAAAAGTGAGGTGAACCAAGAGGTAAATGGAAAGAGTGAATTTAGCAAGGAAAAACAACCATAACTTACTAAGAATGGAAATCAAAATACCAAGATGTTGCATTAAGAGGTATAATAGTTCTATAATATGCTTTGTAGAATGTGTCAAACTACAACAATTTTATATATTCAAAAAGACTATAGAAATGTTTCCACTTGCCATTTCTCCAAAGGCTTTTTTTTTTTTACATTTTCTTGTTGTATGGTATTTTTCCATACAGTCAAAAGATTTTCCGGTGTAATGGGTATGAAGACTGAATGGTGGGTGTAACTGTGGTCTAGCAAGATCTATAGAAGAGTAATCAGTGTCTGTTAATTCTAAATCTGAAAAGAATCTAACCTCTGTCCTGAGATCCAGTAGCAGAGTCTGCAGTAACCACAGCAGAACACATGATATCGTGGTTTATTTCTTAAGTTATGGCATCTGTTGTGGGTATAGTTGATGGGAAGAAGGGAGTAAGATTCTTGAGCTGCAAAACATTCAGAATGACTTGCAATAAGGATTTATTCTATCTACATACTCACTGCTATTAGTGCAATTTTATCTGTTTTTTTGGTTTTTTTTGTTTTTTTTTTTTTTTTTTAATTCCAGTTAATTGCTTGAGTTTAGTGCTAGCGTGAAGCAAATGCTGTCCGGCATATGGATTGTGTCGGCAGTCCCACTGCAGAACAGAGGATGGTTCAGCATGTGCTTCTGAAGCTTGTTGCCTTGGCACTGCTGGGAAGAAAAAGCAGCACTGTCTGTTGCCTGAAACTAGCAAGATTCTTTTTGTTTGTTTTTGGCTTTTTATCTGAAAGAGAAACAGCTTCCACATTTTGTGTCGAGTAGTGGGGAAACGGTTCCATTGCTTCATCCTCTTCTGAAAGGGATGTTATTCCAAAAGCCTCAGCAGCTGATTTGGGGAAGAAACAGGAAAACATGTATTCCATATCATAGCTGTGCTCCAATTTTACTGGATTTTTTTAAAACACTAGTTTAACATTTTCCTCTGTGAATCAAGTTAGCATTAAAACTCTTTGACAACAGCTGTTGCTTCATTTAGAAATGGCAAATAGATTTCAAAATCTGAAACATTTTCCTTCCCAAATCAACTTCTATTCTTCCTACAGTACCTAAAATGATCATAAGGGTTGCTGCTGGTTCACTTAGCTAGTGAATTGGATTTTAAACTGTGTATTCGCTACAGCTTATGACCCTTAATTTAGAAGACAAATGAAATGTGGAAAATGTGTGGAGAAACAATGTTCCACTATTTCCATTCACTTATTTGATGGTACGTTAGGGACTGATTTTTAAAAAAAATTTCAGCGTTAAAAATATGCAAGCATGGGTCTGTACTGATCTTTTTATTATTATTGTTATAAACAGCCAGTAAAACAATTCCCCTTCTCTTGGGCAGAAATACTGATATTTTAGCCTAAAGTGAAATTAACTGTTACAAAGTAAGCAAAATATTTCTTCAAAAATATCCAATGGTCTTGATCTTGTGAAGGGCTAAACCTTCAGCACTGTATCTGCTTTGCACTGTTTTATTACTGTTGTATCCCAATGAAGTCTGGAGGCTTCAGTTGAGATTAAGATCCTGGTATGCTATGCCCTGCATAAGCTTAGAAATCAAGACTGTCAAGCCATCTGTGTGTGCTCTCTGAAGGGTATCTTAATAAACCCCTGCCATTTAAATTATATTTCAGGTGATGAAAAAAATCAGGCCATAACAGTGCCACTGCAGTCGTGCTAGGCATTCATCCACTTGTAGCCGTTTTCCTAATTAATGCACATGGACCATTTGATCTTTCTTACTTAGTTCCAATAGAACAGAGCAGAACAGATGCTTTCCAGAAGAGTCAGATGGTCAGGATCGCTTACTGGGAAACTAGGAAACTGAAGCAGAGCAGGGACTTAAAATTACACCCTGCTGGGATTATACCCTAACCGCAGGTCTACTGGCTGTTCTGGAGAGCGACCCTTTCTCTGTAACTTCCTGCCAACTGTTACACTGAGGCAGGCGTGTGGTAAGGAAATGCCATCTGCCTGTTCGGCACCCTCCTCCTTCAGATCTTTTGCTCTTTCGGACCTTCAAGATTCTTGAAAAGTGTCAGTTTTGTGATGGGTTCTGGAATGTAGTCACCAAGTTAATTTTGCATAGCAGGCTACATTTCAGTACAGAAGTGTTCCTCTTGAATAAAGTGTTGGTATGGAGTGCCGGTTTCCCATACCCTCACCAGTGTGAGTAGGGATTTCAAACTGAGCTGTGTGTTCTATGTAGCTAAGTGGCTAAATAGCTGAAAGAGCTGGTTTTTAAATGACTTTTTTATCTTCTTATTGGAGTTAAAGTGAATGACTACTTAACTCCTTTATGCGTAAGCTAGAGATATGACTGTACTGTCACAGTAGATGGGAGGATTAATGACTCATGCTAATAGCATGCCTGGAATATGCTGTTTGGAAGACTGTAAATATCCAAGATGAACTTGAAACGATCTGAAGTTAATGCTCTGACTGGGCATTCTTCAGGCTGTCCTGATCACAAACTCTTATTGTGTCTACCTTTCAGCAGATACATCAGACTTGCCAGTAGGCTTGGCCCACTGCACTACCAAGGTAGCACAGAACTCACTGTAGTTTAAAAGCTATTTGTGTCTTAGTGTTACCACTTGCAGTGTGCCACTACATTGAATGGTTTTAATCATGTCTGTTCACCAGAGGGGTTTTTTTTTTAAGCTTTGGAGGTGTCGACACAAAGAGACAGAGGTGATACAGTCACCGGTTACATTTTACCATCAAAAATGAGGATTTATAAAAATAGAATTCCTTAGATGATCCTGAAACAGGGAGTAATTTCTGTCACACAGTTGGTTTTTTCAATAATACAATGTTAAAGGCATGGCATTAATGGTATTTGGATACTTTTTTTAACCTATCAATTGCAACAATCATATCTTAAAATAAATAAGGAATTTTTTTGAAAAGATAAAATTGATGTTTACTATGAAAAGTAAAGAAAAAAAATAATATCAATCCTGTTTATTACAAACTCATAATGTATGAAGTTATGGATTACCATGCTACGTATACCCATTTTGCTCACAGGCTGGTGTTTAAACAAACGTTTTCTGCCATACTAAGACTATGTCTTCTATCATCTGCTGCTGCTGTTCTAATGGCTAATGAAACTGGACCCAAAAGGTTTTCTCAGCTGTTCAAGAATTTTGATTGGACCCAATGAATATATCATTCATACAACAGGTTATTATTATGTCTAATATTTAATATTTTTCTTCAAAAGACAAAGCAAAAAAATTATTAACACTTAGAGTCAAGCATACGATGTAAAAGAAGTTAGAATTGTTTTGAGGTTCTAGAAATATGTATTGTGAAAGGACTTGAATAGCAGCTTGCTTTCTAAACTGACTGAATTCCATATTTTTGATAGCTTTCTGCAGGGGACTAGCAGTCACAACTCAGAAGTTTCTGTTTCTAATTGTACTTCTGATTTCCTCTCACCTAATCTTTATTTATCCATTTGTAAGTAGATACAGTAATAGCTATTTCACAGGGGCATTGTAAGACTATGACTTAAAAAGTATTTCCAGGTCTTTGAATTGAAGGCATGAGAAGTGCTGTTACTACTATCAGAGATCTTACAGTAAGTCTGATGGTTTCAGATAACTCTGTTAATATTTGGGTAATATCAAGGTATATTAATATAAAGTGTGTATACATTTTGTAAATTATTTTTCAATATCTGGATTGTTGTCTTCTGCTTAATTTTGTGTTGCTCTTTTCATTTATTTTTATTGTATTACTCCTTGAGGCCAACATGTAGGGCAGTGCATAACTGTGTTGATAAAAACAGATTGTTAGTGCCTTTTACTTATGCTGTGCTTTGACAACAGGTAGACAGCAAAGGAGGGAACAAAGTAATCTACAGAGCTGGTAGTAAGTTTGCCTCAGGCATCCTGTCTGTTCAGTAATCAGCTGAGTCTGGAAGAGGTTTTATTTAACCTTTGGCAAATGGTTCTCTCTGGTCACCAGTATGCAACATGCACAGTACGGTAAACCAAAGGCTTTTGTGAAGCCCTTCTGAAGATACAGTTCCCTCTTCTTCTCACAGACCATACAGCATTAAATGATGATTAAAAATCTGTAGCAGTACAAGAATCTCAAAGTCTTATGAACTGTCAGCTCAGTCACATAATTGCTTTCGGACAGAGAGTCTCAGAGATGTGTGGTTCCCCTCAGAGACCTTGGGACTGACTGTTATCGTCTGCCAGCAATAAGTTCTGTCATTAGTTCTGCTTGTCTAAAGTGATTTCCCTTTGGCTGTTGTGGCTGCTGGTTATTTAAGACATTCCTCAGGCAAGCTGGCTGTGGAAAGAGCTCTGATCCACCTCCTTCCTGGAACTCTGACAAACCCACAGCAGTGGGTTCGCAGTCTGCCTGGAGAGCCTCCCCTGGCTCAGGGCTGCCTCAGGGGACGCCCCAGCTGTCCCTGTTAATGCCTTCCGATCGGAGACGCTGCCTCCTGGGAGGCTCTGGCAGTTCCCAAACTTTCAGATTGTACTGAGTTCAAAGTTTTGTTTTGTGTATCTTTTTAGACATCTGCCATGCCCTCTAGCCCTGACTTTGCTTTCCCGCCATGCAGGCATTCTTGTTAGTGTTCCACTGAGGGAAGTGTAAAAAGATGACAACCTGGCATTTTTTCCTGCTACTCTGTAATTTAATGGCTAAATATGGATCAGGGTCTGACTTTGCTTGTTTTGTAATAGCCTTTTATTATTTTGGCACCGTTTTCCACCAGTATATTAGGTTGCCATTTGTATAGTCTGTCAGCTATTGTAGATGCAACTGACTGTTCACTTTATACAGTATCTGAATTGTAATCAATCAATAAAATGTAACCTGAATTTCCGTACAGCACTTCTGGCTCTGTGTAGCCGTCCTGAAATGTTGCACTTATCTAATGGTCAATCTGGCACATCACGGTCCCTTGTAATTAACATTAGGTGTCACTCTCAGGTATTGCACGGCTTTTCATGGTTTTCAGATTTGCTTTACTTGACTCTTAAAATTCCTACCTAACGCACCGGGGTCTGATTCCCAAGTGATTACAGAACTCTTATGCTTCAGCAAGATTTCCTTTTGACAAAGTGAGTAAGAAAATGTAGGCAACATAAAATGCTGATAAGGGCTGAAAAAACCAGGCCAAGCTAAGCTGAACCCTAGGAATAGGGATGTGTAGACTTCAGGCCCTGCTTAGAGTATCAGTTACTCCTTCTCGGAAGACAGATTGCAATATGACCACCATTTTACTGTTTTTGTTAGCACAATGTATGTATTAGTTACTTCTTGCTTAGATGGTTATATCAGTTTGAGTCAAATATTGTCTTTGAATGTGTGGATTGTGTTGTAATAAGTAGAAAAGTTAGTCCTCTGCACATGCTCATTATAATGTTCCTGGGTGGGCGGAAGAAAGCTAAAGCAGTTTTGAAGACATACCAATGGTTATACAGTGTGAAAACTTGGTTTACCAAGTAAGTGATTTCAGTGAGTTCATTTGGGTAGTTTTTCCTCATTTCTCAACTCAGAGGAAGGCAGCCAGATTTCAGAAGATGAGAGTGCTTCCGGTGAAAAGTTACTTGGCAGTTTAATAGAAGAAATCTGTGGTTGCAACACTCACAAGAGCAAAAATGGTTGTATTTGTTATTCTGATAATAGGAGCAGTATTGTCAAAAATATTGACAGTGGGAAAGCTGTTGTGAGCACTACCAATAGGAAATTTTCTGAGGAATAATCACAGGCTTTGGCTGGTGCCTAAAGTGGATAAATTTCCTTTTCATTGGCCACCGTTGTTCAATACAGCTTTAGACATTTATAGTTCAACACTTTAGAAGAAACCCAGAATTTTCATTAGGGACAGTGAAAATGGTCACATTCTAGCGTTCACGAAACAGCACTCATAGCCATCTAATTGAGTTTCCAAGTGCTGCTCTCTATTGCAAGTCACCATTTTTCCTTCACCTTTGTGAGGTTTTCCTTGAATCATACATCTGACTACTGTCATGCTATGGGAAAAAAATTTTGACAGAAGTTACCCATTGTAAAGGGAGGAAAGGAGGACATGCCTTGTGGTTCAGTTGCAGGAGTGGGATTCAAGTGTCAGACTTGCTGGCAGGACTGCAGGCAGACCACAAGGGCTGGGTTTTGCAACAATACAAAAATAAGGTTCAGAATGTCAAAAGTTCCCACTCTTACTGCCTAGAAAAATCATCCTGAAGAAACAGGTGTCATTCTACACTTCGTATACATTTAATTGCTGATAGATGAGAATAGTATCAGAAAGAAAAGCCTTAAATAATCCGTCATACGTATTTATTTTCTCAGTGAGTGGGAGCCCCTCCCCATGCTTGTTTGGAACTCCGTGACGTGACAGTTCAGTCAAAAAATTGCATCTTCTGTTTTGCTGAAAGCGTGCCACAGAGTACCACAACGCCAGTTGAAAACAGTATTTTACAGCAAGTTGTTGTAATGCCAGCCACTTACTTTGCGTTTGGAATAGAGTGCCGTTCTGACAGCGTCCGTGGGCCCAGGGCTGCTCTCGGTGGCCCAGGGCTGCTCTCGGCGGCCCTGCCGGCCCCGGTGCCCCAGTTGGCTGGGAGGCTGGCTGCAGCCCGCGGGCAGAGGCTGTGCCGCAGTGGGAGCATTATCCCGTCCTGTGGCTGGGAGCACTCTGCTGACCTACTGCTGACAGACGGCTCTTATTCTTCCTGCCCTTCAGTAAATTCAAGCCTTATTACATGACAGTAATTGCAAACAGCTCTTTCTTTACGTTTTTATACGAACTACAGCTGATGTTTTATTTTGTTCCTTGCCTTGAGTGTAGAGAGGACTGGTCCTGGCAAGACCAAGGAAGTGCTCATGAAGCACTTGCTCTTTACTGCTCCTTGCTCCACTTTAAGAATTAACTTGGAAAGCCCCTGAGAGAAGTTATTACCTTAATTAAGCACTAGCGGATGAAACATAAAATGTAATGCTGGGACACGGTGAAGGGTGTGCTTATTGTTGTACTTTGCCATATCATCCCCGCCAGCTCATACTGCAAATAAAGCAGAGCTTCAGTGGCGAGGTCCCTCTCTTCCCTGTGCTATTTCCAACACAGTAGGTAGTCCATGCCTGGTTATATAGGATTCCTTACATAGGTGCAAAACAAATCCTAAATAGTAATCACAATTACGTGTGGAATAATGTCCTATGACTGACAATAAAAAAAGAAATCCACAATGAGTTGGTATGCTCGTATTACTTTATTGAAAACGCACATCAACAAGTGAATGCTCGTAAAATAACTAAAACATACAAGAAACGGGAATATAGTTCACCAGTATTCGTAAAGTAGAAATATGCCCATCATGGACTTCTGGATAGGGAACACATAGGTGTCACTTTTGTATACAAAGTAGATGAGGATGCTGTGAAAAGCATTCACACGTTTTTCCATGTTTTGTGACAATTTTCATGTTAGAGCTCGATATCTTCAGTGGTACAGAAACTGCACTGCATTAAATACTCATATGAACTATTTTAAACACAGTACTTTGTTTTGTCTGGATTTGAAATCCAAATATGTCACAGCAGAAAGCTCTTGATAAATACAATGTTTCCACAGTAATAAAACTGTGTGGAGGAATACATTACATTTTGGTTATGCATTTTGAATGAATGTGTTTAAAGTTGAGCCACCTAAATTCATGGCGGTCCAGTTGTTAGAAAAGTTGAGCACTTCAAGTGACAAATTTCTGTGACACATTTGAATAGTCTGGCGTAAGTGTTCAAGCAAAGTGTATATAGCATATGTGCGTTATGTCAAAAAGGCAGCTTTTCATATCAGTAACGGGTATATGCAGCTTGCTCCTCACTGTTGCAGGAAGTGGTGGATCAGCATGGCATAGATCAGCATGTAGGTCCTGGGTGGAAGTCTTCTGTTAAGTTCATTGTTTTTTCCTCTTGTGACCCTCTGGCTGACGAAAGCCTTGCAGTGACACACAGAGAACTGACTGAATGCCTCCTGCCTCAGAAGAGCTTGCTTGGTCATTCTTCCAGTTGAATACATGGCTAAATTTCCTGAATGATGAAGCTCCTGTGACTCCCCGATAAGGTATCTGGAAGCTGAGAGGCCTTGTTTCAAGGCTGCTGGCATGCTGCAGGAATGAACTGGCTGGGGCTGATTGTTCCTGCATAACTGAACTTTACTGCAAACTTAACCTATTTCTCATTCTCAAATCAAATTTCCAGCACAGCTGTGCTGTTCTATTATTGACATGTAGGTGATGCAAAGTAATCAAAAGAGTCATATGACAAGTCAGATGACTTTTGTAATGGATACAGGGTAAGACGTGTGTCTTGTTGCAATTTCAGCTTTATCAGCTTTCTGTGTTTCAGGGCATATCAATCCTGTTCTTTAGACACATGCATTACTTCAGCATTTCCTAAGCAGTTTTCTTCAGATGCGGCATCTCTCAGTTCCATGGGACACTCCAGCATTTACAGAGTACATTTCCTTCCTGTCGCAACATCCTGGAGCTATTTCTTCAGAGACAGATTGTTTGAATTTCTGCAAATCAAAGAATGTTCAGTACTGCAGAAGAGTCACTGAAACTGCCATCACAGGGTACTTCTGGCTGCACACGCCACATTCTGTTCATTTCTTTCACCTTCCAAAACCTATTTGGAACGCACCCTAGGAGTGCTTTAAAAAATGTTAACACGTTGTCAGTCACTATGTTGTCAGAACTGTTCATTTGTCCTCTCTTGCTTACTTGGAGCTTAGAAATGATTAAAAAATGGAGCTGTTCCAGAAGCTTGTAAATACTGACAGGTTTTTCACTGCTCCCTGTTCCCAATAGGTTTGGCCAAGTTTAAGATTAGTTATTAGATACATAGGTAGTTCACATACATAACAGACCTTCCTGCATGGTTTTGCGTCTATTTCATGCTAGAACAGATCCTGCGTGCTGTTTGGAGTGCAGTTCTATGTGCTAGGTACAGTATTTTTCTGGAGAAAATGAATGCTTACTCTGAGCCCTCAGATGCTAATAGAGGTGCCAGATCTGTCTAAGTATGGCTGCATAGTTGCTGGCAATCTTTCCTTACTGCCTGACTTCCCTACCCCACTTTACCCTCTTCCACAGCTGATGTGTAGCGAACCCCAGGGGAGCCTGGCTCCAGAGCAGCCACTCAGGAATCCAGCCTGTGCTCCTGGGTGCAGTAGAGCTTACGCCTTCGGTGGGGTCACTCCGGCATCTTGTCTGCATGTACAGAAAGAAGTAATGTATTTTCAGGGCTGAAGCATGCAACTAACTGCATGAATTTAAGATGGTTACCTTTCCTTTGTGTGGGAAGAACAGACCAGACTTGCTTGCCTTTCTAAAACAGTTAAAAGAACAAGGCTGAAAAGTATGAAATGGGCAGAAAGTAATATTTACTAAAGGTATTATCCTGCATGATTATGTGCTGCCAAATCAGCATATGTAACAATTGAACTAAAAAGGTATAGTGTTCTTTAGGAAGCTCCAAGGTAACTGTTGAGATAGCAGTGGCCACTGTAGAAGAAAAAATAACTTTCTTTAAACAATCTGTTTACTATTGGAGGTCCTATGTTTTCCAGGAGAATCCATGCAATGTTTTTGTCATAGTTGATAAACATTGTGGAAAAAGCTCAGAAAAAGCTAATAGAATGGATCAGTCTCACTTTAAGTATATTCTCCCACTCCAATGCTCTTACACTTGCCATTTGAAGGAGCATTCCAGAGTGTTTGTTCAAGAGCAAATGTGGTCTTCAGCAGGGCACTGAGCAACCCCTGTGGGACAGTCTCTGTAAGGAAGAAATTCATGCATGGTGTCTATACTTTCCAACCTGTAGCTCTCTTCTGTGAGAGCAGGGCTGTGCTCACAAGTTGGGCGTATGATAAGGGACAGTGAGTGCTTTATTTGTCGTTATGTTACTGATAGCTACCAGAGGAAAATAACTGGTTCGGATGGCCTTGCTTTGACCAAGGGGTTGCATTAGATGACCTCTGGAGGTCCCTCCTGACCTAAACTATTGTATTTCTGTGTGCAGCAGTGATTACTGTGATCTGGTTCCAGAGGTTGAAAAGCAAGATGACAGTGCAGAGATAACAGTCCAACCTCTTTTCTCTGCTAAATGCAGATGCACAGCTCGGGCAGGAGAGCTCCATACTACACAATCCAAATGTTCTGTAACTGTTAAAGCAATTTCCTATGCCAAAATAATTTGGAAGTACATATTCAAACATTAAAAATAGTAGTTCTGGTACCCTGTTTGTCTTTTTCCCCACAAAGTGGAAACTTGAAAATGTGTGGTTTTTAATTAGAGAAACTTCAAGGATTTATTTTCTTTTTGCTGAATTTTAAAACTCAACAGTCAATTTTCTCAACCAAACAGCAGAAGATACCGAAATTAATGTGAAAGGACAGTCCAAACCATCTCACCCTCCTTCCAAGGCCTACTTCCATGTAATGACTCTTGTGCTATAAACACTCTGTATGTTCCAGCTTCAGTTGTCAGAGCTCTTCTCTGTCTGTGCTCTGGAGGCACTGGAACAGATGGTAATGGAGCTGTGCCACGTTCAAGGTTTGCACATGCAAGTTTCTAAACAGAGACAAATTGGCTGAAAATGGGAGTACATGTTAACTGTGACTGCTTGATGGAACTGAGTAAGAACCTGTCTCAGGTGTTGCAGATAACACTGCTTTTCCTCTCAGTCTGAGAATTCAGAAAAATTTTGGGACACCTGTGAAACTCCACAACAATCAGGAGTTCAGTACAAGATGAAATTATGTCTTGATCCTAAACTCATTCATTGTTGCGAGTTGGTATTATCTATCAAATGGCTATTAAGGATTCTAAATTGTGAAAGCTAGTAGGAACAAATTCTTTGAAGTAAAATCACTCTGTGTTTGGTTTTACCCTTAGAGAACAGTTTTCTCTAAAGTGAAAAGCAAGAGTTACAAATTTTTTACATTTCATCTTCTTGCGTGACAGATTAGGTTTCTTAAGAATCTTTGGTGAAGGATCTCAAGAAAGGCGTTTTGAAAATGTGTGTACACTTCATTGTCTATGTTACATCATTACGGATTAAAGAGAATCAAACGGAGAAAATCAAACGGGTATGCGAGACGTGGCTTTCCTCTACAAAAGCTTTGTTGACCCATCTCTGTGATACCTGTTTTATCTGTGTATCTCTTAATCCTATCTATTTGGCTGGTGCAGAACTCCAGTGGTCTCACATTAGGAATTTTAGCACAGGTGGTTAGTGTTCGACTGAAAATGCAGATGTACTATGAGAGATTTCTGGTTAGCATTTGAGTAGTGGTATCCGTACCATTCATTCATTCATAATGAACTATCTATTTTTCTTCCTGTGATCAGTAGTTAATACTGTAGTTAACAAAGGCAGATATTTTTCTAGTATAATTCCAGTCCTCCTATATATGTAGAGGAGTCAAATTAGTAATCATTTTTTCTTGTGCATATTTTAACTACCAGTGTTTTACTGAGGCTGGCTATCTACCACCACCTTTTGTACTTTCAATATTAAGATAATATAGGGGAATTCATCTCACCTGTCAGGAAGCAAGCTGGCTGCTCCCTATGGCACAGGGCGCTGGGAGCCAAGGGGGACCCCACAGCAGCAAGGCAGGATCTGTCCCACCGTCCCCAGCGAGGGAGCAGAGCAGGCCAGGAGCAGCCGAGAGCCCAGATCTGCGGGCAGTTTTGTGGAAGCAGAGCAGGGCTGTGAGAAGTCCACCCGCAGGTTGGGGTTATGGTCAGGCCTGATGAAGCACAGCACCAGGATTGCTGGGCAGGGTGGAGGCTAGGCTGGGATGGCAGCCCGTGGGCTTGGGCCCAGGGTGAGACCTGGAGAAGGGAACCAGGGTCAGATGCAGCCCTGGGGCCTCCAGGCAGGGCCTCGGTGGTGGGACAGGGCTGGGGATGAGCAAGGCAGCCAGGCCCCTGGCCTGGGTCTGGCTGTGGACCATCAAGGGGTGCAGCTGGAGCTGGAGCTCAGCGGGGCAAACACTAGGGCCTCAGCTGGAGGCAGCTGCCAGGGACAGGGGGTCAGCCCCAGCCACGAGCTCCTGCAGCGTTGTCCCCGTGTCTCCAGAGGGAAGGGAGCAGCCCCCAGCTGCGCTGTCTGTGAGCTGCCAGAGTCCTGGCAGCCGAACCCCCAGCAGTGGGGAGGGCACGTGCAGGGCCCTCCATCATCACCCACCTCACGTTAGATGTCCGATCGTGATCTGCTCATGTCCAGGTGAGAGTCTTTGCTCCGTCTTGCAGTTAACTGGGGTAAACCCCAGTGTCTTCAGAGGGCAGTTCATCCCCAGTGTCTTCAGCCCTGACGTAAAATGATGGTTTGACTAGCTAGAAGTGCTCGTTTCTCCCCACGTTCCAGAAGGCCAAGTTTAACAGGAAAGGTTTATGACTTTTAAACACCTATGGTTTATGAATGTGGTAATGTATGATTGAACTTATGTTTTCTGACACCAGGCCTTCTCTGTAATGCTAACGTGCTTCTATTTAATTGGGAAGGGAATTAGGTAGAAAGAAATAAAATTTTATTAAGATGTATTTTTGCTTTAAATCATTTCCTCCTTCCACTACAAATTAAAATCAATATGTGGTTACGATACTGGTTGTTATTGGGCTCAGAGTGAAATCTGCATTTTGAATGAAGGAGTTGGTTGTCTTTTCTGTAGTTTTTGGTTCATAGGAGCACAAATACAGCACAGTGTTGAAATTTACTTACCTGTTGAAATGGGAAATTTTAGGCAAATGGCTGGCTCAGGTTCTGGGCAACCTTGGTTAGGTATTCTGTAACTTCAGAGGGGAAATGGCAACTGAGAAGCAATTGGAATGACTCTGATCAAAGGGTTTTTATCAAAAGTTTCTGGAGGCCGTAAGAGAAGGCCTCTGCACTTGCACATTCTCAGGACAGGGAGGTGAGGGCAGCCGTGAGCAGAAGGGGAAGCCATGCAAGAAGGCAGTGCTGGTGACATGGTCAGTTGTCCCAGGCAGCCAGCCAGTTTGTAGGTGGGCTGCAGCATATTCACACCCAGCTTTGCTGTTCGCAGGGATGATGGCTAGGCCTCACACCTAAGGACCGTGCCTGGGTGTGACATGGAAATGATTGTGTTGTATCTCAGCAACTGGAGATAAAGGTGGTGGTGGTGGTGGTAGTGGAGCTCACTTTTATGAATAGAAAAAAAATCAAAGCCATAACTGATTAAACCAAAGCTAAAAGTGAAGAGCCAAATTACAGCATCACTGTTCAAGCAAGACTGACTGACTGGAATGTAAAATGATAACCCTGTATAGGTTGTTTTGCATGTGCGTGATGTTTACAAACTGTACGTTAATGATCTCCAGCATCCAGCAAGAAGTTTTATTTTAAAATCTTTTTTGTGTTTTTATTTAAAAGACTGAAATGGAATGTTCAAAACTTAACCCCAAAACATCTGGAGGCTGCAAAAGAAAAAAATAGCTTAGTTCCTTGTCCACATGAGCACGACTTTTCAAATTAGACGTTGTAAATGAAAGGTTGGGCCCTGACAGGCCACCGTCAGCACTGTGAACGTCAGGCTTTGGCCACAATGGCAATGCTTTACAGTTACATGAAGGTTCTTTCTTGAAGCCACTTGAACAGTACATTTTAGACTGTTCAGTCTCAAATTGCACATAGTTTCACAAGGTAAACATAGGAACAAGTTAACCCTTCCTTAAAAAGCAGCTAATGAAGGAAAGCAAAACTACAGATGTCATAACTGCTTATTATGCAGCTCAAGCACAAGTTCCTTTTACTCCTTTTGGTGTTTGGTCATAATAGATAACATTCTTTTTCTGATAAACAGAGGCTAGCCTGGAGTGTCAAATTTGCATACAATTAGGCATCTGAAAGGGATGCCTAATCTGAAGGCAAATGGTGGCAGGACCCTAATCAAACAGAAATACAAGCAACTGCATTCGCAGAGAGGATGCTCATGTAAGTTTTGATTAGGAGGAGATAAAGGTGCTCCTTCAAGGAGCTTAAATATTAGAAATATCAGAGGCTTTTTCTGGCTTGCTGTGTATTTTAACAGCAGCATAAACTATAAATTAGTATCCCATTTTAGAAGCTGATGCTTGTTTTCTGTGGTAATAGCTCCATTCATGAGCAGCACTGTGGATGTCAGAATATTCCCCTTGGGAATTGCATGTTCTTAATACAGCTATTTTGTTTAAGCAATAACTTACAGGCATATTGGAAATATGAGGTAGCAACCATGTATTGCATGCCGAGTATATGCAGAGGACGTGCACCAAAATGTTTATTCAGAGCACTGCAGGGCCCTTTTCCTGCTGAGGTTTACATTGTGCCTAGAAGCAGTGTTACATTCAGAGTTGAATTTTTACCAAAAACAAAGTCTTGTGAAAGAGTTTATTGCTATAAACTTATATGTCAATGCTGCAGAATTTTCACAGTAAGGAGCTTTAAAAAATACAGGATTGGGTGTAAGCTACAAAGGAAAGAATGTCTTTAATTAATCTGCTATCTTGGCTGCATTACTTTTTAGTGGCTGTAGGATTGCATATTCAGTGAATAAACGGGTTGTCCAGATGGTCCTTAAATGATACTTTGAAACTGATTTTCATGAGAATATCTAAAGTAGTCACCAAAGGAGATGCTATTCTAAAATTAAGTCATATAATATGTTTGCTGCAAGGCAACTACGTGTCCTCATAGCTTGAGTTAATTCAGTATCTAAAAGTGAGCAAGGAGGAAGGGAGAATGATTCACAGTGTAACTCCAGTGCTGGATACTCTGGTCCTGTTCTCAAAAATGGTGTTTATTTCTGATGGTTTCCCTTACTCCCAACCTGACAAAGAGTAGGTCATATCCCTTCTTGAAGTGCTTAGTGCTGTATGCACACTGACTGTTGCATATCAAAATGAAAGATAATTTACATACATGTTAATTTGGATACCTTTGGGGAACATTTTGACATTTTCTTAATGTGCAGATAAAGTATTCTTTCTTTATGTCACTTTTAAAGATAAATGAAAGTAGTTTTCAGTTCTGAATTGAATGCATGCTGTATCTTTCATTCTTTAAAAAGACCTTAAACCTGAGACCTAATAACCTAGATCTGAGTACAACTGATGCCCGTAGCCTTGTTCATAGCATGATTATGCTGTGAGTAACCCAACTGTAACTAATGGCAGAAAATCCCCAGGGTGTAAATTCCCATCCAGCATGAAGGGATTATAGTCTAACCCTTAGTGATGAAATGATCTTGTCAGAGTTCATAACCTTTAAAACAATATGGTGCCTAGCAGCAAATCTGTTTAATACAGGTAATGTTCTTGCATTTTTGTTTTGTTACTATGCATACTTTAATAGAAACATAACCATTCTCAATTAGCCCATGTTTAGTAAGATTTTAATGAGTTGTTCAGTGTTAAATAAAATTGGTGAATATAAGTTATGTACAATTTATACATACAAAGCAAGGAATTCGGGAAACAAATCACTATGTAGTTGAGTTTTTTATAAGATGTCTGACAAATTTAGATGAAAGGAACTGCCTTCAGGTTAATGCTTTTTTTGACAGATGAGTCTCTCAATATTCTTAGAAAGTGAGTAAGTACGACTGAGCAACATACCAGAAGTTTAGTCTGGGTGGAGGTAAAAATGGTAATCCACATACTTCTCTGTTTCTTTGCCAGTGTAAAAGTTTGCCTCATCAGTGCTTTGTTTCCCTTTTCCTCTTTAGCTGATAGCTGTCTCCTGTGTGCTTTGTCTATTAACTTAATACAAGCAATGTTTACTGAAATGTCACGCCTAATTGTAAATGATAATGCTGTATGCATGAGAAATGAAGAGTACAAAGGAGTTTTCTTTAACCTATTCCAGCTGCACAGAACAGTTTAAGATGCAACCTAGGTTTTATGGGTCTGAACTAAGATTAAAGGGCATTTTTTTCATGTAGATAAATGCACTTATCCATTTTTATTCTGTTCACAGATTAAATCCCAATATTCAGTCTGGGAACAAGCTTTTAGATACCAAAATGACAAAGAGTATTTTTCATGGGAAGGTAGGAATCTGGAGCCTGTGCTTAAAAATACCATGCACGTCCTTACTGTTAAACTCACTTGTTTAAAGCAACAGGGTAAAATCCTGGTTCTGATAAGGTCAACAGGAGTCTTTTGCAAAAAAAATCCAACAATTCAATGTGAAGAATTTCACCATAGTCTGTTTTTCAAAGGCTTACCTTGGAAATGTCTGATCAGCTATTGCTCTTAACAGCCATCATACTCTCTCTCCGAGCCTTGTCTGACAAGAGAATAGGTCCTGAATGACTTTCCTTTGGAGTGGGACCATAGGCTTAAGTCTCTGAGGTTTAATTCATAAACTTAAGCAGAGATTTAAGTAACTCATCTAGCAGACACTGGATGGAGCCCTACTCTCTGAGGATACCCATTTCAACTGTATCTGATGTGGAAGCACGGATCAGAGATGAAAAGCTGCCCTAATGAATCCTTCAGGCATTTTCTCAAGATATGTTGAATCTAAAAATAGCATGTCGAACAGCAGATGTGTCTCCACGTCCAAGGCAGATACTTTATGCCCACCACAGGAAGGACAGGGCCTTCCTATGGGGCCCGTCTTGTAGAGACGCAGAGTCTGTGACTGGGAGAAATGCCTGAAGCGAAAGGGAATGATAAAAATAAGTTAATTCCAAAACCCAGTCAATCTGGGTTTGATTGCTGGGTTTCTGCACTGGAGAAGGGAGTTCCTCTGAAGCTGAATGCATAGGGAAGAGGACTGTGAGCCAGCAGCTGAAGCCCCTAGGCACAATGACAACATGTTTTGGAAAGTTCTGGATGGAGTCTTTTGTTTCTTTATTATTCTGTGGTTATGTGTATGCCTGTGCTGGAAATGCAGTTTTGCTTCATCAACCACACTTGTCTATTTATAGATTTATTTTTTTAATCAAAATTATAGAGTAGGTTTGCCAGTACTTATTACACAGAAATAGTCAGGACAAAGCCCTTTAAAACTACAAACATTTTCAGGCCTTTCATTAGTATATTGAGGGTTTAATTCTTAGAAAGAAGAAAGTAGCATTGGAAGCATAAAGGTAATATTTCCTGTTTTTTTAAAGTGTAAGTAAAGGCATTTTTGAGTATTCCAGATTTCCCTTTCCTTTTCTTCCACTTCCCTTGGGCAGGCAATGGCAGCATCTGTCTTTGGTAAGAATGGATTATAGGTCAGTCAGCACGCCAGGGCTTTAGCTAGCACTCTCCTTCCTTAGGTAAAGGAGATTAAACTGCTTCATCTGGCTGGTTCATTTTCACTGGCTCGAGAATTGGTAGATTGTTTTTATTAGGCCCTGATAATTTTAAACATAGTCTAATGTGGTTAGTGCTTGTTTTGCTAATAGATTGGCTGAATGGCTTACTGCTTGTTGGTTCTCATTTTTAATTGGTTCAGAGGCTTAATGTGTAACCTCTTGGTTATATTAATCTTTGCTTTATTACAGCTGAAACACTGCCAACCAGTTTTTATTGAACAGTGTCCTCTTATTACCTGGAGATGCATTCAGATTTTCTTTTAGATTATGTTGCAGATTCAAGAGATTGCACATACATAACAGAATATCATGGGCTGGGTCCCATTCTACATCTAGAGAGTTATTTTCCAATGCATTCGAGGAAGGGGAGTCTCAGCTTCGCTAGTACCGTTCTCTCTTTAAGCATATAACTTCGTGGAGAGTCTGGAAGAAGCAGTTACAGACAGGAATGTGTCCACATCAGGGCTGAGGAGGTAGGGAGCAAGCATAGATCTGTAGAAGAGCACCTCCTCTGCCTACCATCCCTCATCATTCTCAGTCTCATCAGAATCCAGCTGATGAAGAGGGAATGCAGCCACTCCATCACTCCCAACTGTTGTAATTTCAGTGTTGAAGCCAAGTTCATGAGACAGCCTCTCTTTTACTGGGGGATTCTCTGACAATTATCTATTGAAAGCCCCCAAAAGATGATTTTAATAGAGAGATGCTGCAGAGGTAAAAGGGAAGCTAGAGGGGATCAGTAGAGAGCACAGAAGTAAGGAGGTAAGACCTCAGTGCAGATGGTCCTTACCTTTGCTGGATTACAATTCACATCCAGTTTGCCTCCACAAAGGCATCTTTGCCTCCTGCCTGCTTAGCTTTGGACCCTGACCTCATGCTTTGCACATCTCACTGACGTAATAGTGTTGTGAAAGATGTAGTTGCGTGCATACGTGCAACAGAGTCTGCCAGTTCCAGAGCTTTGTGCTATTCCTGTGTTTCTTGTGTATGCATGAGGTTGTGTTCTTTATATCTTATTGACCGTAAAAATGGCTGACAAATGTTTGCTTAAACTTCAAAGCCAGGAAAATTGAAAAAGTGTATCTCTGGTATGCCCTAGACCTAGACTCTAAGTCAAACTGTTACAATTCACAGGGTGTTTTAAAAGCTTTTGAGTGAAAGATCACCTGATCTGGATATAGATCCACTTCTGTGCTAAATACAGTTCTGCTACCTTTTAAACTAATTACTTCAGTTTTATCTGGGCAATTGCTTTTCTTCGAGTCTAAAGTAGCCCACTTGGATGGGTATTACACCTATCACTGGCACTGACTGAAAAGTATCTCTTAGAATTGCTTGTACTTAGATCTATTTCCTTTAACTTTAGCTTGTTAGCCCAAAACTATCAGGTTGACTACCTGCTGAAATGACAGCTGACAGCTTTCTGATTTCTACAGGCTTTAAACCCTGTCTTATTTTTGTTCAGGTTGGATTTATTGCAGTTAGAGTGCCCAGACGTAATTTACAGGAATGAGATCCTGGCTGCATTGAAATGTATGGAAATCTTACTTTCAATGTCTTTTCTATTTGATGGCAAAAGTCTCGCAGTCTTAAAAGGGGTAAAAATTTCTGACTCCCTAGATAAGCTTTTCAAGTTAACCTGAAGTTTGGAGAGGTCTTTAGTATTTCTTCTGTAATCATTTCAAACTTACCAAAAATTTTGTGATTAGATTTTTATGTCTAATATTAGTGAAAAGTTTAGGAGATATACCTTCAGTTTGTAAGAGTAAATGAAACTAGGATGCTGATGAGTCTGCTCACTGCAACCATTATTCATGTTAAATCTTGCCCACCTAGTGAATCGTGTGATATTCCTGTGACTTAGAAAACTGGAACACCTGCTTATATAGGCATGATCTTTTCTGAATTGAATGAAGACAGTGGAAAACAGTAACCTGGTAAATTGTAATGAGGTTGGAAATGGGAATGGGTGTTCTAAATTTTCTGATGTATTTGTTCTACTGGAGATATAGCAAAACTGGAACATGGTGCTGGTTGCTAAGTTTTCTAACGGAAATCAGTCAAGTGTGCTGTCACCTCACCAATGCTGCCTGCCCTGTACCCCTTCTCCCCAGAGCACAGCCTGGGAACTGGTGTCAGAGCTGGGAACTCAGGCCTGAACTGCAGCTTTCAGGACTGTTTGTCATAGCAAGGAATCTGAGAGGAACATCCCTGAAATTGTATCCCTGTTCATATTGAGCACTGGAAGCATTCCCTCACATAAGGGATTTAAAAGGAAGCTCACGTATTTACTTTGTCCTCTCCAAGTGCTGCAAAGTGTTCTGTGATGGTGGCACATAAAGGAAAGAGGCACAGAAGTGCACAAAAGCTGTTACAAATTTCTGAGCACTAAAAACCATTACTTGTCTCCTCACAGTATCTCCCTCCTCCTCATTTTCTGTGCCTTGCAGAATTTATTTTCATCTTCTTTGTGGTAGGTACAGATAGTTAGCAGTGTCCCTGGAAAGCCCAAACATGAAAGCAGTTTGGAAAACATTTATTACTTAGTTAAAAAAATATTCCTACGAGTATTTTTAAAATTTGTTTATTTAGGATGTAAGTAAAACAAACAGAAGTGGAAAGAAGCAGACATGTTTAGAGGCTTATTCGCATCAAATAATATGTAGAGCTATAGAAATTAATTGTTGTATGTGTGAGGCCAGTAATAAGCATAAAAATTAACAAGTAAATGGGCCATCTTTTTGCCTCACTGAAAAGGCTTAACACTGACCAACAAATGCTCCAATAGAAGCTGTGCCAGAGTAACTGTTTGTGAATTAGTTCTTCATTCTCAAGGGCAATGTTATTTCCATTAGAGCCATATTGAATAATAATTTAAAAGCTGTCCAAGGTTTCTTACTGTTTCTATGGCTTTGCACATGATTATCAACTAAGTTTGGTTTTTTGGATTTCTTTATTTATCGACCTAGGCTATTTCAAACACTGTTGGACAAGTCAGTATTTTAACTTCTCTTTCAACATGTCTTCCTCTCATGAGACAAACATTTTTTTAACTTTCACATGAGTATATACTGTCGTGGTATTTGCACCGTGGGCTTGTAAACTTCAGTTAAACATAAATGCTATGTGAGCTGTTGAGGAAAATCTTGGGTGTTACCGAGTTCACTACAGTAATATGGTATACAGTAATACTGTGTGCCATGTACTAATACTAGACATGAAAAATACATAAATAGCGTACCTCTTTGCCTCACAAAAAGAAGTGAAAGGTCCCATCAGGAGGCAAGGCGGAAGAGAGGGGTGCTGCCCTGAGAGGTGTCCTGTTGGAGTCCTTGTCCTGCCCTGGGCTGCGCCTGCCTCAGGACATGTGCTTCCCTGCATTTGGGGGCTTGCGTATGCGTATGCATCCCAAAAGGGATGAGCAGAGGCTAGGTCACATGCTGTGCTCTTGATCCATGTTTGAATACCATGGAGTTTAGCTCTTTGTCCATAAGGGTTAGTATATGCTGCATCATCTTAAAAGCAGCTCAGAAATGTCATTCCTCAAATTCCCAGTCTCTACAAGGGACCTGCCACGAGGCAGCTCAACTGTTCATCTCCCACCTCAGTGACACAGTCTGATATCTCTGGCAGTCTCTTCAAACTAATCTCTTTATTAGCCTAAGCACCTTCAAGTAATTAGATAAAAAACCTATTACCAGCAATTCCATATGCAGTGATGCAGCCTGAGTTCAGAAAACATATGGACATCACAAACTGTAATGAGCAGGCATTGTCTTTAGAGGAGAAAGAAAAGATGTTTCTTTTATTCTGTAATCATGAAGTGAATGTTAATCAGAACAGTTACCATTTCAGCTAGTCTCCATCAGGATTCAGAGAAACAGAATATAGTAGTATTTCAGTCCATTCCCTGTTGGACACCAACACCACCAGTACAGGCCAATATGTCACCTGGGAGCTTGCTCGTCTGGGTAGGAGATCTGGGAAAATACAAAGTATTAGTTGTCAGATTTCCTTTCATTCCTTTAAGTGCATTTCCTGTAGATCAGCATAGCTGCAGTGTTTGTTGGGACATTGCTCTTTAATAAGCTCTTTGCAGTGATCTTTTGTAGTAGTACAAAGCTAAAAAGCAAAGGTAGTGTGCTGCCAAACTATCTGACATACAGGTATGCAGTTGTGACCTGAAATAAGTGATCTGCCCGCAGGGCATCTTTTCTTTTTTTTAATTTTTAATTGATAAATCGCTACAACAAAATCTACCAACCCATGGGACAGCAAGGTAGGAGAGTGCTACTTTCCTCAGCTGCAGTGTAACTAGGTGGAAGTCATCTTTGACTAACTCAGAAGCAGGAAGAGTGTAAATCTGCCCTCTGATAGCCCCCAAACTCAGTTAAGCTCTTTGATCAGCACCTGGCTGAAGTCCTGGCTTGTTCTCTCTTTCTGTTGTTCCACTTCTTTTTTCTATTTATAATCAACAGGCTCTCCAAGCTTCCTCCTCTGGGAAGCACAGGAACCATAGCTTCCTTTTTTGCACTCTGCTGTCCTGTTTTTTTAAAATGAGAAAAAGTAAAGTTGCTTGGGAAAGATAATAGGTTTCTCACTTACTGACACTCAGGGTGTTTGCCTATACATTACAATTCTGTCAAGACCTGTCCAACCACTGTTTAACTTGTTCTGTGACACTTTTATCCTTAAGCTTGTCCATCTCAGTATTGAATTAAGATCACCCTGGAGGAGTTAACATGGTCCCAAGTTTGGTGCTTCCTGCATACTTCAGTGCTGCTGCAGACCAATAATTACAGTGGTAATTCTGCTCTTATTTAAAGTGGAGCATTATTATTTTGTCTTTCATGGAAAAAATAAGCCCTAACTATTGTAAACCCTATGAACTTCATAGGATTGTGCCATGATCAACATTTTTGCCACCAAGTATAAGTGTGTGGAAACTCCAAACTCTCCAGGTTAAGCCTGAATAAACTGAGTGTAAGTCACTGAATCATTCCAGCCACTGACACGGGACGAGGAATCTGTGAGCACTGCCTCGCAGCCACAGACACAGAAGGACACTGACAACACATAGAAGCTTTCCTCAGTGACTTACATGGTTTTTGCAATAAATTAACACAAACTTACTAAACTTTAAAGAGTACCTGCTTATCAGTGATGATGAGCATTGTGTAAGTATAGCAACATCTTTGTATTTATTGTCTAAACTTCCAGGCTTATAGGAAAAGCCTTGTTGTTTCTTAAAGCCGTAGAATCTTTCTCTCTTTCTAATGGCTTTAATTGCTATTTTGGGGGGGTGTTGTTTCTTGTGGAAAACCTAAATTTCTTTAATTGTAGTATCTGCGAAGCAGATGCCAAGCTTCCTGTGTCTGAATTCTGTCTGTGTTGTATGTCTGTGGTGAATCATAGAATCATTTAGGTTGGAAAAGACCTTTAAGATCATCAAGTCCAACCTGAAAACGAACACTGCCAAGTCCACCACTCAACCATGTCCCTAAGTGTTCTTCACTTAGAATAACACACGTATACAGCTGGTTGAATTTTGTCTCATTGCATTGGATGTATCTGAAGCCGAATTACAGAAGCATATGCACTGTCATATTGCACTATCTCCACTTCATACACATGCCTACACTGCATCCACTGTGTATACCACTGCGTGACTGAAAAGGACGATGTAAGCAGATCATGGGGCTTACCAGCCATCCTTTCCAGTAGCTATGACTAGTGGTGGCTGGCACCAAATGTGTAAGAGGCTGAAACACTCGGCAGGCAGTTTGAAGACAGTGTGCCATCTCATCTCATCTCATCTCATCTCATCTCATCTCATCTCATCTCGTTGTGAACCAGTGGTTCTAAATTTTTGGACTAAAGGTGCAACACTTCTGGTGAACCAACAGCACAGCCACATAGACCTGAGAAATTCATACAACTTTTTGTCTAATAGTGGTACTTAAACCAGCTTCAGAGCAGTTACCATAGTTCCATTGACCAAGAGGAGCCAACTCTCTACAGTTTGGGAACTGTTGATTTAAAAAATTATTAAACCATTTAATGGTGCGTTGCTACTTCCTAGAAGTTAGTTATTGTTAAGAAGGATAACAAGATACCAGTAGTTAAAGAAACATTTTCTTTGTAAGAAGCATCTTTCAGGTGTGTCCATTCTTGGCCTCAGTGATTTCCTTTGACAGCGAGTTCTGAATTACAGGCTGATGTACAAGTGTTTCCTTTATGAAATTCTGATTGTCCACATTTTTATTTTCTGAAGAACTAACTGCCTCTGTGATTTCAAGTCTGCTTCACCTCACGGCAGTTTTTTTTTAAAAAGCAACTCTTCCTATTAACTGAATTACATATTTTCTTTCATGTCTCTCTCTTCTGTGGTCAGGAATATCAAATTTAGTTAACACTTACTAGTAAGTATTTGTCTGTACACTACTACTGCCAATACTTAATGCATAAAGCAGATTAGTTCTGATTTGAGGAATAAATATATTGAATGTGTACTGTAACTGTTCTTCGTAAAATAAATATTACTGTTGTTAAAGTAAACTTATATTACCATGTACTGAAGGAACTCTATTGAGTGGTTACTGTATTTGATGAATTACCACTCTGATGCTTTGCATTTAGAGAGGTGATCTGCCACATTCAAGGAACACTAAAGGTAATGGAAGTGGTTTTTTCAAACTGTAGATCAAGGACAGAAACTTGTGATGCACTGTCCTACCTTTTGGAGAGTAGCCAAGCATAATATTTAGAACATCTTTTTCTTCTGGGGACCATCTAATTACTACATCAGTTACTACATGAGTAAGATTAAGCAACATTTTTCAAGATGAGCAGAATAAAGAGCTAAATAAAGCCATCAGTGAATTTAAAGTAAATGCAAGGTGAGCCAACAAAAATGGAGAATGAGCAAAGATCTAAATATTCCATCTGGACATTCACAATCCAGAAGGGATTGCAGCTCTGTCAGAAGAGGGTTAGTGTAAAACAGCTTGACTCTTAGAAATCAAATCAAGTTCAGCACAGTGCAATTGTTGTTGATCAAATACACATTTTCCAGTGAAACCATCTGCAATGTGATTTGTGTGTTGCCTGACCAGAATATATTTATGAGAATGCACCAGTGTGTTGCAGTAAATGAGTTTCTGTGCTATTGTTGACAACTTAAGTGATTCTTTTCATAAAATTGGAAAATAATCATAGTGCTGCCCATCTAGAAAGCGGGAATATTCAGAGAAAGTTGAACTGTCTTTGAGATCGCTATTTAAAAGAGGTGGAGGCAGTGCGGCGCTTTGAATTACCAAAGGATTGCTAGCCATGGAATGGCAGTTGTCCAGGTCATGGGAGGAGAGGAAAACACAGCATTCACAGATACCACCTGGTTGGCCTTCTTAGATAATATCTTGCAAACCTGTAAAAAGTGGCCATTCCAGTGCCGCCTTCGACATTTGCAGATTCAAGTAAACGTCTGAGGACATCTTTGCAGTTCTGAATTGAACAGCTGCACTGTTATTAGAAGATTCATAAAACCTACAAAAGACCTCATGAATTTCTAAAGACTCTGAAATGAAGAGTGTGCAGAATAACATCTGCTCATGTTTCCTAAAGGTCTATTGTTGCATCTGCCCTGACAAAGAATCCCAAAGAATGCACATTGTTAATATGTTTTCTAAACACTTCATGAGACATCGTTTCTAACAGCTCATTTGAATATCCAGGAATATCCTTTCACATGAATTCCCTCTGCAATCAAACAGGAATTAAGAAGAAAATCTGTTCTTGGTTTAATATTTGAAAAAGAAATCTGCTGAAAATCAAACACTTACAGTTGCCGGAGGCATTGATGAAAATGGTTGGGAACCAAACGACTAGTGCCTTTCTATGATATTTCCTTTGCTTTTACATGAAGCTTTTGTAAGTTTGCTCTCACTAGTGATTGGGGGGAGGGAGCATACGCTGAATTTTCAATGCCTGTAAAAATCTTACAGGGCTTCAACAGCACTGAAATATTTTAATTACGTTAACAGGAGTGTTAGTGAAGAGCTTATAGGGAAAAGTATCATCACCTCTGTATTTTCCTCTTCAAAATACTCCAAACAATAGCAGAGACAATAATGGTAATAATGAAAGTAAAATTAACTCATTATTATTAATTTAGCTTCTGAACCAAGTTTTAGTTCTTTATCCTCCTCCAAGTGTTATAGAGGTTGGGGGGTTGTTTTGTAAGATGGAAGATTTTCTCTGGAGAAGCTTGAAAAAAGTAGTGCTGTAAGACAAGCTTTGTAAAGTCACTGAGCTGTATGGGGATTGTGTAGTTAAAGTAGAAGTACCACCACTGCCAGAAAAAAACATGCTGCAGCACATCTGTTTAAATAGAGTGCCAAAGAAAAACTTCCCTCTTGAACGATTTGATAGTCTGAAGGCTTTTCTTGTTATCGGCAGTTCATTCTGTAGGTGAGTGCTTTCACAGCAACTCCACTCTGCTCTTCTGTCCAAACCCTGATTTTGTTTTCTTGCTGGGCATTCCTGTATTTTACTCTGCCTAGTCTTTCTCACACTGCCACAGAACTGGCTCAGTGCAGCAGTAGTGGCCAGTGCAGTTAGATTCAGTCCCTGTGGATGCTTTTGTTAGATTGCGTTTTCTTTCTCCATTCCATCACCAAGGTTAGTGAGTAAACAAAGGCTTCATTTAATGTTATGCCAACAAGATCATGAGTTTTAAATTTTTAAAAGAGGCAATGTTAAGAAAACTTAGAACAGTTGAATTTTTCTAACTAGATAATTCTGGCTTCCTTCACTATTACCTTGTGAGTATATTGGGTACCCTTGCCAAGGTACTGGGAGTTCCCTCTTGATTGACATATTCTAATTGTTTCATGCCCTTTTCTCCTGTCTCTCTCTCTTCTTCATACTCAAGCCAGTGCTTTTTAAAATAAATTCAAACTTTTTGGATGTAATTCATGTTGATTACTGTAGGCAACGGTGCTGAAAATGAGTGTATTTATTGGATGTTCTGCTTCACAGACCCTCCTTCAAGAACCTTTGTAGGCTTTGTAGGTCAGAGTGGTGGGTGCTCCCTTTGAGATCTGCACCTCCAATCTACTCCAGATAGGTTCAGATGACAGTATGGCACGCTCCCTGCTCCTTTATGTTATTTGCCATGAGAGACCAATGTGTTGTCTTCATGTTAAGTCAGGGTTTTTGTTCTCCTTGGAACTGCTAGTGTTGGATATTGGGATGTAAGAAATTCAACTTGTACTTACGAACTGCAGTTTTAGTCAGTACATACAGTCCTGGTGTTTAGCAATGCTGCTTCTAAACTGAAGCTCTCTGACTTTCTCGTACTGCCAGGAGATTGTGAAAGAGCCAAGAGTAATTTTCATTCCCAGCTGATGCTGGAGCGGAGCACACCAAGGACCCCATCGCACTGCAGGGCCGTAGTGCCGCAGTGGGGAGTATCATCATTCTTCACAGTACTCCACTTGGATTAGACTGGAATAGGATAAAATTTCAAACATGATAATTTTAATATAATCCAGATTAATAACATTATTTTAATGTTCTTTTTTGAATATGCATAAATATTATTTCAATATCATCTCTAAGTTATGCAACAGGCCTTTTTGTCACTTTGAATAATTGGTAATTGAAAAATCTTCCCCATCTGTTTATAATAAGAAGCATCTGTTCAACATCTGCCAGGAAAAAAGTCTTTGGTGGAAGAGAATGTGTGGATTATGGAAAACAATCTCTGTTCGGAGGCCAGAAATCATTGGGAGAACCTGCATAATCTACATTTTCAGATTTTAAAAGAATGCATTTCCAGACAGAGATAGTTACTGAGGGGAAGAGGAAAGGCTGCTGAGCTCCACCTCAGCCTTGACACACAAAATACTCCTTTTTTAACTCTGCCTGAATTTAGTTTATTATAGCAACATTAATGAGAATCACCCATTCATCCTAGAATCACACCACTTCAGATATTGACCTATATCTTAAAAAACAGTTATTTGCCATTATATGCTAAGTCAAGTCTGCTAACATCTTTGCTTTGGGCCTTAACTGAAGCCTTTAAAATCATCAGTCCCTTTGCAAGGTGGACATCTACATCTGTTAATCATTCTTTTTCTCTGTCCACTATGAGAAGAGGTTAGTCATGTTCCTCCAAAATTTTTATAGTATTGTAAATACCATGCCATTATAACCTAACATACATTCTATTCTCCTTGACTTTTTTACCCCTTTTGAAGCAATAAGGAAATCATACAATTTGTTTCTTGATTCTAGATGAAAGCTTTTTACTATTGATATGATCCCAGTCTGTAACAGAAAATCAAAGAGAGCACATCTCTCTAAAAATATCAGTGGTTTACCATGAACCATATACATGAAACACTTTTTCTGAGGAAAAAAAGAGATCAGGGCTGAATTGCAGACTGTAGTATTTGTAAATAAAGCAGTAAGTGGAATGAAAAAAACCCCAGTATTTTGCTATTTTTGTTATGTTTCCCAAGTCTTTCAACATAAAGGCAGTATAAATCAAAATTTGGAATATTCTTTGCTAGTCACCTGTATATGCCTTTCAAAGCACATGCACATACTGTCTGCCATAGAAGCACTGGAAAGCAGCAAAGCTAAGCTCTCCCACAGTGCTTGTGTTCCCTCTGATCAAACCTAAACCAAAGTGGGAATCTCCCCTTTATTTCCTGATGTCATTGCACACACATGACCATATGAAGCTTTTCTGAGCAAGTTTGGCTTTCTTAACAGGTAGCAGGAACACATTGATAAGCAGCTGGGAGTAAGTAACTACAAAATCATAATCCTTTGTTTTGGTTTCAGAGCAGTAGCCTTCTGAAATGCATGAAAATTCAAATTCTGTTGGTTACAAAGCTAAGCTAATGCTGTTCCAAAGCAGATTCTCCATAAAGCAGTGGAAGTTTATACAAGACAGAAGAGCTAGGCAGTATTTAAACACAGGCTTCCGAACATTGCATTTAGGAAATGATAAGGATTTTGATTAAAATTAATTTTTTGCCTTTTTTTTTGGAAAAATATCTAGTAAAGTCAATTTACATATGATTTAGTCCATTCATAGTATGGAATCTTCTATTCCATCTTCCATTGGCTCACATACGTGAAGGGCTTGAGGGACTAAATGAATGATTATATATTCTATAGCACACTATTCCTCTGATAACTTTTCAAAGCAGAATTAGGAAGCTTGCATATTAAACACCCGCGATCCATGATAATGATAAGGTCAACTTCAAGAATAAAGATAGATCTGTACTTGGAAGTTTGTAACTCATTATGTTCATATAAAGTTTCAGTTTGATCTAGAAAGATCTCTTCAAAATTAATTCAACTGAAAATTCCATTTTTCCAGGTCAAAAATACCCCTAAAGAAAACTTAAACATTTCTAATATTCTTGAGCAATGTCCTGGTAATAGAAGACATAATGGATTCAAAGAGGAGTCTGAATCATATTCCATATGAAAAGGGGTTTTCCTTTTGCAAAGCAAATTAAACAGATGTTGCAGGATTATGGGATTTTATATTTTTCTTTCTACTAGAGTCTGTGAATTTGATGTTGTTTTAATCCAAAGAACAATCTATTGCATATTAAATATGTATCTTTAAAATACATTATTATATATTGTTGTTATTATAGTAGAATAATAGAATTGTTTAGGCTGGAAAAGATCTTTAAGATCATCGAGTCCAACCATCAACCCAACACCACCATGCTCACTAAACCACGTCCTGAAGTGCCACGTCTTAAGTGTTTCTTGAACACCTCCAGGGATGGTGACTCCACCACTTCCCTGGGCAGCCTGTTCCAATGCCTGACAACCCTCTCAGTAAAGAAATTTTTTCTAATATCCAACCTAAACCTCCCCTGGCACAACTTGAGGCCATTTCCTCTTGTCCTGTCACTTGATAGAAGAGAGCAGTACCCACCACGCTACAACCTCCTTTCAGGTAGTTGTGGAGAGCGATAAGGTATATAGCTGCTGTTCTAGTGTTGTTTAATTTATTAAATATATTACATTATATTAGGTTAAATTAGTATTACATTACATATACTGATATTTACATTTGTGTATTTAAAATAGATGTGTATTTATGTGTGTTAAGCTGTATCAGTGTTGTTGCATGGATTTGCACAGATACAAAGGCAGGCAACTGAAGTTTCTGCCGCATGTTCTTTGATGCTGCTGGAAAACTGCATTCAAATAATACCAATTAGACGTGGGCAGGCTGTCCCAAAAGAGCTTTCCTTTCTCTCGTTATTGCTAATTGTACAAGCTTTAGTCAAGAAAGAGTGGAATTCAGCCCTAGGAAGCAGTTCTCCTGTCTTTTCTAATAATGTCTCAGAAATCCTAGCTTGTTGGAGTTTGAAAGGCGACTCATACTAAGCAGGCTGAGGTAGAGGAGTGAGTGGGATGCATAGCGACAATGTACCATAAAATGGGAGGGATTTTTTTGATTAATGCTTTATCTGAAACGCACATTAACTCCGTTGGTTCTGAGATATCTTACAGATAGCTGGGTACTTCTGTCATTATCTCACGGTCCAAGAATATTCATTTTCTTTGCAGAAATGCAAAAAGACTGAGGATTTATGGTAAGAAGGATGGGAGGACAGTGCATGAATGCCTAGAATGAAACCTGTTTAGAACTGTGCAGTGTTTCCTTTTGATGTTAACAGCCAATGCCTGGTGTAGCTACACGTGTGTGTGGTACAGGCAGAGGCAGGTAAAACCCTGTGTGTGGATTGCTCTGCTTGAAGCAAGGGGGAGGTGCATTGATACAGGTCACTTTTTGTAGGAGTGTTGCCTGATGCTACAGTGGTGCTACCAGTTAACTCAAACTCTAAATGCAGACATACCAGAGGAATTCCTTTTAAGCTAATACAGTTTTCTTTCTTTCAAGCGAGAGTAACTTGGGACTGATCTATTTCAATAGAAGAGTTTTGCAAAAGGTATCCACATACTTAAGTGTTTTATCAGTACATCCTGTAATAGAAAATACTTGAAAGCATGTTCTGCTGCTAGCGAAGAGTACTTTGAGATGGCGTGACTGCTTCGAGATGGCATGCGTTAGCTTCCTTGCCCTGATCGCTGTGGAGAGGCAGCGATCCTGAAAAGAAACAAGCCAGTTTAAGGCACAAGCTGCAAGATTTCCTGCTTGTTTCCTTCACAGTTTTGAGTCAGTATCCAAGGGTTCCCCAAACCCACAGTTCAGATCTCAGACTCTTCCAGAGTCTGAGGCCAGCTGGCATTCTGGCTGCTGGGATAGCTTGTCAAGGAGCCAAGAGTGCGAGCTTACCTGGCAGCCTGGGAGATGTGGCCTTGCTTCAGTCTGCATAGCTGTCAGCATGGACAATGCCAGGGTTCTGACAGAGCAGCAAGCCTTCCAGAAGGTAGTTTTGTAAGAAACAAAAAAACCCGCTTGCCCAAAATGCAATGTTTGAAATATTTATTATGAATTCAGCTGGTGGTGCATAGGGATTTGACAGGATGTACCTGACTTCGACTTGCAATGATACAGTTACTTGATGTGATACTTGAAGTACTAAGGTATATCTTCTAACATAAGCAGATTCACAGGGTAAGGTTTGTCAAGAATTGTTTTTACAAAACCCAGCTACTCCTGTCCAGTCCTCTTGCTGATTACCTGCACAAAACCCCCCCCCCGGATTCAGATTTTGTTCTGAACTTGAGATATGGACAGTTTTCCAAACACCACTGCTCTAATGCTGGATGCTGAATACACATGCATTTTATAACGTTTTACTTTTTAAGTGTAAAACTAAATGAAACAATATTGCCCGTTTTTAGCAGCAGCATTTAAATACTTAACCAAACATGAAGTTTAGCAGAACTTTGGAGGTGAGTGCAGAGCCATAAAGATCCTGGGATGTTTTGCACAGATTCTGCAACGCTGGAGCTGAAGAGAGCAGCCAGGAAACAATATTGCTGAGCCCGCAGGGACTGTTGCCCCAGCTGGGAAGCGGGTGAAGGCTGTCTGCTGCCTCCTGCCTGCCCCTGCCCAGCTCTCCTGGCTCCGCTGGGCCCCCCCGGCATGTGCCCGGCATGGAGAGGGGAGCAGGTGGCGAGTGTCGGCACAAGGGGAATCCTCATCCACTGCTGCCTCCTTAAGGCATCTTTCTGCTTGCTTTGTTCTGCCTCAGCTGGGGCCAAGAGTCTGACCATGACATCTGAGATCTGGCATAAATTGCCCTTGTAGATGTTAACCTGATCGATTATTCTGTAGTTCTCTGTAGTAAATTCTCATTTTGCATTAAAATCGGATGTTGTCTCGTATCATAATCCTGTACGTTGTTTCCATGCAAGCAGAAGTTTATCTATAAGAGAGTATTTTCTTATCAGCTAATGTAAAGGATAACTGCTCTGTTCTGTATAGCTCAGTCCATAATGAAAAGTTCATATAGTTTTGCATTGCTGTTACCTCTCATCTTCTCTTTGATGGTCATACTGAGTTTAATGTGTGTAGGACAAGAGTTGTAGTAAGCAGCTGTTTTCCACAGCCATCCTTTCTTCTGCTGTAGTGTGCTGTTTTGTGCCCTCAAAGATTACTAAATCCTGCCTGCATTTATCTCTTCATCCTTCTGCGATATGCACAAATGCTTTTGTTAAAACTGAATCAAACAGTAGGATGACACATATGTCTGCACTATAAGATGACGCATATGTCTGAACCTCTTCCACTCATTCACATTCTCCTTCTAGCCACTCGGGTAGAAAGTATCTTCAGCTCTAAGAAACAGGAGTCTCTTCTGCTGGCCTAACTGATTGACAAAGTTGTGCCTTTAATCCCTTAATCAATGTCAAAGCCAAATACACAGAAGTATTAGTGGAATAAAAGCTTTGGTAGCGTGGAATACATTAGAATGCTGCCCTGGGGAATCAAAGACAGTGTCTAGCAGGTGACTGTTACAAAGTAGGCAAACACAGGCTGAGTTTGCATGGCAGACAATCAGAACAAGCCACCTACAGCTCCGGGTTGTTATCATTTGCAAACAGTGGAAACAGTGACATAAGAGGTGCAAGAATGTCCTTTGAATGGTGTTTATTGACACAATTTCAGATCTTCATTTGATTGTATATTTATTGAACTGCTCAAGTAACACTGAAAAGTAATTATCAAGCAATTACATTGACCTAATGTGCCCTTTCAAAATTTGGTTGTATGTTTTGTGTCATCTTATCCTGTCACTCAGTGAAATCATAATTAGGTTTCATTGCAGCGTAAATGTTAGTGAAATGTGCTGTCCAAGTCAATCAGTGTTATGAAGAAAATAATCTAATCCAGTTCCTCCTCCTCATGAACTTCTTCATTAGTTGCTAGATCTTATCTCTAGTCTGTACAGGTCAAGCAGAGAGTGGCTTCAGCAACAGTGGTGTTACCTCTTTGTCTGGGGGCTTTGTCATTGCATCCCCATGTGAAGAAGGCAAGAAGCGTACCTTTTTATGGAGAGCTGTGTCCCGTGGCCGTAGATCAGAACATGGGCTTTTAAACGTGGGAGATTTGCTTGTGACATGGTTAGAACACAAATACCGCAAAATGAGATGGGGCCTGAGCCTAGCACCGTCGATGATGGTAGTGCAGGGTTTACCTGTCACAATCCTATCCCATATTTGACAGTACCTTGACAAAATGTTTAACTACATAGCAATTAAAGAGCAGCAAAGAGTTTACAGTATAATCTTTTGTATGTAGATATCACCAGAT
Source organism: Astur gentilis (assembly GCF_929443795.1). NCBI lineage: Eukaryota > Metazoa > Chordata > Aves > Accipitriformes > Accipitridae > Astur > Astur gentilis. The sequence goes on along the minus strand of NC_064885.1, from coordinate 43,845,332 downwards.
AATTTTGGTGAGAAATTTGTTTTCTGTACTGATGATTTCTTTTAAGATTGCCATGATTGTTGCCTCAGTCATCTGAATATCAGTAACTCAGGAGTGTTGAAGATGCAAAGACAACAGTGTTGTCAAGATGCAAATGCTACAAATTCGTGAATCCCTACCCTTTGTGATTAAGTTAGACACAGGGTTCATTATGTGATATTGGTCTTCTATGTACAGCTGCAGGATAAATTATGATTTGTATCATATTTGTTCATCAAATTATTATTTGATAAAATAGGATTTAAGGTGCAATACAAGAAAAAGTAAAGTGCTCAGATGTAGCTCCATTTTTCTGATCATTCCCTAGCTTTTCATTCTTCTATTGTAGTTCCTTTAACACTATAGTACCTCTGGTTCTGGTATTAATTATTCAGCTGTTCTCCAACAAAGCAGTCAAGTGCAAAGACAGTCTTTTGTTAATGCTTATTTTGGTGATGACTCTGTACGTTGCAGTTAAGCATGCGGTAAATAATAGTGTAGCATCCTTACCGCAGCTTCCTATATGAGTCAGCAAGCACGTAGACAGGAGGGTTTTAGTCTTTATTGTGTTTGGGGTTCTTTTTCAGCATATGATTAGTATCAAGTTTCTTTTCAAGTGCTTTGTTTATGGGTATTTCTTGTTAGAGCTTTGGTTTCCAAGATACTGTTCTTCCTCACTGAAAGACAATATAATTTTTCTGACTAAATCTTGCCTTTTCATCAATTATGCCATGAATTTCCCCTGATGATATGGGGGGGGAAAGATATTTCATTTCCGTTTTGATGACAAAATTCGCTTATATGCAATGGTGAATGGTTGAGATCCTGACCTGATCTAAAATCTGCTGATATCAATGAGTATCTTCTGTTGGCTTTTGTTGTCTTTGGATCAGGCTGTGAGAGCATGATCCTGTCCACTGAAGTCAGTGGCAATTGTGTCTTTGATTTCACTGAACACTGATGAAGACATTTAATGAACAGTGCATTTAATAGCAGTTGGCTGTTTCTCTGTTAAAATGAGCTACTTGCAAAAACTTTGTTTCCTAGGTACATAATGTTATAGGTGGAGAAATGAAAAGTCAGATAGTCAAGTCTTCTGGAAATTCCATGGGCTTCTCATTCTCCTCTGTTTAGCATTTCTTTATGACCAGCATGACAGCAGTCATTATTCCAGATACTGTTACGATAAAGCCTCATGTATCATTCAGCAAACTGAAAACACAAAGTTCTGTCCAAATGTACTGTAATAAAAAATCCAGGAGTAGAGCTGCTTGGGGGTGCATTTCATCATGTTTAGTTTCAACATCCTCCCAGCAGCCCTCATATCTTAAGTGATGCATCACACCCCTGTATGGGCCCGTTTGTTTATTCATTTTAAACGAGTTCCATCATCTGCAATCACTAATATTTCAAATACATTGCTGCACAGCTGTAAAATTACTTTCTATTACTACCCCTGGGCTGGAGTCTGGCCGTGTTACTCTGCAATCTACAAATCCCATTGCTTGTTCCCCAGGGACACTCAATCCCCACTGAAGAATCATTTCAAAATATTTTATTGGCAGTTTGGGTCTATGGATTAACGATAATTTGATGACAAATAGTTTTTTCCTTTCCCTTTTCTGTTCTGAAAGAATCATCTCCTTGCCTTTTTTGTTGTGTCTATGGCTGTAGAGCTATGGCACCTTTTCTGCCACAGGGTCACATTATACCTCTGTGTTATCACTCCTCTTCTGTGAAATCTTCACAGTCACCGTAACAGATAAAGAGAAATGTCTATGATTGATTTACTGCCCTTCTGTAAATTGGAGTACAATACCCCTTGAAGTTACAAAAATCCAAAGTGCAGCCTGAGTCTCTCTGTTCCACTTTCTCATTGCTCTGCATTTCTACAATAAATGAAGTGCTACATCTGCTTTTCAGCTTTGTTTGAGCAATCTCATGATCATTAGTCCCCTGGGATAGAGCGCAGACCAAGAGCTCAGGTGATCTTTACTAGCAGAGACAGTACATGACAAACACTTCTGCATATCTCATGTTTCTGGGTTTCTGTCAGAAAAAACAGCCACACAATCTGAATTTTCTATTGCTTGGCCCTTATTCAGTACGATGAAGATAGACTATATGTTTTCATACAGAGTGCAGCACATATGCTTTGCTGTAGTTAGTCACATATTGTAAAGCTATTTTTTTACATCATCTTTTACTTTTCCTGTTTAATTTTGTGTTGTCAAAGAAATAGTATGAGATACTGCATAAAGATTGATGTCACGAGCCATTCTGTTGTTAACAGTATTTTATGGCAAGTGACCTGAGGGTACATAGTTCTGTTCTACCCTTTTCATATTGGCATGTATGCCTGTAGCCTCATGATGGAAGTTTCAGCAGTTTTGGAGCTCAAACAGTGGGCTGGACAGGCAAGCAAAGAGCATTGTACGAGTGAGAGGAGGAGGAGGAGGCTGAGGGGGCACCACAAAAGCCAAGAATGTCCTGTTGACTCTCCTGGAGCACCCAGCACAGGCGATGGGCCAGTGCTTGGGCAAAGCGAGCAGGCTGCCATCAGGAGGGCACTGTGCTCATGCTGAACTGCTCCCCGTGCCGTGGCAGCAGCAGGGTGACTCTCGGACACCTCCCTTTGTCAGCTGTGCCTTTGCCATTTTTTTCATGTCAAATCTAGCAGTGGCCTAGGTTGCTGGCTCTTGCCATTACTGCCGGCCATACCAGCCTCAGCTGTTTGTCCACCGATCTCTCAGGAACTTAGTTTACCCTTTTCTTTCCACCTCTCCCTAACCGGAGTAGAGCCCCAACCCTTTCTTCTTATCATTGGTGCTTGGCAGTGGCTGAGCACTGGGAACATCACCCTAGTTACTCTCCTAGCTTCTCAAGCCCCTGAGCCATTTGGGGATACATCTGCATTTCTCTTAATGATGTCATTTGTTCTGCTGTGCGACTACAATGAGGGGAATTCCCCAGCGTTCCTCAGGATGTCCGGTACTGTCTTCAGCCGGACAGCCTGGAAGATGTCTCATCCTGCTTCCTTTATGCAGACACCAGATTCTTTGGAGCACATCATTTATTACCATGGAGTCATCAGTCAGACTTAATAAAACAATAACTTTGATGGGGCATTTAAAAATACACGGCTGTTCATAATGAGATCTGATGCCGTGGAGTTATAAAAGGAACTGTAGGGGTACATGGGTGATACTGCAATATCGCTTTTGCCTTGCGGGATTTATTTTGTAATTTAATCTTCACGTAAGCAAATGGCATTATACATTCCTGAGTTATTTAATGAAGAGCATGACAAAGTGGTAATTGTAAAGGCTGCTCCTTCCCCAGGAGTACATTCCTTTTCAGCTGGCTAATCCCAGCATCCTGCTAGATATAATTTGTCTCTGTGCTGCAGCTTTTTCTGTTTCTGTCTATGGACTTTGATTACAGTCCACTTGGACTTTGTTTTTTTGAATTACATGTGAGCAGGTTCAGTCTGAAAATAATAACATCTTTCAGGTTTTCTATTTTCAGTTCTTTTCCGTACTTTTTCCATTGGGATGCCTCACCTTAATTAGTTACAGTAGCTCTTTAGTTTGGCACATTATGGATCATCGTTTACTTCATTACTGAAAAGTCTAGGACTGATTGATAAAAAAGGTTTTGCATTTTGTTGTTAGCTATAGTTCTCGTAATTATTTTGGCTAATTGCATCCTAGAGGTTTTATCTTTGTAGGCCAAGATCAATTTATTAATATTTATTATTTAGACAAATTATTCAGAAGAACACTGACCTTTCATTTTTATGTGAGGAATAAATCTTGATTCTGCCTGTTAGTACCTGAAAAGGTTAATATCATAGCTAGAAAAACTTCCATTAAGAAGACACTGAAAGAGGAGATAACGTACCAGCAGTGGCACATACAATAAGTGTATATAATGTGATGTATCAGTCTTTTTGTAGATGGAAGTAAACAGGTATTGGTTTGTCCTGGGAGGAATTGGCTGTTTTCACTGATCTATGTTACGCAAATTCCCATAGGCGTCAAATGTTACTATGTCCCAGCGATTGAGGTGCTGCGTTGATGGATATTGCACTTTTCTGTGGTGAAGAGCTTCTTGACTAAACTGGTTCATAGAAGAGAGGATGACAGTGAAACAAAGGCAGAGTTTCCCTAAAAATTGTTGCGCCTACACAAGACTCCCATGCTTCTGCTGTGGTGCCCTGTCTCTTGACTGTGGCAACTTTTCTGATTTGCTGGGACTACTATGAATGCTAGTGGGCAAATGCAAGTACATACGTAACAACGCAGAGTCTTCTCTCAGTTTCCTCAAGGCAATCGCAGAGCTTAGGACAAAATATTTTTGCAAGGGTTCCTTGATTCGCTCTGCAGGTGTGTTAGATGAAGGCTATAGCAAACATGCATTTCTGTTAGAGTCGGAAGACAGTCATCTGCACAAGTTTGTGTTTGTGTTAATGAATTATGTGCAATAAAGCTGTTTTGGGGTTGATCATGGGCATCTGCTTCAGAGTTCGGATCACTCCCCAATCATACTGCTGAAAAAACCGTCATTGTCTACCTCTCATGGTGTAAAGCGTTTATGAAAAAATGCAACTGATTGTTTATAACACACTTTGTAGATTCTGCCTTGTGACTGAAGTTTAAGTTGTGATTCTAAGTCAGACCACTTGGTTGATGACCTTTGGCTAATGGATCACGGTTGATCTTCCATCCTCTGGGATTACCATTCACTAGTGGATACTTTTTTCAACTGATTAAGTATAGTGTCCCAGCAGCCTGGTTTTAGTATCTGCACTATCCCTTCTTGATTTTCCTGTGCTAGCGTGGGTTTGCTCTCCCTCCTGGATGACATGGCAGGTTCACTTCTTGCATCCATTTCAAACTTGGGAAAACTCTGCTGACACAGCTGAAGCTGTACGTCAGACCGGTGCAGAAGAAAGAAAAAACACATAGACCAACTCTCTCATCAGTCTGACCCATTGGCTGTAGTGCTGACAGCACAGAAAGCCTCTAGTGAAAACAGAAAGTCTTTTCCATGCAAACAGATGAAGGCAGCCTCAGCCCAGCCCTGGCTGTGCCCAGAGTCAGCGGAGCAGAGGCTGGCCCTGGTCCCGCAGCCAGCCGTGCTGAGAAGCCTCCCCTGTGCGGCTCTGAGGCCAGAGCTGGCCTGCACAGTGGGCACAGTGGTCAAGAGCTGTCTTGTAGCTGATGGTACGGATGTGTCCCAGCATAGCCCACACGTAAAATAATGCCTGGCTACATTTGGTCACTTAGCATTAGTTTTCAAGGCACTTCTCATTTTCTTACAGGAACATGTTTAGCTAACCCTGTATTTAATAAACTGTAACTTTCTTTCCCCTTGACAGCTGTTGGGTTTTCATCTTCAGTATTTTATAACAGTGTAAAGGTAAAAACCACTGAACAAAACAAAAAAATAAATAAAATGCCTCTTTTTCATTGACTTGAGAAAACAGTGAGTAAAACACACTTTATTTCTACCCTGTATTTTTTTATCCCAGAGGGATTGTCTCAGGAACCTTTGTGGTTTCTGAAAGTTTCACTTTAAAGGCTCATTGAAAGCTTACAACTTTTGAAAATAATGCCGATAAATAATAGAACTATTTGGTTTTCTTTGTTTCCCAGGGTTAATCTTTATGTACTTCACATCCCAGTGCCCTTGATCCCTCCGAACTTACCAGTCTAGTTTCCACTATGTGTGCCCTGAAGGCCCATCACTGGTTGTAGGGCTGCACGTGTTCGGTGAATGTGGTGTAATACAGGACCTCTTTCCTGACACGGGGCCTCGGATGCCACATAGGTGTCTGGTCCTGACTTTGTTGCTGAAGAAGAGTTTTGCGAGCCTGAGGAATACAGAGCCTGAGGAATACAGACCAGGTTCTCGAAGCACCGGCTGTTCCTCTGTGTACAGGGTAGCCAACATGTCCGCACCACAGCTGTACGTAGAGCTCCTCAGTGACCAAAAATGTGAAACCGAATGTAAGGGACTGAATGGCCGTGGGGTCCATTCTGTTTCCTCTTCAATGTGTGGGGAGCCTCTGGCAATTGTACAACATTAATTTTCTGTGTGTGTATTATTCTTAATTGTATGTTGCATCGTTGCCATATGGTCTATATCTGGCACTTAGCTTTAGAAGCCAGCCGATTTCTTATTATTACTGCAGGCAGCAGCACATAGATAGCATGACCTAAACCAGCTGGTCTCTAAGGTGGAACTCCCTTGGTACTTAACTTGTGAGGCTTTCTTTATGAAAGTGTGCAATTAGTTTAAGGCAGTGGGTTCAAACCTTATGCCTTGTTTCTGTATTTAAAGTTAATATATTTAAGTAAGTTATGATTGCAGTCATACAGACATATGATTTTAAGAATGTTCCCTTGTTTAGGTTCATTGCAGGGTAAGTATAATGACTTCATGTTATCTGGAGCAACATTTGGATGAGAGATCTGTCATCAGCTGAAATTAACCTGCACATGTCTCAGAGGAAGATGAAGAGCATTTAAATATGCCAGCTGGAAAGCATTTGCTGTTTCCTTTTATTCCCCCTCTAACAGTGAAAATCCCATAATGTACATCTGTGTAGGTCTCATAGTGTTCCAAGTAGCAGGAGGTTTGTGTGGCATTAGGACATGTTAAGCCATTTAGACAACCTTGATGTGTCAATAATCCCTCCCATGAATTAAAGCTGAGCAGCATCTCCTGCTCAGCCTCTCAGGCACTCTTGCCTACTCAATTTGATTTGCTTAGGGTTAGCAATGGCTTTATTAGGAAGTGAAACGCTTTTGTGAATATAACCTCCTGACCAAAGCTGGTGGCAGGCTGCTACGGATTAATCCCACCCTCCAGTCTCAGACAGCATCTCTGGATACCGCTTGGAACAGAAATCACTCACCATTAGAAGTGCACACAAAGACATAACTAATGAATCCAGTTTCTCTTACGTGTTGGGCTAGAGCTGCTTTTCTCCTTTTGAGTGCCCAAAGCCTTCCTTTGTGTGGGGTGGGAATTTAGCTGAGGAGGAATTTATTCAAATATCACTGGAGTTTCAGTGTTGCCCAAGGATTAAATGAAGCCAGTCTATTTTGCACCACCCTATACCAAAACAGTTTAAATCAGAAAGCTAAAACAAGATAGGTTGATATGCGCTCCATAGGCCCTAATCATTGAATAATAGCTGTCCTTGCTTTCTGATTCTGCAGGAATGCAGACATATATTTCAATATAGTTTTGCTGACAGAACAAAGCTGGCCCCTCACAGCTCAGCTCCAGATGTCAGCCCTGTTCTTGGCACGCCTGCTACACAAGACAATCTTCACTTACCACTTCATCTCTGAAGACCCCCTTCATGTGGAAGACATCTGCTTAATCAGCAGCAAAGTTTTGGCCATGTTTTGACATGAGAAAACTCTTTGTTTTCTTTAGAAGGCTCATGCAATTCCCGACTGTCTTCAACTGCTGATGACAAAAATATGACAAAAAGAAATCCTTCCCACTTCTCTAGGGATGTAAGTCATAACCTGTCTCTGCAAATGAGGGAGAAGGCAAAGACACAGCAGGCCCTGAACAGCTGCAAGTTAAGGAGTGGATCTGCACTTTCATTAACTGCCCGAACAGTAAATGAGTTTGAATATCTGAAGCACTATTCATTTTTGTCTTCAAAGCTTGGGAAATCCATCTTGCTTTGTAATAATATGGAGAAAATAACTAAAGCAAAAGGATGCTTATTTACAGAAATGTACAATAAGTTGTAGCTAAAAATACATTTAACCTCAGCTAAAAAATCAGAATAGCATATCCCAGGGCCTGCTTCATCGTTGAGAATGGAAGGATAAAGCATTCTTGATAGATCAAAAGACAAGCCTTGTACAGTAGGTCCCTCATTTTGGTCCATTTTGGGAAATGTGTTCAGCAGTGAGAATGAAAGGGCACACACTGCTCTGGCTGATGAAAAGCAGGCCTAGATGTTTCAGATTAACATTCTAGTGCAACCAAAGAGGCTCAGCATGTCTGAGTAATTTACTGCAAATTGGCAGATGGCTGTAGTAAAAGGATTACCATGAATCAAGTAAGATGGCAAGTGTAACAAAGCAATAGCAAGTAAAAATAATATTGATTTTCTCATTCCTATTAAAAACTAAGTGAACACCAATAGCTTCAAAGCATATTGAATGGCAGCAGCTTTTGACGCCAGCTAAGAGCTCACCCAAAGCTCCTCTTCAGTTTCTCATATCCTGTCCTGACCTCCCAGTGGCTCTGTCCCCGCTGCCTGCACTTGCACTGATTGCCTGGAAGTTTCTTCCTGCCGAGTTGGTCTGACAGCATCTTGGCTGCTGCCTAGTTACTGTTGCAGGCAGAATTGCCTTTTAGGTGCCCCAGGAGAATCACCCCAACATCCTTTGTTCTTTATATCATCACCTAAAAGCCTCCATGAATGGAATATGTCAAGCTTTCAGCCATTCGTGTCCAAACGCCTGAGTATGTAGAACTTGGGCTTAGGGACTTATTCATTAATATAAGTGTTTGCTCTGGCGTGTCCTCTTTTGTCCTTTCAATGTTCGGTCCCGTCTTCACTTCCAAGTAATGGAAGAGCCCACTCCAGATGGATCTAAGACAGCCTGTATTAAGTTGTAATGAGATGATCCCCTGGGTTGGCAAGAGAAGGTGGGACAGAAATCATCTCTTCCTGTGCTTGCCCTGCAGGATACCCAGCCTTGAGGTAGGTCAGTGTGGGACGTAGCTGATGGTGGAGAAGGCACGTAGGTGCTGTCTCCTTCTCCCCTTCCCCAGCACCAGAGTGACCCTGTTCCGTTCCTGAAGCTCTTAGCTTTTTATCCCACTTCCAACTGCAAGAATTTCAAGAGGACATACCTTCCTTGTTTGGGAGGATAAGGTTAGTAGTTATAAATGAAATGTGAACGGATGTTGATGACTACTTTTCCTGGGCTGCTGATTCTGAGTAATTAATTCTGTATGGCATCCCATTTGACGTTGGAGGTGCAGCTGACAGCCTGTGATGAATGAGCTGTATGGCTGCTTTCACACTCGCTGGAGTTTGGTACAGACACCCTCTAGAGTTTTACACCACTGCATGCTCCCGTGTCATACCGTGTTAATAACACGTCCTGTATCCCAGGGGGGACTGCAGCATTAATGGTTGTCTGATCTTCCTAATTAGCTTGACAGATTGAGAGGTCGGGGCCCTATTAGAAATCTTGTGCCAGGTTAGTTGCACTATGTTATTTTACTGTTGTATTTATCACATGCTAGAATTCCTAAGTGCAGTGTCAGATGTGTTCTGACTCAAGGAAAAACTGGAAAGTAAATTTGGCATTCATTTTGAAAGAGCTTGTTTGTTAAAGGTAACAAAAATGACTTATTTTGAGTCAGATTTTACACTATTTTCGTTGTGCATGTACAAATTAAAGAAAAAAGGAAATATCGTTTCCAGCAGAGTAACATTTAATCGGGGGTAATGTGATTATAAAGATATCCCTTTCATGAAAAAGGTGATAAATATTAACAATTTAGTATAGATGGTGGCTTGTGAGGAATCTGCTATCATGTTGTAGTGCTACAGCTTTACGCTTTGTGGGAGCTGTGGCTTGTTGCCAGAAAGTGGGAAAAATCAAGTCTCAGGTGTATTAAAATGCATTTAGCATTTTAGCTGGTGATACTCACGTGTAACTGCAATATAAAAACCTGCTATGGGAAGCCAGCTAGTTACATCTAAAAGGAAAAGCTGGCATGATGCCATTTAGGTTTACAGCAATTTCTATTGATTTAGTGTTTCAAAAGTGAGTGTGTGCTTTCTGAATAGGGAGAGCACCTCAGTGTGTCATTAGTCTCTCTCCACTTTCTAACACAAGGGCCGCCAGTGTAGAAGGATGCAGGTTTGTAAAGAGAGAAGGATTGCCTGGCTCCACAGACTGTGAATTTCACATGAAAAAACAGAATTGGCAGAAAGCCTGCCAAAGGACAGGTCTAACTGGCACATCGATTACTTGATTTTTCTGTGGTAATTACTATTTAGTTCAAATAAGTACCCAAGCAAGGCCATAATTACACGACACATATGTCCATATCGCATCCAAATTTACAAAAGTATAAAAATAACATCTGGCATCTGAAACCCAAAACACCAAGTTAGCTCAGAGTTAAATTTTCTCTTAGGCAGGTTGTTGCAATACAAAGCTTTTCTCTAAGCAGAGTTTGTTGAAACTTACTGCATTTCGCTTTCAGTTGGAAAACATTTCACAGGACTCCTGACCAGGAGGCCCGTTTCCCCACGGTGTTGGGGTGTACTCTGCAATGGCCATCAAGGGACAGATTCCCACCTCAGCTGTATGTGCAGAATTTCACCCCACTGCTTGGAAGCCATTAGGAGTCAGTAACATGGTGCCCAGGATAAATCTCAACAAGAGATTTCTATCAGGCTTTCTGTTCCTGGAGTCAACACTGCAGATTCCTGTCCTGGTAATGCCTACAGCTGGGCAGTGGAGTGGGGTGACTTTTGGTGAAGGTTTCATCTCAAGGAAGACAAGTTTTCCTACCGAGCATTGCGCAGTATAGAGTCTATTTGTCGCATTATATGTACAGTGCAGTGCGTTGCTTACTTTTGAAATTGTGTATGTCACAGATGTGTATGAAATAATTAAACAATAAGGTTGAATAAGCAGTTGTACTTTGCTCTTGCTTGATAAACCTCAGAAATAATAGTTTGCTTCCATCTCTTGCTTTACTGGTTATTTGGCCTTTTGGTTTCAGACTTAGATTTCATTCATAACGAGATCACTCCGTTTGTGTTTCTATACTCTAACTGCAGCACGGGAGGATGAGCCCACACAATGCATCTTCTGTTTTAAACACTTTGGTCATTTCAAAGTGCTGCACCCCTGATGAATTAAAAGATGAGCTCATATTTTCAGAGCAAGCTAAAGCATTAGAAGAATGTGATGTGGCATGAAATGTCAACCTTTCTGTTGATGAACTCTGTTGGTTCCTTCATTCTCTCTCTCTCAGGCTAATTTTAGAGCATTTTCAGTAATAAGAGTCTGGAGTGTGTTCAGATGTTCTTATATATTGCTTAATCAGAAATTTTTGTAATATTTGAACTATCTGCAGTGCAGTTGCTTTAGCTCAGAGGACAGTAAACAGGTATATTAGTTAGACACAGCACTTTTCCTTAGTTAATAACTGTATTTTAATCTGTAATGTTTCTTACTCTCATTATTTGTGTCAGACAAGATCCAGGAAAAGTCAGTAACGGACAAGGTAGCTAGCTTGTGAGATGCTGTACAGAAGATGGACAGAAAAATGATGACCAGCCCAAAAGTGTCACTGTCTTTCTGCATGCTGTCTTCTCAGAACTTGTTGAAGGACTTTTCTTCCCCACTCAGCTGAACATATATTCTGTTTCTCCTCTAAGTATTTGATCAAATACTTACAGGATACTTGAGTATCTGGTACTGATTAATTGGTATGTGATTCACTAACCAGAATAGTCTGATCAAAAGATCAGTTACCTAAACAAGATCTCTTCATTCCTGTTTCACTTCAGAAAGACGTTGTATTACCTTTTATTGACAGTGTTAGAAATGACATTGGCATATTTTTTCCAACAGAGATTTTGTGTAAATACCTGCCCCTTCAGATTTTACTGGCATTTATTGTTTCATATGACTGTTTTCACATTAATTCTTTATTTAAACAGCAGAGTTTTAGATGATCTTCATAGTGTCTGTAGCCCTTATATTAATCTTTTCTCATATCTGCCTTATTTTTCAAACTTTTAAATTTTCTGAATTATCTGAAAATAATTGCTATTTAAATACATACATTTAATGTATTTATTTTAATAGTGGGCTTTTTTCTCTTATTTAGAGATAAGCTTTAATTTTCACAGAATTATTTTATATCAATATGTCATAACACTATCATCATAATGTATCTCTAACCATGGATCTTAATCAAATGCAATTAGAGAACGACTGGTTGAGGATAAATTGCCACTAGTGTAACAGGAACTATTAAAGCAGTGAGCTCTAAAAGGAGGGAATGTGAGCTAGTAGTTGCCTGAGCATCAAAAGCATTTTGATTTTATTTTAGACTCCGTGTTGTCCTGAGTAGCAAGCGCCAGCTTGCACTCTACTCATACATAGCAAAACTGGATTCTTTACTACAATGAGATTATTAATGCCATAAAACTGATTAAGCTCTCTTACCTATTTACAAATCAATAATGAACCAGCTTTGAGCAGCGTCTGTGGCCCTCTTCTGTATGGCACTTTCTTACCTTCTCAAAAGCGTACCGCACACATATTGCTGTGTTACTACTCTATGAATAGTCTCTCTGCCAGAGAAAGAAGAGTTGATACCCACTTGGGCAGTTACAGATTTCACACATCCAACACATTACAAATCTCTGAATTCTGCTAATGGTTCAAAGGTTCATTAAAGGAAAACTTTCCCAAAGGGAAATGTATAGAAATGAGGCTATCAGGTGAAGTCCTTGCTGTGCCTTCCTGGACAGCATTTGCTTTTGCGTTTGCTTTGGTTTTCCCCGTTGAACTCTGCAGCGAAGATGCTGGGTGACTTTCCTCCTCCTCTCGCTCCATCAGCTGGAGGGGCTGCCCTGCTCTCGGTGTAGCACTGTGCGTGGGGTTTCTGCCCGAGAGGGCACACTGCAGCTAAACGGCTGCTTTTGGGGTCCACATGCAAAATCGCTCTCCAGTGCACAGCCTCCAAGGGGGCTGCCAAATGCTTAGAATGACTTCCAGAAAATAATGAGATGTAAACAAACAGCAGTGGTGTGTGACAAGCATTTCAAGCCCCGCAGCTCTCCTGTGGGCCACCCCATGCAATTGAAAAACCCGGCATATTTCTGGGTTCTTTCTTATATAAACTCTTCCTTTAATTGGGAACTTGGAACCTGAGAGCATCTGGCTTCTCCTCTCTGTCCCTTTTCTCCATTGGCTTTTTAGTTCCTTTAGTTCTCATGCCACTGCTTTCCCCCTCCTGCAGTTGGGGGCTATTTTCTAGCATCTGCAGTGAGATTAGGACTGGGATCACGACTTCAACATTGCTGGGGTCCCGTAGCCAAGCCCTGGCTGCATCACGCAGCAAGGCAAAGCTGGCTCCAGCTGACAGACAAGGCAGGCAGTTGCTGAGAGCAGTGTCATTTCAGTGGCAACAAATCATCCAAAACCAGTTCTTGGACAAGAGGGAGAAGATAACTGCAGGCTGGTAGGGGAGGATATTTGCCAGCTGGCCTCGGGCAGCAGGACTGCTAGAGCCAGCTGTATCTCCAGCTATCGGTAGTAAGGAAGGCAACAGAGGAGTGGGTGGGCCAAGCCAAAAAGATAATCCTTGCTGTGACAATACAGCGTGTCTGGATGCAGGTCAGGGGAGCTGGCCTGTATGAGGATAGCTGTAAGAGAGTAAATTCCCAATGGATGTACCAGGGAGCTCAAATCTGCCAATAAATCTGGGATTGCTGGCAAGCTCTTCTAGGAAGACTGCTTAATCATAGTCTTGAAACTGGAGATCAATAAGGACGAAGGTATGATGGATTTGACTGCTTCAGAAATCGCTTTTTTCCCCCCTCACTTTTGGGGTGATTCCAGCTGATGGCCTTCACCAGTTGGACACTTACACAGCCTCTGACAGCCCTACTAGCACAGGATTTGTTCTGGTAGAAGGGAGTCTAATGCGGCACAGCCCCTGGTACCAGTGTTTCGTAACCAAATCCCATGCTCCTTGGGTTTTATGTAGGGGGTCTAGCACAAGGGTAGAAGGAAAAGTTTTAGACTGCTGGCAGACATAAAGCGTGTCAGTAGTGCAGTTAAAATAGAAATAGCTTTAAATTTGTTATCTTTGGTACCCATAGGACAGAGCCCTTCTTGAACTCTGCATTTCCACAGCTATACTGTTACCAGCGTGATTTTGGGTATGTCTATGTGGCCACACATTACAGCCCCGCATATGCACATCTTCATGTGCAGTGCATGGTGCCGCGATGCCGGAGGCGGCAGACCTCCGTCACTGCAGCGCTGCTGACAGTGCCGCCAGCGTGATCCCTGACTGCCTCTCAGCATTGCCGTACAGCTCTCAGGCGTCAGCCGCTGTATCTACATGTTGGCAGGTGTACGGTGTGGATATGAGCTTAGGCACCTCCTTTCCTTAGGAAGTAAAGAGGCGGTCTTTTTGTTTTTTCCCTTTTTTGCGGTAAGCTCCCAGGCATCAGTCCTTGGCCAGCGCGTTGCAGTAATGCTGCTTCCTCACAGCGCAGGGCGGGATGGTGTTCCTTACTGCCAGCAAGCAAATGTCAAAGCTGATGGCACGTTCAGGTACAACAGTCATGGAACTAAGCCATTAAGTAAGTTCGTGCGTTTATGTAGGTGTATATACATGTGTATGTTCACGGAGAGTGGGAGAGAGATTTAAAAGCCAGATACTTTACCTGTCCTTGACATTGTTTTGTAAGTGGGTAAAACTTCTGATGGTTGGACTGAAGGAAAAAGTGTGTGTTGCCTTTAGTGTACAGTACAAATGCTAAGTACTATCCATTAGAAAACAGCAAGACTAATTACATAAAGCTTTATCTGATGCTAACATCAGTGGAGATCTTCGCAAGAGTTTCAGCAGGCCCAAACCATTAAGTCTTCAGAGGAAGAAAGTACACTAGATTTTAAGGGACTCTTTCTGTTCTTGTTTTTCTCCTGGGGTTGTCTTTCCCTACTCAGTAACTAGTGACTTTGATACTTCATATTTCTGCTAAGGCAAATATTTCATTTTACTTTTCATTAGTTCAGATTAGCCAAAATTTGAAAGATGGACTAAGCAGGAAGTACTGCAAGATAGTTTTGCCATGTAAACGAGGCAGGAAACTCCCATCTAAATTGTTCCTGCAAGTTTAACAAAGTGAACCCTCTGCAGGGGTTCTTATGGCATGAGCAGAGGGTAATTAGTGGTGACTCAGTACAGGGAAAAAATCCTCAAACCTGGCTGTCACAAGTTGTTCATCATCCTCTGACTGAAATGAATGGCAATTGCTGTAGTGCCACTTTGTGGTGAAATTGAGAAACAGATACACATAAACCTTTCCTTTACACATAAACAGTTACCGAAGTGAGGAGCTGAGATTCCGACCCGTGGTTTAACTCTGCTCAGCTTGGGTGCCCTGGTGCCCCTGATCTCTGAGCTCACTGACCTCCTCGAGAAGGGTCACAGACTTTGCCCTGAAGGTGAATGACCTCCAGGCACTTTGGCCAAAGAGGGCAGATGTTCTCAAAGCACTGCTGACTTCACCAGAGTACCACCCTTCAGCCTCTCGAGAGCAAAGACACTTCCAGCCTTTTGAGCTAGAGCACTTCATTGGCTTCATCCTAATCTAAACCTGACTTTAATCCAAAGATTTTTTATGCTGTACCAAATATCTTTTAGGCTGTGCTATGTTCTAAATTGTAAATTGCCTGCAACTAGTAAAATCTCAAACCAGGCACTTGCATCTTGACTAGGGCACTGGGGCCTGAGCTGAATGGAGCCATCACAGCAGCTCCTCTGGATACATCTGTGTCAGTGGGGCCTTGCTTGGGACCCCGTGCTCTGGGCACGATACTGTGGACGATGTAGCAATGCTCGGTTGCATCTCTTTTGGTGTCCCAGTTATCAGGAGTGATAACCGCAGACAGGAAAAGTATGGCATTTGCTCTTTGGGCCTCAAAGTAGGTAATTTATTTTCATTTTGTTATTCAAGTTACTGTATTCATGAAGGCTACTTGAAACCAAAAAGATGGGCAAGGCTTTATTCTCTCTTTTCTGGCATAGGCAAAAATATACTCTTAAAAATCATGATATATCTAGAAGACAAGATCAACTCAAAACTCCATGAACTTCAGAGGTGTCACTTTCCTAAAACTGAAAGCATATTCCTGAATCTATTTCTCAGACTTCAACTTCATGTTCAAGTATCAGGGAGCATTATCATATCAACTATCATGACATCAAAATTAAATCAATACACATTCCATACATGCTGCATGCACACAATGCTGTTCCTACCCTGCCCAACAATACTGATGTAATTTCCTTGATTGCAATGGAGCATTACATGTGAAGTATGCCACCTTGCATCAGGACAGAAAAAGGAACAATATACTGCTTTTATTAGCGCAGATACATCCAACTTCTAAGTGTGGGCCAGTATCTGCACAGCTTTGCTGCTATGACACTGTCAGCCAATATTTAGGTCATTTCTTGTCCAAGAAATGTTCTGTTTGTTGAAGAAACACATTTGCATAGTAAAAAGCTAAGGTCCTCTTCAGTTCATGGACTACTAAATGTTTCCAAGAATCACAGCAAAGGACTGTAATAACCACAGGTTAAAGGATTTTCTATTCAAGGCCAAAAAGCCATGAGGTAACACTATTTGTATTTGCTGGGTTTTTTATTGTTTGGCTTTTTTGAGAAAGGAGAAGGGGCCACATGAGGATGCCGGCAGTGGATGCCTCTACAAATCCCAGGCTGTCTCTTTCCAGCTCTAGCATGCAGTCCCACAAGCCAGGCTCAGTGAAATGAAAGCTGCATCCTACAGAAAACAGGATATACACAAAGAATCCTTGTCCCACAGCCCCAGGGTTTAAGACTGTGGCTGTTTGCTGCAGCTGCGGATCTCCAGTGGTCTCGCTGCTGAGCCACCCCACTGGCAAGGAGTGTCACGGATGCCCAGGGATCTTTGTGGCTGGCTTGCCTTCTCCTCTGCTGCTCTACTTGTTGATCTTTCCTACCTTTTATCAAGTTTTACCTTTTGTACCCCCTGTAGACAAGTCCTGACTTTCTCTTCTTGTCCCTTTTCCAGGGAACAACATGAGCTTTGCTGTGTTCAAGGCCTCCTGTTGCTATGACGTGATAGTGGAATTATGCTGTGGAGGACTGTGCTGAGGTAGGTGCCAGCAGATTGCCCGTTGTACTACCTTCTCCCTTCTAGCTTTTAAACTAGAAAGTGTGTCTTCTGCATCTCCTAAGAGGATCAGATCCCCTCATGTCCTCTTAAGTGTAAACGTTGTTGCCCTATTGATGAGCCACGCTCTCATGTACTAAAGCAGAGTGGGATCTAGCTGGGCCACTGAGCCATTGCAGGCAGCTTCTAAAACAATAAAGGGAGGAATTCCTTGTTCTCATGGCATTGCTGTGCCTTCAATGGTTTGTTTTCCATTCAAGTGAAATCTTGTCTTTCATGGTAGATTCTATATGTATTCTTTATTTTATTACATTTTCTTCATCAAAATTATTCAAATGTTGGTTTGGGTAGATTCAAGGTATTAGTAAGAAAAGTTCAGTGCATTGCCGTGTTTTCATGCTTAAACCTTGTGAGAAAACTTCTCTGAGACTTTTTATCCTCTCTCCTGATAAACGATAGGTGCTAGGAGGCCAACAGGTAGATACTTTACAGCCTGATGGCCCAAGAGAAGTGGCCTAAATCAAGCCTTAATTGCTGGCAAATCTGGAACAAAGTGCCCAAGATTAATTGTCAAAGGATGGCAATCTCTAGCCATAGTTTCCAAGGCTGTTCAAAGTGAACATTGCATTTTATTGCTTGCCAGAGGCTACGGAAAAATCTAGAGATGCTGCTTTCCCATAATGGTCTTTACAAGTACCAAATATTGATCTGGTATTGATGACTCTAAGGTCTAGTCATCAACTAGATGTAATGGTAGATAGACCGGTACAAAAATGTCTGGGGAGGGGGAAGAATGCACACACTAGAGGAAGAGCAGGACACTGTTAGTTGGATGCAATTGTAATTGAATTTTGTATTGTCACAAATTAACGTTTTATCTTTAAGAATTACCCGACTGTTCTACAGTGTAGAAGTGACTGGATGGACCTTGGTCCTATAATTTAGTAGCCAGAAGAGCACAGAATTAAAGGACAGCCCAGGTACCCCATAGAGAAGTGTGCTTAATCCTTAACTCTGGCAAATGTGCGCAAACACACAAGGGGCTGGAACATCCTCATTCTTCGGGTTTTTCTGAATCCTGTATCACGAGGGCTGTTTGTGCAATTAACTGACAAACTTCCATCAGAGATTTAGTTTTTTGTTTACCAGTGTTTTGTGCTACATCATACTCTCAGCAAACCCTGACCCAGTATGAAACGCAGAGTTTCACTGAATGTGATGGTACAATAGATATTTATATTACAAATGAGGTTTTTTTGCTGTGACTGAGATTTCCTTGAATACCCACATAATATTAATGCAAAAAAGCCATAACCCTACAGAAAGTGAATGTCTAACTTTCTAAACCACCTGCAAGATTTTGTTTGCCATCAGATTGTCACCATAATGCTTACAATTGAGAGTTAGGTATTTTTAATAATCTCATTTTGCTGGTGATTTAATCTCCTCTTGTGTTTTTATAGTGCATCCTTGTGACTGAAATCCAAGTATCGGGAGTTCCTCACAGAAGTCCCGCAGCAGAACCGTTCTTCAGGAAAGCAAGTTCTGGGCATATAAGGTAATGTTAAATTCCTAACATAGTTCCACTGAGTTGTCTTAGAGGATGAATGAGCTAGAACAAAGTGAAACATTTCTCCCCTAGTTAGAATGTGAGGGGATGTTTTTTATACTCTGTGCTTTGATCAGATTTTGAAAAACAGATCAGTAGCTTAATTTCAAATAAAAAATGAGACACGTTGCAGGTAAAGTTAATTCTTACTCCTGAGATATTGTTTTATGTGATGATAATAAACAACCTTCTGTTTCGATGGTTTTGGCAATGTCACAGAGCCAAAATAACAAAAATCTGTGTTTTCCTTGGAAGTTTATGAACATCTGATATCTCAGGTACGTATGAAGAAAATAAACTCATTGTGTCCATATTGCAATTTCTAACTTTCATTCCAAGGTAATTTTTCCAAGTATGTTTTTCAAAAGATTATATATGCAAATGGCTTTGGCACCAGGATTAGCAGTTTTAAAATTTGTTTTCACAAACCTCCATGAAAATATGGCAACAGAGATAAAAACTCCAGGGAGAAGGCAGAATGAATGGAAACAATGCCTCTGATTGAATAAGGTTGAACTTTGCTTCAGTCTGTTGGGCCTCTCACAGTTACATTCCCACCCCCACGAGTCAGTAAGGTATTCATCTGCACAGGCAATTGAGATACACAGTTATTCATTTACAGAGGGAAAGTTCAAAGCCAGGCAGGAAACAACTGAGTGGAGACCAAAGTTTCCTTATGGAGAAATGGCAAATTCCAGAGTTAAAACTGCAGGAAGCCTAATAATTTCTGTGCAGAGCAGTGAGAAAAGACTGTAACAATGTCAGAGAGATCTTCACAGGACGAGTTAGTGGGGGGGGTTATGTTCTTTTTTTTTTAAAAAAAAAGAGGTTTATAGGAGAGTAAATGTGCAGCAGTGCTCTATATCTCTTTTAATTTTCATTTCTAAACAATAGGTCGGAGTGGTCCACATTCAGGAAAGGTCTCCCATTAATCTGAAAGAACTGGAACTGGCCTTGGCCTCTGATTTCATTACAAATAATGGAGCTCTTTAAAAAATTAGGTGTTTGAAGGCCTTACAAAAAAAGAATCACATTTTTTAATTGCAGAAGGATCAAAATAATTTGGATGACCTGTATTCAAAGATCCCAAAGCTTATATACCAGGATGGCTGTGCCAGTTTTGCCAATATGAGAATGAGAACCAAAGCCAGCTGAGATGAAAACAGTTTCTGAATCAGATTAGTTTAACATGAATAAACTCCAAGTCAATATCACAGAGTTTTGCTGGAATTTGGGGGAAAGGAAGTGAGGGAGCAGAAGAGAGTTAAGTTCTAGTCTTCAAATTTTTGCTGGGGAGTAAAAGCTGTCAATTAAGAAACAAGTCCATATTGCTCTATGAAGCCTTTTCTAAGGTTTTTGAAGTTCTGCTAGTAATGCAGAACAACTTTTCTTTTGTACCTCATCCTGTCTCATTCAGTCTGTCTTTGTCCACCCAGAACACCCCAGGCTCCTGTATTTGGCCATGTTGACAGTTTTGCCTTCTGATCCTACCGGCTGTGTACCCATGTTTGTAACTTTCTTGCAGTGTTTCTCTTACACACCTGCTGACGCTTCTTTCTGCCTTACACATCTTCAAAATCTGACTAATCCTTTGCCAGTGTCCAAAGATCATCAGAGGAACTGACAAAGGAATCATCAGTTCCTTTTATTTAATCTCCACCTGCATATGACTGGTCCCTCACTGCTTTCAGCTAAAAATTCTGCAAGAGGTGATGAGGTAAGGTGCAAGAAATACCACTGAGTTCAGAAGCTTTACAGAAATAATTAGTGCTGGAAATTGCAAAGACTAAATTAGCCTCGTTTAATGTGCTAATAGGTGGGCTGTGCCTCTGTACTTTGCCCAGGGCAGAAGGTAGAGTTCAGCTCTTCTGTCCTGAGTGGGCAGAGAGCAGGAACCCGCCATCTGCCTCGTAACCCACTCTTCCCTGCCGGCAGTGAACGCTGCTCTGCCCTAACCCCTCTCTGCCCTGCGTGCATCAACACCAGTACAGGGTGTGTGTGTCTTGGCCTTGGGTCTCTGGTGTTTGAGGGGAGAAATAATGATGACAGAGCAAAACCAAACTGCGTATTCAGTGCCTGTTTTGTTGTTCAAGGTGAGTAAGGAACCCCAAGTCAGACTGAGTACTTCTGTCTCACCTCTAGTTATTGCTGAGCATGCCTTTAGTATGATAGGAGGATAAATAGGGAAGAAGCCTGGGTTTGACTGGCATTTGAGATACAAGTGCAACTGCAAACTGGTAAAAAGTATCTTTCAAGAAATCCACACAACTTTACACTAAAGCTTCATAGAAGAATGTACTTGATGTAATACTCAGTTGTTGCTTAAAAATACAGTAATATTTTGGAGTCCTAAAAATCACAAAGCTATCTCTAATTGCCATGCTTTGTCAAACAAAGTCAGTGTCAAAATGGCAGTGATTAATGCTGACAGGGACCCTCTAAGTTACACAGACAATGTTAGAAGCAGGGGCTGCTGTAGTACAAGCAGCGTGGTGTATCTGACACGATTACAGGCAGCCTTCCAAGAAGGGGCAGAGTTACACCAGGCACTGGTGAAGCTCTGCCACCACGGGCTTGTTTTCACATGATGGAACTTGCTGTTCTCCAACTTTGTCTTGCATCACTTTTTAAGTCACTAGGCTGCTGGTATTGGCAAGTGGTGGTTTGGGGGTGTTTGGGGAAAAATGAGATTTTAATGGTATATTCATGTGGGCTGCTGTGCAGCTGTGCTGCGCAGCCATGCTGGAGGTGTGTGCAGCTTGCTGGGAGGTAGTGCTGGTCTGGGACCAAGGCAAGGACTGACAGAAAGTAAGTGGGGAAGTAAGTAAGATGTAGCGGAGTAAGTGAGAAGAAAGAGCCAAAGGTTTTACAGGTGCGTTCTTAAGCAACAAATGCATTACCTAAGGTCCTGAAGTGCGATGTATAGACAGTTTAAGTCCTGTTGTAGCCTTTACATGTCCTTAAGAGACAGTCCCTCTCCTAGCAGGGGCAGTTACCTGCCTCAACACTTACTGCACCTGACACTGAAATGGAACCTAAAAACCCACACCCGATAGCAGCAGAGAAATGAATTAAAATTTTTGATGATGCTTACACCAACTGTATTCTATACGTGGGCTGTACAGGAACGTTGGCCGACAAGAGCTGGCTGTGGCTTCACAGCTGTTTAAGTCGCAATCACAAGATGAAATCAATGCTGTAGCTACAGCTGCAGAAATTCCAGAAATTCCTGCTCTGGGTTGCCTGCAATGCAAATCAGGGTGTGAGTGCAGGAGAACCAGTGCTAATGCTGATCTCTCTCTCTCTGCTTCCTCCCAAAATGAGTGCTTGCTTTTCTTTAAAGAAGATGTGTTTTACCCTAAATTTATCAGAAAAGACCAGATAATTGGATGATATAAACTGGCATAGCTCCAGGAATGTCAACAAGCATTTAATTTCTGGAGTAATTTCTGCATTACATGGCAGGAGGAACTGCTGCTTTGTGGTAGACGGTAGGGCACGTGGATACTAAAGCATATGCAGTAAGACGTATTGTTACCTAGTGATTAAACTACGATAGTGTATTTTAACAAGTTTGCATTGTCTTAATCATTGAATCCAGTCTGCTGGCACTCACACTTAATGAATTTCTGCATGTACATTACCTACCTGGAATTAAAACTTTTCTGTTTTTCAAAGGTACCATTGTTTGTGCCTTTCCAAAATTCTGGCAAAATGTATTTGACAGTAAGCTCTACAGTCGGGGACTTGTCACAGTGCTTTTAGATCTCCAGATGTTTTGCTTATTTTTAAGTCCAACACATACACTGTAGTTTAATGAAGAAAAAAACAGATTTTTTTTTTCATCTGTCATCTCTTTATCACTAGCTCTTGGTGAATGACTAGAGGATTTATGGGACGCAGATGCAGCCCTCGGCTCCAGTGACGAGATTATATATAGTGTAGTGCAAAAACTACACCCTGGCTGCAAATGCCATGCAGTTGTTACAGTCATGTGCCATTTTTCTGAAGGAGTCTATAATACAAACTCCTCTTGGATTTCTAGCACATCACTGGGCTTATAAATATTTCTGAGGTTAAAAATAAGATGAACAGCTCTGTCTAGTGGCAATTTTAATAACTACATCAGAAGGTCATTATTTCTAACAGAATTCAGCACATATGTGTTGAATCAAGTGAGTTTAAAAATAGCTGGTTGGCTTTCTTTTACACATGGCAAATGCTTCAAGTACTTCTGGAGAGACACTGGATAAACATGTGAGGCCATCTTCTGCCATGAGTTTTCTGCAAGTTCTTTTAAGAGATTTGCTGCCTTTATTTAATTTTCACCAAAAGCAATAAAAATCCCTGATGCTTTGCCATTCCTAAAGCTGTGGTTGTAATCTGTAAGGCCCTGCGCTTTCCCTACCCCCTAAAGTATTCAATGCTGGATGTTCAAAATCCATCCCACGCTCACAAGCCTGTCATACTGTGTTGGAAGCCTTGCAGGACCAGATGTCATTTTGGTTTGGGTTTTGTGCAAGTTCCATGATGCTTCCCTACGTAGTTCTTAACAAAACCACATAAATGGGTAAATTATTGTGGACCCTGCCAGAAATTGGGGGTGGGGGATCCCCCACTTTGAACAGTTCTGAGGCTGGAAAGGTCCTGTTTCAGACCACTGGTGAACAGCTCCCTGTTTTGGGCTGTCTGTGCACTCACCTGATGTGGAAAGCATGAGTATATTTTAGTGATCTTAAAATACCATCGCTCCGTTCTCTGTGTGCCGTAAGGTCAGGAGTTGAGGTGGCTCCGCTTTTGGGATGGAAGGTAATACCCAGCGGGTGGGAGCGCTCCGCTGGACTGGCCTGTGGCGTCTTCACCTGGCCCCATCTTCTCCCACCCCATCTGTGGGCTCAGAGCAGCTGGCACCAAGGGGATGCGGGAGTGTGATGGGGAGAGGGCTGCCTTCAGCTGCCTGTGGATATTGGGAGCGAAAAAAAACCCAGTTACAAACAGGACATTGAAATGCCCCTCTCTGTGGAGAGTTCTTAGCTAAGAGTTGCTGCCAAAGGGCAAATTATCTCTGGGCCTTTTGTTCTATACAGCGAGTAATACCTGTATCTAATGTTATTGTGTATTCTTCATGACAGCCCTTTGGATAGCTTGCTACAATCTGAAGGAAATTCTAAAACACTAAAACCAAAATGTCACAAAAAGATATTTTTTTTCCCTGAAATATCAAAATTATTTATAAAAACGTTCTTCAAAGAATTTCATTTAACCTCATGATTTTGGTACCATAAAGTGCATTGTATGATGTATGAAATGGGAACAAAACCATACAAATCATCTGGTGGCTCTTCTGTTAACAATTTTGGTTTTTCTATCTCACAGGATGCTTCCGTAAATTTGTAACAGGCTAATGAGGCACATCCATAGATGCTACTGCTTGTCATCTGTACTAAATCACTGTTCTGTTTAAGAACATGGGTCCTGGGGGGAAAAAAAAGGCTTAAGTGCAAGGTGGTTCAGGTGAACCTTTGCAGAGACATTTGAAACTGCCAGAGAACTAAGATCATGCCTGTAGCAACTTCAAACAGCAAGAAAAGCAAAAATTCTTTTTCTATGGTGTGCTCATAGAATATTCTCAGGTTTTCTGTAGCGTGCAAAGCCACCTTTTCGACAGTGCTGATTTAGATTGTGCCTGTGTCTCAATTTTTGGTAGATTTAGACTGTGTCTCAATTTTCACAGTGGTATTTTGTAATAGAACACTTTCAGAGCCCTGCAAGCTTTAGATAAAATATATTTTCATGAATAAGTTCTTACAAGTTAGGAAAACAATGATCTTTCTTTGAACAGATCATCTCTGTTAACAAGTTGAATGTGAGAAGTAATTAAAAAATACTGATACTAGCACTTGCACGCCATTAGGTTACAGAAATTTTCCATGAGCTTTATACCGCGTGAAATATTCCAACATTGTCAAAGCAGAGAAACCTTTGAGTGTAGGCACAGCAAAGACCCGCATGTGAAAGGCAGCCTGTTGTACTTCGTGTCTCTGGTTTTCTGCGTCGAGGGTTTTACCCAAGGTGTTACAATATGTGGTCATCTTGTCTGGTGACCTGTTAATAATGAGGCTAATACCAGCACGGTTAGATAATACCTAAGGTGACAGTCAGCTGCGAGGCAGGGTGATGGTGATCCCCCACTCCTTCCTTTCAGAGTTTGCACCTCGGGTTTCATTCAGGTTGGCATAAAGGCAAGTGGCTGGTGTTCCACTTGATAGAAGATGAAAGGGCACAGCAAATGCTTACTTTATTTGCAGATGCCCTGGTTATCCCAAGTTTTTGGATGCAAACACTATTAGCTTGAGTATCTTGAGGTTCAGTTAAAGAAATGTGCTGCACCCAGCAGCCTGTTAAAAACCGTCTGCACTCTAATAGAGATGAATTGGACTGCGGCATTTAGCAGTCAGTGTAAGTACTAGTCTGGAGTAGAGCATATTGCCCAGATCCTCCTTGCACTTGGTCGTTAGCAATTCCCAGGTGCTAAGGTGTTATCTCTGGTCTGTAAAGTTTTAGCAGCCTGACGCCCACCTACTCGGTCTTGCTTTTCTTGCTCTGTCATACTGAGTTGTGTGCTCATCAAGATAAAGAGGTTTTGGAAACCCAGAGCCAGCCCACCTGCCCTCCTCCACACCCACCCACTCCTTCTTATCTACTTTAATTGATTCTTAGAGAATGATTCAAAGCATACTTGTTCTTAGGATGTTGATGGTAAAAAGTACCTTTCTATCAAAAGGGAAAATGGGTGTGAAGGGAGAAGTTAGTGAAGTTGTTGGTATTATAATTGAGTTGTATATTTGTGTTGTATATGTGCATATGCATCTGTGCATAGTGCTGCCTAGATCTGAGACTACAAGTGCCTGTATTAATTGTGGTAAATCAAAATAAGTAAGCACAGATAATAAAGACATTGTATAAAGCATTTCAGGGTAAAGATTCAGCATGCTATCCTTGTCTAATGACTTCAGTTTACAGGAGGATCAAAGGTCAGCCTAAAAGATGGAAGATGAGGTCACTCATCTCAAGTGGCTCAAGATTTCAGATGAACTGCATACCCAACAACAGGGCAGACAGCACGTCTGTGCTGCAGTAAGAGGTTAGAGCTAAAAAGCAGATGCTGCATAGATGGCAAAACAAGTGGCACAATCCTTTTATATTTAAAACTCTCTTGAAACAAGGACTCTGCTTTTTCTAGGCAGGCAAGGCTTTATTTCTTAATCATGGCAAGCAGGTAGAGACAGAAATAAAGCTGTGACTAGCTGAAAGAGCCATGTGCAGCAGAACTTTAATGTGAAGTCTAAACTTGCACGTTTGTCTGAAATGTCCAATGAAGTCAACAGAATTTTATAAAAGGAATGCATTCTTGTTAAATCTGTCTCCTCCCTTGCAACACCTCCACTCAGCAACATAGCCTGCAGCCTTGACTCGCTTTTTGCATAAGCAAAGACTGAAGATAAGGAGAGAGAAACGATAATAGAAACCTGCAGTTTGCAAATTGCCCTGCCCAGAAAGAATTCTGGACTTTGATTCAATTGCTTTCTCTGGACTATTGCTTTATCCCAGTTCTCTGCAAGCGCTTTTCCCTGTGCACCCTATCACTTCGGGTTGTTGTCTTTCTCTGTCATATACCAGATCAAACCTAGCGAATTAGGTTTTTCAGTTATTTTTGTCCAACATTTAAAAGCTGCAAGTCCTGGATCATGTCTCCTTTTTCTCATTCTCCCCTTGTGCTGGGCTTTCTTTCTTATATCTCCTTTTATAAGTTCTGACTCATTTCACTCTCTTTGTGTGCTCTCATTTGGCATCTCCCATGGTGTCTGCCTGCCAATTCCTTGCAATCCCCATGTCGTCTTCTGCACTCGGTATGTTCTTGGCCGCCTGCCAATTCTCAGGCTTTAAACTTCAGTATTTCTAGGATCTGCTCTCTTGAGATTTTTCTCCTTTTTTTATTTCCTCTCTCCTTATAATATTTCTAATCATTTCTCCTTTGGCCCTGCATTGAACTCTCTCTAGGCATAAGGAAAATAAGAATATTCTTTTGCAGCCTGACTTGGACCATATTGAATTCAGAAGGGTGGTATAGAGATTTGTTTAAATATGCTCCTGGAGGCTTTATTCAAAGTGCAAGGGTCTTTCAGCTCCATCTTTAATGAGAAAGATCTGTAGATAACCCAAAATTCAAAGTTTTAATATGCTCCAATGATCTGTATATGCTAAACACTTCCCTTTGTTCACAAACTTGGGGAAGGCAAGAGATGACAGGCAGCATTATTCTGGCAGTTTTATTTTGTTCTTTCTATTTGCTATAAAGGGCGTTTCCCACAAGCAATCATGTACAACTGGATGAGAGAAGCTAGCTAATTTACAGGGAAGAAGAAATTCTGGGATTTTTTTCCATGCCAACACTTTGATAAGTACTGCAAATTTGAAACAAGTATGTCAATTAAAATGTTCACATCTGTACCTTTTTACTAATGGCTCTTCTGTTCTCTTTATAAACACATTTCTAAGCCTTACTTTAAGCTCACTGCTGCTTTGGAATTCTGTTGGTGTTCTGGTGGTTCCAGTTTGTATCAAACGGTTGTTTTGCCTGCTTTTTTATATAATAGTGTATTTCAATAACATCTAAAACAAACTTGCATATTTTAATATTAAATGGTCACAGTCACTCTCTCATACTCTTCTTTTCCCTTGTCTTTATTCTACCTCTGTGGGAAACAGGGGCACAGAAAGAGATTAAGTCTGTGGATCTAGAAATAAATACGTGCTTGTAGAAGAACTTGCCAATCTATACCTGAAATGCTCCGATCTGCATGAGAAGTCTGTATCAGACTTACTAGCTGGATGAACATATGTTGCAGGCTTGGTTTCTAACCTGTAATATTAAGGCAGTAATTTCTCATGTCATATTTGCCAATTAATAACTAACATAATAATCACATACTGACATATACAAATAGAGAGGGAAACTGTCGCCTCATCCTTAGGCTAGAATATTGTGTTATTCATTAATCTGTTTATACAGTTGTATAAATAGGCCATATGGACACTCATTAATGAATGTTCTTTGCAAATTTAACCCCTTCTTTCTCCTTCTAATAATTCAGTCTTGACTTCTGCAAAGTGTTTGCACAATTGGAATAAACTTACGTGCTGGACTAAAAATTGTTTAAGTCAATCAGAAGCTATAAGTCTTTCCACTAAGTTGAACTAAGTTGGACTCATATACAGTATAGATATATTTATAATCAGATATTTCTGCCTATGGGTTTTTTGCATAATAATTTTGATCATATTGATCACTCATATATGACTTATCATGTAGGTCAGACACTACCTTTTTTTTTTTTACTTGATTAGATATTTATAACCTCTTCCGTTGTAATGTCACCTTCATCAAATTGCCTGAGTAAGGATGTCTACTATACATGTGTGTATGTATATATATTTAAAAATATAAATTCCATTCTATGTACATGGTTTCTGTGTGGGCAGAAAAATACAATTCACAGACATTGCTCCCAAAGCTATTGTTTCTCGAACAGGCAGAAATAGTTCTGGTGGTTAGCTGTCCTACACTTAGTTCCTTCAACAGCTAGTGTACACTGCATTTTAAACAACCCTTCAGCCATTCTCGCTGGAACAGATTTCCTTCACGCAGCATTCGGTGTCCTTTGCCAAGCTGAAACCTGACCAGTAGCTCAAGTTCATGCTGGGCAAATGATGGCCAGGTAAGCATTGTCCACAGCGCAAGCCCACAGTGCTGGCTGAGTAGCCAGCTTCCCATGGCAGTTACACGGACCTGCTGGATACACACTGTGCACGTCTGTGATGTGCCACAATTCATACTGGCTGATCAGCGCTTACCAGCTAATACCAGTCAGGAGGTTTATTTACCTTTGCTTTAAGGTCATATAAACTAGAAGTATAGTGATAAACTGTGCAGATTTTTCTGTTACAGACCCTTGAATACTTTCTTTACAATTTAGTGTTTTTATAAATAACTGTTTTCTATTTACTTTCATGAGTTGCAGTTGACAGCAGTGGGACTCAAAAGTATGTTATTTTTCTTATTAATGCCAGATGTGTTCATCACAGCTAAAATACTGCAGTGAATACCAAAGAAATTATGCCTTAAGTGGAGTCTGCAATGTAAATCTCAGGGTACTGTTCTCCAGTGATTCATGTAAACTGTCTTTCATTTGTTTGCTCCTTAAATTCTTGTATTAAAGATACCCTAATCTGTAAGTATAACTGTCACTTAACAATGCTTATATTTAGAGCACTCTGCTAAGGATCACTGCTCTTTGCAGCAGCCATAGTAAACAGAGCAAGCATAAAGGTCCTAGAACCAAACACTGAGTTTTCGTGGAGGAAGAAATCGGAAGGCACAATAGACTGTGTATGAGGGTTTGCCTGTTTACATTCTTCAAGAAGAGTCGGTAACAGGGTACCAGAACATGCAGTGAATGGTTGATAATTGCTGCGGTATGCAAAGTGGAAATCAGTAAAAAGACCATTCCTTCATGTCTGCTCAGTGGTAGGCATTAACCCAGAGAATATTGAGCAGGAATGCAAGATGGAAGGCTGTAATAGATAAGGACAGTGTGCAGTGGAGGCATCTCAGGAGTCAAAGACAGTGTGAGAAAAAACAGTGTCTGGAGCTCAGGGTCACTTGATGCGTTTGCAAATAATACATACATGTGTTGCTGGTTGGATCTGTTTAAACTAGTTTATCTCTTACAAACCGATTTTTTGCAAGTGATTTAATTGCTAGTTGGATGAATGCTTGTAACTGCCTGTCAGTCATTGTTTAAAGCGTTGTTTGCATTTTTGTGCCTCAAATATCTAGCATTAATTCTGGAGTAATATGATGGGCGAGCTAACATGTATATATTATTCTGTTCTCTTAAATGAAAATAACTATTTATTAATGTCCAATAGCAATTATCACACTAGATATCTTAGCTGCAGCTCTATTTCATGTGAGCAGAATTTAAATGGGGTTGGGTCAGCAGTAATTCAGCCTGATTAAGAATATGGGTTTTGGACTCTTTGATGGACTCCTATTGCTGAGCTGTATGCACATTTGAAAAGAATAGCATCAGGGAGCTGGCATGGATGTAAATGAGAACAAAACTTACTCCATAACTGTTTTCTTTACGCATCTGCTTCTTCTTTTATATGTGCAAGGGAAAGGGACAGGTAAGGAAATATAAATCCATGATTTTGTGATGTGTGAATTAATTGCATTGATAGATTTAAAACCTCATCCTATGGAGAGAAGTAAATAGGAATGTGTACTGGATAAGTTGCTATGTGGACAAATTTCATAATACTGTGCGTTACTTTTTTTAGGAGAGGATTTTCTCAAAAACTCAGATTGCTGGCTTAGCTTGATTGTCAGGCAAGGATACAAATCTTGCCACTCACCTAATCAGAACAAAGTTAGGCTAATGATGACAATTTTAGAAAGTTCTAGGCCTAATAACATTTTTTGCACAACAGAAAAGAATAAAAGCTGTCTTCCTTTCTTAAAAGCAATTGTGTAGATAATTTTGCATACAGTAGAATGCACCACATCCTGGCACTTTGCCTGAGTTGCCAAATGGCATCAGATGCAGGTTTGCCTGGGTGTTACCTTGAGGTCTTTTCCTTGTTTACTGCAAAATGTGGGCCTTCACAGCGTTCTGCCAAACCCGCCTACAGAGGTGGCACAGATGCATCGGCCCTCGTGTGGAAACCCCTCTCTGGGAAAGCCTCCCAAGAGAGCGACCTACCTTGGCTCAGGCTCTTTCTCTTCTGGGTTTACATCAGACTATAATACATGGGAGCTGTGAATAATGAAGATGGGGATTATGCTTCTCTAACAAATAGGCAAAGAAAAGCCGTAGATTTCTCTCAAATTTTCCTGTGCCTTTTATCTTTTACTTTATCATCTATCTTCAGGTGAGATCAGTCAGTTGTGGAAAAACCTTCATGAACTCAGCTTGGGCAGTTTTTGGCAGTAGATGAAAAATGCTCTTAGGAGTGAGCCTTAAGTTGCAAGGGAGGCTTGGGGAGAAAGTTTCGTCCATTTATAATCTAATAGTTTAACCAGCGTAACTTTTGTCCCGAATTTTATCTCCTCGAGGACAGGGAAATCTAGCTTTCTCTTCTTCATTTGCTTCTTACGTTTCTGCTGCTGCTAGGCTCTTTTTTGGGCTAAAATAAGGTGAACAAAGAGTGAATCTAGTTCTTCTGTTGCTACTAGATGAAGCAGTGGCTAAGGTCAAACACTTCCACACTTTTTCCACCTTCAGAGTTTTAGTCATACTACATTTTCAGCTGGAGGCTTGCCAAAGTTGGTTGGAAACAAGCTTATCAGTCTAGGAATGTAAGTCATGAACTTCTTTAGCTCTTTATCTAACATAAGAATTTGAATACAGAAGAAACAAAGGACTAATAGGCCTTGGATTTTTATGTCACAGATGCTATATTGTCTATTACTGTAGCATACAGCACAAGGAATCCTTGAGCAGCGATCTAACTATAAGCCTGTAATTTCTTTGTACCGAAAAACTAAACTCGAGTTGTGTATGGTTAGGCACTAACGAGTTGGGTGCTGATGAGGGACAGGTGCTGCTGGCTGGACACTGGGCAAGAGTGTCCTGGAGCATAGAGAATCTTTTCCCTGGTTCCTTTCTAGCAAGGAAAGAGCAATGGTGAAACCATCCTCTGAAGCTACTCCAGTGTGATTTCTAATGTAGCTGCATAAGCCTTTCTGCACCTGCTGATTTTTCCATGACGTGAAGGAGATACCAGGTGCCTGAGCCTGTGCTCAGCTCTTCTGCTGTCCATCCATATGTTTACAGAGCAAAGCAGCTCTCTGCAGAGCAGGCGTGGTGTATAGCTCGTGCACATCTCCCCAGTGAAAAGTAGGTGGCTGTGTTCGGTGACATCTTTGCTTGCAGACTGGTGAGCCATTTCTGTCCACCAGCAGAAAGCAGATAAGAGGACATTCGTATCTTAATGGTTCCTGGAAAAAAGTCTGGTATTCTAGCTCAGGTCCTGGATGGGACTTAGAAGACTTGCTCTAAACATGATTTAGATTTGACTGATGAATGAACAGCACCTGTTGTAGGCTGGGGACAATGCTCCGTGGCCCTGGGACCACCACGAGGCCCACGTTACACACCACACAGGGAGCCACGTGGCAGCTGTGCTGGGGACGTGATGGACCATAACCGTTCCTTGTGCCTGCTGATGATGGACCTTGTGACTGCTGCCCTGCCGAAATCCTGTACTGAGCTAGATATGGCAGAAGGCAAATGAAGAAGCCCGACAGAAACTTTCTCTCAAACTGTGGAAATCAAAACAGAGGCCTCATTTATTAAAATAATTAAGTCATGTATTCATTTTCACTGACTGGGTTTTTGCCCTGTGAATGGAGAATTTGGAACTGCTTGTTCTTCACTTGTTTTTCCATGTCTTAGACATTCTCACTCTGGTCATGTTTTGTTCCATCCACATCCTTTTCCGTGTAAGAACACAGTGTCTGCTGAGCAGCGGCTTTATAAAAGAAATTAATCTCTAAGGCAGTGCACTTGTGCTTTTTGTCTTACCTTTAATAGGTGTTAAAATGTATGAAATATTTCCTAAGTTTTTTAAGAATCATCTCAACTACCACTACTTTACATGTTGTTATTTTTTTTTAAAGGACTCCTTTACTAATTTTACTCTTTATTAAGTGAACAGTCTTTAATAGTGTTTATCACAAATGCACATTTAAATCTATTCTGTTCCATTCTGGTTTTTCAGAACAGTCTTTTCACTTCTCCATAGAGAACAAGAAGGGACAAAAGGTGAAGCATGTGTAAGTGAAATGATGGTGTACAGCCTGGTGGAGAAAGTGGATCTTTTTTTTTAAAAAAAAAAAGTCTTGAAATCTCTCCCTTAATAGATTCAGAAGTTGCCTGCTTCCTTGCTTGTTAATGTGGGTCTATTATAACTGCGAGCTCAGCTGCCTCTGTTTAGCTTTGTGAAGAGCTTTTCATACTGTATTTTTTAAATACAGAACTAAAACCATGCTGAGCTTTTCTTTTGCCCCGACAAGAGCTTTTATGTGTGTGCAGTGGCTGCCTTCCATTTGCTATCTTGTTCTTTAGTCCTGGGCAAAGTTCTGTATGTTTTAGAAATAGACAGCCCTACCATCCTGGCATCACCTCTGGTTACTAGGAGCTTCTGGAAGCACCCATTTTTGGATTCATTATTTGCCTGTCTTCCCTTTGCATAAATCAGAGAAATATGTGTTCCCTTTGGGAGGGATAGGGACAATGGAAAATAGTACCCTTCTTGATAGAGACCTCAGACTCTTTGTCAGTGACAAGTCAGCTGTGAATATTTGTATTTCCCCAAACAAACATGTACTGTACATATATGCTGATAGTCTATTAAAGATCCTTAACCTCAGCTGCTCTATCCAGCAGGTTTGGAAGTATGCAAGGCATGCAGAGTACTCTTCTGGCAGGTAGCAATGATGCGTTGAGAAAAATAGTCTATGACAGAGTGATTTCTAAGCTAACTATTTTTTTTAAGAAAGGTGTATAGAATCATAGAATTGTAGAATAGTTTGGGTTGGAAGGGACCTTTAAAGGTCATCTAGTCGAACCCCTCTGCAATGACCAGGGACATCCTCAACTAGATCAGGTTGCTCAGAGCCCTGCCCATATGTAAGTATATGAATACATACAGGTACAAGACTAATGAAAATAAACATGCTAAAAGAAGAAAAGAACTTGCTTTAACTTTAACTTGCTAAGCAACATGTTTGGCATTTTTTGTACCTCTCTTAACAGTCTGAATAAAGAAATTAAGAGCTGAATGGGCAGAAAGCCAGAGCTCCCCTTCCAGCTCTGTTTCCCTTTGGGACTGCTGTATCATTCAACAGGGGACTTTTCACATGCTTCTACAGCCCTGCCAAGGGCCTCTTGAATCCTTTCTGTACAACTCGCTTCCAGCTTCTCCAGCGGTCCCATCCTTGGTAAAGGGGATGTGGCCATTCGGTCTGCCCTTTCAGTTTTGGCTGCATTTGTGTAAGTGTCAGGAGTGGTGTAATGACATCTGTCCTTGTCCCTTTTCCTGCCTGCATACCTTTCTCTGAGCCCGGGTCTCTGTTATTTTCAAGCAAAAAGAGCTTCATGTGAAAGCAAGTCTGGGAAAGCCAGGCAGCTGTGGATGCATTTGGTGATTGTGGACAGAAGGAAGATATATCACTAGGGAAAAAAATATGTGCATTTATACATATAAACATATGTATTTAATAATGTGTCCAAAAAGCCCAAATAATTCATTAACAGAAGTATGTAGAATAAAAGCAGCGTCTAAATGTTCATCCCAAAACAATACATCCCTCTTTCCTGTTTCTGTGATGAATGCCAGTGTATAGCGTCCACAGTATGGACTGCAGCCATGTTTCCGTTACACCCTGATAGAATAAGGATAGGGAATTTACCCTGTCACTTGGCTCCTGCTGGCCTCTCTTAAGAATGGTGAGGGCTGCCAACAAGATCTTAGAGGCATGTATTATCACATGAATGAGATTCCCATTACAAGGATGGAGCCAAAGGCTCACAATTTAAGAATCCATTTTAATGTTTTTAATGGATTAAGGCCATACTTTTATTGTGCTTTCCTCTGAGGAAAAAAACAACTAGACTTGTACTTTAAGAAAAAAAGGTGAATGATAAGATTTTAGGTAGTTCAGGCTGATCTTTTTAAACAGACATCATCTAGTGGAAAGAGCAGAGTAGCTGCAATTTGTTGCTCTAATTTTTTGAAGACTGTGCAATTAATTGAAACATGGTAGAAAAAAATTATTTGTATGGGGTTTATAAAAGCAAGATCTTGCAGGATTAAGATGTGTGAAACTAGAAAGAAAGATTTTCCTTATCATTACCATCTCCCTTTCCATATCAATTTCCTATTTGTATAGAACTTCACATAACAAATGCAGATTTTTAAACCGAAGATTTCATTTCTCTGCTGTGTTTGAACTGTGTCTATGGTGACATAAAATAGAGGAGAACTGAGAAACCCTTTTTTAAAATTGACACCACCCCCCCCCCCCCCCCAACTGGTTCAAAATACAGTGTATATAATGCCAAATATATTTGTACTTAAAATCCCTCCAGGTGCAATAATGCAAGGAGTTTATTAAAACAGGTATGGACTGTTGTTAAAATAGAGTTTTCTTTCTGAAATCATAACCGTTGGGTAATCGGTTGGGTAATTAAGAATCAGAATTTGACTGTACAAAGGGCAAAGAAAGGTTTCTAATTATATTGCAATTTAAATAAATCTTTCAATCAGAGTAGGACTCCGTGAGAAGGGCTATTTTTAGGCTTAATTTTTAGAGCAGACCTCTTTTGTTGTAAAACGGTGTACTTCTAATAAATCTCCTGTGTTTCAAAGATCAACTTTCAAAACTTTGTGACACAGAAGCTTGCTCTTTGTATATTTTTTCCCCTATTGGAAGCGTCTCAATTTTTGTAGCTCTAGTTTTGGATGGCTAGTTACAGTTAAGTAGTTTAGTCCAAGAATATTCGTGTGGTTTTTATCATTGTGATTGCACTGTTCTGTTAATGGTTTACTTAAAACAAAGATATATATTTGCTGTGGAGTTTGCTGCCCAGTCATAACTATCTGGAGTATTGCAAGTATTTCTAGGTTTTCACTCACAAGGATAAGAACATCTGCAGCTGGCTGTCCTTTCTAATTTCTCTTACTTCTGGCTTAAGTATTTCTCTTGGAATTCTCAGGAGATTTGTGAATGGCTTTTTAAACTTTAAATTGCTGATTAATTTTCACTTGACACCTAGCAGGCTGTTCTGGCTGATACTGTGCCAGAAGAGTCCACTGCAAAGCCTATTAAAATGAGTGAAGAGGCTTCCGATGCCTTGACTAAACTGCCATCTCAGTGATCCAGCCAGCTCACGGATGGCAGAAAACAATTTATTTCAAACTCCCTACAACAGATTTTGCTTATCATTACGAACATGGCCAAGTTAGAAAGGGCCATCTAGACTTTTTCCCTGTACATTGTCATGGACTATTGCTGCAGCTATCGTGAGTACAGCGGATGTTTGCCAAAGGTCTCTCACAGAGCGCAGCTGGATTCTGCCCTTGGTGGGAGCCAGGTGCCTGCTGCTGGTGACTGGAGCATTTGTGATTCGGGGCAGTGGTTAATAACCTACACAGCAGTGATTAGTACTGTGTAGCTGGTCAAATGTTTCTGCCTTGTCTTCAGATAGGATCTGAGTATTTCTGGTTCTTGTGACTCTTTGGTGCTGAGGGCTTATAGTAATGCAAAGTATGGCCCATTTCAGAATTGATTTCCTCATGCTCTGAGATACTACAGTGAATGTTATCATTAATAGAAATAAAGTTAAACATCAACAGCAAAGAAAAGAGAATCGGGGTACAAGAGGAAAGATCATGTATTTGTTTCGTTAAGGCATGTCTTTATGGTCTGCAGAAAACTTCCATACATTTATTTAGTGTTTTAATTTGTTCTTTGGATAGTTAGTTCCTCTAAGAAGTTATTTATTTTTATCCCACTAAAAAAATGAAGTTAAAAAGACCCTGTCATACTGTTTATAGTGGATGATAGTTGATTTGCACTTTGCTGTTTCTCTAGATAGCCTAAATTCTGTGTCGAAGCTACTGCAGGACACCCCTCCACATCCCAGTTGTACAGGGTGAACTATAATTTTTATTGTATCCCCATTGGATGGACTTAAATCTGTTTAAACCTAGAACGTATAAATTGAGCTTAAAAATTAATTGTAAATCAGTAAACTCATTTAGGAGTATTTACAAAGGAGTTTGGACAGGCTTAACTGAACAGATGATAAAGAATTATTAGTTACACAGCTCGAGAGGTGTGGATTGTGCCATGGCTCAGACTGTAATGTAAGACCAAATTCCTTTCCTGTGAGCTTTACTGTATGGTTGTTGCCAAGTCACAAGAGTCCATAAAGGCACATGCAAACTAGTGTACAGTAAAATCCATAGAAAAGATCTGGATAGAGACACATGTTGCTTGACAAAAATGAACATTCTCTCCAAAAATGAACATTCTCTCCAATTCAGCACATGACAGTTCACCTCTTGCAAACATTTGTATCTGATATTTAACATCCCTGAGCTAGGTCTTAAAAATAATTGCTCTTATCAAAGAGCCTATATAACTCAAAGTGACATGACTTAAGATCATTTATTTTGCTTATTTTGCTACTTGAAGAATTGATTATGATACAGAGCAAGAAGGTATCAAGCTAAGTATACTGGGTTGTAATACATTCTTCTCTTTTGTCTTAGAGAGAAAAACATGTTCTCTGTTTCCTTCTGGCTTCTGGCTTTTATCACTGAAAAAACCAAGAACATAAAACGCATCATAACATTGCCTGGCAATGTTATCCATTGTTTCAGTAACCTCCTGTTCAGCCAGTGAACACACTGACACTGCAGTGGGTTAGTTCTAAACGTTGGCCTGAGAAGTGCCATCTTAATTCAGTACTGTAGGACAGAGGATGCCAGCAATTCAGTATCTCTTTTCTTATTTGTCTGATTTTTTAAGAGAGAAAGAACATGCAGAAACAAAAACAGGAAGCACTTTTCAGTATCATAGGCAAACTGCTGCTTGCAGTTCTCTTTTTAGGTTTTCCAAGTAATGACACAAAGGTTAATTTTTTTTTCTCTTGCTTTCAGACTGCATTTTAAAATATTTTCAGCAACTTTATTTGTCTTTCATCTCCTGAGAAACTTTGAATAAAATTGTAAGTGAAACATAAGCACTTTGACACCACACATGAATCCAGACATGTATTTAACAGCACAGAGCTTGCTAGGAAGAAGGCAGGCAGAATTTTCTGAGAGCTGTGAAGAAACATTCTTGCTGTATGTGTGCATACCTTAATCCACTCTTTACTTTTTTTCTTCTCTACCCCAGAGGAACATAATTCAACATTGAAAAAACCTCCATACAACATGCATAATATCAGCCTGTAAAAATAAAAACCCAAAGCACCGTAGGTAAGACCATGTACAAATAACAAGCAGTATTGTAACAGGAACCACAATCCACAGAGCTTCTAATCATTCAGAAGACCACCGAGCATTGTCACCTGTGCTGTAAAACCACTGAGAAGTCTCAGGCCATGTACTAGCTCAAATGACTTTTTTCAGCTCCCTAAAGCAAGCTGAAAACCAGCACTGCTAATAGTTGCTGCTCAGCTTAATGGATCATGAAAACGTTAGAGGTGATGTCCCAGCGCATTCAGGGCAGTTCGTGTTTTGTTTCCATGGCCATCAAGTGAGTGCCATGTTTGCTTCCAGTTTCAGGTACTTGTAAGGCCTTTACAAAGTCAGTGGGACTCAGCTGAGTAAGTGCTCATCCTTTGAGAAAGGCTCTCGTCTATTAAAGCTCTTCCCAACTAGGTAAAGTATGTGGACTTGAAACTGCACGAGCAGTCTGCTCTTTGTTAGGCCCACGCTTACGCACGCTGGCCAGCTGACCTGCTGGAATAAATAAGTTCGCATGACTCTCATGCTAAGATTTTTCAGAGTAATTTGAAAAGTATTTAAACTCTTTATTAACATTTATAAAACAGCTTATTCTCCACGGCAGCTATGCTGGGCAAGGTTTCTGCTTATTTTGGGTCCAGTATTGCCTCTTTGGAAGAATGCCTTTTTCAAGGTCTTGATCACCTTCAGTTTGATTTAAGGGATAAAATTAGTCTGTGACTAATTTTGAAGCCAAGTGAAAAGCAATAAAAATGTTTTGTCTATGGGGACTTGTTTCACAGATAAAATTAATAATCTCATCCAAATTTACTGCTTAGGCAGAGCGCACTAGCTGTTCTCCTTCAGACAGAGGCCTTTGGCAAAACAGTACTTTCTCTATCTACTTCTTTTTTTTTTCCTTCCTTTTGAATCCAGAGTTCTCTTCTGGGATTCTGTTCTGTTCTTGGCTCAGTAAGCGTCTCTACCCCCACCTTTTCTCTTTCTAGTCTTGTTAGAAGTGTTCTATGAATTCTCAGACTTCTCACTCTGCTTCTAAGTTGCTGTTGTTTCAGCTGAAGGTCCTTTTCTTTTCTGCAATATTCTGTCTTACATACCGCCTCTCCTTTTTGTCTTCCTCATGACTGCACCTATCAGTTCTAGAATTTCAATTGCCAGAACTACCATTTACAAACCATGCAATAAATGTGCTTCGTAAGTTGTGCTTCTGT
The DNA here is from genome assembly GCF_929443795.1 of Astur gentilis. Lineage (NCBI taxonomy): Eukaryota > Metazoa > Chordata > Aves > Accipitriformes > Accipitridae > Astur > Astur gentilis. Next base: position 43,806,394 of record NC_064885.1, on the reverse strand, counting down.
TAACACTTTGTGGTACTGAGACCTGTGCAAGCACATCACTGTCTCAGTCTGTTGAGACATTCGCCTCTGCTTTGCTGCTGCAGGAGGAAGTACTTCTTGGTATCTGTTACAATGGGAGATGTAGTGCTATCGAAGTTGTCTTTGAAAATAATCCCAGATTCTCTGCTTTTGCTTTTACGAATCTGCACTGAGCACAGGCCCTTTGGGAGGGAGATGTAAAAGGACAGCTGGAGATCTCCTTTGTATAGGGGAGATACTAAGCTATAGAAAGCTCTGGTGTTGCCAGTTTTGTATTTCTTATTGCAGCAGTGATGTAGTGGACGTGGGGCTGAAGTGTATGACTGACTCCCTGACCAATCCTTCTTTATATAATGACTCCTGGCTGGTCACAGGCATGCCATTTATGTCTTCATGATTTGACAAGAAGCTGGGGAGAATGGTCCTTACCAGCAGAGCAAAATACAATAACAGCACCTGAGCCGACCAGGTATTAAGACAAGTACTTTTAAGAGATGATTGAGTTGCTTAGTTAATGCTTGTGCTTTCAACATAGAAGTGCTACATCTAAGTGCTGAGATGTGCTTTGGGAGTTTGTGTAATTGTTTTATATAGACATATATATATACACATAAAAACCTGTATAATTTAAGGATGAGAATTATTTTGGTAGAGCTATACGTGTTCTTGTGCATTGTGTATCTAATTGTGTTCACTATTAGTAGTCTCCCACCTTAGTTAACAAAGTTATTTGAGAGAAGTGAATAATGAAAATTATTTCAGAAGGGCTTATTGTCTGAAGAAGAAAGATTGTTGAAAATGGTGGTGTGGGGGATGAGAAAATGGAATTTTCAGTCTGGGGTGTGTCTTTTCATTCTTAAGGACCTTTTGAGAAGCAGAGATATAAATGAACTTTTAAGTTCTGTATGGTAGGTTAGGAACTAAGTCACAGCCAAGGTGAAGGATTAAAAAAAGACTTAGATAATATGATAGAAATTATTTCCAAATGAGAAGAACACTTAACTGACTGCTATAAAATAAGAACATGAATCTGACTGGAAAGGAGACAACTTGAGAAAACTTGAGCTTAGAGAAACCATATAGCTGAATTTTGGCACACACAACAACAGAATAAATCCCACTACTTAAAATATATTTGAGCTAATTAGCGGGTTCAGAGTTGAATTACGAACATTTCTAATAGCTTGAAGAGGAAAGATAATAAAAGAAGTGCCAATTTTTCAAAATGTTTAGGAAAGGGACAATCTTACATATACTGCTATCGACGCATTATTTGGACAATATATTGTGCATAGCACACTGCCCTGTAGAAGGGACTGGTGAAATCTGAGAATGGCCTCTCACTAAGTAGATCGGGAATTCTATCAAACTCACGGTTATTCAGGTCCAATTAGTCCTACTGCAGCCAAAATCATGGCCTTGTTGAAGTCAATAATACAACTCCCACAGCCTTTTGCAGAACCAGGATCTCAGCCGTTATGCATGCATTGATGCATAGTTTCCACTGAAGGAACTTCAGCCAAGAAGCTAAGTGAAGCGTGGAATCTGAATGTAGAGAGTACAAATGGGAAACGTGAATTTAAGGAGGAAAGGCACACTTCAGAGTTTCAGCTTGTTAGAGAAAAACAGATACAAGCTTTCATGCCTCACAGTCCAGATTTCCTCATTTTCTGATTCTGTTGCTATGGCATTCGTAAAATTCCAGCATTTTAATGCAACAAAGGGGGAATCTGGTGCACAACTATGGGTTAATCAGTTGTCCAGTTGTTTGAAACTAAACCAGGTTCAGTGTTTCTGAAAATCAGCCCAATTTAGGTAAGCCATTAAGTAGGGCTTAGGTATCTAACCTGAGAGATTCAGGTTTGAAAATCTCAGCCTCCATTTACAACAGCTGCCCCATCTGTAGAGGCCATAGCACGGAGTTCACAGTGCTCCTGTGGAGGTACGTGGTAGTAGGTTCAGCAACCAGCAGAGGGAAAGCGGAACCACGTCTCACTTGAAACTGCAGGGCGGGCTGGCCAGGTCCAGCGACACAGAGAGGCTGCCACCACATAGTGGTTCCTAAATTTTATAATTTAATTTCTGTATGAGCAGAATGTTCATTCCTTAAAAAAACCAAAACCAAACCACAAAAATCCCCAACAAAAAACAAACTTAAAGAATAAGAAGCAGCTCTTTGGAGACATAGCCACAGCAATGATCCTCTCTTCCTCCTGTCACTAGTTCGGGCATTTTCTGTGCAACATGAGGACAAAGAAAGAATAAAGAAAGAGCAGACATAGAAAATAGTGTCCTTTGGCTGCAAAGACATGTTTGTGAAGGCTCCCAAGCTTTCTTTAGTTTCTAATAGCAACCACAAAATGTCTTCAGCTATGGCAAGCAAGGCTTCAGTCCTTGTGTCAGGAAATGTTTGAAGTACCGTATCTTCCTGCTAAACTGTTTAAATAGCAACATCTTATGAACTATAGTAATCAGTGAAAAGAATTTATATCTACATTTTTCAGAGACTTCAACTGTTCTCCTATAGAAAGGATGTTCATAGAATTCCTGAGATGAAATTGACTGTCAGAATTTCAAACATGTAAATGGAATCCTAAAACTGGAAAAACAATGTATATGAATAAGCTGGAGATGAAGGGACCCTGTTTTCAGTTTCACAATTCTCCTTTAAAATTCAGATTCATTACACATTTGCTGAACAAAAAATAGGTGTAACTTCTGGAAAGTTTGATAACCCTTTACAGAAATCACCTACTTTAACAGTAGACAGGCCTAATACTACTGGACCTAATTATTTATATTGAAGTCCATGAGAGTTTTACTAGTGAAAATATTGTAGATATAAGCTTTGTTGGAAAATAAAAAGTAACAGCAAAGGAGGACATATAATTCAAGCAAGGCAGGAAATGGCTTTCACATCAAAATTTGAAATACCACATACACACGCAAAATTTGGTTAAGATATTGAAATCTCCAATATTTCCTGTTGGAAAATACCCAAGCACCTCTAAAAATTATGGAGTTGTCAGGTAGCTGCCTGCTCTCGCAGCAGATGATCTCTGGATCCACTTCTGATGTGATAAATGAAGAGACATTATCAGGAAGTACTGCTGTGAAAGCATTGGGGTAACAAGTAATATCAGCTTAAGTGTTGGTAAACATAAGGTTATTTTTATGATCATGTAGGCAAGAAATTTATAAGTTGCATTACAAGAATCAGAGGTAGCAGTACCTCAATCATTAGTCATGTTTCTCAGGGTACTTGTTCTTTCTTACTCTTTTTCTGCTGTTCTGTTCCAAGCTACATCCCAGTTTAACAGTAAAAATAGCATCTTGTTTCAACTTTGATTCCCCATAAGCATTAACAAGTTCTTTATTACTGCAGTACAGTGTGATTCGGTTTTCCCCTAAAAGCCTTTCGTTAATGCTGCAAAGCTTTCTACTATTGCTGATTATTTTAAAACAAGCTAAAACAATTAAGAGGAAAATAGAAATAATTAACCTATCTTCTGCTGTCTTTGACTGATTTATAGTTAAAGTTTAGCTGAGCATTATTTGAGTAAAATCTCACAGTCTACAATTGTATAGAAAAGAAAGAGGAGGGGAGAAGCTACCCTTTCTACGTGGCATGGCTGTGACTGCCTGTGAGTTTGCCTGTGTTGCTGGAGTAACAAGTGTCCTCTTCAGTAAAATTCTGCTACTCTCATTGGCAAGAAGCTTCACTCCCTTGCAGTTCATGTCCCTGCCAGAGTGGAGAAAAGCGTAACAGAAGTATTTCACCAGTGGCCTGGCTCCGTCACACTTACATCTCGTCTTTTCTTCAGTTTGTGGTGACCTCTGTCACTCCTGTTGTTGTGGTGGGGTTTTTGTGAGACAGTAAGAGTCTTATTCCTTCATGCATGCTAATTACAAGATAGAGATGTCCACTAATCTTCTGAGAAGAGTTGGCTCTTATTCAGTTGACTGTAAACAGACTGCCCGAAGTCATGAAAAGAGAAGAGTTTAAAAAGAATGTAATTTATATTAATATTTCCTAGCTGCCAGTTAATACAGATGGGACATAGAGTTGATTTCACTGCAGATTAAACAGCAGCTAGGCACTTCCCTTAGGGCCATTTCATCCCCTTCACCTCTGCTTGTAGGCACAGAAGGGGACAGATGTTGCTGAAAATGCCAACTGCAGGAGGCTGGCTGCAGCAAAAGAGTTACGGACCCCAAAGAGCAGCGAAGCTCACCTGCACCGTTGTGAAGTTTTAGCGGCATGGCTAGTTCAGGACCTGGTTTTGGGAGAGGACAGCTTCCAAAGTAACACAACTCGCAGCACGTGCATGGGAATTATTTCTGCTGCAGTCAGTTTCCACTGGCACAGGTTCTTGCTTCACACCTCCCTACACCCTAAAACTGACTGGGAGATAGAGAGGACTGATAAAAGTATGGATTAAGAAGCAATGATAAAGCAAACAGAGTAAGTAAGTTTATTTAAAAACACTGAATTACAGGTATTTCCTGAACATCTCTAGCTATTTGCAAGGCTGAAGAGCTGTAGCCCAGCACACACCAGAGACAGCCCTGAGCTTGATGATAGATTTTAAATGTTTTTGGAATTGAACATACAAAGCGTCCAAGTATTTTTCTTACTTTTCTGTTGTTTGCCAGAAAGCACAGTCCCAACTCTGAGTTTTTACACATCTCCTGTAAGTTACTGCATGAAAATTTGAATTTGATTTTTACATTAAGATCTTACACAAATGTATATATTGAAACCTGTAACCTTTCTAAAGCTATATTTAATCTTCCTGACTTGTTGGCTTGTTATCCTGAGAGAATCTCTCATTTGGATCTGAGTGACAAGATATAATACTGAGGTGGAGGGATGAAAATGGTGTATTTAACGTAACTAAAATGTGTAGAGTATGATACTGATTACACTGCCATCTATTAAAATTATCCTACAGGACACATACAATGAGCACTGCATTTGGGACTGTGAAGCACGGGCGTTTAATTCATAAATAAAGCCAGAGTCTCACGAATGCTTTCTCTCTTTGACTTCACAGAGAGGAAGAGTGTGCTCTTGATTTGGATGTGGGGAAAAGATGAATAATCCTCTATTTTCCTTAGTAGATTTTCAGGGAATAACCACATTCACCACTGAAAATATCTGTGCGTGTCTTCTAATCTTGATCTGTCTCGTACTGGTTATGATAAATGTAGTCTTCTGGATGTCAGGGAATGTTTAGTGGCAAGCAGGTACAGAACTGCTTTCTGGTTTGGTGCAAATTCATAACACTAGCTTTTAGGTCTTTTGTATTAGCTAGGAAATGGTGGATTGACTTAAAATTTTCACTGGTAGATGTTCAAGGTCATTAACTGGATTAACCCAATTGCTGTGAAGACATGGCTGAAAGCTTTACTGGCAGATTTCTTCCCTCTACATCACGGGGTGTACAGTGTTTCAGGTTTTACGGTTGGTAAGCAACTGTGCTTTGTCTGTAATGGGCCCTACAGAAGGAGGAAACGTTCTCCCTGCGGCTTAGTTCCTTTCAGTTTTTTTCATTTTTGGAAAAGTATCTCAGTGATTTGATACTGAGACCTTGCTTTGTATGAGGTGTTAATAAGTACATTTAAATTTCTTTCTTCTCTTAAATCATATAGTTTTTTACATTTCTTATGATGGCAATTTTATTGTAAGGGTTTTCTTTCTTTTTCACTGTGTATGAAATTGAACACTGAGGTGGCTGTTCAGAATAAAATTATTCTTGTAATTGCATCATAGTTAATAAGTATGTGTAAGAGAATAAGCTTGTAAAAGCTGATTACCTCAGTTATTAATAATTAGGATTTATGAGTTAAGTAATATGCTGCAACTATATCCAATTCCTTGGCAATTTCGTGTGGAAAGTTGAAAGATAATTTTAGAAATAATGCTGTGTGTGAATTTTCTTTATAATTAATGCATAAGGCTGTGAAATCCTAAGTGACAACTGAACTAGCATTTTAGGTGATGCTTGTGGCTTCTCCTTGTGTGCTTTGGCTGTTCGAAGCTGGTGTAGCAGTTTGAAGCTTTGTCTCATTTGTGAGACATACAAATTTGTCAATTTTAATTTAATTGTGCTTTGCTTTATTTTACTCTTAGTAAGATTTTTGTTCTTCCTGGATTCTTCTGGCAGAAGAATGAATACATCCAAAGTTTATGTGTGTGAACACGTGGCTGGCTGTTCCTTAGGTTTTCTTCTGTATTTTACTACCTACTAAGCAGGCTTAGTATAAATAATAGGTTTTAGTATCTTTAAAAAGATAAGAGAGTAATTTTAATCTATTCTCAATTTTTCTGATTCAGTGATGTATGAACTCTTGCAAGTCTGGAGAGAACAATTAAAAACCTAACGATTTTTTTTCTGGCCCTTCTCCTTTCAAGTTTAGCCAGGGGTTTAAGCGAGTGCCCATCTTCAAATAAACAAGTTATTTTGTTGAACTTGAGTTGGAAACTTTGCACTCTCAAAGTCAGGCATGTGTTGATGACCCAGAGTGAATTACAGCCTGCCCAAGGCTACCCTGGCCCTTTCTCCTCTGATTCCATATTCAGGCATATGTTTAGGGGGGGATCGGTTAGACAGCCTTTGCAATACAGTTTGCCATCAAATCTGATGATAGCCCTTCTTTTTGTTACAGTTCTCTTTTCTAATTAAATTCCTTTCTTGTAACAAACACGACCATCACCTCAGCTTTCAGACTTCCTAAGTATCAGTTCAGGATTTGGTATCTGCCAAGTAGAATCCTGGTGGGGTTTTTGGTTAAACATACTCTCAGGGAGACGAACCGCCCCCCCTTGCTCCTACCAACCCTAGTGACTTGAACACTTTTCTAAATGTGTGTGCTTTTTCTACCCCGAGGACAGAGCTCTCATTGCTCATTCAGGAACCCCCTGTGTCACAGATGCATAGCACAGGGCCAGCTCCGTGCCCCCCAGAACTCTCTCCTGCAACCCCCCAGTTGGTCTCCAGCCCTGAAGAAAGCCCTCCGAGGGGCTGCTAGGTGGCAGGGCCCCACTAGCGAGGCATCTGCCGTATTGTACTGCTGGTGTGTGTTGCAGGGCCAGTCTCTACATCAAAGCTTTTTGTGTTACTCTTTTTCAGTTAAAAGTCTGTGGAGAAATCCAGCTTTGCATCTTGCAGGTAATGAACGCAAACTGCCCTCTCAGCCAGGTGTGAGGAAACACGTTCAGCCTAACAAACCTTTTGCTGCTCCCAGCTACTTAGCCGTTTCCTGAAGGTCACTTAGATGTAAATGACCTGAATGTTTCACCACTGATTTGGGCGACAGAAAACTTGAGAGTGAAGGCCAACATGAACAGGAATAGGCATGTGCTGCACGTCCTTTGGTGCCTCATTGTCCCATCGCCAAACCTCTGGATGGCAAAGTGTCTGGGGCTGTGAAGGCAGGGTACTGGACTTGAGCATCTTCAAGCACTGGAGGCATTTCTGTTCTGCCGATCCAGGCCGGGTGCATTACACAGGCACAGAAATCACACCTAGATTTGATCTGTGATGCATTTGAGGGAAGCCTGACAAATAATTCAGTTTTGCAATGCAATACTAGCAAAGCATTCTAAATTACATTTTATGTTCATATCCAATGTGACATTTAATAGTGCAGGTAAATAACTACTCATGCTAGATGCTCCACATACTGTGACAAGATAGGGATTATTTTTTTCCAGCTCAAGTGGAGACAGATTTTAATTGCGGAGAAGCAGATAGTGAAGTAAGGGCACGTTGTAATTAGTATTAAATGTAAGAGAACAGAAGAAGTATCCGTGTTACTTATTTCAGGGACTCTGCTGCCGAGGCTCTCCCCTCCTGGCAGCGCAGGGACCTGTGGTGTGGGCAGCAGGAGCCGGGCAAGAGCTCGTACCCCGCTGGGGCGAAGGCAGGGCAGCACCCCGTGCAGGCGTGAAAACGTGAACCATGTGTTTCGTTTCGCTTTTTAAAACCTACTCTGTTCTTCTATCTAGGTTTAAGTTCTGTGATGTCCCCAAGTCACAGGTGAGTTTCAACGTTTTTGCAGACACAGGTTTTCCAGGGCGATGTCAGAATTCCCAGCCGATTCACGGTTTACGTCCTGTTTTCTAACCAAAAAGCTGCTCCTTTTCCCAGCTTTCCCCCAGCACGACTTCAGCAGGCGGCAAGCCAGCCTCAGCGGGCAAGTCGAGGGCTTCCCCCGGGCAGGGCGCAGGTGTGCGGGCGTGCGAGCCTCCGCCCGGCCTGGCCCAGCTGGGGTGGCACACGACTCCGGTCACGACTCCTGTCACGACTCAAGTATCAAAATCGGACGTTTTCCCGGCGCGGAGGGTGTTTGTGCATTCCTCCAGCGAAAAGCCCGGCGCCGTCGTTAGGAGGAATTGCGGCGGTTGGAAAAAGGCCCCCGAGCGCCTGGAGGCTGGTCGGCTTCTCCACCCACCGAAACCGGTCTGGATGTCGTTCCTGCCGCCGGCACCCCATACTGCGCGCGGGATTACGTCAGCGCCGAGGTGAATTAATCCAGTTTTTGACGAGGTGCGACTCCGGTGACTCCAGTCGAGTCCCGGGCTCCTCCAAAGACTGCGCTGCGCCGCCGGCCGCGGCGCTTTGCCCTGCCTCGGCGTTTCACCGCGGCCGGGCCGCCCCTGCCGGACCAGCGCCCGCCTCCCTGCCGGCCGCCCGGACCGCCTCCCGCTACCTGGGCGGCGGGGGCCGGTGGAGGGCGGGGACGCTGCCATGAGGTGAGGCTCCGGGCGGGACGGCGAAGGGAGCGGGCCCTCCTTCCCTTCTCTTCCCTTCCCTTCCCCTCCCGCCGCCGGGCGGCCCAGCGCGGGCTCCTCGCAGGTGGGAGCGGCGCCCGCCGAGTGCGAGCCGGGGGTGTTGCTGCAGTTGCTGCGCCACCTCTCCTCTCCTCTCCCCTGCCGCCCGGCCCGGCCCGCCGCCCGGGGAAGCGGCGCTGCCCGCCGCGGCCTGAGGAGCGGTGCCGTTTAGCTTCCCCTTCGGCGAACTGCGGGGAGCGGGCGGCGGCGGGAGGTGGTTGGTGCCGCCACCGCCGCCCTGAGGTTTCGCGGCGGCCCCGAGGAGCGGGCGATGGATGGGGAGGGCGAGGCGGATCTCTGCGGCGACAGGGCGGCGCCGCGCTGGAGGAGGAGGTCGACCCCCCGGCCGCAGCCCCGCGCCTGGAGCAAGCCCCGGCCCCAGTCGTACCAGAGCCCCAACGGCGTGCTCTTCACCGACTTTCCCGTGGAGGACAGGTGCACCTTCACCGTGACTCAGCCCGCCGGCACCGTCAGCACCTGCCCGGCCAGCGGAGCGCTCCGGAGGGGCCCCTCGTTTTTCGGTTCCGGCATGGGGTCGGTGTCCCGCGGGAAGGTACGGCCTCCAGCCTGTAAGGCGGTCTCCCCCGAGCGGTCCTCCCCGGCGCTCGCTCTGGTTTCGAACAGTTCTGTCGGCTTTACTGCCAACGGCACCGTTACCTCACCAGGAGGCCAGCTGGGGCACCCCCTGCGGATTTCCAGTCAGTCGGCGCTCACACCGCAGCAGGAGCAGGTCGCTCCCAGAGGCAGCCCTCGGCTCTCGCCTGCTGGAAACGCGCCTTCCTCGGACAACAACCAGGCGGCAGCGCTGCCCCTGCCATGCAGCCGGCTTCCCAAAATGCCAGACAAAGTGCCGCTGGGCCCCCCCGAGGGTGCCCGGGCCGCGTCCCCGGAGCAAGGCGTGCGGCCGCGGCGGCCGGCGTCCCCTCGGGAGCCGCCCGCGGAGCAGCCGCAGCCCGTGGTCCTGAGCACCAACAGCCCCGCCGCTCTCAAAGTGGGCACGCAGCAGCTCATTCCCAAGAGTCTGGCTTCCGAAATAAAGGCGACGAGCAGAGCCAGCAGCCAGACCGCGGAGACGAGCAAGAGGGTGCTGAAGGTCCGCAGCATGGTGGAGAGCCTCAGCGTGCCTCTGGTCGCCGACGGCGAGGAGGAGGCCGAGGGCGACCTGGACAGCCCGGGGACCCTGAGGCGAGGCCTGAGGTCGACGTCCTACCGCAGAGCGGTGGTGAGCGGCGTGGACTTGGACGGCTCTTCCAATCTTAAGAAAAAAAACAGAATGTCCCAGCCCGTACTGAAAGCGGTTGTTGAGGATAAGGAGAAGTTTTCGAGCCTGGGGAGGATAAAGGTAAGTTGTGCCGGTGGGTGACGCGTTGATTGGCATGGGGTAGGCTGTACGGGAGCGTGATTTGTAATCTCCGTTTTCCGTAAACGCTGGGGGATTTCCCAGTTTGCTTTTTGTTACCGCAGAACTTCTCGTAGCTATTGTTGAGTCTCACAGATCACTTGCAGGCGTTGTTTTCAAAGTAAAGCGGTGGAGGCTTCAGGGACGCTGTTCTGTTGAAATCTGGGCAGCTCAAAAACGTGTTGATGGCAGCCTGATGCTTCCATTTCCTGCTGGATTCCCCAGCACATCGAGGTTTTCTTGCACAATCAAATCGATGTTTTAAAACTTGTTTCCCAGAAAGTAGTAAACAGGAAAAAGAGAGACGTTGACTTAATGCAGTCTGCCTGCTAGAGTAGACAGACTGACAGAAAAATGAACTGCCTCCCTTACTCCTCCAAGACATTATTTTTCAGGTGTTTTTAAAAATCACAGTGTGATTTTTTTAAATTGATAGAGACCACCTCATGTATCTTTTTGTAGCTTAATTTTAATGCCTGCAAGTAAAAGCAGAATGCCTGGTTTTAATTCTCGATTGTAATTCCTTAGGAGTAGTAGATTTATGTTGCATGTTAATGTATTAAAATTAAATTTTACAGACTTACTGAAAATAATGCTACCTGAAGATATCATATTGTAATCTTGTATTTCCTACCTTTTAAATATAATTTGTTCCTTTAAAAAAATATACTGGTAGATTTCTGCAGAGTGTTTGGAATTGTGTAATAAAGTACTCCAGGCTAAGGGCTAATGCTGTAGCTATTAAAATAATTATCAGCTTTATTATGACAATTTTCAGCCAAATTAAAAACCCCATTAGGGTTATGGAAGCTTTTGTGAAAATGCTAGAAGTGGTGGCATAGGAATTGATCACACTGTGAACCACTACTGAGTAGGGAGGTGGTTTGGTTTGGTTTGGTGTTGGTGGTAGACTTTAACAGTAAGTTATGTTTAAAATAGGAGGACATGACATTGTCCTGTCTTTACACACAAAACTCTTTTTGCTGGTAGCATTTTTTTAAATAGACTTCTTAGACCATGGGACTTGTTGCACCAAAACAGCTGTTTTATTTCAGAGGTTTGTTTTGGCCTCAAAACGTTAGTTTACAGAATAATTAATGTGGTGGTTCTTTGCAGAGTGTGTGCAAAAAGGCAGCCGCTCAGTCATGTACTTTACATTCTCGTAGAAAAGCCTAGTGACAGTGAAATGAGTTGCAGGGTCACTGAACTCTTGCAAAGCTAGTGTACTATGCTTTTGAAACACAGGAAAAATGAAGTATTGGGGACAATTATGCATAAACAATGCGTGAGAGAAGGAAAACTAGAGTAGCTTTTCACTTTCTGTGACAAAACAATTGTTTTCATGAATACTTTTCCAACATCAGAAGTTTATAGATTAGGGCCTGTTAATTTGATGCCGAAGTATCAAATAAAACAGAAGTAGTTGTTACTGTTGGGTATTTTGCATTCTTTTAATGTGTATCTATCTTTTTCCTGTTAAAATCAGAAGAAAATGCTGAAAGGACAAGGGACGTTTGATGGGGAAGGTAAGCCCTTTTTTGTACAGACTTGATAATATGCTTGATCACAAGAGAAGGGAACTCGAGGATCATTTTGCACGCTACTTTCATACATAGTCAAAGACTAAGTACTTTGTTTTTCAGTAAACTGACTAAAATATGGAACCATAATTTTGTCACTAGACAGACTTTAGGGAATATTTTAAAGAATGTGGAATGGCAGGCTAAAAGTGGGTTTTTGTTTGGCAGGCTTCTTTTCACTTAAACTCCTGTCCCTCCTAAAAGATTAACTGATTGATATGTCTATCTCAGTCCTAACAGTTCTGTAGAATTACATAATGAGGCTTGTTCCTCCAGCTGTGACTCTTTCCAGGTGCAAGACATAGCTTTTGTGGATCAGCTTATGGGTTTGGGGTCATCACTTGCAGCAAACACCTGAATTGTTACTCTCCTAGTTTATGGTTCATGCAGCTGTTTCTCTTTTACTCATCAGGCAAGGGTGCTGGGGTAAATTCTTTGACCTTGTAATCTTGCTACCTGGGCTTCAAGTTTAAGTGTCAGAAAAACACTATCCATGTATCTGCTTTTTTATGTTACTCATTAATTCTGGGCTTCACCAAGTTTGCTGCTTTTCCCAATATTTCAACAAGAAAAAAATTCTTTCCTGGCTATGAGTCCATGGAAGTTTCATTATAATAACTGCTAGTCTCTTGGCTTTTCTCTGCTTAATGCCTCCTTAAGGTCATCTCAGCTGCTGCGTTGCCTTCCTTTTCCTCTTGTTTCTATTTTCAAAACTTTCCACATTGTTCTATTTGCATCACCCCCTATCTTACTCTTACTTTCATCTTTTCTCACACTATCTTCTCATGACGTTTTCCAGATTCTCTTCCAATGGCTCCCTTCTATTTTGGACTGATCCCAACTAATAACGTTCTCTGTAATGCCTCTCTCAATTCAGTTGCTGTACGCAATTTCCTGTCTTAAAACTATATAGACACATTCCAAAGAACGGATGCAAAAGGCCAGATCCTGTATAACACTCAGCCAGGTCTGTATGGTCTGGGCAGGTGAAACAGATCCACCCAGCCTGGAGTAGGACTACAGGAGTTGCAGCTGTGCATCGAGCAGCCAGACCTTTCACTTCATTCCTCTTTCTCTTGTTGGGGGAGATTGCATATTGTCCAAAGCCTGGCCCATCTCTAAAGTACCTTTTAGAGCTTGCTTTCTTAACAGCTTAATCTGTCTGTAGCTTATTCTGGTCTTGAATTTCTTTGTCCTTTCTGTCTGCTTTTGAAAAGGGTGTGTGGTCAAGGAGGTTGGGAAATGGAAAGGCTGTGCTCCACACCTGTGTTTCTTTGCCGTTGATATTATTGAATTAATACTGGCAGTACTGTAACACATAATGACTGTATTTTGTCATAGGCCTCATGCTTATTCACGCAAGCTTTGAAGTTTCTATTTGGAATAGTTCTGACCTCAAATTTCTGAAATTTGGATCGTTTCCTTCTCTTAGTGAAGTGTGAAGGTGGTATTTAGAGCTGACAGAATACAAGTTGGCATGGGTAGTGGATTTACAGTGGTTTTGTAGATTAAAATAGCTAGACCTCCAGATTAGTGACTCTGCACTACTGACACGCTTGTTCCATTTTTAAATTGCTGGCTAATTATGAAACATTGTACAGCAAACCAAGGAAGAAAAAATTGTTTTCTGTTTTTTCTTGACAAAGGACACATCTGTTCTTTAATTCAGTCAGTGTGGATCTTTTTGGTAGTGGTACAGTGATCCATTGTTGCTGTACTGCACCATTGTCCATCCTAAATAAGATCCTATCTTTGTCTGTTGGAGTTTGTGAACGGCACATTGACATTTTGGTTTCTTTCATTGTTTAAATGTTACTTACAATTTTTATGAAAGCAACTAAGCTAACTTTCTAGCAATTAATGACATACTGTTGTTGTTTTATAGAAAATGCTGTATTATATCAGAACTATAAAGAAAAAGCTCTGGACATAGATTCTGATGAAGAGTCTGAGCCCCGAGAGCAGAAATCGGATGAAAAGATTGTTTTTCACTATAAGCCCCTGAGATCAACATGGAGTCAGCTGTCCATTGTGAGTATTTGATCATTGTATAACCAGACAAAGACAGAGTGTGTAAGAATGCATTGAAGCAAGTCTTTTCACTTGCTACCGGAGTTTTTGGGTGAAGTTTGTCATCTTCTTTTCCCTTCCAAAATATAAGGTGTCTCTGAATATTTTATTTTTTTTATTGACAAGTTTGCAAGTATTCAGATGTTACTAATCCACATCCGGAGGGTTCAATTTAGCTTTTGTATAGGTTTTATGTAAGGTAACTCCAACAACTTAAAGCATAAATCATGTTTTCTCAGTCAATTTTAGTAGGTATAGACTGATGCTCCTGCCAGAATCAGTTTTCCTGGTTACCTGACACCTCCCTTTTTCTAGCACAAGTGTTTGTAGGCTCACGTGGCCACATAACAGACTGGTTAGAGTATGTGATTTGAAATTACCAAGAAAAAAAATTGGTCTAGTTTATGATGAAATTAAATACAACTTTGAAATGCAAAGGAATTAATATTTCATAGTTTTATGCTTTAAGATACTTTTTTTCCTTTAAACTGTGCTGGACAAAAAAAAAATCAAGCATGCCTCTCTTGTTTGCACATTGAATTCAAGACCCTGACTTTGTATGTCCCACAGTCACTCAAGATGGCTGCTTAGGCCTTGCCTGCACAGGTGTTGGCAGCCATACTGATGCAGGTCCTTAGCAGAGTTACAGTTTATGCTAATGTATGTTACTGCATCTGGTTGTTCTGAATGAGATGGTGTCAGAAAGCCTGAAAACACAGGTTTAAATCCTACCAGGATGTAAACTCGGGAGTGAAATCTGTGCTTTGTAGTTCCTTTCAATAAATTGGAGTGGTGTGGACCAAACTTTAAACAGGATTTAGTCCTGTTGGGTTTTTTGGGGTTTTTTTTGTTGGTTTTTTTTTGCTAAACTTTGCTTTTCACTTCATAAGAACGACATTGAAGTCCTGATCAATTACTGATCTTTGTTTTACATAAAAAGCAGTGCAATTGAGAAAGTTCATTTTAGGGTCCTGTATTTGGCAAAGACACAGCTGATTCATAAAAGAAAAAAGTGTTTGAATTCACTAAAAGGGTGAATTATACTAAAGAAAAGCTGCAGTTAGTTGCAAACAAGTTTCTTTTGAATTGTTCTAAATTGCTGCAAGCCATCTCTTAAGTTGATTTGACTGTGTATGTTTAATGGAAACCATTTTAAAAAAGCTGAGTGTTCAGATGGTGGTATTCTGCTATCCTTAATACAGTCTAGGAAGCATCTGCAGTGGCTTTTTCTTAGTAGCATCGTTAAACAAAATAGAATTCAGCTGTTGTAATCAATATTATAGTCTTTGTAGCTTCCCTGCTAATAAGCTGGCAAATTAATGATACTAGGTGATATTTCCACAGGCTTTCATTGTATGCATGATTTTGAGACTAAAGAAACTCAAAATTCTGTGTTTCTCTGGTTAATTTTATCCTTTGATCGTTTCTGTGGCTTCTGGAGGGATATCCCTAAATTGAAGGGTTTGGGGATTTTTTGGTTTTTGTTTATGTAACTTGTAGAATGTTGTAGAACCTCATCTCTGTATGGGGCATAAGAAAGATTATAACGTACCTGATCACCTAGAATATTTGACAGTTGGGGCCACTGGCTGTATATATCCTATATAAATTAGTTATTAAGCCTCAGCAAGATCTTTTAAGGCTATTTAGATTGTCTGTTTAGAAGAGCTGTCTTGCAGATGTTGATGACCTTTTGCAGTTTAATGTATTGAAATACGAATCCCTCTTTGATTCAGTAATTATGAAGAAGGCAAGACAATGTGGTTTTGAAAAGATTTGCTTTCAGTTTTTCAAGAAATCAGATACTTTAAATGTAGTTAATTTCGTTAATGTTACAAAAAAGTTTGTTTAAAATGAAGTAAAATTGGATTTTTTCTGCCTTCTAGGCAAACTGGCAGTTAAATGTTCAACAGCTGAGGTATTTTGGAAGGAATGCTATTCAGTAATAATAATAATAATAATTTAAAACCACTAATTTGTTGTGAGACCAAAATAGTATAAAGATCATCTTGGTAAGAGAACCATTCCTTGCCATGCTTACAGTTACATAAACGAAATTGTTCTTTACGATTTCTAGCACAGCAGACTTGTTCAGTGTCTTTACTCGATTTACGAAGTTGGAAGTGGGGAGTATATGGGAAAAGGTAGTGCACTGTGAAAACAAACAAAATATGGGAATCTGAATCTCATAGTGTCTGTGTTTATAACTCTCTGGAAAAATTACATGCTGTCAATGTGTATTAAAAAGTGAGTGTGGAATTGTAACAGGAAGTCAGCTGGAAAATATCAAAGTATTGGGTTTCAACATGGGTTAGGCAAGGAGGAGAATGGTAAGTTTATGCTATTTGTTAGCAGTGACTATGCTAGGAAATGGAGGAGAAAGACAGCAGAATGAATCTACTTTCTGCAGGATGTTTCTTTGGCCGTATAGGCTTGACAGCTGATGCAGTTCTGACCAGACTTTCTGTTTGAGGGGGGTAGTGAAACCTTCATGTATGAAGTTGTCAAATCCTTTATGATAATAAAAAAAAAGGGTGTTTCTATCTTCCTGCAGTGTACGCACACATGTGAAAATAAGATTGAGCTTTTTAGATAGCATTTAAAGTCTGAATAAGAGCGCTATTTAAATCCAGTTCCTTTCAAATTCCTCTCTTGAACCCTCTTCCTCTTTAGATTCCTGTTACAGATTAGACAGCTAGCAGCAGCTAAGCAGATGATTGGGTAAAGAGCTACCTTATGCACTATCTTTGTTCCTTCCAACCTTCATCTGTTAATTTAAAAGTTTAATTTAGGGAGAATAACCAGTATTTCCAAAATATATTCCAAAAATATCCTTCAATATTTTTGAAGAATTCCAGCAGTCATAGGCAGTGATATTAACTTGTGTGCTACATTAAATGTACTTACTTCCCAACAAATGCAGCATTCAGTTGGTAATGGATAATGGCAATGTGTATTATTGTGCATGCAAAGAATCACAGCATCAGTTAGGTTGGAAGAGACCTCTTGAGATCATCTTGTCCAGCCCCCCTGCTCAAGGAGGGTCAGTTGGAGCAAGTCGTCCAGGACTGTGTCCAGTCCTGTTTTTAATATCTACCTGGGCGGAGACCTCACCCCCTCCCTGGACAACCTTTTGCAGAGTTTGACCTGACTGGTGGACTTTGAACTCGAATGTCTGTTTTTTCAGGTCCTTACTGTCCAGCGTGGAGAATATGATGCATGTTCACTTTTCATTACTACTATCAGTGCTGCTGTAATTCTTAAAAAATACTCTTTAGATCTAGCACTGGAAACAGATGTCCCATAGCTGTAATGCTAATAATTACTGAAGTATTTAATATTAAATGGGTGTTTTAGCATCAAGTCCTCCATTTCATGCCCAGAAGATTCAGTGTATTCATAGTGCTGCATCAAGATTTTGCATGTTACCTCAATTGCTGTCTCTCTAACCTGAAACACTTTCCAAGCTTTGGTCATCTTGTGTTTCATTTTTCTGATGATCTCTTTCTCTGGTTTGGGACAAGCACGGTAGTGACTTTTCTCATTCATTTAAAAAGCTGCAGCAAGTTGCTTTACCGAGCCACTCACACTGTCACCTTTCCATGGCTGCCTCTTCTGTGTGGTATCAAAATAAAAACTACCTGGATTTACTGTCAAGGATCTTCAGGCCTGATCTCTGCATTAGCTCTCATTTCTCTCCCAGTATCAAAGGGCTCATGTTCAGTTTGGTGTATGGTGCAGCCACTTACTGTATTTCTCAAGGAAATATATCTGGGGACTTTTCCCCCTGCAGCAGCTCCTTATTTTGGAGGAACTTCTTGTAAGTAACCACAGAGTTAACCTGTCATTCTTCCACCCGTTCCTTCTCATCTCTATGGTTGAATCAGTCATAACGGAGTTGCTGGAAAAAAGCAGTCCAGTGTGACAATAAGAACGTTAGTAGCTGTAGTGTTGGGCTTCTTCCGTTCTTTCTGGTTATGTTCTTAGCTTATATTAAGTTTTTGTTTGCATAATAGCACAAACGTGATTTTTAGGGTCTTTCAGCTAAAACATTTTGGACACATCAAAAATAAGAATTGAATTTTTCACAGAGTGTGCCAAAAATAGGCTCCATATTTGGGCCTCTTTCTCTTTGGAAGTGTTGCCGTTGATTAAGAATAGAAGGTTGAGCCATTTGCTTATGTGATGAATTTATATGTGTACTTTGTATGTATGCACCCATATATGACAAAATAATGGTCACAAAACACAGCAACAGTTTTTTTTGAACAGGAATACAGTGGTTGCTGATTGACCTCACTGGAAATTTGCAGTTGCTGTACTAACAGGCAGCATTGAAATCTCCTGGATATGTTCATAGGTATTTCCAGCATCAGCATATTTTTAGAAAAGTCTTCCATTGCATCCAGAAAGAAGTGACATTGTACTCCCTAATGAGTGCTTTAAAGCTTTCAGGTTGTTGATTGAAAGGTACTTTAATAGAAAGGCATCTAATTAGTTCTTGCTTGGTATTCAGGCGTGTATGCTTGTGGTGACATAGGGATCTGTAACTTGTGTTCAAAAGAACAGTTACTCAAACACTGGAATATTTGTTACTTTTGTAAGTATATACATGTGCATATATACTTCTGTGTGCATGCAAACCAAAGTGCAATGCTTCTTAATGTTGTGCCATCTTTACTCTTGAGCCTGCTGTCCAGGTTTGTGGCACCTGGTATGCAGGAATAAAAAGGAACAATATATCCTTCAAAATTCCAGGGAATAAGTGGAGTAAGGAGAGAAAGCTGTTGATTTTAGTATGTTAGGAGCATTTGGAGAAGACTGAAAGAAAAATGGGAGAATGGAGTGCATCTGTTGGATCTCATGTCCTTGTGACATACTACTGCTCCACAAAGAGAACAGCATCTTGCACGTGTGTAGTGCTGTGCAGTGACCTCTTTCCCCTTCCCTGGTTCACCTGGTTCAGCATGCCATACACAGGTGACCCTCCTGATTTGAGGTCCTGTGTTTAACACTCCTCTAGGAAATGCATGAAGTCAGTCCCTCCTTGGTGCTTTGCATTCTGGTTTGTTTGTTGGGGTTGGTTTTTTTTGTTGTTTGGGGGTTTTTTGTTTGTTTGTGGTTGTGTTTTTTGTTGTTGGGGTTTTTTTTATGTTCTCCTGATAAGTGACATAATGTGTATTTGCACCAGGAAAGGATAAAATTCAGGGGTCTCTGGTGTGGAATTTGGTAGCTGAGCATGTGGCTTCAGGCTGTGGAAAATGTGGCTGCGGCTGGAGTTCGTGATGGGTGTGTATGGAGACCTGGGACAAACTTGTTTTGACTGATGTGGCTTTAGGGTGCAGAGTGGGGAGAGACATCATTGTAGGGTTGAGGATAGAAATACAGGGTTATTTACTCAGGCATTTGCCATGTCTGTTTAGGGTAAAGCTGGAGCTACTCCAGAATAATTTTTTGGTTAACAAACTGTCTAGGTAGTTTGTCTACACGTTTAGGTGCGTTTAACAAATGAAGACACTAAGATTTTTCAGGCTGACTTGGAAAACGAACCTTGTGATGTACGTCTGTCAGTTAAGAAATCCAACTTAAAAGGAGAAGGCGGTTTTCATGCTTGTGTGTGTGTGTAAAATCCAGGGAGGTTGTGCAGGGTGACCATGATTCAACTGTGCATGCTTTTGCTGCAGTAGTTCTGTGTTTGTGTCTTGGGATAGTTTTTAATGAAATTATTTAGTTCTTTCAATAAGTCAAATGGCAGATGTTACTGACTTAATTTTTTTTTTTTTATTTCTGCTGGTTGATTGCTGTCTTTCTGAAGTGGCCAGATTCTTTAGCTGAATTCTTAGTGCAATGTTTTGATAGTCCTGTTTGTTTTATGTTTGGGGTTTTTTTAATCACATTTTTCTACAAAAGATGTTAATTTTTATTTTTTAGGTAAAGAAGAATGGATTATCAGAAGCGATCGGCCAAGAAGAAAGAAAAAGGCAGGAGGTACTCTTTAAAGTCACACGTTCTTTTACGTTGATTGTTTAGGGATGCACTGCGTGCCTGATTTAATACTTTCTATTTGTTGATAAGGAGGCAAGTTCATCACACTGCTTTGTGTCCTAGAGTGAAGTGTCTTCTCTCCCCAGGGAGAATAAATAAACAAAACCTGCCTCTTGCTGATGTGCATATGTCCCTGCCATGGGTCTCCTGCCAACATCCGCGGCTCTTGCTGGAGGAGTGGCTCCTAGGTATGCTCACTCCAGCAGATGCAGCCTGGTTGATGTCTGCTTGGTAGCAGCAGACAGTCACTGCTGCAGTTGCTGCTGCTTGCTATATTGGGGAAGGTGTAAAATGAACCTGGTGTTCGCAGAGGGTAGGAGGTGGCACATAAATTTTTAAAGGCAGTGAGGAGCAAAGAACAGCGTTTTACAATGCCCCTCAGTTGTAACTAATCCTGTGAGCAATTGTGAACAATTCTGAACATGTGAGCACTGTGTATCTGATGTAACTAACCTTTTTTCTTTCACACTGAAATGGAGTAGGTGCATCCATGCTGTCAACAGTACAGACAACAGCAGCAGTTACTGATGCAGTTATCTTTTTCTCTCTCTGTCTCTTTTTCCCCTTTGCTCCTTTTGTCCTCTTTATCCGCTTTCCTCTTCCACTTTGCTCCTTTTGTCCACTTTATCTGCTTTACCCTCCTTCCTTACTTACAGGGTCTATATCAAAATGAATGAGAGGTGTTGAAAAGAATAGCCTGACCTAGCCAGCTATATACCGGCAGTTCTTGAGGTATGTCCTTCAATAGGAAAAAACCCCAAGCTTTTTTGACTAGAAACACTGTAGCATTACCTGCCAGGTAATTTGTTCCAATATTTTCATTTCGCTTCAGGACATACCTCAGTGAATGTAGCTGAGTGAGACCTGACTGGGGTTTTCTGTGAAGTTCACAGATGTGTATAGTGAGCCTCAAATATTAATTTAGCTGCATGACCTACAGCTGTTGTGTTCATACATGGAATACAGAAACATCTTGTATTGTGTATATGAGATTTAGACAATGGTTTGTTGTTTTTTTGTTGTGTTTTTTTTTTTTAATAATGCTACAGTTCTTTCTCTATCTTCTTTTGCTTTTTTGGGGGGAGGAGACTGTGCAGCAGTTCGGGCCATGTGTTTTGCTTTTCTGTCTCCTCCTGCTGGGAAGCTTTGAGACACAAGGCATTTATTTCAGTCATATCCTTTAGGACCCTTTAGTCTATGTTTCCTAGAGTCATATTTACATCCCTTCAAAGAGAATAAGTTCTTTAGATGCCTTTTAAATGTAAAGTCTTTAATGTTACCAAAAATGTTTTCAAGCCTGAGGGATTTTTTTATTTGAATATTAGAGGCCCATTCTTTCAGAGGGAGCCTAAATAAATGTTCTTAAGATGTAGCTGTACTACCAAGTTGTGCTTGTGCTGTATTTCTTTTAAATTACCTTTTATCAATTATTTTTCATCTATTTCTTAAATTGCTTTTTAGACCCTATTAGATTATATTGTCACTGCAGAAAAAATATACTTGTTTGCTTCCTACCTTGATCGAATGGCAGTGTCATGCATTCATATGCATCCCACTTCCAGAACACATTAGTGAGATGGATCTCTGCATCTTTTGTCTAGAGAAAATGTGTCATATAGACAGACTGATTAGAACTAAATTTTCGATAGATCTTTTTTTCTTGCAAGCTGGAAACTCTGTGTATGTGTGTACAAACTGCAGTATACATCTGGCCTCTTAAACTGTCCATCAGGATTCAAACATCTGCTTACCTTGATATCATGCAAATGAACTACAATATGGTTTCAGATGTCATTCAGAAACACTGTTAGCAAGCACCTGGTAAATGCCACCCCAGCCTCTGAATGTGGTGTAGTTACTCTATGTCAAAGTCAAGATTGTTTCTTAATCCTTTTTTGTTCTCCAAAATGTGTTTGGGTCATGGTAGGATGATATTGTCTCCCTTCCTTACACATTAGAAGCAAAGTATCTTTCTTTGACCCATTTATTTCTGACTATGCTAATGACTTTCTGTTACCAAACTGGAAGAAGTCTATGAGGGTCCTCAGTAAAAGCATAAACAAACCCCCTCCAGAACAATAATAATAAGAGAGCTTGTATATTTTCTTGTGTTGAAAAATATCTGCATAGAAACCAATTAGCCGTGGAACTCCACAGCAATCGTTAGGTAAATCCTTTCTTTGTGAGCACAGCTGGGACAAGTACAGTGAGGCTGAAGATTGGAAATGTAAGTTCTGGGCAAAGGCCAAAATGCCCTTTTTATGCACCTTTCTGCACGTTGTTAGCCAAGCAGTAGGTAGATCTGCCACCAGAGTTTGGCTGACGTGTGTGTTCTCTAGATTCTTGAGGCTGATGGAGTTGGCAGGCAGGCGATTTAATGTTATTTTAAGCATCACCTTTGCATATCTTTTTGCTCAGCAGTATTCACTCGTGAATAGCACGTAGTATGTGGTAGCTGTTACGTAGCTGCTGCTGTATCTCTCACCAGATCCTTTTAGCTTTTTAGGCAGGTAATAAGATGAAGACACTACTGATACATACATTAGACTTCCTTTCGTTGTATGTGTAATGGCCTTTGGGTTTTCTGTGGAGTGCAGTTGTCTTTGCACTGCATAAACCTTTAAAGCTTCAGCTAAAGCAGAATTTTTTTTTTCTTCCCCAAGAAATCAAAACCTTGTTATTTCATTATTAAAATCTCAGTTCTTTGAAGAAGACTTTTTAGAAGGTTAGAAGGGCAAAAATAATTTTGAAAGCACAGTCTGGGAATGCTGAGACTCAGGATACCCAAGAGAAATTTTATTTGATCAAGAGCTTACCTTAGTAACACCAGCAGAATTCACTAGACTTGAGCTCTTTGAGAAATCTTATGAACAAATGTCCCCAGCAGAATGTTCTGCATTTTTTTCCCAGTATGGTTTGTCTCAGTGCAGCTGGGAATATTCAGGAAGACTGCCTTCAACCTGCCCATAGTCTCCCTTGCCTTTATACCTGGTCATGGAAGAGCAGGGTTTCTCTAGAGCACGTACATCAGACCATCGAAGTGAACTCCTCCTGTAGACCGTCAGGTGCAAGACCCTCTCGCTGTCTCTCTCTGTGTTTGTAGGGGCATGGGCATTAGCCTTTCTAAATACTCAGATCTGCACTGCTGCATTTAAAGTATATATTTCTCCTTTGGTTTGAGAATGCCTAGGGAAGTTAGTTGCAAATAACTAATGAAATTATACATGCAAGTATTAACAACATTGGTTATATTGAGAACAAAGTTGCGTTACCTCTGCTGATGGTATTATTCTGTGTCAGTAATGCCTGGAAGGCATTGATGACAAATGTGACTTGGAGCTTGTGACAAAAGGCTACATGAAAATTATTTTTTTTTTTCCGTCTATATACGTACAAGAACTCTATTAGATTAACAGCAAATAAAGCCTAGAGAGGCAGAAGGTATCTAAAAGCTGAAGAGGTTTCTATGTGAGATGTGAAAATTTCCCATGGAACAAGTATGGGTATTTCAAAGTCCAAGAGTCCATTAAGAGTCTGCTTTGTATGTCAGCCAGCTGATGGAAGTTACAGTGGCTACTCCTTAAGTGGTAGGCTGATAAAACAGAGAAGTTGTTTGTGGGAGGTGAGGGAATGTACTGGAGGTCTGCCTGGCTGGTGTCTGGTCACTAATCACTAACGGGGATAGTGGCTGCCACCCCCTCCTGTCTGCTCTGCCTCCAGGCTTCTGTCCCTGCTCCAGATAGCTCAGCTTCTCATCTGCCTGCTCCTAACTTGATGTTTTAAAAGTGATCGAGGTATCACTGCTGATGCATGACTAAAACCTGAATTTTGCAAAGCGTTTTGCTTTTCTGCAGATGCTTCGGTAAGCAGAGTTCTGTTACCCAAGAACGCTTTCAAGTAAATAACTTAGCAGCTTCCGTTTAAAAAGAGCAAAAGCAAAACTGGCTGGTCAACAGTAGTCTGACTGACATGAAGCTTCCAACCATACCACAGAAACAGATGTGGTTTTGGTTTTTGTTTGGTTTGGTTTGGTTTTTTTTAATTAAAACCAAAACCCACCTCTCAGGAGTATGAATGAGGAGTGAAAATAGTTGCGAAAATATTTAAGTTTTTAATTTTCAAACTTTTTGCAGTTGCATTGAGAAGTCTGAATATAGACTTTTTTTTTAAAAACCTTTTTTTCTAATATTACATCACTTATTCGAAGTAAATGGTGTAACTATCATGGAAATGAATAATTATGTTACAGTCTCTAGCTTATATCCAATAACTTTCTCTTTGCACCCTTCCTCCACATTTTCCTTTAAAAAAAAAAAAAAAGGTGCCTAGTCAATAGTGAGTCTTTTCTCTCCTCCCTCCACTTTGCAGGCGATATTTGAAGTGATATCTTCTGAGCATTCTTATTTGCTGAGCTTGGAGATTCTGATCCGGATGTTTAAAAATTCCAGGGAACTGAGCCTCACAATGACCAAAACAGAGAGCCATCACCTTTTCTCCAATATCACAGATGTTTACGAAGCAAGCAAAAAGTAAGTGTAGCAGTGCTTTTCTACATTTTTTTAAAATTATGCATTTTTAAAATTATAAATGTAAATTAAAAATTAACAATTATAAATGTATTTACAATACTGGGGTTTTTTTAATTTTACCTGAGGGGTGATTAGTGGTAGTCAAAATATCTTTCAAGCAAGTAATGAAATGTATACAAAGTAATGTCTTTAGTGTTACCACAAAATGAAGGAACAGCTGCAAGGTAGGAAATTCAGCAAAAATTTAGGCCTGACAATTTAAGAATGAGATGTCAAATGTTCCACGTGTTAATATGCAGAGTTGTAGTTTTTTATAAGCTGTAAATAAATCAGAATGGAATTTGATTCTCTGTTCTTTGAAAGCACCAAAATACATGTGCTCGGCAGCGCTAAAGAATCATTTCAAGTAATAAAAAAAGCTAAGGTTTTATTTTGCTAACCATAGATTCTGTTTCTGTAATATGAGTAAGCCCCTTTTTTATTTGGATTGTATTTTCCTTATATATCTCACAGGCAGCTCCTTGAATAGTAGAGCTTTGGTTAGTACTATCTGTGATATGTGGTAGTATTTGCAGAGGCAGGCTATGCCTTACCTTTGCTCTTGTTCTCTGAGGCATCTTGCTTTTATTTGGAAAAATCTTGACTTTTCTTGCCAGAACATACTCTATTTTTAAAGTTGAACAGTTGTTTACTTTTCTGGCTGTTTAGTAAGGAGAACTTACAGGTAAGCTGACAGGAGATGTCAGGCTATTATTTTGATACCTGTTTGAACATAAAAGCAGGTTTCTTGTTGGAATCTCAAGTAACCATTTTAGTGGTAACCATTTCTTCCAAATGTTTGAAGATGGAAAATATGAGTAACAGTGGACATACACATGAGTTTGACAGACTCACGTTGCCACTATGTTTGAGCTCACATTTAATGGGGATAGGCATGGTATTAGTTTCCCTGAAAATTGGTAGGGAAGAAAAGAACATAGTGTTTTTTAGTAGAAATAAGCAGGTTAATCCTTCAAATCCAAACAGTTCCTAAGCTAAATGTTGATGCATTAAGCATTCATACCTAGTCTTTGCAGTGTATCAAATTAAGCTTAGTCTGCCCTTATTAAACTGTTAAAAATTGAGCAAGAGTTTCATACTTGCCCTTAAGAACTGACTCTTGCCAGTGTTTTACTTAATCAGATGAATCACTGTTTACTTTGTACTGAGTACTCAATGTGCAGCATACTGTGTGACTGTGGTATCTTTTATGTAAACAACATAGGCATTTTACTGTTTATGAACAGTGCTGTGCATGCCATAAGCACCTGACACAGAGACCTGTATTTCTGTTAAAAAGATGATCTGCTCTGCTTTTTTTTTTTTGGTAACTTTCTTCAGTACAAAGTCAATAACAAGAAAAAAAAGTTACAATACAAATAGTGCCTAATGAAAAGGAAATGTTGGCAGATCTTACACAATATGAATGCTGAAAAGTGTGTTTTATGATTGCTGATAATTACTGCTAGCATTACTTAATACAGGACAAGCATATGTACATGCACTCACAGTGTACTTCGGGGTTACGAATACTTGAAGGTCTATTTCAAAAAGTTGTTTAATGAGGCTTTTATTTGTTATAATTTGTTTGTTATCCTTGCCTGGTTAATAGCAATATCAGCAGGTGAATTACTGTGGTCTACATAACTAAAATTAAAAATGTCTATGCTTCTTTTCTTATACCTTATTTCCAGCTTGAAATCAAGCACAATGGCTAAAGAGGATGCACATGGCCTATTTAAGATACTGGTTGATCTTAACTGTAGCACTGTACAACTTTAAATATCTCTCTCTCTACCTATGGAACAGAAAAATACTAGCCTTCTTTTGGAAATGGGGCTAATGGTTGGATAAGGAATCTGTCAGGCTAGGAGTATTTTTGGAGTCAGTCCTTCCCACCCTTTCAGTGTTCTTTTTTTTTTGTGGGGGGTGGGTTTTTTTGGGGGGGTGTTTGTTTTGTTTTGTTCCCTTTTTCTTTTGTCCCCTTTGTTTCCTTCTTCTAGAAATAGTGATGTTCTGAATTCTTCAGCATTAAACCCACATTTACCTTTGTGGAACTTCTCAAGTTTAATGTTCCCAGTCATGGTAGTGTCCTTTCTTGGCTTCTCTTTCTCTGAAGCCCCACGAAGTCTGTGGATTTTTACATCAGTTGTGCAGCGGTTTGACTTTTTCTTCTGAAGTTTATGCAGTAATAAGATTTGTTTCATGGGGCATACGTGTAAGAATTTAATGTATTATGTCAAGTGCAAACCTAATTTAGGAGCTATATAATAGGTGTACATTTGGACTTATTCAATATACCTTCATTTCTCCTTCCCCCTGTTCCCTTTTGTTTCTCTCTCATTCTTATAATTGAGGTCTTTTGCCAGAAGTCGGATATTGTCTGAACCCACAGCCACCACAGGAATGAGGGTTTTATGACAGCAGTGTTGTCAGGGAGTGCAGGTTATCTAAGTCCTTGTTTTCAAGCAGTAGTACTTTTTAAAGGCTTCTCCTACATTTCATGTAAAATGTGAATTGTAAAATATCATGAGCCTTTTTTTTGCTAGACAAGTGTTAATGTCACGGAATCGTCATGTATTAGAGGGCAATTGCCATCTTTTTTAGATAGCTTAATAGAAATCAAAGGTTTAATTGGCCTGTAGTCTTTGCCTCTCCTTTGGATTGTTTCTGTAGGACACAGCTGGCTATACTAGTACAGCTATATGCATAGGTGTGTGTGGGGGTTTTTTCCCCATGTTTTTCCCTGTGTTGAATAAGCCTTCCAAATCATTAAATCCAGTTTCTCACTTAAAATATTTAAAGCAGAGATGGGGGTGGGGAGAGCAATATTTTTAGGGGAATTCTTATAACCCTTTTGATTAATAGTCTTCAAAGGAAGTTGGGGGGGGGGGGGGGGGGGGGGAGAAAGAATGGAAAAATACCACACTAGCCTAAAATTATAATCTTATTCTTTCTTGTGTGGAAAGTCAGATGGTTTAAGAACTTGGTTTTTTATAACTTGGAGTAAAAACAGAATTCATAACTCCTTCTTAAATTTAAATGAAAACATATTTTGTTTCCTGAGTTACGTAATACTGTTAAACTATACCAAAATTTTGTGTTGGCTTTCTACAATCTTATTTGTGTAAATAATGAAAATTATTTTGAAACAGAAGCCTCTTTCTTGGCATCTCCAAACAATTGCTTCCCATTTTCAAGGTCTTTCAAGGTAGCAAAATCCATCCTTTTGTTATAGAATTGTAATAAAATTGAGGATCTGTCCCATTATGCTGTATTTTAAGCAGCCTTTCCTTTACTAAAAAATACAAAGTCTTGAGTATGAGTGTAGTTATCAGTGGTTTTGGTTGCTCAGACAAAAGTTTGGTGAGCTGAAGAACGTGAACTGATAAAAATACCATCTTTTAGTCAAAATTGCTTAAAGCTTATATCTAGGAACTTTGACTTAGAACATGTTTAATGGAAACTCTCCAGAAATGCCAAGATAGGCTTCTAATGCATGACAAGGCCATTTCTGAGGGAACAAAGCTGCCTTTGTTAGAAGCAGAATACAGACAGCAAAGACTGTCTCTGCTTTTGGGAGCTCATTGGAATTTCTCTAACAAAGAAGAATTGATCTGAATAATTTGTGTAGCATACAATGTGTTTGTTTATGGAAACATCTTGTAAGGTGGCTTCAGAAAGCTTAAGTCTTTTATTGTGTATTTGCCTGTGCATGTAATATGGGAGTTCATAACTGATAGAACACAAAATCACACAAATTGCAACCCGAGTCAGTGTGAGCTGTTAGATTGAGATGTAAGCTTGTGGGGATGCCATAGAGATAAAAGCTTGTGTAGTCTATGACAATACTGCACAATCAATCTCACTAGTAAGAAAAGCTCTCTCTAGTCTAAGTACGTGGTGCAAAAGAGGTCAGTTTCCCAAGAGCCTGTCTTGGGAAAGAGGAGTTACAGGGAAATTTGTGAAATGTCTTGAAGAACAATTGGTCTGACAGGTCAAATCATCAAATTTGTAGGAGAAAGGAAAGCTTTAGCATGTTGTTTCTCTCTGCCATTAGGCCAGCAAAAGGCAAAAAGCTTATGAAATATCAGAGGATTAGCATTAGCAGAAAAAGACACAAACAAAAAGTATTTTGACAGGTTCTGACTGTTCTTAAACTCTGTGTCTTGATTTCGGTAGAGAATCCCCTGTGGGTTTGTGGGGTAGGTTAACATCTTGTCTGAGTATCTTTAATTTAATTTTATATGTGTGAATACATATTAGGAACCAGGTAAGCTTTCTCATAGCACTTTTTTGAAATCAGGTTAGTGTTTTGCCTCTTTCCAACATACTTTTAAATGATGCAGCTTCATCTTTTTCTATAGGAAAATACAGTCCGAGTGTTCATTTAAGAAGTGTGTGTATTGAATCAGTTAAGTAGGCATTAAAAACATTACTTTTAGAGAATGCAAAGTTCTGTTGCTCAGTTTCTTTGGAAGATTGCACCCCCCCCAAAACCTGCATATAATAAAAAAAAAGTAAAAATAAAAATTTAAATGCTGTAAGTAGACCCTGGGTGATTCAGGTGAACTCTAATGAAAGAAAACTATTCATATGTTAGAGATCACCAATTTGATTTCCAGGTAAGACAGTGATACAAGTCATTAGCATCCTTTTTTCCTATTTGGTCTAGACTGATGGTCTTAGTCTCTGTTCTGTATTTTATCACAGTTCTTGCCATTAGCAATTTTTGAAGAAAGCTGAGTAATGTCTCAAGGGCATCCAGCTGAGTGTGGTTACCCTGTTGGATAAGTGACACTGAGGTGTGATCTGGGGGAGAATTTCTGTGCTCTTTCAAAGAAAGTTGTTCGTACTGGATGTTTTGAAGCAGATAAGTGGCTTCCTTATCAGTAAAGCTGAGTGATAATGTTGGACATAGTGGACAGAGTAATGGGAACAAGAGGGACAAAAGTTGTTCCAGATGATTGGGAAGCAGGATGTGAGGCACCTGTGGCTCTGTGCAGAAGCTGGTGTGTTGCCCTGACCCACAGCAGGTGCTGGAGAGCACTCCGACCATACATATTCTTGGGTTTTCCAGGTGTTGCAGAGCACTACTGAATTTACCATTTGTGGTTTGTGCCTTTCTCCCAGCCTTGCTGCATGATCTGCTTTTACTGCTGATGGGGCCTTTTTTGATTGTCAGGAGATTCCAGGGGTTCTAGAG
The DNA here is from genome assembly GCF_929443795.1 of Astur gentilis. Classification (NCBI taxonomy): domain Eukaryota; kingdom Metazoa; phylum Chordata; class Aves; order Accipitriformes; family Accipitridae; genus Astur; species Astur gentilis. The sequence goes on along the minus strand of NC_064885.1, from coordinate 43,776,669 downwards.
GACGTATTGTAGAGCAGTGAGGCCAAAATGCTGTATTTTTTTTCTTTACGTTTTAGATGCCCACAGAACACATTTATGGGTTTGCATCATATTGACGAGTTGGGACTGTGCATTTCTCCTTGTGTTTACTCAGATTGCTTCCTTCGTGATTTGTTCTGACATAAGCGCTCTTTGCTGAACTCTTTGGCTTTAGTATGTAGGAATTATTTGTTTAGAGGGTTCTTCTGGCAGCTGAAATAACTCTCTGGGTTGACCTGCACTGTTTCTTTGCAAATGACTAGCAGTGTTGGTAAACTAACTTTAAAATAATATGCAGTTGGTATTTGCATTCCTAACCCAGTGACTGTTTTATGATTTAGCTTCCTTATTGGAGTCAAGATTAGATATATGACTTCAATACTTGGGAACAACAAATCTGAACAGAATCATACTTCCCTCAGCTTATTTTCTTGGGTGAATGCAACTTAAGAGAAAGAATGCAATTTTTTTTTCCTTAATGAGTTTAGAAATTTTTTTACATGTATATGCATTGTATAATAATTAATTTAGGAAACACCTGGCAATTACCTATACAAAAAGTGCCCTTGAGGAAAATACCTAGTTTTTCAGAAAATACAATAAGCCTTTAGCTTCAAATTATTCACTTAAACATATTGAAAAGAATACCCCAAACTCACAGATATCCACCCATCACCTTCATGGTGTATTTTCATGCTATATAAATAGACTAAACTGTTGCCAGCTGCTGATAACGTGTAGGAGAAGGACACAATAGGAAGATATTCAGGCAGTGACTGCCACAGTGACTGGAGAAGGATGAGACTGTGTGCTCCGCTGTGTGCCCTGCTGTGTGCCAGCCTGTTCTTCCTGACACGGCTGCACTGCCCTCCTTGGTAAACCTGGACTTGGATCCCGTAGCTCTCCTCTCCTGTAGCTCTGACGTGTCACCTGCAGTCACAGGGGAGACCAAAGCAGGGAAGTGCTTTTTTGGCCGGTACCTATGGAAAAGTTTCTCAGCCCCAGATATTCACTGTTGATAGTGAGCTGTGGCGTGGTCACCAATGGGGATGGGTTTAACTCTTAAAAGATGTTCTGAGAACAGTCAGTGGTTTAACATGACATTGTTTTAGAGTAGGAAAGAGAAGTGAAGTGTTTTTCAGTGCGTTCCCTTCTGTCCTGCGTAAAGTCCTGTTCAAGCTGTCCATTGTGTTTGCCATTTCAGATGCCCCTCTGAAGGAGCGTCAGCTAATCATAAAGAAAACTGGATCTGTTCACAATTTGGTTGTCTCTGACTTGTGCGATCCTCTGTGAAATTAAATATAGCTTATGTTAGATTTCACAGTCTCTACTCGGGCATCCTTATCTTTGTCTTCACCACGCCTGCTCAGAGGTGTTGTAAAAGATCACTTTTGGAGAGGCTGTCTGAGAATCCTCAATGACGCTGCGCATGGCACAGAAAGCCTTGGTGGAGGGCATTTGCCGTTGTGTGTCTTGTTACCAGTGAATTTAGCCTGAGCCTGAAGTCAGTTATTAAAATCAGATGAGACTAGAAGCTGGAATAAACTTGCCTTACTTTGTCACTCTGATGGATTGTACAGTATCTTCAGGAAACGCCAACATAAACATAAAACTTCAGTTGTCTTTATGGTTCTTTTTTTCCAATGCCGGATATATGAGATTTAAGTTTTAGTTGCATAAAACTTGTATTTCTTCAGAAAATCTTCGGTATCCCGGGGTCATTTAAATGCTGATGATGTGACCATGTTTGTATTTCTCTAGCATCCTGCCTCCGTGGTGTTTTACCCAGCAGATCTTTAAATGCTTGTCAAGCTTTGCATAGACACAGTTTAATCCCTTTAAAATAATATTAGCTGGTGCAATCTGTTAAGGAGACCTTTGGATTGTGTTAATGATTGTGTTTACTTATTTTGCTAATTAAAATAGACACTATGTAGCTGGATTTTGTTTAGGAAAAAAAAAAATTAAAAAAACAAGGCAACTGATTTGCCAATGTTTTCCACATCCCTGGAGTTGCCATCTCATGCTTTGCTCAGAGTAGACCCTTCAGGGCATTGTTTCTGAAAGATTACGTGATTACTACATTAGTAGTACATTAAGTATCTTGTTTGGGTTTTAGGGGTTTTTCTATTTGACAGTGTAGATATACCCTCTATAGATGAGCTGTTTTTACCACATAATCAAAACCTAAATGACCTCTGTTTGCCAAGATCAAGAGTAACAGATGAAGGTCCTCTCATTACAAACTGCAGTACTGACTGAAGGATAGAGGGAACCCATTCTTTTGATGACTTTTCTCATGAGTTTTCTAGAGTAAATCAGGGTGTTTTTCAACACTTTCTTTCCCCCCCCCCTAACTTCACTGAAATAATACGATTGCAATATTCTCAAGCATTTGTATGCCAGAGGAAGAAAGAATTGAACAGTCCTGCTCAACCTTCCTCTGTGGTAGCGTTGAGTTCACCTGAAAAGACACAGGATACAGGCTGCACCTTTAACCACTTGGCTGTTTTCTGTGTTACTCTGGTTTTCTCTTAAGGCCTTTGCGATCTCTCCCATGTAATACTCTCTCTGGTTCTTCTTCTCTCTTCCCCACAAAACATGATTCTACTTCCTTATCTCACTTGAACTGGCCTGACAGCAAATGCCAGGGAATAGTGAGCGGTCATGTGTATATTTCTCAGAAAAAGGTTCAGTAAAAGAAATGGGAAAGCACCAGAGGCTGTGAGATATCAGTTACAACTGCTGCGTCATCTCAACTGCCTGATTGTAGATGTGCATTTTTATTGATTTTTTTTTTTAATTGTGGTTGCTGAAGCTTGACAATATTAACACTGTCAGATGAAAGGTAATTTAAGTTTCTATTTTAAATTTATTAAAACGGTGTTCTTAAATAGTGGCCATTGGTAACTTACTTTGTTTTACCTCTCTCTATAGAGAGTTCTAGTAATCTTTTTCTTGCCTGTATATGCTTGTATTCAAAACTTCATCTGCATGCTGTCCTCTCGGTATGCTTTATGTCTTGTATTAATGCCAAAATTATTTTGACAAATTAATTGTCTTTGTGTCCCTTTCTGAAAAATTTATGACTCTGAAGCTCTGTACTGTCAATTTATCTTCCTATGGAAATGCAGCACAGATGGTGTGTAACCCAGTGTCTCAGATTCTTAAGAGGAGAGACTCACTGTCAGGTCCCCTTGGAACTTTTTCTCTTGTAATTAGATTACTTTTCAAAACTCTTCTGCCAGTCCTTGGTCTAGGACTTCTGTGTTAAGTTTTTCCTTTACTTCTATCATTAAGTGCTTTTGGAGATACTTTTTTCTTTTTTCTCTAGCTGAGGTCCTCAGCCTAAGAACTGATATTTCTCTAATTAATTGTCTTCTAATGACTGTTTTTAATGTTAACAGTGTAGCTTCTTTTCTTAAAAGAAAAAAAATGCCACCCAACCCCCCAGTTTTTCCTCACCAGTGACTGAAGATGGTTTTTGTTATCCAGCAACAGATAGTTTTGGCATCAGATAAAAATAATTGATTTTGAGATGAAATATTGTCTGAAGCAAGGATTGAAACCATATTTTAAACCATAGGATTGAAACCATATCCTAGATTAATGGCTTTAAAATTGTGAGTTTAACCAAAAGAGTCTTAACAGCCCTCTGTTGTAGAGGGCTGTTGTAGGCCCAGTATAGTAGAGTTTGTTTGTTTATTTGTATCCTTTATTTTTTGCACACTGATGTAAAGGGTTTGGTTTTGGTGCTGGTGGTGTCTGGAGGTTTCCCTCCTTCCCTATTACTCCCTCAGTTCAGCCAGCTGCTAGCCAGGTGAGATGTAGCTGAAAAATACACCGCAGAACAAACCTGGCCATCATTTTCTTTCTGTCACCTCCTTCGCATGCCCATTGGAGCAGTTCCCAGACCTCGTCAAGTGTCAGACCACAAGCAATTGTGGTGACGTACCTGAAAGAGTGTGGTAGGAAAAGGAATTAATAAGTTGGACAAGAGCTGTGGAAGCTGGCATTGCCAGAACTATGGCATGAAGCTGCCATCTGCCATAGTATTTATTTGTACTGAAACCCATCTGTATATTACGTAAACATATTCTCTGTTAAATGAAGAAAACCCACCCCAAAAACCAAACCCACAGCAGCATTTGTAGCTGACTTCTTGGAGCCTCTGGCTCTTCTTCTGTGGCCTAAACTCTGCATACAGAGTTACTTATGTGAATATTTGTGTTTAAGGACAGTAGAACAAAAGTAATTTTAAAAAATTTTAAAGCCTTCCAGTTGTAACCCAAAAACTATTTATTTAGTAGGTATAGATCCTCTCAAGCAATCGTGCTTTGTTGTTGGGTCTTGCAGGGTTTGTTCTAGTCGCAGCTTACGAATCTTTCACCAATTTTCAGATTTACTGTTGATGCAGGAAGCACAAAAGAGGAAAACTGTATTTATTTGCATATTTCTTTGGTAGTAAAGTGGATGGATGTTCAACAGTTATTTGAACTTGCATCTCTGCTTTCCTTGTACAGAGACTGATAAGGAACAAAGAAGCAGCCTTTCTTAGTGAGACTGAGCGATAAGTCTTCAAGAGGTCAGTCTGGTTTTAGAGAACTGCCATTGCCCTTATAGCATAAAAAGTATGTGTAGCTGTAGTTGTTAGTAAGTCTAGAAATAACTGTGTTTAGCAAGGCTGTCATAGTGGGAGGATATATGTATATTCCCTTGGCTCCTCTCCTGTATCATTGGGTCAGCGTGCTTTGTTTAAATGAGATTTTAAACCTCAAATTCATGAGATGAAAGCTTGCATTGCAGATAGATGAGTTGTGTTGCATTGCTCCACGTTACTCTGGACAACGGTGAGGCTGGTCTGCAATTATACCTAGGAAATCTTGTCTGCTGAAGTGTGGTATTTGCTATCCTATATGTCATACTGTAACTTCTACTATGGGTGTGGCCGTATCAATATGAAGATCATGTATACAGACGTTTATATATACATTTTATAGGACAAGCAGCTGTATGTGCAGCAGTATCAAAACCCGCAACTTTCTCCCTACCTTTAAGCATGTGTGATAGTTTGCTGCCCTGCATAACTTTGTCTATAGATGTGTAGGAAAGAGGCTGAAGCGTCTGCGGCAGCACGAAGAGAAGCCCAGCGGCACTTGAGGCAGCGCTGCGTCGTCTCTGGCAGCGCTGCGTCCTGCCCCTTGGCCTTTCCCCTGACGGGCATCGCTGCTCTCCCTTCTGGACAGCGCTTGCGCAGGGCTAAAACAGTGTAACGTGCTGATTCATACACTTGCACTTTGAACTTGCTTTCCTTGGGTTATGGACGTTAGGCGGTTGCCAACTTGGCACAGGTGCCCTCCTGAGAAAGACGAACCTGGGAGAGTTTGCTGTCTGCGTCTGGCGCAGGGCTGCTGGGAGGTGTGCGGCCGTGGCAGTACCCACTGGGCTCTGAGAGGGAGCGGGGCAGGAGCCTGATGGGGGAGTTTGTCATTTGAAATGAAATGACACGTTCCAGACTTTCTCTGGAGAGTTTCCTGGGCACTCTCTAAATCACCGTTATTTCTAGACTGTGGTGGAGAGTTCCCTGGCTGATACCTTCCCTCAAGACTAAGCAATGCTTAATTTATGTTTTCGTATGGTTCATATTTTTGTATTAACAAAAACTTCTTCCCAAATATCAGGATTGGTTAGTTCTCTTACTGTGAAGGTGCAGGTGACAGCCCAGGTTTGTAGAGCGTGAGGGAAGTTATGCATCCAGTTGTTCTCCTCCATTCTCCAAGGTCTCTGCTTGCTGTGTCTGTTAGTTGGCCATTCTAGCAAGTGTGTTATATGGGAATAGCCTCATCCCTGTTGCTAGAAAGTTCACAAAATGATTTATAAATTCATTGTTTGAGACAAGCAAGAGATCATTTTGTTCTGTGACAAATGAGTATGTAAGTAACTTTTCAGACTTAGGGAGAGGGGCAGAAGCACCCTGCTTCTTCTCAGTAGTATAAAAAGCATTATTTTGTTCAGCATGGGAAAGGTTTTTAAAATGAGGACTCCTGTTGTGATGTCTCCATAATTTATCAAAAAGATTTACATTTCTAGTGCCACAGAGTGGTCTTTGTGGGTTCATTTGTCAGTGGGTATTAATTGGTTGAATCAAGATTTGTTTTTCTGAAATGCATACCATTGAACTAGATGCTATGAGCACTTACCCGCTATCTGAAGAATCTCGCTGTAACAGAATATATTGGCAGGGTTGCCATGGCCTTTTTATTGTTCTGGATTCCTGCCAGAATACTATAAATAGTTGAAAAGGCAAGTGACTTGCCGTTAGGATAGTTACTTGTGGGTAGGCTTGCTGAAAGTTGTTCCAGTTTGTTGCAGAATAAACAAATAGGCTGTCAGGGTCTGTCATTTTTTTGTGTTTGGTTTTTTTTTCTTTTTTTCTTTCCCCCCTTGTTTGGTTTTGTAGTTGCTCAGTGGATATTACCTAATAAAAGGTATTTTTATGGACTGTTAGCTTTGCAGTGTTTAGTGTTACAAATATATGTGGATGTATGTATTGTTTTCTATTATTTGGATTGTGGTAGTTCCTGTAACAAACTGATTAATTTCAAACACCTGTGGATGCAGTCCCTCACTTGATTCACCCTCCTTTCAGCCATTCTTTTCCTAAAAGCTCTGATTCAGCATAAAAATAAGGCTGTAATTTTCCCCATTTTTACTATTTTAAATTCCCTCTCTTCCCTTCCCCATTCCTCCCCCCCCCCCCCCCAAAAAAAAAAAAAATTAAAATAAATAAATAGTGATGCAGATGTTAAGCTTCTGTTCCTGATGAGAAGATTCAGATTTGGAGAGGCTAATCAGAATTTTTTTATGACTTTTTTATCTGGAGTTATGTGGAATTGGTAATTGTTTTTCCAGTTCCTTATCTCTAAGCGGAGGAAGCTAAATTGTACTTGCTTCCACTCCAATGGTTTTTTTTCCTGTTAACTGGATAGTAGTGTGTCAGCAGCAACATCCCTACAAAGCTAAATCTGCATTATAATCTTCTTTATGCCAGATATACAGGTCATTATAACTTGGAAAACATTAAGCAATAATAATAATAATAATGAACTTTGAAATAAGTGATCTACAAGCCAGACCACAGGTCACTTCCACATACAGAATGGCTTTGATGGTGATGGACTGATATTTTCAGTGACAGAGCAGACCAATAGCACTGTCCAGAAAGGTGAGCAGTAGAGGATTGCATGGACCTGCAAGGAGATAAAAAATTAGTACTGTAAGCAGTAGGAAAAAAGTCATAAATGTTTGAGAACCTTCATTCTATGAGTGCTATGTAACCTGTATACAAAACTGCAATGACATCTGGCCCTCTCACCAATCTGGTAATGCTATTACGTGTATTCTGTCATTTTGCAAACAGAATAAAATGATTTTATAGTAACTTTATCAATTTTTTTTTTCCTCTTAGCTCTCTTGGGTGCTGATCACCTGGTTCTGGTAACTTCTGGTGTTCCACATTTACTTCAGTTTCAGACAGAACTTCAAGTCTGTTCGTTCCCAGTCTCACTCACAAAAAAGGCTTTGGTATCAGTTTTCTTCTATAGTGACCCCTGATGTAAATGAACTATTTAGATTTTTTGCAGTACCTCCGACCTTTCTGTATATTCCTTTTATGTCCTGTCATTTGATTCTGCATGCTTTTTGCTCCCAGATAATAACTGATTCCATAATATAATTATTTTTCTAACTCTAATTTGGCCTGCCTACTTAACGTCTCTTTTACCTGCCTAATCAAACTTTTTTTAATCCAGTGCGATCTAGTTTTGGAATATCCAGATAGCAAGATACAATATTTGTAAGAATGTAAGTCCTGCTCAGTTAAGGGAGAGTAAATGTTGAGAAGAAATGTGGATCAAAATGATTGATATTAAGGCATTTATTTTGTATATTTCTTTATGGCATCTGATTAAGTAGAACTTTGTTGATGGGAGTTTTGCAGTTGTAAATGAGACGTAGTTTAGGCCTTATAAAGGTGAATTGTATGGAACGGTTCATAACACTGTGCATATACCAGTGTGCATTTGTGTTTATACAGCTGAATTAACTAGAGTTTTTGAGAAAGTTGTGGATATCAGTCATTGATTAACACAGTGCAGATGAATGGGAAGAAATAGCTGAAGAAAATTGCGTGAGCAAGTATTAGGACTGTTGTTCCTGGTGGTGATTACCAGCTTGTTAATGATCTGCCTAAAGACATGGGAAAACCCTTAACACCAAAAGTTCAAGGAGGAAACTCTTGTCATAAAGACAGGGCAAACTCCAGTGTTGGTGAGAATCTCTAGTGTTTCTACATCTTGTGCTATAAAAAGAAACAAACAGGAAATTAATTAAACCTACGTTTCTAAATTTGGTACATAGCCTTTAGGGGAGGGGGAGTTTTAGAATATTACAAATTGGATGTTTCGCTTACACAACATAAGGGCAAGATGAGGGAAATCAAATGCTGTCTTATGATGCTGTTTGACTTTCACTTAACTGGTTCTAACTTTAACCAGAAAAGTTCCAGACTTAACAGAAACAAATGTTTTGCATAAATCCTTCTGGTGTTAAATAAAAAAAGCCAGTCACACAGCACAACTAATTGCAACTACTAATTTGTAGTTGGTTAAATTGAATGTAATCACTCGATCGCTGATCTTTATGACAGAATCTGTCCTAAAATTTTAAGTAAGAAGTTTTTATGATGTGTGTGGTTCACTGATTATATATAGTAATTAGCAGATTGGATGCAAAAAAAGACAACCTTTGATTCAAGCTTTGATGCATGATTTCCAGAGGTAATATTTCTTGTAGTACATGTTGTGGGGGATGGGACTTGGGTTTGCTGCTTCTCTCTGCCCCCTCTTTTTTCTGTTTGTTTTTTTTTTTTTAAATCTCCTGCTCTCCAAGATTTTTACTGTTCCTTACAATGACTGTGACTACTGATGTCATTGATGAAGCACCAGATAAATTCTAAAAGTGGAAGTTCTAGCCCAGCATGGTCAAACACCTTGTCAGCATGCCATAACATACGGCAGGAAGAAATGTTGTATTTCCTAATTTCATGAGGAAAGTAAATTGGCAGCATGCTGAGTTCTCCCAACTACAAATGTCTTGAGTAGAGCAGAAACGAATTCCAGTTGTCTGCGGTTTTTGGTGGTCAGTGGTTGAAGTCTGACTGTTGTGGTTCATGAGAAATTGTAGACTGTGTGACTTGGAGACTTTCCTTCCCTCCCGCCTCTTGGACCCCAGTGAAATTTCAGGCAACTGTTAACTTCAGTGTTTGTCCATGTATTGTATGAGATCGCATAGCAACTTAGTATGCTTTGCCAGCTAGTACTGTTCTTGATACTAAAAAAAAAAACAAATACGTAGCATAATACAACTCAGTGACAACTTGAAATATTTTGTGCTTTGAAATAAGATGGGTGGAGGACAGAAGGATGCTGGAAGACTCTGCCTTCCAAATGTGGCAGGCTATTAAAAAATACTGCTGCACCACTTAAAGGGGAAGAGCGGGTGGAAAACTGCACTGTAGTAGGCAGTGTTATATCTATTTGTAGGCAGTGTCCTGTTTTTCATTAAATGGTAATACTGATAAACATCAGTCAGTTCAATCTGCAGTTACTGTGTCAGAACTTTAAAAAACAAAACCAAACAAAAAATCCAAAACCAAAACAACTCCTCCGCCTTGATTCTTTTGACTGTGTGATTGACCAAGTGAGAATCTGGCAACCACTCAATTTGGGCAGCTGCTTCTAAGCACACCTGGAAAAAAAATTCTTAATTTAGTTAACCCATGTTGTTAAACAGTGTATGATAAGCTTCTGTTCATCCTGTTCTCGTCTTACATTTGATGTTTGTAAAACAAACTATAGAGAATATTGGTGCAGCACTTAAAAATGAAATGCTGCAAGGTGACAGATTTTGAAGAGCCAGTGTTAGTAATGAGAAAATGTAATAAGGGACCAAAATAAAATAGAACTTGTTTCAAAATATTTTAGCTTGATGTGAGATGATGTGTTCCAAGAATTTTTTTTTATTAGCTGGTTTACTCTAGGGACTTCAGGATTCTTCTAGTGAATCATCTTGTATAAAGGCTGCAGGCAAGACTAGTATATGAGAGATTTTCAGCAGCTTCTAGATTTTTAAGGATTACACTGATATCAGAGTGTCAGTGCAGGTAATTCTAGTGACCTGCCATAGTTGGATCTGTGTGATCCCTTACACCCCAAATAGTAAGACATTTCTAATGAGCATCACAGAAATAAAGGCTTTTTTTCCAGGTGAAATCAGAAATGTAAAAAAGGAGTGGAAAGTTTTCAGAGGCCAAAGGGACTCGCATGTGGAACAGAGGACAAACAATAGGGAAGTTCTTAGAACAAGCTTGTTTAGCGGAGAAAGTCAGCTCAGAATTTTGGTTTCTGTTCCCATTTTCACTGTTTCCAGTCGATGTTTGTTTTCAGTGGTAGATGAAAGTATTTGGTACGTGAGCACCTTGTCCAGCTCAGCCTGCTGTATGTTTTTTTGCTGTTAGTTCAGCAGTTCACACATAACTTTATTTCATTGAATGTTCTGGGTTTGTACATCCTTTATTACAAGAGGAAATGTGTTAATGTGAGCTTGAAGTTGTTTCCTTTCTTTTTCAGCCCTGTTTCTGGACATTCTAGTCTAACCAGATCAGTAATGCTGTTTTGGTTTTGGCAGCTAGAGAATGGGAAGTAACTTTGCCAGCATTGCTTATGTTGAGCTCTGCCAGGTGACACTGGCAGCCTTTGACTTCTATCATGTAAAGATTTCCCTTATTGTTCTGCCAAAGGAGATATGATGTCACCCTTTCACAAATCATTCAAGTTGTCATTAGTTTACAAAAGTCATGGGTTGCGTCAGGTGAAGTGTAAATGTTGCGAGAGAAAATCTGCTAATTTTTTTTTGAGTAATTTATTTTCTTTTTTCACAGGTTCTTTAGAGAACTTGAAGCAAGACATCAGAACAACATCTTTATTGATGATATTAGTGATATAGTTGAAAAGCATACTTCTTCAACATTTGATCCATATGTAAAATACTGCACCAATGAAGTCTATCAGCAGCGAACACTGCAGAAATTACTGTAAGTACTGATTTTAAAATACAATTGCAAAATCACCCCCTTTGTAGTAGGGGGCTGTGCAAAATCTGTGGCTTCCAACTAAGCATGTACTTACATGCGTAGCTTTTCTTAATGTACACAAGTTCCTTTGAAGTAATCAAGAGTGACAGTGTGGCTGGCTGCATAGTCCAATCCTATTTGTGGTCATGTGTTACGTTCCCTTTCCACTGGTAAGTACAGCTTAATTAGTGTCAAGATATACTTTCCTTGTTTGTTATGTATGAGTCTGTCTGCACTCAGTCATGTATGGGAGAACTTGAGGTTTCTAAATCTCAGTACTGGTCTTGCATATCTACATAAATAAAGCTGAAGGTTTAGTTGGTATGACTCCTTCAAATCACACTTTCCTATTAATAAAATTATGATTTATTTAAAATCTAGCAGCTGTCACAATTCTTTGGTAAAACATACTGTTTAATTCTCTCCCCCTTTTTTCCCCACCAGAGCCACAAATCCAGCATTTAAAGAGGTGTTATCACGGATTGAGTCCCATGAAGATTGCCGGAATTTACCAATGATCTCTTTCCTCATTCTTCCCATGCAGAGAGTTACTCGTCTTCCCTTACTGATGGATGTAAGAACATAGTTATTTTTCTGTTTTTCTTTGATGTATGTTCTTTTATGTTAGTATTCCTTCCTATTCCATTCGTAGTTCAACCCAGTCTTTTGTATCTTCTTACTTACACCAGGTGCAGGGCTGTAGATACTGGTCTATTGATTATGAAGTGCTGTAGCATTTGTTTGGTTACTGCGATGGGTACCTCCTGCTCCTGATACCTCATTCAAAAGTTGAATATTTAGACATTTTCATAGAAAAATTGTACAGTAAAGGGTCAAAATGATCCTGAAACCAAGGAGGAACCTAGCACAGAAATTGTATATAGTGTTAGGATTAAAATTAAACCCTGCAGTTTAGAAAACAAGACTCCCTAACATTTAGATTAGGTAAGGGTCCTTTTGCAGTAAATACTTTCAGGAAGAGGGTTGTTAAGCTCCTCAGTTATGAGGGTCACAGTGTAACCCTGCAGAGTGAACTCCGTTCTCAGGGGCACGCGAGCTGTTCGTGACTGGAGCAGTATTGATGTGCTCGGTTTCACAGCAGCGTCTTATGCTGTGAGATGTTCCCTTCCTGTGCAGGTTACCGGGTGACTTGGGAAGCGTGGTGAAGTGCAAGTGAATATTCGTGAAGCAGAGTTCACACCAGGGCTTGTGGTATTTCGGTTAAGATGCTAGAACTACATTTATGAGCTGGACAACCAGCAATAGTGGTTGGGTTTTGGTCATCCAAAAATCCATGCTCAGATTCTAGCATTGGTAGGATCCAGAAAGAGGACTGATAATTTTGTTTTCCTATATATTTGCAAATTGTGCACTGATGAGTTTGATCATCTGGATAGTTACTTAGTTCATTCATGGACATTGAATACTCTTTGTAGTACATTTCTAGGTAAAAAATGGAATAATAATCTAGTATTATTTTTGGTGTTTCAGTAGGTATGCGTTCTGCTTCTTGGTTTTTTTCTTATCTTCATCTCCTTCCTCTCTTTGGCTAAAAGACTCTAAACAAGTGAACTAAGCATTTTATTTTCCACTGTTTCAGTTTTGTTTATTTGTTTTCTTGGAGATGATTGTGTAAACCTTTTATTGAGACTTCAAAGTGAACTTGATTTTTAAGGCTTCAGTACCAGAAATAAGGCTCTAACTACATTTAGAGAGGAGGGAACATAATTAAACCAAAGACTAATTTAATGTGAAATATCTTACGATGTTCTTGTTTCTCAATCAAAAAAGTGATTTAACTGGCCTGTCATTGATTCAAAATGCCTGTTTCTGGTAGGGCTTCACCTTCACCTCTGACTCGTATCTATTGACAATTTATTCTTAAAACCATCGTGTAAGTCATAGATCAGATTTACTTTTCATTACTTTCCAGCACTTCTGTGTTTGGATGCTGCAGCCGTCTTCCCTTCCATGTGTTTTTTTGTTTTAATAAAATAATACTGTTATGTATATTTTTCAATGTTACACATAACAGTGTAGCCTTAAGAGCCTTTTCTGTTTTTCTTTTGGAAATACTTACCTTCCACAAAGAGGTCAGAGAGAGGAATCTGGTACAGTTTTCTTATTGCAAGTATGGTTGCACATAAATTGGTATCTCAACTTCCAGGAAAAGCTTAATATTGAAGCAGGAAGAACCTGTTATGCACAGCTGCAATGGGATTTCATTGTGGCTTGCAAGAAGTTGGGACACGAGATGGCAGAAACTTTCCCTTTCCTGGAAGGATGTGGCTGGCCTCTTCCACTGCCATGGCTGGAGGTTGGCCAAGAGGTGCCAGACATCACTGTGCTCCAAAAAGCTTTCTAGGGAGGCATTCCTTAGTGTGACAGAGCACTCTGAAGGAGGGTCTTAGTATTCCCTCATTTATCCCAGTCTACAGCTGTGACTTCACCTCCTTGATTTCAAATAATACGTATATAAAATTCTGTATTTGTTACAATCTGTGCTGCTTAGTCCTCTGAAGTAACTGACACTTTGTTTCAGACTATTTGTCAGAAAACTCCTAAGGATTCATCGAAATATGAGAACTGCAAGCAAGCTCTGAAAGAAGTGAGCAAGGTGTGTTCTTAAAAGTTTAATCTGGATGCAGAATTTGTTCTGCTCTGTTCTCCTTCCTAAATTGTACTGCATGCTTTTGTCTTTCAAAAATCCGCTGTGAGAAGTGGCTGCTTTTGGTTTTTGTTAGTCATTTGATGTTGTGCTTTAACCCCAGCTGGCAACAAAGCACCATGTGGCTGCTCACTCAGTCCTCCCCCCTCCAGGGGAATGGGGAGGAGAATCAGAAGAAAAAGGTAAAACTTTGTGGGTTGAGATAGGGACAGTTCAATGGGACATCACAAGGAAAGAAGTAGCAGTAATGACAATAATGCTGATAAAAGAATGTATAAATCGAGTGATGCACAATGCAGTTGCTCACCACCCAGAACCTGATGCTCATCCCCCACCCGTCCTGAGCTCCCTCAGTTACATACTAAGCATGACATCGTACAGGTATCGAATATTCCCATGGCTAGTTCTGGCCAGCTGTCCTGGCTGTGCCCCCTCCCAGCTTCTTGTGAAAAATAACTCTTCCCCAGCCAAACCCAGGACACTTGAGAGTTAATGCTCATGTTTATTACTCATTTTGTTCGCCTGTTTCGTTGTGTAGTTGGACAAATGTATTCTGTTTGCTCCCAGTCATTCCAACAGAAAACCTTATGGTGGACCATAAATATAGAAAAACCCAAACCACTATCCTGACAGTAGAGAAAAGAAAGTCTGAATCTTCTAAGCAAACTTAAGCATTCTTTCTTCTTTTATCGTAAGTTAACCAGGTCACCTTCTGTCAGTTGTTCAAAGTTGTTCTCTTCTCCTCCTGTAGTCATGCTTTTTTGCCAAGAATTGGTGGAAGAAGAGCACAAGTCCATTTTCCTTCCATGTGTAGATTGTAAATTTCAGCAGCATTTACTTGTATAATAAATTCTGGTTCCTTCCATTTGAACCTGAGTAATCAGATTACTGATTTTTTATTTTTATTTTTAAACTGGTGGGAAATTCCAATCCATCTGTTTAATGTATTTATGTTCTGGAAATAGATAACTCTTTAAAACAGAACTTTGTGGTATGAAAAGAAAACCTAAAGATCTAAGGACTGGCTCTTTTTTACCTCCAAGATCTCAGAATTTCAGAAACTATAGTGCATCATAGACTGTTGTGGAATGTGAAGTACTGGGCGCTGTTTATTAAAACAAAAAAAATCTTTCTCTGCATGTTGGGCTAGACATTACCTTGAGCCTTGAACATTCTTGCCTACTTTAAGGGAAAAATTGATGTTTTCCATGCATAAATAATGCAAATGGGAAGAGCACTGAAGCATTAAAAACTAAATTGTTTTATTTAAGAAAGGCCACTCGGGATCATTTTTATGCCTAAATTACTGTCTGTTTATTACTTAGGAAAATACCCTAAACTCGGCAGCACTGTACTGCTGCCAACACAGTTGGGTTTTTCTGCAGGAACAGTGCGTGGTGTGTGAAGTGTTTGATTACAGAGGGAGGAAAAGGCCCGTTGGTGGCTGGGAAATCCACGTGTGATGTTGCGGGGCCAAGGGGAATGCATTTTCATGTCTTTCTGTCTTCGCTCCCCTGTTTCTACGTGCTCCCCACCCCCACGTGCAGACTTCAGTAAAACTATAGCCTGCTTTAAAACTGCATTTTGAAGGTCAGCTGCAGTAAAACTTATTCTGGGATACTGTTTGCCTTCGTTTAACAAGATGGTACTGTAACGTTTGCTTTGGAACTTCCTCCTGTGAATGAGTTGGGTGTGCGAGGTAGACCTGGCAGCATGCTGCACTGATGGGTTGGTCTGGAAGGTTGTTTATTTTGGAATTGGTCATTAACTTGGATCAGAGAGCTAGAACTCTTCCCAGAGCTTTGGGCTGAACCTTTGTACCATCTGGACTCCCCTGAGAATAAATAATTATCACAGTATCATAGGATAATTCAGGTTGAGGTGGATCTCAGGAGGTCATCCAGTGCAGCCTCAAGGCAGAATCGGCTATCAAGTCCAACCTGGTCACTCAGGGCCGCATTCAGTCTGGTCTTGAAAGCGTTATGTCTGTGACCGAGTGTGAAAATGTCAGTTCCTTTTGGAGTTTTATGCTTCCCCAGAAGAGCGTTTTATAAAGGAACAAAAGTTTGTATTGCCAGTCTTGAGTACATTAAACCTGTTAAATAAATGTCTCATTTCTAGCTGGTGCGTTTATGCAACGAAGGCGCTCGGAAAATGGAAAGGACAGAAATGATGTACACAATTAACTCCCAACTGGAATTTAAAATCAAGGTATGATGATGATGTTTCTGACCACAAATCATGTAGCATATGAATAGCTTTGACTACATCTTAAGTTTTGATAGGTTCATTGCCAGCATAAACAAAGTAAATTGGTGTACGCTGTGATATTGACAGGACTTTTCAGTCAGGGAGGACAAGTTCATATTCTGGGGTTGCTGAATCCCTGGAAACTCAAAGAGTAACTAAGGGCTGTTGCATCTAACCAAGCAGATGAAGCTTCAAGTTGAGGCTTTTCAGGGAAAGAGAGTATCGGGTTATATATTTTTAGAAAGAATACATTAGCATTAATTACTGCAGAATGGGGTACGTCCAGACTCTGGATTTACCTTTGTGGACGAAACCCTGTCCCTGTTGGGAGTGACTAAACCGACTAATACCAGTCATGGCACAGTTTTATGCTGTTTTATGTAACTCATAACAATGTGCGTGATGGTCTTGTCACCATTCACACGCAGAATCGCATGTTGCCTCTGTGTCCCCCCTCCTTGCCATCCATTTCCTCAAGGTTTGCCAGGCCTTGAATTGTTGGGTTTTTTTCTCTCTTCTTCCTCTTCACGTAAAACAAAAGCGGAAGAATGGACAGCATCATTTCTGATTTGTACAAGAATTGGTGCAGTTCTCAGCTGCAAATGGAGGCCATGTCACTGAACAGCACACCTGGTTAATTAACTGATCTGTTGAAGTCTCTTGTAGTGTGGGAACTTGCTGGATGGATTAAAAATAAATTTTTGGGGGAGGTGTTGCATTGCAAAGCAGTTCTGTTTCTCATTTTGGCATGTTGTCTGGCAGCGTGTGAACAAGGTCTGATAAATTTCATCACATGTGAATTGATGTTTCTGTGAGCTGTAGGTAGTTTTGAAGTTCTGCTTAGATTTCTAACTGCAGTTGAAGAACCACCATGTGTTTCTTTAAAGAGCGAACTAGGATTTGTAATTGATAAAGTAAACAGTGGAACTTCAGTAGCATCTTCATATCACACAGTAATTCTTGCAAAGAAATGATCTCTTATGGCTGGATAAAAAACAAATTGGTCAAGTACTTTAATTAGAAGGGTTATGTTACAGCAAAATGTTTTTCTAATTGTCTAAACCACGACACTAATATATATTGTATTAAGTATTCTTTGCCTTAAAGACAAAGATAAGTTGCTGTGAAGATTTTGCCATTAGGAGAGAGGCCAACTGCTCCTGCTTGGTGATGAGATGTTCTCATGTACGTGATAGGAAAAGTATGCCCAAGTAAATACTTAGAGACCAGGGAAGGTTCCTAATAGTATTTGACACTCTGGATTTACAGTGGCATGAAACAAAAAACCAGGCCTGTTTCAGGTCACCTTAGGATGTGTTTCTTAGAATTATGATCCATTTCTACAAGATTGTGATAGTCTGCTGTAAAAACGGTCAGTTTGAGGAGTCATCCTCAAAGTAGGAAAAAATAGTAGGAAAAAATAGCAGACATAGTCACAGTTAGTAGGGGTTTTAGTGTACTTCCAAGATACTTGAAGTACATCTACTTTTTTCTAGTCAGTGTTTGTTAAAATACCATTTCTGTAAATAATGTCTCAAACCATTATATAATGAGTTTTCTTTTGTGAGAAGAGTTTATTATCATACATGTAGTAAGAAGAGGTTCATGTTTTTAAAAACACAGTTCTTTAAAGGGTCTTGTTCAGTCTTTGAGGAAATGCTGTCTCCAAAAACTAGTTTTTCAACTTGTTTGAAGTACTTTTATTTTCAAACTTGACATGATGACAACAACAATAAATAAAACACTTCTTAACAAGTGGCATCACTACATTTGCTAACAATGGTGATTATAGTATCAAGTCTTTGGAGAGTCTAAAATAGAGTTTTGGGTAGTCCGAAGTCCTTGGGTGATCCACTTTGTGGTTTTATTCATAGTTTTCAGATCTACAGACGTACCTAATGGTGTTTAAGTGCTTAAATGGTTTGTAGTCTCTTGCTCTCCCTGTGGAAAGAGGATGCATGCTATCGATCCTGACTTTGCAGAAGCAAAAGGCCCTGTATAATTCTCTGCGCATGCTGTAACTAGCAGCTCTCGCTAGTTTCATGGGAGTAATAGCAACTTCATGTATTTTGTTTATCTGTATTTTTTTAATGCAAGGTGTTTTTTTTTTTTCTTTGTGCATCTTAAATATAACCATTTAGTGGTTTAGACCTATCTGTGGTTTGAGAACTTGCCAGCTGGCATATAAAAGGCTGCTTGGCCACATGTCAATACATTTTTAAGTTCCAACAGCTTGTTTTATGTAGAAAGGAGATGGTATACATGATGTACTCTCTTTGGCAATTAAGGAAAAATTAATATTAAAATAAAAACAAGCTGCCTCTGGAACATAGTCAATTAGGAAAATGTGATGAACTCACTCGGAGTACAGATTAGAGGAATTCTTAGTTCATCCTCAAATAGAAATTTTTAAAGTACTTTTTGTCTGTAAAACAATCATCATGGTGCTATAATTCTGTTTTATAACCATTATAAATTAGGTAGACTATTTCTGTTCTTGCTCAACCTCATGGAGTGTTTTGCGATTTTTGTTTATTATTTTATTAGATATAACTGTAGAGTATTGCATGGGAGGACAAGAGAAGCTACTCAGTATGTCACTTGTACATGGCTAATCTGTAGAATTCAATTTTTAATTAAGATTCAGAAGTTTTTATTCTTAGATTTTCATCTTTAGCACCAGAAAAAAATGGTGGTGTTTTTTTTTTTTCTGCAAACATGCTTTTGTGTTCATGAAACAAACTTGTTTGTGACTTCTGTGTTCAAGGACCATCTAGCTCAAAGCCTTTCAATTTTGTAAAGTCACAAAAAGCGCAATGGCATCACACTGTTAGGGTATGGGCCGATGTTTCACAGTCCTGTATCGTCACATGGAGCCGTTTCTGCGCTGCAGGAAATGTAAAAGCCATTTGTTTAGAAAATTCGTTTTCCTGTTACTTGAAGGTACTGAACCAGCAGAGTTTTGACTGAAAGTATGCCAAATTTTTTTAAGCCAAATGTTGGTATAAAACTTTGATTTCAGGGGTGGAGCTTGGGAGTTCTGCTGCGAGTGTCATGTCCGCGTACTGAGCTAAATTGGCCTGTCATAACCTGTGAGGTGTCTGTAACAAAATGACCAGCCATAAGAAAAATTACATGATACGGTCCTAGGAGAAAGTAATAAACTTGGATTGATAGAAGTCTTAAGTTAGCCACTGATCTGAGATGAGTGACAGTATCAATCAATGAACTTGAAGCTGCAGTGATCTATAACCAGATTGATTTACTCTGACTCACTAACACTTGGATAAAAATCTATTTATGAAATATGGATTTGAAACAAAATTCTGCATTTCCAAATTGGAGTATATGATAAGCAAATGCATTTAATAAACTGATGGGTAATACAAAACTAGAAGCCTGCAAAGAAGTCATATACATCAAAACAGAGTATGTGAGCTTAGATAAATTGGGAAGAAACGTCCAAAGGGAATTTTGTCAAGATTCAATTCACTAATACTGTCTTGGTAGCATGAATGCAAAAATACTAGGAATCAAAGCAAATAAATGAAACGTGTTGGTATTTATCAGTAGTCACTTTGAAAGAATACAGGTTTTGAAAGGTACCTGGTGTAAAGCTACAGTATAGCAAAGGCCGTGTTCCAGTGGATGTCTGTGTTCAAGTACCAGGTGAGGGTGGACATCCATTACTGCCTGTTCCGGGTATGCTGGGACACAAATCAGTCTAGGGCAAGGGTAGAAAGTGTAAGGCTTCTTTAATTTGTAACAATTTGCAGTAGTTCTGGAGGGCTACTACGCTTTGCAATTTTGAGCAACCTTCATCTGCCATCAGTATGCTACCTCCTAAGGGAAAGCACGAGGAAGAGTTCTGCGGTGCTGCGTGGTGGCAGAAAAAGCATCTTTGGAAAAATTGCTTTGTTGTGTGCCATTTTAGAGTCACTGTAAAATTGTACCTTAGAATTCAAAAAGAAGGGGGTGGCTGCACATGAAATCAGGGAGTTGTTAATTTGTTGTTCCAGCAGCAAGATCACAGTCAAAGCACTGCATTTTGGTTTTGGCATACTACTATGGGGCAAGTATTGACAAGTTGAAGTTAGCTCAGCAGAGGGCAGCTGAAGTGATTAAAAGGTACAAAAGACACCCCATGCAGAATGAAGACGACAGCTTGACAAGCTGAATGTAGAAATATTTCTTGAGAAGCATGTGAAAGGTGCTTTAAATGAGGGGGAAAAAAGCTGTTGTCTGCATTAGTCTAATCATGCAAGACCGATAATGAATTTGAACAGCAGCAAAGAAAGGAGGAAGTTTGATAAGCAGAAAGCCAGTTACATTGAAAGTAGAAACAAAAATTTTGTTATTTTGCTTGGGATGACTGAAAATACATAAGCTCCATAAAATTTAGCAGTAAGCACCCATTTACTGCAGCAGGTCTTAGGTACAAATGTTAGTAAGCATGGGCAAAGCGGATGCCTCTTCTTTTCCAGCGGCAGCATGTACCTCCTGCTGGAGAACCTGTAAGGTACAAGTTGTGCAGCTCAGGCTTCCCTTGCTGAAGTTACCCCCTGAGCCCAGTCCTTTTCGGTACCAGTGGGGGGAAGGTACCAGGTATCTTCAGATGCCCTATCCAGCATGGGGGCGATACTCAAAGTTTGTACATAGAGACAGAAGTACCAGCATCTTCAGTATTCAAATTAGAACCCAAACAGGTCATTCCAGCGATGAGGGGTGAAACCTGCAGAGGAGGTGAGTATCTTTGCTTATCATATTGCCTAGTGACAGCACAGTCCAGCAGAAAGAACCTGTCCACTGTGTGCCGTTGGAAAAAATGTTCCCGCATACCAGCTCTGCTGGGTTCAGTGCTAGCGACAGTCAGTGACATCACTGACTGAGGAACCCTGGTCAGTGGGACAGCTGCAGCGCCGCAATGGACCTTTGTCTTTCTGGCGTCGTATGTCGTGGTACAGCTTCAGAGGTGATCTGTTCTCTGTATGACCAGGACATGCAGTCTTGCATCTCCCTTCATGGTTGTGGCCCAGAGAAACAAAAGGTCCTTCTGTGGTGTCTCTTTCTCCCGCAGCTGGGAATAATTTGGATTAATAAAGCCTGGTCTTCACATAAGGCAGCTATGATTCTCTCTGGCTTGCTTCAGCCATTGCAGGTGTCAGTCCTCACCATATAGAGAAATGGAGATCCTGCTCCACAGAGTCTAGAGTTCAACTACATCAAGTAGGTAGGTGAAGAGTTAAGAGGAGCTATAGTATCCTTAATTATTCATCTTAAATAAAGCTATGACAGTGGACAGATAACTGTATGATATTTCAAGAGCTCCTAATGAGAATAGCAAGTATGTGGAAAACTTCCTGAAGTTCATTCTGAGGAAAGACAGTTATTTGTTAATATGGCCTTTCATAAGCAGGGATCTAAAGAGACATGCTTTAAAAACTTTCAGACGTGTCTTTCAAACCACTGGTGTATTTATGATGTCATGAGCAAACTCTTACTGTTTTGGGATTAAAATGGACAGCTTGTTCATAACCTACATATCACATACTGCTTTACGCATTCTTTCACAGAGCAGTGTTGTAACTTCAGTTTGTTTAGAGCGTAGAAGATGGATGTTACCGCATTTGATTGCTAAGCCTTCTGGCATTCCTCACCTTACTTTTTAAGGGGAAAAAAAGTCTGCATACTCTGAACATCTCAGTAATAATGTTCAGTACTGTATTAGGACCAATCTAATCTTATATGCTGTCTCCGTATCTGTTTATGTCTGTTTTAACGTACTCACAAAGTACTTCAAAGTGGATTGTACAGTGTATTTCTCTGTTAAAGGATTTTTATATTTCTTTTATTCTGTGTGTGGTACAGAATGTACCATCAGAAAGAAGGCACAACATCATTTTAGCTGCCCTGAGGGATGTGATGAAATGGAGTTTGCAGTAGTCCTCATGTTGGAGATAAGAAGCTGAAGCTCTTCTTTCTGACTGTTTAGGTAGAAAAGCTGTGAGGTAACTAGAGGAAAATACAGTGTTTGTATGTGCTTAAAGAATGACTCCTTATTCCACAAAAACTTACATATTCGTGGAAGAAAGTATTTTTAATCTCCTTAGGAGACCTCATGTAGTCTGTTCCATCCCAAGTATGACCAATCAAGTCTGTTCGTTTTTATCTTAGATGAGTGATTTTTCAAGTATTTGCAGGCTATTACTTGTGTATTACATGAATTATGAAGATACCTTAAAACTTGATAACTTCTGCTTTGTGCTTGTACTTGTGATCTCTGAGTTTTGAGTTTATTCAAGCATTTTTCCCAGAATATATATAGTAGTCTGTTACCTGATTTTTAAAACCTCTACTTTTGAAAGATTAAAATGTTATTTTCTTGCTTTGTAGCCATTTCCATTGGTTTCCTCTTCACGATGGTTAGTGAAAAGGGGCGAATTAACAGCATATGTAGAAGACACTGGACTTTTTTCTAAAAGAACTTCTAAACAACAGGTGTACTTCTTCCTCTTTAATGATGTCCTCATTATCACCAAGAAGAAGAGGTAAGAGCTTCACCAATATAAAATTGCCTTTGTGTTCAACTCCTTGAATCACAGAACAGCTGAGTTATCCTTGTCTTAAAATTATCGTGACTGTTGTGTGTGCCTCACCCTGGGCGAAATGAAAACTGAAGCTTTCTGGCTTTGGAACGGCAAACTTGATTGCATCCGCAGCATTTTTACATATTTTCTAGTCACTTGTTTGAAAGAATGAAGGAGATTCAAAGAGTGGACCTCGTACATTTGCAGCATGAAACAGGAGGAGATACGGACTAAACAAGTTTCAAGTCCAGTAAACACTTTTAAAGCTATTTAGATGTTTTAATATGCTGTGTTGGAGAAAGTAAATGAATTAAGATAAATTTGAGTTTCTAATATCACTCTATCAGACTGCGTTTAGAAATGTCAAGTAACTACTTGTTAAACAGGATTTATTTTTCGCAAATGCAATTGAAATTCCAAATTGTCAAATAAATTGCAAAGTTCATCCTTGATGCCTTAGCAAAGGGAGGAGTTTTGGAAGGATAAAGAAGTAGTAATTTTTATTCCCCTCCACTCTTTCCACAGTTGGGCTAGTTTTGAGAATGACGTATGGGATACAACTTCTAACAGTCTCCATTTAAATTTAATTTATCACTAGATTTGAGGGGAGGTTTAGAAAAATTGAATTGAATTGAACGTATATCTTCTGATGTTGCTATTAGATGATACTTGATAGATAAACCTTATTCCTGAGGCTGAAAACTGTTTTGAAGAACAATTATTTTGCATCTGGGTTGGCCAGTTAAGCCTAATACCAGCTATTTTTAAAAGATACCCTTCTGTGAAACTTGAAATCCATAATTTAAATAAATTTTGAGGAATGAGGTATGATATAAAACTTGGGAAGAAAGTGCCAATATTTAAGCAAAGAGAAAGCTAAATGAAAGTGGAGGGGAAAAAAGCACTTAAGGGGATTTTTTGCAAAGATGGGAAAAAAAATGAATAGATTTCTCGCCAGCTATCTTACTGATGTGAACATCTTTCTGAGATTCAGTGTTTATCAAAGCTTATGCTGAAATATTTCTGTGAAAGTCCCATGTTAAATCACTGGCAGCACATCACAGAGTTGTATCACACTTTTTTAAACAGTGCATTTCTTTTCTTATGGGACTACCGTTAACACATATTATTGTGTTGGTAGCTAAGTAAATGTTTGAGTTGGGAAAACAGTGAAGAATATATTAACTGTGTTGTTACATTGTTTATTGGTTTCCTATGCGATGGCTTGTTGTCCAGATTATAAAACAGATTTTTATAACAACATCTCTTATCCAAACTTTGGGGTTTTGATTTATAACAGCTTCCAGCTGTTGGAATTGAAATGTCCTAAATGGGCCCAGAAGCCAAAATTAAAGAACACTTCATGTTAATGGTCAGATTCACACAGTCACTCTCCGAAGACCCCTTAAACAAATGGATGTAACTGAAAAGGACTAATTTCTGTGAGCCTCCCAGAGATTCTGAGTATGAAGCATGTACTTTGCCCAAGTGAATAAGCTTATTAATAATATTAGAGCTTTTGGTGATCTATTCTCCCACCCGCAGTGTTACCATGGACGCCACAGCAGTGGACAGAAATATTTGTTGCTAGTTGAGTTTAAATGTTTGTATTTTTACTTGAGCAGTTGCATTTCAGAAGATTCTTAACATTGCACAAAAAAACCCCCACTCCTCACTACTGTGCTAAAAATACCAATTACTTAGTGCTCCAATCATGCTGTTTAATCTTTACCCAGAAGTTAATCTTCAGCTATCCCGTCTGAGCAGTTTGCCATATATGTAGAACCTCGCACACGCAGCCAGCAATGGCTCAGTCCCGACTTCTTAAAGGCCGGGCTTGATGGTACCTGCTGGAGGAGTTGTGTTGGTGACTGTGAAGTAAATTGAGTTCACTTGAAGTATACTTGAGTGAGTAAGCTTTCCAGAAACCTTTTCATAATGAGAACTGTTACATTTTCACCACAAAAAAGATAAGGGAGGTCTTGTGTTGGTGTATACTTAGGCATGCTCCAGAGTTCTTATGTTTCAATTTTAATGATACTTTGTTCATCATAATCTTCCTCAGCTGCAATTTCATCTCCTGGTATGAAATCGCAAGGTTTAACTGTCTTCTGTTGCTCATTAAGTAGGTTAAACGGAATTTAGCTACCAAAATCTTTTCCTTTTTAATGGATGCTGTGTGGGTGTATCTCATGCCACTATGAAATATTTCAGAGGCTTATGCTTTCCGTGTCAGCTGCCGGATGGTCTGTTTTTGTGTGTGTTACAGATACCTTGGTAATCATTTAGGCTCTGATATGTGTGCTGTAAAGCAGCAGCATAGTCAGTTGCTTCATCACGCTTCCCCTTCGAAAAAGTAAGGCAAACGGCTACTGAATAAATACTCAAGACTGGTTGTTGGGATTAGGCTAAAAAGGGACACATGAACTTGAGATATATGTCATTCTGCACCAGATTTTGGAGAATAATAAAAACCTGCATTTCTGCACTGCTCAGCTTTTAGTTTATTGGGAACTTTTTTCCTGTTCAGTAGTCCTTTCTTGTAGCTCCTTCTGCTGTGTAGAAACAATCTGTTTTTTTAAAATGTAATTTAAAAAAAAAAAAAAAAAGACAGACTCTTAATATGTGAAGTTTTAATGCATTACCTTGAAGAGAGTAGTCAATGCGTCAGGCTGTCCAAATCTTGGTGGAAAGGCCAACTTTTATATGGTTGGTGCACAAGAAGATACCAGTTAATTCTTGTTCATGTGAACACGGATGTCAGTTGGATTATGCCATGAAGCGAAGAGGTGGGTGATGTCAGGACTGCTCAACGTACTCTTCCAGGGTTACCTGTGCAGTCAATGGAGAAGGCAGGTCCCCTTAGAGAGCAGTTCGAAGTAGCAGCCTAACTCGGCTTGCCCTCTAGAAGAGCATCCTTCTCTGTTTAGGTAGCTCTGGGAAGTTAACTTAGAAACTTGTAAAGTTAAGCACTATGAATACTCTGCAAAGATCTAAGTGTAGACTGACTTCAAGTAACCTGAATATTTCATGTATTGTTCATTCAGCTTTGTGGTAGTGTTTTACCCTTTAGTTTCATTCTCTTAACTCCATTCTCTTTTTGTTCCTTTTCTGGCTTCTGTTCTTTTTTTATTTACCTCCTTGCTGTACTGTGAATTGTCATCATTTTGGCCATGACATCCACTGCAGGGACCACTAAACCAACAGCTTATGCTGACACTGGATTTTAAAGGTAGCATTCTGACAAACAGAGTAACAGGCAACATAATTCGTATCTTAGAGTTGTTCTTTCAGGCTGCCTCACAATTCATATGCACTACAGGACAATTGTTACTTGTGTCGTGCTTGGGAGATTTGCTTTCTCTTGGGCTAGTGAAGAAACTATTCCAAGTTCCATGAAGAATGATGAAATTAGTGCTTTATTAAAATATAGAACACTTGAAATATACATGCTACTTTTATGTTTGTATGCATTTCCTTCAAAATGAGTTTCCAGTTTTCTCCCTCTCTCTAAAACCACAGGTATAAGTGTGTCATCCATAGCTCTCCTGCACAGCTGAAGAGTGTAACTGTTGGGTTTAGATAATGTATTTGTCTGTTGCCAGGTGTGGTAGAGTTTCTATAGTGGACACTTTATAACTGCTGCAGGAGAGAAGGCCAAGCTAAGGAGATGTTTTCTCCAATACCTTTTGCAGGCTTGGAAGCATACACTGCAACAATATTCTGCTAAGAATAGGATACAGCTAGCTTTGAACTCTACCAAAAGTCAAATGCCTCCTTTTATTCCTCACACCCTCCTGGGACCATGAAGATCTGGTTACATATTTTAGTTGTTATTGCTGCCTATGAGCTGGCTCTGTGTTCTGTGGAGTTCAGGAGAACTCCAGAATTAATAAAGTTTTGTTATATACAACTCAATAGCTGCCTTATGCGGCTATTCAGAAAATCCACCAGTTACACCCTCAGTGCTTTTAGAAGATTTCAGGTGAACTCCAGAGAGGCTTATATTTTTGAATGAGTGTAGATTTATTGAATATTCCATTTTCCATAATCCCCTAAGGGTACAACTAGAATCCTGTCTTAATGCCTCTGTGGCTTGTCAGCTCCTGAGATACCTTGACAGCGGAATGCCACTGGACTTCATGCACTGGAAATCACCCAAAGGTTCACTGCTACTTGGGAATGTTACCAGTTCAGAGCTGCTTGCAGAACTATGGTTTTTCTCAGGGTGCCAGTGGTGATTCTGTAACTAAAGTCAAGCACAAATGCAAAGTAACTTCTATGGAAAACCAAGGATTTCAGAGTAGCGCAGCTGGAAAGAGAGAAGGAGGTAGAGAGACTGACCACATGCTTTCTATTAAAGTATAGGTGGCCTAGAACAGATATTTGGTCTTCATACAAGTGCCTCTAAAACTTGCATGTATTCCCTGCAAAGGGATATAAAATAGTCTTGTTGTTTCATGTTCTGAATCTAAATAAAAGTTTAGCAAAAAAAGTGCAGTTTTAAACTGAAAATGAATGTTGGCATGTTTGTATTACCTGATTACAGTAATTTTAAAGAATGTGTTAAATGTCCTTCCTGTTACTCCTGACTGAGTGGATTAAGTTTCTGTTTATGTACATCTGCTCACTCCAGCACTGTCAGCTTTGTCAGCATATTTCATTATCTGTTTGGAAGGAGGAGAGTTTGTGGGCCTCACAGAGGGCACAGCGGGTAAAAAGATGAGGACTGCCTAATAGTTTCAAATCAGACTGTTTTGTTGAATGGGGATAAGAAATAGGAAGGACTTGTAGAGGTTTATCTCTGTTGATTAGTTAGTAAAGAATGCATTTATTATTCGTTACACAAATATGTAACTACATTTCTTTTTCAGATGCAAGGTTCCCAAATAATTACAGCGGCATCCCTAGCTGGTTTTGCTAGTTCTGTCCTTGGCTAAGCAGGGATTGCCTAGACTAAAACACTGAACTGACTTCTTTAAAAAACTAAACAACACATCCACCCACCCCCCAAACCCCACACCAAACCAACCAACCAGCCGCCTTTGCCTGTTGTAGAGTGTATAGTTTAAGAAAAAAGAAAGAAGGAGAAAGGAACTGATAAATATTAGATATAAAATGTTTCTTCTTCTTCAGTAGGGACCCACAGCTACTACAGATGGGACTTGAAACAACTGTCCTCAAGTAGTATCTTTTTGTAGATAAATGAATTAACTGAATCTAGGAGTGGATTTAGGGGAATGTGAAGCCTAAATCCACAGTCTCTACTCCCTCCCCTCTCATAACCTCTCTTAAATTAAGATTCCTTTTAGCATCCCTGGATTACATGTGTGGAAATTAGAATTTAGCTTTCTACATGCTGAAATATTGAAGATTCTCCCAGCTTCTCAGTGTGCTTATGTTAAATTCCTTTAATTGGACCAAAACCTATTTATAATCTGTATTCTTTCTACTTTGGGACCCAAGAAGTCATGTGTAATAGTATAATTAACTTGGCTTCATTTTTGCAGAGCTCTAAGAGTTTTTTGTCTCCATTTTGTTTCCTACGTGACTTGCTTTTTAATTTTTTTATTCTGAGGAACATGGAAACAACAGTCTGATCAAAAGCTAGGTTAATCAAAACTGTGTGGAGAGGTTTTAAAGCCATTTTAAGTTATTTTGGAAGTTTTGGGTATGTTTGTGCCTTTGTCAGTGGTCCCTTAATGGGGAGTTGTGATTCCAGCCCTCAGAGTGGAAAACACCAGTGGATTGTGGGGAATTGTTGGTACCATTTTGAGACTTGGAGAAAAAGAGACAGGGAAGAAAAGTGCTCTTGTGGGCTACAGTGATTTCAGTCCTCCAATATGATAAATCTTACAAAGCTTGTCTGTCATTGGTTCTGCTTCCTTTGTAAAGCCCTCAAATTCCTCAATAAAAGATGAGAAGAAAAAATAGTTGCAAGAAGAATTTAAAAAGGAAAAAAAAGAAATTTGCATCATGAGAAATAGCAACTGATGGCAAGAAAAGAGAAGCCAGCTGAAAAGTCTTTTGTTTCCACTGAAGCTTGTGATCGTATTTCCCAGAATTGACTTATGTGTGTTTGCAAGTTTAGCAGGATATATCATGAACCCAGAACACTGAAACTTAATTACCTCATAATTTCATGTAAGCTTGTAAACTTCTTCAGATTTATTGCCCTACACTGGTGCAACAAGAAAAGATAGAAAAAAACCTGCTTACGCAGGCATAAAGCCAGTTCTTCCTCCTAGCCCATACATTGCTGTGTCTGTCAAATTTTGCAGTAAATCAAATACATCAAATTTTAAGATGTAACTATACATGCTCCTCCTTAAAGTAAAATCTGTTTAGACCTCAAGTCGTGAGTGAAAAGCTATGCTAGAGCCTCAGATTACTTAATGTGGTTCATTAAAATAGTTTAAATTGAAAAAATACTTGAGAAGATTAATTTTGCTGTCAGAGATATACAGAAACTTAAGCACTGATATGATGTGAATCAAATCCCAAACACCTGGAACTGAAGTCTTCTGAAATGCTGATGGTGACATACCCGTTTCTGGCAGGTGCAAATTGAGCATATTCTTCCTTTATGGTTGCTCAAATATTATAGGAAAATGGAGAGATGATGACTTAACATCTGTTGAGATATGTTATTGATACAATATTGATATATTACATCAACTATGTTTCACAACTTTAAAAATTTGGAATGCACAGTTATTTTCCACTTGAAAAAAAACCCGTGTTTCCAGTATTAGCTTGATAGGAATAAGTAGCAAAACCAATAGATAGGATAACTGGTGGAACTCATGTAAGAGTGCTGAAGAATGCTGCTTAAGATGACTGGATATTCTGCAGCTGAAGCAGATGTTGTAAATATATGGTAATGGATTGAAGGACAAGGAGGTTGAAGTAACTGGTCCCTGCTACCATCTATCACTGGTGTATGTGACAGTGTGCCTTGTCCAGACAGGCTTCTTCCTGTCTTTGCCATGTCTTCATCTGTCAAGATGATCTTGACTAGCTGAAGTGAGTCTCACATTTAGAAATAAAAGGCTGCTGTTCAGGGAAGAGTGCATTATTTTCATTTAAGTCCTTCTGTTGTTAAAATCGGTAACACTTTTATGTTCTGATTTGTGATGTCTGCTGTTTTGTCCATCTCTCCACCTGCATTTCAGCCATAAGGAAAGCAAAGCTTCTAACTTGCATCATTTCTGAGAATTCTTTCTAGTCGTTTTTGGGAAGTTATTAAGCATATGTAGTAATCTTTATTTGTATCACTTAAGAGTTGGTATATTTATTTACAAAGTCCATTCTAGAAAGCAAATTGCACAGTGCATTTTGCAAGACCAGAAGTGTATGACAAGCCTTTGCCTGTTCTAAAAATTCACAGTTGACTAAGGTTATGTTTCAGAATAATAGATTTTGGACTAGATCTACATGCAGATTGACAAGGAGTACAAGCTGATCCTATTTAAAATGAAGATCAATAGTGTGTATGTGGAAGCAGTATACGTACCCATAGTTCTACACGTACAGGAAAAGGGAAATTTTACTTTCTTTTCCTATAACATTCTAAAATGAAGGTCTGTTGTTCATTTGAATCTACAGAAGACAAAAGTGCAATTCTCTACTTGCTGTGCCTGTTTTCAAATTTAGTGGAGTTAAGTTGAGCTTGCACCACTTCAGGAGCACCAAGGTCACTTAACTGCGCTGCCAAACAAAATTCCACAGGGTTTAAAAACCGATCTACTTTTGTATCTTGGAAAACTGGTAGTTTAAAAAACAAACAGAAAAGATGAAGATCTGAGGTATCAGAAGAGTCATGCCATACTGTGCAGCTAAAAGTGGATTCTGTGACTGAGTTTGCTTCTAGACATACTTAATGGAAAACTATAAACTTGTGGGTTTTTTCCTTCCCTTCTTTGTTCTGCAGTGAAGAGAGTTACAATGTCACAGATTATTCTTTAAGGGACCAGCTGGTGGTACAACAATGTGATGGTGAGGACCTGACTTCTTCTCCTGTAAAGAATGCTTCGACTATGCTCTACTCACGGCAGAGTTCTGCAGCTCACCTCTTCAGACTAGCGGTCCTCAGTAACCACGCAGGAGAGAAGGTGGAGATGCTCCTGGGAGCAGAGACTCAGTAAGTAAATCGTTACCATTTCTGTAGTTTTTCACCTGATGATCTCAACAGGCTCTACTGCCCCGGCTCCTGTCAAGATAGTATGAAATGCCCAGCTTCTGTCTGGCAAGTTTAAATCAAAATTAAATGAAACAAGTTCCCAAGCAGGCAGTCTTTGTGATGTGTGGTCAGCAGTGACCACAGGAGCACTACTGCAGAAAGGATCCCTTATTTGTCGTGGACCTTGTTAAGCACTCTCTGTGACACCTGCCAACTGCTCTGATTTGCACTGTTTGTATTAAGTGGATACTTTCAAAGCAAGGCAAGGTAACTTTGACAAGCTTTTCTGATTTTTAATGAGTGGCAGAGCAGGACAATGTGCAGCTTCAGCTTATGTAATATCCCCCCAGATACTGGAATAAATATTTATTGGAATAAAATAAAGCCTCTGCAAACCTAGTGCAGTTTCTCTCATGTAATCTTGTCATGAGGGGACTCAGTGGCTGTAAGCCCGTGGTGCCATGTTAGTGTCACTCTCTTTCCTTGAAGTTACATTGTAGGAATAATGGAAAATTGAATGCATATGTTGAAATTCTATAAATTGAAGTATCTGTTATTAGGCGCTGCTGTTTTGGGTCTTCAGACCAAGAATTATCTATGCCTCTGCCTTGGAGATTGCCAGCTCCCTAGCCAGTGAAAAATGGTGTGGCTGTGCTTTGTGGAGTGTTGCTTTTATACCATTACTGAGAGAAGTAACAATCCATTAGAGGGTAGAACAGAAGGGAAAAATGACAAGCAAAGCATCACATGTATGTGAAACTGCTGTGGTCTGAAACAGAGTTCTCCACAAAGGCA
Source organism: Astur gentilis (assembly GCF_929443795.1). Classification (NCBI taxonomy): domain Eukaryota; kingdom Metazoa; phylum Chordata; class Aves; order Accipitriformes; family Accipitridae; genus Astur; species Astur gentilis. The sequence goes on along the minus strand of NC_064885.1, from coordinate 43,744,978 downwards.
CCATTCTGACATTCTGTGAGCAGCCAAGTGTCTCTTCTAGACCTACAACTGAATGGAGAAGTACAAAGTCATTGGTGGTGTGTTTTCACCACCTGTGTTTGGTTAAGGAACAAAGGAACAAAAAAGAGGTTGAGGTAATGCAAAGGGAGTCCATGTTGATGGAAGGTACAGTAAATTCTAGTCACAGATTGCTTAAGTTCTTAAAGGATTATCTGTGATAGCTTTGCATAAAAATGCTTATAAGAAGGAACTGAAGATCTTGGTGTTGAACACATTTTTGCAAAAGAGCTGAGAATTGACATATGACCATTCATAAACAGTGCAGAGGTCTGTCACTTTCTGGGTGGAGGGAGTTTTTGGTCAGAGGGAAAGTACAGAATATACACAGAAAGTGTAATGTCCCTGAAGTCAGCAGAGTATCAAAGTGTAATGCAGGCTGAAGATCTGACCTAAAAGAGGTCTGTGGAGAGGAAGATGCACATTTGTGGCATTGAGTGAAATACTGCGCAGATGTAGTTTGTGATTTGATTTTGTACTTTGTAAGCTGGAGAATTGGCCTAATAGAGCTAGAGTTATTCAGACCTCATCAGTGCAGATTTATATGTAAAAGGGAAAGTTTCCGTATGTTACACTCTGAAGTTCAGGCAAGACTACGTCTGTAGCTTTTCTGCAGTCTATGCAATAATAATGCTGGATTACTGAATCCCTTCTAGTTGTTACTGCTGAGGCAAACAAGCAAGGGCTGCAGGGCAGAGATTTAAGCAGTTTGGATTTCTTGGGGGCTGTGGAAAGAATTTCCATTTAAATTTATTTTCAGTTTAAGTGATATCACAGTAAAGAAAAAAAGAAATCAGAGTTTTGCCACATAATGCAACTGTTAAGTAAACTACATGATCTAGTGATTACATATTGCAATATGGAAGTTTCTTACTGTTTAAATTGAACTACAAGTATCACTTAAGTATCTTGAGTGACCACTGGGTTCTGTTGTAGCTTAAGTACTTTTTTTTTTTTAAATACTTCTTTAACCTTCTGAGAACTGGAAGTCAAGACACAGGTTTTCTGCCTAGCTTACCTGTTAACATAGTGCAGTTATCTAATAATCATTATCTCCAGAGAGTGAGTGCCTGAAGTAAACCATAACAGCAAATAGCATACTGTAGTTGAAAGCGCTGGATATATATGCATTCTGCAGCTTGCTTAAATATGTAGCTATCCTACAAATAGTTCGGACCATTACAGACCTCAAAGAGCAGAACTCAGTGCTGAAGAACTGCAGGTTCTTAAATTTCTAATGAAAGGTCCATTACAAGCAGTCGAGAGTCCCAGGCTCTCTGTAACAACGTTCCCATCTCGTCCCATGGCGCACTGTGCTGCTGTGCACACTGAGTAATTGAGCATGCGCATCTAAGTGTAACACAGGTTACTATACGAAATGTTGCTTCTACTGTTGTAGTTAAGGGAGGCTTTCTTGATACTTATCTTGATGAGAACACCTTGAATAATTTGACTGCAGATTCAATTAAGCTTGCTCTGTCTCTGGTACTTCTCTGTGCTGTTTTTTCTTTAAAACAATAAAGTATCTCACCCTAATCTCACCCTCAGTTGTTTTAGCAATGTGGCATTTATACCATGTTATCTGTATGTAGAGCACAGTAGTAGCAGGAGGCGATAGGCACGGGTGCATCCTATGGCATAGTGGTGGTAGCAGGCAGCCGTTGTTAGGGGGGTATGAATGCAGAATGCACTTGTCCTGGAGCAGCGATTTGTGAATTAATGATTATAATGGTTGGATGGTGCAGAAGTGGAAACAGTACTGGATTAAATGGGAGGAGGAGTTTGGCATTGCTTTGGGGAAGCTGTGGAGCTATGCTGGGATAGAGGTGGTCCTTGTTCTCCTGATGCAGTTTTGAAGAGTGTTCTGCTTTAGAAATGAGCAACAAGAAGTGTCTTGTTCTTTCGGGTGCAAATATCCGAGAGGCCATAATTTCTCTGTGGTGCCATTAACTTCCATGCAACCCTTCACAAAAGTGAAAGATTTTATCTGTTTTAGTGGAAGCTGGAGGCGGGACAGAAGACATGAAACAGACTGCTCTAGATGTATCCCAGCCTGGAAAAATTTACAGTGTTAGGTTTGCTTTCAAAGTTTAGAATAACCCTGAAAGAAACTATAGATCATTAATGATTTCTATTAAAGGTCTCATTATAAAGTAAGCAGATGATTCAGACTTGTTTGGAAATGCATTTTTATTGGGAAAAAAATGCAGTGCATTTTTAGTTGTCTGGGCTTCTCATGAAAAGACATTCTGTTCTGCAGATTTATTATTGATTTGCTATATACTGTTTGTAATAGAAATAGCAGCCTAGCAGATTGTCATTCAGAGGAGAAGATTCTGAAAATAATTACTTTATTTGAAAACTACCTATTTTTATAGAGTATTGACATGTATACAAAAGGTACAGAAAAACTTTCTCTTAACTTTTGAGAAGGATGGGAGGGCAATCTACAATAGGCCAAGCTGGGTGGTTTAGAGGGCTTATGGAATGGAGTTTTGCATATGTAAAAATTGAATGTTTTCACTGATCCAAAGATTCCTAGCACAGTTTGATCATGTTTTGTCATTTCACGTGGTGTCTGGTTCCCAAGTACCAAAGTACCAGCGTTAGGTCAGGAACTTTATATTGCCCTGTGAATAAGGCACAAAATATACAGTACACATAGATTATGAAGAAGTATGTACTTCAAGTGGGAGAGAGTCTGGCATTATCCCATTTTTCTCGGAGTTGTCTGAAAGGAAATGTAATTTTCATGTTGAGAATGGTTATAGGGAAAGGAAAACAAGAATCTAAATAAGACCCGTTTCTAAAAAAAAAAAAAAGCCACAAAGTTAATTAATAAGCGCATGCAAAATTGTATACAGACCTATTCTTACTTTGGCTGAAACAGAACAAGTTCAGTACCACCTACTGTTAAATGACTGAAATGTCTAAAGTAGCATGTGTTATAGTTTTGGCCATCCGTATGAGACCAACAGGTATCAAATGTTAGTAGGACATGTGCAGTAGTTCCATCTTTGAGGAAGAATGTGTGTTGGGATTTAAAAAAAATAGATCACAGTTTCTTACTAAATGCTAAAAAAACAGTATAAATATTTCTATTCAAAATAATCGGTGGGGTACTTTTTTCATTCTGAAAGAAGCATGCTCAAAGACTTCCATTCTGAATCCCTTCACCCCCAGGACGTTTTGCTAGTCTGTGAACAGAAAAGAGACTTCTAGAGCTAGCTGGAAGAAAGGCCATGAGAAAGTGTCGGTGTTCTCAGAAGAGACTGATGAACTTTATCGTGGAATGATGCGTAGTGGGATGTTGCAAACTGGACTTCACATGCTAACTACAACCCCTTGCTGAATTGTCTCCTCACTTGCTGAGCGATGGTGCATCTTGGAAGTTGTACTCTAGAGAAGTCTCATAATTTGTCTAAATGTCCCATTTTCTGACACTTCTGAAGATACCATAGTGCTGTTTCCAAATGGAATTTTCTTCCTGTTTCAGATGTTTGAAAAAAATTGGGTCTCAGCAGAAGGCAGGTGTTCTTCATTATTTTTAGTTAAAAAACTGAAGTTAGCCAAAGCTAGCAACAGGAATTTTTTTTTTAGGGTAGGGGGAATAGGAAAATTCAACCCTGCAACTCCCCTGTGTTACTCTAATCTGTACTGATAGCAAAGCCCTTCAACAAACATGGGCTAAAATCTAACTGCAGTGAAATATTTGTTTTAGGAATCAAGCTCAAATTTTGGTTTGTCAAAATTCAAAGTTATAATGGTTAAGTTGTTATAGCTCAGCCACTAACGGGGGTGATTTAGGATTAGCTTTCTTTTTCCTTTACCGTCTGACATCACTTTAGCTTGTTCCACTCCCTTCCAAAATTAGTTGTCAGTAATTTGCATTTCTGTGATTAGAACCTAGGTAATTCTTTCTGCTCTCCTCAGAAATACTGACACATGTAATCTGAGATTGATTATGGTTTTCCTAGGTTATACAAGGTGAGATTCAAATGACTAATTTAGGCATTTGTTGGGTACTGGTTTATTTGTGCTGGCTCTCAGATTTCCCAAATGGACATCTGGAAACATAAATGTGACCAGCACAGAGAAACCTTGGTTTTGGTTTGGTTTTTTGGGTTTTTTTTTTCATTCTTGCTTTTCATTCCAAGATCGGCCTTACTCACAGGAAACCTGTTGGTATTTTATATTAAAACTTCTGTATTGCATTTAGCAGATTCTTTCTACATTAGATGGATTTCTATTTTAGTAAGATTACTAAATAAGTATTAGTCACAGACACTAGCAGAGAAATTTACCTGCATTACTTAAAAATAATTAAAATTAGAGGTATATAAGACATCATGCCAGTACAACCCATGTTTATAGGCTTTTTTGTCCAATCCAACCGCTTAAAATAATGAAATATGTTTGAATAATATGTTGCTAGAAGTAGTATCACACCTTCCGGCCGTATTTTGAGAGGAGGAAAAAGGAGGGTTTGTTTTGTTTTCTTTACTCAGTAAGAAAGAGGAAAGATTTAAATACAGAATCTTGAAAAGGGGAGTAGTCTTGACCATTATCAAGGGTGTGAGTTGCGAAACTGAGTTTTGTCATTGCTGTTTGCAGGAGTGACAGAGCTCGCTGGATTACAGCGCTTGGACAGGACAGAGATGGGCAGAAAACGGACAGGACAAGTAAGTTACAACTAACAGCATTTTGGAGAGCTTTGACAGAAGAATAGAAATGCACTGCCCCTTAGTGGGGATGTGAGCAAGTGTAGATTATAAATACCCTTAGAAACACCTGTTTATTTTCCTGGGCTCTATTAAGTTGCCCTCTCTTCCTGTGCCCACGGGCTTCTTTGAGGAGTTCTGTTTCACACAGTAATTTGTTTGCATTGATTAACTCTGGTTTGGCCAGTGTTTCAATCTGCTAGCAAAAGTGCAAAGTCCCTTCTCTTATGTGTTTATCCCAAGTTTGTGTGTAATTGCTCAGGTAGGAAGCCGTTTGCATAAAACACTGCCTCCTTTGGTTAGGTTTGGGGTTTTTTTTTGGGGGGGGGGGGGGGGAGTATACTCTTAAATTTTTAAAAAATAAATTGTATATATTATTTTAATAAAAGATACTCTGTTATGTGAATTGTTTAATTCAGCCTGGCTTATTTCTTCCGCAGCTTTGGCTCAGGTAGAGATCATCAGAACTTATACAGCAAAGCAGTCAGATGAACTGTCTCTTCAAGTTGCTGATGTTGTTTTGGTTTATCAAAAAGTAAATGACGGTGAGTGAGAATTTTGCTGTCAGTAACTGTCTGTCACCACTGCAGGTGAATCCAGCTAGAAAAATTTGCTTCGTAATAGCATTGGCTGTACAATGAACAAAGGTTTAGCTTCCAAGAAAAATGTGAGCATTTCTGTTCAGGTTTCTGAAGGACAGCCTCTGTTTAGGCAACAGGTGGTCAGAGTAACTCATCGGCTATCATAGTTGATAAATAGCTGCAAAAAGTATGTGCTGGCTGGTTTTGATATGTCAAATGTCCACAGAAAACTTTAATTCAACCTAAAACCATGGACGTCAGACATTTTAGCGAGTGACCACCAGGTTTGTCTAAGAGAAACATAGACAGTGTTGTGTCATATACTGTGCTTCACTGCCTGTTTAGTACAAGGGGTCTAGCACAGGGGTTTTGCCTAAGTTTTTTATAATACCAAGTACCCTGAGATCAAAGCTGATTCTTGCCTGGATGTGCAAGTGATTCTACTAGCATCTCATGTGTTAACTCAGGGATGCTTGAAGCTGTCAGCACTTGAAGTACTAAACCCTAACTTAATGATGTTATTCAATATTACATATGAATCCAAAGATCCCATCAATTTTGCTGCATTGCTTTCTTTAGACTGCAATATTATATTCTTCATACCATTTCAAACTATATTTGAATTACAATATAAAAAATTACACTTGTTTAATATTTACATACTATTTTGTTCCTAGTCTGCCTATATAAAAAAATTATCTGCCAAACTGATCTTAATCTAGTACTTTATTCACTACAAAGGTAAATGTATAATGTGTATGATGACTGTGTCAGCTTTGCCTCCTCAAGTGCAACACACACAGTTCTGACGAAGAATCTTTAACATTACTTGAAAAGGTTTGTTATTCCATGTCTGTTCACCCTTCCAGGTTGGTATGAAGGGGAACGATTGCGGGATGGCGAAAGAGGTTGGTTTCCCATGGAGTGTGCTAAAGAAATCACATGTCGTGCCACAATTGACAAGAACATGGAAAGGATGGGACGCTTACTTGGACTTGAAACCAATGTGTAGACCGTTTTTGCTTCTTTGTACTATACTTCAGGATTTGCACTAACTGCTCTCAGTGGGGGCATGGATGCATGGCCTACAGCACTCGCATGGAAGATGCAGGTCACCAATGCAAAAAATGTAGTTAACAGAGCACTGATGTTTTGGATACTCGTCCCTTTTGATCTTGCGTTTTGAGAGCTCTGAACTGAAACCTGGTTTGACCAGTAGCAGACTTCAACTAGAAGTAGCTTCTTAGGCACTGGAGATCAGCCACGCATCTTTTTTTACTTGACTTTAGTTCTTCCATCCCTGCCTCTATGTATTCTTTCTCCATATGTTTCTGAGCATTTTGACTTTCTTTCAGAAGCAGAACTCTGTGTAGCAGAGAGACTCAGGAGACTGAACACCAGGAACTCACCCAATCCATTGAGCTGGAGGTGAATAGCAACATTGGGGGTTTCCGGCTCCTAAGAAACTGCAGTATTACATTTCTAGTACCAGAGAAGTAAGTTAATGGGATACTTCCCAGTTGTGTCAAAATCTGCGTGTAACAAATGAGAATAACCAAACCCTGTAATTCATAAAGGACTACCTCTCCAGCACAAATCCAGGGATGTCTCATGCATTGTAAGAAGTAACTAGATCTCTAATCGATGTTAGAAAAGCTGACACAAGTTCCAGGGAAGAATTCGGAGAAGTGCCTCCAGGGGTGGTGGTCTCTAAGACAGTGTGTTACTCATTCAGGCAGCTTAGACTTTCTCTTGTCGTAGTGCTGCAGTGGTGAAAGGACTTCTGAAAGCAAGAAAGAGGTACCAAACTCTGCAAAATATGTGATGCTTATTATGTTATTCTCAGATCCATTTTAGTACAGGTATTTTGAAGGAGTAGAACTGCTGGAAATCTCTCCATTTTGCTTCTCTCTTCCTTATGTTTAACTAGATCTTCATATCCAGTTAGTGCTTTAGAGCAAGGGTTTTGATGAGGACTGCAGAAAAGATGAAATACTCTGTTTTGGGCTTGGGGGGTTTGTTTTGGTGGGGTTTTTTTTGTTTTTTAGTCTTTCTGCTCTTCTATGCTAGAAGAGATGATAATTTCCTTCTGTGGAGGCAAAATGTTCAACTGAACTTCAGTTTACCTACATCTTTAGCATTTGCTAGCATCGTGTTGAATCCACAGGCAAAAAAAGAGGGAGAAGTGAGATCCGTAAAGTGTTGTTAAGGTGCCAGGTGGTCTCATCGCTGTTGTATATATAAATGGTAAGACCACCACTGTGGAAAGACCGGGAAGCAAGATAGCTCAGCACCTCACCTTGGTATTTTGTTGTCCATCTTGGCTATCATCTTCTACTGCTGACTTACTTGATGTCATTGGATGCTTCAGGCAGGAGATCAGGAGAGAGGGCAAGAGCAGGATAGATAAAATAGTACTAGGACCTCACTTTCAGAGGAGCTCACATTGGTGCTGCTTCACACATCTGCTCTTCTCTGCTTTAGAGAAGACTTCTCACAATTGCACTACACCCAACACCTGCTAAATTTTTGCATCTGCAAAAATTTCACAGAAAACAACCACCACTTCATGGTGTGTGAACAAAATGCACTCAAAAATGAAGTAAATTCCAGTGCATCTCTTCTGTATATAGGTGTGACAGTTTGTATGATAAAATTCTTCACCTTTTTAAGGACCAGCTGATAACTCAGCAGGGTAGAACACAGGTTTAATAAAAATGAGGGAAGAACATGTAGTACAAAGGCTTTCTTCTTGTTGCCTCCCCTGTCTTTTTCAAAGGGGCTGTATGTTGTTTTATATACGGCAATATGTTGATTCAATTTGTGTGTGAATGAATTGGATGTTTATAAAGATGTGTCTCTAACATTAAAATATATTAGGAAGGCAATTTTGTACAAAAATACTTACCTTGACAGTCTGACAGTAGTTATACACCCTTGTAAATTAATGTAAAATGGACTGATAAAATAGTAATGAGAGAAACCGTTAACTGAACAAAGACTTATTTAACATAGTAAAAATACTGCTAATATTTTAACAAATGTTATTGTACAGAGGCAGATGTTTAACACATAACTGAATGTATAAATCAAGACATTAATTTTATTCAGATTTTAATACATTGTATATATTTTTCATACCTATAGTTTTTCCAAAAATGCTGTAATGTTTTTTAAAGACACTTTTCCTAGTGTTGGACACAGCTCTTCAGGAATTAAAGACTTCTATGTTTTTACAGGACAACAATCAATAAAATGCTTTTAAATCCTTACTAAAAAAAAGCTTCAATTTTTCTTTAAGAAACACCATTAAACTGCAAGTTGTTAATGTCATTCTTGTCAAAGAAATTAAATCTGTTCTGTAGAGATAAATAGCACTATCATATTTCCTCTGTCATTTGTCATAGATCCAATTTACCTGTATGCCCATGAACTTGGAGCAAAGGCTTAAAATGCAGGTCTAGGAGAGCAATGAAGTCACGCCTCAGCCTCCTCTCCAAACTAGACAAACCCAGAGTGCTCAGCTGCTCCTTCCAGCCCTTCACCAGCTCTGTTGCCCTGTATGGGATCCAGTACATTTTGTACACCTGATCTCTAGAAGTGACTGTGCAGAAAATAATTCAAAATTAATCAAGAGAGAAGGATGAAACAAGGCCCTGCTGTGGAGCACTCAGGAAGTCAAAATGCTGGATTCAGGTCTTGTGCTAAACATGACTGCATTAGTTAGTTAACAATAAATGCTGGAAGACTGTATTGCAAGTATTTAATACATAACTTACCTGGGGGATAGTATAGAAAGGAAGATAACAGCTTCAGGCAGCAGGAAAGCTCAGAACTACCCTCTCCTGCCCAATGCCTGCTCTCTGCTGGCCACAAGAGTGGCCTGGGAACCTTCTCAGGAGTGGTAACAACCTCCCTCTTAGCCTAGGAGAGCTTACAACCTTGCTGGTACAGGTGTGGCAGCTACAAATTAATTCATTCCTTTGTATGTTTGTCTCACCTATTTGTTTGCATAGTTTTTGCCCTCACCTGTACAATGCCTGAAAAAAAGGATCAAAATAAAAAAGGTGGCCTTTTGGTGAGCTGCTGAAGCAGCACTTCCTGACAAGTAGTGAGTTTTTTAGGGAAGCAGCTGACACCATCACAGTGTTGTCTAAGCTACACAGCTCCAGTCTGTGCTATGTAATTCCCCCATGCACAGAAACAGACTCTGCACTGCGCTCTGTTTAGCATCAGCATGTGCCTGGAAAAGGCATCTAGCAGGTACAACACTGATAACTGGTATGACCTCTTAAAATCTTTGACTTTCACTCTAAATTCCAACATAGCTCAAAGAGGTCTTAGAAATTTAAGACAGCTTGAAAAGCAATGTATCTAAAAGTTTGTGTAAACAAGTTCTCAAAAGCTTAAGGGTTTTTTTTTTTCCATTTTGTTTTGGGTTTTTTTTTTCCCCTTGTAGTAACTCCACAATATTTTCATCAGCAAAAAAAAAGTAATCTTTTTTTAACTCTGACTTGCTCTGAGCACTTCTATTGCAAAGGGAATGATCTAAACTCATTTTCACTAACCAGTGCATGCACACACACACACATGCATGCTCTCTCTCTCTCCTGCCTGAGGACCATACCAGTATCTCCTTTTAATTAAACACCCCAGCAGTGATGGAATACAACTGGGAGTTTGTTACTGTAAAATTAACTTTCATTTTTGCAGGGCCTGGAATTTGTACCCCTTCGTTACATAACTTCTCTAATCAGGTTTTAAGAAAGTTGACCAAAAACAAAAGGCACTCTTAGTTCCCTGAATCAAAGTTTCATTTTATATGATGCAGTTAAATACACATTATTGTAAGGTGGGCAGAAACTCTGCAAAGTCCAACCTGTGTGACTGGCCCCATGGTTAGGTACCAGCATGCACAAGAACAAAACCTCAGGTTTGCACTTAGCCCTCACTGAAGCCAAGACCTCACTGAATCACATCAGCACTGCCGGGGGAGGGAACCCACTCGGTCTTGGTGAGCCTAGATGCCCATATGAGGTCTGTGTAGGCTGCCAAGCACCCCCTTCAGAAAACCAGTGCCCACCTGCCTTGAACCTGTCTCAGCATTTCCAAATACTCATGACACAACTGGAGAACAGTCATTAATACCTTTTCTGCTTCTTTACATCATCTCTGCAACATAATAAATAGAACATTTTTATCTGCTGAACTTCTAAAAAAGTAACACTATAATGCAGTATTGTTCTTGACTTCTATGTCAAAGAATACATTTGTTCTCCATTAGGCAAAGCCAATTTGCTGAAAACAAAAAGGTAAAAGTAGCACTTTAGTCAACCTACACAACCTCACGAAACACAGTCTTCATGGAGCATCCTATTTACATGCACATACTTTAAACTCTGTACCAAAAGAATATATTCACACAAGCTTTTTTCCTGTATATCCTGTTTCTAAAGTAACACACTTAGTCAAAACAAGTCAACAGAACACAAGTGTTAGAAAGAAACCTAAATTTTGACACCAAGATAGAGCAAATCTGAGGAGGTCTTGTTCCCCAGGAATTACACAGATAGTGTTGCTCTTAGCTCTGCTGTAGTCTGCAAATTATTTTCAGCAGCTGTATCATAACAACTACATCATTTAGGCAAACGAGATAACACGAAGGTCAGGAAAAATTAATTGCCATCCCTGAATTCTGTTTTATTCCATAACCCAGAGTTCCAGGAGATGCCAGAAATGCTAACACACAGACAGAAACAGACTTCATTAAGCACACTATGAACTGGGGAGAGAAACATGGTCTCTGGCTAGCCATATGAAAAAGAATGTTAAAAAACCTTAAATAAGCATTACCTCATAGATTGCTTAATAACCCGATGTCATGGTTTAACCCTGGTACACAGTGCTCACTCACTTGCTCCCTCCCTCCCACCACCATAGGATGGGGAAGAGAATCTGAAGGGTAAAACCGAGTGGTTTGAGATAAAGACAGTTTAATTGTTAAAGCAAAAGCCCCACACACAAGCAAAGCAAAAGCATTCATTCTCTACTTCCCATCAGCAAGCAGGTGTTCAGCCATCTCCAGGAAAGCAGGGCTCCATCACACATAGGACTTGGGAAGATAAATGCCACCACTCTCAATGTCTCCCCTTCCTCCTATGTCCCCCCTCAGCTTTTATTGCTGAGCAACATGGCCATATGGTTGGTGTGGGATATCCCTTTGGTGAGTTAGGGTCAGCTGCCCCAGCTGTGCCCCCTCACAGCTTCTTGCACCCCCCCAGCCCACTTGCTGGTGGGGCAGCATGAGAAACAGGAAAGGCTTGATGCTGTGCAGGCACTGCTCAGCAATACCTAAACCACACCTATGCGATCAACACAATTTACATCACAAATCCAAAACACATCACCGCACACAGCTACTATAAGGAAAACTAACTCTATCCCAGCCAAAACCAGTACACCTACCATTAGGAAAAGGCTAATTTTCAAACTTTGAAAAACACAGATGTTTCCAATACTTTTCCTGCTTAAAAAAGTTAAGCTACATGCACAGTTGGGAAAGTACAGCCAATATCAATATTTACACATTAATCATGTTTCTTTATAAGCAAAGATCTGCCCATACCAACCCATGACCACCTCAGGGTGCATTTCTTCTAGTGATGGCCCCAATCCAGTGTCTGATCCTCCACAATTTGGGGAGGCAGGGGAGGGAACCATCTGATTTGTTAAACACTGGTATTTTTACCCAGGCTCTGCTACCACCACCATTTCTTTTTGCCCTTTGTGTTGTTACGCAGAAGTTTAGCCATCATTTAAGTACTGCAAAAAAACAAGAACAAGGGAGAAAGAAACTGGTACCACCTGCCAGCCTTTTTTTTTTTTTTTTTTTTTGGTGGCTTTTAATCCAACCCTGCCAGTAACAGCGCTACTGCCAATTATTCCTCAAGAACCTACAAATTTGCAACGTGGAGCAGCCCACCCTGCCCCTGCCACCGCACACCCCTCTGCCCCAACGCTGAGCAGCCAGGTACAAGTGGCCCGCAGCTCCTCTCTCAGCTCTGGGCGCCATCTTGCTTTCTCCTCTATCAGTTGCACCTGTCCCAGCGCAACACCCCGCGTTTCCAAAACCAGAAGCCTGATATGCAGCACTACAGTCAAGTTATTTCATTTCCATTTCCACACAAATTATCACTAATCTCCTCCAAACCTCCCCCCCCACCTTCGATTCCAGCGCTCATCTTCAGCGGTGCCGCGGCGCCCTGGATTCCCGCCTCCTCACCATCCCGTCGTGTGGCGCAGCTCGCGGCGAGACCTTCGCAGCACCTCGCCGCCCTGAGGCGAATGAACCGGCCGCCTCCCGCCCTCACCTGCGTCCCCGAGGGTGGACGTCTGGAGGGTCCCGGCGGCCTCCGGTAGCTCCTCGCAGCCCCGCTTTTCGCCACACAACCGCCAGCGGCTCCGGGGAGGGGGACGCCGGGGGACCGGGCGCCGGCCGGGAGCAGCCGCTCCCGGCCGGCGCCCGGTCCCCCGGCGTCCCCCTCCCCGGAGCCGCCGAGGCTTTTGTTTCCCCCCCTTTCGTGCATCCACCGCCCCCAGGCCGGACTGTTCCTCCTCCTCCTCCTCTCTCCCCGTTTGAAACACCTCAGCACCTGGGAGGGGGTGAAAGTGTAAATGTTTGGGGGGAGGGAGGCTGAACTCTGTATTTTTTGCAGCTGTGTTGCATTATGAGCTTGGCATCCTCCACTCCTTGTTAACCCGATGGAAAGCACGGTCCAATCAGTAAGTTAGGCTTACTGCTGTACCAAAAAAAATAAATTAGTTTCACCTGACCAGTTCTGTTTTCTTCAGAATAAGGCTCATAAATCCTCCCGAGCCCGTTGGTCAGGATCTTTTGCAAAGGACAAGAAACAAAACCAAACCCCAAGAAGGGAGAAGGCGTTACATTTCCAGGCAAACAAGACACAAGAGCCTTGTTCCTTGAGGATAATCCTAGAAATAACTACAGCTACGGCTGCAAAGTGAACTACCAGCACTTTTCAGTGCCTAGTTGAACGCCCTTCATCAGTTTTAGCTCCATCTCCTGCCCCTGGTCCCAGCAGTGGGGAACAGAGCCCAACCCCAAATCCAGCCCCCAGGCTTTAAAGGAAACAGCAGTTTGATCAAAACAGTACTTCTCAAACTAGTCACCCTACTTGAAATCCTAAACAATGTCCTTATATAGTTGGAAGCATTCAAAACAAAATGACATTCAAAACTTTAAGAACAAAGAACAGATGAAATAACACTTTAAAGAAAAGTCTTTTAATGTAATAATATAACCCATACATGGGCTGGTTTTAAAAAAGAAAAGTTAGAATGCAGTGAAACCTTAAAGTGTATTCCACCATGACTTTTATCTAATCATGCTTCCTGTAGGCTGAAATTTTAGTTAGTACTGATGACTGATGGGCACAGAAAATAAAGAGTAATTGAATAGGATGAAAGGCAGAGGAGAATATTTCTGAAGACTGTTTCCTCCCACAGTACAAATTTACCAAGTGTTTTCAAGTTTAGTTTAATTAAGCTATAATTACCTTCTGTGGAAGTGTTGGTGAGAAGACTGCTGCACAGCTGGAATAACACAGTAAGTATAATTACCACACAATAAAAAAAAAAGTCTTTTGAGATGTTTCTAGCAGTAGCAAGAACAGTTTAAGTATTATTAAGCAGCATTTTAGCAGGTTTTTTGAATATCTGTTACCTGATAGGGGGAAAAAAAAAAAAGGCTACAGCAAGACAAGAACCATACATCAACTAACATTGCTAGCATTGCATTTCTCTTATTTAAAAAGCTACACTGAACACAGAATACCATGCATATACAGATATTACCAACTATTTTGAAATAACTGCTCTTCAGTATGCGGGAATTAGCAGCTTACCCTAAAAAAAGTTTTTCCTCTAGCTAAATAAATGCTATAAAAAACAAAACAAGGTGAATGTGTTGGCTTTATCGATACAGATGAAAGTGTGTCAACTATAGCGTTCACTCTGGAATCGTGGGGCATAGTTTCTGGCACTTTCATTCTCCTGTGTTGTGATCAAGTCTATAATAGCTGTCAGTACTGCTGTTTCCCTGGATTTAACATCATTCCAGTCCACAGGATGTGGGTTTTCTATTTTTTCTTGTAGAAGATCATCGAGCTCTTGTCTTAAATTCTGGAAAGAGTTGTTGGAATGAAGAAAAAAGAAAAGAAAAAAGAAAGGAGACAGGCAATTAGAGCTACACACAACAATGTTACTACAGTTAAGTTCAAACCCTTGGGCCCTCTGTTGTCCTAATCTTCACACCTGCTGTTCTCCTATCAATTCATTTCAACATTGCTATTTTCAGGATCAAAAGCTACTTCTCAGAAACTAGTAGTTTTACCTTTTATGACAGATGACCATCTCTGGATATGATAGCCTTTAACAGCCTATATACACCCATTAGCTGGCTATTTCAGGATTAAAAATATTTGGGTTTAGAAAAAAAGACATATGATTTCTAGGATCTAATATTAAACAGAACTCTATTCAGCTCCTCCTTCCACTGGAACTTACTACTGCCAGCTGAAAAGTCTCATCCTCATGTTTCCATATCCATGTGGACATTTCAGACTGATCCACGTCATCCTACAGCTTCTGCTATGGAAAACTACAGAGATGAAGTACTTCAAATATCTTACTGTAAGACATGTTTATAAATTCTTTAAATCCACCCTACAACTCTTCTCTGAAGCTTCTACAGTTTTTCAATATCCCCATGAATTTTTCAGGGGCTGCACCAGCTGAACAAGAACATCAAGGCCATACTCCTGATGCTCAATAGGCACACAGCCTCATTCTCCTTAGTCAAGCTATTACACTGGAAACAAAAAAATAAGTAAGTCTGACTGCCTACTCCGAAGGCCAAACATAAAGGAGTACATTACTGTTTACTTCTGCCCAGTTTACCATGTGATGCAGACTGTTCAGAATGTTATTTTTCGTACTGCTTTTTAACTTGCATTCATCTACACACCTTCACTAGATCTCTTTTGTTTACTTTGTGTACTTGAACTGCTTACTGGGAATGCATTTAAAACATTATTATCTCCCTATAGTGATAAACCAGTAGGTACACAGTAATACCTAATATAGAAATCTCTAAGAAGAATCAGTGTTATACTAAGTCTTCCACACACATTATTATTAAACATAGTCACCTTAACTAAGTGCGCTATTCTTGCTGGAGACTGGAAAACAATCCATTCATCCACAGCGATGGTATCCTGATCTTTATCCTTCTGAATGGATATATCTCCTCCGAAGAACAAGAGACAATACGGAGAGACCTCTGTACAATCATACAAGTAAATCTGCAAGAAGACAAAACTGTCCAATCACCCTTCAAAACATCTTAAGTGACATCAGTAACCCTTAATGAAACTAAAAACAGAATTCCAGAAGATCATTATTCAGAGTCATTCATAAATTTGCAAGACATACATGAAGCAACTCAGTTGGAAAAGTTACATGAAATCAGATTGAACAGGTGCAAAAATGGTCCCAAATGCAGTCCTTCACACAAAGTGCTGAAATGAAACCAACTACTCCATAACAATCAGAGGACAACAAAAAAATTTCAGCATATTGAGATGTGTAAATTGGACTGAAACAAAAGTTAAAAAAAAAATTACACCTGTTATTGCCAGAACCTTAAACCCCCACCCCCCAAAAAAACCCAACCACAAAAATAACCCAGTAGTTATTTATTTGTGGAACAATACCACCAGTATCACAAAGAACATAATCTGATGGCATATAAAAGGAATGACCCAAGACAGGAAGGCTTCAAAACAAAGGCACTGTTCACATTGCCTTTGAACCTTGATCCAACCTTATTAAAGAGAGCCACAAAAATAAATTCTACAAATATAAACCCTTCACATACACTGCTAGTTCTCATCTTCAAATGGTACACTAGCCAGTTATAATGGAACTCCGTTTCTTCCACATTAACCGATTTTGGATGAATATTAACTGTTCCATCTGTCTTGGTGCAAACTTTCACCCTTAAATGCAAAAAATAAAAAAGTTTTTGTTTTAGGATTGAAATAAAGTCTTGACAGTTTAGTATAGTCATGTCCTAAGTTAAAAAGCCCCTCCAGTTCTCTACTAGCATACTAAACTCAAAATTTCTTTGAACATCCTTGTACATTTAAACTCCTTTCCCAAAAGATTACAACTGAATCTATAGTACAAATTTTTAGACATCTGTCTCTCTGCATTTAAGAAATTTGATTTTTTTGGTCAAATTTACTCTCTTAATAAACCCTGTCATTGTCTCAATTAGAAAAAACAAGTGGAGTCCTTAGTTTGGAAGAATAATGCCAAGTTACTGAATTTGGTTACACAAGCAAAATTTCAAGCAACTCCTTGGAAACACCACATAAGGAACTTATGTATCTGAATTTTTTGCTAACCGTTAAGCAGTGTCAGTGTGAAACAAGGGACTAGCTATACCGCTGTCAACCAGTCTAGAGTGGTGAACCTCTATTTGTATCACGTGCCTTTGAACAAATTTTACTCAACGGATAACATTCAACTTCTTTGGTTATACTTACTCCCCAAAATCACATTTCCCTTCTAACATAATCATGCCATCAAACAATAAAAAGCAGAAACCAAGCACAGTATGTATGAAGCACAACTGTTCTCTTTCTCAAATTTCAGAGGTGTAATTCTTTGGGTGTGGATCACTGAGCTCTCTACTCCCTGTGCACAGAAGTATGTTGCAAAACACGAAGTTCAGTGTTTTGAAACAGAAACAGGCAGCCTGGGAGAGGCTCTGCAGCAAAGTGGTTAGTGTAACAAATCCCTTGCTTAGTGGATCATAAAATTGAGCCTTCCTGGGCAGCTGGCTTATACCTAGCTCCACCATGCGGCAAATATACAGCGACACAGTAACTTGCATCAGGTTTGTAAACTACTGCATCGAGCACACTGGACTCACTTTAAAAGGGAGTATCAACTGACTGGCAGTGTCAGCTACAGACAGGTCTAAATTATGCAATGTAAAGTATAATTGACTGCATGTTCTTACTCCTTTCATAGAAGTGATCAGTCAGGGGTTTTTTTTGCTTGTTTTTTTAATTATAGACACAATGCTTGCTCCTATCGTTTGCTTTCTCTGCATTATACACCCAGAAAAATCAATCCAAATGTTCAACACCTCATTCTGTCTTCAATCAGGTCCATAAAGAAGGTTGTCTATATCCTGAGTATACTGTTACTGTGAGTAACAGTTAATAAAAATAAATAGTCTGATATTATAAGTAGTGATAAATCAACAGACCAGAATTTCTGGGTTCTATCTTGCCAAAGAATAAGAAAGGACAGTGTTTCAGCTGCTGCTGCAGATCCCAGATAATGGTAGGGCTCCTTTAGCAGCAGTGTTACCAATATATTATAACATTATCCATGGCATGATAAGGTGACACAAATTATTTCACAGGTATCCAAATGTTAAAGTGAAGATCAACAATCCCGTCCTCTCACCTACCCTTCTCTAAATAAAGTAACCCACAACCAAATGAAGTAACCCACAACCGTGACTTGAGCTATAGATTCATTCATGCACTCAAGCCATTGCTTCACCTCACCAAACTACCTAATGCAGAAAACACCTTGAATACAAACCAACAAACCCTCACATTTTTCTCTTTTTGCTGAAACTTGGCCGGATCTTTGCAACTTTTGGATATAAGCCAGCACAGATGACCGCTTTGAGCAGCTTCTCATTATCTGTAAAAGACAGCAAAGTAAATAACGCAGTTCTGCAAACTGAGATTTCAGCTATCAGAAATTTTCCATTTCCTTCCACTGTTTACCTGAGTTGGTATTAGATTTGGGATCCTTGGGGTCTCTGCTATTCACAAATCCAGCTGCAAGGAGATGCTCAGCAAACTGTCCTTTCATGTTATGCAGCATCTAAAAAACAACAAAAATTATCCCAGAATGATGCTGTGCAAAAGGCTCCTCCCCTTTTCCCCACAGACATGATCCTCTTTTTTTAAACTGTCAGCATGTTACCTGGAGTGTATTTGAAGACAGGAAATATTCCCAGCAATAGTCTTTCTCAGTTCTGAAACCACGACGCCGAGTCTCTTCCCAGCCCTAAAAGTGAAAACCATAGTTCAAAGGTGTTTCTAAGTGAACATATACTAAAAAATTACAGACAGCAAAAACTATATAGCTACATTTTTCTCTACAAGAGAGAAAGTAAATCCTTGGATCTCTTTGTTTATGTATATGCAGCACAGAGCAGAAAAACACAGCTTTACAACATTTTGAAAGAAAAACTTCCGTTTTCCATGGTGAGGAGTGAAATCTAGCTAAATTTGCCAGAACTTAATTTGCTGCTATTAACAGTCCTGGGTAGAAACTGCATTCCAGGCCATTTATTTCCTCTTCTTCTCACCCCAACACTATACAGCTAAGTCTCCAACACTTTTGAAGACAGCTTCAGCCTCTTGTAGAGGCCAGAAAGGCAAAAATTAATTACTTCAGTAAGGTAACTGTAACATTATGCTTTATTTGTCTCTTTATCCACAAGAAACTAGGTTACTGAGCCTGAAGACAAGCTTCCTCAACACTAGAAGGGTGAAAATTAATTTGGTTTTATGTTTCTGTAGAAGCCAAGAAAGAAATACTTCAGAGCATAAACTGACCAGTTTCTTCTTTAGAATAATCCATATTGCCCAAATTAAAATTCTAGAAGAAAAAACACCCACCCAAAACATTAAAACAAGCCTACCGTGAAAGCATTCACCACAGTTAGATGATCACTTTTAGTGTTCTTTGACAGCTCCTTTCTTCTTGCATCCGCTACTTTCTCTTTGCCCTATGAATAATTAGAACCTATAAAATATTCATGACTGACATGACAGTTCTCTTTTTCCTAATTAAGGTACATATACAGCAATACTTCATTTGCGGCAGACATAAAAATTAAAGCTACTTCCAATATTCTGTAGGCAAAGACAATACTTCATAGTAGGTGAAGGCAATCTTTTACTAATAAAAATGTAATTAACATGAAAATAATAACTATAACATCTCAGTAAGTCCCAATATCCTTCTGAGATTCTTAAAATCTTATGTGCAATTGTCCTCTTAGAAACTTTACCAGAGGAATGACAAAAGGGTCTTTGAAGCTGAGGCTAGCTGCAATTGTAAGTACTGGATCCAAGCAGCAGAATAAAGCTCCAAAGAGGATCATCTTTCCAATATGTGGTTCAACTGGTAATCGTGCTAAATGGACACCTAGTGGAGTCAGTTCTTCTTGTCTGTCCAAAGCATTCTGTCAGAAGAAAAACAAAGAAGGAAAAAAGAATAAACACAGTATTTGAAATGGGGAGGATTTCCTCAAAATAGCCACTAGTATACCTAGAGAACAAAGGAAAGCCTAACAGCTGGAGAATGCAACTAGCTATAATAAGGTATGGTAGGAAAGTGATCAAGCAAGTTATGGAGAAATAGAAATGTTCAATTAGATCCAAGAAAACTGCAACCATCTTTAATTGTGTTGCAAGTGGTTTATTAGGGCTCAGTGTCTTTCTGGATGAAAGTATGAGGAACTATTAACACTTCAGTGTCTTCCTACTCTAATCAAGCTTATTTTTAGACTTGTATCTTACCCTCAGTATCACTTCTGTTTTTATTTACTCTACCCTTTACTACTATACAGCACTGTCACAGAACACCAAATGTACAGCTGAATTCTAACTTTAATCGAAACATTTATAGAATCATGCCACCAGTCTAAATACTGCCCTTCAACTAAGACAGATGTTTCAGTTTATTGCTACAATTGATTTGTACAAATACTACCAGTGCAGGAAATCAGTAGTACAAATATATCGTTACCCTCTCCTTCCCCACCACCCAAAGGGGCAACAACATACAAGACCTTTCTCCTATATGCCTTATTTGCCCACAGAGAAAGTATCTCAAACTCTTCACTAATCTGACTGGGATAAGGAAGGCTTGGTGGATGCAGCCACGAGCAGGGTGGTAGAGAAGCAGTGAGTTAAGTAAGTATCTGTAGGGAACATAAATGTGAGGTGCATGTTTATGTTGCAAGTCATTTAGAAAGTTCCTCAGGAACTACTCTATGCAGCCCAAGAACACCATGTATTATGTGAAAGTATTTCCTCTGTTCAGTGAGGCTATATAAAGGGTCTACACAATACCATACAGGGTTGCAAATGTCTAAACCTGTACAATCAGAACTGTCTGATAACAAACAAGGCAATAACATGGTTCTAAACAAATTTTTCCTTGCGTGTACATTAAGCAATACTTTACCAGCTCCATTAGATGATTTATAGCCAACATTACAGCATCACGAGATGGTGGATCCATTAGTTTGCTCAGAAAATAAGCAATTCCACCAAGCTTTAGAATCTGAAAGGAAACAAAACCAAACCAAAAACCTCAGCAACTGGAGAAAGATGGCTACCTAAAATTAGTAAGCAGTAACCACCCAAATTAAAAGAGTGAATAATTCACAGCTTGAGTTAGAAATTCACTAATTAGGAACTAAGGACAAAAATAAAAATGTATTAATGATGAAATTTGAAACATAAGGACCTATTCTTCATTCAGTATGCATACACATGGTATTCCTTATGCATGCATAAGGAATTCAATACAAACTGCCAAAAAGAAAACTCATGTCAGTTCTAAAACTACTTTTTAGTAAAATTTTTTTAAGACATCATATCCCTTGACTCACCGACATTCTCACTGAAGCTCCTCTGACTGAATGACATTTGGGGCACAGAGAGGGAAACACAGTCCAGACTTCAGCTTATATTTATACTAAACAATCCTATTTTTCCTGGGTTTGATGCATCTAGATACAAGTATGCATTTTTCAACAGTTGCTGCAATTATTACCTAAATATATTGTGCCTCTGGTGTAACTGAATTTTGACTTGAAGACAACCTTAGGCTCACAGTTGCATTAACTTAATCTCTCAACCTCTTATTCCAATGGAAAAGTAGATTATAGATATGTTTAAAGATTCATATGGTTACCTTGATTTGTAAACAGAGCTCTTCCAAAGGTGTCCTCAAGATCTCAGGTAACTGGTAATCATCTAGAAGGCTAGCACGTAGTCCATTGTACAGATGATAACAGTGGCCTGGCTGAACTCTGGAATTATTCAAGTAAACAATTGTATTTTTTTTTCCCTATGACACTGTGACATGATGATTGTGTTTGTTTATAAACCGCTTTCCAAAACACATCAAAGAATTAGAACTGAAGCATAAGAATTAGAACTGAAGCATATTCAACTGTAAAAGTCATTTCAGCTTTCTGAAACACAGACCCATCAAGAGGAGAAAAGGCATGCAGAACACAGAAACCTCCTATCAACTGCTCAAAAGAAGTAATGAAGAGACCAGAGAAGAACTGTAAGTCTGAACAAGAGAGAAATTATTCCACAAGGTATTTTGGGAGGGAGAGAAATTTCAAAATAATTTGTTATGTGGCTAAGTGATATTAATTTGTAGGCAATTTTCACTTTAATGTACCATAGCCTCAAATCAGGTGTGAAGGCAAACACTACCAACAAAACATTTAAAAAAAATGCAGGACTTATTCTTCTATAAGGAGGGAAACTCATGAGTTAAATGCAGCACAAGTCAGTTTCCTAGAAAGACAAAGAAACCATTCTTTCCATAAGAACAAGAGACAGTTGTGCTAGCATCTGCTGCTGAACATATGAATAACAAAGTAGTATCTTCAGCAGCATGTGCTCCAAGACTGATGGAGACTTAACATCACAAAACTTTTCTAACTTTCCCCATTGTTCTTACCTTCCTGCTCGACCTTTCCTCTGCTTGGCATTAGCTTTACTAACCCACTCTGCTGCCATTGTGCTAATGTTGTTCTGTGTGTCAAAGTGAGTTTCCTTTATTTTTCCACCATCTATAACAAACACGACGTCATCTATTGTAATGCTGTTAAAAAAAAAAAAAGAAAGGAAAAAAATGCAACTCTTCATATCTTTGCAAGCTTGACCTAGGATCTGAAAGGGGTTTACGCTCTCTTTATCCCCTCCCAAACTGTGAGCCAACAATAAAAAAATCTGTGTTTGGAATTTCATTAAGAATTACGTTACTAAGCAGTTCAAGAAAGAGCTTGATTTAGTCTCCTAGGTCTGGTAGAAGTCACCACATGGGGTTATAAAGTCTGCAGAGAGGACAGGCAGCTCAGATTTATCATGTACAACAAAGGTGAGTCATTATATCCATGTTTTAATTGTTTAAAATAATTAAAGGCAAACTCCTGTTTAGTCTATAAACATTTCTAAGGATAGCGTTATAAATGAACGGTACAAACATAACAACATGTATTTTTGGAAACACTAAACAGGTTTATAATTTAAATTATCAATTTCACTTATGTTACTAATTGTATAGGTTTTTTTTGTCTGTATAGCTAGCTATTTACCTAGTCTCTGCAATGTTGGTAGCAATCACGATTTTCCTTACTCCTGGCGGGGTCTTCTTAAAAACCTGTAATTATCCATGGCCCATTTATATGTTTGCCAAAACCAAACATATGCTTAATTTTTTTTTGTTGTAGTTGTGAAATATTGCAATAAAAGGAAAGCATACCTGAGTCTGGTTAACAGTAGGCATCAATGAATGTAAAGGTATGATAATAAACCTATCTGAAAATTAAAAATCAGTAGAAGATATGGTGTAAGCACAGAAACTTCAATTTTACAGGAAAATCAGCTATGCAGAATAGAGAAAATACGCTGCAAGTTAAGTCTACTGTTTCTTATTCTGAATTCACAGGTGTATGTATCATAATGGCAATTTCTAAAGTAAAAAGGTATAAGGGAATTTTTTTTATTACGCTACGATGACTTGACAAGTTTACGAAAATATATGAAGTTGTGTACAGTAATTTATATTTAATTTTCAAATTCTCAAATTATTTAATAATTTGTCAAGTTTAATAAACTGACAACCTCCTCCATCTTTCAATAAATTGAAATTCTTTATCTATGGAAGGTACACAACATGAACTGCAAGACAACTACCTGAATAGTCAATAGCACAGTTAGACAAGTTATATGAAAATGAGTTATGCAAACAGGACAAATTAAAGTGTATCCAATAGGCATAGATTGGTATTTTAGTGTCCTATTAAAAAAGCTTCAAGGAATAAACAGGATTTAAAAGAACTACCAGCAAAGCAGTAGACAGAAGCTGCTGAAGGATCAATAAAAGAAAATGAACACAGAATGAAGAAAGAGTTTAGTTTTGGATGGAAGTTATCATAGCTACAAGAAAGGACAAAAGGAAGAAGATGCAGGTCTGAGATTCTTTTTCAGATTGTTTACTCCGACACTGAGAAAAATGAGTTATTATCATTAGCAAATGAAAGATACCACAGAAATACAAAAAATGCTGAACACACTGCAATCACTTTGAGAGGAGAGATGAGAAAGGAAAAAAAATCCAGTGCAATACCAGCAATCACATGCAAAAATTAAAAATTCCCACGTAAAATTTTTTTTTTTACCTGACTTAAACATGACTTGTGACATCAAGAGATCATGCAAAGTGCTAATGTTGTCCCAGCCTGGAAGAAACACTAGAATTGCACCATCCTATATATAAAAGAGGGAGTGAAGGGAAAAGAGATTAGAATAAACTACACGCTATGCAAAGAACCAGCTACTTCCACACTAATGCACATGTTGGTTATGTGGTATTTGAAACCTCATTGACTCAAATTTGGAACAACATTTATAGGATTGTTTTCTATAAAAGACTTAGCTACATATGTTTATCTGAACTTAATAAATAAAAATTTGATTTTAAACATTTTTCCCCTGCAGTGTTTTAAAAACACAGCCATGTCAACACTAGAAGAATTTAAGCTGCAAATAAAACAGAGATACTAGTGTACAGTTTTCAACCCAGGAAGAACAAAATCGGAAACAGCAACTCATCCTCATTAAACACAGCTTAAATGATCTATCAACTGAAATATTAAGTTATTTGATATTCTTAATAATCAAAATTCTCTTTAAGGAATCAGCCAAGGTATCAGCTCTTCCACAGATGTTTTTGAACACAGAAACAAATATATTACTTCAGGTTATGACAACCTACATACATTATACCTATGGTAACAGAAGTTATTCTTACTTCATGCTTGTCACTGCTTCAGGCAAAGGATCCTTCTGATATTAATATTCTGATGATGTTATTACTAAATAACAAGGTAAGGCACATTTCATGATATCTATTAATGCAGCTGTATTAACTACTAATCTTGACAAGCTGAAAGTTGGAAGAGTCTCCTAGCTGTGTGTTTGGTAAATGTGACTAGACTTTTGCTGCGCTGTATAAAAATTCAGTCTTTGCTGCATCTAAGTCATAGACTACTCAGGCAGAAAAAACATTACAGCTAACTGCACAGTGTAGGTATCAGGCAGTGAATATCAATTCTAAGTATTGCTTTTGCCCTCTCCCTCCCATTGCTGAGGAATTAAGAACAGAGATTCAGCTGTACACCAAAGAGGTTTTCAGACAGTTTTCTACAGCTGTTTCACAAAACATAACTTTTACTACAAAGACTACTACCTTTGACAAACACAGCCACAGAAAGAACTAAAAGTTAAAATCTAATTTGTAATTATATTACTTTACATGAAATAACTAAGATGTATAATTAATTTGAAAGCTTACTTAAAAGCTTACCCAAAAGAAAAAAAATGCAGCAATCTGAATCAAAATGGCACCCAAATCTTCAGGTATCTATCCCATTTTGTTTACAAGACAATCCCTACTTTCAGTGAAAGAATTCAGCTCCCTTGCTCAGTAGGGACCATAGATGAGTGTATCAAAGATATTTGTAAGTTTTCCAAGTTTCTTAGGTACATAGTTCTCATTAATACCCACAACTCCTACTCAAGAAAATGCTTAGGTATGTGCTCCCCTTTAAACATAGATTCTATCCCATCATTTCAATAAACACTGTAACTAACCACGTTCTAAACTCAGGGCTTAAATAGTAATTTGATATTTAAAAGCTGCTAGACTACTTCTCAGAAGAGCAAAACAAAAAATTATTCTTCTTTGTATCTGTATGATAAGCCAAACTAACTATCAGCTCTGAAATTCCCAACAGCCACTGATCACAATGCAGCCACATCATTAAAACGTGATGATAGGAGACAGAAGTGTACCTCTTCTTCCAAAACGATGTGTCTGATAAGTGCTGCTATAAGGTCAAGGTCGACCTTGTCATCATCCATCATTTCCAAGGCATCTATAGTACTTGCTGAATACCTACAGGCATTGAAAGCATACATATTGTTAACTTACTAACATACAAAGTCACGCACTTGTGTTTCTGTTACAAGGCTCTGCAATCACACATCTATGTAACCCACTGCTGATCAATTTATTTCTTTGTCTGTTCAATTACTATATCTCCAGTGTACTCTGGAGATTTGGTTTAGTGCTATGTGCTTGTTTTGGCTGGGATAGAGTTAATTTTCTTCATACTAGCTAGTATGGGGCTATGTTTTTTACTGAAAATAGTGCTGATAACACAGGGATGTGTTAGTTATTGCTGAGCAGTGCTTACACAGAGCCAAGGCCTTTTCTGCTTCTCACCCCACCCCACTAGCGAGCAGGCTGGAGGGGGCACAAGAAGTTGGGAGGGGATACAGCTGGGACAGCTGACCCAAACTGACCAAAGGGATTTTCCATACCATATGATGTCATGCTCAGTATATAAGGCTGGGGGAAGAAAAAGGAAGGGGGGGGACACATGTTCAGAGTGATGGCATTTGTCTTCCCAAGTAACCGTCACACATGATGGAGCCCTGCTTTCCTGGAGATGGCTGAACACCTGTCTGCCCATGGGAAGTGGTGAATGAATTCCTTGTTTTGCTTTGCTCGCATGCGCAGCTTTTGCTTTACCTATTAAACTGTCTTTATCTCAACCCACAAGTTTTCTTACTTTTCCCCTTCTGATACTGTCCCCCATCCCACTGCGAGGGAGGTGAGTGAACAGCTGCATGGTACTTAGTTGCTGGCTGGGGTTAAACCACAACATACTATTCTAACTGATGATAATAGCAAGTTTAAGAATTACCCTGTTATGACTGAACTGCATCTGAAGTATTTACATGATCTCTCTCCTCCTCATGGATTAGCTAGGACCTAAGCAAGCTGCGTTTACCCTTTAATTAATCTCTCACTCACAGTGAGCAGAGGAGGCATCTCACCTGTTCAGCCCTTTGGTTTCATGAAAGCTAACACTATAGAAAGAATTGCCGATTGGTTCAAAAGACAGGGTGGGAAAGGAAAGGAGTACAAATGGGATGAGCAGAGCATGGGATAGGCCAGAGGTAGACCACTGAGGACTTTCTCCTTAGAAAAGAAAGATAAAACTGAGCCACCTTGTCCTGGTTTCAGCTGGGATAGAGTTAACTGTCTTCCTAGCAGCTGGTATAGTGCTATGGTTTTGAGTTCAGTATGAGAAGAAAGTTGATAACACTGATGCTTTCAGTTGTTGCTAAGTAATGTTTAGTCTAAAGTCAAGGATTTTTCAGCTTTTCATGCCCAGACAACAAGACGACTGGAGGGGCACAAGAAGTTGGGAAGGGGCACAGCCAGGATAGCTGACCCAAACCGGCCAAAGGTGTATTCCATATCATGTGACATCACATTTAGTATATAAACTGGGTACCGCCGCTCCCGGACTAACTGGGCATCGGTCAGCGGGTGGTGAGCAATTGCATTGTGCATCACTTGTATATTCCAATCCTTTTATTATTTTTTATTATTCCTATTGTCATTTTATTAGTGTTATCATTATTAGTTTCTTCTTTTCTGTTCTATTAAACCATTCTTATCTCAACCCATGAACTTTACTTCTTTTCCTGATTCTCTTCCCTATCCCACTAGGTGGGGGGGGGAAGTGAGTGAGCAGCTGCATAGTGCTTAGTTGCTGGCTGGGGTTAAACCACAACACACCTATATTCATTATTGTTAACAAGCTGGATGTATAGACAATCCCAAAATGCAGAGGACAAAGAAGACAGGAGAGAAAAAACAGGAAGATGCTATTCTTGAAATAAATCAGCCAGGCTAGCCAATTGATCAACTTATCCAGATTACCAAAGTAGTTAAATGCTGGCAATCAAAAGAATGTTTCAAGTGGACAATCTCTACTAGGTGCTCAAAAGGCAAAATTATTTAGCTTGGTTTTAAACCACTCTAGAGGAATATTAAAATATTCTGAGGAAAAGGCTGTGGTGGGGGTTTTTTGTTGTTTTGTTGGGTGGGTTTGGTTTTGGTTTTTTTTTTTTGTTTTGTTTTTTTTTGGTTTTTTTTTTTTTTTTAAACCAGCACATTTTGTCTTATGTTGACTATGAGACTAAAATACTGTGAGATCTCTCCCAAAGAAAGAGACTGAAGAAGGGGAGAATTCATCAGAAGAGAACTAATG
The DNA here is from genome assembly GCF_929443795.1 of Astur gentilis. Taxonomy (NCBI): domain Eukaryota; kingdom Metazoa; phylum Chordata; class Aves; order Accipitriformes; family Accipitridae; genus Astur; species Astur gentilis. The sequence continues at coordinate 43,717,049 of NC_064885.1, read as the reverse complement.
GCCAAAGCTCAAGAAGCCTAACGTTATGCTGAAGACTGTAATGGACAATACCAACATCAATAGCAAGCAACTTGACAGCTGTAGTTCTCTTACAGTGTGCACATGCAAAGGAAGCAAATTCTCTGTGACAACTCTAAAGCACTTCAGTGGTTACCAGCCAACTGTACTGGCAACTCCATCATTACTGTTTTCCACAGTACCAATTATCACATCATTAATAAAAGCACAGTAATAGAATGCAGAACTAAGTTATGTTTCTTAGTTAAAAAGTGTCTAAAAACTTAACACAAAGAGTAACTTGAGAACAACCTGCCCCGCAGCTGCCTTAAATAGTCTGGCCATCGTTCCCTGTAGATTTCCTCTTTCTCTTCTTTTTCTGGTCTGCTTACATGTCCTTGCATGAAGCCTTTCTTCCACCGTGGTCGACGGTCTGTGTTCTCTGGAGTATACCTTTAAATTTAAATAACAAACGTAATTAAATTTTGAAACTAAGTAATTTAAAGCCAGCTGCACAGCAGTTTTCCAAACTATGGACAATATGTCATGCTTTAGCTATACCATGTAAATAAGATACTCAAATTTATTTTCTGAAAGAAATCTCAGGTACCGTGTCTAGCAAGCATAAGAACATGTAGGGAAAAAAAAAAGTCTGAATAAACAGAAAGACTAGCTTGGTTTAGTACCCTAAAAATTCCAAAAGACAGACAAGGGGTTTTTTCCTCCTCAAGACAACGTTTCCAGGTAGCTATGCACCATTTTTAATTACTGTAAAAGGTACTAACCTTTCCTTGAAAGGTTTTCTGTTAAAAAAACAAAGCTAATTCTTCCACAGGTTATTTATACCAGGATAATCTTTGAAAAGACATACTAAGCAAAAACCCCCAAAACACTATCCATACTGGTGTTCAGAAAATATACTTACCTCAACTTCTCAATTACGTCTTCAAGAAGATACTCCACCACAGGGAAAGTGAACCCAGGTATGTGAATCATTGGACAATTATCTGTCGAGGAAGGCATAACTCTGTTTTTAAACAGCAAATAAGATACCGTACTGAAATAATAGAGGCAATAAACATTCTTCACTATTTTTGCAATACAGTTGCCAAGTCTATATAGGGTTTTTCTGTTTGTTTATTTTGAAATTTTCACGGAAGATGCCAAATTCAATTCCAAATAAAGTTGCTGAATAAAAAAAGCATAGGTAGCAAGCAGTATATTGTTCTGCAGCATGTTCATCTGGTTCCAGCTACAGGATAAAGCTGGAAGACTGAACAACTAAAGGCTTCAATCTGGTTGCCCAATCACACCAAGACTTCTCAAATACAGTAAATATTAGTAAATATTTAATATGAAAACACTGTGGAGGTACTGTTTCCATGATACATCTGAAAAGCAAATATAGAAGAAACACATACTCATGATGAGCTAAAACTAAGGGAGTAAGCATCTTCAGCAGCTAGCAACTATTTGTAAAATTGAAGTCATTATGCCTATTAATAAAAATCAATCCTCAAATTTGAGAGCCGCATTATACTGCGGAAGCCTAAACCACTTAAGAGGAACATTCATAGGAAGCATTTCACCTACCAAAATACTCCGAAAACTTCTCTGCATTTAAAGTAGCACTCATTAGTATTACTTTCAAATCCAAACGAATATTCAAAAGATCTTTAATAATGCTCATTAAGACATCTGACTGAAGATTTCTTTCATGAATTTCATCAAGGACTACATGACTAATGCTGGACAAGTGCCTAAAATAGAAGAGCAGGAAGTTAAACATTTGTTTTTAGCAAAACTGAAAAAACAGAGACGAGACTATTAGAAAAAGGTCAGTAGTCAATTAATTTCATAATTGTATTCGGTTTCTTATTAAACAAGAAAACTTACTTATCTGACTGGAGCCACTGTAGGACAATTCCTGTGGTACAGTATAAAATTGAACCTTGTTTCCTTGGTAACCGACTGAAAGAGATACATTAAGAATGCTTCAGTTCTCTTCGGTATTTTACAAGTACTTTAAAAGCTTAAAATCAAAATGCAGATAGTCATTATAGACATTATGAAGTATGTCTCATTCTCTAACTTGCTCACTTACAGTTCAATTGGAGGAACAAGGAATTAGGCCACTGTTGCAGCATTTTTGTTGATGGGGAATGAAGTGCTTGTAATCTGACAGAAGCCCTGACTTCCCAGACATTTTTTGTCATTTGCACGTTGATCTGCTGACCCCAAACTCTGGCAGCTATTTAAGTTCAGCACAGATGACAGCTAAATATACAGTAGTATAACATTCTTGATTAAACAGTAAAGAAAAATATAAATGAGATTCTATAAACTCAAAATGCTGAAAGGACTAAGCTATCATCTCTCACCAGCAGTTTTTCTTCAATGATAATTGAGATTCCATTCTTTGCTGGTAACATTTCAGGTATTTTTTTTAAGTTACAGATGACTCCAAATGCAATAGCTTTTGCTCTATGGCACTAGGTCTACGAACTCTAGTCAATGCACCTGACTTTATTACCTGATCCCAGTGAGATTACTCAACAGGTTAAGTGTAGCAAATACATAGTTTTCTACAGAAATATGGCTTATAGCATTCTCTCCTTTAGCATTTCCATTTTTCCTTGAAATTCATGGATTAGGGACATCAATTTTATCTCTGTCTATAGCAGAGCCTTTTAGAAGAGCTGAAAAAAGGACTTACTAAACAAAGTACAACTTGGTGCTAGCCATTGCTACACGCTGCATAAAATACAATAATCACACTCAAACTTTTTGCTAAATTTCAAAAAACTTATTCCCTACACCAGCTCTTCACAGGAATTCCTTCTGGAGAAAAAAAAATGAGAAAGCAGTCACCTATGTTCAGAACTATTTTTCAAATTTTCTTGCTTGAACAACAATAGATACTACTTTACGTGAATCCACAAAAACTGCCAAGGGAGCCTTCTCTTACCTCTGTAGACGAATTTGGTATCCTGTACTCTTGCCATTACCACATGCTTCTGCCCTTTCAGCAGCAACTCTCTCAGCCACCTTAGAAAAATAAGTAAAATCAAAATAGTGCATTAAAGAAAATTTTAAAAAATACCACAAGGCTGAGCTATGACTTAGCTACTCATCAGCAGGAAATAACCTAGACCCAAGATGTTACATAAACAAGAAAGAAACACCCTGAAAATCACTTTTTCTCCTCCACTGAGGACCATGTTTCCCGTCAGCAACCCAAGAATAAGTTTGCAACCCAGGACATATTTTAAAGGAACACAACCAGTTAGGCATTAGCAATACACTCATCCTTTCAGCAGGGTGAGGTATTTGTCATGGGAAGTAAGGTTCTATAATCATTTGACACTTAACTATCAAGAAGAATAATTATTGTGCACTTAAAAGCCAAATTCTTTCTTGCTCATTAATGTACCTCTAAAGGGCCTGACACAACATTAGTGTTTACCTTAACTCACATTTGCACTCCCCAAATCCATTAAAACCACAGATATATACCATGATTAAATTCAGGGAAGAATGAGGCTTGCAGTGCCAGTACTCTATTAACGACAAAATGAAATATCTAATTAGTATATATTAACAAAATTGTTATTTACAACAGAATCCAAGATGGCTGAAAACAAACACACAAAAAGCCATCTCCACTGTCCACTAAAAGCTGAATGCTTCTCTTGAGCTTTAAATTTAGTATCAGGACATGTGACAGCAGAGCAGTTTCTCTGAGAGGTGCACAGTACCTATCTGGGCATTTGGAATTTCTTCAAGATCTTAACTTCAAATAATCTAGCAGATTGTACACTCAGTTCATAAGCTTGCCCATGGATCCTAGGCCCACTAAGAAATATATTTTCCTTCAATGATTCTGAGTTAGGCAGTAATTTTTCCTCTGATTTATTGGGGGGAAAAAACCAACAAACCACCCCACAAGAAATAAGTTACTCAGTTTGTCAAAATGGCACTTACCGAAATAGCACTGATCCTCCTAGGCTGAGTACAAACAATCCTGCACATAGACCCTTTCCCTCGTTCTATGTAATCATCCAAGATGAACTGTGTAACTTGGGTTGTCTTTCCACAACCAGTTTCACCACTTATCACAGTTACTCGATTATTGTTTATAAGGTTTACAAGTTCCTGTTTTCAAACAAAGAACAAACATTTATTGTATTATTGTTCAAAACAGATTTTAGGAGGATGTTGACAATTCTCTGCTACTGTGCAGTGAACTCAGAAGAAAGTGTCATAGCAACTAAAGAAACAGATATTTATCTGTTTCTCGTAATACTAAAAAAAAAAGTTTAGTTTAAACCACACAGAAGTAATTTCTGCACATTTGCACTTCATATGTGTAAGGTTTAAAGCATATCAATTCTGAACACTAGTTTTAAGTACCTAAGATCCAGCATGAAAATAACATAAAATAAAACAAAAGCCTGAAATACATTGTTAAACTTTTCTCCTTCCTACTTGCCTTCTGTATATCTTTGGTGACTGAAAACAAGCATTTTCCCTTTTGGACTCCAAGACTACACTAACTGAAGATTTTCAGCACAATATTTTAACGTTTCTTATACAGACAGGAATAGATTTCTTACATTTCCAGCCTCCACCTCCCAATCCAAAGGATTGTAAAGGGGATTATAACTATTTTGAGAAACAAACACTAACAGGAGGGATGACATTATTATAGATACATTAACTTTAGAAAGGAAACTCGCTAATCATTCACTGAACCTGCAAAAGAAAACGTAACAGAATACTCGTAATATCTGATTCATACAGGTGACATCAAATGAAGAATTAACATCAATTAATAATAACCCATGCTATCACCAACTTTATATTCTGACTGGGAAGTTAATGGCAGTAATGGCCAGGAATACAGCCATAAAGTCTGTGATTAGAAAAGAAAAACGTTTAATCTGCTTTATATTAAATTCTAAATTGGGCAAGCATTCAACAAACGTCCAAAATTTTATATCTATAAGAAAGCATGACATTTTACATAGTGGTCAATTACTCTATATAAAATCCAAGTAACTAGGAACTATAGAGAAGTTTAACTGGCAGAGAAAGAAAAAAAAGACCTATACTTAAAAAAAAAAAAAAAAAATTACTTAAACATACCTAGCATTCAAAACCATTTCCATGAATAATGCTGCCCCTACTGATAAAACTGGATATAGCCCCAGAGTAACTGTCCATATGAAGCAGTAAAGCTGAGCTACTTTCTGGAAAGAAGTCAAACTCAGCATCAGAACTTGGGAGGCTTCAGCACCTTCATAAAAGGCAACAAAGATTTCCACCTAGTCCCAGTTACACATCTGTTTTCTCCTATTTTACAACGGAGCAACAGAAACACATATTCTTTCAAATTAAATACACATTTACCTGTCTCATCCCGTATGAAGGGAGTTTCTCTCGGAATCTCTGGGAAAAAAAGAAAGTAATAGTACGTATCTTTAAACGCCTTTTCAACACTAAGTAATATAACAGATTTCATCTGTGATTTAGGCTAAACTGAGAAATAACAGGCAAAACATTTAGCTAATACTTAAACACAGGTCCACTGGAAATAAGTTTAATTCCATGAATGTTTTCAGTTTCATTAAATTTAGCAAAAATATTTAAACCCAACAGGTCAGTACATGAAAATGTTTGTGCATACAGTTGTAAGACTAGGGCCTTGCATCAAAGGGAGAACTGCCTGGTCATGGTAAGACTATTTTATTTGACAACTTTATATAGGGCTATTAGAACAACACAAACTACGTTTTTAAGAGGCAATTCCTTAAGAGCCCATTTTTGTGCTTTCAGTTTTAGACATAGGTACAGGGATACAACCCATTAAAGAACAAATGGAAAAACCCAGCCAACTAAACAATGCGTAAGCTTAAAATTTTAGATTTTATGCAACCAGAAATTGCCACTGAAAGTCTGTTTTTTAATCGCTCTCCTATTGATAGGTATGCATTTTGTAAATTCTGAAGGTAATTTTTAGCAAAAGTAACGTCATGACAACTTCCTAGTAAATAAATTGCAGGAAGTTATGGGTTGTTTGTTTTTTTTTAAAATTAAACTAACCTGAAAAGATAAAATCCAATTAAAAGCTTTCTACTTAACACGTGGAAAAGTACCTGCATTTCAATATATCTAGGATCAGATTTCTTCTTTCTTAAGTCTTCTTTAAGTTGCTCATCTAAATCAGTATCTTGCTCATTTTTTTCAAAGAGATATTCCACATCCCGATCAAGAAATGTTTTTTCCAAGACTGGTCTCTGTCTTACAGGAGCTTTTTCAGTATCTGTTTTCACTTTTGCAGGCTGTTCTGGAGTAGGTCTGAAATAAGTGCAGGGAACAGAAACTTCAAAGATTATCCAAGATGTGCTTGGCCGCTGCAAAGAGTACACCGAACCATTCAAGGCAAACCTTAAATCTGTTTTTGAGATGTTACATCCACGAGTTACTTGACCATCAGCCGATGAGAATATGGCATACGCCATTAAAACAATTAAAGTCCGAGAACCACCAGCCATCAAAAATTTTACATCCATATCTAGAAACGTAACACGCTCTTTTGTATCAAAACAAAACTAACAAAGCAACAGAACATCTCCAGAGAACTATTCCTTAACTGGCCGTCAGAACCACTGCCCTGTAATTGGATCATTCAGCAAAATGGAGACCCAAACACCTCATTTCAGTGGACTCAGAGTAACACACCTGGCAGCCCATTTCACTGCTATTACTTAAAAGCCTTAAGTGTTAAGAACGGACAATATTTCACAGAGGCCAAGAAAACGTTCTTCGAGTGCAGAATAACTGAAAGACAAAGTCAAATGCCACTCTGGAAGAATAATTCCAGAGGCCAGGGGAGCTGAAAAATTCCATATATCTACTCTAGTAGGCCTGGACATCAGTTACAGGATTTTATGATTTTAAGTAAAAATTTAACAGCCCAAACTCAACAATAACCTGTAAAAGAGTTTTACAGCAGTGGTTACAACCATTTCAGTATGACAATACATGTCGAGAAAACTGAGTATATCCGTTAACCTAATTCACTCGCTAAACGTAAACATTTTCTGATATATTTTCCTACTAGTTTGTGAGAATTCTGTTCCATTCAAGTAAACAAAAGGATTAGTAATTGTCTCCCTTTACCCTTCTTCATCCCCAGACCACCAGGACATGGCTTCTTGCTCCTTTTCATTTTTAGTTTGGACAGTATTCAACAGCTGCACAATTTGCTCTTCCCTGCGTTCATCCATACGCACAACAGCTCTCTGGTGGGAAAAAAAAAAAAAAAAAAAAAAAGCACCATTTTCACCACCGTGTACTCAGCACGTCTTACTTAGGTATCAAACTAGCGGGACTCTTCGGCACGATCACAAACTTCTTTTTAAGTTGCTCCTGACGAGGCGTTTCGAGGCGCGGAGGCGAACACCTCTTTTTCATCCTGCCAGGCAACACATTTCACGAAGTAGAGGTCTCTGACGCCCGCACCCACCCCCCCAGACGCGGGCCCCCCTCACCTGCTGCCGGTCCGTCTCCTTGCTCTTCTGGCCCTGCTTCCGCGCGTACCACAGCCCGATCTCGCGGCCCTTGAGGTGGCTGGGGTGGCGGCCCCGCCCGCCGCCGCCGCCGCCGCCGCCGCGGCCCCCGTGTCCCCCCGCGGCAGCGGAGGAGGAGGAAGAGGAGGAGGAGGACCCGCCATCGCCGCCGCGGCCCCGGCCCCAGTCGCGGCGGTGCTCGTAGCTCATGGCCGCCCGGCAACCGGCTCCCAGCACCACCGCCGCCGCCCTCCGCCTCATCCGCCGCCTCACTTCCGCCCGCCGCCCCGCCTCTTCGCCTCGCGCCCCGCCCCCGCGGCCGCGGCCGCCGGTTCGAGTCCCCGGCCGCCGGCAGGCCGAGGTCGGGGCGGCAGCGCCCGCGGGGAACACGCCGCGGCGCGAAGCGACACAGCGATTAAATGAGGCGACCTCAACACCGCGGCACGTCCCTCCGGTGCACCCTGCACGAATGTCTCCTCTCGCTTCCATTGCCACGTCTAAGTTTTGAGGCCCGTTTCCGAGGCAAGGGTTTAAGGAAACGTTAAAGGCTGGTCTCTACCATTACCGGTGGGGTTACTCCCCTGTCTGTGTACCAGACGGGTGTTCCTCTTGTTTCTTTTTGAAGTAGAATACACATATTTACATAGGTACCCGTTCTAGGTCTGCTGGCCGACTGCTGCTGTACGTGGTATACTTTCTCCAAGTTCTCCGGAGCGTGGAACTAAACCTTTTAAATTAGATGAAATTATTCACAGAATTATTACTCTTTCAACAGTTAATTACTGTTCTTTTTGTCTCCTTGAATACCATTGCGCAGCTACAAATGCTTCTTCAATCTCGTTTCTTTACATATTCTTTTGCCTTTTCTTCCTTGCTGGTATGATTATATTTGTTTAAAAATGCCTAGCATTCGGATCTCTGAAATACAATGTTATGCACTGATTTTCACACTTCTTTCAGGTAAAGGGACTGCTGCTTTCAAAGTAAACAATTTTCTCTTTTTTTCTCTGCCTACAGTTTACCTACAGTTAGTCCAACAACTCCCAGCAGCTGGATATGTAAAGGAATAAGAACTAGGTGCTCCAGTTAAAGATCTGTATTTTCTTTTTTCCTTTCCCCTCACAAAATGCTTTCGGCATCCAAGCATCCACTTGTCTTGCTGCTAGGCTCACCTTTTTCCATGCTTAAAGAAACGCTTATTTCCACGGCCTTCAAACATGCAAACCAAAATCACAGTGACCTATCATAGCGTACATCTGTATTCTTTTACCCGGACACCTCAGGTGATGGACCTGAATAACAAGGCAGCCACTGGAGCTCTTCTTAGTGATCATGGCAGTAGGTGGAAGATGGCTGACGGGGCCCGTTCCTCCAAGGGCAAAACTGCACCGCGCCGGAGATGAGACCCGTGGTGCACCGCAGTGTCCTGTATGGATCCACCAACTCACCCAGAGCTAATCTGTACATCTACCAATGGCACAGCATCATGCCACAGTCTTGCACAGGAGCGTTCCTGCAAGAAACATCATGTGGTCTTTTTTTAGCTGTACCCAGTTTCAGGTATGAGGAAATCTCAGAGAAGCTTGGATTTTAATTTGAATAAAGAGACAAGTAAGGAATACAGAGCAAGATCTCTGAGTCATCACCACAGCAAGTAGCTGAACTCTGGGTGAGGTTACCCAGAGAAAAGAGGGAAAAGGAGGGGACCAAGAACAGAGAGTACAAGGGCTGGAGGGTACTGACAAAGATCATCTGAAAGGCAAATTACAGGAAGGAGCGTGGGAGAGAAATGAGAAATCTAGGAGGAAATATACTTCTTCCTTACTTCTCCTCTCCTCATCCTGCATCTGTGGCTTAATGCAGAGTAGGGAAGCACACTCCATGACTTCTTGCATTCATCATCCTCCATAAACTAACAGTAACTGCAAAAGCCTCACAGCGATAACCGACTAGGGAGTAAAAAAAGCCAAAGAAAATTAGCACAAAATTCTCAGAAATCTAGGAAATGTTAAAAGATCCTGTGTTGCAAGAGGTCACTGGCATACCTATACAGGCCAAACGAGGGAGAACAGCACAACTCCTTTCAAAAGGGTGGCGGGGGTAGGAGACTAGATGGGAAAACATCCTGCTGCTCAGGTATGAACTTCCATGTCAGTGGCACAACATCAACCACACATAAACCAGCTTGCCTTCTGGGCCTTCTTTAGCCTGTAGGTGAATATAAATTGGGGCGATTATTATCTCTAGTTCTGTTATTTAGATACACCAGGACAGGACAAGTGTCTGATGCTAATTCGAAACTATCAAAGCCTGGAATGAAGGGGCCCCTGGTGACCATCTGTAACACGTACCACCAGCCAGGGCTTATGGTATGTATCCCGTCAGCAACGTGTGCGGCCACACTCTCAGATATGCCGCTTTGACTTGCACCATTCCATCTTGTGTTAGGTTCTGCGTGCCTAAGTAAGCTGTCAGAAAGCTGGTTTTGTCTGTTGTATCTCCTCAAAATTACTGAAGAAAAATGTTCTAGGGTTACCTTGAATCACTTGGGTGAGTTCAACAGATTCATTCTGTTTGATCCAGTATCTCCCCATGATAGTGTATTTGGACACCTAAGCAGGGCACACATTGGAAATAAATGGGATTTTAGTGCAAGAGGAGATTTCCATATGCATGCATGAGGCTACTGCATTTCAGCCATGTCTTTTTTTAACACTGCAAAAACCCCACACATTCTAAAGAAAAATTACAAATTCAAATATTTTTAGTAGATTTGTAGATTTAGATGTTGGAAATATAGTAAATGTGCATCTATTCATGTAAAGATAATTTTCTAATATGTATGAAAAGATACATTTCTTGAAATTATCTCACTGGTTTGCCTATTGCTGGGCCTTTTCAACTCCTTTTAACCACTGTTCACCGTCAGTTTTCATCCACTTCAGTAGCACACTATCATGATGTAAAGTAATGCATCTGCACATAATGGTCTCTACGCAGCAGCATGCTCTCAAAGAGGACAGAAGATGGTGTTCTCCTTTCAGTACTTTGAAGTGAAATTCCTTGAAGTCAAATTCCTAATGAAGAAACACGAAACAGGTCAGGTAAACACTGAGAAGGGGGAGACAAAATAAAAGAGGATCCCACATTACAGCTCTCAATCCAGTGAGTAAATCTTGCTACTGCACACTAGCAGTACTGCAGTCAATAGGACTGTCTCTATGAGTAAAGATTGTTTGTGCAGGGACTGAAGGTCTTTAAAATTAGTTTGTTTTATAAAACATAGAGTGCAGAACATACAGGACTATACAGATGTGGGTATTGCAATTCTTATAGGAGCTGTTGCTGGAGTATAGAAAAGCAGAATTTATTCTCCTCTGAGACACTGAAATCTGCAAAAGTCATTAAGAGAGAGGAACATAACACTCACTTATAATGATACATACTGGGAAGTGAAATCATATTCTAGAATCTATGCATCAACCCCAAATCTATTAAGGTAAAATAACGTATAAGTAACATTTATTATTTTTTATGAAATTACTGTATTTTGAAATAGTATGATGCTGCAAGATATTTTCTATCAAGATTAGTATAGAATATTTAAATTTCAGCACCTGGCTCTATCTTTTGTTTCAATCCTTTGAGGCATTTGGGGTTCTTGGGCCTGGCCCTGCGTATTACAGATTTATTTTTCTTGTAACTCTGTTAACGTAACATTATTCTCAGTGTACATGAGTGCCACTGTAAGGCAACTCCAACCCACTGGATACACTGCTTACCGAAGATTATCTCAAAATTATTTCCCAGTTTCTTGTTTTCTATCCTTTGCATTATTCAACAACCCACGTCCTAAGAGCAGAGGAAGCCTGGGCGCTGATTCAAGTAACCTTTTCCAAGGGATTTTTTTTCAGTCAGTTGCTGTGGTGTCTGAACAGAGATGAGGTCTCTTTCAAGTCACCTTCAAATGGTCATTGACACTTTGCCCTCAAATGTCACGCTGTGACTGAAATACATTAAAAGGTCAGACAGTGGAAAAACAACAGAGGAGGAAGAAAAAAATTTTCCTTAAAAACTCAAAAGAATTGTTTTAAAAATTAAGTCCAAATTATAAATGAAGACACTTAACACTTATGTGAATAAAAAAAACAGCAGCAAATTTTCTCAAACAGCAAGTTTTCTGGTGTGTTGTGCAAGGAGCTGATATCTATTCAATAATTACAACTCGGGTTTTCAGACACTTTAATTTGTTTAATGATGTGAGTCATTTAGAGCAAAAAAAAATAATTGGACATTTGTACATTATCAAATTTACAGATTCATTATCTATATTTTATTACAGCAGCAAGACAACACTCTACAATTAGGTCAAGCTCTGGGTCACAGGTATGCAGAATTTTAATGTCTCCAAATTTTAACCATTTGTAAATACATCCAACAGAGATTAACACATCAGCATGTAATCTTATCAACATAGTCCAAATCACTTCCAGGGAAAACAGAACACCTGACCAAACTACAGTTGTGTTGAACTGCATCCTCCATCACAACTTTGCTACCTTTATCCGGATTGAGTGTGTCTGTTGCTATGAAGATACTTTCTGCATTCCTTCTACAGAACACAAAGAAAAGCAACATACTCAGAGACAGCAGAATGTGTCTCTGCTCTACATGTATGAATATAGATTTATTCGATAGACTTACCACTGATTGTTCCTTCTACTCTAGTTTCTTGTTCTTATATTCTGAAATATCACATAGCATCTTAGTGGAACTAAGAGCCTTGAGGCAATCTTACAAGAGCCCTTGTTTTCATCTTGGAAAGGCAGCACACGGAAAGCACAACTTGCAGAGTGATCCATCTCCATCACAGCAACCTGCAGTCTTCGACCACACCAGCACAGCCCCACTGATAAGGGATGGCAGGCCTGATTTATGTTGGTGAAGTGAGAAGGCAAGTTGCCTGCTTGTTTTCATGCCTCTGTATCGAATGCTGAGTGCAAAGAGATGCAGTATTTGGCCCTTTTGCTCTGTCTGTTCATAACCCATAAAGGAATCCTGAATAGGGTTGTGCTTATTTTGGCTTGCATGTTCCCACTGAGTGGACAACAGTGTGACTGCAGACACCTAAATGATTATGTTGTCATGCACACCACTGGAAATTAAATCCATTCCTTAAAGAAGCAGTGTAATTTTTAATCAAACTGCTGAAAGTCCTGAGAGTATATTTACCTCTGTTTAACTGAAATGTATGACCAATGCTCAGAGAGAGAGCTCTTGGTCAAAATGCACTAGCATTTCAAGCATATGCAGCATATTTAATATAAGACTTGAGGACTCCATTCACTGTTTCCGCCTTGGCTTGTCTGAATTTGACACAAATTAGAGTACTCGCTGGTTTTAGGTTGGCTTTAGACTTTGTTCTAGGTTCCTTGTAAGTCACTGGAGTGACGAGCTCCTCCTGAGGATGATACAGGTTGGGACCTGATTCAGGTAACCAGACCACTCTCTTGATGTCTAAGCTCAGTCTCTAAGTTTGGCCACCGTGAATAGCTCGTTTCCTCTCTCCTAAGGAGTCACAAATCAGTTGTAACCCCAAGCTCCTGACTCAGATCTAAAGCATGAGGATCCACCCAAAGAGGAGTGATGACAGGTTTACTGACAGAATACATATGGCAGAAAAAACAGTAGTGTTTTTTCTGTGAGCCAGTGGGACTCCTGCAACCATCTGCAAGCTACACCCACTCTCGTGGTTGTGTTGAGAAAAGTATTAGCTTCACGTGGGCCTTGAAGAGGAAGACAACGTTGTAAAACTTCCTTGCTTGGGACAACTATGACATGAAGAATTATTCAAATTAATTTTGACGTCCTAGCTCTTCAAACATTTCAAATGCTGCCTTTATCTGGATGCAGTTGCAAATATTCTGTAAGGCTGGGAAACTTCTTAACTTGGTAAGAGATCATGGAGGCAAAAAAGGGGACTCTTCAGACTAACTGGCATAAAATTAAGCAACATTTGTCACATTTGATCAAAGAAATGTCAACCATGAGAACACTCCTAAGTTTCACAATGTCATATTTACAGAATGTGCATGCTTACTTTTCAGCCACCCACATTCAAAGGACTATACAATGGACACTTACATAGGTATTACATATGAAGCATGTATAGAGCAGTAGAAAATTAAACCATTTACATATCTTTTAATCCTCTACTTAGTCAACTAAATGACCTAGTCTTAGGTTTGGGCTACATTTTTTCAGACAAATGTTTCAAGTTGGGCACATTAGTAAGAGCAGAATTGCAAGTCAGCCAAAATTGTTGTAAGTTCATACCTGTGGAGCTGCTCCCTCATTTTCCGCAGGTTCCCACAGAGAGATCACCCAGTGCCGACAAGCAACCAAAGCTGGGGTTTAAGACTTTATTTAGGATTTCTTTTAGACACACATTCCTCAAATAGATAAGATATATAAATAACTTGAATTTCACTACGCAAAGCTGTAAAGCACTTAAATATTTGTTATCCCATTCATATATATATATCATTAGAAGATTTAATCTATTTAACAGTGTACCCAAATAAAATTACTTTATATATTAGGGAAAAACAGTTGACATTGTATTTGCTAGGGTAACTTGAGTCAAGAGGACCAACGTCTGTCAAATCAGTTTAAATGTCTAGATTAAATGCCTTTTAATTGCTGTTGCCATCTTCTTCTCGTTTTCTGTAAGCTTTATTCAACATTTGTATTTCTTCCTGATAACCACTTCTTTCCATACGCTGCTTTTTACTATTCTGCCGATGAGCTTCGACAGTGTCTGGAATTGATATGTTAATATCGCTGTCAGGATTGTTTGATGGTATGAAGAGGGAGTAGGAAGCAGTTTCCCCTAAATCACATGAGACAAACCTGTTTTCTTTCCGTGAATAACGTAAGGATGGAGACCTTACCTGTGTGGAGGACTGGCTGATATTACTGATGATTGACACAGTATCCAGGGCCTCTTCATTGTCACAAATTTCAAGTACCTCTAAATGAATTTTAACACTTGTGTCAGCAAACGTATTAGAAGACTCCTCTGGGTTTGGCTCATGACCAACACTTTTAGATCGATATACTTCAATTTTCTTTGACGTGGGTGTTATTTTTTGCCCTTCAGTGCTTACCTCATATGTAGATAAAGAGAGAGTTTTTCCCGTGGGTGCCTGAAGAGATACAGTTCCTTGAAATGCACACAGAGGGATAGCTAAGGCCCCACCTGATCGCTGAAAAAGAGAAAGAATGACCTTTACTAATGCTAATTTTTGAAGTTAGATTCCATTATAAATAATCCAATTATGCTTAGTTTGTTAACTTATTTTACTGTTGTAGACTTTTCCTTGTAGTATTTTAGAAACCTGGTATTTATGACTTTAAAGAGTAGAAAGAAGTGTTTTATAATGATACACTTTAGTATAAAAAGTGAAGTCCCAAGTGACTGTGACTCAGCTAGTTTATGGACACTCACACTTTATTAGAATAGTCTACACTTAATGTTTCATTGCAGCCAGTCCACAAAAAGACGCCAGCACTAGCAGGCACCTCTCTAGCCAGTACTCATAGGCACTTCTGAAAGCGTTTTCACTCTGCTTCAATCAGATCAAGATACTGATCTCCTAAAGCTTCTCATACAGTGACCAAAAGGACAGAAATGACACCACAGGACTGTTCAAAACCAGGAACCTACGCTGACAACATCTGTCTCCCTTGGGCACCCTGCCTTAATTAGTCTTAACTAAATTAGGTGCCTGAAGTTAGATGGCTTAGCTACCAAGCTGAACTTCCCAAAACAACTTGTCAGATATTATTCAAGGAATTCTTTTGTGCATTTCATTTTTATAGTGGAAAAAACATTCATTCAATGGTGTCAGTTTGAAATCTATAATAAGGATTTACGGCACCACTCCTACTCCTCCCAATCACTCCTTCCTACCTCCTGCTGCTGCTGCCTGGCAGGGCAAATCACCAGCCCAAACCTCAGCCTCCCCTGTGCTTCCTCTACACACACACACAACACATGCACAGATACCCTCCTTAGTAGCATTTAACTTTCTGGATGATTTGGGAATAAGAAACATTACGGCAATCAATGCATGAGGTGAAAAAAATGACAGACAGTTGATTTATCAGGATGTGTAAGTCTGAGGCATTTAAGGAGTTTGGATAGCACTCACATTTCTTCCTGTCCATGCAAGGGAGGGCTAAGATGAGAGAGGGAGACAGCTGTCTAGAAGAGCAGGATATGCCTCTTCGTTTGTGAGTGTTGTGATTAATTTACCTGCAACCAAGAGACAAACCACAGAAACCCTGGGCTTTGGAAAGGACCAGTCTTTCCCATGCAAGTTACAGGGGGATGCCCTGAGCTCACCCTCGGAAGCAGAAGCTCCAATATTGTCCTCCTGGATACTGATTTGTCTTGTGCAAACTGTGTGAATAGAGAGAGAGGAAGAAAAGGAGGAGTGACAGAAAGACCAGGTCTAATAATTGCCAGTATGGAGAAGTGCTAGCATTATTTCAGCACTGAAAGGACCCCTTCTACTTGGACCAATTCCGATTAATGTTGCCTTTCTAGTAAAATTGAGAAAGCGAGTAAAACCAGAGAGGTTTAGGATACCGATTGGAAAGGTGAAATTGTTCATAGGAGCTGGGAAGGGCAATTATTTGCTGAATGCTAAAGGAAGCTGTTGTGATGAGAGTTTTATGGAATTAGGCACAACTTTACAACCACACAGCTAAATCAAGTGCCACATTACCTCACCTTCACTAAAGAGCATGAAGAGGAAATTAGGTTTCATTGCGTAGCAAAATCTTGCCAGACTGTGACTTAATGTGGTCCTTCGACAAAGGAATTTGCCTGACAAAACCCGAGGAGCTGGCTTACCCTACTGGAAGGAAATCAAAGTTGTATTAGTCTCCTTAATAGATTTGTCAGAGAAAAATGGTCCTCGAGTGTTTTTCCAATGTGCAGTTACAGAGGCAGCTATCATGCTGTCCATTGAGCCGTCAAAGGTCCTAGATTGGTGAACGTTAGATGACAGCAGCTCACTGCCAGCTCCCAGCTGCTGCTGTTCGAGTACAGAGCCATGGCAGGTACAGGGGCTCCCTCAGTGGTAGCTCTCCTAAGAGTAAGCACCAGCAGCCTCTGTTTCAAAGCAATGACAAGGGAGATTTTTTTTAAAGCACAGTTAGGTGTTGGCACTTACATTTTCTGTAGTAATTAATGATTAGGATCACTCCTCCAGGAAAGGAGAGATGTGAGAATAACTGTTTTCTCAGGTTGAGGAAGCTCTTGTCCACTTGTCTTCCATCCCAGGTGCTTCCTAAGGTCATGAGAGGACAGAGCAACAAATCGAGCTCTGGGTAAGATCAAGTGGGCAAAGCCTACTATTCTAGCAGCACAAACACAAGGTTAGCGTCTTGGATATTGCAATAGATAGAGCCTGGATACCTACCAATTTTGGTAACGCACATTTAGAATGGTGTTTCTGTTGGAGACAAGCCCTACAGTTCTGTTTCCAGCCTCCTGACTAGTTTCTGCAATCAACACTGAAAGTCCTTTGCAGGGTCCGTTAAGAGTGTCTGCATTTCTGGCTGTTAATCAAGCTCAGAATCTGAAGAACATTCTAAAACAGCACTTAGATTATACAGAAAGACATCTAAAGAGTATGAAAAAAAAAAAGTTAAATAAGAACTGATTACTTCAGTGCAGGTTTACGTTCTACTTAATGAAACACCATGGATTTGTCAGACTGAACGTCAACAAGACAGAGGATATGTCTGAGGCACCTGGAGGGAGAATGAGTAATCCTCACTCACTGCAACGAATACTCCAGTAGTGGAGAATGAGAAACTTTCCAATGACCACAGATTTAGTGGCTCTTTCCGAAAGTCTGTTTTCTGTTGAGAAATCAGTATTTACTTTTAGAAGTGAATAGGATATGCCAAGTCTTCTATGCCACTTCCCAGTCACTAACCAGGAAGCCAGTAAACGATGTCATTTTCCACTAGACCAATTCCAGTAGAAATATCATTCAATTACAGACACCTTCACCTGTTTCTACAAGTAGAGAATCCATTTGTCTCTTTGCAAACCGTGCATCATAATGCCATGCACTCGTGACTGTGACAGGCGCCTGCTTAGTAACTGCTGCCCTCGCAGGAAGCAGCTTTCAAATCACAGAATAAACTCCCTCAGTGCAGCAACCGAGTTGCAAGGAAACTACACTATTTAACTGCAAGCTTTGACAAAGTACATGTGTGAGAAACAAGCCTGTTCATCATCAATGCAAAATGTTCAAAGTTTAAAAAAGTCCAACTAGTTACTGAAAAAAAAATAAGCAGCATTTTCATGACACTACAGAACTTAAACAGAGTTTATTAAAAATTAAATCAAACTGTGGAATTACACGATAGGGGAAAGCAGGAGAGATCAGAGCCACTGAACTGTAAATTCACTGAGTGCTATGGGGAACTAGCTGTGGTTGGCCTGAAAGTGCCACAGCCCCAGGAAGACTTCTATGCTCCACGCTGGAGGGGAGATGCTGCGGCCACTGATGGCGACTGTCCCTCTCCAGCTAGAGTACCTGAAAGGACTCTGCACCAAAGCCAGAAAGGGGCTAGTGACCAAGAACTGGATCTGGCCCCTCAGCTCGTTAGCAATGCACAGGGCACCAAACACCACAGCCAGACTCCCTCCTGGGTTCAGAGCTGTCACCCACCTTGTGCTTGCTTTGCCATCTTTGCTCTGGAGTCAAGCAGCCCAACAGAAAAATGCTATAAATAAAACCACTGTTAACCCAAAAGATGGAAGAATGCATTTCTCTGGTTTTATGTATAGCCAAGTAAAATTGATTATTACTGCAATTACTTTCAGTATAAAGTACTATTAATGACAACAGAATGTGACCCTTATCTTGTCCTTGATATCATTATTAAATATCCATTTTTGCTTCTTATGACACATCCATGCCAATAAATAGGAATCTACTAGTAAACCAGACTATACTGGTGCACTCTCTGAAGAAGTATTTTATCTTCCACTCCCATTGTAACCTACAGTTCAGCTTTCTGATTTTAAGCCTTACAATGCAATTTAATTCTAAAGCAATAGGAGGCAATTTGAGTAATGCTTAACAGCGGCCTTCAGTTCATCCATCCAGGTTCCTGTTTCTCATCTCTGCGTTATTTCAGCATGAACAAGAGCATCCACAGTTGTAAAAGGGTTATGATTCATTTTTACTTCAGTGAAAATAGAAAGAGGTCCACTGTGCTGTTTCTGAACATCTGCCATCTCACTCTCCACAGCCTGAGCCCAACATGCTTTTTGAAAGGGTACTACTCCACCAGGCTCTTTCCACGCTCTTTTGCCCACACACTTGGTATTCCTGTATTTAAAAGAAAAACTAGTTTCTAAAAGAAATACACATCTTAACTCTTCCCACACAATTTATGCTATGTCTTCTCTTTTTAAAGCACTTCTACACAGATGTTTTTAAGAACGTACAGAAAACTTAAAAGCCACTTGTTTCTTGGATCTTCTTCAGAAAGGAAATGTTTTGACGATATCCTGACAATGCATGCAGGAATCAGGCACTAGCATAAAGGTAAAAGAGCTTTGTGAAATAGAAGAAAATGCTATCTTTTCCATATGCCATTTTGCAGGTTTTGTGTCTCAGCAGTTTTGCAGTGTATTAGATACACAGATACAACTATCATTACTCCTAAATAAATTTAGAAATTTTTCTACAACCCCAGTATTGTGTTTGTTTTATCAGAATTACTTATACGAGGATTTGTAGTATTATCACAAAGACACCCCATAGCTGACGTGCATGCTTTCTAACTCTCGTGCATCCCATACCAGTCTGGCATCCATGGCAACTACACAGGACAAGGCAGCCTTGCTATCAACAACTCCGATCCTGTGAAGTGAAGACTTGTCTTTCTGAGACCTTACTCACTCTCAGCTAGGAGAGGTGAAAGAAGGATCAGACACTTATCTGCTTGAACACAATAGATTTAAAATTAAGTCTGTTCTGGTTCTTATATCCACTTACATATACTTATTCTCTGCATGCACACATGCATAAATATATATAAGTATTTATTTATTCATTTTACATACACATATATGTATATAAAATATTTACCTTTTTACAATTAATTTCTTAATTTCTGGTAGGATTGAAAGGTTTCAGTTTGGAAATGCTCAAATGTTTCAGTTAAAAAAATCATGGCATTCTCCAATCAAAACATTCTGCAAGCCAAAATCACTATCTTTATGCTGAGGCCAGCTTTAACTGAATACCACAAAATATCTGCCAGGTCTCATAAAAGTTGCAACCTAGCACGAAATCTGAACTATCCCTCTGGAGGACTGTTTTCTGCAGGTTTGCATCACAGAAACAGCAAGTAGGTAATTTTCAAAGTTGCTTAATAAACATCCACACGCATTTCATCATGCCGGAACGCTTCAGGATCTCTACTGCCGTGATGCTTGCCATGAGCTCCCCCCAACAGGAGCTGGCCCTTCCTTTGCCTAGTTTTACTTTTTGTGGAGAGTGTTTATTTCTATCATGTCCTACCACAAGGCATACCCCCTGTGCAGCTCCTGCCCGAGATGGCTGGAGGCTATTCTGTCTGTTAGAATCTGGGACAGGGATTTCACTGGAGAACTACATGTACCAGCACATGCATATTTCACAAGCAAAGACAAAAAATTACAATGAAATAAATCACGAATGTACTTGTTCCTTAAGGAGTGCTGATGCATTCCAAACAGAGAAATGTCTGCATAATTGATAAAGCAAATCCTTTCATTATTAAAATAAATTATCCACCTTTCAGATTTCACAGAAGACAGAAAGTAGTTGTTGTTGCTATGAGGCAAACCTTCCTCATAATCGCTGTAGTTTTAAACGAGGCTCCCCTGTTCTGTTCCGGCTGCCTGAGCAGAGTTTGAGGCAGGTTCACCAGGGAGGATATTGTAGCATAGGGGAGGCTTCAGTCTCTGCAGAGGATGTAACTGAGCTCCACAGCAGCTGGGCAATGGGTCCTGGCAGAGAGGTTTCGATTTGGAAATGCTCAAAGCAGTGAGAAAGGGCCCACCAAGAGCCATCTGACAAGAGTTTTTAAATGATCTTACTATGGCCATTTATGGAACCTAGAAACTACACAGCCTTCCCTGCACAGAAAATAAGTTTTTGATCCCTATGGTTTTTTTGAGGGGGAAGGGAAGGAAAGGGGAAGGTAACTTTTACAGAATCTGTTATTGTATTTCTCCTTGAAAACTGGCAGAAACCAAAGCAAAACACCCTCTTCTACCTGGTTTGCCATGAAATACTTATACTTTTGTGAAATATTAATAAAGGGGCATTAAGCTGCAAGTACACTTGAAGAAAATTTTAATTTCATCACTTGCCAAAGCAGAGCCTTATTCTGTATGCTGGTAAGTGCCTCCAAAGGGTGTATGGCATTCCCTCTGCTTCCCTTTAGTGTCTGCAGGAGCTGATCAGCAATTTGCAGAGCTGGGCGCGTACAGAAAAGTCAGGAATGTATGACTGCAATCAACTTTGAATACTGTTTCTGATGTATTTACATGTGACGGTAAAAATAATTTAAAACTCTAGTTTCCAAGTGGTCAAGAATTTATTCTGCTAGAGGAAGCCTAGAAAATTCTTTAAGGCTAATGTATTAATAATATGTCAAGTATCAAACATTTCTACATATTTTCGCATTTTATATTAAGTGTAAGTGGATTCATCCTGTTACAAATATCTTAAGCTCAGTGGTCCTAATTCTCCAGTGCTTAGCACCTGCAGAGACCATCATCCAGTCTGGATAAGCACACACTTCCCAGGATTTCCTGGTAATTTTTTGTTTCAGGGTATGAATGACTGCACAGCAGGGAAAGGAAAGCATGAACAGCTCCATTCCCCAAACACGGTTATCATTTAATACTTCATCTCCTGAGCACCAAACTGACTCTGTTCCAGAAGTGGATTCTTGGCTAGGCAATGCTTGTTAGCAACTGAAAGCAAAGATAAACTGCTCAGAGCCACATGACCTGAATGGTGGCTTACGTAGCTCGCAGATCAGTTTCATTTCAAAGACAATAAATTGCTGTTGCAATATGGTAAAGGCCAGTGGAGAAAAAGAGGTTAACTGGTGGAAGAAAGGAAATGCCTAAGAGCCTGGAATTCCTACGTACAAGGGGAAGAAGAAAATTTGTTTGGAGGGTACTCCAGTACACCTAAGTTAGGAGCTACCCTTGCTGACTCTGCAAGAAGGCTGCGTACTCAGACATTTAAAGTTTGAGCTAGTTGCCCAGACATGGTTGTCTAATGCCATCAGAGATGCCATAGAGGATTTGGGATATCCTCAAAAAACTTTCAAATATAACAGAGGACTAATGGGAGACCTACAGCCTCCTGAAGCAGCAGCGGGAGGCCAAGTGGGACACCCTAAGGCATCTCAGCTGGTTCTACATGCCTGTGTCTGGGAAACGGACTCAAGCGCAAGGTAGTTTGTAGACTCTCCCTCATGATTCCTAATTTTCAAATGTTATGAATCTCAGGCCCTGGAATAATAAGACAGGTGTTACATTAGTGTTACAGTGAAGTAAAGATCATATTAGAGTGTGTATCTTATCTCTAGAAAAGGTAGGAGAGCTCTGATGTGAGGTCCCAGAACAAAGAGTGACTCTCCCAAGCCTACAGAATGGCACAGTGGTAGAGACCAGAACAGACAGCAGGTTTTGCTGCATCCCAGTCCAATGCTAATTCCACTGGGCCTTGCTGCGTTCCCAAAAAGAAATATTAGCAATCTAAATAAAGCTCTAATGAGTTTGCATTCCTAATTACTTTGGTGGAATACAGCTCTAGCTGAAAAGTTCTATTTTTAGAATGCTTCCAGTAACGACCCTGATGTTTCTTTCCAGAGACAATGTGTTTTCTGTTTATTTTAAAATAGAGGCTTAGTCTTCCACTTCCCTAAAAATAAAAATTAGCTGCAGTAAAATTAATTACTGCAATGATTTGCCCTTTGAGAGGCTGACTGCAGTAAATTTAGAGCTAATAGGGTATGACAAGAATAGACAAGCTCACCTCAGATGACCTGAAACCCAGTATTTGTCATTGGCCTGGCCAACGTGGACAGACCCGTATTTGGAGCAAATTAGTAACAGAAAGTGCAACAGAGGCATCCAAGGTAAGAATACTTGCATCCACGTACCAGAACTTCTGTACTCAGTTGTCTGGGGTGAAGTAAATGAGCTCAACAGAAAGCCCGTTAACATTCCACAAATAATTAATATGGCACCTTTAGTGACCCCATGCAGTATGGGTGCAGTACACACAGAAGCTCAGAAGGAGCATGGCTTTAAGGCCATTCAGACGAGTCCAGGGCTCTCCTGACTGCTGGCCTTCATGGGAGTCATCTGTCATGAGCTTCGGTCTCTCTGTTGTCTCTAGTTGCCGCTGTCCTACAGAAGTTTAGATGCTCTGCACCTCCTTATGCTAAAATTACTACAATCTATATTTTCATGTACAGATTTGCTGTTTCAAATCTATTATATTTAAATAGTCTTCCTCACAGACAGAATAGCTGATTTTACAAGAAACAACTCTCTCCCTTATGGAAACAGGCTTGCCTGATGGGATTTGCTGGTATGTCTGGCTTTCACCAAACTACTTGCCTTCAGGACACCTGTCTCACATCCTAAACTGATCTTTCAAAAATAACTGGGAAAATGCACGTCTGTTTTAATTTGTATGTTTGCTATTTTTAATAAGATTTTTGGAACAAGTACAGACTTGGTCCTTACGTAATTCTGTGCGTTTGTTCTCACAACATAGCGTGAAGTATTTACGACAACTTCTAATAATTTATTTGCACTTTCAGGTAGGAAAGAGTGCGCAGAATTAACATTTCAGTGTAGTATTAATTATTTGCATGCAGATAAATATTTGGGGTATGTGCAAGAAACAGATATTAAAAATTTACACTAGAGGAACATTTAAAATGTGAAGTCATGCACTTGAAAGTATTAGACTGTCAGCACTGTGGCTACCTGGGCAAATTAATTCTGGCTCTTGTATTTCTATCTTGTGTGGTTTCCTCATGTGGTTTCCTCATGTGGTACAGTGAATGTGGGCAACACCTAACCATGCAATTGAAGGCCAAGGTCATGGTCTATGTGTACACCTATGTTCATACAGAGAGGTGGGCGGAGAAGCTACCTGAGGTTTTAAAAGCAGAACAACGAGCCTAGCACTGCACTGAGGCAAGCACCTCACTCCTAGCTGTAGAGGTAGCTCTACCCCTGCATCTCCATTGCACAGACACAGGTCAACTGGACCACAATTAAAGCAGTGTTAGTGTCCACAGAACTGAAATTTCCTGCTTTAGAAAGGTGTAACTCTGCAATCTACATATCGCACTCTGAAGAACAGGGCTTTTGCATAGTTATATGTATCTGCCAAAGCTTTCCAGCCATGAACGTTCTTAAACTATTTCTTATGGTCTTGACTGACAGGGCTGATTGCATTATTAACCGTCTGAAGAAGGTTAGTATTGCAGAAGAGAGAAGAGGTCTATCGGGCAGCATGTGGTGGGTACAGAAATCAGAGCTTGGGATGTCTGATCGAGCTCTCTCCATCACCCTGCTACCAGGAGGTGGTCACTCTTTGCACAGGGGATGGTCTGCTGACATTCATTCTCTTTTTTTTGTAATAGCTGCAAAACTGGGCCTTACCCTGTTCACCAGATTTGGTGAAGTTTATTTGACATGTGTACTGCCAGTCCTGGAAAAAAGTTCTGAGTTCATTTGCAAGCATCATACTAACAGGCTTTCTGCTGAGCTGCAGGTTATTGTAAAGTTAAATTGAAACGGTGCTTTTGCTTACTAGGAAAATATAATGAAGAAAAATACATTGAAGAATAGCACAAGCCTTTAAAAATGGAGAATATATCAGCCTAGAATGTAATGGCTTTATTGGAAGGTGTCTAAATTGCACTGCTTTTGTAACTCCTATTCCATTAAGTGGCATTAGGGCCAATGTACAAGGATCCCTTGGTCAGTGTGATATTGATTTCGTTTGTAGCATTGTCTGTTCTCTCAGAAAAGGAACACTGATACCAATCAGTGGCAGCTCTTTGCAGGACTGATTCCTGTAAGAGTCTCTGACATAGTGTCACTAGTCAGCTCCACAAGGCTTATTTATCCTCATTATTTCTCCACAGCCCAGTTTTTTATTTCTTTTCTCTAGTCCATGCATGCACGTATACTTGTACCTAGAATTCATAAAAACCTGTTTAAGCAACAGATCTGATCCAGACAGAATAAACAGCAGCCATAGGAAGCCAGCTGCTTCATACAGGTGCCAGCATGAGGGAAGTGCTAGGAGTTTGCCTTTATTCAGCCTTGCCCTCCCGGGCAAATGTTTCTACTCTCAGTATTTCTCCTGTTTGTGCAACTCAACAGAGTGCCAATTGCAGTTTAACTGCAAGCAGAGAGTCAGCAAGCATCACAAGGACTGCAACACTTCGTCCCACTTGGAGCAAAGTTAGAAGATGATGGTGAAATGCTACATTGATTTTCCAACCAAGGGAACACCACTTGCAGGAAGAGACCAGACGAGAACATCACAGCAGATTAGCATCAGTACAGTTGTATAGGCCAGCGGAAAGCAAATAAAATCTTCAAGCCCATTCGTAACTCAGCTTCTATGCTGTGCCTGGTGTTTAGTAGAATGTTTAGAACTTTCCTGGAGTGAGAAAGATCCTGTGTATTTATCACTGCTAAAAAACCTTCAAACCGCAGACATCCAGATATACAGGGCTGACAACTCCTAAGTGAAAAAATTCACACAGCCTCCCTCTCTTTCTCTTTGCAGGGCACATAAATAGATTCCATACAGAGAGCCTCTTGAAAGAGTTTGCTTGAGGCAACCCATAGATAAGGTATAAAGTCAAAGAAGAAAAATAATCAGAAAGCCTGTAACATATTGCAAGCCTGGGAGATTTCTGTTGCCTGAAGGCACTTAAGTATAGGCAAAAAAATACATGACATATTTACACTCAATCTCTTTAGAAAAGGGAGATACACTGGTATTTTATGAAATGTTAAAGGTATCTTTCAAAAATGCAGCTAAGCAAGAGTTAGAAATGACAAGTACCATTTTTTCTCTCCCTCTCAATTACAGCTAGGCTAGATGGGTATTAAATGAAACCCGCTGCCTCATTCTCCTTTCATGTCACTTTTATTCCACAGAAATCACTTTGATGGAGTAACTCTTTACTCACAGAACAGACGATGATGAGACAACCAGGTACAGCATCATTACTATCACTCCAAGGTAGTGCCATCTTCCAAGTAGCACATAGCTTCAACAGAAAATCAAAGGCATCACATATAATGTCTGGCACCCTACTCTTCAAAAAGCTAAATCAAAGTAATTGATATCTTTCTTACTGCTTATTTAAGGTCTGAAAATAACAGAATAAAAAATACTGCTTTCACAATACAAATTAAAATGGGCAGCCTTCTGCAAGTATCACTTGTTGCTCAGAGGGTGAATAAAAAGTAATGTAGGGAGAGACTTCTTATCCCTTGTTTCCCTGAATCACTTCAGGCGAGCGAGCAGTGCAGGCCAGCCAGCATGCGCTATCCCTCCTCTCAGCAGACAGCACTGAAAAATATTCAGTCCTGTAAGAGTTACCTTCCCCTGAAGTGCTGGAGTGGTTGCTGGCATCAGACATGGGAAATACCAGGAGTTTTTCAAATGAAAGCTTTGCACAGACTGTTACAAAGTCCCACTAAATATAATGGAATATTTACCCGACTAAAAGCTGGGATGTTTGGACTTGGGATGCTTTGGATCAGACCCACTGTTGACTAACCTTGCTATTTACAAACTTTAGTAAAACATGGTTGGATTTGTTTCCCCATTTTGATAAAGTTTGAGTTGCTAAAGGTAAACTACCCACATCTGCTTCTGACTTTCCAATTTCCAAAGCCAACTCCAGTTTACTACCTGAGGTAAGAGGTTAGTTATCAGGGGAAGCTGTATTTTTTAACACTATTCCAATATCATGCCTCTATTGCTGACATGCAGTCAGCAAGTCAGCCTGAAACTCTCATCTCTTGTACAGCGTGTGAAGAGGCTGTCAGTGAGGACCACCTCCACAGTAATTGCAGGATTGTGTGTTTAACTATTAAATCCATATGCCTTTATCCCACTGTGTGAATCAGATAACCTTAAAATCAGCAAAGTCATATTCACAAGGATCCAGTTCCAGTTGTTATTGGCAAGGTTTAAATCTCAAACCGCAGAGTCCTCAATGCTGGCCAATTTCCATTCAGCTGAAACTAATTACCTTTTGTCAAGGTGGTTGACCGAGTTTTAGCCAAGCACACAGGTTTTCACATTGTAATTCTTAATCACAGTGCAACTGAATGGTTGGGTCATACCAGAACACCAGACACTATTTCCTACTGTACCTGACCTAACACTGAGAGGAGACCAGCAGTTCTAGCTCCTTACTCTGTTAAATTTTTATCAGAGATGCAAAGCCTTTCACTGGATCCTTACCCTTACCAAGCAGTGCAAACCACCTTCAAATGAGATGGAAATCATCACCCAAAATGCAGTAACATTTCAGCAAGTTATTTGCCTCGGAGGCTTTTTTTTAATATTAAGAAGTGGTATGGGCCACTGGGCCAATCTGCCCAACACACACTGTAAGTTTGTGGGTAGCAAAATAGGGAATTTAACATTTCTTTGTTACTGAGAGAATAGCATGTATGACCATCAGCATGATGGCTATAACCATTTACCACCTCTGAACACCTCCTGCTATAGAAGCAGAGCTGGGGGAAAATCCACAAGATGGCTTTGTAGGGCAGAAACATAAGGGGTCACATTTCCAGGGCATGGTGTGTGGTTCAGCCTTTTGACTTCCATTAGTGATAATGGAAAAAACTCAGCTATGTCCCTACCCTCAGGATGCAGCCCAAAAGGATATTTTTGCCTGTAAACACTGCAATTTAGTACACAGCACTGCACCCAGTATTCCCACCTCTGCCTTCATTTCATCAGCACAGCCACTGCCATGTGCTAGCTTTGCAGCAAGACAAGATTTATGGAAGCTGTATTTTTGCGCTCATTTTCCCTGGGTTGAAACAGAGGCAAAACCACAGCTTTTAGGTGAAAGAGCTGAGTAAATTTACTGGAAAGTGCTAAAGAAAGAAAGAAAAAAGTGGACATGACATGGTAGGAAGGAGTTTACGGGGAGGGGTGGAATAGGTGACATTTCTCTTCATATACTGACAAGCAGGAATAGACGTCAATCCAAAGTCTTATAATACGTAAACCAGTATTAAAGAAATATATGTCTTCATTAATGTCCTTTACACTTATGCCATGTTGCACCTTCCACTTGCTTCTCAGCCCCAGGGGAGCCACGTTGTGATGTCCCCCTTCAGCTGTCATCAGGTTTTGTTCCACTGAAACAAATTGTCCCGGTTTCAGCTGGGATAGAGTTAACTGTCTTCCTAGTAGCTGGTACAGTGCTTCTACAGTGGAGCAATGTATCAGGCGCTGGCTATGAAAATAAAGGAAAACTAGAAGAAAGGCCAAACACAAGCCAAGGAAATTGTTGCATTTCTTTAGGGCTGTTACATAGTATGGATAGAAGCATTTATAAATGGAGTTCCAAGGATGAATTTACTGCAGTAGCCTAAGAGAGCAGCCCTATCTTCCCTTTCCTTCCTAGTACCTCCTCTTGTGCATGTCCTCCCTCCTATGGCACAGAAAGGCTGCACCAGCCCCCATGGCCCCCATCCCAGCTCCAGCCGCCCTTCAGCTGCAGCATTGAAGTCCTGGCAGGGAAACTCTGAAAGTCTGCCTCAGGCTCAGCTTCATCTGATCAGACATGCTTCCTACTCCACCCAACGAACTGCCAGCCCATACAACAAAAAAAGTAACAAGCAAACATTGCATCTCTACAGGCTTTTTGTGGCACTAATGTTGGGCTCCTTCCAGAAAGCAAAGACAAAACTGTCTCTAACCAAGCAACTGGCAGGCAAAGGACCTGCTGTCATTCAAAGCCATATAAAAGTTTAGTTTTGCTGGATATTATAACTGTGCTGTGACCAGAGATCGCAGCCAGCAGCAGCTCGTAGTACCGCTGGGCTATACGTGTATTTTGCCCCAACTTGACTTGTGGGAAGCTCAGTAGTGTTCAGATGATATGCAGGACAGAGATGAATTCCATTTTCCCTCTATATTCTCAAGAGGATTCAGTACTGGCTGAGCAAGCAGACTCCCATCCTCAGTTCAGCCTGGGGTTCCTTCCCCTAGGTCCTCCCAGCATGGGAGCCAGCAGAATAATGAGCAGAGAAGAGGAAAACTGGACACTGCAGAGTGACTGCTGCTTCACACTTCGTTTTCCTCCCTGGCAGAGGGAACGTATTAGAGACACCGCAGTTCCAGGAGCCTAGACCTCCAGTTTTAGTACCTCACAGTGTTTGCATTGCATGCATCTGGGTTTCAGAAGAAACCAGTAGATTGTCAGCAGCATAAAGCCGCAGGGGTAGAGGAGCTGCCTGTGGAACTCAACCCGCTACATCAACTTATAATGTAACCCAATTTTTTTAAGTCCAGAACTAGGATCAACTCTCAGTGAGAGCAGCAGTGTCTATGATCAGGCAAGGGACCAACTAATTTCCATGAGATTAGGTCAATTCTTTTTGATGGCAGCCTGCAAAAAACTGCAGAGAAGTTTGAAGTACTGCCAGTACAGGCAGAGCTTATAACAGATGTATTGCAAAATAATCAGAGGTTTTGTTGCTAAGTAGAAGGGAAAACAGTCTGAACGTATGGATGTTTCTGGAAATGAAAAACAGAACGCTTCATACCCTGCTTTTGCGGTAACTTTTTTTTGTGGTCTGTTAAAAGCTTGAAGAGCAGCCACCATACAGTCACTAAAACTGGTTAATAGCACAAGACTGGGTGAAGAACTGGAAAAAATTAGTGAATGGCAAAAAAAAAAAAAAAAAGTTATATAGTAAATGAGAGACTCCTCAAAAAAAGAAGGCTAAAAGAAGATGGATCTTTCTTGAATTGTATTGCATTTGACCAGCACTATTTCAGTGGCTTTGGAGAGTGGTTTTTGCCAGAGCAGACATAAAGCCCTTTCACTCTAAACTACATTCAACGCATGTGACTGAGCTTTCTCTTTCCCATCCTGCTTTTCTCTGTTTTACCCCAGCTCTGAGTAAGCAGAAGCACAAAACTAACAGCTGCAAGATCTCGTTACCAGTTCTCTGGTAACACAACTTGCAAGGCAACAGGGCTGGTGCAATCCCTGCTACCCTCTCAGAAGCAATGTGCCGACAAAGCGCATTGCATGGAACGCAGCTGCACTGCATCTTCCGAGTAGCATCATCATTTTAATGTTACCAGATCAAGGTATTTCTACCTCCGGATCATTACAGATACCTACAAAAATAGCATAACTCATTAACCAGCCTGATACAAATCAACATGCGCACACGCACACAAATTTCTTTAAACAATGTCAATTTTATAAATCAGTGCCAGTAAAAATCTCACTCACTGCTATGAACTCTGGAATTCAACATGGCCTTGACATGATCTGCAGCAGAAGTATACATCCTAATTACGTTTCCTTACATAAGCAACACTAAATAACAGGATCTACAGAGAAAACAGAATTTATTTCAAGTTAACAGTTTACCTTTCATTGATTTCATGGTTTTTAAAAATAACAGAGTGACATGTTTCTGTATTTCAGACAGGTCCCTCAAATAAAACATGAGCATGGATTTGCTCTCTTTTGTGGGAGAAGTCCTCCTTGCCTTTCCCTTCCCCTCACACCCATCCCTCTACTGAAATGGTGCTCAGACCATTCTGCACAACCCGCTCTGATTCTCATCACTGCTACTTGTGCCAACAAATTCCTCAAGCCAAGTTGTGTCCCACATAACTTGGGCCATTTGAAAGGCTGAAGCAGTAGGTGACCCTGTAAAGGATAAAACTGCTGCTGCAGGTACCCTGAGCAGGATGTGTGCTGGGTTTATTTCTGGACCACAGCACACTCAGGCTGGACTGTTCTCCAGTATGTCACTTCTCTTCCTCCTGAGCTTTCTCAGAGAAACTCAGGGCAACTATTCTTTCATGAAACGATGCTTGTTCAAGCCTGCTTTTATTTGCACACTACATCTCATCTCCCTTTTCTCTCTCCTCTCCTGTTCAATCTGGAAAGTGGCTATGAGAAGGATTAATAAAAAGGCATGACAACAGGCCCTTAGAAAGCTGGTAACACCCAGCTGATTTCTGCTGACCTGCGCAGTACAGGAAAATGCTGTGGCCAGCGCTAGGCAAACACCGAGGCAGTTACTTGGTGCTTCATCTGCACAGCAGAAACAATGCTGATGCACTGATGGAAGCAGTAGGATTATATTGTAAAGGGTTTACTTGTCCTGCTGCTAAGAAATACTTGTCCTCTGTGAAAATTCTGTGTGCCTGGAGATCACGATGAGACTATTACACCTTTTTGGCCCTGACCAAAATGTTCTGGCTTACTGCACTTGGCAAAGCAGGTTTTATTCCAAATGGGACACCTGTCAGCTACAGCAATGCACATTGTATTACTCATTCAGCAGCAGCAACTCTCACAATGATTTCTTCAATACCTGGCTGAAGGTGACTGTAGTTCTCCCAACTATAACTTCAATCAACATGGAATTTTCTAGATTTGATTACTGCAATGCTCTCCATTTTGCTGCAGAACTGCAAACTGTTTGGTTGTATGAGTAAAAGATCCTCTCCATGAACATACAAGAGCACAAAGGCACAACGACAGGAGGGGGAACCCCAATAACAACATCAGAGAAATGTAGCACTCCGACCCGGCTGCTCTCAGGGCTATCACAGGAGCTCTTAATTTCAAAAGCTTTCAAACCACATAGTACAACAGAAATGACAAAAGAATTTTAATGTAACAACAATGCATTCTAGTTTTCTATAAGACAACTCACTGTCTGTTTTCAACCAGTATGTGCAGGACTGAGATTATGTTTTTCTCAAGTTCTCTTGTCGAGCATCTATGCCCTTTGCTATGTGGAAATTCAGCATGTAAGGACCCATTTACTGCATCACCTAACAGCTAAGCTGAAAATCCATGCATAATTGCTATTCTTCCTCCTACTGTAAGTTATTACAAGTTCTGCTTATTGAAAAGAACCCTGGAAGTACTCTAATAAGAACATCTATATTTATTTCTGTGATCAAGCATTTATAGTCTGAAAGTACTGAAGATGAGGAACTTTTATCCTATTAGGATAATCATCCATTTCTTTGTAACGTTTGGTACCTTCTCCCCAGTTGGCTAGCTTAACTGACAAATTAAGCAGAAGTACACGGCCAATAAATGCTAGGGAAAGACTCCTTTTTTTTAACAAAGGTGAGAAATGGAGAGTGATGTGGAGAAAGTGACATTTCTTAGACACTTAGGGACTTCCAGACAGGATATATAAAAGGGATGGCTTTCAACTTATTTAATGTTTGGTCCAAGTTGATCTTTCATCCAACATACATCTGAGAAATGCATTAAAGTTATTTTTACAACACTTGCTGGAGTTTCATATTCTGCCCTTTTTCAGCAGCAAAGCAAATGTCAGTGCTGTGGAGCTCTGGAAACTCATGCTGAATGTCAGAAACAGTGAGATCTGTAACTCAGAAGCCTTGAACTTTTAGACCATAGGAGCCTTAATGCCTGGCAGCTGCACACCAGGTTATAACTTGGAAAATGTCAGGGAAGGATGAATTGGGATTCCTTGTAATGCAAGTAGTGAAGAAGTATGTCCAAAAGTGACATATAAAGCCTCAGGGCAAATAAAGCCATCCACATACAGTCGTTGCCAGCTGCTTCACAAGGAGATGCTCGTACCTGCTGTAATGGAAGTCACAGGTCTAGCAATTTGAAATGGCAATGACGGGAGATGGGAAGAAGAATTTATTTAATTTTAAACACCATCTGAAAACTACTGCAAGGAGAGCCACAGTTAATGATGAACCTAGTGATATACTGACTTTATTAATCAAACTATACATGGCGCACGAGGCTAGCAAGAACTAGTAGATTAAAACCGGGTTGAGTCATCATTTACTTCTGCCCACAAACACAGTAGTTCATCACTGCACACTGCAACAGAGTGAACATTTGCTTTTTCATGAAAGGGGTGATCAGTCAAATTTGAAATATCAAACAAATTCCTACTTTGACTCAAATGATAAACTTGTGTTTATCAGAGGGAGAGGGGATTCCCTTATTTAGATATAAAATACAATCTTACACATCTTATCTACATATGTGCCAAAGGTCGAGAGCAAGTTGATCTAGCTTTGAAGTCAGCCCTGCTTGGAGCAGGAGGTTGGATTAGGTGACTTCCAGAAGTCCTTTCCACCCTAAGGCCTTCTGCAGCTCCTGTCTTGTGGACTTCACACAGGCTCTTACCCCACTCCCACTCATTATAATGCCCAATGTCTACTTAATTCCACAGTGCACACTCAAACCCTCAGAGTTTAGTTAACACTCAGACAGGCAGACTGGCTTTGGCTTCTAACTTCATTGTGCCCAAATTCCTGCCTCCTGCATCACCTCAGGGTTGCGGTGGGAGGAAGACTGGGGTTCTAGGTATCAGCAGGTATTGGAATTCAAATAAACAAGGAGAGACTGTACTGACTGTGGAGTTCATTGAAGTGACACGTTGGAAAGATTAACAGAAGCCGTGGTTCTGCAGGAAATGCTAAAAAAGCATGACAATCTCACTTAGCCCAGGCAGCACGCGCTCCAGAAGACATGGTTCTCATAACCCAGGCAAGGTCAAGTCCTTCCCTCCCATTTGGACCTTAACATTCAACTTCCTTAATGCAAATTTGCCCTTCCAAACATTGGCAGGATAGCTTGGGAAAAAACTAAGCCTTCTGGAAAATTATCGACCAGCTTCCATTGCCCTTGAATAGGGCATAAGCATGTAACTACATCACCCGGAAGCGTGTTTCTCAGATTTACAGAGACTGCCGCTTATTTCAATGGAGACACTAACAGGCAACTGATACTTTAGTTTCTGTGACCACTGAAGGACAGTGGGAGAGTAACTGCTTATGACACAAGAAACAGCTTTCCCCAAACATAAAATCATCCTCCTGAGCATTTAAGTTTTCAATTAAGTTTTTGTTTATTCCTTAGAAGAGAGATACACACTCTTGTTTTCTCTCAATGTCACAATCCTAGAGAAAAACTGAAGATATGCTTTTCCTTTGTCCAATATGAACTTCTCACTGTGCAAATATAGAAGAAAAGCAGTAATTTTGCCACATACTACAAAAGCTCCTGAAATTTAATCAAATAAAATGAAAACTCAGCCTCAAATAGTATTACTATTTATTACTCAAATAGTAATAAAATATTTTTAAAAATACTTCAATACTTCAAATACTTCTTTGGTTTAGTCCTTCTGCATGTGTTTCTTGGTTGCTCATGCATAATAAATCGAAAGCCAATACTGGCTCCTTTTGGATTCCGCCAATGAAACTTCCAAAGGTGAGCAGGCAGAACTGACGTTTTAAGTTGTCTCAGAGTCAATTTACAGCAGCAATATGAATCTATGACTGTGTCACATATAAAACATGAAAACTGTACTTACATGTACACAGAACTGCCCTGGTTTATGCTGAAAATGGGTATATATCTATGCTGCCAGAAGACCATTATATACACTATGCAGACCAAAATTGTGTACTGGAGCATAAATGCCATAGCACAGGAAAGGTGCACACAGAAGGAACAGATAATTGCATGATACAGTACTACCTCTTTTCACTCCTCAGGCCACTCTGAGATGCTTTTTAGAGTCCAGTATGTGACGAAAGCATCATGTAAATTCCACAGGAATAAACACTTGTTGCTCATTTCAATTTCCACTACAGATATCACACTGCAGGCTCACCTGGTGCCTCATAGCAGCATTTGGCCTTTGGTTCATAATCATGAATTTTCAGGAGACAGAAAATCCTCATACTCATTGCCTGCTTAACAGACAGTTGACAAGGAATGGCTAACAATCTTTCCCCTCTTTCATTAAGGGCATTCCACCCGCAGTTGTGAAATTTTGTCCCTTAAACAAACACTGATTATAGAAAATAATAGTAAAGCTTGGCAGTTCTCCTTGAAGTCCACGTTCTTACACAAGATAATAGCTGTCCTTTTGCTGGATCCAATTTCAGTCTGCCATTCTACAAGTAGCAGTTTTGGGCAACTCTCTCTCACAGCTCTTCCTTAGCGTTGAACCCAATCCCAATCAGAAGTCAGTGCAGACCCTCCCAGTATGCGCACTAACAACAAGGTTTGTCATGGCAGAATCAAAATGCCTCTAAGCTGAGGAAATTGGTGATCCTGCTGTCCTTGATATGCCATTATCAGCACGGCAAGGAATAGGCAAATGAGTAGTCTGCTCTTGGAACAGACCGTAGTCTTGCAATCTGATAACCAAAAGCAAACCCCAGCTTTTGTGGCAATGGTGGTACATTCAATAGGACACCTCTTTAGGTGAAAGAGTTATACAGAAAGATTGGAGTGCTCTCTAGTACTTTTAGATGGCATGTCCTCAAGCCTATGGTTTTTGATATTCCCTTTCTCCCAAGCTGTGAAAAGCTGTTGGATTCAGTACAGCGCACAGCAAATGTGAGAGAGCAGAATCAGAACCTCTGTGCAAAGAACTACACAAGCTGAGGTTGCAGACATCTTTAACAAGTCTTTCAATTGAAGCGCTAATGTATTAAGACTCCGCCTTCACTTTTCCCTCAGAGCGCCTGCAAACTAACACACTTCTCAGAATTTCTTCTTGCCAATAACTGTCCACAATCTAAAGGAAAGGGATGAACAATATAATACTTGGAATCTTTTTGTTTGAATCTAATATGAATCTTTGTGCCCAGATTGAAATCTGTATTTCTCTGTGGACTTACCATTCACGTTTGGTTTTGCAGTCCTCTTTTTTTCCCCTACCCAAAACGTAAGCATGACAAAAAAAAGTCACCAGATGCTTGGAAATACTCTTGCAAATATAATCTTCTGGAGTCTTTTGGAGAGAAAATTCCTATTCATTAAGATGAATTAACATAATTCATACTGAATTCTTACCATATACGGATCACGCAGGTGCACACAAAATAGTTAATAATAATTAAAAACCTATGACTGAGAAGACAAGTGAGAAATTATTGCAGGATCAGAATCTGCAAATAGGTGTGTGGTTACTAAAATATACAATGCTGAGCATGATTTTTACTAAAAGTAACTACACTACCAATGGGACTAATAGTAATTTCAATGTAGTGAAAATTATCCTTATTTTTTGGTAAGGTAATTCTTCTTATCAGAAAAAATAAGGGCAAATTCCTATTTTACCTGCCGAGGGGTCCTCTCGGATTTGCTCCTGCACCATTCCCAGTCTGTGAGTTCAGGTTTATGGCCTTCCTCATGAGACAGCCTCCGTTCTGGTCCCTCAGAAAAGGTCGACTTCTCAAAGTTTCTGACCTCTTCTCTTCTCGCGGTTCCCGGTTTGCCAGGAAGGAGGCGGTGGGCTCCCGGTCTCTCGGGAAGAAGGAGGCGGTGCGTCCCCGGTTTGTCGGGAAGGAGGCGGTCGGCTCCCGGTTCGTCGGCAGGGAGGCTGCGGGCGGCGCTCCCCTCCTGGCCCGGGGCCGGCGCGGCCGCGGGGCCCGCCGGGGCGTCCCGGGAGCTGTCCGCCGGGGCCGTGGTGCTGAAGTCCGCCTTCCCACAGCGCGGGGGGTCGTCGCTCCCGCTCCGAGGTTCGTCCGCGTTACCGCAGCCGTAGCTCACCAGGTTGTGACAGGACGTAGACTGACCACCCGCGTCGTGGCGGGGGTGGTTCTCGCGGGATATTCTGTAGATTCCATAACCTTGCTGGAACGACAGGTTGAACTCGAAACCCCTGCGTTTGGCTAAGGGGAAAGGAAAGAAATGTCACATTGGAAGAGTCAAAACCAAGAAGACAAATGAGATTACGCTCACAGTGAAAATGACATTCTAAAACATGGAATAAATCGTTTAACTACTGCTAGAAACAGACAATTTTCTATCCATAAAAAGAATGAATTGTTGAGAAGAAAGACTTCACAGACAGTATGTTATTATACTGCCTTCTTAATGGATTCAGAAATTATACATTCCAAAATTAATGGATTACCGGATTCCCAGAAACTGGTAGATTATCTGCCATTTTCAAAACCACTACAATATATGATATTTTGTCGGATATACACAAGAAGAAAAAATTTAAATTTTGTCATACTCTTTTTTTTTTTTTCCACAGCCTGTTTCAGCTATATTCCTGACGGTGAAAAAATGTACAAAATGATAAAATATTCCTGAGAATCTATAACTAACCTTTGATATCAAAAGTCAAGCAAGAAAAACAGAATTCTACAATAAAAAATAAATATTTGAAGTATTTACACAATGAAATTTTTGTATATTCTCCATTCTAAATTCAGTGCTCCAACTAATCTTACACAGTGATTGAACAATTAAATAAAAATTCTCAATCATTATTTATACCCTTTCATTCTTCCTCCCTTCTAACACAAATCACCTGAGATTCTTCATACTCTCCCTTTTCATCTTACATTAGGTAGTAACTAAAGAAGTGCCTTTTATTTAACTAATGAAATCATCTTCCCACCAAACCTTTCATGCTAAATTATAAAATAAAAGGTATGGGGATACATTTATACAACCTCTGTTTCTATTCAACAGTTTTTGTGCTTACTAGATCATATTTAATTGTGGGTGAAATTCTGGCCTTAGTAGTCATTACATTAAAACTTGAGAATAGTCTTCAGTACAAATATCTAAAAGTCACAGATTTATTTTAAATTATTTTGTAATTGCTACTTTTCCATCTGCTGTATATTTATCTCTCTAAATAGCATTATCAAATACATCTGAAATAAACTGCCTTCGTGATGAACTGCAGTCATCCTCTCTGGGAAAACAGTTAAAACGGCATCAGTTGCAGCACAAGCCATTCTGCACTTGGAGAATGTGTTCAAAGCAAGTGAAAGCTATGAATGAGAATGGCTTTTCTCTAGGATTCAGGAGCTTCTTTCTCCCTAAACATGCAGTGAATGTCAGGAATTCATCCGCCGATGTCAGAGGACTTTTAACTCCAGAGAATGGGAAACAACACCCAGATCCTCAAAAGCATTTAGCTCTTAACTTTTGCAGTTGGACTAGATGATCCTTGTAGGTCCCTTCCAACTGAACTATTCTGTTCTATTCTATTCCTAACTTTCTAAATAAAACTTGCCAGCACTTTCAATCCCCCTTGGACCAGGCCTCAAGGGACAACTGTATCAAACTCTAGCACTACAACTCTCACTTCTGAAAGATTAATGCATAAATCTATTATTTTTGTATACTAATATAATTGCAGTATTATAAATAGGAAATTGAAATTATTTTTCTGTTGAGTTATTCTTGATAATAATTATGAATGCAGATTAAAAGATCAACTATTGCTCTATCCTCCTTCCTTGTACACTTCCTTACTATATTTTTACTGGATCATATGTATTATATGTTAACAGACATCTAACAGATACAAATGTATTTAATATCCTGTGGCAGATTTCTATCCTTCAAACTTTCCATAATTACCTACTGTTGAATAGCTGAATTTTTTTAAGTTCATACATTTTCAGTTGTCCCAGAAAGCAAACATGTATGAACATAAATTCATACATTTGTGTGTAATTAATGTAAATTCATCACTAATAAAGATACGAAACTTATATTAGTAGGTATAATAAGCTTCAATAAAACATTTAAATAAGAAACACTTCTCTGAGAAGAACACTGGAAAGGTATTTTCATTTGTAATTCAAAATGCAGTCCCTCTGTGCAGATACCTCAGTCTCTGATGTTCATGTATTTCATAAGTAACCGTGGCCAGGAAATTTACAGGAAAGCATTATGCAGTCTTTTAGCCACAAATATGATGATGTTATTCATATTCACAGAAGCCTAAATGTGTTTTTCCCTAGCAGTAAGTTCATGGAGTGATTGCTGTGTTTCTTCTTCTGCTGCTGCTGTTTCTCTGATGGAGTATTACCACATGATCAAGTTCTTTATGAAAAGAACAGAAGTCGTGTAACTGCAGGAGACAGGCTGTGGCAGTCAGCGTGTGCAGGGACTCCTCCAGCTGGTTTTACATGGAGGCCCAGAGAAAAACAGGGCTTTAGAAGATTCCAGGAAGGTTACCAGTGAAGGTCTGGCATCCTCTGCTACACCAAGGTAAACTTTATAAACATGCAGGGAAATATTTTTAGGCAAAAACTGTGTAGGAGTTCCTCAGCTTTCAACAAGCGGCATGAACACACTGAGATACAGGCCCCTCCCATAAATCATGTCCTTCGCTCTTTGCTTATTGGTGTTGCCGTAATTTCTGGTTAGTAGCTACAGCACAGGTGTACAAACAATAGCTCCTCTCCTTCTTATAATTTGCTCGCAATTAGCATGTTTTTTCCCCCACAACGTTAAACATGTTTAGCATGTTCCATGTATTTGATTAGCAGAAGTCAGATTTTGGTAGATACATCTTTCCCAGGGTAGGAGAGGAGAGCAAAACTGGGATTCAGAGTCCATCAGAATCTGCTAAAAGATCTGACAGTGACCTGGGAAAATCAGCCAAGCTTCTGTGCCTCAGCATCCACTATTTCCCTCCAGCTGTCTTGCATGAATTTTGTGAGTCTCATTTACTGTTGCGATAATGTCTGTATAATTCACGTAAATTATTTCAAGCAGTACAAAGTACTGCTACTGACACTAACTTCCTATCCTGTTTACTACAAGATACATTCCAGCTGCGTGTCACCCTTCCATACTTACTTTTGAGTTCTTCTGAAGACACTGCATAAGAATCCCTCCTGCAATTAATGATGCAGCCACAGGGCAGGTGGATCCAGTGTTCCGACAGGACAAATACTGGGGTGACTGTGGCAGCCAGCAAAGTCAGCAGGAAGCTAAGCGTCTCAAATGAAAGGTTTTGAAAACCAGTGATGTGCTGGACAACCATTTGTATCTGAAAGGCAGAGCATTTTGAAATTTAAATCACTTCAGGCACATGAGATACTTCCAGGAATAAACAGAACATCTCACCATTAATATGACACAAGTAAAAGACACAGGTTGTCATTAATGTTTGCTAAGCCTAACAATTTTCTTTCTAACAGAGAGTAGAGAAAATACACTGACAAGAGACTCTCTTCATTCTGCCTTTCTCAGAAAAACCCTTGCTTAAGCTAAATATAGACATCTGAGCACCATTAAACCAAGCAACTCGCAATCCAAGCAACTTAGAAGGCACTGCTAGCGCAGTCTCTCCTGCATGGTATCGAGGAACCCCAACTCCTGGTGGGGAACAGGAGAGAACTTAGCACCACAGAGGGCTGCACTGCAGATGCTCTGTAATGCTCTCTTTCCCTTGAGAGAAGCTCAGGTGCTGACTCTGTACACATCCTGGGGACTGGGATAACACTGCCCCAGACCCATGTTCCGTGTTCTCAACAGACTCCTGTCTAATTATACATGAATGTAACTGTTCCCAAATATAGTAGTGCATGCACACGGACAGCACTCCCTCCCCCTGCCTCCAGTACTACAGAGATTACAGAGATGCAAGCAAACCTCATTTTTCTAATAAACTCCTATTTTTTAACCAGTCTGGCAAAGGACGTGACTCACAGCTGTGAGGAGGGGCAGAAGAGCTAGCTTAGTACAATTCACAGACCCCCATAATGCTGAACAAATGCTTGTCAGACAGCTGGCAATACAAAAGAGTGGACCTTATTCATCCCTGTATTCAGGTGATACAAATGATGTGATGATAGAGTAACATACTGATGAATCAGGCTCTGCCAAACCTGCTGAAAGCCAGTTAAATTCATGTAGTGACACAGACCTGCTTTAAAGGACTTTTGCTGGCACAAACTATCCTGTAAGGAACAATTGCAATGGCTACTGCTCATTTGTTTCAATACATGGCACACCAACTCACATCCCATTTAAATGTAAGTAAACATGAGAAAGTAAAGCAATCTGACAATTTACCATCATTGGAAGCCAGAGAATGACTTTTGTCAATGCAAGAATCAGCGAGAATCGTTTCTGGGCAAAGCCCACCGTGAAGCTCCTGCTCTGTATGCTGTGCATGCAACGGGGCTCGAGTGCACCGCTCTCAGCCACACCTTTCCTAAAAACTGCCTCCGAGCTTGGACATGCGTTTTGGAAATGCTTCAGGGTTTTATCCACAGGGTCCACCGGTGACAGAGATGGGGTAGCAGTACTGCAGCCTGCAGGTGTCCCAGGGGTGATGTAGCCTCGAGAGATTTCCTGGTAATCAACGTGTAATAGCTGTTGCTCATCTGAGCACAACAGCTGGTAAGTTAGAGGAACAGAAAGCACTGTGAGGAGGCAAAAGCACAGCGAGTAGACAATAAATAAAAACAAGATATAGGAACTGGCACAGTCAGTGAAGCAACCCCAGGAGGTGGGGATGTACTTGCCCCAACCACAGAGAGGCAAAATGCAGATCAGCAAACTGACAATCCAAATGGTAAGAATGGCCCATACCATGCTCACTTGTCGCTTGGAAGTGCTGCAGCTCATTGTCTCCGTTTTATTGATGGTGTAGAAGTTGTAAGAAACTATAAGAGACCCTTTCAGGTTGCTAGAAATACCCTGGAATAAATATATAAGCGCTGAGGTGGTGCACAGAGGCTGGGGGAGGATGTCACTTGACCACTGGGTGAGCATGAAAATAATCACTGGCACGATGCTGATCAAATCATCTATTGACAAAGAGGTCACAATCATTGAAACCGTGGTTTTGTTTTGCATTTTCAGCAGGGAAACTAGTGAATAAATGCTGCCCAGAAGTGCTGTGAATGCAATGATGAAAGTCAAGCAGAACAGAAAGACATTCAAAGTTCTCTGCTCGCTAGGCTTATCCATAATGCTATGATTTTCAGCAAAGAAGCTTGTCCCATTGAGTGACAAATTACTAGGCGTTACCGACATCGTCCTTGGCAAATTTTTTTCTTTGCCTTCTCACTGACTCTGCAAGTTTTCACTAGCTGAAACCAGAATAGTTAGCTCCACATCACAAGTTTCTTTGTTAACCTAGACTCTCTATTGTGGCATCCGATGAAGAAATATTCAGGTGAAAGCACCCTTGATAACCAGAACAACTCATGCTCTCGAAAATTCAGGCAACAATGAAGTATCAAAGGTGCTGAAAAAAATGCAGTTCTTCATAATCCCTTCAGTACTGAAAGATGGTTAATTTAGGCTCTTCAGGTAATAACATGCCATTCACTTTTGACAGATATCAGGCAACGTGCCTTACTCACGAGTTCAGGTGAAACGAAGGCAGAATATCAGGTATGTTCAAGCTCTAGTAGCTCAGGGAGAAACATAGTAGAAATGAGAGGCTGTTGGATTCACCCTGCGCTGTTCTGAGCTGCAGGAGGGAGGAGTCAGATGCAAGCAGGATAGCAGAGACGAGGGGAGTGAGTATCTTCTCAGCCGGAGCTGCCTCTTAGCTGGATCAGAAGACTGAAACAGTGTCCCTGCTAAGCCACACCTCCAATGCTGACACTGAAATCCAATGCAAATACTCAGATCTGATGTCAGCTGTAAATGTCATTCCCGTAAAGCCCATGGCTGCTCCAGGGCTGTGCATCATGAGCTAGAGCACTGCTTTTATTCTTTCGTACTTCTGTACTCCAAGCTTAGCAAGGAGAAAAGCCGCAGGAGCCTTTTATGAAGATGAAACAGAAGGGGTGTGCCTGCTCTGCCTTTTTGTATTCCTACTCCCACTGCAAGTGTGTGTGTATGTACATACACTGCACATGGATGCTAACC
Source organism: Astur gentilis (assembly GCF_929443795.1). NCBI lineage: Eukaryota > Metazoa > Chordata > Aves > Accipitriformes > Accipitridae > Astur > Astur gentilis. The sequence goes on along the minus strand of NC_064885.1, from coordinate 43,674,402 downwards.
GTACAGCTACATAGTGACAACCTTTCATTAATGACAGGTAAATGCCATTCATCTTAGCCAGGTGTTGCCTGCCTATGTGGTATCTCAGCTCACTCTGGGGCTTATAAAACTTTCATTCCCTGCGTGATTCAAATCTGACCCGCATCAAATGCTGACTATCTGCTCTAGCTGAATACATGGATAGGATCACAGCCAAGCGCATTTTGGCACGTTTTGAATGTTTTCTCTTGAGAAAGTGCAATACTGGTGAAACTTACAAGCTGACAAAATTTTCAACACTCAGATGTTAAGTGGACAGATAAGTTCAATTCAATCTTCTTGGAGGACTCTGCCTCTCTTTTCTTCTTGGCACCACTTTGAGTTCAAATATGCGATGGGATGCGGGACAAATATTTTCTGATTAAGGGTGATGTTGTAAGGCTGCTGGAATTACTTGCTAGTCTGGGTAACATTACAAATCCACTCAGTTAGAAATCTGCGTTATTAACAACCTGATCCTTGCTCGATTCCACCCACTTTGAAATGCATTAGCTGTGTCAAGCCAACAGCTGGATTGCTCAAGTGGTTTTTTCCCTCCTGCCAGGGCAGGGCAGAGTTAGTTGGAGGCAGCAATTCTCAATTGTGCCCCAAACGGGACAGGCAGTGGAAGAGAACACACAGCCACAGCTGTGTTGTGTGACAAGAGCCCACAATACAAGGATCAGAGCTAAGGGCAATGACAACTTATCTGAATAACCCCTCCTTCATTTCCAATTTTCAAGCTGCCCTGCCATGGCCCTGAGAAGGCTGATGCCCCAAACCAGGCTAGGTCTTCCAGTCAACCCCGTGTGCCCCATACAGCCATAGAACTGTCCTCATTGCAGGACCTGTTGTAAAGCCACGCTCCTCCTACGCAGCCTGACCAGGAGCCTTTGCCTCTCCATTCTCCCTTTCAAATTGCAGCTGCCTCTCTTTTGAGGATTCTGCATTATTTATCAGCACCAACTGTCAACCCTCATGTCAGAAATTTGCAAAAGAGAGGAAGCATCCATCCTGCCTTCCACACAAGGCATGGTCCTGGATCTGGACCATCCATTTGGCCTTTAACTGTACAGGATTTGACTTGGATTTTGTGATTTATCTGTCCTGTTGGACTATTGATTGTTAATCTGTGCTGTGCCAGCTAAAGGCCAGGGCTCGTTTCCTTCTATTTACAAACCACAGTCACCTCTGCCCCGCAAGTCAACTTTAAATTAAGGACAGTGTTCTAAATCTTAAGATTAACAGTGTGAGCCTGGTCAGAAGTACAGTCAAGAGATAAGAAGAGAAAGAAGCATCATTCACTCTTGTTTGGACCTTTATTTTTTAGCCTGGCTTCCTCAGGAAACACATGACCACACTGCCTGAGTGTGGATATATGCGTGCACATGTCTCTCTCTTCCACTCCCCATCCCTCAATTCGTTTTGACAAAACAATCTTTTTCATCTCAGTCTGATGGTGTCAAAGCTATTAATTTTTGACAAGTTTTACGAAAATGAGCAGCCAATCAGAGGAGATAGATCACAGCAGGCTGCAGCAGAGTTCCCTCTTCTTCGCTAGAAACTAGTGAACGCACAGCAGAGGCTTTATAAATACTCCAACCATAAAGAAAGCTTCAGCTGAAATTTCAATTAACCTGGATGCTAAACTGCGGGAAACCAGCTTCATTCAGTCTGGCATGTCTTAGTGCTTCCTGATAAGTGATTAGTTACCTTCATTCCTAAATTCCCTGTTTCCATTGTCTGTGTCATCTTCATTAGCTCTTGCTACATTACTGCTGGGTGTTTAGAAACAATTTTAATGATGCTCGGGAAATTTATTTTCCCTACTTCAGAAAATTTTTCTCCTCTATCCTGAGTCATTATACCCACACTGGATGTCCAATAGCCCTCATGGCAGATATCAACCACAAATTTTCTGAAAGTTCCCTCAGTACAACCCTCTTCACATACTCTACTGACCTTGCTTTATTGGCTGTGCATATACGGCCTCTATGCCTCTCTGTCGCTTTTTGAAACTTTTATAAGAGCAGTCCATTCTGTGCCTTCCATTTGTATTTGGAATGAAATGGTCGTCAGTGTTTTTAAGAAGAAAGTCACTTTTATTTATCGCCATACCCATTCAAGGCAGATGACATATTGCTCACTTCAGTTTATCTTCCCACAGAATGTATTTTATTATATGAACTGCACCTTGCCATTCTCTGTGGCAGCTTTTACCATAAATTACAATACGGTGAAATGTTCTTTCCTCCGGTCATTTCATAGTTATAAACCGAAGGTCTTAGGAGCGATGAATTCAAGCAGCTTCCCTTCTTATTTATCTTTTTTTTAACATGACTGATAAATTCCGATAAAACATGTACAGAAAGATCAGTTTCATCTTAAGACTAAAGACAGAATTCGGTTGTAGTAAGAAATAACAACTCTACAAAGAGAAGCTGTGTCTCCAGGTAGTTGACTTGCACGCCCAGTAAGGTCTAAGCTCTGAAACTTCTCTAGTGGCTAGGGCAAATGAATCTGAATTAGATTCTTTGATCTCTTCTAAAGGACGAGTTTATATTGCAATCTTTCAAAACTTACAGGAACACTACCTTCGCAATTGTCATTTCACTCCCAAATTTCCCTGAAATTGGTGAACAGACTCAACTACATCAGGGGGTGGCAAGGACAGGTAAACCAGGAGAGAGGTAGACAGTGTCATCATAACCCACCTTCTCCCAAATTTTCTAAAGAAATAGTGCTAGAATGGAATAATACAGCACTGCCAAAAAGCCACAGGTAATGATCTTGCAGAAACCAAGAGAAAGAAAAAGACACCTTTGTCTGCTGCTGTGTCCTTGGTTTGGACTGTGTAAATGCAGGCATGAATTCATAGATTAAGATCCTTACTACCTATTCCCTTTCTTCTCCGCATTTAGCCTCCTGAATTATGGGAGGTTCCTAATACAAATACTGTCCTCTGCAATATAGGTATATATTCTTTATCTGGGTGTGAATTCTTTCTGCTAAGGAATGATCACACAGAGAAAATACATTAGGCACGGAAATCTCCTCTCTGGCCTCATTTCAGACAGCACTACACAACAATGTCTCTTTAAAGGAAGAGTCAGCACTACTCGACAGTCCACGAAGGGATTTCTAAGAGACACATTGCATGTAACAATTCAGAAATGCTTGTAAAGAGAATCAAATATTCACCATTCATAAAATACAACCAATAAACAGGCTATTAAAAATTTATCCTATTTAGTGTATGAGTCATATTTTATTTTCACACCTTGCACTAAGCTAAGCTTTGACTTATGATTTTGCTTCCTTTCGTCACCCAAGAGAGACAAGGTTATTACAGCAGCTGTACAAATATTTCATTTCAGAAGGTGATATAACCTCTGTACCAGGCACAAATGTATATATGTAAAACTCCATAAATGTCTTTGTAATTTACTCCTCACAGTATGTGCAAGAAAACGTTGGGGCTTTTTCTAGAACTTTTTAATAGACTTTTTTTAAAAGATGTCGAACTAAATGATTATTTTTGGTCTATTGGACTCAGACGTCACTTTCAGATACAAGACGGTTAAACTGCAGCTAATTATTTCATCTAGTTATTTGCCTCAGATGAATTAAATCAATGGTGGCTTCTAATAAAAGGCAGATACTCTTATACTTAATCCATTTCCGCTGCAGCTGTACTGCTGTGCTGTAGGAAAAGGGTGCTTACTGATTTGGAGCAATTAGAGCAATGTAAATCACAAGTAATTCCATTAAACCTAAAAATATGATTTAACTTATGTGCTCATTATGGGCTAGACTGCACCAGCTTTAACTCAAGCAAAACAGAACCTTGCTGTGCAGATGCTCCTTTTGAAACCAACGGGTTATCGTTCCTTGCAGTAGCACGTCACAGCCTGTCCCTCCGTGAGGAAGTGCCTCTCTGAGCAGATGGGCCAGTATGAAGCAGTGCCCACTGTCAGAGCTCCCCAGCTTTGGGTTTTTGGTTCCATGCTGTAAATACAGACAGTGAACTGAGACTGCAATGAACGGGAAGTTTTTGGAGAATTACAGAATTAGTAAGAGACAAACGGAGCTAAAAGTCAGTAAACCCAAAAGTGTCCACTGGGTGAGGTATAATCATGGTGTGCATCTTTCCGCAAGATGTTCAGAAGCCTATAAAAAGCATGCCAATGGGAAATGAAAACCATGCCAGCACTTCAGTGAGGCTGGCAATAAACAAGATGGCTGAGAGATGAGAATGAATCCATCTGCGTTGCACTGTATGCACACTACCAGAGATGATTATGTGCTGTTATTCAGGAAACATCCAAAGTGGGACCAACTAGAAGAGAAACAAGCAATTATAAAATAATAATTCCAGGATGGCAATGCTGAGAGGGAAGAGGTATTAAGTATGTAGAGTATACAAGGAGGAGAAAGGGTCAGTTCTAGTCAGGAAGGTGTTATTTCTCTAGCGGATGGCAAGGCAGAGAGATGGTAGTAAAATCTGCAGCTACCAAAGTGGAGAGAAGCTCAATTCTAGATAACATGGAGAGTAAGACATTCTGCTAGGTGTGGCATAATTGCTCCCTTGAGACAAGACACTTCACAATGTCACTTTTATTCAGGAGCCCCTGGCTCACCAAATTGATAGGAGAAGACAGACAGCTAGCAGGGAGGCAATTCTTCAGTACACCTCCTCACAGTAACTGTTTGCTTTCTAATAGAGAGCACAGCAGGCTATGAATATAATTCATGGAACAGCATGATATGAATGCTTTTAATTTTGCTGTGCAGCTCTACTAGTAGTAGAACACCCATAATGCAGCTGTATTAGCACGATCATACCTAATCACTGAACAAATCCAGTAAATGTAACATTGTGCTCAGTAATCACTCCTATTTTAGATGCTGCAAAATGTATGTAGCATATTGGAGAAAAAGCAAATGTCGTGCAATCTACTAGGAGCTGGGCAGCAGTAATACCACACTCCTGTGGAAAACTGCACTGAGAGAGTTAACTGAAGAATCCAAACAGCTGGGAAGAAACAATTATTCCTTTCTGAAAGGAGGGGAAAAAGAAAAGGAAGAAAGCATATGCCTTTGAGTGACCCAGCTATGACCCCATCTGGAAGCAGCAGGAAAATCAGCTGTATATGTAGAACTTTCTCCAATAGTAATAAAATTAATGACCGCAAGAGCCGTTTGTAATACTGTTTGCACATTTCACTGCCTGCTGTATAGTCTCAAGAGCTCTGCAGTGGGTTGCCTTAGCCCTTCACTTCTCTTTCCATTGTTACTTCCTCATCATATTCTCTCCCACTCACCTTCAAGGAAGGCTGAATGAGCAGACCAGGACATTCAGCCCCAGGAGTTAGGATGAAATCAAGTTTTAATGAGTGAAGATTGAAAGCTCTGGAACCAAATTCTGCCTCTAGAGGTCTAAGAACTTGTATTTGCTGGTTATTTGCTTTTACCTGTATCAACAAAACTATTCTCTTTCTAGCACTGACTCGTTTCTTGGAAAGATACTATTATTCACCAGATATTTTTGCAAGGAAGCCAGTGTTTTAAGTGTTGCTTTACCCTGAAACCTCAAATATAAAGGCTACCATAAATGATACCCAAAGCATAGGACACAGCTTACCACATGTAAAATCAAAGAAAACATCTTTTTTCTAAAAAAAACCAAAACCAAACAAACAAAAAAAACCCGGAATCCTGTCTATTCTCCACATATGTTACAGAGACTTTAAGGGTCTTTACTTGAAAGGAAGAGATGATTTTTGTGCAGCAGACTAGTATTCCTTCTCCAAATAAGCAGAGTAGCAGAAACGTGCTGCTCTTTCCCAGAGGAAGAGCTCCAAGGAGAGGAGCAGCTCCAAGGAGAGGAGCAGCTCTGCAGGAAGATGGCAGCCTTTCACCAGCCTGAATGAGAAAGAAAGTCTCTACAGGGAAATTTCTTAAGCTCACCCATTAGGGAAGGCTCCTGTGGCTTAGACTGTAGCGATTTTCCTGGGAGTTCCTTAGGAAGACTTCTATTCTGACTTGAAGCATTGAAAAATTTGGAAAAATAGGAAAAAAGAGAGTCTGGGGTAAAGCTGAAAAAAACCACAACTAATATTGTAAAACAAATACAGCAGATAAAGCAAATTCAGTGGATTTCAGATATTCTGTAAGACCATTGAAAACAACACTAAATGTTTCTTTTCCATAGATTTAATAAATTTGAAAAGATATGAAAAGTCATACCGGCTGAGAATGCATGTGTTGGCTCTCGCCACTGCTTTCTGTAATAGCTGTGTTCTGGAGACCCTAAAAATCACACTCCATAACATAGCCATAGCCTCTAACTTCTTCCCCAAAGGGTAACCAAATGTGCATGTGTTTTTGAAGTGTTTTTCCAGTACTGAGCAAAGATGGGGCTGCTAATTTATTTTGAGTGACAGTAAAAAGGTCTGTTAGCTTTGCTGATGTAAAGGATGACTAAGTTTGTATTGGAAGGGGTGAAAAAGGTAGTAGAAGAGGATACTGGAATACAAAATGAAATCTTTCTTCTTATGGAAGAATATTTTTTTTTTTTATGGAGACGTTTCATTGAAGTATGAGCTCATCAAAAGGACAGTGTTTTCATCAAATCTGAAGAATGGCAAGGAAGGAATACTGCAGATTACAAAAGAAATCAGTTGTACGTTCCAAATATCTCTCACTAGGTGGTATGTGTTTGAGAAAGGAAATGTTCACTTCAGATTATGATGCTTTTTAGTTTCAGATTCTTCTAAACAAACTTCACTTTTCAGTAATTGGATTTTTGTCTGTAAAGTATTTATAAAAACTACTATGCAAGGCCAAAGGTCACCAGATCGTGAGGCAATGCAACATGAAGAGACACTTGGGCTTTCTCTCTGTCAGCTCCCTCAGGTACACAAAGCAAGGCAGCTACACTATTTTGCACTCTGCCAAGACAGTTACATCTTGCTCTGCTGGTTACCCATCTCTAGCTCTGGTGTTTCTGCACAGCATTAACATTCTGGGTAATGGGCACTATCGTTCTTCCCCCAGGAGTTCCACAAAACCTTTGCTAAAACACAAACAGTTAAACCCCAAAGCTATCTTGTGTTACTCTCACTCCTCAGGAATATTCCCCATAGCCTATCAAAACTACCACCAATTTTAACATGCCAACATTGGGCTGATCCTACCCCCAGAGCAGCAACAGCATCAACAGTTTGCTTTGCAGGTACTGGGAATTGCCTGAGTGCCTTTATCTGTAACTATCAGCTCAAAATTCATGTCACATAGAAGACCTTCGCTTTTAAACCACACAGTATAATCTGATGTTTGGTTATCATCTCATATATTTGCACAAAGTAAACTAAGATGGGCACTGATAAAAAAACTTTACTAGTTGAGCTTAAGAAAATGCATTATTGAAGAAAAAACCCATACATTCCTCCCAAAACCCATTTCCCTCTCCAGTCAGTTCAATATCATTTGTGAGTATTTACGTAACAGGGACCTAGTGGTTCTCAATAAGGTTATTTTTCACACAAGTAAGGGCTGAATTAGTACTGTAACAGCCTGTGTTACACTGACAAGAAGCGAAACAAACACATTGGTCTCCTGTAAAGACATTAATCATTACTTAGTTTTCATAACAAACTCCTATTATTGTCAACTGCTCACCAGATTCTGAGGCTGTTTCTAAATAGAGGGTGAGTTTCCAATACAGGGGCAGAAAGCTTCTGTATTGTGACCTAAAAGATCTGACAGTAGTTTATAAAATCTGTGAAGAATGTATTTTGGCACTGAGGAGAAATCAGAGAAAAAGAAATGTACGGAAAAGGATCAGACACCCAATTTTGAGATAGCAGGGAATTTTCCCACCAAATTCTGAGATATCCTCTGCATAAAGACGTAATGAAAAGTGGAAGGTCATTCAGAACTGTTTCCCTCTAGGCATGATGATTACTGAGCCTCAAAATTTTCAGAGTTTGTCTGGATTCAGCCAGTAATTCCATTAGTTATTTAAAGTCAGACCAAGTTATATCAATATATGGGAGCTGAAAAACAATGCCAGAGTTACCATAAAATCCATCTCTCTCGTGAGATGTCTGATACTTTCTTTCTGTGTTCAGTCTTGGAACGGAGCAAGAAAAATGTTCTTTTTTCACCCCCAATATGAATATTGCATTTTAGAAGAGAGGGGAAAAAAATAATCAAATCTTCATGAACCTCGACATAATTTCAAAGAAGATTATGACAAATTTCACACAATACTGACAAAGGATGGATACAGACTCATGTCCCTTATACAGTCAGCTTTCTGCAGGCCTATAAAAGGCCTGTGGCTCTCCGTCCTCAGAGGTAGACACTTCCCGATGGGATACAGCCCTGGGCAGCCTGCTGTTGCTGACCCTGCCTGAGCAGGGGTGGGATGGGGGAACTCCAGGGCTGCCTGCCAGCCGCAACTCTTCTGGGATTCTGTGCCTTGATGAAACACCCTGGCATAGTCAGTGTCACCACTCTCCACAGTAAAGTCTAACTCCCACATGTTGTCTGAGGAAGGGATGCTCATGGTATGAAAAAAGGCACTAAGCTGTTTGCTGGTTTTCTGATTTACAAGCACCTACAAATTTAAGACAAAACTCTGTGCCATGGTATGTTGCACCCCACTAAGCTGAACTTTAAGTGACCTAAGCTGTATGCTCAACCTTTTAAAAAAATATTCTGGCTGAGGTTGTGATTTTGGTAGAAGCAGTCAAGGAGTACTTCCATACATTTTTGACAAAGAAACTCATCTTTCATTTTAAAAGCAGTAATAGTGAATAATTTAAATAAACTGATCACCAGCAAAGAAACTAAATATATTATGCTAACCAGATGCAACTTTCAAAACAAGAGGGTTGTCAGTGTGGATTCCCAGATGATCTGTGCAGCTTCAGTGACACGTAACAGTTACAGCAGAGTGAGTCAGCAGCAGACCTGAGCTCATGGAAACATTTAATCAGTCTGCCAGAAGTTGTAAGTGACAAGCGGAGACGGGCTCAAAGCTTGTTCCTTGCCCCACTGGAGCCACTGCAAGTTGTGTATGTCCTTGTATTCAGAAATGATTTCTCCTCATTGAAAAGTTATCACAAGTTACACCTAAAGCTATTTCCATTGCTATGGATGTAACTTGTATTTCCTCCTCTTTACTGTTTTTGGTTTTTATGTATGTTATTTATGTAGCATGATTTAAAAAAACCTAGCTCAATACATCACAAATATTCCCCTTTCTTTTCATTCTTGCAAGGAATAGCTTGCAAAATGTTTTAACCAACAACACTAAAATAGAGACTTAAATAGTTACCTATGATAGCTCCAGTCAAATTTATAAAGTCAAGTCACAAATTAATTTGGACTTGTGTACTGATTCATACCAAAGGGAGAACGTGGCCAAAGCCTGTTAGTTTCCCATTGATTTCAGCAAGCTTTGGATGAAGGTCTATCATCCTTCCTGCAGCTAGAGTTTGTAGAAAGGCAGAGAACTTTCTCTCATATCACAGTTTTCAAAGCTTTTCATAATCTATTTGAAAACTATTCTATCAGCTTTAACAATGCTATCCACTCTTAAAGCCAACCTTTCCTACAAAATTTTCAACAATAGATCTGCTTATGAAAAACTAAGTTTATAGGGATGTCTAAAAAAGCAAAATATCCCAACTGAGAAAACTCTAAATAAGTGTGATTGTCAGTGAGCTCTCTTACTTTGGAGAGCTACCTAGAGGTGAAAGCAGTCACACTGGATGAATGCAGCCTCCATTAAAGTATCTGTGGATGCAAGGAATTGAAGGTTTTTCAATTTTCTATTTACATCATCAGCAAAGGAGTTCAGGGTTAGTCTTTTGAACTCCTCAGCTGATAATTACTCTTGATGTTGGGAAAACACTGAGTCATTAGATTACTAACCTTTTCAATTTGTCAGCCTTACTCTCTCAGCTGTATGATAGACATTTTAAAAGGGCCAATGTTTCCCTGAGAATTAAATCCTCCACAAAATCACATCACCCCAGATTTTCTCCTACATCATCACCTCTACCTCTTAATTTAACACCACAGCTTAAGTCCTTTCAGCTTGCATAAATTTGTTAATATATGTTTTTCTTTAAGGAGAGATGTAAGGAAGAGAGACCAAGGAAAAGAAGTTTCATTATCTTTACTTAGCTATGTAAAATGCCATGATTAATATTAGACTTAAATACTCATCTGTCCTTTCCAACTGGATAAGCTGTATCAATTGTTGGCAAATTCATAGTGGAGGTTCAGAAGTGTTCTGGGAAAGTTACTTTTATTTTAATCGTACTAATTGAATGGTGTCTAAATGGCAAGTCACTTGCCATTAACAAAAGAATCCAAGCCAGTGAAACAGCCACAGTTACTGTGACGAGCCACAGTATCTCATTGAAATTAATGAGGTCATTTAGAATTTTATGTACAAAACTATTCAAATGTTGAACTGTAGAATTAAAAAGGGGTAAGCCTTTAACTTTCCAAATTTAACTTAACTGAATTAACACCAAACACAGTCAGCAATGTTTTCAAGTAAATGTAAAATCTGAAGACCTTGTTTGTATATCTAAATAAATATGGACTGATTTTCAAAATTTGTCACACACCTGCTAAGTCCTATTTACAGTTTACACATTTACTCATTAACTTTATGGTTAGGTAAGTAACATGGAAGATGTGACATCTAGCACATTATAATAAAAGCAGGAAGTTAAGGCATTTTTCAGATACATACAAAACGTGTTTCTTTAGTAATAAAGATTAAACTTCTTTATGTCTATATTATTACCAAATTATTCACTGGATACCTGTTAATATCTATCCCGCAATTTGCTTTATATACTATTTTGCTACATAATAATAAAACGTATGAGAAGAGCAGAACCACCTCTCAGAAAAGTGCTCTAATGACCGGTATCCGGACTAGCCTCGAACACTCTTGTGTTCTACCTCTTCCTTTTCTGTCCTCTTTGCCACCTCCTTCCTCCTCCATTTCTGATAATTACTTAAGGCCAAGTTTTGAACCACAACAAAGTCATAGCACATGGAGCCCTGATGTCATGAATTTATTCTTTTTTTACTAATTTGAATTACCGTAAGTACTAGGGTAAGGGTCCAATTTTGCTAGACCCTGACCATTGTACACAAAGTGACTATGTTGCCCTAACTCAGTCAGCAAGGAAAGAAAGGTTTAGCTTACTGCATGTATTTGTTCAGAGAGTTTTTAAGAAAGACGGGCATTAACTATTGGCTCAGGCTCGTATCTTCTAACACAGAATGCTATACATATACATTAATCTAACAGGGTAGGTGACAAATACCAATGCTTGTTGCAACGTATCATTTGCGAGATATGCCACATTTTACCAAATTATAATATATAATTTTATCTAACAGTCAGTAAAAGTTTTCTCTTTTACTATTTTTTTTCCTCCCTTTGTTACTAAAACACAGGGAAAAAGCTCTTAGGACCTGTTTATACAGTAAGGCGAAGGCACAAAGACCATAGCATATAGATGAATGTTAATGAATGTGACAGGATTCTTAGAGACACAGGTTAACACGAAACCATAAGGCAAAACCTGTTCTTACTTGCTGCTCATGTAAGTAATTTCAAGTATTTCCATGAGGTTACTCATGAGGAGCAAAGACAGGCTCCCCAGCTCCCTAAAGCAGAACAAAATCAAACCAAACTCCTTGTGACACCTGGGTTCCCAGAAGTGCCCATCCAAGTGAACATACAGAACCCCTTGTTTTGGTATTTCTTGTTTTTACAGGGATTTTAGAAGCCTGCCAGCTCTCATGGGGCTTGAGAGACTCTCTGTGGAATGCAGCAGGGCAATTAATAGCTCTGACAAGTACTTCAGTGGACTGGGTAATGATTTAATGATTTAAGAAGATGTTTAAGCAAGCCATGTGCAGGAACCCTATACCAATGAGGGACAAGACAGCTACCTGCTCTGACATTTCCAACTCTCATTTGGCCCAGCTCTAAGGAGCTGTTCCTGTTGCAAGACATGACACATTGGTGTCAGCATGGGGGTCTCCTCACAGAGCTCATTTCTAGGTGGCAAGCACGACTACGTCCCATTGGAAATTAAAGTACAGAATACAAGACAAGCAGCCAGTATCCTTGCTTCCCTGGAAGCTCATAATCCCAGTGACATAGCAAATTAAGGCCACCAGTGTATTCACCAAGTCTATTTATATCGCGTATAAAGCATCCTAAAAATGTATGCAACAAAGGGGTCATTTTAAATCCTACAATGCCTGCCGAAAGTGTGGGCCATGACAGGGTATGCTAAATGCCATTCAAGAATCCTAGTAAAAATTCATTACAGCAAAGAAGGCTACAAAATCATAACAGCTCCTTCTTCTTTTGCAAAAGACACTGACAGTAACCACTGCCAGTCAGATCTCGTTAGTCTTGCTGCTCACAGTACTTGCAATGAATGAGGCGCCGAGAACTACCGAACAGTTTCAGACTAGTTTTTAAATCTGCAAAAATACACATTCATATCTCTGAGGCACAAATATATCTATATTTCTTGAGATCCTCTTCATTTGTAGGGACACAAACGATTTGTTTACTTCAGCACAGTAATCCAGCTGTTTTCATCAGACTGCACTGCTGAAACAGTATAAACATGTGAATGAAGCTCATCTACTCAGACTACTTCAATAAGAAAATTAACAAACTTAACAGAAGATGACACTGAAGAACTGACTACTTTATTATGTAGTTTTAATATCTGATGTGATATTTTAAAAGGTATCTGAGTGACTTTAAAATAAAGTTGTATAAAAAATACAGGGAAAAAAGGTAACAGGATCCTATACTACTTATATACTTTTGAAAATAGTACACCTTATATTAGAATTCATAACACAGCTATAAACCTAAATAATGAATGATAGTTACTGTAAACAAACTACAAAGTCCGGCATATGACTACTGAATAATGAGTACAAGATAAAGAATACTAAAGGAGCTTCAGAGGCTTTAAAATAGTCTGATTAAACTAACAGGATAGTTTTACCACCAGTTCACAAAAAACTATAGGTTACATAGATGTTTTAATTCAGCCTTGAAATCTATTGTAATATTTTACATTTTCAGTAATTGAAACAAATTTCAACAGTCTATGTAGAATTCAGTTTGGCAAGGACAATGACAAGACATTGTATAGGCAAGAAAACTATACCCTAAATCCATATAATTATTAAATAAACTCTTTTGCATTGTAAAAGGAGGAGCAGGTATTTCCAAATGCATGCTCCAAGTTACAGGCTGATTCTGCAAGCTGTTTTTCTAAGAGTAAACTGGAAGTAATTAAAGAAGGTTTCTTACAATTGTTTCAGTACTTTACTGAGCTCAGCCCCAGTTACAATAAGCCCTAAGGACATGCTACATCTCACGTGTAAGAAATTCTAAAAACTTCCAGTTCCATTCCGTGCTGCAGAATATCTGCACACAAATCCGGGAAGGTTCATCGTGAGGATTTTCAGTGCCAGTCTCAGGTTAAGAAATCACCTCCTTACTTGAATGTTACAACTTGTGTAGCTAAACCACGTCTAGAATACAAAATAGCATACTTCTATGGTGTCCTCCAGAAGATGGCGTAAGCGAAGAGTTGCTTTGATTTCTCTGCCTTGCTCAAAGCAAAAGACTTTTGTTTATACAAGTTAGAAAGCTAATAAATGAACAGAAATTAAATCTTGAGATTGGAAGTTCTACCATCTTTGTCATAATTCCTTTTTTGGCTCAATTCTGTACATGCTGAAGCAGGGAGGTTTTGTTTATCAACTTTGGTGAAATATGAGCCAGGAAAGCCCAGCAGGCTTTTAAAACTCCATATTTATTACCAAATTACAGATATCATAATTCCAAGAAAAACAAGACAACAAAGGTATAAATGTTTCCTGTAATTTTCAGCGCACTCATAATGAAATTTTCTTCTTTGATATTGCAGTTTGATCTTTCCCAGTAATGGTATTTAAAACTGCTAATTTACAGAAGTAAAAAAATTATCAGATTAGGAATACGTGGAATAATAAAAGATCCAGCAAGAAGGGAAGTGCAGAGCTACACCACTGGGCATCAAGCATTTTCGTAATGATTCTAATCAAGAGAAAGAACTCATGAATATTTTAATGAGATCCTGAATGGAAAACTCCCGCACAAGATAAAATCACACTTAGAAAACAGCCTTTCAAACGCACTGAGGTCCAGCCTCTCTGATCTGCAATTTCTGAGACTGAAAATGTGATAAAGAGACTGCAGAATCCAGGCTTAACGCCAACATAAGCTGGACATAGTGTGTCGGCAAGATACTAAGATACTATGGAAAGCCTTGACATAAAATCTTCCTTTATCAGGCTAGATGGAAACCATGCATCACTCCTCTTAGAGATTAAGGTTTCAGAGAAAGTGAAGAGAAAAAATGCTTGAGAGGAATGTTAGAGTATTTTGAAATACTGAATCTTTTCAATTCATATATTTATCTTACCCCCTGGGACTGATGAAAAACTTCACTATGAATTCATAGGGCAAGGCTGAGTTTTCATTAATGTTGCTATTGGTATAACAACCATAACTGGGAACACGACACTCCCCCTACACTGGCTTGAGATCAGTACAGTGTATTTCTGTGCAGCTGATGTGGCAATACAAGGGAAAACACTGCAGCAGGCAGAGCTGATGCCAGCTCAATTCCCCGGAACTACGCGCAGAGGTCCTGGAGAGGACAGCCATAAACCAAGTCCAGAAGTCCCAGCTGGGCTGTTTTCAACTGCGGCAGAAGTCTGAAATATCTCCCATTAAGTTACTGCAAAAACTGGGCACTGTGTTCTATTACCCTGGCTCACTGGGGAAGCATCAGGCACAAAGGGCTGAAAAATCCAAAGCCTGCATTTATACACCAAAAGTGTACTCCTGCAACTGGCCACCACAGAAATTTAAATACAGGCCTCTCATTTAGATGCTCCAAATCCCAATGGCTTTGCCATGGTTCCCAGGCACAGAAGGAGGACACAAATCGCTTTAAGCTATTGTCAGTATTTTTTCTACCATATGACACTCAAAAGAGCCAGGAAACACATACTAAAAATGCACATAACCCATGTATTTTTCTAGTGAACAGACACTTGTGATTAGCTTGGAAAGGTCACATCTCAGTATAAATGAGTCATCCTCTCCTAGTGCAAACAGGTGTGGTTAAATAAGCACACTTAGTCACAGTGTGCCGCATATTAATCAGGTGTAAAGTGAGCAGATTTCTGGTTGACTTATTTAATAATAACATAGGAATAAATCATCTCGATTCCCTCCACACTCAGACTTGCATTCTCAGCAGTTTTTAAACCCTCAGTGGATAATTTTAATGGAAAAATTGAACACATTCCTGATTGGAATCACAAGCTAAAAGTACTTCTCTCTGCTATGCTCTGCATTCCTGTGTGTGTTTCAGATTTACAAATGAACACGTATGGTGTATGTCTCAGTGAAACACATGGGGATTTGCTCAGTAAAGTCCACAAAATAACTGAGTCTATTTATCACTATCCAGTAAAAAACATATAACAAAGTATGGATCAGGTTCTTAGGTTCTGGTAACTCCATCAAATTCAAATTCTGCAAGAATGTCTAGCTATGTCCTGAGGAGAAAAAGCACTACAACCCTTCCTATTAGTATGAAAGAAAATAGGAAATTAATAGGAAAGCAAAGCACTTCAAGGTGTATAATAGAACTTCTTCTGGTGAATACTACTTTTCATCTCAGAACTGTTCAGTGATTTGGGTCCATTCCTGGCATCTTACAGAAAACCATATCCTCCTTCTGAGACACTAGAGAAGCTGACATTTCGTCAAGTAAGCATCTACACATTGCTGACAGTACATGATCACCAAAAATCAGAGCAGAATCATTAACATAAGACTGATAATTCAAGACTACAGGAGTGCAGAAGGCCAGCGACTATCATTAGTCTGCCTGCTCCGCCTGCCCAAAGTACTTGAACCCAAGGTTCCTCTCCTGTTAAGCAGGCACTGTGACCCCAAGTATACCAGATCGGCTCTTCGACCATAGGCTCTTTTAGCATTCCAAGTGCATCTAAGAGCAGTGGTAGCCTGCAGTAACGGCACACGATTTTCTGTAGTTCACAACACAGTGTGCTATGGATACCATCATAATTTGCTATTCTGCCAACAGCAGAAGAAACCTTGACTTTTATTTTCCTGACCCTGCACAGTGATGGAAGATCTAATTTCTGATGAGATAAGGAGAGGGAACTGTTGGAGGGTCAGCACCTCAGAGTAGGTGGAGAGTAGTTATCATTAGCATTTATTCATATCTTTGCTTTTTCTCCTGAAGCCATCAGTACTGACAGTGCTTTTCAGAAAAGTGATATCAAGCTATCTACCAGGTATTAAACTACGTCTTTCACTTCCTATTCAATTTTATATAGGTAATAAATGAACATGCAACAGAAGCTAACAGTGTGACCATCTGTATCGTCAGGACTAATCAGTATCACTTTCAACCTACAAGACCCTTGAACCATCTAGACTCACAAGACTGATTTTCACTCAATCGTGCCATAAACACTTACATTACCTGATATTACACAAATAGCTTTTTTTATACATTCAGCTGTTATAGTTTATCATTTCTTCCCTTGTATTAAACGATCACCAAGAGTTTTCAGATGTCAAATCTAATCTCTGAAGAATTGTCCATTTCTCTTTAAAGTGTTTTCCGTACCTTGTTCACTCATGTCCTCCGATTCATGTCACAAATTCTCAGATTAACATCCCAATTTATGGCAGATGTCTGGAGTTCATTATGTTTCTGGAATGTACGTATTATGTATGTACTTAAAGATTCTGCTGCTTCCTTTCATATCTGACACAAGATGCAATAAGGTTCTTGCATATTATCTCCAGGTGCGAGACAGAGAACACCTATTCCTCCAAGTAAGCTCAGTGCCCAGTGTGGTCTCACGTGAGCATTAGTCTGGTTGACAAAGACGGACCCAAGTGCTTGTGCTCTGCAAGCACCATAAAGGCATCAACCAACAGTCATTCTGGGAATGGAGTAGTTCTTTATTTCTCACCACTGTATGTTTGCTACTCTTTTCCCTGAAGGTATTAAGACAAAAAATCCATCTGAGACAACCAGAAAGCTTCCATGTAGTATAGCATGCTCACTAGTCATTTTAAAAACTGTTTCAACCACCATGGAAACAATAACTGATTAAACACCAATCCATAAATCTATAATTTTCAACTACTTGACTACTACATTTTGCTTAGAAGGAAGTTTAATTTGATCCCAGATTTTTTTCAGTCTGTAGGCAGAAAGATTATTCTTTCTACACCAACAGGCACTTATTTGATACTACTGAAAATCTAGTATCATTAATAAGCTCTAAGCAATCAAGTTCTTATGGTTGTGTAGTCTGTGGCTTTGTAGCAGTTAGTCTACATTGTAAGATAACTCAAATTTTTGAGATGAAAGAAATCAGAGTGTATTTTTTCTACCTGTTTGTAAATATACAGCACAGTATCATCCTATCATAGATTCTGCAAAGCATTATCATAACACTCTAATGCTTAATGAATACCAAGATATTTTTTTCCCAAGAGTTATTTTACACAAACCATATTTGGTGAAATCATTTACCAAAAGCCTGTGAATTAGATCACTACAAATATTTAGAAACAGTAATCAGTACAAATATCTAGAAAGAGTAATAATAGGGGAAAAAAAAAGTCTATTTGTTCAAAACCATAGTTACTTCTATGCAAATACTTACTCAGAATGCATTAAATTTAGGCTGCCCTACTTAATTTCTTTTCAGTAAGAAAACATACAAGATAAAGTCATAATATTGACTGTAAGGCAGTAGCAATCTGGGAAAACTCTCCTGCAAATACATGGAATTTAAAAAAGGATATATCCATCTAGAAAGTCCCTTGGGCCATGCAGTTTCCCATAGATTGATTTTCACTCAATTATGCCTTAAATGTTGAGGTTTGGTTGCTGTATTATAAATACCCCAGTCTGAGGGTTAGTGGTATGCAAGAAATTGCTTAAAGGCCCCTCATATATTGACAGCAGTTTGCTTTTCTCATATGCATTTTGCTGTTAATTTAGGTTTGCTAAAATAATTCTGAAGGAATATGAAAAAATTTCTCCCATTCAGTTGTCTATGGGCAAACAGTCATTCAGATCTAATGAGGAAAAACAATGACTTTCACTGGCTGCTCCCTGTGTGTCTCTTCAGAAAGTACACAACAGGGTTTTTTGGATTGAAACAGATACAAAATACACTGTAATTAACATAAGAACTGACTCAAGGTCAGGCTCATCATCTGTTTCTTAATTTAGTTTTAATGTGAATGATCAGTAAAACTTTTAAGACCTTTTACTTAAAGCCACAGCAGATGACATTCACACCCAGGAATCGGAGACGGGTTGAGGTTGGAAGGGACCTCTGGGGTCCATCTGGTCCAAGCCCCTGCTCAAGCAGGGTCACCCACAGCCAGATGCCCAGGACCATGTCCTGATGGCTTCTGAGTATCTCCAAAATGGAGAATCCATCACCTCCCCGGGAAACCTGTGCCAGTGTTTGGTCACCCTCACAGTGAAAAAGTGTTTCCTGATGTTCAGAGGGAACCTCCTGTGCGCCAGTGTGTGCCCATCGCCTCTGGTCCTGTCGCGGGGCACCACTGAAAGAGCTTGGCTCTGTCCTCTTTGCACCCTCCCTGCAGGTCTTTATACACATTGGCAGGATCTCCCTGAGCTTTCTCTGCTCCAGGCTGAACAGTCCCAGCCCTCTTCAGCAGCCCTTCACTAGACTCTCGCCAGTATGCCCATGTCTCTCCTGTACTGGGGAGCCCAGCACTGGACACAGTCCTCCAGGCATGGCCTCAGCAGTGCTGAGCAGAGGGGAAGGATCGCCTCCCTCGACCTGCTGTGACGCTCCTAATGCAGCCCAGCAAACATGTGATGATCAGAAAACAAAGATACCCTTTTTTAGGTGGTTTTTTTCTCTTTCAAGCTGCAAAACTAGAGCATTCTTACAATTTCCTCAGGTCTTTCCCTAAGTCAAATAGCTCATTCCCTACTTTCACATGATTCTTCTGTTCTAGAAGGAATTAGACCAGATCTCGCTGCTAAAGTATCATTTATAATGTCATATAGGTAGTCACTGGGATTAGTAAGAGCTTACTGCAAGCACTATATTTTCCAAGGAAACAGACCAGCCAGCATCAATTCTTCTTATACATATTTTCAATTAAAGCCTTTTCTGTTTTAAGTCAAAGTTGGCAACATAAAAAGTAAAATATGCATTAACATTTTTTTTCAGTGAAAAGACTGAGGATTCTATTTCTCCATGATTTAACTGACAGACAATGCTAGCTTTTTCTGTTTCTGTTATGAATATAAACAGGTTTTGAACTGGAATAAAAAAGGTTTAAAATCAGCTGTTTTCCCAGCACTACTGTGCAGTGAAAAAGCTGCTGTCAGCTATCTGCCTTGATCAAACGCGGCTTTGAGTGTTCTTAGAAGACAGTATACAAGGAGAATAGAGAAAAAAGAAACAGAAGACATCACAATGTAGTAAGAGGAACCTTTAGCAGACAGGGATGATAACAGGAAAGGAAACAGGAAGAAGAAAAAATCCTATTCTTGGCCTTATATACTAATAAGACTTTTTTTTCCTTCCACTTTCTTGCTTTCATCTTTTTACAGTGGTTTGCTCATAGATTTTCCATTACTCACTTCAGAACGACTTTTGGTGTCACTCCTCCATTTCCTTTCTCACTCATCTAGTTCTCTTCCTTTTTTTTTTGTTTTTTTTTGTTTCCTGATACTATTTTACCTTTTCACCTCTTCTGTTCTTTCTCTGCCTCTATGTATCCTGTTTACCTTTTCTTCTCTTGCCCTGTTTTCCACATTCCAATTCACCACAACCTATATTTCATGGCACTGAACAACCTCATCATAATTTAAACACACTCATCTGCACAGAGACCCTGCAGTTACCTTTGGTCAGTAACTGGTAACATTCCTCTTCAATTAGATCAACTTACAACACAGTATTACAATACTACAATCCAACATCACGCACTACATACAATTCTAGAAAGAGAAATTGGGTAAAATGATTTACAGCCTTATTCTGCAACCCTGGATTCAGGAACCATGCTGCCACCCCTACTGAATTCTTTTCTTTAAATAAACAAGGTTACTAATTTCAGTACAGATTGCAGGGTTGAGACTTTTGCATATGTGCATCAGGGAAGAGGAATACAGTTCTCTCTTACTGATGAAATTAAACTGTATGACAACCATACCAAAAATTAACCTTTCCACAAAAAGGAGACAGTTTTTCCTAATCCTCATACTTGTTTAAAGAAACTGTAAGGAAAAAGTATGAGATTTATATTAGTAAACATGATTTTCTACTGTGGATAAATAAGAAAAATATTCAAGTTAGTCAGGTTTCATAAAAGCACGACTGAGTTAAGAGGATAAAAACAGAAAAATTCAAGCTTATTGCAGGGACTTTACACTGTGGATTTGAAGCTTACTCAGATATTTCTCTGATTTAGAGTGTTATTATGATACCAAATTGGCAAAAGGACATGAATACATCATTAGTTAAACTCAAGACAATTTTGGTAGTCTTATTTAATTACAGTGCTTTAATGCAGAACTTGAAACAAAATCACAGGAGTTGCCTTTAAAAGCCCAGAAATAACTGGAGAGTCCTGCTATGTAACACAGTGACACCCAAGACCTAAGTGTCTTTTCTAAATTCATCTTTCCACTGGGCAAAGGCTGGAGCCATACACAGTTCCCAGCCTCAGGCAGCTGCACTGTGCTTCACACCAGGAGGTAGGTGTACCAGTAGCAAGTTTTGAAATACTACAGTCCTCTCATCTACATCAATCAGTAATTTTTTTGTGAGAAAGGTAAAAGAGGGGGGAGATGCTCTTTAATCACAGTCAACAGGACATCACCAAAAAATCAAAGGAATGTGAAGCAACAACAAAAGTGTTAGCTGGAATTTAGAGCTTTCCATTTTTTATCAAACTGAAAATATTTTTCCATCCATGAAGTGTCTAAAGAGGAAAAAAATCTGTCAGCAGTGTGGGTGACAACTGGAGGAGCATTTTCAAGGAAAACCATTTGAGGGCAGATGAGAGAAACACAACTGCAATCACCCATTCACTGCTGAAACAAGTACCAAAGCTGAAAGCTTTGAACAAGTAGAGAAAGTTGAAAGAACCCATAGTGAGTATCTACTTTCTAAGACGAGTATGGCATATTTCAGGTTCCTGATATGTTCTGTAAGCAGGTACCCTTCATTGGTATGTCATGCCCTATGTCTGAAACTTCTTTCTTCATGCAGCAATGGGGTGATGTCTCAGTCTGTTTTAAGAATGAAACAGCACCTTACCTACAGGTAAAGAAAGTCTGTAAAGTAAAAGTTTGTAAAGAAAGTTTTGGACAAATTCATTCACATAACAAAAAGAACCTCAGCAAGAGAGCAACACAAGACGAGAGCAAAGAAACATATAACTGCATTACAATAAGGAAAAAACGGATAGTTACTATAACTTCTCCTGGTTTCACTTTAGTGTTTTGGTCAGGCTCTTTTAACTTTTTTTATTTATTATAATACAACCTAGTGAGACTTAAGACATTGAGAAAGCACTAGATCATCTCCCTAATGTAAGACTCCACAGCATGCTAACAAAGCTTAATGAATCTCTCGGAGCATAGTATTTCACATTGCGATCCATACCCAGGCTTTTGGTAACTCAGAGCTTTCAATTTCAAGGAGTTACTTCCTGAAAGTTTTTTGGGGTTTTTGTTTTGGTTTTTTTATTCAGAGAAAGTGGCAGAATCATATTAAGGTTATTTAATTTGTTGTAGTCAAAATGCAAAGTCAGGTATTCTGAGGGCTAGTCAATGCCAGCACAAGGATTTGGCTGATGTGTGATTGCCAGCCATGCACTTAGTAGTGCTTATTTCTATCTCATCTTCTCTGTTCAGCAATGAAAATGGTAGACAAAGCTCCTTCTAGTAGCTTGGTAGAAACCCAAGGTTTTCTCTAGTCTAATAAACTGTGGGATTTGGCCTTGTGTCAATTCAGTTATAGAAGGTATTTGATTTGCCCCATTTCCAGCCGCCCTCATTCATCACCTACTACTTCAGACTCCATAGCGTACAGAACGCTGATCAATTTAACAGCCACTTATTAAAAACCACTAAACTAAAGTAGGAAAGAGTCAATAAATGCAAGATTACTATTGTTTTTACTGTGTTTTGTAGTCCACTCAGGTAGTGTCATTGAGCAGTTGGAAATGGGCATCTTCTTGTCTCTGATAGCTAATTTAGAATGAAATGATGTTCCAAGGTAATTAAACTTGTAACTGAAGACTTCAGGACACCAAGACCACAGTGTTGCCTTTTGTATGTGAAGAAATATTATCAGACATGTAGTGAAAAAGAAATGGAGTTTTAAAAATAACTTACTTGGGAAAATGACACCTAAACCAGAAGCAACTCAAATTTTTCAGCTACTCTAAATTTGTTTGACAAAGTTTTCCCACATACTTAATACAAAGGATAAAATTTGGCTACACAGGGTAGCATGGAGTTTGTTCTTTTACCAGATGATAATTATTATACCAGAGGGGATTTAGGTAAATGAATATTGACTTTCTACATGTATCATTAATAACTCTTCACTTCTCTTTTCCATTTTTAAGTCCAGTCATAACTGTTTCAGTACTCACGCAATAGTCTGGTACCTTCCAGGGGTCCAGCCAGTAAAGCCACAGAACAGATTATAATGGTAGACCACAAATTCTCCCAAAGCTGATTTTACAAGAGTCCTTATCCTCAAATACTGAAAGTTATTTTAGGCAGCAGTGGAATACAGGTGCCTACCCTCCCAGGTGAATGTCTGAATGACCAGGCTGTAAAGCCATCCTTTTTCTTCATCTCAGTTTCCTTCTGTGCCATACAAAGTAGAATCACTCCAACGAAATGGGTGGGAAGACCACTCACAGTTGAAGGCTCACCGAGCAGAAGGCTGGGTTAGGCAGTCCGTAACTGTGGGAGACAGTGATGCAGGGTCATATCCATCCTCAGGCTAGCTTAGCTGGAGAGGTTTGGAGTTGCCAGCAGACTCGGATGCTCCACAGTCTAATGCTGAAAGATGTGGGCTCAGACCCACTCAAGCAGATACAGAAGAGTATCCAAACACCCTCTGCTACCTGCGCAGTGCTCCAACCGCCAGCCTCTGGGAAATGCACTTCTCCTCTCCAACAACTCTGCTACTCTTTAACCTCCATTTCCTAGCTTGCAAATTATTTTGTATCTAAACTGCCCAGTGAATCTGACCTGACTTCACTAATCGGAGAGGGCCTAGCCTCATTTTTAGGAAATTTACTATTGTCGCAAAAATCTAACTGACTGTTAGGTAATGAGCATTAGACCTCAAGCAAATATACACTGTCTCTCCTCAGAATCTCATGTAGGTTTCTTGAAATGTTTTAGTAGCCCTGTATCTGGTGTGTTCTGGTCCCACAACAAAATAGGCAGATGAAAAATATTTCATTTCTTTTCTTCTAAATACTAAATAAGCAGTTATTCATAGCACAGGTTTTAAGAAGGCTTCAGGAAGAAACAAATACTGATGGCTAAGTTTCAGTTGGAAAGAGCAGACAAACAACAGAGATGTTAAGAGACTGGTAGCCAGAGCATCCATTTCTTAGCGCTGCTAAGAAAATTGGTTGCTGCTCTTTGCCTGTAAGATATTACTTGGAAGTAAAAACACCTGAGGTGTGTATATTTCAAACAAGCCTGTGCATGAGGGGAATTGTGGATTTTCTCAAAGACGTACCTTAAAAAAATGCATTACAGCCTATTCCCATTTCTTTTTAGGACACAAAATTTCAAAGAACAGATGTCAGGACTGATACCCATTTCTAAAAGATCAGAAGCTGTAGGAGGTGATGTCATGGCCTATTTGCACTTGGTCAGCACACACTGTACGTATTCCATAGTTTGAATGCATTTACTGGCTGAGTCTTCCCAGAGTTTTTTAGAACGCCTCTGACAATTGTCCCTTTCTGCCTTTTTAAAGTTTTCCACTACAGCATGTCAAATGTTAGCTTTAGATCAATCCTGCCCTCTACGCACACATGGCTACTATGTAGTTCGATGGATAGTCTATGTCAAAGCAAGACTTGTCTTCCCTAATTACTCTGTGTAACGCAAGAGATACAAAGCTTTGTTTTCTCCCATTTTTCCTTTTATCTGTCACACAGTGCTATCTCATCCTCAGAAATCAGCCTGTTTGTAGTAACTAAAGGTACAAACAAGGACTTGTTTCAAAGCCACACCAATAAACTGAACAGAAAAGATTGGATTTATTAGTTGAAAAACGACAAGAGAAAATAACACCAAAAAATAAAAAATGTTTTATTTTCCTAGACTATTTTCCACATAAATTAAAAAATATGGATCACATTATCATTAGTTTATGCAGCAACAGTCTAGTTTGTGATGAAAAAGCTAAGGAGATCAGAAACTGTGTAACAGCAATCCCTTATAATGTATTTGCTTTGCAGAAAATGTACTTATGAAATATACATGTGCTGAGATGTGATTAGGATGCAGTTCTTCATTTTGATTAAAATGCTGCTTCCTTTATGTTTACTGAGCTTCAAAAAACAGCCTGATTTGTATGCTTATATAGTATTTTTGGTCTTTTTTTAAAGCAGGACTAAATTTAACTTCATTGCTATGTATGCAAAAATGAATGCAAATATGAAACTTTCTTTAGCTTACAATTATTGACCTGAGAGATAAACTAGAAAACTATTAACTCAAAGCCCAAGATGATGACTACTTCTAGTAACAGTAACTCCAGAAGCCTGAAATGAGGTCTGGGACCCACTGCGGTGAGAACTGAACAAACACATCACAAGAGACGTACCACTTCCCCAGAGAGCATGAAGCCAACTAGGCCAGATGAGGAATGACAGAAACTAAGGCATAGAGCAATGTTAAGATCATGCCTGAAGAGCTCCACTTGTCTGTCAGCAGAAAAACATTTTTTCTCTTATATTTACTTATTTGTGAGATTTGTTCAGCACTTTTTGCTCAGTTTACTCCTATGCTGTGGTCAGTTTCAACTATGATACTCAAAATGTATATTCAAAATGTGTATATTGTTCTTTATCATCAAAGGTTCTCAGTCTTGACCAGTCACCAACTACAGTCTATGTGCTGTGCAACATTATTACAATTCTCATACCAAGTGAGTGAATCTCCATGAAACAACGAAGCTTTGATTCTCCACTGTGGAAACAGGACTTGACTTTTTGCAGGGGGGTGGGGGTGGGGTGGTATTATTTTTAATCACTTGGAACCTTTTTTTCCCAGAATTACATGCACAGATGCTGCCAGATGCATTGGTCCTTGAAAATTAGGTTACTGTCAGACCTACTGGCTGGAGGTAGAGTCTTAATTTTAGTGTCTTCTCCCTGTATTCTTACAAAGTAATCCTGTGGGTGTGAGGCATGCTGGGAGGAACGGAAAGGCAACGGAAGATAGGGAGCCAAATGTCAAAGCAGGCAGAATATCCCTGAGCTATATCTGCAGCTCTACCAGGGCTGGGCCCAAAAGAGCAACCCCACTGTCATGTCAAGTACCCTCCTTACAAAACATACCAAAGTCATTGCTTTTACTTGTCTGCATTTCTTTTATTACTAACTTCACTGATGCAAAATAATAGCACATGAATACCTGATTCTTGCTTTTTTGTTAAGGACCAGGTCTACTTCATGTGATATTTGGCACACAGAGAATGAATGTTATGTTTTTCTCTATCTATGCACAAACTCAGATCTGCATAGACCTATTAGGCAGAAGGTGATCTCTGCTCACCAGCTCCAGACCAGTTCCAAGAGAATAACACTGTTGATAAATCCCCCCACAGCCCCTGATCGAAAGGCTTGCACGTGAGGTCAGAGTTCGAATAAGGAGTGTCGTGGTTTAACCCCAGCCAGCAACTAAGCACCACGCAGCCGCTCACTCACTCCCCCCCATCCAGTGGGATGGGGGAGAAAATCGGGAACAAGAAGTAAAACTCCTGGGTTGAGATAAGAATGGTTTAATAGAACAGAAAAGAAGAAACTAATAATGATAATGATAACACTAATAAAATGACAACAGTAGTAATAAAAGGATTGGAATGTACAAATGATGCGCAGGGCAATTGCTCACCACCCGCCAACCAACACCCAGCTAGTCCCCGAGCGGCGATTCCTTCCCCCTACCTCCCAGTTCCTAAACTAGATGGGACATCCCATGGTACGGAATACACCGTTGGCCAGTTTGGGTCAGGTGTCCTGGTTGTGTCCTGTGCCAACTTCTTGTGCTCCTGGCTGGGCATGAGAAGCTGAAAAATCCTTGACTATAGTCTAAACACTACTGAGCAACAACTGAAAACATCAGTGTTATCAACATTCTTCGCATGCTGAACTCAAAACATAGCACTGTACCAGCTACTAGGAAGACAGTTAGCTCTATCCCAGCTGAAACCAGGACAAGGAGACTGGAAAGCAGACTTCAGAGGCCCAAGCTGTCTTTTTAAGACTCTTCTCTCACTGCTATCTCAGCCCTGGATCTGTGGATGCCAGACGGTTTCCCTTCACCAGAAACGGCAGCATGCCCCTTCCTTCTGGCCAGAGCTTACACAAAGATATAGAGCTAAAGCATTTTAAGATGATGCATTTAAAAAGTGAAGGAAATTGTTAACTTTAAAGTATGAAAAGATGATCTAGATGATGAAAAAGATAACTAATGGGAACTGGTTTAGTTAGCAGAAAAAAAATATGACCTGGAAAAGAGGTAGCATCCACGTTGGAAGTCATTCTTGTAATCTACACTTATCGCATTGCAGGGAGGGCTGTACATCTCCCCACAGATCCCTGAACAAGAGACAGATATGCTTTTATGGCAAAACACGCTCCCATCTTTGCTGAGAGCTGTACAAAGCGTGGCATATCTTATGGATTCTCCAAATATAAAAGAAAAGGCCCCCTTATACAATCTATGATTGATGTTCAAGCTAAACATTTAAAACAGTCAAGGCAGACATAACTTCAAGGGATAATTTGTACGGCACTTGACATACCTGGCATATGCTCAGCCCTGCTTCATTCCAAGAATATGAACAGCACATAGCAGCATCATCCAGAAAACTCCACTGAGTTCTCACATTCACTTTCCTTCTAAAAAAAAAGTCTCCTCTGATGTAAAACTATTGCATCAAGACCAAAGATGGAAATGTAAAAAATACCTCAGAATGTACCCAAAATACGTTCAGAAAAAAATTAAGTAGATGAACTAGCAAAATACTGCTCCCCTTACCCAAAAACCTCCTTTCATCCCAAAGCTTAGCTTTGATCAGAGATTTTAAATAAAACATTTCAACGGCTTGTAAGTCCTTGGTAAGAACTACTTAGCTGAATGATATAACATACTCCAAAATAATGAACTGATCAATAAAACAGTTTAACCATAACTAGTAAAGAGCTCCTTTAGGATTTAGTCGTAACGGCATCATTAGCTTAATGCAATGTTTTTAGGGAGCTTAAGTCATGTATATTCTGCTGCCTTCAGCTGGGTTAAGGTAAAGTAAACATCAGTGTAAGACACAAACTCAGAGTTGTGCTTCTGGGATACACAGCAAGCCTAGCTATAGCAGAACAGCTGACCACCACCTGAGTGACAGCTGGAGGGAAACAGGATTCTTTAAAAGCTAGGGGAATTAGATGCATAAATCCAAACCAATGTTTTAGAAAAAATTATTTTCCACCTCAAATGTAAGGGAGATATACCAGACTACAGACAGTGGTTTTTGCCTGTACAGCACTCCAAGGGGGTGACTGGGGCACTTGTACGAACAAGACATGCTCCCTCCCCTCCAAGTCACGACTGCTTGGCCGCTGCCTGCCTGTGCAAGCACTACCAGCACACCAGGCGAGGAGCTGCCCAGGAGGCCTGTGTGCCCAGAGGGTGCCCAAGGTCACATTCTTCTCCACGCATGTTGCAACCCTCCAGACGCGGTCTTACAGGTGGCCTGAGGACTGCTATTAGCAGACAGTATGCACCCTGTGTGTCTAGGATTCCCATCAGGTGAGACACGATATATCCTGGGAAATCCTTGGAAAATGTGCTTTGGGGAAAAATCTTAACTAATCTGGATCGTTCATACTAGAATAAGTAACTAAAGCTTTTACTTAAATGTCAGTTACTGAATGAATGTAATTATGTAAAGATAAGTTTGGCAGGTGAATTCAAATAATTTAAAAATCAGTGTGCTTTGATTTTAGTGTGCTCTTCCCCTTCTTTCTTTGAGCTGTGTTTTGTCAGCCCTTGCTAAAGCACAAGCTTTAGCACTGCTTGGAAAATTCTGGAAAAAATTATCACCATGGCTATTATATGGTCCTTCATTCACAGCCTAAGTTAGATAACAACATTTTCAGCATCTTGTCAAAAGCCTTTTCTGCTAGAGTCTCTGAAGTTGTTAGGATCTGCAAAAAAAAGTTCATGCTCTAGAGAAAATTAAAACTTATTTGGTGCAAGCTGCATTAGATGGCAAAATGGGCCTTTCTTTCTCATAAATGACATAAAACAAGCCTTAGAAGACAGAAAAGAGATTTTTTTTTTCCTAGGAAAAGGAGTGATGATTTTGTTTTCCTGACAGTTTTACCAGTACTTTTATTACAGATTTTGTATTATTCACTCCTGTGACTGTACTCAACCAGGTAACTGACAAACATTCAGTCAGCACAGTGTTCTTAAATTGAGCTGCCTTCTGAATCAGTTTCTGTTATTAATGTATCATGTACCAATGCCTCTGAAAGACCTGCCACAAGCCTTTTTAACAGTAAAGATATCACTGGTCTTAGAGCCCCTAACAGCATACTATCTGCTATCATAATTATTTTGAGGAGATAGTATTCAAGTTCATATTTCCTTAACAATGCTCAGCCTCCTTCAGTCCTCTATTTTAATTAAAATAGAACAAAAACCTTACGGCAACACTTTGGTATTGCTCACTGACTACTTCAAGCCTTCAGCAATAGGCACCCGGGAAAACTGGTAGCCAGTCAAATTTGGCATGTTTCCTTGTTCAATGAAAACAAGTGTTGTTTAAAAAATCTGTTCAAACAAAAATTATTATCTAATCCTTTTCTACAAGAAAATGTCTGCCAGTGTCAGGGTCCATCCCCCAAAAACCTTTTTCTCAATCAATTACTTTTCCCTCACATTTAAGCAGGGTGACCTAGAGGAAGGCCTTGCTTGTCCAGTCAGGTCTGGAATAAACTTGTGCCCAATTGCCTCTTATTCTTTTGCTGGACACCACTGAGAAGGGCCAGGGTCCTTCTTTTCTCCCTCCCATCAACTACTTATACATACTGACAAGATGCCCCTGAGCTTCTCTTACACTGAATAGTGCCTCCTCAAAGCCCTTTTTTCTTTAGCTTTTCTTAATCTTTCCACTATTTCTGTCAACAGTACAAAATTCTCACAAAAGAACACCAATAAAATTACTGCACTTATGTGCCTGTAGCTTGAAGGCAGTACTGTATGTCTGCA
Source organism: Astur gentilis (assembly GCF_929443795.1). Taxonomy (NCBI): domain Eukaryota; kingdom Metazoa; phylum Chordata; class Aves; order Accipitriformes; family Accipitridae; genus Astur; species Astur gentilis. The sequence goes on along the minus strand of NC_064885.1, from coordinate 43,644,631 downwards.
TTTGAAGATGAGGCCACTGGCTTTCCAGCTACCTGGTAACATAAAAAGCTCCTTCTAACTTTCTCAAATGAGTGCAAAGTCAGTTACTATAGTCTTTAAAAATATTATAAGAATTCTGCTTTACTGTTAACTACTTGATCATGCAGACACAGTGTAGCAAAGCTCTGCTGATCATTACCTTAAGTTTTGCTTCCACTGGGACCAGGCTTTTAATGCATCTCTCTAATTGTGCATATAAAGGAAAATGACTGCTGTTTCTACATTATTGAAATGGATTAGTGCAGTAATTTTTATGGCAAAAGCAATGAAAAGATGAACACATTGCTTTAAGCATCCAGTGGTGGCTGGCACTTCCATTTTGCCTACTGATACAAGAATTTATGAAAGTAACTATGTGTTTTCATTTCATGACTCTTCAGTGAAATATTTATGAGCTTTTTTTATTCTCCTCAGATTCTTAGAATTGTTACACCCTTTACCTACTGCTAGATTTGAATAAGGAGGACAGCAAAGGTCACCATGACAATGGTAACTGCAAAATGTTTAATCACAGAATATATTTTAGCATTTAGCATTGTCAAGTTCACTTACAGATGTAGTATGAATCCTAAATGTCTATCTGTTTAGCTCCCATTAAAAAAAAAAAATTGATGCTAAATATCAATAACTTCTAAAATGTGGATTTTGATAGAAAAATCCAGCAGACCTCAGTGGTACCTAAATTATACTTGATCTTGCATAAACTGCTTTAAAATATTTGTACACAAACATGAAGTGGCTCCATATGTCCTAAAAATACCCCAACAAACATACACACATAAACTGTATAGTTATACACACACAAATATATGCTGTGCGGCACTGTCAGTTATGTCTTCTTGTGTTAGCAAGAACTTCTGATCCATATGATACATCGGTAACAATAAATAGTTGTATGGGCACTAAAGCTTTTGCCTCAGAAAGTTAGCTGCTTACCATCCAGCAGGTAAAAAATAAATTTGTGCACTCATAATATCATCATGAGGTTAGCCTGATGTACCATTTACATCACAGTCCAGCAAAGGAACATAACGCACACAGGTAGATGCAGCCCAGTTTAAATGACGACAGCACACAGGTATCAGCATATGCAAGTTAGTGCTAGTGAAGGGATAAAGGACCATAGCTACCCTCTTTCAGTAAACCCATTCCTCATTTTAGCCACAGGCGATCTGGGCTAACAGCTGCCACACCACAATCTAATGAAGACATGCTGTTCTTGATTTGTTCTTGAGCTCTTCACAAACCATGATGTAAGTGTCAAAAACTTAAAAGAAGATGACAAGTTATTCCATGTGCAATGAGAAATCTGAAGAGATAACTGCAACATTTAAAAGGCTAATACTGAAGCACCCAAAGGCTTGTTGTCTGTTTAAAATATACCATGCAAGCCAACAACCCCCTATCATTTTTCTCATGCAGTCATGGTCATTCCCTTACCCACTAACTTCACAGCTGGATCCAAGCACCCTGGTAAACAAAACAAAACCTGAAACAGAAGAAAAAAACCCCTATGTAAAATAACAACTGAAATTGTAAAGTTTGAGTCAGGTTCATATGTGTGTCAGTTGAGGGGGAGTGGCATGAGTTTTCTCCCATTCACCCTGACAGAAAAGGTTCAGAAGTGAACTGGGAATTGTAGATAAGGTCTGACATGGGATATCTGTGGCGTATGGTTCTCTCACTTGCTCCCTGCATAGAGATAATCAACTGACAGGAGAAAATGAGAAGATGCTTTGTATCAAAAATAGTTCCATACCTTTAATTTCAGCATTAACTCCACTTTTGGTCCTTCAGCCTTGGGAATCTAGTAAGGTTTTGGATTTTTTTTAATTTTAAAACAGAGGTCATGCCTTGGTAGATGGATTTTCCCAGATTATCCTAGTCCATCTGAAAATAAATACTTCACTTTCAGCTCACTAAAACAGAGCATTTGGTTATAGTGTTTTGCAAAGCATTGAAGGAGTGAAGCCAAATTTGCTGCTGGGAATTTAATTTGCAGGAAAAAGGATCAAAGAACAAATCAAGAGTCTTTCTTATGGGATAGCTGCAGTTCAAAACTTATTACATTATGTCCTGGAGGTAAACAAATTCCAGTTAAAATTTTCCACCCTTTAATGTAAAGACAATTGCTTGTTTTATATTCATCCCTCTTGTGAAGTGCCAATAATCACAAAACAATAATGAATATTAATCTCCTTTGTGTCACATGAATATATCTGTGAATATGCAAGTCTCGGTGATGTCTCTAATGAGTGATGAAGACAAGACACTTTGCATGTCATTTATCTTAAGAAGATTAACATGTAATGTTAACCTGTAATGCTAACATGTAGCATAGCATGGCATTGACATCACCATCAAAGTGGAAAACACATGTTAAAATATAAATGCCAGAGGCAGATGTGTTGAATTTGGGCTGCATGTGTGCAGAGAAGAGAACATCCATAAATTATAATTACCTTGGACATCTGACTGAACACAGAGCAAGCCTTCCCAAAGCAACTGATATTTAAGTGAATATTAAAGCAAGAGCTTTACTCCAGTGGCCAACATGATCCTTGGGGATGCAAAGAGCTCATGACTATGCTAATGCAAAAACAATTAACAATAATTCATGAGTGGAAAAGCATATGAGTTGGCTCTTAGAGAGTTTGCAAGTGACTATGGCCAGGTGGCTGTTTTAACGAATTGCTGTTCTAATCTGAGTAGCAAATGCTATGAAAAAACCCACACATTTGCAGTTGATGTTTAAACTTGTGTCAGCCTACATGTATGACACTAAAGAGTAAAAAATAAAAATCTTTCCTCTGCCTGTACCTCTCCCTGCCCCGATAAGCACTAAGCAGCTCCAGACAGTTATGACACCCAATTAGTGATTACAGTGGCAAGTTAGCTCATGGTCACAGATCATGTGTGTGTGCATAGATTCACACTCACATAACACGAGAACACAGATTCACCCCAGCACAACATTATTTTCTGTGTAACTTTCAGCAACAAATAACGTCAGCAAGTACTACGCATCTGTGTAAAACTGCATGTGTGCTTCATGGCTCAGGGCCCCTGAGTTCATTTCAGGTAGGGCTAAGGACTGTTGGAAGACATCAGGCCAAGAAATCACGCCAAGAAATCTTTATATTCCCAAATGAAAATGAACTCCATAAATAAAACCGAAGTCAAGCTCCTCACAATCTCTCAGTAGATGAGGACTGTCTCCCCAGCCCAGCTGTGAGACACTGGCTTAAGTGAACTACAGCACCAAGGGAGCAGTGACTGACCCTGTGGTGGCCCAGGAGAGGTGCAGCAGCCATCAGGCTGTGTGTTAAGCCAAGTTTCTTCATGTTACACTGCTCTTTATACCACAACTCTTAACGAAAGCAGCCTATATGCTAAACATTTACAGCTATACCTTTAAATTTTGGCAGGAATACATATAAGGAGAGCGAGTTCTCAGCATAATTAGGTCTGCAAAGTCCCAAAGCTCCTTTGTTAGTCATACATCAAGGACGATAATGTGGCCCGAATGCCTGTCAGAGTACACAAAGACTCATCTCTGGCAAAACAGTCTCAAGCCTTGTTTTCCCTTCTAAACTTGCAATACTTTCCATTCAGCACAGAGAGTACTTCTTCCACAATACCAGAGCAAAGATACACATTACCAACTTTACCACGCAGTATTTACAAAGATTACTCTTGCAGAACCTCATTCCTTGTTTCAAAAATCATAGTTAAATAACACAAGCAGTGTGCTAGCATGCAAATGGAGGAGCTGACAAGTATTGGGGAGGAGGAAAGGGGGAAACATTACTGACATTTGTGAGACTTGTCTGCTCCAGGATGCCATTACCTATTCCAACCTAAGTGCACAGTGAAGACCCATGGATAAGGTTATGTATGAAGATCACTGTGGTGTATAAACTAAATTTCCATTGGCAATTTATTGTTTACTTCCAGTACAATGCACTTCACCAGCAGGGAATCTGTCCATTATTAATTTATCAAATACACTGCTTTATCAAAGTAATTCATATATTTGCTTAGGAAACTATTTATTGTATTCATGCTCCTCATAAAATGCTCTTTCAACAGAAATAATGGGACCAGAAGTCTTTTGTGATTCATATGCAGATCTTCACTATGAAACAAAAATGATAATTGGTTCATTTCCATTACCATCACCCTGCATTTTTTGTGCCAGGAAAAGTCAAACTGACATAAATATTCTGACATAAAATCACAAAGTAATCAAACATTTAATCTCACTTAAATACGCACAGACCAATAAAACAGTAGTAAGAACATGCTACCGAATAGCATTTTTTAAAAGCAATTTGAGACCATTTGTAATGCTGATTTCTGTAAATTCTGAATTACAAAAAAAAGTGGCATTAAAGAAAAAAACATTGAAGGCTAGATCTAGAGCTGATTATACTGGAGCAGCTGTGACACATCATTGCTGTGCATTACAAGCAGTATTACATTGTTAATACTCAGCAGTAGGCAATATAATTTAATACACAATATTGTAATAGTTGCTATACTGATTTTAGCAAAGGTTCACGCAGTGTGGAATGTTAATTGCAAATCAGATAAGTTTTATTTTGTAAAGCTTTGAATAAACAAAGATGGGACTCAGCAAGGACCCAAAGTGTCTTGGAAGGAACAAAATGGCATCAGTGCTACGGCATTAGCAGTATGTGCCAATGACATAAGAGGGACATGAGGAGGAGTTTGAAATGTCCCTCGGATCAGGCTTCAAAGAGGTATCTTCCACCCTTAATCTTAAAAACACTGCCATTTTCACATAACTTGCTGAAAGAGTTTACTTCCTCCAATAGGAAAACAAGGTATGGCTGACCAAGTCCATCAGAGGCAGCAGTATGTGGTAGGTGATTAGTGCTCAGTATTTGTAAATACTTCTAAATTTCTACTGAATTCTCATATGATTGATACTGGTAGTGACAGAACAAATCATCCGTGGCTTGGTATGCTACAGTATTCCTAAAGTTGATGGCACAAGTTCTGGACAAATCGCCTAGAATTAGATTTATAACAGGTTATAGCCTACCTACTATCCAAATGAAAGTGTGCTCTCCAACACTGTATTACTAGATTTCGTTCCTGTTCTATCATTGTTCTGTCCCTATATTCAACATCACTGAAAGCATTTAGCTAGTTATCATCAGTATCTACTGGGGTCATGGCCTCACTTCTTCCATTATGCTCTTCTCATTTACATGACTATGGACTCTCATAGTAGATCTTTTCACTTCCTTTGCCAGATCCAACTCAGTTTGGCTTTTAGCCCCGAAATTCCTGAATTCCAAGACCTAGTACTTTCTTGTAAATAATCCCTCTTCCATTCCTCGTAAACTCTTTCTTTACTCCGAACAACCTTTCATCTTGAAATTGCTTTGCCTGACAAAAGTCGCTGTCCATGAACCGTTTGTAGCCTATCCTATGTTTAAGAACATGAGGTAATGCAGTACAACCACTGTAAAGAAACATCAAATCCACGTTCACGCTGTAAGTTATCAGCATTCACACAGGGGAAAAGCACTTATAAAAATTTGCCTTTAAGCACAAAAAGATAATGGATGATAATAGCCTTCTCATTCCCTTGGATCAAGTACTATGCTGTCCAGAATTTCAGCCAAAAGTAAATGCATTTACTCTGCATTTTTCACATACACACATTTTTAAGGATCCAATTATTTTTCTTGGAGTGTGTTGCCTGTACCTGAGTATAAAATATTCAGGAATTTCAAAACATAATGGCAAGAGCTGCTGTATCAGGCACAGAATTACTTTATGTCTCATTTTCTTATATTAAAAAAGAAGCTAATTATACTGCAACCAGGATGAGACCCAGGTTCCAAAGAAAATAAATGTGTCCCATTTATTAATCTACAACAACCTCTTCAGAGACCTCAGGGCATTTTGTTCCTCCTTGCACATGTAGTATAATTTGCCACTAGTCTCTGAAGCTTTATAGTCATCTGTGGAATACTGTTCTCCACCACCAACGGACTTACTGAATCCCTGTGAACATTCATGTCTTTTATCTCTACCTGTGGCAAGAGATAGGGAGTCTTCAGTGAAATGGACACCTTAACTTCCCTTTGAGTATCAGTGTTAGGAATACAGGGATCCTGTAATCATCTTGAAACCACCACATCCCCAAATGCACCTTGACCAGCCCGTTCATCCCGTGGAGTCTGCACACATGTCCCATTTGGGTGTTTGTTCACAGGAGCAAGACACAGTGGTAGAAATTGTCTGATGGAGCCTAGATTACAGGCAGTAGAAAAACTATGGTAGCTGTCCTCCAGTCTCGTTCTCTACTGAAAGAAAAAAGTGGCATTTCTAACAGACATGGCTACGGAGGAAATGGCCCAGCTCTTGAATATATAACCGAGATGCAGGCAATACAGTAAAATGATTTAGCATCAAGACAACACCCGAGACAGTGGTCTTTAGCAGACACACTGTTTAGTGGTATCTTGTCCTGAAAGACCATCTCTGCTGCACATTTATACCAGGACTTTATCCCTGTAACTCTATCTTCCAGAGCTATCCTTTGTGTATTACTTACACATGCTGCTTGGTTGGACCCCCAGCATTTGACCTTTTTGTGTCAACATTCAGCAACACATAACTACGACCTCATCACTGAAAAACAAAACTCTCTGGAGTACTTAATAATTGCATGTACTCTTGACAGAGTACCTGATAAACAGTTCCTTGATAAACTCACTTAACTGATGGACAATCCATAATCTCAGATAGGACAGAATCATAGAATGGCTTGGGTTGGAAGGGACCTTAAAGACCATTTAGTTCCAACCCCCCTGCCATGGGCAGGGACACCTTCCACTAGACCAGGTTGCTCCAAGCCCCATCCAACCTGGCCTTGAACACTGCCAGGGATGGGGCAGCCACAACTCCTCTGGGCAACCTGTTCCAGTGCCTCACCACCCTCACAGGGAAGAACTTCTTCCTTACATCTAATCTAAATCTACCCTCTTTCAGTTTAAAGCCATAACCCCTTGTCCTATCCCTACCTGCCCTTGTAAAAAGTCCCTCCCCATCTTTCTTGTAGGCCCTCTGTTAGGTACTGGAAAGCCGCTATAAGGTCTCCCCAGAGCCTTCTCTTCTCCAGGCTGAACAACCCAAACTCTCTCAGCCTGTCTTCATAGGAGAGGTGCTCCAGCCCTCTGATCATCTTCATGGCACTCCTCTGGACTCACTCCAACAGGTCCATGTCCTTCTTATGTTGGGGGCCCCAGAGCTGAACGCAGTACTGCAGGTGGGGTTTCACAAGAGCGGAGTAGAGGGGGAGAATCACCTCCCTCGACCTGCCGGTCACACTTCTTTTGATGCAGCCCAGGATTTGATTTGCTTTCTGGGCTGCAAACACACATTGCCAGGTCATGTTGAGCTTCTTGTCAACCAACACCCTCAAGTCCTTCTCCTCAAGGCTGCTCTCAATCCACTCATTGCCTGGCCTGTATTTGTGCTTGGGATTGCCCTGACCCATGTGCAGGACCTTGCATTTGGCCTGTTGCATTTCATGAGGTTCGCATGGGCCCACCTCTCCAGCCTGTCAAGGTCCCTCTGGATGGCATCCCTTCCCTTCAGCATGTTGACCGCACCACACAGCTTGGTGTTGTCAGCAAACTTGCTGAGGGTGCGCTCAATCCCACTGTCCATGTTGCTGACAAAGATGTTAAACTGCCCCAGTCCCATTACCGACCCTGAGGAACACCAGTCATCACTGGTCTCCACTTGGATATCAAGCTGTTGACCACAAGTCTTTGAGTGCGACCATCCAGCCAATTCCTTATCCACTGAGTGGTCCATCTGTCAAATCCATATCTCTCCAATTTAGAGACAAGGATGTCGTGCAGGACAGCACCAAATGCTTTGCATAAGTCCAAGTAGGTGATGTCAGTTGCTCTTCTCTTATCCACCCATGCTGTAGCCCCGTTGTAGAAAGCCACCAAATTTGCCAGGCACAATTTGCCCTTAGTGAAGCCGTGTTGGTTGTCACCAATCATGTCCTTATTTTCTAGGATAACTAAACAAAACCAAAACCCAAACAATTTCTCAATTTTAGAAAAACATCTATGACAAACCAAGTGCACTGACCAGACGACCAACAGGGGAAAGAGAATTAAAAAAATGTTTCATTTATTGGGATTCCACAATATGCTACTACAAGGTGGATCCTACTTCATTTATTTGTTTTTAGTCCAGTCTAGTATACCATAAAATCAAGAAATGATTATGTAGTTACTTTACAGAAACCAGCATCTGCTTCTATCTTGCTCAAAATTATCACAGATTTAAAAATCAATATAAAATCCCTCATTATATTCACCAACAGAAAATTATACTAAGTTGAATGTATACAGAATCCAAAAAAGAAATTTGAAATGCTTTTTGTAATGTCTAATGGCAAACTCCTATACAAGTATATCTGAAAAACTGTATTTCAGCAGCAGCTGTGTTGTTTGTCCAGTTGTCAAACAAAAATTGACCATATGCTCTCTGCATCAGTGAGTAGTTTCATTCTCTCTTCCTTTTTCCAAATGTGCATTTAAAAAAGAAAAAAGAAAGAAGATAGGTTGTTCAGATATACTACTGCTTACTAAGCTTCATCTGAAACTGTAGTGTGAACCTATAAAAGCTATAAGCTGCAGAAGAGCAACAGATAATTCAAAAAAATCAAAAGCTTTTGTATCTTATCCCTAAAACAATAAAAAACCAACAAAATAATAATAGTCAGTTATTTAATTCTCTAAAAATACACTAGGACAATTTCAGTAGTTACTAAGGAGTAGTGTGGAAGGCCTTGCAAAAAGCAGATTTTTAATGAAATAATGGATTTGGTATTCCTTTTTATTTGCCTGCCTGTTTTATGTTGTGAGGGCAAATAATCAGAAAAGATAGCAACTAAAAAAAAAAAAAAGGGAAACAAATCAAAATACTGCTAGAGACTTACACAAAAATATGAGCTACTGCAGTGCTACTCTAAGAAAAATGCTGTTTTCCAATCGTTCCTCTTATACTGGGAGGGTACTACACCAGCAGTGGCTGGTGGACATCCTGAACTAAGCAGTGTAACAGTGTGGTGGACAGAATCCTCTTTCAGCCTAAAAATCACAGCTAGAGAACTGAATTACACAGGCTAAGCAAGAAACCAGTATCTTAGATTTCTTTTATTCTTGTCTTGAACAAGCAAATGAAAAGACATGCATGAAAGGTGAGATGAGGGAAGTGTCAGAAGTTCCCTTTTTAAATGTTTTTTTTTTTATATAAAGGAAAGCTCTTGGGAAAAGAGAACTGTGGACACTGCCCAGGACAGCCATTGCATAGTTGAGTTTTAAGAACTTTCTCCTTTTAAAATGTTCCAAACCAAATTTTTGGCAAGACAGATGGATTTATAAACTACTTATTTTTTATGGCATGCATTTTGTGCAAATAAATCTCTGTAAGAAAATAATTCTGAATAAATAAAGACTATCTTTATAAAAGTACAAAATGAGAAGCATTAAAAAAAGATTTTCAGTAATATAAACCAGCTTTGAGAGACCAACTTGTTGTTTTGATACTACCTCACTATCCAGTTCTAAATAGTAGTTGCATGCATTGAATTTCTAAACATTTGTTACAGTTTACAAAAAAACTACGATTTTGGGAATAGCATCCTGGACATTCATTAATTTGAACATAAAAGTGAATATGAGCCATGATCACTTTTGTTCCTGTTATATTGGAGAATAGTCTAAGCCTGTTGATCTATATGAAATGTTGCTTCTCTAAGTAACTAATAAAACTCAATCACATCATTCAAGCTTCATTAGGATTTCATGGAGTGAAGACAAAATAGCTGTATTAATAACACAGCTTTCTTAGAGCTCTGCTATTCACAGCAATACATCATACTACATTTTCACTCATTTTGGTTTCACTTTATGAATTTTTAATCTTTCCAAACCACTTGAAAATGCAGAAAGAAAATGTTAAAATTCAACATTTAGCAATTAGTCTTCCTCGCAAATTGCTGCTTTTAAATATTTTAGATCATTCATATCTAATTATTTTTATGGAATAAAAAAAAAAACACACAAAACAACCACTCTGAAATCTATAAACAGGAAATATATCTATTAGGAATTTTTGTTGCTGTACAGCAAACAAAATTTTCCATACCTTCAGAGAAGGCAATATTGAGTCTAGTTGCTCACCTCAATCCCTTGGATGGTGACAAATCTTCCTAAAAACCATTCTGAACCACATGAAGGACAAGAAGGTGACTGGGAGCAGGCTCCATGGATTTTCAAAGGGGAAATCATGCCTGACCAGCCTGATAGCCTTCTACAATGAGGTGACTGGCTTGGAGGACGAGGGGAGAGCCGTGGATGTCGCTTACCTTGACTTCCTGACGCTGTCTGCCATAACATCCTCCTAAGCAACTGGAGAAGTACAGGTTTGTTATGTGACCAGCATGGTGGATTGAAAATTGGCTGAATGGCTGGACCAAGAGAGTTGTGATCAGCGGCAAAAAGTCCAGTTGGAAGCGTGTCACTAGTGGGTGTACTCCAGGCTTCAATACTGGGGCAAATCCTGTTTAACCTCTTCATTAATGACATAGACCCTGCAACAGACTACACCCTCAGGAAGATCATAGGCAATACAAAACTGGGAGGAGTGCTTGATACACCAGCTGGCTGTGCTGCCATTCAAACAGACCTTGACAGGCTGAAGTACTGGGCAGAGAGCAACTTCATGAAGACCAACAAGGAAAAACGCAAAGTCCTGCATCTGGGAAGGAATAAGCCCAGGCATGGGTACACACCTGGGGCTGAGCAGCTGGAAAGCAGCTCTGCAGAGAAGGACCTTGCGCTCCTGGTGGACCACAAGCAGATCATGAGCCTTCATGGCAAATGCGGCCAACAGCAGCCTGGGCTGCATTACGAAAAGCATTGCCAGCAGGTCAAGGGAGATGATCCTTCCCCTCCATTCCAGCACTGGTGAGATGTCTGGAGTGCTGGGTCCAGTGCTGCGCTCCCCAGTGCAAGAGAGATACAGACTTACTGGAGTGGGTGCAGCCCAGGGCCACAAAGACAATTAAGGGGCGGGAGCACCTGAGATAGCAGGAGAGACTGAGAGAGCTGGCAGTGGCAGTGTGAAGCTTGGAGAAAAAAGCTCTAATGCAAAAGTCAGAATGAGTAACACCATGGTCCTAAATGATATAATATAGTACCACTGCAGATTAAAATGATCAGTAACTGGAAAACAGCAGCAGCACAATAATCATCTGAAAATGGCAAATGATTTTCACTTTATTTTTTTCAACAAAATTTTAAACCATGAAAATCCTCAAATAAAGGACCAAAATTAATCCTTTGTAACTTCAGAGGTTGGAATGCATTTATCCAAATAACTTGTTTTCCATTCTGTTCCTGTCTCTCTTTGCACTCACAATATGAGGAGATCCTAGGTATTAATTTAGGCACTTAATTAGGTACCTAGATTTAAGTGGACTGAATCCAGGCCTTACAGATGAGATCTGGAACCATAACATATGGGTTCTGGGGAGAAAAAGTCTGGGCACTTTTACAGGGGGTAAAATCTAACCAATCTTCACTATACAGATTGTGTTATACAAAAGAGAGAACTAACAGTCATCAGGAAAAATTATTTACTATGCCTCCATTCTACTGAAATTACCACAAAAGTTTTTAGGACAGGCGTGGATTAAGGAAGTGTTAGGAAAACGTAACAAACAGAGGAGGGGTACAGAAAAGAAGAATTAGAGAATGAAGAGGAAAAGTGAGTCACTTGGAAATAATAACATGTTCTAAAGGTTACACAGTAGTTTTCCATGCTACTCCCTACAGAAAAATGAGTTTTACGTCAGTATTATAAAAGCAGGAAAACAAGGTTATATATGCAAGGTTATATATATATATAGCAAGGTCCACGCTAGTCTCTGCAAAAAGGTGAGTTTTATCTCACTCATATAGAAGCAGGAAAATGGATGGAGAGGCAGGTTTAAAGATGAGGGAGAAAAGAAGTTCTCTGGAATCAAAGGTCCTAAGAAAATGTCTTATTAAGACATTAACTACACAAATCATCCTACATGAAGAGTTTGCTTCGGTCTACACTGTAATTCTTGTGAGGAGAGGAGGAGGGAGGAATGGAGGGAGAGGAGAGGAGTGGGGAGAAAAGAGAAAAATATGGGAGACAAGCCTTCAGGGCTCCAGGACACTGGTTAGCAGGTACAGCATGGCGATAGAGGCAACAGCAGGTGAATAGTTTGGTCAAGTAGTATGAGGAGGAAGGTAAACCAGACAGTAACAGGGCAAGAGATTGGAGTTGATGTGGGAGACAATAGTGATCCAATGAAAGGATTTTATGAGTGAACAAACGTAAGAGTACCATCAGAAAAGGCAAATGATTTTTGAATCAAAGTATATACAAATCTATGAGTCATTAAACAGCTGTTTGTGCATGAAAATGCAAGAAATAAAGATAAAGCTTTACATTCTGCAAATGATAAGAGGCTAAGACCAGGTACATCTGACCTCCAGCATATATTTTACAAATGTATGTTAACGTCAAATTTTCAAAAGCTGCATCTCTATTTGAATGCCCTAATTTCTGTGTGCTGATCACCTCTCCAACTAAGAAATGAAGAAACTAAGAAATTAAGCTTAGACATTAAATGGTTTTAGTACATACAAATTTAAGCCTTCCTCCCAAAGACCCAAAATGGTTTTGTGAAAATCATTTTAGATACCTAACACAGTACTGTTATTTAAAACACACTGACATGTACCCAAGACAACTCTACTGGTGAAAACAGTTTATCAATGAAAACCACCATTTTATCATACAGTTCCTGACTTTTCACAAGAAAATTTAAAGAAACAAAAACCTCATGGTAGCTAAATCCCCAAACATTCTTATTGGCAAAATGAGTCAAAAATAGGGTTCCTAAGATCTTAATGCTTCATTTGTGATACAGTTTATCTGAGGAGTTCCACCTACAGAAGACAGCAACAACAGGACATGGCAAGGTGCAACACCCATAAGGAACAAAGTAGTATTACCCCTCCCACTTTTGGGATTTACCTACCTTGTGTTCCCCTTTTAAATTTCTGTATGGAATTTAAAAGCAGAGTTTATTCTTACAATGGAAACGTGGTACTTCCCAAGAACTTACTTAATAACAATTTTACACAGAAAAACAGCTTTCATTGAAAATACTTTCCTGTTTCATATCATTAAGAGTTTAGAACCCAATCCTGCTGACCGGATGCATACTCCGCACAATGAGGCAATCTGACAAGCAAAATGCAAAAATGTTGATGAGTCTGCAGTAGAACAATAGCTATGAAGTTGCCTAAAGGTCATTTTGCATGCCTATCATGCAGATTTTTAATGAAATGTCTAGATTTTCACACCATAATATAAAATACAAAGCCCCCCCCTAACAGCCAAGCCAGCTTGGGAGTAGAGATGAAACCCATCTTCGGTTTATTCAATGAAATGTGTAGGCTGGTTTGTTGAATGCCAACACCAACCCATGTTGGGGAAGCATGCCTAGCTTCCCACCCCTTAAGGACTACAGACTAGGAGAGTTAGGAGTTTTGACAATGGTTTAATCACAACTGTGCATGCACATGAAGTTCAGTCATTTCTAAATGCTTTTCAAGATCAGCAAAAATGTCCATAAAACATTTTAGGCAGATCAGATGTCCGTTCACAGTAGTAGGGAATTATTCAACCCATTGTTTGCTACCTGCTTGTTGAAATTTCCATGAAAAAAAAAAAATCCTCTGGCTGTGGTCAACAACACAGAGCATACTGAGGTATCTGGACTAACTAAGACAATCCCATATTTGCAGAGTTAAACAAGCAGATGAGTATGAAAAAAACCAGGACATAAATTTTATTCTTATTTATTTATAATTTGAAACTTCTTGAAAAATAGTAATAAAAAAAATGAATAGAACAATAGCCATTAACCTGTCTAAGGGACACTTCCTCTGCTAATCATGCATCAGAAGCAGAATTTTGTGGGGTACTTTCAGGACACTTGAATTTTACATTTAATAACAACAAAAAAAATTTTAATGGTTTCTGTGACTGTAAACCCTTATCTATCACCATGTATAACACAGCCAACACTAAGCTATTTTAATTGATACCAAAATGTTCCTATTTTAAGTTCTAAGACCCCTAACAGTGAAGGCTCTGTTAATGGCTATGAAGTCTACCATCAAACACTCAGCAAGAGAAATCTCCTCTGGAAAGGTCTTGCGTGTGCAATAGTTTTGATTGCATCTGGATTATAACTGGAAGAGGATTTCATGGAGAGTTTTAAAATTTCCAAATTTTGTGTGTGTGCAATTCAGATAGGAAAAAAGTATTTTGAAATTCTTCACAAGACACGAGTGCCTGTTCTCTAGTCAGGGAAACTTGCTGGTCTGTCCAGCATCAGCAAGACTCAAGCGCTGAGGAAATGCTGCTGCCAGATCTCCTAAATTTCATTTCTTTATCAGCAGGCCAGACTAACGGATGGGATACATACCAGGGAATAACAAGTTTCAATGGAAATGTGCCTGGAATACAGGATTTCAGTGAAATCTTGTTGCATCCCAGTGGTCTTTCACCAGAATTTACACGGTTCCATGAAATGTTTAAATTTTAGTGAACTGGCAAATTGCAATTATAAAAAATTTGACTGAAGTTTTTCCAAGCAGCTAATACAACTGAACTGCTTGTTCGTGGGTATGCATGCAGTACACATGGGCTTGAAAAGTCTATAAATGAAACAGAGGGAAGGGGGCATACATGTATACACACATAAAGTGATGCAAAATTTGGCTGTTCTTTCTACATAAAAGGTCTCTTCAGATAGCCAATCCAGCTGGCAAAGTGCCATGTGAAGTACTGGAATAGGCAAGGAATGCAGCCAGCTTCCTCCACATAGCAGATGCTGAGCAGAATTTGCTAGCTGCTTCTGAGTTATCCTTTAGAGCATGCTGTAAAGTCACTAAAGATTCAAGGGGATGAACAACTAAAGCCAACTCCCCCTACAACACCATCAACTGACACCAGCCAAAAACAGAGCACAACATCTATATGAAAATCTGCAGCCTCATCATGTTCCGTAGGTAATAGTATTAGTATGGTTGGGAGTTTTTCAAACTTAAGTACGGACAAGCTTCAGCTACAGCAATAATCCAGTTCACACTGATAACTTGTGTGAGATCACTTATGTGAGATGCTGCCATTGAGTAAGAGCACATCAGCAAATGTAATTCGTCTATGCTAAAGCACGATGTGCGCACAATTAAAAACATCAGCCGTGATCTCTCTAAAATATCCACATTAGACAAACTTTTAGATACCAGCCTCCTGGGAGAAAAAAAGCAGCAAGAACCTTTTAGCACTTCTGTTTGGTGGTGGGAAGTAGGCAAAAGTACACCTTTAAGCACTGCTGCAAGCACTTGCCTGTTACTTGCACATCCAAGTAACCAAACATGAGCCAATAACTGAGCCCATAACTAATCGCAGCTGTTTGTCAAAAGCTGGTAATTCTGCACTATCCCACTCCTCAGCTCAGTACAAAGAAACCACGGATCCTTTAACCTAGTGCAAACATAATTCCCCAAAGTGTTTCCAGTACAATCTAAGTAAACTCATATCCATCAACATTTGATTTAAAAACCAGCAGCAAGTAGAATGGTACAGAAGTATCATCCCTTACCAATGAGGCAACTTATCAGTAAGAAGTACTTTGGTACTCTGCATACACATGAAATCAATGGATTACTTGACAACTGAGAACAAGCTTTCCTTTGTAAATGGAAATTAGGAAAGCCTACTCTTATAGCATTTATTAGAAGCAATTCAATTGTATCTGCTTTAGAATTTGGGGTTTTTTTAGTTGAGGCATTATCATAATACTACTATTCCTTTAAAAGTGATGGTACTTTCAAGGGTATTCTAGGATCTCACAAATGACCTGAACTGTTCAGGGAAATACCGCCCTTTCAATATTTTGGCAATTGCGGAGAAACTATTTTAAAAATTCTTTTAACTTTATTCACATTTATTATTAATTTGATATTAAAACTAAACAAATAATAGTTTATGACTAGAATGAACAGCAAGGTATCCTTTTAATCAGGCTAAGAGATGTATGAGAATAGAATTATTACTGACAAAAATGGACTGCTACTAATTTCATAATTCTTGCTGTGGCACTGTATATTCACATTAACATGCTGTATTTGTCAGCATATTTGCATCTCATTAGGAAGAGAGCCTAATTAATGCTTCATAAATAAAACATATTCTGTCAGATGAGCAGAGATCATCATGAAATAAAAACTCCCACAAAAAAAGGGCCTGTCCCAGCTGTCGTTGACTGAGTTTCCAAAACAAAACACATTTGGGCTCCAATATTTCAAAAACTTAATTGTGCTGACTTTTCATGGGGAACTGTCCCATTTGCTGACTGGGGTACTGCAGTTCAGCATGTACTTCAGACACCCATGGAGACAGGCCATATGAGAAATTTAGCAACACCTTGCCCTTAAGACTAGATCCTGAACAAATGTCACCGAGACTAACGAGAATTCTGACCAAATAACGAATCTATGATTCAGCTCTGAGAACGGGCAAAAAAGATGACTGAACTCCTCTGTCAGAGAATGCAAAAACGTACTTGGGTAGTCAATATCCATAGAGGACCAGCAATGACAAGGAAAATGCTAAGAACTGAATAAATAAAAATTAGATTTGTGGTAAATTCTGAAACTAGAACTGCAGAGATAATAGAAACAGCATGAACTACAGCGGTAATTCGGCAAAGGCCCAGATGGATGTGAATTCTTCAGAAGAGACAAAGACGGGTGAGAGGCGATAGGGTAACTCTCCATGTTAACGATGTGTTACACTGTCAAGAAATGGCAAATGATTACCAGAGTCAGGTTAAATCAAAGTAACTTAGAGGATGGATGGGAAAAGAGGTTTTGCTGCAATACGGCAACTGTCTCTCTGCAGTGCTCTATCACCCACATTCCAGAACAACTAACTCCCAAGGGAACACATGCAGAAGGGCTAATAGGATGGTCAGGTGCATGGAAAGCCTACTCTATGAACGGCAACTAGAGAAGCTTGGTTTACTAAACCTACCAAGATTAAGGATGAAAGAAGGTATTATTGCTAAAATGCACATTAGAGGAACCCAGTGCCGAATACTTCTATATAAGATAAAAAAGATGGAAGGCACACAGACGAATGAGTGAATTAAACTGTGCATAAATTTGTGTCAGAAGTTAAAAGGTTTGTAACTATTACAGCAATTGGACAGCCTCTGGTTCTTGGAAGCTCTACAACAGTCTTTCATTCACTACGAGAGAATACAGGAATAAAAAAAGCTTTGTGGATTTTGAGACAAGGCTAGGTACGTTCATGAGAGATACCACAAGGTGCTTTTAAGAGCAGAGTACTGACCCACTTCTGAGCTCCTATGAGGCATGCCATGTAACCTGTAGAAGCTGCATGTACACAATTCATTACAATACCCATGAACTGCAGACTAGACAGCACTGCTCTCTTAATTCCACCAGAACCCTATGAAAAAGGTGTTAGGATAACATTCTGTGAAGAGCAGGACTGTGCTTTGTATGCTAAAGCCATCAGCTGGCATGATCTTATATCTTTTATTCATCTAAGAGGCTTCAAGGCAGTTCCACTTCTCTTACCTGGCAGAATACCAAGTCCTCAGTTAGGTTTCCAATGTCCTGAAAAAGTCTGTGATGGAAAAATCCTGATTTCATTTGGGAAAAGTGACTTTTCTTCTGTCTGATCATAAATCAGATTATTTTGAAAGCCTACTACTTAACTACCACAATATTTAGTGTTCACTTTCTTACTGATTTCAGTGGCAGAAGGACCAGGTGGTTGTTTTTCATCTTACTTTTATTCATGTTTCACTATTAAATGTAATTATTTCTTTTATAAAAACATGAATTTTATTAAAACAAAACAAAAAACAAATAAAGAAAATATTATTAACTCTTCTGCCTTATAACAGCTTAGAACATAACAGCTTAGAGGGAATACGCATCTGCCTGAAAGCTCAGCAGGCAGCAGGTAAAGCAGATAGACTTGTATGAATAGCAGGTCCAGTAGGACAATATCAGATATCATTTTGTTAATTTATTAAAAATATAATGCTATTCACTGGGCAATTCTGGTTAATTACATTTATTTATTAAAAACTCACATTGTGTTCTGGAGTTGCATGTATTTGCACACATAGCACTGAGCCTTGCAAAAAAAAAAAAAAAAAAATTAAAAAAATCAGCTGTAATGGATGCTCTTAGAACTATGAACCTAACAGGTATTATACTAGATCTGTTCTGATTTCCAAATTATAGCCATGTTTATTCTAATAAGCAGAAGCACATTAGAAACTTCCCACTGTATGAACAGTGTGCAAACAGGAGAATATTTACTACAGCCAATATAGTCATCAAGAAAGACAAACAACCCTTCTTGATAGATCACTGCCACAGTAACATTTACTTCCTCCCCCCAGAGACACTACATTAATGTGTGATGTTGGAGGAGATGGATTAACACAGTGAAAGTCCACAGCATCTGAAGTCATACAAGAAGTATGCTAGCAAAGACATTAAGAACATCTTTGGGCTCAAGATGTCTCCCATGTGAGTTCATCAGATGATCAGAAATACATGATTAATGAAGACTGGAAGAACTAACATTAGACTTTCATTTCTGATGTACAAGGGACAGAAAGCTTTCTATATGGGTTTTTTGGAGGGAAAGCAAGGGAAATACTGGTAGCTTGAACTGGTTAATGTTCATTTTACAAGCAAACTGTGAAAATAATCTGGTTACAAAGATAGGCTTGGCCCTCTTTTTCCCCAGAGAAAGTTTTTTTATAAACTCACTGTTTAATGAAAAAGGTATGCAATTTGGAAATTATTTTTGAGTCAGATGGAGTATTGTCTGAAAAGCACTGACCCAGATTTAGTGCCAGCATGAAAAGAAGACTTACAAATCAATTTTCAACCAGAAAGCATTTTTTAAGTTATTTACCCATCTACTAAAACAAGCTTGCTTCTGACCTTTGTCATACAGCCTAGCTTGGATGGAACCTAACTGTGAAAAATGATGCCATGAACTTTTAATTTAAAGATTAAAACATTTGAAGCAAAATAGTTTCATTATTTGGGGACATAAATCATGATTAAATAAAAGATGAGAAAGTAAATCCAATCCTGAAACATTCCTGGTTTAATTCAGCATTTCTGTTTCTCCAGCAATAACTTACAGGAGAAATAGAATGGGCAATACCTGGGAATTACTATGTGCTCAGCATTTTTAAAATCCAGTTACACATGCAGTCTCACTGGCCCTCCTAGGCAAAAAGTTGTCTGGAAAAATGAGTCATGTGTAAGTGACGGTGGTGGGATCAAAAAAAGTATTATCAGGAGAAATTAATCCACAAACATTCTCACAGTGTAGACTGAAATAAGGGAAGATGGGGTAGTGCTTTGAATTGGAGAGATTTGTTCACTGACAACAGCAATAGGACTAAGTGAGTCCAGCAAGAAAATGCCAGTCAATTATGGTGGCATTTTCAGTGAAAATAGCTCAGCCAGGAATGATGACAGAATGTGGCCCCCCATGCATCCTTAGACCAGGCCTTAGACCAGGCCAGACGTCCCCTCCATTTGTGTCAGACTAAGGCTAGAGATGCAAAGATCATGCCAGTAAATCACACCTCATCACTAATTTGGGGGTGAATTTATTCAAAGATGGCCAATATTGGTAACTTTTACAGGCAAAGCCAAATATTTTGCCCAGATCCACCATGGCTCTTGCAGTAACTCCGCTGCTTTGGCTGTGATTTTCATTCTGAATTTCCTGCCGTCTCTCAAATGCAGACTCCCCTACACTTTAAGTTCGTCTTACGCACAGAAGAGCAGAAGAGGATGTACAGCAGGAAATGTTAGTAACAGAAATTCTAAGATAAAGCAAGCCTTCTCTTTTCCTAGCAGTTTTCCCTTAAACTCACCCTGCTCCCGTGCATGAAAATTATAATCAGTTGAAACCTTAGAACATAAATCTTCTTAAAGCTAACACAAACCTTTTCTATCAGTTACACTGCACTTTAGAAACAGGCTTTCTGAGCAAGTGTTCTCCATTTTTTATTAACATCTTCCATATAATTTTTTCAGCCAACTTAAAAACTGCTGAGTAGCTTTTTAACAGAACTTCAGGAGGGGCTGTAACACTGAAACATACAAATTTTCATGCAAAAGGAAGAACTATGTTTCACTTAGCATAAAAAAATCTAAGGAAATTCATGTTATGGAAGGTTTGAACTAAGAATAGAACAGACACTAGAATAATGCTACTTAGCTCTTACATCAGTATAGGAAAGGCATACCAAGTGACAGATTTTTACTTAAAAGAAAGTGTGCTAGGTTTATTTAAACTAAAGTAAGAAACTGAGCAATCTGCAAAGATCCACAGGAGTCAGCAGAACTGCAGTGATTAAATTCAGTAAAGGATCTGTCCCAGTGTGTATGTGAGGCTGGGTGCAGGCATTTGAATGTTTGCTTACATGCCTGCCAAAAAGATTTTGTGCTCTTCATTGCACACCAAGCTGTGTTTTAGCAAGGAAGTTATCTATACGAAAGAGATGCAAACACAGAATGGTGGCTAAAATTGTTTTTAGGGTGTATCAGTACTATTTTCAAATCGACAAGCTAAGAAAGCTGCAGGACACAATAAGGATACAGCATCGCACAATACAACAGGTATCTGCTTTGTTTCGTCTACTACCTTTTTTCTTCACAAGAATGAGTCTTTAATAGAAGAACACAGAGAGAGCACAGTTCATGCACAGTGTTGCAGCTCTGCAAGTTGGGACTAATTCTGGGGTCTTTAGTCAGACTGAATTGCTCAGAAGAACTCAGGATTAAATTATATTTTCAGCAATGGCTCAATAACTTCTACAGCCTTCTGAGAATAGCCTCTGAGAAGCCTCCTCAGAATCAAGCAGAAATACAGGATTAGATTCTACCTTAAGCACATACCCAGAATAACTACAGAGAACCTGTTGGAGTTATTTCAGAATTACAACATGGCAAAATGCAACTACATTCTGGCCTATCTGCAGTGCAATGGAGTACAAATTCAGCATTCAGCCACTTACGTAGAATGTCTAGTTCCTTCCTTGGCAGAAAAATCTAACGAAGTACAAAATTAGCAGATGACAGTAGCCCAAGTCCTGCCACTGCAGTTATGCTGCCCACAGAGTACTCAACATAATTACATCTCCAAGAATCATAGTTTATTTTCTGATGTAAAAATTCACGGTAAATGTATTCATAAAAGAGTGAAGCAGTCCTGAAGTAGATGCTGATAGCATCTGATGGGGTGACGAAGGGCCTTTCCCAACCCAAATTAATTGGCATTCTTTTATCTGTTACTTCCTTTTGATCTTAGTGCTGAGAAGCTGTGAACTATTCAAGCCTGAGCAAGGCACAGCTTAGCGCCCATGCACACATTATTTTCTCACTCAAATTTCACTGAAATTATTCTGAGTCGTCAAACACATTCCTGGTACCAAAACCATACATTGTGTTTGAATAGGTATGCCACTTTTATCATTTAATTCTTGTATTATGTAGCAATTCAAGGTCAAACAGGTCAAAATAAAGTTGTGGTCTGTGCTGCAGTAATACAGTCAGTCAGCGAAAGCACTGGGCTGCAGTTTGGGCTTCAAAATTCATTGACAGAAAACACCTTACCACTAGCTATTAGCAACTGTAGCAATATTCCTGGGAATTAGCTATTTGCATACCAACCCTACAAAACAACATACAACAGTGTATCTGAAGTGTGATTTGCCAGCAATAGGAAAGTATTAAGAACTGCTTCGGAGAGTACTTTCCAGATATTCTGCCCCGCACCTCCCCACAGACGTTTAGCACTTCGCAGACACTCCTCTGGTACGTTTCAGGTCCAATACTAAGCCAAGTGTTACTTGGCAATAAGGAGACCTAACAGCTTTATATATTTCAGAGCTGCTGAAAGATTTTCATATTCCTTTCAGTGAAGCTGGTGAAGAACTAATAAAGATGGGCTGTGGTGCTATGTGAGAGGTGAGGGATTTAAACACTGCAATAAAGCCTTCAAAAATATAGGCCATTCATACATAGTATTGGTACAAGTGATATGATGCCTAAATACATAGAAAAAGTGTATTAGCAGGTCAAAGACACTAGAGTAAGATGATGTATCTCTTACCACAGGAGAAGCAAGAGATAATTAGGGCTCATTCTGTGCCACCATATAAGGCAGTCTGTCAATAATGCAATTCTTCAATATTTTTGATAGAAGTGTACTGTGCTGCAAAGTATCTGCTGGGAAAAGACATCAGAGGAGATACCGTTCCAGTTTGTTTGTTGTTTTCATATACACAAAATAAACCCTAAAAAAATCACAGGCATATTTGAAATTCTTCATGTATAATTACAACAGTCATTCTCTTCTTTTTTGATCAATAGCTTTGAATATACTGAACACCCCAAAGCTCATAGTAGCAAGTGTTTATATGCATACACAGCCCTTGGAAAGCTGTACCACCCTGGCAACAACAGCTGTAAAGATCACCATTACTGCCTCTGCGGTCCCGCGTTCTGGAAAGAATAGGCAGGAAATTAGAGGAGAACTGTCTCATGGGGAGAGGTGAGGTACAGCTGACATGCAGTCAATCCCATGGTAATTGTGTATTTACATCGTTCTTAATGGTCTTACATCGTTTGAACCGAAATACTATACAGTTTTAAGCAGGTCAAAGTGGCTTTTCTTTTAATACCTTCTTTAAAAGATCTGAGTCAGTAATTATCCTTCTAGAAGAGAATAATAATAATAATAGGGAAGGTTCTTATTTTCATTTGTGTGGAATAAGTGCTGTACAGACAGAGAAAGACAGCCTAAAATAAGAGTACGGTTTAACAGGCAGTTAGAGTGAATGGGGTGCCAGGAAAGATGAGGCAGTTTCAGAGATACATTTTCATACACGTACAGAGATTCTGTCCAAACACACAAGGAAATTCTCCCATTTTACATGCCGTGAAAATGTGTCATCAAGAAAGCGTGCAAAAGACTTGAACTTTTGGCTCTATGAGATGTATCAGAAATGGCTGATTCAACTGAATTTTCATTATTTCAAAGACAGAAAATTAACTCCAAAACCAGAAACATTCCCTGAGAGTAATTATTTGTCATTGTTTGGCAAAGAAAACAGGAAATAATATGAAGGTCGGAAAAAATGCATTGGGATGTGATCCTTTATATTGTCCAATTACTGCAAGTATTTCCCAGCCAGAAGTTTTGGGGTAAGATTATCCCATGCCCTCCTTCTTTCCCTGCCTACAGTGGGAAGAAATAGAATCTAAACAAATCTGCCTATTGTCATTTCAGCTTGTACTACCCTAAACCAAGTCTGTCAATAAGTAAAAAGGGCAAATTTTACTGCAATATTGGTGAAATATTCAGCTTAACTGTATGATCAGAGCAGCAACTTATTGTGGTGTACGTCAGCTATTTAATACAAGTGCAGTAACGCAGTCACAAGCAGGCAATAAATATTGGTCTATATAAATATTATGAAGATATTTAAGAGAAACAAGACATTCAAGCATCAAAAAAGAAATAAAAGAACTAAGACATATTCCAGAACCAATTATATCATAATCTGAAAGAATAAAAACTAGTGTCTTTTCAAAGTCAGAGAAAAGGCAGATGTTTTCCCAAAGCAACTGGAAGTTGCAAAACAAGTTACAGTTAAAATAACAGAAGGAACATCTACAGCAAAACCGAACAAACACTGTCTTCAACCTCAGGGCTTAAAGAAAACTCTTTGCCTGCTAGAAGAGTAATGATCCATCTTGTCTATTTAATGAAAGGCATATGTACATGCGAAAAGGATTGATATAAATGAGAAATTCACACTGTTCCCCTGATAGCAGCTGTCTTAAGATCTGCACATTGTGAGGAAACTGCTGCAGAGTCCTGCTTCCCATCCTTACAGCCTGTACCCTTCCATCTCACTACCCAAAAAATCTAAATTGGAAAAATTAAATTTTCCCCAACACACTAAGAAAAATTGAAAAAAAGATCCTTCACTTATTAACTGTCTTCCTAGAAAAAAACCCACCCTGCCCCTATAAAACTGCATTCTCCAAACCCAAGAATAAACTTACTATCCTTATATTGCAGACCAGACTGACAACCTCTAACAACTGCTAAACATGATGTATGTTCCAGATCATCTGACAGGGGGAGGCTGAAATGCTGAGACCCCTTAATGTCCTGCACTGCATCTGCATGCAGTCCTGAGATACGCTTCATTCTACAGGCTGCAAGACATCTTCATGGCTTTCAGTGTAGGGAGCACCAAGAATATCATGTCATCAGTCAGAAATGTACCTCCCAGAAAGGGTTTTACTGCAGTGTTCAGTAGCTGGTACTTAGAACTGTTCCGAGAGGTTAGTCTTCAAAGAATCATAGCATTATTTTTTTTTTGAGAAGCATGCTCTTCAGGTCTTCTGCAACTGCAACTAAGGTCAGGAGCCTCCATCTATTAATAATCATTTAGGTTTCAGCTAGTAGAGTTTGATAAAACTATGTGAAGTTCATCAGCTTGTCCTGAACATAATCTTTAAAAGCATTAAGGAAAAATTCAGCTGTTCATTCCCAAAAGCCATCTTTTGAAAGCAAGTATTTCTTATCCTCACTTGGGAAAACATAGCTGCAAAGACTTAAACTGGATTTACACTTAAGGCTGCAGGAGTATGAGCTCCTACCAGAAAACACAAGTGATGCCAGTCCATGTTAGCATCACAGTGCTCTTTTTCTGCAGGGTGGGCATAACACAGTTGCAGAGTTGGTATTAGTTTTGTGACAAGGAGACAAAAGTTATAATTTCCTACATCACCTGAGTGTTAACAGCTGCTCCTCTACAGAATTCTTATTAGTCAATTCTATGTCTTGGTTTCTTCATTTTGGTATGAAATATAACAATTTGAGAAGCTTCAAAAAAAGTGGTTATAGAATCCATGAAGCTACTGCTTGCTTTATTCAATGGGTAGGGATTGACATGCGAACTGTAAGAAGGGTAGCAACTGAGAAGAAAGTGAGATGTCTGATTTTTTTATGCCGAATAATCAGTAGCATCCCCAATGGTTTCCTGTTTATGCCTTCAACCCATTTGAGTTTTTATCCACCATGATGTCTGAAAAACAGAAGTCAATGTGGACCTATATACACCACATAGATAAAAGTTTCCATGCATTAATTTTTGACATTTTTTCCACAATCCACCCTTTACTCCAGAGAAGAAATCCAAGAAACATATGCACAGTTTGCTGATCAAGTAAGAGATGATTCCACTTTTTAATACTGCATAGAGCATGTATCAATAAAAGCCATGCTATTACCCACTTCCTTGCTTCCCTCAAATGCCACTGGCAATGACTCACTGTTGATCTAAAATAGCTTTTATCTTGAATAAAATGTAGGAATCCAGCTGCTTATTTACATGCAACCCTGTATCTTTCAGTTTCTGTTTGAATAAAAATGATATGCTGAAATAAAAAAATTGTGTAGGACTTGAAACAAAGGAACCTTCCCAAATGCTCAAATCTTGGACCTTCAGTAACCATACAGACATATGGGTCTACAGCCTTGGTAACAGGACAGTACTAGCTGCAGTCCTAGGTGTATTTCTCAGTTTAACTCACAGTTTCTTGAGTATCTTTTGTCTTCTAGTGAGGTCTTACAGGGGAGAGACTTTATATTCACTATCCGCTTCTTGCAGGGTGAAATCCCTGTTGTTCCTGACAGTCATGCATTGCTTTTATGCAGTCTATGTAAGGGTAAGCAGAAGTGTCCTTTCTTTTTCTTATAAAAACAAGCCATGATCTGCTGCAAATTAGGTAGATTCACCAGCCACTGAGACTTATGCTATTTTATATACACATATGTAATTTCCTTCCCTGTACCTTTGGTTTTGGCTATTTGTGTATTGTGGATACACAATTCAACTATAGTAAAAAGTTGGTGGTGGCATGAATAATTTAAGTAAGCTGAGGGGAAAAGAAGAGCCAAACCTACACATTGAAGATCTGAGGTTTTGGACACAACTGGTTCCAATGCATTTGGTTAGTAATTTAAAAACATATTCAAGACTATCACAAGACCTTATCTTTTCCTCTCCTTTGCATTTCACAGCTGCTCTGCACTTCAAGCTAGAACACGAAGGTCCTTTGAAAGAAACAGAACTGCTATCTCCTGCTGCATGGTCTGGTTTGAAAACAACAATGACTGAAAGTACAAGGTCTCCTGCTCTATTATGGAGAAAGCTCTTGTACTTTATGCAGTAGGTGCAAGTTGTACGGTACAGTTGGTTTGTCACCATAGAGGTGACAAATGCAGCTTACTCTCACATCCCTGTGTCTGGTCTAGGTATACGGCTGCTAAATTCAGTTATTCCAGTAGTATTTCCTGCAGGAAACTAAGTGCTAGCTTCTCATCAGCATCACTGCAACATTATTTAATCCTATCTTTGATCCATTAATTTTATTAATAAGATTAAACTAAAATCATACTATGCAGACTTCTGTCTCCTTTGAATCCAATTTTAGGAGTTGTGAACCATCTGGAGGAATAAAACATGAATTCGGGTCCTTGAGTTTAAGAGAAACCATATGCCTTGTGCATTCAATAGCACAGCTAGAAAGAGGCAAGCAAGCAGTGTCCCCCAGTGTTCAGGAACGCAAAAACAAGGTACAGAACAGTCACAGCAGCTCAAGCAGCAATCTCAAACTGAAGGTACACCATTCTTACTGCCTTGTAATAGGCAGCACTGGCTTCAGAGGCTTGGAGCGGCAAGAACAGCAAATGGCATGTTGTAGTGCCACTGAGAATGAAGACAACAAATGGTAGAGCTGTCACGTGCACATGTTCGCACTGCTACCAAGGAAGACATAGAAACAGACAATATGGGTAGTGGGAGACTAAAGCCACAGTTTCTGTAAAGAATCCCTTATAAAAGGAAACTGCAATCAAAAGTAAACATTTCAGGCTCAGTTCACTGAACAATAAGCATTAAACACTTTCTCTCACCTCTGACAAGTCAAACCTTTCTGCTGAATTCAGAAGAGACCTCATAGCACCTTAACAAGCATGAAACTTTTCCCTTATTAATGCCAAGGACATAGCAAATGAAAAGAGTATTTGTGGTCTTCTCCTATAACAAAATTCATTTAGAAAGCCTCAGAACTGACTAAAGCTCAAAACTAGTACTCAGAATAAGCTGACTGTTCTACAATAGGACAACACGAATGAATTTTCATTACTCATTCTCATTCTCAAATCTGCCTGAACATCTGTATTTTGTTAGGATTACAAATGTGATTGTTCAGACAGAATTAGAGAAGAATTTACTGTATGTGAGAGAAGGTTCTGGTATGATAAAAGGAAGAAAATCAAAGCTTTACAGTGTCTCTTATGACGCTTTTAATTTCCATTCTACTCATGTGTACCTTATTTGTTGCTTTTTATAACTCATTCAGGGTTGTATCGTTCATAGCTCTCCTGTCATTTCCACTTGTATAAAATTTCACTGACTTCAGACAGCAAGGTTGATTCCATATTCTGAAAAGAAAGCCCAGTATATTTCTAAGTAAGGGTTAAAAGAGAAATTAAAGAAACATTAACCTTCATCGCATACAGTTACCTCTCTGCCAAAAAGCTGGAGATCATGTGAGGGTTACTGAGATATAAGCATATTTTACTGCTGCTTTGTTCAGTCATGATATATCAAGTTTAGTTTCTCTTGACAATACTGAGCAGTTTTGTTCTATTTTTATCTTCTCAAACATAGGATAATGTCCCTAAAAGCAGAGTGAGAACATCAAAACAACTTTTGTAGCCAAAGTTCAGCCATTGGAATGAAGGAACCCAATTTTTGTAAAAAGCTCTTCAGTACATGCAGTAGTGCCAGAAAATGGCTTTTAGACTTGCTATCTTGCAATATAATGCACGAAGCAATCAATTAGAAACCTGTATCCTGTCAAGAGATACAATGCTGTTAAAAGATTTCAGGGTAGTGGAGCCAAGATGCCTGAAGCCAAAGAAAGTTTTTTTCTCAGGAAACAGTTTGAGATAGTCTTGAACTAATTATAACAGCATTTGGAAGAGGCAATCAGATTTTTCAGAACAGGGGAATCCTTACACTCCTTAGATTAACTGAATTTACTTAGGAAATAAAAAAAAAGAGGCAAAAATTAAGGATGGAGGAAAGCATTTGGCAAGTTGTCATTGGGAATAGTGAAGGATTTTCCATTAAGTGTAACCTTGAACTACTCTGGATTTGTTATTAAGCTATTACTTGTCTACAAGTTTTGGCACTACAGAGCTATCTCTTTTCCAGCACAGGGAGAAGGGCTACAGGCGAATGGTGTACATTCAGGATAGTGGCTAAGGTGTGAGAAGACGAACAACAGGCCATTTTTCAATTTTTTTTCGATT
Organism: Astur gentilis; assembly: GCF_929443795.1. NCBI lineage: Eukaryota > Metazoa > Chordata > Aves > Accipitriformes > Accipitridae > Astur > Astur gentilis. The sequence goes on along the minus strand of NC_064885.1, from coordinate 43,615,915 downwards.
TCTTTCCTAGTTCAGTAGCTGGTGAGCATCAGGTTATTGCAATGTTTGTCCTTTTCTTCACACACTGCTAGGACTACTGGCACAGAATATGGGCTCATTTTCCAGCTCGCTTTTCTGTTTCTTTTATCTCTTAATTACCTGTAAATTTATACCACTGATGCAACTTTTCCACTCTAAATGTCTCTGAGTTCTGACTTAGCTGCTTTCAGCAGAAAGCCTGGCACCAGAAGTATGTACAAAGAAAAACAAATAGATATGACTCACAAAACAAAACAGATCTTGCTCACGTGCCCTGTCCTAAAAAAGCCAAGTTCTGCTCTTAGTCACCCCTTCGCAGGGGTGACAGAAACCCCAAGTAAGGTCTTGTACCACCACTGGATACAATGGAGTTCACAGTCATTTTCATGATTAAATGGTAAAATTGGGCTGAAGAGATCTGGTTGAGTAAGTAAGAGAAGGGCGAGAGTTAGGTGCATTTCTTTGCTAGAGACAGCTTTTTCTTAAATGAAATCTTCCAGTCATGACTGAGGTCTGAAGTTGGTAACTACCTTGGAAAACACACAGTGCCAACAGTCATGTTAACAAAATGTTCCTAATTGAGACATGTTAATTTTCCAAATGTTGACCATGGTCATCTGACATCCCGAATGCAGCTGAATCTCTCTAGTTAAAAAATCCTTTCACATGATACAGACAAGACAAATGGAACAACTGTCTGTGAGGTCATGTGAATGCCACAAAGCTTAGATGCATATTCAATAAAGAAGCTTTTTACTTCAAAGGGCTGGAGGGTAGGAATGACTTTGAAAAATTACAAGTAGCAATCAAGCTAAAAAAGCTGCTCAGATCAACTGGCTGGCCTAAACACATTGTTATTTCCACACAAACAAATAAAGGGATGTGGATAAAAGCGACTTTCACATTGCACTGTGTAAGCTGTGCAAGCTGCTCTTCCCTCAGCAGCAGCGTAAAAAGTAGCATGTGATGGATTAGTAAAAGTTAGCTGGAGAAATGGGGATTTTACCACATACTTCTTATGTTTGGCTTTATATAATGAAATAAAATGACATTTTGACACAGTATGAGGTAAAATGCCTTCTTCCTCAGTGTCCACTCAATTTAAGTATTTCCTCTGTGTATTTTCCAAAGCAGGTGTTTGATCATGTTTTTCCTGCATATTTTCCTGCTGTTTAACCGTGAATAATCAACTGGCATGCCACAAGAAGAGAGCAGCAATCACAGCAAAGACTAATGATGCTTTAAAGTACTGCTAATAAATATACACAGTATGAAAAAAATGCTTTGAACTGGAAGAAACTAGGCTAAATACTGATCACTTCCTGTGGGTTTCAGACAGCCATTTTTTTCAGCTATAAAGCCACCAGCATTCATGACAGAACATGGAGAAGGGGCCTGACAGCAGAGTATTTTTCCTCATGTATCACCAGCAGTCATAATTCTTGTTATGCTAGTGATAAAAACAAGACAAAAAGTATCATCTTCATCATAGAGAAAGAGTATACAAGTATTTCTCACAAAATCATACCATCATTTAAATCTATGGATGTGAAAAGAAGGAATTTAAAATTTAATGCAGAGTGAATATAATTTCTATAAAAAAACAAGTTCATACTATGACTTAGAGCAGAAAAACACAAGCAAATAGAAAAAAAAGCTACAATAAAACCAAAAAGTTTCATGCACAAACTTACGTATTCCTTACAAGTGGTATTGAATCAAGCTTAAAATGTTTAAGGGGTGAAACTTATTGTGCAAATTATTTTTGAAGACTCAGAGATTTAAATAAATGCCACTAAATGTCAACATTAAGGGGCATTTTAAGAATAACTAGGATTTTCTGCCTAAGGGGAAAATGGAAAAAAGATCTCCACTCTGTCCATGATTATTGTTATTAATCACATCCAGATTCTTTATGTGCTTAAAGTCAAGCACATGACAAATCTAGCAGCATCTAGCTGCTTTGCTGGAACCAAGCAGAATGCCCAGTACCTTTCAGCATGAAGTCCTCAAAGGTTTTATGGTTCTCCTAAGAGTACACATTAGGCTCTGTGCTCCATGGAAAAAGAGGAATGTTAATTATAGGCAACTTTAACTTCAGCAACACATTGAGTGAGCAAACAAGCAAAACTTTACTGTTTTTTTCTGCAGTATGAGGAAGTAAAACTAGGGAATTGAGTTCATGAAAACACAAGAAAATAGAAACTACAAAAAGCATTAAAGATTTTTGTCCAATTGTTAATACAATTAAAATTCCATTTTAAGTTATTTTTTAAATTCCATAAGCATTGTTGTACTGTACTAATTAACAATGAAGAGTGTGAACTATTCGGTCCCAGTTCAGCAAGTCACGTAAGCAAGCTCATGAAAGCAACGTACATAAGTCAATGTATGTTTGAATGAGCTGTATGTACATTTGTGGCATCAATGTTGCAACTTCCAAACTTTTTGTTATTCAACTGCATTCGTATTGGATAGATGGAAATTATGAATGCTTCTTATCACTAGAGGGAGCTACTTTCCCATATTAATACTCAGACAAATGCAAACACTTGATAGAAAAAATTGGATGATCTTTGCACAAATTGCAAGTCACACTGACTGGTTCGCACGGTCCACCAGAGCTGGGGTTAACTCATGGGTCCAAGGGTAAAGCTTATGTTCACTAACTTTGAAAAGAGGCTTTAGGAAGGTAAAAGCTGTGGGGTTTTTTTTACACCTCTCATGTCTTTCCTGTTTTGTTTAGTTTAGCAGTGAGAAATGTACCATGGCTGTCTGTCCTTATGTGTTACAGATTATTCTTATGTGTGCTGTGCCCACATATCACTGGGGACAGCATATAATGACAAAACATAAAGAAATTGGCCAGTTATTAACTGCTAAAGATATAAACCTACATCTTCCTAATTATTCTCATTTTCTGTAGCTCACAGTTGGGGTCAGATTTCTCCCTTCCTTCTTGTACACAAACCCCATGCTTAAACTCAGATCCCTCTCCATCTCTGTTGCGGCAAGAAGTCAAAGCAGTGATGGCTGAATCACTGCTTTTCTACAGGCAATAACAAAATGCACTGGTGGTTTCCATCACAGCACACCGGACAAGAAGCAAAACAAATAGACAAGTTAAATTCAGCAAGATTGTCAGATGCTGTTTTATTAAAGATGCTTTAACAGGGCATAGTTTCTTTGCCCAGTAAGATGCTTCATGACCTCCAAACACGTAATTAAGATGAGTGGCAACAGAAAGAACTTATATACTTATTTCTCAACCGGTAGCTGACGGCCTGGCCTCAGCTGTTCTGATGGGGGTTTCCCTTGCGGTCAAAGTCAGTTTGTCATCACCATATGGGGTTTACTCCACGTTGTGCGCACGCAGTATCTTCACCGATACATTGATGACATTCAGACAATCACTGAACTTTACCCCCAACTCTCACTCCTGTACTTGAACTTGCAAAGCAACAAAAATCAAGCTAATACAAGGTTGCTATAGGGTGAACAACTGATTTAATTGCTCGGAGCCTCATTATACAAAATTAGGTAGCAGGGAAAATCACTCAGCATGGAATGGGAAGATTAGGGACCACACACCATGCTTTTTTTGGATGCTGAGGAGTCTAACCCTAGCCATTTTTTCATCTCCTTATAACAAAGATGAGTAACTGGAAGATGCAATGCCTATGCCCTCCCTTTCGGTTACTTTATCAGTAAAAATGTGACACTCAACATGTTTCTGCATTCACGGATAAGCAGATCATTTATTCAGATTCCAACTCACCTAAGGAAATCAAGAGGAAAGGCTGAGTTGCACCCTATCCCCTACATCTTAGAGGTGATATAATGATACACTTATTGTGACATATTTAATTAGATTGCAGGTTACCTTGAGTAAAGGATCTCATGATGTTTTTTTTTACCTTATTTATGAAACAGACCAGCACACTAGCTCCGCCTATGGTTGTGCGACAAGGTGGTAAACTGCTGGGGAATGTACTAACGCAGGTTTTGTTTGCATTGCAACACATAACTTCTGGAAGTGTTGCGAGACTCAGTCTGATGCTTGGCCCCTCTATGCTTTGATCCGTAAAACCACTTTCTGCCTCCCTAATCCTGCCAAGAGTACATATATATACTTCAGGCATCTGTGGAGTTAAAACATTTTTTCTCAGTTCTGCTGCTACTGAGTTGGCTTGAGTGGGTTTGCAGGGTTGTGAGACGAGAATTTGGCTGAAGGCATGTTTTCTTTTGTTTCATTGTGGCATTCAAACTTTTCACCCCCATAGCAAGAGCAAAACAAAACCAATTTGTGAAGTCAATCCTTAACAAATCATGTCTGCCAAATCAGAGATGCCTGTATTGTGCAAGTTCTGAAGGCAGCTGGGGGAGTTTAGCAATATAAAAAAGTATTTGTTTTAAATACACTCCCCTTTGTTTCAAGAGAACAATGTCAATAAGGACCTCTCTTCCCTCCCCATCCCCAAAGGCTCTGACAAGGGAAAGCAGCTTCTCATTGCCTTGGGGCTCAGCAGGAGATCACAGATGCCCAGGGGACGTATGTCTCAAATCAAGATGTCCCAGAGAGGTCTGTGAGACCTTTTACGTCTTTCAGTTCCTAAAGCAAAGTACAACTGCCAGAACTTCTAGATAGACTACCTCCTCATGGCAACCCAGAACAGAGGGTGTTTTGTGGCAAAATCAAGAATACACAAGAACTGAAATAAACCTGGATAGTACAAGAAATTTGTTTTAAATCAACATTTTCCATGTATTTTTTATTTGTTTCCCTTGGTGTGTTTTCATTCTTCTGGATAAGCAGATGGGAAAGGTAATTTTCTGGGTCTTTTTTCAGCAACACACTGATCTTTGTCTGATGGAGTCTCTTCTACCCTTTTGGCACAATATCCACTATTCAGTACCATGGTTTTTTCTCATCTTTTTAGAGAAGCTTCACAGGCTACAGGCATAAACCTTAAGCCTGAACTGAACCTCTTGTGAGAATGGGAAGAATGGAGAATGATATCCTTTAAACCTGGATTTGCACATTTCCTGGCCTTACGTCTCTCAGACATCTCATAGATCTTCCCCTAGCTGCCTTTGTGCTCTTCTGAGTCCCAAGAAGGAATAAACACAACACTCTGGACAGCCCTGCTCCCACCTCCTGTCATGGTACTATAAAGAAACCTCTGTGTGGTGGGATTAACACATGGGATACATAAAATGCTTGGATCCAGGTTGGATCTGGGGTCACAATTCTTGCTCTTAGAAGCTTAAATTTTTTTAGGTTGGAGAGTTGTTGACGGCAGCAGATAATAAGTGTTAAGCATAAAACCGTAACAGCAAGGAAATGGTGCCTCAAAGCAGAAGGTTTTTGGCTTGGACCCTCAAGTTTTCATTCAAAGATTAAGTCTTGTCTGACAGGTTAAATCTACTGACATGATCTCTATCAAAATATTTTTAACAGCTGTTTGCTTCACATCACCTTTTCCTCACCAAAAGAGGACATGTTGTCACATTAACATTCTTCCTAACTAAAACATCAGTTGCAAATTGCAGAAGTTAGAAGACAGAACTGCAACATGAAAGTTAAAGGCAGACCAAGTACCTTGCCTCTCAACACCACCTTGAATAGAGCAGAGCTTTTCTTGCCTCTTCTGTGATTACACAGGTAATAACTGATAAACCTGCTTGTGTCTTCATGTTCATTACTGCACATCAGCTGCAGTTAATGCTATGCATCATACATAATCCTGCTGAACAGGATGTTGCCTTTGTACCTGAGGAAATCTCCACATGACCACCAGCACTAAGAGGATTTTTTGACACAGGCAAATATGAATTAAATAGTTTTTCATATGGAAAGAAATCTGGATATTCTTACACTTCATCAGTCATGCCGGTAAAGACTGATAACCTCTATGAGGCCTTACATTCCGCAACATATAATAGTTTCTTATTGCATGGAAGAAACTGAATGCTGTCAGAAAGGACTCAGCATAAGCAGCAACACAGAGACCATGGTTTTAATAAGGAGGAAAAAAACACTGTTCTTTTTAAAATATCCCTGACCTCTGGAGAGATGAAGTACTTGCCACTGTGATTCAGTAAGCATTTTTCTTGTCTAATCTCAACTTTATGAACTTACATAGGCTTTCGTAATGATTCAGTGTGTTTGTTATTTTTAACAAGGAAACTTATGGTCTCTCATCTACTTTTAGGCCGCTGTGTTACTTCTTTTACACTTCGTTATGGAAACAAGCAATTCTTTCTAATAAAACCTTGGAAATTTCTGCATGTGCTTTAACCTAGCCAGAAAAGAATGCTAAAGCACTGACAAGGACTTGAAGAGATTTGAAAGGATGATAAAAGATTCAAAGACTGCAGCTTTGATCTCAAATTATATTCTAAGCCACATTATTAACTTAAGTCTAACTTAAATGCCAAATATATGAAATGCTTTAATTGGATCAAGGTTAATATATGAAAAACATCTCCTAGAACTGTTTTTTAAACTATGCGTTCTATCAGAAATAAATAAAATTCACTCAGACTCTAACGTAATAATTCTTCCTCATCTCCAGTAATCAATAAACACCCAGTAAAGTTATCTAAATTCTTTGTAGACCATCAGTGGTTCATCAGCACTTCCAGGTCATATGTGGAGTTGTTCTTGTCAAGTATTTGTCAGTATTCAGTCAGTGTTTGCTGTAAAAAAGGCAATCTCTAAGAGCTTTCAGGAGTTTTTTTGAACACTTAAGATCTCCCTGCTTGTCTGCTCCAAGTCCTTCTCTCTTGTGTATTTCTCACCTGGGAATTTATTAAAAATAAAACTTGCTGCTGCAGTAGAACTAGCATTACACAGAACAGTATCACTATGTACAGATGGGAGCAGCTGGAGCTGAAAACAGCAATAGGAGGGCTCAGTGCTAATAAGCATAAATCCTGAAAGAAGAAATAAATAGCACAGACAGAACATGTGGGAGAGAATGCTGCACACCCATATTTTCAGGCTGAAGCCAGCTTATTTTACTCCTTCTCTTTAAGGTCATGATCCATTGCAACTTAATACCATATTGCCACCAGAAACAGGAAAATAAAAAAAGCAGGAAAGTGCCACTTAAGGAGAGAAATATGTATCCAAACCCCTTTCCCATTCTTGTCAGAATAGGAGGGACTGTAGTATAGAGGTTGCAGATAGCGTAAGATCAGCATGATCGTAGAATTGTAGTGAATTTTCCCTAGAGAGGCAATCTCATAAAAAAGAAATCTCAGGTGAATTTCCATGTGGAAATCGATTCAGACATAAGGTGGACATGTCCAGAAGACTGGCTGCTTTCCACTTCCTTCTTCACCTCACACTGTACAATAAATATATCCCTGCTCTTTCCTCAGTGTGCACTTGGGAGCTCCTCAGGTATACATACGCTCACCTCTGCTGAATACAGAAGAAAGCAAAAATGCAAGCAATTTTCAAAGCTGCTAAACTGAATTACATTATCATGAAATTTAAACATAAAGAAAGTCTGGTAAGAATGACTTTTAACAACAATGCTAGTTCAAACAGTGACACCTTTTACACATTTTCCAGCATTTCATCCACACAAAGATAACTGCTGCCAACTGCCTCAAAAAAGAAGAAAAAAATCCTTTCTCTGTTAAAGGGGTAAGGACAGACCTTTCATTCTCCCCAACAGCCCAGTTACTCCTGGACTGCACAAACACATCCTTCAAATTGTCCACAATTGTCCTTCCAAAGGTGAAAGGAGATAAAACAAGCAGAGAGAAAGAGCAAACAGGGTTACACGCTACTGAGAGTGTATTTACCTCTGTATTTAAACAGAGACCTATAATGGCATATAAAGGCAAAATGTAAATGGAAAGGAGAATGGAGAAAGAAGGACCCAAGCATGTGGGAGTCAGGAGGTGGGAGAAAGATGAACGTGGATGAATGACACTGCCAGAGCGACTAACACTGGAAACAGAGGAGAAGAAAAACAGACAGTTAACAGATACATGGCAAGAGAGGAAGTAAGAAGTGGCTGCAACATGTAACTAGTGAAGGGACAAAAGTAACGTCCCATTGCCAAATGTCATGAGTTACAACAGACACCTTATGTTATGATCTGCTGTATCTTCCACAATGTAATCCTACCATTGTTAAACAACGAGATAGGAAGCAGACATGGCTGCTGATCTATGCATCTCTGCTAGAGGATGGTAACATGTCCACTGTTGCTGCTGCTGGGGGCTCTTTGATGCTCTAGCTGGGTGGTTTCATTCAATTCCTTGCATTAATTCCCACAGCCCTTATAGGTACTTGCAGGAAGTCCTAATGACTAGGTGGCATAATTATAATCCCTCTCTTCCATAGACATTTGCTGTGCCAGCCAGAAAGTAAGATGTAATTCTCTTTTTGACCTCTCCAAAGCCAGATTCTACCAGTCTTTCATCTGAGTTTCAAGCCCTACTGTGTGAGGAATAAAAGTAATGTAAGCTGAGTAGTCAGTATTCCCTGAAATAGCTTCATACTGTTTCATAGTGTCTCAAGAGTTATATGGACTTGTGTAGTTTGGTTTAAACAGAACACATATTTAACTGTGGTGGTAGCACACATTGTATCCTGAGTAATTTTTATGACAGATTATCACTCATCTTTTCTCACCAAATTCTGTGGGAGTCTTCCTGAATCAGACATGAATAAGGACTGAATCAAAACCTCAGGACCTGGTTCACTGGAGACTTAAAATGCAGAAGTAGCATCCCTGAGTTCACTTCCTGAGTTCAAAAAAATCTAAAATTAAACATTTATGTTTTCAGTGGAAGTTCACACAACTGACTCACTCGAGTAGGTTTTCTCATCTTCCAGTATCCAAACTAGAAAAACTGTGGTGGCTGCAGTCTACATAAAGACTGTTCCCCTGACTTTGAAACAGTACTGTTAGCCCTCTAAGTACAGCATCTTCAAATTCAGTGTGAATTGCAAAAGCACCCAAGTCCCCAGACAGTCTCCCCAGTTCACTGCAATTATCTCTACTAGCCATACCAAGCTGTATCCATGTGTGTTTAAATGAGGTGGAATCACGGGAATATTCTCAATTACATGACTTTTAATGTCACACTTGATAGCTCTGGACAATCTATTTGAAAACAGCCCTGGCAGCATGCTACACAGAATCTCTGGATTTCTAGAACTCCGTCTTTCAAGACTGTGTTTAACACCAGCTCATATGAGAAAATGTCCTCAGGTTCTAGTCACCTTTCATAGAAAAGTATTTACTCTGAGTGCCACTTCCCTATAACTCTACAGGCATTACCAGTTAGTATGCTACAAGTTCAAATATGCAACTTCCATTTCCAGCAACATTAATGAAGATCTATGGTTCTGTATCTTTCCCATCGCTGGATATCAAAACTTCCAGACGTGAATTCATTCTTGTCTGTAAGGAAGAGAAAGCTTTACAATCCTCATCAATAGATAGGGAAACTGCTTCTCAGAATGAAGATGAGGTCAGCGCAGCAGAGTGCAAACAGAACCTGTGAGCCTGCAAGCAAGAACTGGATGCAATACTTGTGAAGTACTGCCACTATTCTTTAGTAATGCCCTGCTGCCATTACCATCCAAAATTTCTAAGGGGGAGTAGTCCTATTTGGGACAGCTGGATGTGCATTTCTATACAGATGACAGGGAAGACAAGAAAGAATTGTTAGAAACCTCTTTTATCTTCACCCACCCATGAACATTTTGGCTACATGAGGTTATTTTCCAATAGGGAATAAGAGCAGTGCTAATCAACATCGCTGCATTTTGAGTCATCAATTTACAAAGACAGGAAAAATGCTGATGACAATTATGTGTTATTTTCTGTTCTCTCATATTCTGATCAGCTTCAAATGGGGACAGACATGAGCCTAAATGACCTTAACTACACCCTAGACTACACTGCAGAGAGATCATATCTCACAGCTATTTTTTGGTGGGATTCCAACACCACCGTCTACCCCACCTACAAATATATGCAAACCTACACCCTAACATGCCCTTCTGATTCCCTTTCAATGGCAGACAGTGACTTAAAAGGAAACCCTCTGGCTCACTGTTACATAGACAAGGTCAGAGTTACACCATGTACTTCTTTCTGCACCTGGCAGCTTTGCAGGAGTGAGAGCCAAGGAACTAGTGCAGACAGCTCTAGCAGCAGCTATCCATACCATGAATGTCTCTGCACAAGGGCCGCAGTTAGGAGAACGCACCTCAAGCTGCAAGTTGACCCATTTATGTGTGGCCTAAGTGAGTACTGACTTTGATTAAATATTCCACGCTGCTGCAAACTAATTCTACTTCAAACAGTGACTTCTTCAAGAATGTGTACATATGTGGGAGTTGGAGTGTAGGAGAATGTGCGCGGATTTGAAAACAGGATGACTTGACTTTACTTTTAATTCCATCTCATCACAACTTGCCAGAAATCACTGCCCCTTAACAGCTGTTTCAGAGCCTAGATAAAAAAAAGCTGGCAATTTCAAACCAGCCAATGTTGACAATGCTAACTGCCAGTGTTAGGGGCATGACCCTCGCTGGCAGCTGCAGTGGATGCTAAAAAATCTTGTGTGTATGTGGAAGCAGAGGCTACTGAATTTTTCACTCAAATATTAAACAAAAGAATTTCAGCTGATTTCCATCTTAGCCTGTTTGAGGAAGTTTTGAGTAAAAGTTAAATAAGGACTTAAGGGCTGTGAACAAAGTTTCCACACAGACTCACAATTCAAACAGAGGCATGTTGACTGAACTGTAAGAGTAATACTCACCAAAGCTGTTCACTGTGTAAATGGAATTCTAGTCTCCAGTGCTGTGAAATCAGCCTTTCATTAGCATCAAATTCTCTCCACTGTTTTCTAGAAGGGGGGGGGGGGGGGGAAGTAAAAGTTTGGGAATAATAAATTTGCAGCGAGTTCTGCTACTGCAAGTGCTTCTCCATCAACCCTTCTTTTAAATGTTTCTAATAATGGGATGCATATACTCACATCTGTTAAGTTACAGAGGTAATTTACACCCACTTAGAGCTCTATTTGAAGAGGTATAAAAATAGCCTGGTAACAGGAATCTGGCCCACTCCTTATAATGATTATTAGAATTATAACTAGAATAATTATTTTAGTTTCACTAATAACGTGAGAATCAGGCAGAAATGTGCCTTTGAACATACTGTGACAATCTCTTTTGCTATTAGAGATATGAACATGGTTCCTGCAAAAGTTCTGTTCACTCTTTCATACTATTGTTGTTCTCTTCAGCTGACCCTTTCAAAAGAATGGAATGATTTAGGAAGAAAACAAAATGTCACAAGATTGTTCCAAGACATCTCAAGACTCAAGTTCATTGAACTATTTCAATTACATGATGATGATAGAATCTGCATCTCTGCAATCATTATTTCACAAAGATGTCAGTATACATTCTGTATGTTTTCTTCTATGGTTAATCTTGCTGTATACTGGCCCCTAAACACATAATATTATGGATGCTGTAACACAACATTCAAAAGAAAGGGAGCTGAATAATAGTCTTCAGCTCAAATAGGTCATTTGTATATGTCAATCCTAATTGGGTTACTGGATCACAGAAATAGTACTGATGCCTTTCACTTCTGTATTGCTTCCAAATAATGTCCCAGAATTTTGATTTCTGGAATCATCTAGTTTCTATTTAAGGAAAATTTACATTACCTATAATACAGTTATTTTGTCAAGTTTCTGCTAGCCATGTTTATTTTCATTATAGACTGGTGGATATTTTGCCTATAATGGTACACATATGAAATTTGGTGATATATACTTCATTTAAAAGAGGAGGTAGTATCTGTTCTGTGATTTGTAGCATCTTCTGGAGGAAATGGTTATCATCAACTTATGGCATTTCAGCTCTTTGTAAACTTTCATCTAAACTGATTTTTTCATACAATGTTCCAACTGCAGTGCAACATCTCAGCCCATTACCTTTTCCATATTAATAGTAAGATTTCTTCCTGGTTTAATCCTTTTTGTGAGAATATATGCAAGGAATTTTTTGTAAATATTAAACATTTAATCACAGAATTAGAAAGAGTTGTAAATCTTTTTTGTGCTATACAGTAGCTTTTCAATATTTGCATCTATTTACTTAAAGATTTTTCTGGAGAAAGCTAGAAAGAATTTATACTATGTTAAAACCCAAATCAAGCATTAATTTTTCATTTTTCTCTTTTTCTCAAAGATTTTGCAGAATGCTATGCAGACAGATGAATATCTTTGCAAAATTGAACCAGCAATGTCTGTTTATGGCTACCAATGAGAGCATCATGACATTTTGCATGTAAATGCTAGCTTTATTTATTATACAAATGCTGCAAAAATATACATCTTCATTAAAATCTTGTAAATTAACAAGTTAAAATTCTTCATAAAGAAATGCCTAGGAGACAATGATCTTTTCTCCAGGGATTCCTCCACATCCCTTTTGCAATACTCTAGAACAACACTAGAATATTCTGGCAGTGGGAATCTTGCTCCCTCTCTAAAATTCATTCCAAAATTTCTGTGACAGCTAATTGTGGAAGGTAAGCAGAGAAGATGACCTGAGATTGTCTGAATAGATTCAAGTGAGCAGGAAAATGAAAGGGTTTGAAGCCAAACCATTTGGATCATCCCTCTCTGCAGTTATAGCTGTTATAGTCCACATAGCAGCTACAACTTAAATTTCTTTCAGCTTGATTTGATCCTTGTGTGACAATCTATCAAATTCAACAGTCAGTACCACAACTGTATCATAACTTCCCCTAAAATTCAGGAAATTACACTGTCTCAAATTCTTTTATAAGAAATGGCATGAAATTAAAACTTTCCACAGTCTTTGATTATTATTTTCAGTAAAAGTCAACACCTCACTAAGCAAATATGCATACTGGAGAAATTACATTCATACGAGCTGAGTTATGGCACTGTAGTTTTACTCACATCTTTTACTATGCCCTGAAATTTCCTTTATTGCTCTACTCATTAACCACTTCTTTCAGACACACCTGTATTTTTTGATCTTCCTCTGAAAGAACTCGTCTCTTCAGGGTACACCTGTAAAACAGTTAACAAGTAATTGTGCAAATTACTTCAAAATTTACTACAGAAAATTACTGTACTTCAGTGACAGATAATTTGCTTCTCTCTGCCAAACTATCTGTATGTACTTCAAGAGTGCCATCAATGTATCCTACAAGAATAGGAAGTAAGCAAAGAAAACCCATCAGGAGAAAGGAATGTCAGAATTAAGTGTTTGCATGTAGGTTGCCATTTGTCTAGAAAGCAGAAGTGCAGACAGTCCTCTACATGAAGCAGCGCTTATAATCACAATAATTCAAGTGCAAGGCCTCACAGGAATCCAACACTAAGTAAGTTAAGACCTCAAATAAAAGATTTAAGCAACATCCGTGCTGCAGAAGAATGTAGATGGTGGTTAATCACAATTCTGGGCTAACTGGCATGGCAGTTATGTCACAGCCAAGATTCATTGAGCCCACTGTGTTGTTTGCTAAATGTGCTCTGCTTGCTAGGGCCAGTAATACTCTGATTAAGGAGCATTCACAAGTGTAGCTTTTGACCCTAATACTACTGCTGGAGGGCACTCACAAGGAACACAGTTCACCTTCACAGTTTTGTGAACACATCTCTGATTTTAAAATGTACTGTCGTGTAGAGGATTGGTTTAGTGGTTCTATCACAATCTCACTTCAGACAACTGTGTACACATTTGCAGAGAGGCCACACAACTTCCAATCCAATCTTGCTGTCACCAATACCTAAGCTTGCTCAGTTACACCCACTTCATGAAGTCACAGTACAGGTACACCTGGATCATATACACAAGGCAAGGAAAAACATGAAAACTTCTCCCTCAGCACTCCTTATCAAAAGCCTCTGCCCCAGGGATCCACAGATTTAGTCTGGGGCAGCTTACATATCCTGGGAGAAGACTGAACTTCCTCCTGGGAAGAACTACTAGCTCAGCTGGTTCATTGTGGGAAGCATTTGAACCTCCCCACGCATAACTAGTCAAGGCATCCTAAGTAATTTCCTTTGTTTACAATGAACAGATCTTTATTACTTCTAAGCAAAGGGCTGTTGGTGTTTGGCCAGAAGGTTGCTCTTATAGAATACTCCATCCTGGGCACCTCTGGCAGGCATAACAGGGCACATGCCAACTGAGAATACTACACCTCAGCCAGTCACCCCACCGTGGAGGAATCAGGCAGTGCTGCGAAGTGCTGAACATCTTCAAGGAACATGATGTTACCCGAGGTCAAATTCATGGGAGAAGGCACACGTTTCTCCTTAATCTTATGCATATTTTTGTGAATAAATAATTCCTACGTACTTTCTTCAGGTTCAGGCTGTCAGTCATGATACAATAGCAGTGCGTCAAATTAATCATAGCCTTTCTTATCAGCTGCTTCTTTTGGGGCTTCCACAATCACCGTCTCTTTACCTGTTGTTCCATTCGCACCCCTCCTAGGACTTCTGGCTTCACTTGTTTACATCTCACATTACATTCTGAAATTTCTGTGAGTTAATTAAGAATCGAGACTTCGTGGAAAAAAAATAATAACAATAATAAAATCTAAAAAATTAAAATAAAATAAAATAAAATAAAAGCTTTGCTTCAACTCTAAAACCACCCAGTATACAGTGGATGTGCATACGTCTCGACCTAAAACTAGAAGCAAATCCATTCATGTTAGTGGACCCTGCTAAGTATAAAATAAAGGTAGTAAGGGAATCAAACTTAATTTTAGCCCAATGAAAACAAATCTAAATTAAGAATTTTGATTATGGAAAGTATATGGGACAGTGTTGCATTACATGACCACTGCTACAATGCTTGATTTATAAAAATTAAAAATTATTTCATTAAAATCCATTCTTCATAATAATAAATATATGATATAACTAAGGCCTATAAGACCAATTTATTGTCTTGAAATATCCCAATGCAGTGATACAAACTAGTGGAAATATGGTCTCTTATTGCAGAATACAAAAAATATTCTTAGAATTATTTTACTTTTATTTTTATTTTGTTCAGGGGTACATTAAATGCATCAGCTTCACCAGCCACAATTCAATACAACGGAAGTTGGAAGCATTATGCAAATCAAGATTAATTTTCTTGGCAATGGCAGAGGAGCGAATGTCCTGTCCAGACTTCTCTAAGTATGTGATAATAATTCATATACCATTTAATGTCATCCGATTGCCATGAGATCATATTCTAGAATCTAGTTTTGTGTTGTATGCTGTACATCATTCAAATATACATAAAACATCTGGTTTAATAAATGCACTTCCGTACTAGATCGTATCCGTGCCTTTCAGAGAAAGATCACTTTTCTGATGTGGAGAGGAAACCTCCCAAAGCAGATTGCCAGGGAACAATTTAATCTGAAAGAATTCCATCACATATTTAGCAATCAAAAAAGAAAACCTGACCAGATTTAACTTTACATTCTGCTTATGCAGGTAAAGATATAAAACCTGGAGATGGCATTTGAGGAGAATCTAAACTGTTATCAAAGTAAAAAATCCCATCTCTTATTGTCATCCAACATCTATTAGGTTTTGATAGATTCAACGCTTTTTAACATGAATGATTCTCATTCAGCAAATCTAAAATTCCCAATATTTTTAAACCAAATGTTTCTAACTGGGTTGTTGTATTACAGGAGCAAGAAGAATGTTCTATCATTAGACTGTAATATACTTCAGAGGCTTTTTTTGGTGGAGTAATGCAAAGATACATCTCATTTCATTCACTCTGAGCTTTAGATCCAAATTCAGCTAAAAGCTTATAGCTATATTCAGTCAATTACTCAATCTAAAAATCACATCACTTCTGTGAAAAATCTCACTTTGGTTGCACAGTAATACTGATATATAAAACCCTTCACTGGCGCCCACTTAAGGTTGAGCTCAAGAACAGAAAAGATTTATGAAGCTTCACAAAACTTCTATCAAGTGTGAGCTCAACACTGAGTTTTTTATAAAGTCTGAAAATAAGTCAGTGGAATACATCTTCAAGTCCTACTGTGTGCACTCTGGAAAGTCTGCGCTATTATTTCACAGGATTTAGAAAGTTGGACGCTACTCAGGTCTCCAGTATTTAAATGCATTAACAGAATTTTCTGAGAAAGCTTTTATAGAGCTCTCTATACCACAATTAGCTATTTCCATTAGTCTTTCATTTCTATAGGAGCCAAGCACATCCAGTTAAAAGAAAAACAATAAAGACTGAAAGTGAAAACCATTATTAAATTATTCTCATTTTTAGTAACGCTGTAATAAGAATCCTTTAATATTCAATTCTTACTGGATTTATGGAGAAAATTTAACACTAAGCAGGGCTCAGCTTTAGGCCCTGAACTCACAGAGCAAGTGAAGTTTGGATGTGAACTGATTGGCCAAACAATGCAAAAGCACAGAGTAATTAAGGATATTTTCTATTTCTCTATAAGGGAAAATTTCCCTCCCACACTTGTAACTCACCTTGATGTTCTATACAGGGAACTCATGTCACCTGTTCCTTTTTGAGACCTAAAAGGTAAACCTTATGAAAAATAATCTTGATGCCAAATAAATATTTATGATGCCATTTTTATTTGGAAGAATCAAAAGATAGTTTTATACCTACAGATAGAAGATGTAAAAGAAGATTATGATGGAAATGAGGGACAGGACAGAGAGTATTCCTCCCACATCTATCGATCCTAACCTCAAATGCAGTGGTGAAGTTAGCAGCATAGTGCTGGAGAATCAAACAGAAAACTATTTTCTCTCCCCATTCTACTTAAGCAGTCAAATGGAGTAAAACATCAAGAATGACCAAAAGTGTCTTCTCAAGTCACTGTGTCTGGGTGCTAACTATGAGACTCAAAAATGTTTTGCAGGACAGTAGAGGTGGGAACGTCATACATTCTGACTTCTGTGGCAAGTTTATTTGGGGATTTTTTCAGGAAAAATCAGGATCTGATGTTTCACCTTTTCTAGGTACAAAACTACTACTGATTTCAGTTATGAGGGCTAGTGATAGCCCAAAGCTAGAATTTTAAAAAAAGAAGGAAAAAAGGAGGAAAAAAGGAAAGAAGAAAGCATTGAATTAACTTTAAGAAGAACGACAATATAATAATACCTGCTGAGCAATCTCCTTCAGCTTTTGCAAAAAGGTCTGCAATAGGTACGGACACCCATGAGGACAAACACTTCACTTATGATAGACTTGTGGCAGAGGGAGGCTGCAAACCTGTTACTTAATGGCAGTGAAGGGGAGTATTTCACTCATAAGGGCTCAGGTTCTCTATTTAAAATTCCGATAAAGTAAAAGCAAACATAATGTGATGCTTACAGAACTGCCTGCCAATGACATCAACAATTACCCAAAACAGCTGGGTAGATTGTCAGTCGGTCTCCAGTTTAATTTTTCTCCTTCACACCCCAAATAGACTCAGGAGAGTATTTCTTTGTACCTGAACTACAGCAGAAGTGCAGCAAACTGTTGGTCAAAATGAAACAGCCCACAGCACTCTAAGAAAGTCAAACTTTTTGAAGTAGATCTTACACAGTAGCTGACAGAAATGGCAAATGTACTGTTTATTACCCAGAAAATCTCCCATCCTCCCTTAAGTGGAACACCTCGTACCTTTTTCCTGTACAGTGTGCAGCTCTGTACAAATTTTTTTCTTTCCTTTCTAGGTGTAACATTTTTTAGTAAAATTATCCTTAAAACCCACAGTGAAACATTGCTGTTTGTCAAATTTCAAATATGTATGAAGAAAATTCTTAGATGTCCAGTTCATGCAAGTGCATATATTCCCTTTAAATCCTTGGCTATAAAAATAATTTTGCTTTACCAGTATATGAAACATTTATTTAAGCATTTTAAAATAGACTCTGGCGGTAACAAAATTATGGTCTTTGCTTCACTTGATTTCAGGAGTTCATAAGAGCTTTCCCTCTGCAACACAAAAGAGCTGAAGTC
The DNA here is from genome assembly GCF_929443795.1 of Astur gentilis. Classification (NCBI taxonomy): domain Eukaryota; kingdom Metazoa; phylum Chordata; class Aves; order Accipitriformes; family Accipitridae; genus Astur; species Astur gentilis. The sequence continues at coordinate 43,597,845 of NC_064885.1, read as the reverse complement.
CAGCTCCTTCATTAGATGAGAAGTCTATAACATGTGTAACTACCAGAAGATTAGGAATTAGATTTAACACTTCATCCACACTGCCCTTATCAATGGGCTGATTCAAAGTTGCCTGAAACTGTGTTTCCAGTCTTTAATGGAGTTGAGATCAGATGCCACCCCCCACCCCCAAACAAACCAACCAACAAACAACAGAAGAATAAGGTATGCACAGTTGCTATAAATACTTTCTGCACTGAGTAGTCCCTGTACAGGTAGTAGCATTTGCAGGACTCAGTCCAAACCTGTATGCCCACAGTGAAAATGACACAAGCACACAAACCGCTTTCCATTTCAACTGTCAGTGTGCTATTGCTTTGTAAGATGTCTTCTGAGACAACACGTGTGTCACATAGTGCATTATGCAACAGAAAAATTAAACATTCAAAGGTTCCTTTTCTAGACTGGCTGTGTCTCTTAATTCATTTAGCTACAATGATCTCACAGGATTCTCTTAGAAAAGTAAATGGGTTAAACTGATGAGGTATTTTTAATGTGTCTTGACAAAGGTCCAGAATGAATATACAGTTACATCATTTTAATTGGGGACTACTCTGCTCATCCCCAGTAGAAACGTCTTCCTCTTTTATTATTTAAAGCTTCTATTTTTTTAACATTTTATTACGTAGAAACAAGTACATCAAATGCTAATTCACTGGGAAAACATTTCTGCATTTTCTGCAAAATCACACTGGAGAACCCATGGAAAATATATTTGTTTCATTTTCACACTTTCTTTACACTTAATTGGTACACAATCTTTTTTCCTTTTCTTTCCCTACTTTCATTGTTGCATGCAAGGAAAGAGAAAGGAAAAATAACTTTTTGTCCTCCTGATTACTGAAAGCAGCATTAGAGGATGATCCTGACTGAGGATCCAGCCTAAGACATCTAAGTCACTACCTGTTTATGCCTCTTTCCACCAAGCTATAAGCTTGAACTAAAAGACAGGTAACCATGTGCTGCATTGGAGATGAGCATTACTAGGAATCTGGCACTCTGCTGTGGTATTTCCTGATGCCCTGACAATGTCTGCCTTGTTAGGCACTAACACAAGATTTCTGAATTCATGTTGTATATGTGGCCCTCGAGGGCTATCCTACCCATAGCCACCAGCAGGAAAGGAAGAGCTTCCAATGACCCACAGGAGCAAAACTAGTTTCTTTGTGCTTCTCTGAGCTATAGACAAAAAACAACACTGGCTTTGCTGCCTCCTGCTAATAAAAATGACAACACTCTTCCACCTTTTTATTTGCACTTGCCTTATGTCAGAGTTTCTGATATTTTGACATTTCTTTCCAGGCTGTGCCCTCTTGATCTCACCAAGGGCAGTGCAACTCTACAGACCGACAGGAATGAGCTAAGTGGGACATTCTGCCTATGGCAACATGACAAGTTGCTCCAAGGCAACCTGGGCTGTCATCTTCTTAGTTTATGTTAAACTTTCTAGTTTTTGCTAAACTAAACTGGACTAATGTAGCTGTGTTGCAGTAACTTTTCATTTAAATCTTAGTCAGCCAGTTCTGAGTTTATTTTTAACTACAGATCACTGAGGCAGTAAATTGTGAATCCTATCCAGAGTGTCAGAATATATGTAAGCCTATTCACAGGGTCTTTCATTTCAATACATAATTGTCAATATATGCCAGCAGATATTGTTAAGAGGTGGCTTTGCTCTTGAAACACTGCTTTGTAATGACTGAAGTCATGGAAGTGCAGATAACATTCTCTCCAGTAAAGTAGCAAGGTTTTGTTAAAGAAATCAATACCATCTTGAAAAGCAGTTTGGACAGAGTATTCATTTATGTCAATGATAAAAATCAGTGGCGCCATTTTCAATCCCTGTGGTTTTAGGCCCCACAGTGACAAGCAGAGAAGAACAACCTAGAAGAAAAACTCAAATTGTGATCTTCCTCAGTGATAAATTGTCTATATTCACCTAAGAGTACAAGGTCGCATGGATTTTTTAGCTGGTACAGAAAGATAACAAAGTAATGCCTCACCAGTCTCACTGAGGAACTGAAGTGCTTTCTTAAGGTCAAAAGATGTTTAAAGGGTCGTGTAATATGTTCAGACATCTAATGAACCCCCATTCCTTTTCAAAAACTTCTGAAAATGACATTTCATGTCCCACTGTCATGTAGCACTTTGACCATGTTCCTCTTTCACTACAGATCTGTGTGCCTATTTTCCTTCACTACAAATTGCAATTGTATTTTCAATTAATTGGGAGGTAAATGTGTTGTAACTTAGTCTGCCAACAGTATTACGTTTGTGCTGTAAAGGGATTTTGAGTTTGACCACAGAACCTGGGCATAAGGAGGAATTCCATTTCAGTGATATCGGTGGTTTTAAATTGTGACACCGAACACTGCCCAAAATTTGTCAGGAATACAGACACAGTGTAATGACTATGGAAAAAGAAATGTAGGGAAAAAGTCTCATGTTCTAGAAGCATTGCCAAAATACGATGGAGCCCAACCTAACTTCCAGCATCTTTCTATAATCATGCCAATTTCTTGAGGAGTGGGAGGAGGCAGAGAAAAAGAACCCGAATAGGCCTGACATCCCCCCTTCATACAGCAAAAACAGAATGATTTTTATAAATGATACTACCAATGATAAACATAGCTTCTCAAAGAGTTTGCTAAATGTAACTTACACTCTCCTTCCTCTACAGCAGATAAGGGGCCTGACCAGTTCATTAGGACAACTACGTTGGCAAGCTTCTTTTGCCTTCCCCAACTCATCAATACACATCTGGTTTGATGCGTTGTCTCCTGCTCTAGCCCGTCCTCCAGTCTTTGCTCGAGCCCGGCACGTCTCAGACATCTTGCTCTAATAAGGTGATCTCAGCTGACTTGTCCAAAGACAACACTAATCAGACTCAGTTTGTCTCCTGGCAAGCTGCTCTGAAAGAATTTCTCATGCCAAGACTGACATTAATATGGTCTAACAACTCTTTTGCCCAGGAAGGTATGACATTATAAAGTCCAGCTCTTTCTCCTCTCAAAGAGAAAGGTGAAGAATGGCCTGGGCTTAAGGCATTAGACTGTGCTTAAAAAGTTCAGAAGTGTTTGACTCCCCTCATTGCAGGACTTTGCTCAAGCAATCTTCTTTGCACTTCAGATTTCTTTACTGCATAACAGGGATTTATTATTTGGGGTCATGATTTAAGATAAAATTATAAATAAATGAGAACTGAAAGATATTATTGTCCATTTCTATTTATGACCCTTAATAGTAAAAAAGAAAATATCTCTATTAGTGTTCCTATTGTAGCCTCCACAACCCCAAATTTCCAAGCAGAAACACCCTAAAACAAAGTTCCTGTCATCAACTGCTTTTACCCCACTTGTTGCATCAGTTTGGCTTGGTTTCGTTTCCATTACTAATCAGTACTCTTTGAATTCCCACTCAAACTAACCTACCTTCCCTGCTCCTCACTAAGCTACAAAAAAGAAGAGAGAGATTAAAAGAAAAAAGTGGGAAACTTTATTTGTATAACTTCACCAGGGATTGAGTGTTTAGGTAAATAATGGAACATTTTTGCCAGTACAGAGATGACACACTGGCCACAATGCTAGAATGATAAACAGGCACTATTCCTGCCTATGTGTCTACATATGCACTCGTTGGAGCTGCAACCGGGGCAGGTCCCAGGTAACTTTCTGTGCGTGTATGTGTGTGCATATGCATGTGTGTATGTGAGAAAGTATGAAAGAATGAGTGCAAAGCTTCTCCAAACACAGCTCAGCCCTTCCTTGGTCCACTTAATAAATTAAGCTTCACAGTGTCACAACGGTCGGTGCTCCTTTTCCCCACAAACCTCTCCAGATAATCTGTGAATTTATTTTGCTTTTTCTACCCAATCTCACTTAGAACACTGTCAGTATCCCTTCTCCAGCCAGATACTAGTTGTATTTTCTTCCTTGCCAAGTTCTTTATTCCCCTGTCACTCCCTCTATCTCACAAAGACAGAGGCTGCAGTGCCTAGCTTTTAAACCTCTTCAGAGGATTTCTGGCCAAGTCCTGCCTTCCTTCACACACACACTCTGAAAACACACACACACACACACTTATATCAGGGGAAAAAAAAGAAAAAAAGTCTGTACACAACCAAAACTCATACTCGGAACTGAATGATACAGTGTAATAAACTGATAGTTCTCCTTCTGAAGCACAAAACGAATGCAAACTACAGCTCTAATAGTACCAGCACATGTGGCATCATGATTCAAACAGCAATTGTTACATTCAGCTTTGAAGGAAACTTTTCAGTTTCTGAATTTGAACAGTTGTTCTGTTGACACTTCAGAGCTGTGAAGCCTGCAAGGTCTCTTCTTTTTGACAACAGGTCTCCTATGGTACCTAAATTACTCTGGATGTCAATAGGATGCTTCATTAGGCAAGGGAAGACTACACAAACCCGAACTGTTCTTTACATCAAATCTTCCTGCACTGCCCACTCCTGAACTCTTTCTACAGGGAACTTCCTTCAACTAATTGAGGGCAGAATTCAGTGCTAACTATTTTTGATCAGATGGTGACTGCGACACCAGCCTTTTTTACCAAGCTTGTGAGCAATCTGTGCACACATATGCAGGATTCACAAACACTCAGGCCTGCTTGGTATGCTAGCTAAACTGCAGATGACCTCCCTCTTTCAGTCAATTCTAAAATAATCAGGTATAATTACTGGTGAAGAACAGCAGTTTGGGGGCTTTTTAGGGGGACAAAAATCCTTACAGCAACTGGGCTCAAAACTATTTGCTGGAAACTGGCCCAGTGCCCTGACCTGTGAAGTTAACTTCCCAAGAGTTTCCTCAGATTGCCAGCAACCAAAGGATTTTGGGATGTTTCCAGTATCTTTAACACAACAGGCAAATGGCTTAAGATACAAACTTGCACTCACAAGTATAGTAGGTAGATGGCTGATTCTGAGGGAAATTTTTCTGCTTTTCATCATACATCTGTATTGTTTTCTTATTCTCCACCACCAGTGATGATAATTAAGACCTGACTGTGCCAAAAAGTGGGTTTTTACTCCTTTGTCTATTTGATTCTTTTTAGAAGCAGAAATGGCAGGTTAGAAAATATCAGCTCATAAGCAGAAAACCCCACTATGTGAGCTTTGTGCTCTAGATTAGAGCATAGCCCTCATTCCTAACACAGGAATGTGAATAGTGAAAGCACAAGTAAAACAGTTACATTTGTGTAAGCTGTCTGTCCAGCAATACTCCCTCCACTTGTCTTCTTGGGGAATCAGCAGAAATTGCTCAACCAGCTGGGAAGAAGAATCAAACAATAAAAAGATTTGTTGACACTTACCTTGTGTCAAGCATCATTCATGTCACTGATTCTTTTCCACTTAACAAGAAATGGAAAAGAAACGTAGAAGAGATTTCTCTTTTTCCAAAGTTATAAAAAAAAGAATAGACCTTTACGACCTTTGAGAAAGACTTTCCCCTTTCATGGTAACATAAAAGCTAAAATCACCACTACTGGGTTAGGCAGTGATGTCTCAGACAAGACTACACAATCGTTCTCCCTGAGGCTGAAGACTGACCTGCCTCAAATTCTGGGACAATGCTAAAATCTGCCAAAAAGAAGTAATAAGGATATTATCTTTATTGTAAGAAACATATTGCATGCTTGCAATGACGGCCACAAATAGAAGAGTTGGATGGCTGCTGAAGTTGTTCAAAGACATGAGGAAGTTGAAGAGTTTTACTTTATTTATCATCAATCCTATATAGAATTTATTGTTTCTGCTCATTTCAAGCTGATGTTATATTCTCTGGTTCCTTACTATATTATTTGCTTTTTTCAATACAGACCTATGTTTGTGAAGCCAGAAGTGTTTCCTTTTAAGAGCACCCATTTCCATTTCCTGAATTGTTGAATTGAAGCTCAGGTTAGTATGTATTTTTATGTTTTTAAAAAAAAGCATTCCTAGATATCAAGCTAGGCCCTAACTGCTGCTGGAAACAACTGGAAGTACTAGGTTCCCATTAAAAATAATAAATCAGGAATTAATTCTGTACCACTTTTCCCTATGTTCACACCACTTCACTGTTCTTCCCAGATGAGATCTGGCAGAGAGGGAAGAAGCAGTGTGACATTGCTAAGCCTGTTTTACCGCAAAATATGGCCCATCTACATGCATTAAAACACAAAGCTATAGATATAATTATGATCAGAAGGTCAATTCTTCTAGGTAGAAATTTCCTGGTGAAAGAATGCATCAGTCTTGTATTACAAACAGCCTGAACATAAAGAGGTTTTACTGTTATTGCTTTAGATAAAATCTTTCTCCCCTTCCAAGGGTTTCTATCATTTCATACTTACAGGAAAAAAATCCCAAAACTTTTTCAAATGGGATTCAGCCACAGCTGGTCTATCATAAATCTAGAAAATTAAAATGTGCAGTGAGACAGTTTGGCTGAACAACATCTTGATTTCCTTCATGTGAACCAGCTTGTATAAACATTAACAACAGCAGGGTTGGGGAACTTTTACAGAATACGAAAATGGATAGAAAGGGACAGCAAAGACAGGAGGAAATGTAGCAATAAAGAAGGCTAAAAGAGGAAGGCTGCAGGAGTACACAGGGGAATCAATAATGAGAATTAACAGACAAAGAAATTCTCTAGAGCCAGAGAGCACTGGAGAGAGGAAGGGAGGGAGGGAGGGCGGGAGTACATTCCCCTCAGCCAGATAAACTAAGATCGCCGGTTGACAATGATGAGAAAAACCCACTGGAGCCACTGAAGATAACAATGGAAGTGGGAAGAAAGAGAGGTGCATAATCTGGCAGTGAAACTGAGAAAGGAATTTAAATTTTACAATCCAAGAAAAAAAATTACAGTGATTACCTTGCAGTCTTCCCAAACCAATTACTACACTATTTAAACACAATTCTCTCAAAGGGCCATTCCTGAATTCTGATCGAATTCTTCTATTTCTGACTATATACTTTTTCTGTAAGATACATATAGACATCATACCAGCCAACAGTGGATACTAGGTGTAAGTGACTTTTCAATGTATTGCAGATTTTAGCAGGCACATCAATGAACTTTCTATGAACAGCAGAGTCAGGATTAATAATAAAACCAAATGTAAAGTATACACTTGCAGCATGCAAACTATTTCTTACTCTTGTACAACTAGCTAAACTGGCAACTGGCCATTCGTAATGAAAATATCTAATTAAAAAAAAACCCAAAACCAACCAAGAATCCTACAGGTCTTACCTCTCACTCGATTAATCAGAGGCATATAATGTAGATACTGTGGTTTGTTACAGGAAAAAAAATTGTTATTCCTGATGGAAAACATGTTTTCTCCTGATACCAGCAACCAGATGGCAACTAAAAGATGAACTGTCAAAGGAAATTGGCAAGAGTTTTCCTTCCTCCAGCTAATGTGGATATTAGGTTTGCATTGGCAATAATATCCAGTAATCAAGGTAACTGGATTCAGGCAAGGAATAAACATAAAAATGAAGTAATCACAAGGCTTAGGAAACTAACATGATGACCTTCCCCATCTATCAATGGCATGTAGCCCCAGTGCAGAAGGTGTTACATACTGTTCTAAGTAATACCAGTGAGGTAGGTACCACTCTCTCCACCTACGAGAGATGCAAAGACCATCCAGTGAGGGAAATCCTTTAGCTTTATACTCAAGTACTAAGCCCAATTTTCAGTGGTGTCAATCACTCCTAACTGATGAGTGCACCTCGAAAAATCAGATCCAAATTCCATATGAAGAGTTGTTCAATAATCAGCACAAACTGAATCTTTTCTCTCTGCAGTCTTGTCACACAGAAGTATTATTTCCTAAGGAACAGTATTATCCAGACACACAGCTAACACCTGTCTTTATGCATCACATGCCACAGTGTAACTGCAGGTATGCCAGTCTTTCAGGTTGCTTAGTTGTAACATTGCCCCACAAAGCACAGCCCTACAATGCTGGAAGGGAAGAGCAATATCCTCTGTAGAACCTTATTTATAACAGCAACGGTTCTCCTTGTCATCTCCTGACCAAACAGCAAGACTAAGACTATTTCACAGCTACCCAAACTGCAAGGGTCTGGGACTCGGAGCTTTCCAGCTGCAGTGACACTTCAAAGGGACAGTTTCTTGGAGCCTTAGAAGAGTCAGTTTTATTTTAGCAATCTGCATTAAATTCTTTCCTGTCAGATCAAATACATTGATTATATCATCTTGTGCAGGTATAATTTCAGGACTGTTCCTGTCCTTGATTTTAGATCTGGCATTTATATTGAAGTACTGCTGCAATTGGTGCATGTAGCTGGAAGCTTATAAGTCAGTTGTGTGTGTTTTCCTTCTCCACAATGTCTCAAAAGCTTAAGAACTGAATGTCTCTCTCCAAGAGTGCCTGCTGAAACACAATCCGCCTGTTGGCATAATTTTATAGGCCTCTACCTTACTCTAGTTATTTCATAAAATTGCCTGCCAAGTTCAACTTTCAGGACATAACTAGGAACACAACACACACTGATGATATGCTCTGCTTTCCATGACGCAGCACTCAGACCGCACTCACCTACTGGCAAAGCAAAACGGTGGAGCGTCTGCATTAAATTATGAATTCCATGGCCCACACATGAGCCACCTTTGTCTGCCAACACTGAAAAACACTGCTCCACTGTGAACAACAAGGGTGATTAAATATTGACATACTCTATGGTCAGTTTGGCTACATCACTATTTCTCAGTGGCATATGGTATCAGGAAAAACAGGATATGTAGGTTTATACTAACCACTTTCTTCTCCAAACTCCTGCTATTCAGTCATCTCTATGCTGGTCAAGGGCAGCAGGAAAAGGCCAAAGTGCAGATACCTTGAGTATGAGTACGAGCTATGATTCACCTGATGGGGGAGTGGAAAGAAGTCTAAACATGCTGAATTCTGTTACCAAGAATGCTACAGTTTAGCTTCGCAAAGCACATTGCATGACAGTAACTACAATACCAAGAACAATTATAAACAAAGTTGAGAGCAAAGAGAAATGGCCCAGCTTCAGTCATATAATTAGTGTAGGACACTCCCAAAGATAATGTGACCCCTAGCCCAGATAGATCAATGTCTCTTTGGCTTTCCTTTTCTCCCAGGTAAGTCTCACCGAGACATGTCTGCAGTTCATGTTCTTTTTTTCTCACATAGCTCTTTCAGATTCCTCCTACATGCCTGACACATTACCATTCAATTTGCAATACCAACTAAAAATACCAGGAACTGTCCATCCATTCATATACACACTGAACTCAATCCAAAACAGCGCATCAATTCTTATGCTCCCACTTCAACATCTGCAAAATTAAATACCTCAGCCTTGAACACTCCATCTACTATATTACCTTTATCTAGCCATACTCTGAGATATGAGTTAGGACAGACTATGCCTGTATTTTAAGAAAAGCCAAGAAACCACAAACACCTATGCTAGTTCGGAGATTGACTGCCCTCCAACAGGAGTGAAAATCCCTGGGACTACACTGTATGTTAGAAAGGTTTCATTACATTCACAGATAAAATGTGCTTGGTTACAGGAAGACGATCACTGTTTCAATGCATCTCATCTGCCCTTGCTGTAGTTTTCTCTCCCTGTTTTTTTCTTAGAAGGTGTCCAAAATGATCTGTGAGATTTGTTGGCAGCTTGAGTTCAGTCTGGGTATAAAGGCACTATGGACTTGTGGAACCAAGTCTCTGTTGCACCTTTGGTCTTTGATACAGTCCCAGAGCATAAATACAGTCTAATTCCTGACTTTCCCACTGTCTCTACTACTATCCCACAGCAAACATGAGCTGCAGAAAGTCAAACTGATCTGTAGGCATTCCTAAGAAAAGCTGTTTTAAGATAAAACAAAATAAAAGGCCCTCTCCTTTTAAAACATAAGTACATGGCCCCAAGCAATAACATGCGCACAATTAATTTGATTCGTGCATGGAAATGTGGTGAGCACATGAAAATTCAGCATGTTTCTGTGCAGCCCTGGGCTTCTGACTTTATGGAAACTGAGCCAAATATATTGAAATGCATTTTTCCTTTGAAAAACAAAAAAGCTACTGTCAACTAAATTGCACAAATTGACTAAATATGACTGTCCCATACTAGCTGATAAATGGATTACCTTTTTTTAGAAAAAAACTAGCACTGTGGTGTTCGTATCCATTTTATTAATATAACTGCCTTTTCATCAGAGAAAAGGAAAAAGACAATGGAAGAATTGCTTATGTTGAGGTACAAATTAATCACCAATTCACCAAGCAAAAGTTAATAATCCAAACAGGGTTCTACTTTTCATTCTAAAATGAGTATGAATAGGGATCCATATTCAGTGAGAAAACGTCACTCTTGGGCTGAATTCCATCCAAAAGACCTATTAGTAGGTTGGTTCTTTAAATGAACAAAATAAACTTCCTGATGGAAGATTTTTAACAATGAGAATCTAGGAAAGTCTTTTTCCTTAAGGGTCAGTCACTGTAACTTCCCACAGTTGTGCCTCAGGGCCTTCTTTTGTAGGAATACTGGTTCTATCAAACAAACAATTGCTCTTTTAAAAAGGAGTGATAAAACTTTCTAAACTGAAGGAGTGGGAAGACTAAGACAGATGAAATCCTGCAACCAGTAGGATTTCTGAAGACTTCAGGTCATGGTTCATTCTGCTACCTCTTCTGATTCAAAAGGAGTTTTATCACTGACTTTGGCAGGAGCCAGGTTATGCCAATACCGAGTACTTTCAGAACTGCCAATACCGAGTACTTTCAGAACTACAAACTCTGAGAAGGTTCACTCACAGAACCCATCAGTCCACTGTTCATTTTATTTATGAAATTTTTATCAGAACAAACACGTAAAAATATTTCATCTAGATACCTGTTGCTGATTCTATTTTATATTTCATCCACCAGTTTTCTTTTCAATTTTCATATATAATAAGATTTAAGAAAATATCTGGGTTATGAATGCAGACTGTGGCATTACAGAATGCAGACTGCACCACATATTTGCTGAAATGTTTGTAACACTGATGCGCAACATTGCGTAAGTATACTGCAGGGGTCAAACCTTTACTCCTAGTATGATGGTCTTCACTGAGACCAAACCACAAAGAACAGATGAATCAGAAGATCATCAGAATTAGTTCCTGACAAACAATAATGTCAATGAGATTCAAATCAAACACTGATGTTAAGGACAATTATATAAATTAGAGCAGGATAAATAGTAATATTAAATTAGCAGCAAGCTTCTGGGTTATTTAATATACTCAGTGAAATACATAAATTGTGATGTAATATTGTTTCACTGAAATATAATTCTGTCAGCTGGACACAATAAAAAGTTGTTGGTGCTTTGTTAGAAGGGTATAAAACCTGTATTTGGTGATAGTTCAGAGCAGGGAAACATATTTGCATGTTACAGTTGTGAACACATTCACTGAAGATGAAACTTTGCTAAAAACATCCATCACATGTTCATTAGGACAGCTGTTAAGGTGGTACTACCTCATTAGTGGTTTGCTGGCCACTGCAGCTCAGAACATGACATTCAGTCATTGGCCTCATTCCACGTTGGACCATTTCCCAAGTCCCTCACAGGTCATGACAGGACATGTACTGTTGTGTGGTCCACAGACCGACATCAGTTACATCCCCATGTGTTCATGGTCAGGTGATAAAAGCAAATCCAGCCACGTGAGAGGGGCTGACCGTGACTCACACCCTGCGGGGCACTCTTAAGGAACTTTGCTCAGCCCAGAACCGAGCTTGGACACCACTGCTCTAGACAATAACCTAGCCACTGCACTGCTGAAGCAGTTTGATAATGACACATGAACAAAGAGGACATACTATGCTTTCTTCAGTGTTTTAACAGAGAAGCAATGGAAGACCTGATAAAGACTTAGGTTTCAAGTATTAAAAGCGCAAAAATACTATAGGGAACCTATATTTCAATGCAAACTTGATTAAAATGCTGGCAGTGGGAAATGCTGCAAGAAACCTTTCAGAATTGTAACACTCTTGATGTTTGAAGCACTATTCCAGCTACTGATAAGGGCAAACAAATGTAAAGTATGTGTGCTGTATAAACTCAACACTTCCTCTCTCATTTATGGAGCATCGAGCCCTCTTACTGTTCCAAGTTCTGCATTAAGCATGCACTTACAAAGCAGAGCTGCCCATTCACGGCTACACACATTTTGAAACACCTAGAAAAAGGGCAAAGCATTTGCTTCCTTTTTCTGAATGATCGCCCTGGTTAGCAACACTTCGACACCAGCTGCAGCTGTTGTATCTGGTGCAAATGGAAGGCATAAGGTTTCATTTATTGCTCAACAAAAGATGTTCTGTTGTGACTGTGTTTGGGGTCTGTGATACTCCTGCTGCCAAACACCTGCATTTATTCAGACACGTGCAAAAGAATCATATTTTGTGATTCATATTTATGTTGTCAGATACCAACCACAACTAGGTAACTAGTGAAAACTGAGAATTCTGCTTCAACATTGCATTTTAGCCTTCTTCACACATTGTACAGCAAGTCTGAATAACTGAGTAACAAAAAGCAATCCATTTAGCTCAACATTGGGGCAATTCTGCATTAGCAAATATATTGCAGAATGTGTTGTGGGGGAAGTCAGACACTTTATTTAGTTTTGCTTTTTCTTTCATATTTTTCATGTCAGTTCTGACTTGTTTCCTTTTATCTGACTAGTGAGATTTGCCCCTTAGTTCTACTTGAAGTGGTGTATTTTATTTATTTATTTTATGGTCATAGATAACATAACCTATAAATGTATTTTAAGGAGTAAGGCTTCATCAGACTTGTTCTGTTTAGATTTAAGTTATCTTATCAGCTGAAAATCTAACAGAAGAATTTCCAAAGAGCAGTGTTGTGCCCTATACCTAGAGGAGTAGCCAGGTATAACTGCCAGTTTACTGATGATGCCAGAAGTTCTAAAGTAAAAATTTCAGCACTGCCTTCTCAAGGTCTTATATACTAAAACATTTTCTTCAGTTATGGCAACAGAGATTAAGCACAGAAGTGAATCTATATCTTAAGCTATTCTTTCCTGTAAAACTGTTGGAATAGCAGTTATGTTGCAGGTCATCACGTCCTTCAGCTTTTGAAATTCCAGTTGAGCTCTTCCATGGCAGTGACACCAAACATGTCTTTCCTTAAAACATGTAAGACGCATAGCTGAGGTAGAAAAGCTGATGCAATGAACAATTCTTCCGACACATCTTAGTGCAACCTTGGAGCAGGGGTCATAGTTGCAGCATGGTGGCCTACACAGCTGTGTAAGTACCAGCCAGCTGTATTAAAACTGAGAGGCTGAGATTTTCTTCACAGCAAGAAGCCACAGCCAGTTAAACTGATACCACTGAGATTTGTTAAGAGCTACTCCAATTCAATCACTCTTTTTCCACAGCCCGTGAAATTAGAAAATAACATGAACAAGCAATGTAACTAGTTTAGGTTAGCCCCAAAAGAATTCTCTTACAAAGGCATTGGCAGAGCCATTTCATCACTGCCATAAACCACATTTTAGAAGCAACCCCAGGGTTCTTAATCTAGATTTATGACTTGCTGTTACCAACTCCATAAAACTTCTACAATCATTCGAGTGGCTGGATTAAAGTCAATTGTGTGGGAATGAATGCAAGTCTGTCAACTACAATGAATGCATGTCCATCTTGCATTAATCCTGAATTTGACTCAAAATAAGTAATTAGAACTTGAGTCAGGTTATATAGCATATGGTACAGTTCCAGCTGTATTTTGGAAAACTGAATGACTCAGTTATATTCTCTTCTGATTTCTTCCAACTCTTGAAAGTTTTCTTGATCTTCCTCACAGAACCTGAGTTTACACATCCTTTCCAGAGAATCTTCCACATAGGCTGACGGCCATCTTGACTTTACATTGCTATTTTATTTAGAAGACATAGTCCACTACCCAGGAACTCCCCAACAAGCTTGCTCTTAGCAATCCAGACATGTGGTATCTGCTGCCCAAGCTGTATCACAGAGCCTTTCATCTGTGTACATCTATCTCTATTCTGTTACAACAGCTGTTCATGCTGAGATTTGTCTTCTCAAAATGGTTTTATTCTCCACAATAACCTAAATCCCTGGATCAACTAGAATATGTAAGTGGCATACAATAAAATATGCTGGTTTTTAAGCTGAGGCCATACAAAACAGAACATTCCTTGCGAAGAGCAGCGATTGAAAGGATGCAATTTAAGACACTAACTTTCACCTTCAGTGCTGGAATGAGCTGAGGTGACAGCTGTGGGAACATTTGTCTTGCCAAACAACATCACCATGTCCACAATCAGAGGCAACTAGTGGGGAAGCTTCTCAGTTGCAAACTTTTCTGCAGTGTACTCCTTACCACTTGCATCAGGCATATATAATTCTTGGTCTTCCAGTGAGCCAATCTGCTAACATTCCCAGTAAAACGAACAGCCCAGGCACTTACAGAAGGATAGATGGAAGACTAAAGCATTGATCTTAATCCATTTTGTCACTAACTGGCTGGTGTGAAGATTGAAGGGTGTTTTGCAGTAAAGCTGATTATACTTAACACTGATCCTGACAACTACATGAGAGCTATGAGTATATCTTGTAAAGGTGAGTTCCATGAACAATTACAACCATGTTATATTTGAATTTTCAGATTTCTAAGGATCACTGAGAAATATAAAAAGAAATCAAAGACCTTAAAATAACATCATTAGAAATACCATGTTTCCTGACTGAAAGATTAGATATGTGACCAAAACATACAAGTGGTGCTGCCCCTGTGAGGCTTCAAATAAATATAAAATGTGGAGGGAAAATCCACATATATTGGGAAAAAAGGAACATAACTTCTTAAAAAAATATTACTAGCTGCCTGAATGATTTATTATTAATTTTGCATGCACCAAAGTGATCCAAAGTGCATGACAAATTTAATTCATTACCTCATCTGACCTGCCACAAAAGTATTGCTACCTATTACGTACACACAGAAATCACAAATCACCATGACACAAATACTATTAACGATGTGTAACTTTAGGTAGAAGTTTATTCACAGGGGGGTTTGTGCAACATGCAAGCATCTTCCTTGTGTAAGCATTAACAAAATGGCTAATACATTAACACAAACAGTAAATGGGGGAGGTGGGCCATTTGCAGACTCAAGCATGAAAATCAAGGAAGATTTACTAGAAAAAGAAATGAAAAAGGTCCTTGAAGAATAGCTCTTTAGGCAAGTGTCCTGGTTTCAGCTGGGATAGAGTTAATTTTCTTTCTAGTAGCTGGTACAGTGCTATGTTTTTGAGTTCTGTATGAGAAGAATGTTGATAACACACTGATGTTTTCAGTTGTGGCTGAGTAATGTTTAGTCTAAAGTCAAGGATTTTTCAGCTTCTGATGCCCAGCCAGCAAGAAGGCTGGAGGGGCACGAGAAGCTGTGGGGGCACACAGCCAGGACAGCTGACCCGAACTGGCCAAAGGGGTATTCCATATCATGTGACATCATACCCAGTATATAAACTGAGGGGAGTGCAGGTGGGGGAATCACCGCTCGGAGACTAACTGGGCATCGGCTGGCAGGTGGTGAGCAACTGCATTGTGCATCACTTGTATATTCCAATCCTTTTATTATTCCTACTGTCATTTTATTAGTGTTATCATTATCATTATTAGTTTCTTCTTTTCTGTTCTATTAAACCGTTCTCATCTCAACCCACAAGTTTTACTTTTTTTCCCCAATTCTCTCCCCCATCCCACTGGGTGGAGGGGAAGTGAGTGAGCAGCTGCATGGTGCTTAGTTGCTGGCTGGGGTTAAACCATGACAGCAAGATCGTTGAGGTGAAATAACAACCAATCATCACGAAAAGGTAAGAAGGGAACAACTTTATTTCTGAAGATGACAACAGTATCCAGTGCCACTAGACAAAAGCACACAAATGAAACCAGTTCAAAGCCAGCCCTTTCGGAACACTACACTGAACTGGCAACCAGATTGAACTGCTTACTAATTAACAGACTGGGTTGTTGGTTTTTTTCTTTCAAAAGAAAAAACTTCTTACTTCAAGTAACTGTGCACATGCTAACTGGGATTTGGCTTTTATAACAGACCCAGCTGAACTGCTGACATGGCTTGTTGAATCTAGGTGTCAATTCACTTCCCAAGGCCATTATCTCACAGATAGAATGCATAACTAAAAACATGGTGTGTCACACATAGGTGAAACAGGACTATCTGAACAGAATATGGCTTATAAAACTGACACATAGCACTCAAGCATACCAAGACTCTAAACATAGTCTGGTCACTAAACGACATAAGCCTGATGCATGGTAATGTAGTACTGGCTAGAGAAATAACCCCCACCCCAAGCTGTGGAAACGAGGTCTGCAATTGTCTGGCTCAGACTTTATAATCTCACCAAGATAAACCCCTGGTTAGTAAGAGTCACACGCTCACGCAGCTGGAATTCTGGTCCATGCTATTATGTTGCCCATTGTATTAGTAACAGGACATGGGTTGAAGTGCTGAACTTCCAGCAATGAACGTCAGAGTAATTATAGTGCAAGTCAAATGGCTGAGAACAACTAACCAGAGTTGTCAGAACTACAGGAGGAACAGTGCAGTTACAGGGACACAGCTGGAGTATACACATAGCCTCCCAGCTTTGGGTGGGGAAAAAAAAAAAAGAAAGAAAAAAATTTTCATTTTTAAATACAAGTACTTCTTCAGCTCCATTTAGTAACAGTCACTGCATCTCAAGCACTGACAAATTCAAACTATTCTGAACAAAACTGAGGTGAACGTTAAAGTTCAATTCTGTGTCAGATTTCAAAGTGTTCGACCTTAGCAGCTGCCACTGATATGGGAGAGCTGGAACAGAGAAAAATAGCCTCTAAGAAAAGGTTTTATGGGACAAATGCATTAATTTCCATTCAGAAACCAGTGGGGACTAAGTCTTCCATTCACTTTGCCAATAAACTCCCAACTCCTCATGACCTGAGCAAGGAAAGGTGGTAAAACAGCTTGTCTTACTACAGTCCAAGTTAGGGGTGAGAAAGCTATGATCCTCACAGGAAGGACTCATCTCTGGTACAATCTCTGATGCATATCCGAAAGTACTATCAGTCACAAACAATCAGATACAAAATCTTTTGTGAACTTTACAACTACAGGTAAAGATTTTACAGTTTTCTACATTGTCAGTAGCTACTGACTTAAAATCAACTGTCCTTCAAAGCAGTGAACAGTCCAATCTCTGCAAAGAAGCTGGCAATTTCTACCAAGGCACTCAGTTCCTTCTTGTACTATGAACTACAGTTCTCTAAAGTGACCAGAAAGAGAAGAGCTTTCATTCAGTCTACGTACTGCCCAGCTTCCTTAGTCACACAGCCTGTCTAAAACCAATGTATTATTTGCAGAATAATCATTAGGACATGAACTCATCTCAACAACTGAGCAGGGCAGTTAAGATTGCTAACTAGGGCACCTACTTCTAATGACACGAATACACTGATCCAAATATCTCTGGTACAGGAGTGGGAAAAGCAGAGGATTAATAATTGCAACTGAATCCTAACCTCTGTGGCAAGGAGAACATAGGGTATATGGCAGCCAAAAATTGTAGTCTGGGTCCTTGTCCCAGCAACTACAAAATGCCACAGGAATACCCACCTCAAAAATGAAGTTGCTGTGTCTTTTTGTCTGGCTTTCATGTGAGAAAGACATAGCAGTAATATCAAGTTTAACCATCAGATACTGGGAAAAGGGGGTTTACCATTTACTTGAACTGTGTGCAATATGCAGGACAACTACAAACAAGCTCCTGTGGTATCTTCAGTATAAATGCCAAACAAAATAATAAACACCACAAAACCGTAGGAGCTGGGGGTGGAAGAGTTACTCTGCAATGCCCAAAAGAACATGAGGCACTGAATGGGCAACGAGGTCATACTCCTTACACTAGGATGTGCACTGGGGGAAAAAGAAAGAAAAAGTCAGAAAAGCAGCTAGATAAAATCTCAGAAAGCCTGAACAAATTAGAAATGCTTTTGTGTGGCTGAATGAACACTTAGACGAAAGCTGTCCCAGTAGAGCTGCTCCACAGAAACTTTAGCACTGTCTCCTCTCTCAGCCTTGTGACTTTAGGAGATTACACAGCCACAAGAATAATTCCAGAACGTCAGTGCTGCCTCAGCACTATCTTTTGGTTTTTTTAAGAGTTACCCCTTGCACTAAGAACAGTTTCAAATTGCCTGGCACCACCCCCCGGGCTTGATAGAATTCAAGTATCTGCAGAACAACTTTCTGCAATCCTAGACCCAATGTCATCAGCTTTATGTAGTGCAATTTGTCAGGTGGAAACAGAACACTGCAGAAAAAACATAATACAGCTACATATGAAAATGAGTAAAGCTCCTGATGGAGCTCTCTGAAGGAGAAGAATTCTGTATTTGGCTTGTCTGGAGCGTACCATGTACCACAGCAAGACAGAAGCATTTGATTTTCTTCGAGAGATGTTTGCCTGAGCGCTGTGGAAGCCTGACAGCTTTTTATTTTCTGTGTGGCTTGAAGCCTGTTATCAGAGCAAACACAGTCCTGCTCATTTATAAAAGGGGTTTGGAATTCTTTGATGGGTGCCAATACTGGCTATCACGCTTTGGATTTGTTTTCTGCGTGCACTGTAATGCACTAGTATTTTGCTTCAGTTCTGTATAATTCAGTATTTATTTCTTTCTCCCACTGTGTCCTAAAATAACACTTTTTATTCCTAATCCCTAACTGCCATTCTGAGGAAAAAAATATATGGAAAATTATTATGTTGGGAAGATGTATTTAAATCGTTGCCAAAAATGCACAATTTTAAAATAGTAAGAGCAAAAGCAAAGTACTGTGGCTTTTGGCCAGAAGAAATTTTCACTCCAAAAATTTTATTTAATATACACAATAATTTCCCCAAAGAAAGAATGCTTTTCTCGTTTATGGGATGGGATGGATCTTTTCTGAACACTGGCACAAAATTTAAGATTAACTGACATGAAGAATAATTTAATTTCAGTTCTCTTGATTAGGCATCCATTGGCAGCTTCTCCTGAACTATGAAGAATAAACAATTAACTTCAGATGGAAATATGAAATCTAAATTACAGTTGCTAAACCTACGCACAGCAAAGAGAAGATTCTATTATAAGAAGATATATTCAAACTACATACATAGCACCTTTAATTTAGGAGGGTGGGCTCATTAGGAATGGCAGAGATGTGGATAGATTATGAAGTTTAGTATTTCTTTATATTCCTCAAACTTGATCATGACCAACACAAGACTGTACCTTGTTTTCTCTCAAAGTTTATACACAGAAAATCTTAAACAGCTTCTCAACTGTATATGCGTCTCTCCTATAGATACAACTTGCCTCATGTTCCACTGGGCCTGTTTTCCATCCTAAATCTTCCAAAAATTACTCACTCATCTCCTGGAGAGGAGACCAGGAACTGTGCTTGAAACTTCAACAGATAATACGAGTAGCTTGGCAAGTGAGCCTAGAGCCGTGAGAAAATATGACTGGCTTTTTATTTGCAATCTGGAGAGTACAATTCACTTACAGAGTATGGGTCAGTGAGAGACAGATGCCAATACATCAATACACTGATACAAAATACTTGAGACAAAGCAGTCAGTCTGTTAAGTGAAACTACTTGCAAAGCATTTTTTCATTAGCAAACTCTTACTCATTCTTATCCTCAGTATAATTACTGCTTGACATATTGTTTCCCTAAAGTTCAGTTTACTTTTCCACCCACCTGCCCTGACATGGTTGAGCTATAACTGAAAGTGCTAAAAAACCACGCTGAAACACAGCCTTGCTAGATTTTCCTGTTTTAAAGGTTTTACTCAATTGGCAGAACCTAAAGGGAAAGCTTCCTAGACATATTCCCCCCATGTAGCCTCTGGAAACTCCCCCAAAAACTCAGATCAAAGCAAATCACATTTAACTGGACAGATGTGATCTTCCAGAATACCCTGATCTAGCTCATCAAACCACCCAACTCTCCCCCTTGTGAGCACACCATCTTTTTCTCTTTTATAAAGACTACAGTTTAACTATATTCAGATGTACCTGTTTCATCTCAGGAGGCACAGCTGACATTCTCAACTCTCCCAAACCTCCTGCTGCTTTGCTGCATAGTGGTATTACTTCTACAGTCATCACTAGGACAACACAGCTGAGAAAACCTCCCTTACTATAATGAACTGGCCTAGCCCCTCATCACATTTCTTCTTTGTGGGAGACATTAAGCAGTGAATTACCTTGAAAAGTTATTAGTGTAGCTACATCACAAGGTCATCATTCCACATTTGCTGCTTTATCTGCATGGCAGTGTCCAGCTGCAGCCTACATTTCTACAAAAGCTGTTCCAAAAGTATGCTGTTTTCCTTGCTCGGTACATCAAAAGTAGCAATGGTTACGTGGGTACTGCAGAGAATGAGATTTGAAATTATTTTATCTATTAAAAACCTCAATTTATCGATACTGTTAAGGTGGTCCATATTATGCACATAGCAAAAAGTGAAGAAAAAGTTACTTATCGTCTATGTGAGACAGTACTGAAACACTGGATGGTACTCAAACATATGTAAGTATAACCTTAGAAGAAGAAAGAATGGAAACACTCAAGTTAGATTTCCAAATCAGCCATTGTTTTGCTTTATTCAGTTTCTTGAACTTCCACCTCTATGATGAGCAACTTCACTCTGTTTCATAACAAATAAAGGGGTTTTGAAAAGTATTCTTTTCATCTGGTGGAAGCTGCAATACAGAAATCACAGTTTAAATATTTATTTTAAAATACGTGAAGCAGAAGAGCAGGTCCCAGGATTCCCTCCACTTTACTGAGGAAGGCTGTAATCTGCCAGACTAGTCATGCTTTCTCACCCTTTTCCCCATGTAAACTTTGCTTTTTTGTTTTTTAAACACTACAGCTTGTTTCCTGAACAAAATGAAACACACATAGGAAAATGTGCACAAATGAACATCAAGTAAGAAGGGATTAAGCAGATCCAAAGCCCAGAATCAAGAGACAGGTGGGAATCACTGTGCATGTGGGATCTCTGATGAATGACTAAGCATGACTATGGGACACGGAAAGCCACTCTGGTTTTCAGAAGTGGAAGGACCCTGCCTTCTGTCCAGCTCAGTGAGAGCTGCAGACACCAGCATCTCTTTAACGTTGAGCAGAACAGTAGTGCTGAGCACTGGAGAGAAGGAAAACTGTTATGGTTGTGTGCTGGTCTGGCTCTGTAAGGGCTCTCAAACTGTCTGCTTTTTTGCAGGTAACAGAACAAATCTACTTCACCATCACACTGCAAGGAAAGACTCAAGACAGTAAGTATTTTAACAGTCATGTCTACAGCATGCAGAAAAATCACTAAAACTCCATGTCATTAATTCATCAATGGACTTCATATAAATAAGAGCTAATTCCTCAGTTTGTATTAGTTGACTTAAGACTCAGCTTTTAAGTCTTGGCCTTCTTTTGGCTGGGGAGCTGCATGACACACCTCCTGTCCCAAACCACTCTTTCTGCTTAAAAATTAATTAGAATTTTATTCTGAGATCAAGTTCTCACATTTTGAATCCAACTATGCCAGACATGCTTTGAAGATAGGCCTTTAATGGGCTTTATCCCAGACATGCTTTGAAGATACATCACTAATGGGCTTGGGGCTGCTTCCCAATCTTCATTCTTCTAATATTAAGCGACTTAGAATTTTACCACACCAGGATGTCCTTTAACAGTCATTGTTGTGGCAGTGCTCCACGTTTCAGAGCATCCGTTTAACCACAAGCATTGCTCTTGGACAGCTTCAAATATCTTCCATTCATATTCAACAATGACATTTCACTATTGCCTTGCATATGGTCAACTCACATGTAGTTAGAATGTATCATTTCAGCAGGTCACATGGGAAATGGAGTAAACTAAATAAAAATCTGATTGATAAAGAACGAGCCCTAATTAAACCCACTTCTGGTGCATTAAGGGGGAGAAAAGAATTTATAAGATAGACTAGATTTTTTTCCAAAAGCATGTACATAATTTATGAACTCAAGTTCTAATGGAAAGCAGGTGGGACTTGCACTATAAATGGCTCCAGCTCTAGAAAACAGAAATGTTCATTGAACATAGCCTGTCAGTTAACCACAGAAAATTCCTCTTAAAAAGTATAAAATCCAGAAATGTTTAATATTTTTGGCAGAGGATACTTCTAGCACGTTCACTTGCATCATCTTAAATAGCACCCAGAAACAAATGGTAGCAGTATATGCTATGTTCTATAAGATTTCAAACATTCTTGCACTGCTTCTTTTTACTGTAAAAAAGCAAACAGCCCAAGTGAGAATAACTTGGAAAAATGCAGCAATATTGCAGAAATGCTCACATGAAGAGACAGAATCACAGACAGGTTTTCAAACGTGTGTCATGCTGAATATGAAGGAAATACATTGAAACCCACTGTGACCAATATTTTCAAACTTAGAAATTTTGTTTTCAGTACTCCTGGGCACTCAGCTTCCAGCGACTTCAAGGATACCTCTGCCCATCTACCACTTATTTGGTTGTTTGGCAACTTAGCTTGTCTTCCTGTGTCCTGTATTTATTATACAGTGCCCTTGCAGAATTTCACAAGAGCTGGAATGGAGAAAGGCTTCTTCTGGAAAGAGTAAAATATTAGCACTTCAAAACAAACAATAACAATTGACTGTATTTCCAAAAATGTACAAGCTTCCATTTGCTTCCAATTTGCATCTTATTTTGGCTATCATTCGGGAAGGCTATTAGTATTTAAAAAGGGAAATGTGCCAGGAGCTCCTTTTAACATAGTATTCTTAAGCTGGAAGATGATCTGATTAGCCCCAGGGAAGTCATGATTTCACAGCAGGGTATTAATGGAGTTTTCCATTAAAGCAGATACATAAAAACAAAGCAGGTCACAGCTTAACAAAATGAATAGTTTAATTACATTTGTAACTAAAGCACATATTATGACTGACATTTTCTATGTGGATTTTTTCAGCTGCAATAAATGCAATAAACATACTCATTAATTCTCTTTTAGCAAAACCTATTCATGGAAAGCCAGTGGTGTCATCTCCTCAGATGTTTCTTTATTTAATCAAGCTGTTGTTCTTACACCAGCAACTGAATTCTTTGAATTTAGCGAATTGTCCAGCAAGGTAAACTTTTAAAACTTCAGAACTTCTAAATCTTTTGAGTCTCCGCTGCAATTGTGTGTAGGACAAACACAGCTCAAAGAAGAGGAACAACAACACTGAACTACACCTGTTCCTGAGCCTTACCAACATAGAGAAATATTACATATCCACGTATCTACATTCCCCTCTTTTCATTGCTTTCTAAGCTGTCTGAGCTTTCTGTGTATCTCAGCTCAAACAAATAACTTCAGCTGCATTCTTATTGTATTAAGGCCTGGTACAGAAGACTGATTGTTGTTATTATTATTCCTGATCTACTGGAAGGTATCCCTGCCCATGGCTGATCTTTAAGGTCCCTTCCAATCCAAACCATTCTATGATTCTATGATTATGCTGGAAAACCTTACTGTGCTCCTCCACCATTGGATGAGAAGAAAATTAAAAACGAAGTATCGCCTGTCAGTATCTTTAAAATAACTAAAGCTGGAAACTGAGAATTCATCTTAAAAAAGCTAGGAAAATCTTAACTGGATAGCAGCTGATTCAAATTTCTAATCTCCTAAAATGCTGCAAGCAGAAATGGTTAATTTTATATCCCAAACAAATTTGGATTATTCCCTCTAATCCCCATTAAATCACATGAAAGATAATGAAAAACTATTTTGGTTTAACCATTATTAGCAAAAACTTCTGAGAAATCTTATCCTTTAATCTCCACATAACTGAAATATTAAGATGACTGTATCAGCAATGATTTTGCTACACCTGTCAAAAATCATGAGTCTTCCCAGCTTAAATTATGCTGGCCATAGGGAAGCTGTAGCCAGTGTCACCATTAAAGAACGTTTTAATGTTTATCTGAATGCTAGCAAAGTTTCTCCAGCAAGTACAAGCTCATTGGGAATAAAAACCAACATAACAAAACCCAAAACAGAACACATTAGCACACCTTTAAGTCTTGTCTTACACACACTTTAAATTTTAATCTCATTCTACCTAGTTCATCTTATACATTTTCATTTATCATCCCAGCAGAATCAACAATCTTTAAGTCAGCTTCTTAAGAAACCAGTTGTGATGGTCTGTCAAATTATAGCCAATGTCTCAAACATTCATTAAAAAACTTTGGTGGAGAAAACGGCCTCTGCAAAAGCACCAGAGTTGCATAAACAGGAAGATGTGGCTGGAGGAGAGGGCCCCACAGGGATGGGACCGCACTTCTCCAAAGTCACCCTTCCCTATCTTAAGCAACCATGAGAAGTGGCATGACGCACATGCCAAGAAGAAAGGTCAGATAGAAGTCATGCCTACAGGGAGGAAGAAGTAACTCCCCGACAACCCACCGACCCATTTCTAGAGACATGAACTGTGCATGTCAAGACCGACGATTCACTTCTGGAACATTCCTGAGCACACACTGCGCCTGCTCAAATCCCCGTCTATAGGGGTGGACACTCTAGGTATGAAAGAAGGACAGACGAGTTCTCACGAGGCTCTCCGCACCAAACACCCCCATTGGCAGGTCGAATGCTGGATCCAGGACTGGTGATCTTTCTGTCTCTCCATCTCTCTCTCCCCCTCCAAGTAGCCTCTAAAGTTACAGCTAAAATCGTTAAGTAATGCAAGGCCAACCTTGATTTCCCATAAAGTAGCATAACTTAGGCAGATCTAGTTGTGAAAGTGCCATCATTTGTGCAATATTTGTTGCTATAGAAGTCTCCCATTTATGTTTATATACAGACCTCGAGTGCTATTTCACTTTAATCCTCACCCAGGGGATTTGTGAATCTGAGTCACTCCTCACTCCCCACAGGTGGTACATGACACCAATATCCCCATCAGACAAAGTCTAAAAAAAACCCAAACCCACCTGTAACATAAAAGGCAAAATACTTTTTCTTTATCACTAAGTTGATCATCCAACATATCTAATGTTAAGCTATCCAAGATACAGCAGGCTGTTTCAGTAGTATTTCAGAGCATATGGCAGGTAAAATCTGGGAAAAAGTGGCAATAAATATTTGCAAACATTCTTGTGAATTTTATTTTTGCTCAGCCATCTTTATCACAGTATTATTTACATAATAAAAGCAAATTCCTATCTGTAACCAAAAATTAATAATCAGGGCAATAATGCATGTTGAGGACAAATAATTTTTGTCTCAGGTGGAAACAAGTGTAACTTATAAACATGAGAGCATCCAGTCGGTGAAAAACCATGAATAATGTCACGGCATATCACAGAGTTTGAACTGATCTTCCCAAACATAAAGTAACAGCTGTAAATGATGCATAAGCAAATATAATATTTACCTAAAACTGTCGAGAAAAGCTTGAATAAAATATAAGCTAAAAGAAACCTCTCTGTGAAGAAATTATAAACTGTAAATGGAAACAGCTGAAATCTCACAATGTAAAAAGAAGTTTATTTATGCTACATTTTAAATTTAAAAATGCATAGGGCAAGGCTAACTCAGTGTAAATACACACCAGGCAAACACACTGCAGTAGGTTCTGAGGATGCTCAAGATCAGATTAACATAGAGATGCTGTAAATTCATTTTTGTTCTCTCACTAAGCTAAACACTTGAAGTACAACGCATAGCCTGACAAGTTGAGACAGAAACAAGAGAGTCACAACTCAGAAGTACTGTTCTGTAAAATGAGAATTCTGAACTATGTCGTTCAAATGAAAGATACATTTTACACTACTGCATACCAAAAAAACCAAATAAGCACCAAACAAATGTACTGCCTATGTTGAAAGACTAACATGGCTCTTACCCACTACGGTCTTCCCCCCTGGTTTTATTACCATTAGCAATGCTTTAAGTTCCATTGTGAATAAATTCACCAAGGAGCTATCCTCCCTTTGCTGTCTGCGAGAGGCTGCATAGAACCTCCCCCAAAGGGCAAATGTGGATTTCGATTAGGAGAGCCTTTCAACGTTTGTGCTTGGTTGGGATCATCCACAGAAAGAACGGACTGCTGGAGAGATACACCATCCCTCTATCAAATAAAAGGAGGGAAGACTAGCTAGAGAAAACTACTTTTAAAACCACAGAAGGATTCAGAATGCTGTAAAACAATATACACAGAATAAGGAGAAACAAAGCGAAAAAAGGTAGCTGTGCACTTAGTGAGGACTTGTGTTATTTTATAATCATTACTTTGCACCATTCCTCACATAAATCAAGAACAGCTTTGACAGAAATATTTCTTTAAAGTATGAAAATAAGGAGACAAATTCTACTAGTTCTGAGCATTTCTGGATATTTTTCAGAGGAAGTCTTGCTGGAGTGAAGGTCAAATCGTAATTATTACAATATTCTAAAACAAGAAAAATTTAAAGGCCTATGAAAACATGCAGAAATTACATCAGCACATTGTTGTATTTCATTAAGAATTTTCACAAAATAAATACTACATTTTCCAGTCCTCAGAAATGAATGGATGTCGCAAGTTTCACACAAAGAAATTTAAACAAGTATTATCTTCTCTACCTTCACACACAGTGAGAAGGAAGCAAGAATCGCCAGGCACCCAGAGTAGCTAAGTACTATTATCCCCTATAAAAGTAACTGTCAGAATTTGCTTTTATTAACGTTTAGTTTTCTCTATCTACAGGACCTCTGCTTGGCAAAGGCAGGTACAGTGTCTACCATCATCACCACCATCAGTGAAGAAACAAAGACCTAAACCTGTTAAGCTATTCCTCCATGTCTGCACCATAAGCCTGTAGCAACCCCCAAAATAACGCAAGACCATTTGCACAACTTTATGCGTGTGTGTCTCCCAGCCTGGAGTGATTCCAGTTACCAACCTCACACTACAAAGCAGGGGTTGTGGCAGAACTGGACTCAAGACTTCCCCTGAACTCCTTCAATAGAGTTACAAGTCTCACTGGAGTTACTAGGGCCTTGTCATGGCACAGCACTGAGAGCCATGCTTCCGTTACCAACTCACTAGTTTCAGTCATGCTATACCAGGCACACATCATTATCAGATATAGCACTTCATATTTGCTGTTCACTGTTTCTTTTTGGATAGGAAGGGAATGTATTTAACTGGTCAACAAACCAGAAGTCTTTTTTAATTTTAACATGGCATTCCCTGGGGTTCTCCCTATCTCCCTATTCTCCCTATCTCACTGAGCGAGAGAGAATAACAACACACTTCTGGAACGGGCTTGGTGCTTCAGCCAGATTCTCTCTTCTCACTTCCGCCTGAGTCACTCTCTGATCCCTCAGGCTTCTCCACAGCTGGGTGTCAGATTATTTTGGCTGGGAGTTGTACTTGCACAGTTGGTACCACCTGCTGTAAATTCTTCAGCCCTTGTTATCTCTGCAGCAGCTCTTGGCCTTTCAAAAGCTAATTCAGTGAAGAAAGGAAGGGACAGTTTGTGCTTGATGTTTAAACTGCAAATTTGTTTTCCAGAAACTCTTCAGATTGATAGTTTTGGTTATATTTTAAGAACTCACAGCACGACACAATGAACTATCAACTCCTGCTGCTGCTATCATTTAAAGAAGGCCAAACTCTGTGCCGTTAAGTTGGGTGATCATAAATACAGTGTAATACCAAAGACCACAATGGAATTACTTTACCTGTAGGTGACAGAGCTACTCTGGTAAATAAGAGAATAAAAGTACACTGTACCTCTCTATATAGATAAAAACCAAGCTATTAGGCACAAAGAAGACTCTAGTATTTTTCTGTTTATCCCACTACTCACAACAGTCAGCATTTTTAGAGACATTTGGTTTTAGTACTGAGGATGCCATCAGTCAAGTAACTGGGGAGGTAACAGAGATAGTTGTTACAGAAACAGCTGAATTTATATTCTTGTATTTAAACAAGACTTACTTAAACTCACTGTAGCTTCAAGACTTGAACATTCCACAGGAATGAACCGATTTAACATTAACAAGTGCATTCGGATTGCTGCAGTCAGAAGATATGGGTATGGACCCAAACTACTCTGAGATTCTGACACACATTACTGTTAAAAGAAAACCTGAATTTGAGACTAGAGCCAAATTTCACAAGTCAAACCCACTGCTAATCCAAAAATAGATCTGAACAGGTCAAATTTAAAAAAAAGTTCTACTCTCACTTTGCTGTACAGGTAAGCGGACTAATTTTTATTGCTGTGTGGTCTTTTTACAGCATAGTCATTGAACAAAGAGAAGAAAGCTAATTACGTTTTGGATATCTTTAACCTGGAAGGAAAAAATAGCAGTTTTGTGCTACAATGAGAAAACTGACCATTTGTTTTCTGCCTTTCCTTTCCCTTACCTTCTGTCTTGTCCAAGATAAAAGCTTAACCCAAAGCACTGAGACCTGGAGTAGGGGGAGGAAAGTACTTTTAGGTTACATGTATTTTGCTCTTCCTCTCTAGAAAGTAAACAACAACAGAAGCTCATACTTGTTCTCAGTTATGAGTAAGAATAAACTAGGACTTCATGATACAATAACCTGGCATTTAACAGACACAATCTGATCTCCCCAAAAAGATACAGAAAAATGTAATGCCACAGAACCTTATAAGTGGCAAACAGGTAGGATGGAGGAAAGCAAATACTTCATGATTTTTTTTACACACAATTATGTATTCAAAGATCAGAAAGTAGCAGTAGTCATATATACCTACAGTATGATGCATACATACTGCCTGGTTAATGTGTACTTTAATATTCATGTCTTATCGAATAAGTAAATACAAATTCTCAGGGAAAACACACATCATACGGTTTAAGCCAGCCATGTGTTACCAAGATAATTTTGAAAATCTATTTCTGTACTTTGAAACTTGTCCTTCTCTGGAAAATAAGCATTTTTCTACTTCTCATCTCACAGTTTTATGTGCATTTAAGAGACGCCCTACTTCAAAATCTTTCCCTGCCTAGATCAGTGGTGTCTTTAAAACTTCTTAAGGAATTTAATAGGTCTGGAAACTCTTAGTAGGCTACTAAATCCCCCTATAAATCCTGGCAAACTCCCAGACTCCCCATTCTCAGAGGGATACATGGCCTAATTACAAATCCATTAAACACTGTGAGTTCAAGGGTCTGCTTTAACCCTGGAATTATTTGATCTGCCTTACACTAATAGCTTCAGTGAAACAGAGAAGAGTAAAAAACGACAAAGCCAACAGGAAAATAAAGTGAAAACACGATCAGAGAGTAGGCAAACTAAAAACATGAGAAAAGTAAATGGCAATCGAAAAAGACTAAGCAGTAAGGGAAAGAACACTCTGAGATAAAGGGGAAGACTTTCAGCTAAAGGGGAAATAAGAATACTGCTCGCATTGTATAAGCTATCTCTTAGCCAAGTGTAAATAAACCAAGAAAAGATGTTAAAATGTTGATGTCACGCCACTTCTCTAGGTAACAAAGGTATGGGACCAGCTCTGTCTCTGCTGTTCAGCGGGGGCCACAGCCAGTTGCTGCAAGTGGGTAGGTATCACTGTAGAACTCCACCTGGCAGAGGTGTGATGATGCCTTTTAAGCTGAAGGTAGAGCAGGTATTTGCTTTTATTGTATGTGCTTAATTTTTTGTATGCTCAGACATCTGCAACTGTGCTTTATGCAACTAAATACCACAAACAAGCACCTAATTAAATGGCCCGATTTCTCAGGGCAGAAAGACATCCTAGGTCTTGATCTCATTGATAAAGTTACTATAAGTTTTGCCACAGGCTCAAGTGAAGGCATGACAAGTCCTCACTGAGACAATCAGTAGAGATTTATTTTCCCATTTTCAGATTCACACATACAGAAGCTTAGCCCTTTCATATTTTAAGGTAGAAAACCTAATGTAAACCATTAGGAAAAACTATTAGGTTTCTCTCCCAGATCTACTATTCGATGTGACCCAAGAAGGATATTTTGGAACAGAACAACTGTCACTGTGTTGTGACAGTCCAGAGTCAGGGGTTTTTTCCTCCCCATTTTCTATACAGTACTCATGTTATGCAAGCCTTGTACTTTGTCGTTCGGGATTAAGAAAAGACCAAAAAGAGGCATTTAAGTCATGGACTTTGTTCAAATTATCTCATTGTCCAGGGACGTGGAGCCAGCTAATCTGTGACATTGAAACAGAACTTATTTTTCTTGTAGACTACTTGCTTATGTCATTTGGATGGCGAACAGAAACTCTGATCTAGGGTGCAAGCAGCAAGAAAGAACAGAAAAATGTGACTACTGATTTGCCACTATGCCAGGCAAGGTGGTATTACTTACTGTTTTTTTAAGTTGTGGCTGATTGTTTTCCAGTGACCTAGACATCACTTATGAATATTTTTAATATGTCATCCTAAATTTAGACATTTCTTTCCTCTCATTTTGAATACCTTCCAGCCTTAATAATCTTCTTGATTGTAACTGTACTCAACACTCACAGCAAACATGGCCTTTAGTGTTTAGCATGTTTATTAGGCTTGCAGTACGTCAATGGCTCGTTGTTTTAACAGAATATGACAATGAAAAGAATCACACCCTTCGGCATGGTATAACCTGATTAGTGGCTTGACATTTTTCCAACCTACTGAGAAAATGCATACTTCAGGATCTGTTCTTCAAAGAGTTTGTCTCTCCTAATAAAGGCCTCCTCATTTATCAACAACCTAATGTGGTCAATACACAACACAGATGTCCAGTATCTCCACAGAATGCTAACTTATACATAACTCCCACACAGCACTGCTATGCCCTACTATTTATATTTAGTTAATAAATAATTTGTTTGATACTCTGAACAATAATTCAAAGTGGTTTTGGACAGGATGCTTAGATTTGGGCATGTGAGGTAAAGATATAGAAGGTAGGCATATTTTAAATGCAAAAGAAGTCTAATCACTTTAATCCACTGAAATAATTAGTATTTTTTAATCTTGCTTCTTTGCTGTACTTTTAATTTTCACACCAAAATACCTAGGAGGAGATGCTCACCATATAAGTGATTAAGTATTGATGACATTCATTATGAGCCTCTAGAGAAAGCAATGAGGCCCACATTTTCTCAAAGGTGCTGGGGCTCTATGAACTCAGCAGCAGCTGTGGAGCCTACTGAAATATTTGGTCTCCAAACACATCCAGATAGCTATCACATTAGAAGAAAAGTGGACCTTGAAGAGACAACTCATATGAGAGCTCTTCTGAGTGCAAGTTGGCACACTCAGTTCTGAAAGAGCATTTACACTGTATAGCACAGGAGTCATCAGCTTCTCAGGCATGCTATATCCAAGCATCCACATTAGAAGAGCTCATGTAAGACTTCACATAGTATCACTCAAAATTTCTAACACCAAGCGCAAAGCTAATTATTGCACAGTAACTCCAGACAATTCTTAGAATCTGTCCTGTTACTACGAAAAAAACTAGTCCATCTTTCTCAAGTACCATGGCTAAGTTCACCTATCAGCGCATTTAACTACAGCTTTATACCTTGGTTCTGAAACAGAACTGTTTCAGCCAGTGCCAAGCCAGTACTTGGGTAAGTTATTCTGTGACCACAGTCATGACAACAGGGATGCTTTGGCAGGCACATACCTTTGTGAAGCCTTATCAGGGCTTGAAGAGAGGACTTTGGGTGGACAGCAATACTTCCAGAACTTCCATGCAAGTCATGCCACCTTCCTGGCACTGTGGCTGAAGCCTGTCTCACCATCCAGGGAAAGAGGCATATTTTGTCTAGAGCAAGTCACCTATGCCATCTGGAGGCTGCTCCAGATCTGGGGCTAGGTGGCAAGGCATTTGACAAGTCAGGTGACAGTACACAGCTGCTTGACTTTTGTCATCTCTTTCTCCCTTCCATTCCTAACTAAGTCTCTGGGTGCTCTTTAATGGAATGGATCACCTCAGAGACCCTCTTTTTTCCACAGAAGTTCAGAAAACCATGACTTTTAATCTACACTTGATTAATGCTACCATGACCTCCACAGAACTTCTAGATTCTATCTTAAATGTCTGAACTATTAACAGTAAGAACTGAAATTTGCAATGACTGGTTACTGCGTTACCACATGATACCTATTGTACCCTGGCTCACATGACAGAGAAGTCAGAAACACAAAAGAGAGACAGGACAAGCACTCTGATGGACACAGAGCCAGTTTTACTCCTTGCATTAGTGTTTATACCAACACCAGTGCCTCTGGGGACTAAGCAACACACTCCGTTTGAACCTTGGAGGAATCCAAAAGAGCCCTCTGGTTTGTATTTCAGTAGAAGTAATTATTTCCACAAATCTGCTCAAATTCATGTACCCTCCATCAACAACAGGACAGGGCCTTTCATAAGCTCACTCCATGGCTTCCAGTCTGAAGTTCTCTGCAGAGCTGAGTAAGGCTGGTCAAATAACAATTCCTGGACAACCAAGTCATCTGTAAACTATCGAATGGATCCAAAAACCCGTGCTCCTTTATTCCTTGGTAACTTTAAGTATCTTGTACAGACACACCAGGCATTACAATTCAGGTTCAAACAGTGCTGCAGTCCAACATATTCTTAGCCTTTATCTCATTATTTAGCAGGATCTAGCTGCTATCATTTGGCCAGGAGAAATACAGAAGCAAGCACATGCTTTACAAGTTCCTAATTCAAAATATTCCCTGCATTCGTGGTCCCCATGTATCTCCCTGCCCACGGTTCACTCTTTGGTCAGTACTGCTACTGACTACTCTGGCACTTCCTGTACGAAAGCAACCCCAAAACACATCCTACATTATCATCTGACCGCCGCCACATGCACAGTCCCCTTTCCTGGCATATCGCTCTACTTCCCAACCACAAGGCTCTCTGGCAATGTCAAGCTCTGCAATAAAGGCAAATAGGAAATTACTAGCCCCAAGGCCTAAGAATAACAAAGAGGATGACATGCTAACAAAACACAAGTAAAGTTTAGGCTTTTGAGGCAATATAAGCAGCTGTCTTCTCCAGAAGAGGAATATGTACATTTAAATGTGAACTACGTCATCAGGAAAAAGCACAAATAGACAAGTACGGTCGACGGTCTTGCTAACAGCAGCAACGCCACGACGACTACTAGCGATTATTACTGAGGCAGCACCCGCCACAGCCCTACAGGAGCTCACACCAAAGGCTCCCTGAGGCGGCGGCAGGGCCCCGCCGGGCCGCCGTTCCGCTGAGGGATGAGCCGCGGGCGCCCAACCCCGCCCCCTCACCGGAGCCCCGAGTCGCACCGGAACAGGAGCACTCCTCCGAAGGGGCAGAAATCACCACAGACGAAACCGTTACCGTGTTCGCTGCGGGCGCCCGGCCCCCTCCTCGGCTGCACAAAGCCCGCCTCAACCGCCGCCTCAGCCGCGCCGCCCGCGCGCCCCCTGGCGGCCCCGCCCGCCCCGCGCTTTCTAGAAGGTTCTGCGCTGAGGCGGGCGGTGGCTTCTCCTCATGGGAGCGGAGCCGCAGCCCGCTTGTTCTCGGTGGGTACGCGGCTGGGCGGTCAGCTGGACGGCAGAATTACACGGTTCCTCACCCAGGAGGCTGAGCCGCTAGCTCTGATGTGAGAACCGCTCCTTGTGGTGGTGTGCAAGCGGGTGAGTGCGGGCCCATGGCCGCCTGAGGCGAGGCCCTGGGGAGCACAGCCCCTGCCCCGGGCGGGGCTAACGGGGCAGGGGCTTCGCCTGCGGGGCAGCCGTGCTTCAGAGCCCAAGTGCGAACAGCTGCTTGGAAACACGGCGTGAGTTGTTGACTCCTTACATTTTGTGTGTCCCTAGTAGTTTCTGTTCCAGTTGTTGCTGGAGTAAAGGCCTCTCTGTGCTTGTGCTCATTTTTGGCAACACTGTGGTTTTAAAGTTAACTGGGAAAGTGTGACTAAGATTTGCATAGTCATATCTGCAACCGTCCAGGAAACCTTGACTTTAATTCATCCGAATTCTGTTTCTTACCTCTTGCTTCTGTGTTTACATTATTGTCAACTTTTATGCTGTCTGCATATGTTACATGCAGTTTTACCTCACTTCAATTTTTACCCGTTTCTTCCACAAAACCCACGCACTATTTTCCCAATAATGCTTACAACTATGATTGCCAGTATGGCTGCAGAGAAATTCAGGACCCCAAAAAGTCTGTTAGCCTGCGTTAGCTGAAGCATTGTGTGTGGCTTTTAGGCAATCTCAAAAACAGCCACACAACAAAACAAAACAAAAAAAGGCAGCTTTTCAGCCAAGCATTTTATCAGGCTTGCAAACACCTGCAAATCAGTTACACTATGAAGCCTGTAGACTAACAAAGACAAAGCTTTGTAATACAATGCAATTAGACCTGAATAATTTAGGCACTGAAGCAAATATTTTTGAGACTTAGGCTGTTTACTTTCCTGAATGAGAAATTACCCAGACTTGGATTCATTGTAAACCTACTGAGGAAAAAAACCCACAAAACTACCCAGACTTGGATTCATTATAAACCTACTGAGAAAAAAAACAAAACAACAAAACTACCCAGACTTGGATTCATTATAAACCTACTGAGAAGAAAAAAAAAAAACAAACAGCAAACAACAAATGAGTAAATACTCAGTGTGTTAGACTTTAGCATTTAAATTCTCTCACAATCCAACTGCACTGAACATGCACGGGGCCAAGGAGGGAAGGCAGGAGATTTTTCATTTTCTTCTTCTGCCTGTAATACAGGACTTGAAAGGGAGAAAGATCACCAGGATTAAGATGGGTGGTCAAAAATCACACAGGCAGCATTAATGTTGGCAGCTGTTTGTTTCTTGAAGGTTGACTTTGTTACTTTGGGAAAGTGAGCTTTCCCAAAAGGAAATACAAGAAGTATCATCGACTTGTTTCATAGTAATGTAAATTAGTCCTAATTTCCTAAATGTCATCCAGAGGTCACATTGAGAATAAGGTCTTACTGTTGTCAGTTTGGACCAACTGGAGAAAACAATATTGAATGGGTTATTGGCTTCTCTTCACTTGATGAAGAATTCAAGTTGAGCTATTGTGACGTAGTATGTTTTTCTGATGGCTGGACAGTGCAACTTCTTTTATGTGTTGTTATGAACTACCTGCAGGCACAGTTTCTGGAGGACCATGCTTCCCTAGTCACTGATTTTTAAGCGAGTACTGATATCTCCTCTCAAATTAGTATTGAGCAGAAACCTTTATTTTTCAAGGACACTGATTTAATGCCAGTGTGGTCTTTCAATTAACTCTTTTTTCATTATCTGAGACTCTAAATCATATGCTGAGTTTTATTTCATTCTGTAGATTTACCATGTATTTGTTTCAACCTGGTGGTTCTCCATCAGAAGTCCAGAGCATTGTCAACAGTAGTGCCGCATCCCATTGAACTTACCCCTAAAGGATGAACCCGCAAACCCTTAATCCTGCTGTCTTTATCACTGAAAGCAGTTAAGATTACTTGAGTGTAAGACAACTCGGGAAGGTTATAAGGACAAACTATTTATTCTGATCTCTAAATGTGAGGATTTCATTATTTTTTTTCAATTCTGGGGTGAACTTTCTGTTGGTTTGCTTTTTTGTTTCTTAGCTTTGTGAAATGACAGTACTAGAAAGATGAAGGTGAGTAAGAGGAAAGCAAATAGTGTTTGACAGGAATCAGTAAAAGCTGTAATCTGCTCTTTGGTTCATCTTGGCATTGGGTGTACACACCTTAGCAATGTGTAGGGCATTTCCATTAATAGAATGAAGCAATAGGTCTCTTATTATCCCTAAAAAGACAGGGCATAAGAATAACCAAATAACTGTCGATCTCATCTAGGAAATTGTAGAAGTTGTTCCTATGTGGAGCTTGAAGGTCAGTGAAAGAAGGAACTTCATGTGTATGCCACCTACTGAAAGCCCTCTGTTCAGCTGAGGCGTGCTGGGGTGGGTGGCAGGAGGAGGGCAGTGACGGGCCCCCGTCACACCCTGCCCGTGGGCTGAGGAAGCAGCGGGCAGCAGGAGAGCCGTCCTGCGGCAGTGGCAGGGCTGTGCTGACTGAAGAGTGTTTCAGCTATAGCATAGGCCCAATACAGTCAGTGTATTGTCTCCTACTACAAACCTGGCTTCTCCAATTGTCTGCAGGAGCATCGATAATGGGTCTTAGCTTATTGTTAGGCAGGATATTACACTGTTGACTTGATGGGAGTTTTCCCTAAGTAAGGCCCAAACAGGAATCTCAGCATTTGACTCACAGATCACACCTCTTGCAGCCTGCATATATACAAATGTCTGATCCCTCTTTCCAAGCACAAGGTTCTGCAAAAGTGGGAACTCTCACACTGTCTGTCAGGCATGTTAGTCCTCTTTGGTCTATTTACAGATTTCCAGTCAAGTTTCTCCCTTTTCTCTCTGTTTGTGGTGAATTAGGCAGCTACGCTTTTTTGGTTCACCTAAAATTTTTTAAACAAGTCCTTTTTTGCCATTTTGGTTCAGTCTGTTCACACGCATCACCCTCTGGTTTTCAAGCTTTGTTGTAGTCAAGGCTGTACCATAGGCATCTAGTTACATACGTTTTTGCTGACTCCTCTATTCTCCTGTTGCTTGGTGAGATTTTCTGTTGTTCGTGTCGAGGTGTCTTTGAGGCACCAGGTAATGTCAGGACTGACCTGCAGGAGCAGATGGCTTGTTCTGGTAAGCGGAATGGAACTCTGCAAGAATTAACGCAGGAAAGGTTGAAAGCGAGATATTTATATTAATTTGAATGCTTATTCTGGAAAGGATATAATCAGTGTTTACCCCACTCCTGCCTGTAAGAAATGCAGTATTTTTGTTCTCTAGACTTTTTGAAATGTTTTTCTTGCCTATTTTTGGTACTTCTATTGCCTTTTCTCTTGAGTGAATAAAGCCTTATTCATTCTTGTTCCTTCTTCAGATGTTAATTTTGCGAAAGTGCTTCATTTTTACAGCTAATGCTCAGTTAATGCCTTATCAGCCTCCCCTCTTCATTGCATCTGCTCTGCGTGCGGATCATTTGCTGTGCAGTTCCATAAAGAAGTCAGTATTCAGTTTCCACCTTTCTTGGAGAGGAGGAAGGTTGCCCCTCTCAAGCAGCAGACATTTTAGTGTGTGTAGCGGGTAATAAAAGATTTCGGAAATTTCAGCTGCCATTTCTGCCTTGGTGGTAAGAAAGGTGCTTTTAGGAAGGCAGCAGAAGTGAGCGTGATACCTGGTTTGAGTGAGAGGAATGACAGCAACTCGTATTGCTCCTTCTGATGTTTGCAGATTTATTAGTAAAAATGAACTTTGATAAAAATGGAACTTAGTAATAATGAAGCAAGTATCTTTTGATACTTGGTTGGCAGGGAAATCTTACGACAGAGCTTGGAGCTGCCTCTCTGTGCAAGAAGTCACAGCTGTCTCCCTCCTGAGAAGAAATCACTCGGGAATGAGGATACAAGATCTCGCAGAGCATATGTGACTGCATTAATTTGACAAAGGCAACGAGTCCGCACGGAAACGGGCACCAAGCACTGCAGGCATGCAGCCGCTAGCCTTCCCTGTGCATCAGCTCTCTCCTTCTCTTGAACTGACTGGGGAGAAATGAAGAACCGGAGAAGGCAGGCAGGTGCGGGCTGCTCTCGCACTCCAGCTCAGCTGCCGCTTTGCGGACGGCCTCGCTGCCTTCCACCCTCCTCCGCGGCAGGCAGAGGTGGCCTCCCGAGCCCGCGGTCCCGAGTCGGGAATGGGGCAGCTCCATCGGACATAACGCTCATCTGCACCGCCTGTCTCCAGGCGGCAGCTCCTTCTCTCTCCTCTACCTAAGCGCTCGGGGAAGCTTTGCGAGGTGAAGAGCCTGGTTAGTCGCTGTCGGGGCGGGGGGTGGGGTGGCTGGGGGGGCGGCTTGCTTGTTTGTTTGTTTCCTGCCCCATCACGTTTTTATGATCGCAAAGAGGAAGAAGCCTTCAGGTCACCCGGAGAACTGCTCGTCCGGCAGCCCGCAGACAAGGGCTCCTTTGATTGCCAGCAGCTTGGCTCTGCGGCGGCAGCGCCGAGCAGCCGGCGCGGGGAGCGGGGAGCGCCCCGGGCTTTGATGTCCCGGCGATGCCGGCGCCCCGCGCCCCTGCCGCTGCCCGCGGGCGGGCCGGGCGCTGAGCCCCGCCGGCGGCCGCCCGGCGCCCCGCCAGCCTAGCCTGCGCGCCGCATTCCCCCGGGACCTGCGGGCGCTGCCCCCCGCCGGCTCGGGGCGCCCCGCGCCCGCCTCCGCCCGGCGCCGGTCGGGGATGCGTGCGGCGGCCCCGGGGCCGGACCCCCTCCGAGCGCCAGCCGGTGAGTACGGGGTCGGGGGGGTGGGGGGGGGGGAAGTGCCGACGGGAGCGCGGCGGGCAGACAGCGGCGTGGACGGGCGGACGGGTCCCCGCGCCCCTTCCCCGTCCCGGCGGGGATTTCTGCCCCGTCCGCGCGTTACGAGCGTGCTGCGGCAGCTTCGGTCGCGGGGCGGCGTGCCGGCGGGGCGGGCCGGGCTCGGCGGCGGGGCGCGCCCCCTCCAGCAGCGCCCCGAGCCCGCGGGACGCCTCGGCAGCCCGCGCCGTGCACGGCGGGGCCGAAGCACCCGACTCTGGCGCCCGGCGCGGCCCGGCCGGCCGCTGCCGCCGCGGCGGCCGCTGCCCCGCTGCCCCGCGGCGGCCCCGGCCCGGCGGCCCCTCCCCGCCCAGGGCGGCCCCGGCCCGCGGCGCCACCCGGCGGCGCGAGAGCCTGCGCTCGGGGCCGGGCTTATAAGCGGCAGCGAGCCCAACGCCGGTCGGGCTTCGCGCCGGCCCCGCCGTGCGGCCGGTACGGCTGCTTTCTGCCAGCCCCGCGGATGGGGCTGACCGGCGGCGTGGCCCGTGGTGCGTCCTAGCCGTCCCTACCGGTTGCGTCTCGCTTTTACCGCGCCTGGGGGTAGCTCGTCTGCACGGTACCTGCTACGCAAGTTATTAAAAAAAAAAATATTAAAAGTATTCTTGTGACGTGCTACGTTTTCTGTAGAGGCTAAACTGAGAACCAAGTAAGGCACAAGTCGATTTTTAATGTGCGCATCCCGAAAAGAAAAGCTAATGCATTAACTCTCTTTGCCACCTAGACCAGGATCGGTCAAAGTCATTTCAGCTCTCTGTTGTATCTAAGCATTAGCAGGCAGAGTAGAGGACATCACGGAAGCGGTAAGAGACATGTAGGAAAACCGTAATACCTAGGCGTATATCTGCTTAAATTATACTTATACTTTTGCTGTGCTTGCAGTTAGCACATAAAGAAGCTTTCACCTGGTGTTCCTTAATGCAGATGGCATAAGTTCTCTAAATAACTAGAAGTAAAAATTAGTCAGTGGGATGCCTTTAAACAAGAGGAACACTCCTGGAGGAACAGAAAGATTAGCTCACTTGGAAAAACTTAGCTGACTGTAAGGAACATATTTGCACATGAAAGGTACAGTGTTTCTTGCTGCACTGATGAACTGTGTTTTCAGTGCTCTAAAGACACCATCAAAGTCAGAAAATAAGCATCATTTCTTAAATTAGACTCCAGCTATTCAGAGGATTCTGGGACTGGTCAGTATTTAGTCAAGAAGGGTATAATTGTTAATTTGCTTTTCTATTACCTATGCATTTATAGCTCACAGTTAATGCAGGGCAAATTTCTCTACGTAGCTTGCTCTTTTACGTGGTTCAGTGGGATTTCAGTCCTGTGCCTCAGAAACCACTTGCTGATTTGACCAGAAACCTACTCTTCAGAGAAAAATAGCGGCTCATGAGGGAAATGAAGGCAGTTGTAATGGTCCCTATGGGTTTGGAAAGACAGAGGCTGGGCAGACCTTGCAGGATTCCAGCTTCCTGAGCCATAGAAGACCTGTGATTCTGACACTGCCAGTCACTTCATGCATCTTGATGTCCAGGGCGTCGTGACAAAAGGGGAGATGAGACACACTGAAATAAAACGTTCTCTCATTAACTTAGAGAAACAGCATTAGTGTGGTAGTATCCAAGGATCCACTGAGACAGGTATTGTGTAAACACGTGGAACACAAAATCTCTGTTTACTTAGGTCCATAATACCGAGTTATTTGACACCTTTATGAATAAACAGACACTTCAGTGACATGTTTTTGCAGTGGAGGAGCTTGTATTCTAGGTGAGGTAGACATCAAAGAGAGGAAGAGATTATTGGGAACAAAGGAACACCTATCAGGCAGAAACAGAAGGTCCAGAGGAAAAGCAAAGACTGGATATCTGAAAGATTGCAGCAGCTTGAGGAGACAAAGATCAATACAAGCCAGTAATACAGTTAAAACTAAAATAATTAAGTTCAAGTCTTAGACTTGAATGGATGCAGAAACTGGGAAGGGTTCCCTTACTGCTGTTACACCAACTTACAGAGTGGGGAAAAAAGGGTGTGATGAATACAAGAGGACTTGAATGCCCTGACCTGCACCACTGGTTGACCTTCTTATGAGGTGTCTGGTGAATGAAGGTGTTTCCATTATTTATCCCAGTGGAACTCTCATATTCTTCCTCATTGAATGGAAAGGGGTGTACTTTATCTGTGGATGTAAAGATCCCCAGGAAATGCTGTTAATAGAAATTGTTGAGTTTTCATTTTGAAATACTGAGAAATACGTTGCTCTATATATAGGAATTTGAATCCCTGTCAGGAGAGGAAAGTCTGGCCGTAAATAAATGGGAGCAGATGAAGAGAGCAAAGAACTGTAAAACAGTAGTACTGCAAAAGGTGGCCAAGTTATCTCTAAAAAGCGACAGAAATACAGTCTTAAGATCTACTATTGTCTACACATTTCATGAGTGAGCATGACTCCATTCACGCTCCCACCAGTTTTGTGTGTATGTGTTGTAGTTACTTCTAATTTACAGTGTTCTAACCTCAAAAGAGAGACTTGGTCGCACTTCTTTAAAAATTACTGTCAAGACTCACTATCTTCAGTGTGAATTTGACAGGCTCCCAGCAGAGCCTGAATTTTTTTGTTTTTCTTCTATTTTTAGAGACAGCTGTAAAGCTGTAGTCAGGAACTGCTTACATCACATTTGAAGAAATGACAGCAAAGCACAATGGCATATTTTGACCTTTGGCATTAGATAAGTAATGGGCAGATTAAGTTAATTTTTATTCAAGTAGGGAGACTTGCTTTTTGCTTGCTCGTGAATTCCTGTACCATCATACAAGGTTAAACCACACAGGTACGTTGTAAAAAGAGGGTTTGGTTTATTAGCCTCCCTTTTCTATTTGGTGGCCTCTTCACATGAAGGAAGACCAGTCTTCTGTTCTCCTTAAATGACGAATAGCGCATAGTATGTACCTCTGTGTGTGTGTGCGCGAGAGAGAGAGAGAGGAGGAGAGAATTTTTAATTTCATGATTGACATTCTAGTAGTGTTACAAATTATTTGAAAACTCACCTAGAAAACATCTTTGTTAGTGTGCAGTTGAGGAGTCAGTTTCAAGACCTGTGGCTCAGTATAAGTCCACCAGTGCATTTTCCCTTTGCCTTTTCAGACGCTGGGTTATGGGCAAGTCAGAAAGCCAGATGGATATAACTGAAATGAATGCTCCAAAACCAAAGAAGAAACTGCGATGGAGTGGCCTGGAAATAGGGCTAGCTGTTGTAGTGATTCTGCTAGCTATTGTAGCGATCACAATGATCGTTCTGTATGCAACATATGACGGTAAGTGCACTTAAACTGTCTGTGAATGTACAAATAAATATGAATATAAAAGTGTTTTAAGAAATTAAGAAAAAATGCTTTACTAAAGGGAATCCAGTTGTTAGTATATAGTAAAAAAAATTGAAGTTGCACTACATTAAAATGTTGTATTATAAAAGACTGTGTTGCATGGTATATATAGCTGCACTACATAAAACATTAAGAAAATAAAATGAGGTCAGCTCAGAATTATTTGCTCAATAATAGAAAATTGTACCTTACCCAGTGTGTAAAATTAGATAATTAATAGCTGCTACATCATAACCATATTTCATATGTATGTCACTAGACAGTATGACACAATTATCTGAAATATAAAGCTGCATCCACACTTATTGCTGGATACTGCCACAAAACTGCTTTATTCCAAAAGGGGCTCTATAAATTCATTTGTTCATGCAAAGTTGTGGTAAACACAAAACATTTGCTTGTTCTGACTTAGCAATACTTCTGTTTGTAATTAATACTTCAGTAAGCAAAAAACCTCTACAAAATACAAGACTGCTGAAGAAAACCAAACTATAGTGCTTCCTCCATATTCCTGAATATATATGAAAATCCTATTTTTTCCTTTTACAATCTGTTGCAGCAAGGGCTCTTAGTAAGTGTAGTCATACTAAGAGGTTTTGTGATTCAGCAGCCATACAAAAATATTTGAAAATAATTCCATTCAGGGCTAAATACGCTGATAATTTTTTGGAAAAGATAATACAGAGAAGTTAAAATTTCCATTTGGGGTAAAACTAGAATGTTCCCTTAGATTGGAAATGAAATGCTTTGGTTCATTTTAAAGGACGTAATAATTTTGTTTAAAGTTTTTGTTATAGTCTAGTTCAAATATGGAATGGAAGAATGCCATTCTGAAATGAAAAATAAAAAATATTTTGTTTCTAAAGTCTCAAAAGGAAACATTTTCATGTTCCTGAACCTTGTATTTTGTTTAGAAGACTTCAGAGTGAATGTCTCAGAATTTTCAGTTAATTCCTCCAAAACCTTTTTGTCACTGAAGGGTATTGCTAAATTCAAACTGACTTTGCAGCTGCCTTCAGTCCTTGTGCTATTTTTCAGTAAATTTCTTCTTTGTTATAAATATATTTTGCC
Source organism: Astur gentilis (assembly GCF_929443795.1). Classification (NCBI taxonomy): domain Eukaryota; kingdom Metazoa; phylum Chordata; class Aves; order Accipitriformes; family Accipitridae; genus Astur; species Astur gentilis. The sequence goes on along the minus strand of NC_064885.1, from coordinate 43,554,746 downwards.
CACCTTTAATTGATTGATAGAACATTTTTCTCTGACGACTACAAAAATTCCACATGATGAGTGACTAGCACTGAAAGACCCTAAAGGGATGAACATGATGATATTTTTTAGAGCCTGATCTTATAAATATTCACTTGCCGAGTGTGAGGTGTCCATTCATCTTTATGTTACTGTATACTGCAATTAAATGCAATTCTAAAGTGACTGTCAATGAAAATAATATTTACAATAGGTTTTAGATATATTCAATAAAGAATTAAGAATATGACTGTATTCTCTTTTAGATGGGGTTTGCAAGTCATCAGACTGTATAAAATCAGGTAAGAATGAAAATACATTCCTTTTAAATTAATTTTTATATTTTTCAACAAAATTACCACCTTGTAGTGTTCCCATCTAACTGCAGACAAGTATGGCACAATGAGGCCTGGGATCTGCTAACCCAAATAATTTTCTTAGCATATTTCTTCTACAAATGTAAAATCTTGTGATGTGATGTGATATTGTTGGATCTTAAAAAGTCATCAGGGTCTGGCTAGTTTAAGACTTAGAAACAGACTCTCCAAAGAATGCCTCCAACTTCAGAAATGCTTTAAGTCAATCACAAGATGGCTCTTCCCCACACCTACCTCCAAGTCAGAATTCAAAGCAGAGGCTCTGTCTCTGAGGAAGGTACATAAAAATAGTCTTGATCACTGATAGCCATGTTTGAGGAGATGCAATATTAATCATGTCAAAAAAATTTCCAAATTTTATAGTCTGACAGGCTAACTTCATTCTTTAGTAACAAATGCATAAAAAAATACTTAGGTGACATCCTGGTCTGAACTCTACTAGAAAGCTACTAAAATGCATCAGAGAAATGCTGAGTTCCATACTACATATCCTCTTGTACTAGGTCAAGTGGTAGTTATCAATGCTCTCCCTTTCCCCTCACCTGTAGTTCTCTTATCCTTTCTGTTTTCTCCTCCAAATCAATGAATGCTGGTTTTCCTTTTTTGCCTAATTTACTTCTAAATGTCCCCATTCTCTTTATAACACTTCCTCCACCCCATTAATACAGACTGATCCTAGGCTCAGAAGCAGCCTCTCTCTCTCATTCCTCAAAAGAAAGAAGCATTTAGCTGCCTGTGCCAACATATGTTTCAAAGGACCTCTATGCCAGCTGTGCCCTGCTTTCTCCTTTCATGTCATTTTCCATGGTCAAACAGTTGACAGTTCTTCATGCCCTTGCAGCAAGTCTTTTCCAAGTCAGGAGGAGAGCCCTACATTGCCAATGTATAATCAACCTTGTTATATCTATATAGCCCTATAACAGGACTCTTTTGATTATGTGGGGTTTTGGGAAGCTTCCGAAGCTGGGACCCCTGAAATCACTCTCTTCATATTACTTTTTGGCAGGCGTTCCTCTTTCGCTTTTTCCACCCCTGTAGTATAACTTGGCCACACAGTTCAAAAAGGCTGTGGCCCAGTCACAGAGTGTGGAAAGAAATCTAAAGCGGAAGCTTAGAACATGGATCATTTCCCAGCACCCACACTGTGACCTCTCAGCTTACCAAACAAACATCTGGCATTTTGTTCAACCTTGGTAACCTCCTATTGAAAAGCATCATAGACACCCTGATAGCTATGTGTTATCTTCATGTCAAGTGGAACTCATAACTTGTACATAAATTCTGTATGCCATGACTGGCCTCTCTGGAAGTTGAGAGAAAAGACAGCCCTAAGAGAAGACAGAGACCTGGTATGTCAGTAGGAGAAACAGGAAGGGTGGTGAGGAGTAGTAAAGGATTTGACAGTCAACATGCAAGAAAAATGTATGTGCTTGCAAGCAAAAGTGTATATAAGTTAAGTACAGTTGTTAGGAAATCTGACGTACACAGCACCCCATGGGAGGCTTCCAAAAGGTTTTGATTCATAGGCCCCATTTAGACTTGCAGACATGCCAGAAACAGCGTAGAAAGGTCGTTATATTCGTTTCCTTACTTCTGTGGGACTACTCATTTTAGGTCACATTTTAGACAGTAGCCAAAGTCCAACATCTCTGAAGATGCTCGGTTTTGGCTAAATACTTATGGATATCTGTTAAAAAAGTTCAGATAAGACTACATAATGATGAGTGAACTCAAAAAGGAAAAGCAGTAGAAGGTTTGGAGAAATAAGTCGCAATGTAAACTGAAGATCTAGCAAGAAGTGGCTAAATGAATTAAGCAGAACAGTTTTACTCTTTTATGCTTCTGTTAAAAGATTTAACAGCATGCAGATATTTAAGGGGATAAATAAACATTCTTACTGAATGTAAGATTCTCAATACAGAAGTAAAATTGTGAAAGGATTACAGTAAGGACACTGATAAGGAAAAATGGCAGGCTTACAAAATTACATAAGAGGGTGAAGAAGGAGCATTTTTTAAATATAAATTTCCTCAATTCAACAGAGATAATAATAAAATATAAAATGAGAAAAAAGGGTAGGTAGACTAAAACTTGCCCAAAATAGAAATGTACGGTGTGGTTCTAATGTCATAATCTCTTTTCATTTTTCATTAAATACAGCTTTATTGTATTCACACATTTATCTCATTTACTATCAACTGCCCCGTATTCTACAAATTGTCTAGTTCAAACATTGAAAGAATAACTCCTAAAGAAATAGTGAGAATTCAGTCTCAAAACATGTAAAATGCCAGGGTAGTGCTATAAATGTATTCTATGAAAGTTTTTTTTACTGGCAGGAAAATCATCTAATTGACATCATAGAGGTTTTCTTTAATCCATATTCTGCTGTCCATAGGACATGGAAACTGATCCACTGCATACAGGGGGAGTGCTCTTGTGAGTAACTACTACTACATGTGCAAGAACTGCACACTCCAGCCTGGAACCCATAAAATTTACAACTGGGTGAAAGACAGCTTTTGTATTTTACTAGGTGTTAATACTTGGTGTTTACTTACTATACTGTAAGAGTCCAGGGAGGCAACCAGTGTATCTGATTAAATTACAATCTTTATAATTAAGTTTTAGCTGTGGGGCTATACCTCAGGTAAGATCTAAACAGATGCAAAAGCAGTGATGTCAAACTAGAACCCTTACTTCAGACCATGTTATGATCTGTAGCATTAGTATGTGTTTCTGCCTAGCAAGGGTCAACTACCAGAAGCAGCTAAAAATCTGCACAGTCTATTAGACTGTTGTAGCAATGAAATCTTAGTATGCAGGAAGCAGTTAGGATCAGGGAGCCCCACATGAAGTTTGGATGTGCTAGCTGTTACAGAACTGTCAGTTCCAAATGATGCATCTGTCTGTAACTGATTTAGAATGGATAGCTCTAAGCAATGTTGGGAATGACCAGCTTGAATTTAAAATTGTTATTTATTAACTGAGCTAGGATTTCCATGTCCCACCATGGTATGATGCATTTAATGTAGAAATTGCTATAGAAGTGTTGGGCCTTCTCCACACATGCATGGCCATTAAATGGAATATAGTCAGATTATGAAAAGGGGAGGGAAGTGTTGGTAAGGATGTAATCACCTAGAAAACTTGTTTAATTAGGTGGTCACTCGAGCGAGTGAGTTCTCGTATCCGGAAGCAGAACACTGTGAATCAGGAGCCCAGAATGGTTAGCTGGCATCTGCTCAGGCCTTCAGTGCTCCAAGAGGTTAAAAAATAGTTCAAAGAGTTTGTCAGGATTATATAATTTAATAACAAAATAAATTAGTATTTTAAAAATGCAATGTAAAGTGTTTAATCCAGAGAAATAAACTGTATTATTGCTGTTTAATAATATTCTTACTGGGATGAATCTACAAGTTTAATATTACTGAAACCAGAATTTTGTAACAGTTCCATCTTTAATTTAGCTGCTTCTTCCAGACCATGTACGATAACATACAGGAAAAGTTAGACAGATAGCTGCAGATAGAAAGCCAGAAGTATTACCTTCGGAAAATTTATTGTGGTCTTTCAAGAACTATAATTAGCAATAGACATTAAGTGAAACAGTAATGCCTTGGACCAGAACTGACCAATACTGTGACAGTTTTTTGCAATGAATTTCAAAATTTTGCAATAGGTACAAGCCCGTGAAAAAGAATAAAGTGAAGATACTGACAGAATTTATAGTACCTTTAATGGAAGAGCTTCAAATAAATGACCAGAAGAAAAAAATGTAATGAAAATTCCACTGGTTACACACACAGTAAAATATCAGTCACTGCATGGTAATGTTAGCAAGGTTTGTGAAATCCATTCTAGTGTAGCACATGAAGATAGCATGTAATTGCTACATTTGAAAATTCTTTAATAAGCTGACATACTGTCTGCTAATTTTACTCAGCTCAGACAGCACAGACTGGTGAGAATAGGGAATTTTGATCTCTCTCATACCAGTTTCACCTAGGTAAGCATATTGTGTTTCTCCTATATCCTCCCCAGGTCACTGGTTGTTACATTAGCCTATATTACTTTATTTGTAAGCTATTAAAGCAACAACTGGCAATCAGGAGTACCACAATATAATTAATCATTAAAAGTAATAGAGATAAGGCTCTACATTCTTCACTGACAGTTAGGAAATAGAAAAACAAGTGAGAATAGGAACAAACCCAAACACTGGTTCATCAAAACAATACTGAGGACTAATGAAAAGTATACCATGTAATATCTGTATTTGTATACGTATGAATTAACCTATTAGAATTAAAATAAAATATTCATCAGTCTCACAGTTATTCCAGAGCAAAAATGTCTCAGTGTGTACAGCCATGAACTTACCATAAAGCTTCTTTGGGCACAAGTATCAACTTATAAATAACCTCGAGCATGTTTTGGATTCTGTCCAGCCTAATTGTCCCATTGACTTTGAAGGGGCAATTCATGTGTCTTTATGCTTCTGGGCATGGTTGATAACAAAATCACATTTCATTGATTTTAATACATCCATGGTATCAGCCAAATACTGGGTGGTTATCTTGGGGTTCAGAGGTACAAATTACACTTTTGAGGAGAGTATTCTGGAGTTGGGTACTTAGTCCATGTATTTTGCATGAAGCCCTAAGTGAAAGACTACAGTTCCCATGACTGAGCTCTTTCTGTTTGCAGTATTTAAGCTTCAAGTTTTGATAAAAGTTGATTGGCTAATATTGGCTAGCCTGGACTTTACAGCAGAAAAGTTATGATAGATGATTATTTTTGTGTGACAGTAGTAGGCAAGGAAGATTAAACCGATGCTGACTACAAAACAGAGCAACCTGATTCCACAGTTAAAGCAAGGTTTGATATTACATAAACTGTTAGTAATTTCTCAGATTTACACAAGATGTGGATTTCTCCTGGGTTTTGTTGGAGGGTTTGTGGTTTTTTTTTTTTTTTTTCAAAAATGACAAGACAGTAGGTAAGAGGCATCTTTTCTTGGTGTCAGAAGATTTCTCTATCCTGCCATTACTTTTTGACAGGGCTGGCACACTGCTCTGAATGAGTGAGCTGCAATGTCCAGTCCTGGCTATTAAAGACTTTGTTGCTGGACTAACACATGCCAAGATAATCCAAGGGACAGTGTTGCCCTTCAGATGCTGCTCCAGCCTAGTGGAGAGATTTGTAAAGATACCCTTTAAACAGGAGATGTTAGTAATAATTAGCAATCTTCCTCTTTTACAGCAAATAGATGGAGCTAGGACAGGAATAAAGCACATCATTCAAAACACTCCCCTTCTCCTAAAGAAAACAGGACAAACTAGACAGAAACAAGTACCAGAGTTTTTACACAATCACAGAAAAGTTGAGGTTGGAAGTGACCGTTGGAGATCACATAGTCCAACAGCACTGCTTAAAGCAAGGTCAACTAGAGAAGGTTGCTCAGGATCTTGTCCAGTCAGGTTTTGATTATTCCCCAGACAGAGACTTCACAACTTCCCTGGCAGCCTATTGCAGTGTTTGACCACCCTTACAGTAAGAAGTTTTTTCTTAAGTTGAATAGGATTTTTTTTTCTTATTTCTGTATGTGCCCATTGCCTGTTGTCCAGGTTTACAGACAGCAGGGAAATTCCTTGCTCTACTGGACAGTAGGACTGGATGCTTGGCTTTCTCAAGAATGAGTAAAAAGCAAGTGTCAAACTTAGTAAAAACATGACTGAATTTCACAGTCTCTTCTTGTTGGCCTGATCCTGTATCCCTGAAATTGAAGTCAGCCTGACATTGACTTCAGAAGGAAAAGAATCAGGTCCTAGGCATTGTACCTATTTCCGCAATGCTTTTTATGCTACTGAAGCAGTCTAAAATTGAAAATGCCTGTGTTCATGGCTTTTTCCATCTTCCAAGGACTGGAACATTGTAAAACCACCAGATGTTGGCCTCAAATACAACAAGCGTAAGCCAACTGAAGATCCCAAGAAAAATGAGTTGGGGGGGGAGGAGGCAAGTCAACGTAAATACTATTGCCTGTCTATCCACCTCTTATTTCCACCAGCATAACAGACATGGAAAATATTGAAAGTACTGGAGAAATAACTATAAATATTTGACTCACCCATGTGGGTGGGATGAACACTGGAAATCACAAGCCTCACCATTTACTAAAAATAATGTCTGAAAAATGGGAAGGATATTCAGTGTCCTAGGGAGTTCAGAGGTATCACTAGCTCTTGCTTGACTCCTAGCATTTCTCCTTTCTGTGAAAGACTTTGTGCTAGCATACTAGTGGTGAAAGCAGTCTAGGTGGAAGAGGAATACAAAAAAAGCAGCAGCACAGGTTTATGAATAGCAGCTGGGAAACTGTCATCAAGGAATCGGTTTTCACTAGAGAATCCCATGTCACGATCAGTCAGTGACTGGTTAGTCTTTGACAAGCCACTTCAAGAGGGTCAGTAGGGATAGGAAGAGGCAGTATCAGTTCTAGAATAAAAGGTGGAATAGGTCTAAAAAATCAATGTAGATTCAGAAAAGCATTAATAGGAAAACTTTCTTGACAAGAACTTAACCAGTACAACAAAGTCATTATTTTATTGAATAGATTGGATTCAGCTGAGCCTACATCATATTAATTACTTAAATTACATCACAGTGGATACTTAGCCTCTGATATGTCTTGTGCTTTTAATCTCTCCTTTCATCACATTTCAATGCAAAGTGTAAGTCAGTAAATGAAACATCTTACATTTTATTTAAAACTAAGCAACCACTCACAGGGAGTAGGAACATTAGTCAGTTTACCCATCAGTAAACATAGGCAACAGAAAAGTGTATAGGTTATGGGCAGTGAAGGAATAGTAATTTGTTGTGCACTTACTAGTACTTTGTTTGGTTTACAACATTCAAGTAGGCTTGAGCCTATTCTAAACTAAAGGAAATACATTTATTACTTCCCTCTTCAGAGCAAACAAATGTATTCATTTATTTTCTCTAAGGATTCTTTATGCCTTAATTTGTCTCATATTGCAGCAGCCCGTATCCTTGAGAACATGGACACCACTGCAGAGCCTTGTAATGATTTTTACCAATATGCCTGTGGAGGATGGCTTAAGAGGAACGTCATTCCAGAAACCAGCTCCCGTTATAGTAACTTTGACATTTTAAGAGACGAACTAGAAGTTGTTTTAAAAGGTCAGTGGGGTTTATGTTTGTGGACTATATAAAGTTTCTTCTTTGGCTTACATGTTATCCTAATATGATGTGGTTGTCTAGCAAAGCTTAAAATACTACCAGATATTTCAGTTTCTTTGTGTTTGGTTCGGGACAAATCTACCACAAACTGTTTGCTTGGAGAATGCTGTGGAAGTTACGCTGTTGTGTCTGACACTGGAGCAGAGTTGATCAGACCTGACCTTTCTGATATCTATACTCTGTGGGCTCATCTGCATATTAAAACAACTGAAATCCGTATCATTACCCTCATGTACTAACAATAGCAGCCACGCTAGGTGAAGCAGAAAGAGGTCTGCCTGTGTCAAAGTCAGCTGAAATGCTGGAAGTTGCTCTCTGGCAGCCCTGTGTCCTGCGTATCTGTATTCCATCAGCTAAATCCCAAAGAGCAGGCAAGGAATTTTCTAACTAGTCATATCATAAACTTACAAATATTCCTTTTTCCACAAAATGTAAGAGTGTCAAATTGTCCGTATTCCCTTTTCTCAGAGGAAAATAACAAAGAAGTCATGAAACATTCTCCAAACCACGCTCTCAGACTGAGATTACTTTGCATGTCCTCTGGTTTTGCCAGGTTTGCAGTTTATGGATGCCATGGTGTTCCTTAAGCTTCAGTTTCTGTGGAGCAAAGCAATTGTAAAGTAGTAACTGGAGTAATTCTAAAGTAGTGGCAAGAGTGGGCTGCCCCACAACGGAAGGTGATCCAGGAGCTGACTGTCACTCGAGGCAGGCAGGGACAGAGGCCTCACAGGTGAGGGGCTCAGTCCCACAGGACCCAAACCAGAAGAGCAGAGCAGGTCCAGTGACAGTGACCGGGTTCAGGCAACCCCCCCATGATCGCCAGACAAGTCCATAGTCATGCAGCAGGTCTCAGGCAAGTCAGACAGGCAAGGTCCAGCATACCTATGAGAGCATGGGCAAGAAGCTGACCTGGACTGCTGCTCCTGAGCCAACAGGCATAGGGTGCGCAAGTAGAGGCACCAGATGAGGCTTCTTACAGCTTGCTCTTACAATTTAGCTGTTTTCATGGAAGTATGATCCACGGCCACACAGCTGCACCATACCAAAGCAGACCTTGAACACAAACAGCTAAACTCCTGGCTACAGTGAAGAGATTGCAGGATAGAATTACAGGAAAAGATGGTTATAGGCTGGTCAGTGTAGTTAGAGCCTGCTGGTACACTTAGAGTCCTGACAGCAATTCTCTTCACACAATAGCTTGGTCACCTAAAAACTGTCCCTGAAAAGTCAGAGCATTTGTGTTTTGCCAAGGGTGATCCACAGAGTATCTACCTGACTCCTTTATGCTCAATTTATTAACACAGACTGATGCAATTGCAAGCCATGTAATCTCCAAAGTTTTTTACCCTTGGCTTTTGAAAGGCAAAGCTTCCCTGGAATTTGAGATGGATGCGGAGTACTTACTGTCCACCCTCTGGTCCTCAGGATGGTGGTATCCACTATGGTTCCTTCAGTGTCTTTCCAATAAAGATCAGATATTAAGATACATTTGTTGTCTGTGTGTTTCAGATGTCCTCGACACACCAAGCAGTAATGATATAACAGCAGTGCAGAAGGCAAAAACTCTGTACAGATCGTGCATAAATGAAAGTAAGTGTCTCCTGAATTTATGCCTATAGGATATATAAATTATCATCCAAAGAATCCCATCTTCACAGTCAGCTATACCTATATCCTCCTAGTTTCTGTGCATAATTTTTCAGAAATTCATCATGAAAACTAAAATGTATCCATTCTATAGAGTCAAATAAGAATGTCAATAGTAAAATTAGTGTTATATCTCCTGTTTTATTAGCTTTGATATTTTAGGTGAGATTACATTGATCTTCAGTTACAAGTTTGCTGCAGATACTTAAATTCTTTCAGTTAAATGTGAGTTAACTTCTTTTTTAAAAATTATCAGGGATGAGGTGAAAAATGACTAGCACGCCAGGCTTCTAGAAAGACAGGGAGATCATTTCTTTCAAGAATTTGAGCTAGATGCTGCCACTAGAATGAGGAGCGGTAAAACAGTTAGCAGTGCTTCCTAAATCACATGTTTTTATAGGTTCTGTAAAGTTACTAATACTTCTTAAAAATATTATTTCAAGATATCTGCAGAGTGAAAATACAATTGTTCTTCAATGTCATGGTCACAAGGATTTGCATATGCTGTTTGCAGTCATGACTGAAACATTTTTTAAATTAAATGTTAAAGTACAGTCCTACATCAGAGCATACTTCTATTGTGGTGATGGTGAAAACATATTTCTCAGTTTCATTATTCTGAACTCATTATAATAGTGTTAACATTTCTGTGTTTTATATTGTCATGGTAACTCATTTTAATTTTTCCAAAAGCTATCATTGATAGCAGAGGTGGAAGGCCTTTAATCAGTTTATTGCCAAAGGTATCTGACTGGCCTGTAGCAACAACTAACTGGGATTCTTCCTATGGTAAGATAATCTGTGTTTATTCCCTTTTCAGTTAAAATTTTTAAATTATTGTACTTTTCATTGCTTACCAAAAATAGAGGCTGAGTATACCTTTCATTTGCTTAGGTACTGCTTGGACAGCTGAGACAGCTATTGCACAGCTAAACTCCAGATATGGAAAAAAGGTCCTTATTAATTTTTTTGTTGGCACGGATGATAAAAATTCCACAGCACATATCATTCATGTAAGTCTCCCTGGGTGGCATTGCCTTGTTGATCATAAAAGTGCAGCAAAATAAGTAGAAGCACAGACATAAATGTTAACCAGGAGAAACATTAGTGATTTGCATTTTACCAGAGTAAGTGGTAGATGAATTTGTGAATCTATGTCGTTTTAAAACTTAAATTATCAGTTTCACAGTGCTCTGTCCATTCTCAAAGTCAATATCTTTATTCTGTGCACTCATACGCTGTTACTTTCAGTGAGATGAGAATAACAGAGACTTATATAGACATACGGACACAATTTATGCGTACACTGGACAGAAGACAGACACAATCTACTTATATATGCATGCAAGCAAATAAGTAAACATGATTTCCTTACCATGTACGTCAGGCAGAAAGCTCTGTCACTGAAAACCTGGGCTATGATCCCAGTGGCAGAAAGCCCAGCAAAGGGGTTGTTTTTACAAGGTATTCAGATGCCAAAGTACCAACAGGACCTGCTGGCACAGATATGAAAGTGGCTGAGGACATTTGCATAAGGAGTATGTCAAAAGTCCCCTGCCTATAAATGTAAGATGATCTCTGAAAATGGAAAATCCAGTGGAAGGCAGTATTACGTATGGTGAATCTTCACCAGCTACTCTGAGACGCAACAGTTAGAAGAGCAAAAGTCTCATCTTTCTTGTCAATGGGTGGATAGATCCTTGACTACTTCGCATGAATGAATTTCAAAGATGCAGTAACTGCCTTGCTTGACTGAGGACTATTTTGTCTTCTGTACATGCACTGTTTTCACACTGGTTATGCATTGCATGCATTGTTCAGCAACAGAACAGAAAGACTGAAAAGAAAGACAAAAAATATAAGGAGAGTGAAAGGAATTAAAGGAGGGCAACAGAATGAGAGAGAAACTCCCCTTTCGCCAGAAGGTAATTCGGCAAGAGTGAAGCATCAGTGACCTGTAATTGACAAAAGAATAGTACAATGCTATGCCATTTTGTCCTTAAGCACTTTTAAATTTTTATTTGAATTTATAGATTGATCAGCCTGGGCTTGGCCTGCCTTCTCGTGACTACTATGAATGCACTGGTGCATACAAAGAGGTAAGATGAAGAGCTGACAGATCACTGACTACATTTTAGAAGTTTTAGCCTGTATTTCCAAGAAAGACATATCCTCAAGAGTGGGGATAGGCGAAGAGCAGGAACAGTCCTTCCTGAAAGAGATTCCAGTACTGCCCCTGGGAAATACCACTGGGAGAATTGGGGAAACTGGAATAGAAAGGTAATAATGATGAGCATTTAGGCAAGGTTGATCTGCAGGTGAGCATAGCGTGTGTCACAGACTGGAGAAAGAAGTTCTAACATGGGTAAGTGAGCAAGAAGGCAAGAGAGTCAAAAGGGGAATGAAGAGAATACAGAGAAATGAGATTAAGGGCAAGTAGAAATAATTTAGCTAAGAATGGGAGGGAGTATAACAAGTGTCCTGAAGATGAGGTGTTATAATATTATGCCATAATAGTTAGTGACCTAGTTTGATCTTCCTGGCAGCACTAGGAGCCAAGGGGTTTTTGTCTAGGCTCCAGATGCCAGAACATACCAATTGTCTCTGCACTGGATGAGAAGAGTGCACATTCCTCTGGCATCACTACAGCCTGGACATCCCAACCTTTCTCCCTTCCTGTGTCCCCCTCCCTTCTCTTCCCTTTCTCTTGTAATCACTGAACATATATGTGGAAGAAAAGTAGCTTTTCCACACAATTCCTTTGTGATTATGAAAGTCAGAAAAGGAACAGCTGCTTGACTATTTAGGACCTCTTGGAAGGAAATAAACATGAAACAATTTGGCTTTGTTACACAGCTTCTGCCAGGCTTCACAGCTAAATCAAGAGATAACATAGCTGTCAAAGTTGTGTTAAGATAGATTATGAGGGCTTATGGATCACCCCTGTTCTGTCACTACAAAAAGGATGCCATTTCTGAGCAATGATCAACTGGCATTGATTGGCAAGTGCTGCAGGTGTCAGTGGAGTCCAGGTGGACTAGTCATACCACTAATAGGCTTAGAAAGAAAAAAAGAACCATTCAGAACCAAAGACACACTTTTCTGCATGAAAGATCTGAAAAGATCACAGTCACCTAGGTCAACTGCTGAACAAAAATGCAGCAGCTGAAGTATGTGATATGACAGAAATTGCTTCAGATACCTAAAATCTCATATGGTCTTCTTTAATTCATGTTTACTTATTATTCTTATGCATTCTTATTAACCTGTTACCACTGGCACTGTGTATCCGTTGTTGCTAATGTTGGATATGCTTTAAGTCCTTGAGAGCTGAAGTATATGTGTTTGCTGAAGTCATGTAGCTGAAACTGCTACCACAGTACCCTTTAATTAGCCACTTCTCTTCTGTGTAATTAAATGCAGAAGCAATGAGAAAGCATACAACACATTTTGGGTTTGTGGGTATTTTGCTGACATGCTAACAGTTAATGCTCTAACACCGATTACATTTAATTACAGGTCACATGCTAGTAAAGACAATCATTACCATATTAACTGTTCAGTTACATTATTATCACGTGTTACGGCCTCTAGGAGCTGGGTCACATATCACAATTTGCTCCCTTCCTTGTATTACATCGACTGCAGCACTAAAACACAATTCCCGTTCTAATCTCTGACCTACCTGAAAGTATCATACTACTTTCTACTGCTAGAAAGCAGAGGGGAAGTATTTTTTTAAAATCAGAGATTTATCACTGAAAGGCAGATTCATAATATTCTTACAAGCGTGAATACTTCAAGTGAGAGATGTTCCTCTTTTCAATCCCTGCACTCTGAGGGCAGTCTTTTCTGGGGTCTATTTCCTGTGGTGTCATTCAACTCTTTGAGCTGTATGTAGCAAACAAGGTATCTGCCTTCTGCACTTTAACCTCTGGCTTTGTCAGGACTTCCCATCACAAAGCTACAGGTGGAATCTGTGCAGAAGATATTTTAAAAATCTTTTTCTTTTGTAAGATATATAACTCCTCTGCTCATACAGGAGTTATTCTGACATCTAAGTTCCTACTAAAATATCTGAGCATATTTATATGGTCCATCTGAAATCAGCTGACTTATTTCTTTGCTACCTGACCATACAATGATGTGCACTTTCGGCCAAAAATAAAGTCCATTAGTTGGTACCTGAAAATCTCTGTTGACTTACTGGTTTGGGGTAACGTCTGTATTGAATTTTTATAAACTGTATTTGACTATTTTAAAATGGAATTTGCAGGCTTGGTATGCACTCTTTTTTTGTGACTTGTAGCTGTCAGTGGGTTCTTGGGCTTTTCTCTTTCTGGTAAAGTAATCTATCTTGATTAAAAATAACACTGAGAGTTCAGTCCTTCAAGACGCTGTGAGCCACCTGTCTTTTTGAAGTCTGTCAGTACTTTTCATGAGCTGCTCAGAGTTTTCCAGCGCACACAGCCTGTTATAGCACAGCATTGTTGGCAGGTAGGGGAGGCTGACAGGAAATGGATGCAAGGAAGGTAGTTACCCGGATGGCTGTATAAATGTAGCATTCATTAAAGGGGTGCGTCCTACTGCCTTAGGAGCTGAACTTACCAAAATACTTCTATTAACAAAGCTGATGACATGCACACCTTATTAACCCTAGGTTTATCACTCTTTTAGTAGATTACGCTATTTTGCATAAAATAGATTTATTATGTATTTTTATTTGCATTTAAAAAGCATATTGAAAACAGCATTTCTGTGGATAGAAAAATGAATGTGGCTTATCAAAGAGGAATTAGAGTAATGTTAAGTTCCATAAAATATAATGAGATCTGTAGATACTTGACAGTGTAATATTTAAGAGAATATACTTCCATATTTACATTCTTATCCTTGGTGAATTCTTTTATGTTAAATTTAATATATACTATATTGTCTGTAGTATATCTAGCTATATACTAAATTTAGATACAGCAACATGGTTTCTAAATGTTCCAAGAAGCAATAGAGGAGGTACACTGTTTCTGGGAGTAATTTTCCCACAACGCTAATTCAACACAGTCCATCAGCATGTCTCTCGGTTTTATGTTTCTGGGAACATCGCTCTTTGGAAGCAGTATTTTTGGAAGTTGTAATTAAAGTGAGCTAGAAAAAACATGGGTGATGGTTTAAATATGGACGTACAAATGTCTCATTTCAAATAATGAAAACACAGTGCAGTAGTTGAGGGTGTTTAGCTTTGAACAGTGCTACAAATTATACAGCAATTTTCCATTAGGGAATTTTCAAAGTTAATTTCTATTTGTGATCTAACAGTATTTCAGAATACAATACTATTAAACTGTTTAAGAAAGGGATGAAGAACTGTAGTTCATAAAAATGAAGATGAAATCTTAAAGATAATCAAGGTATGCTATACTTTGAAGAGTTTTGTCTTTAAAATGTTTGTATTTTTTCCTGCAGGCATGTTCTGCCTATGTTGATTTCATGATTTCTGTAGCTAAACTAATCCTACAAGAAAGAAATATTTCTTTCAATGAGAGTGAGATTTCTGAACAAATGAAAAGAATTATGGACCTGGAGAAAGAGATTGCCAATGTAAGAAAAATATTTTTAAAGTATTTTTTAAATAACTCACTTTTTTCTTAATACCTAAGAAAGCTAACTGTAAACTGAGTTGTTAAGTTACTTGCTAATGTTATTTTGTGGGACCAAAAGCTGACCAAAAATGTATGGGGCCTGGAACACCTAAGAGGAACGCATAATAAGAAAGACATGCCTTCTAATGAGCAAGGGAAAATATTTGAGTTAGCTGTTTTCCAAATAGCAAAATGTTTTATTCTAATCTGTTCACAGAAGCCCTTCCAGAGGAGAAAGAGAGAGCAAGAGAGAGACAGACTTGGTTTCTGTTTAGTCTGTTTTAGAAAATGAGTTTTGGGAGATGCTTTCAGGCCGCTTCTTCCTTTGTCCTGTTTTCCCTGTGGGCTGTTTGGTTATCAGAGCAGTAGATTCCCAACCCTTGGCCTGCCATGCAACACAAAGTAATGTTTGTCCTGCACAAGCTGCTCCACAATGCTGATTGTTCCAAGTGCATTTTTAATCAAACACTGTTCTCCATTAAAGTATGGCTTGGAGAAGTAGCTACGATTTGAACTTGCATGGAGAAAAACAAGTGGAAAATCAAGCATTCATGAGCAAAAACATGGCTTACAATTATTAAACATTTCAGAAGGACCTGAAGCTAAGGATGACTGTAAAACAAGCTAAATACAAATTTTTCTAGCTTCAGCTATGTTTCAAGTTACACTGATAGTAAGGGCATGTGTTTGGCATAGGAAGACCTTTCCCCCCAATTTGTATAAACTAAAAGCATCTGATTTTGATTTTATTCACATTTTCCTGAGAAACACACCTCTGGGCGTAGATCAGAGATGGAAGATTATTAATAGAAAAGGAATTAACTGGAGAAGGATTTAAAGGGGAGTACAAAAGGCAACCACAACTGAAATGTCTCTACAGCAGTTGCTGTTGGTAGAGAGTGAAGTTAGTGGTGGGTAAGCTGCTATTGCCTCGGTTTTTAACCTCTTTCATCAAAAACTCAGCACCAGCCTGAATGTTACTGGAAGAGAGCTGGCATTATGCTCTTGGGAATTTGTTGAAGAAAACACAGAAAAAAAATACTGAATGCACAATAGATTAGGAAAGAGGAAGTGGAAGAGAACTCTTTTTTAAAAAAAGGATAGAGAGAGAGAAAATCAGACTTGGCATGACTTATATTTCAAAACAGTTTAAATGGGTAAAATCTACTATTCTCTCTCTTGAGCGAGTCATTTAAGAGTCCTTGAGGCAGTAGTGATGTAGGCTCTCCCATGAATTACTCTCATGAATCACAAGATCACTCTTTTCCCATAGTTGTTTGTGTACCTGTATTTTCTCTCTCTGCCATCAAAAAAAAGTGGAAGTTAAAAGAGGGTGGAGTATGAGGGGAGCAAGTGCTGATGCTGTCACAAGGTACTTCTGCATGAGAACAAAGGAATGAAAGAGGATACCAGAATGCACTTCAGAAACCTGCAGACAAGGGACACACTAGTGTTTGAGGAAAAGAACAGGAAGATATCCAAGAGAGTATTCAGAGACCAAGGGTGTAGTTACCATCAGGTGCTGGTTTTGCCTCCTCTCAGTCTACGTTGTCCACACCCTAATTCCAGAGACCTCCCTGCTGACATTTGCTGTCTAGACACTCCAGTGATTAACTTGCCTCGTAAAGCACCACTACAGACACAGTTCACTGGCAGTCAGGCAGTTTTACCGTCTATAAGAAATGGCCCTAATAGAGTCGTGCTATTAAGGTGTTAATGTATGCACATTTTTAACACACTGGTGCAAACCCACATTGCCTAGACTAATAAAGAGCTTATTTGAGTTATGACTCCCTTTCTTTCTATACAGTGGTTCCAGAAAGAATGTATCAGGTAGCACATGCATCCTGATCAGAACGCTCACACTGTATTCCTACCACAGCACACTGGTCACCCTATACTCAATAAATACATCTTCTTTATTCCCTTCTCCCAGGATTTTGCACCTTGCATCATCCTATAAATATCATGAGCACATTCTTGAGTGTATCTGTTGGTAACAGTGTCTACTCAGTGTTTTGAGTGATATGCGTCTATGTTCCAGTGTTCCTGCACAGCCTGAGCTGCTGATGCTCTAACACAAAACATCCAAAGAGTAAAGCTCCAATTTGCTGTCAGAAATTTAGTCAATTTAATCTGTCCTTTTATATACCTTTTATCTATAAAATGCTGTCTGTATTTACTTGTAAGGTACTTTACAGTTAATGCAAACTTACAATAATGTATTAAGCCAGAAATACTACTTTTCTTTCTTTTTACTTCCACTTACCAAAATTCCTGTGAACTGACTTGATGTACTTAATAATTTTCTTATGATTAACTTTGATAGGCAACAACAAAATCTGAAGACAGAAATGATCCACTTTTGCTGTACAATAAAATGACCTTGGCACAACTCCAGAACAACTTCTCATTGGAAATTGATCATAAGGTGAGTGATCAATAATCTGATATTTTAACCTCTAATTTATGACTGATTAAACAATGAAGCCTGACAATTTTTGCTTTTAAAGACATTTCTTTCTTGAGCTGATACATATTTGAAATTGAACAGGATACCTGACGTGCACAGTATCTTACCTAAACATCTGATGACATTAAAATATGTAAAAGACTTGCTTCTGTACCCACAGTTTCTCCTAACTTGAAGGCAGATCTTGCCCTCTGTTTCAACATAAAGAGATGGAAAAGGACAAAAGAAAAAAAAACCAATGAGTTTGATTTATCCTCATGGAATCAGGATGATAAATCTTGCAAAACTTGCATACACATAACCCTTGCAGCAAATCAGGAGAGTATCCTTTACAGAGTACAAATAAATTCCGTTCCTGTAATTAACCACAGCAGCTCCAGAGGGCCCAGGACAAACATTAGGACTGTAGCCACCAGTTGATACAAGTATGCTGTAGTGTGACTATTCAGCCCCTCTCTGTTTATCCAGAACTGCAGATTCAGAACAAAAAGTCCTGTTTTTCCAACATTCCCTCTGTAAGATGGGCTTCCAAAGCAAGCAGAAAGGAGCCCAGGAAGTCATGACTATGAATCAGGAAAATTCTCCCCATTAGTCTGACTGTAGCTCCTGCCAGGGATGTTTCAGCTGTGCCTTTTCTCTTACCCTGAGCCATGTCCCATTTGTGCAGTACAACCTTTACTTCATGGCACCACAAAGTCCAGCTAAAGAATAGCCAAAGATTTGATAACATAGGTGTGCCTCCTCAGTAACTCCAAGTCTTACTAGACCTGGATATTTTTTTATCGTAAATGATTTCCACTTCAGTATCTTGCACAACAGGCAAGCAGGTTAACTAATGTGTCACATGGAAAGCACTGTGGTCTGACTAGCAGGAATGCATTATTGAGTCTTTTGAGGCCAGTAAGGTACTATGAAATACTATTATTCCTACCACAGTTTCATAATCAGTGCTATTTTTATTGACTTTAAATTCTTCAACTTTAAATTATATGATGGTTCACTTCTGCCTAACTTAATTTGTTTCATAATTTACCTTCTCCCACAGGTCTTAATTGAACAGTTACCATTACAGTCACAATGTCAGAAACTAACTTCTCTTGTCACAGAGTGGTATTGCCCTGGTTATTTTTAGTTCCTGGGGAGGGCTGCAGATCAGTAATAATCATCTCTAAATTTATCAAAAAATGCTCAAAAGATACATGATGGGAGTTGGTAGCGTTGTTGTAATGGTCTAAGGATAGAACAGCAATTATTCCTAAGATTACCTTGAAGTTTGCTGCTTCTCTTTCAAACATAAAGTGATTCTATTCCTGAAAGCTTATCTGCTTTCCTCAGCTACATTAGTTTGTCTGATGAGAGATGTTGCCTCTTCCAATAAAACTTTCCTCTCAAAAGATACAGACTGGGAAAAATCACCAATACTT
Source organism: Astur gentilis (assembly GCF_929443795.1). Classification (NCBI taxonomy): domain Eukaryota; kingdom Metazoa; phylum Chordata; class Aves; order Accipitriformes; family Accipitridae; genus Astur; species Astur gentilis. The sequence continues at coordinate 43,535,902 of NC_064885.1, read as the reverse complement.
TTAAAAGTAATAGGCATAACAAAAATTTAAATTAACAAAAAAAAAAAAAAAAAAAGAAAAAAGTACAAAGATTATTTGTTTTTCTTAAATGTAACACCTTCCTTTTCATTACTAAAGTGAGTACCTACCCAGTGTGGTAAAAGCACTGAGTAGCTCTAGAGTTTTGATGATTATTTTCAGCTTTTGCTCAGAATCATTTTTTTAGTTAAATGGTGAACCACAGAGGCCATGGATTAGAAATCTTTGGGCCAACATGGAGAATTTGAAGCAGTGTATATAGAGTTAGCTGTAACATCAGTGTCATTGACTAAAGAAGTAAATGGAGATATTGGAGGAACATATAACACTGTACAATCTACAGTATTCCAAGCTGAAGGATCTATCTCTCTCAGCGGGTATCATACAGAGGAAGACAAGTAACACACTTCATACTTGTGAAAATACTTCACTTGACACCAGCTGCAGGTGTGAACTTCCTGGGTAGAGGAATGCAGAGGTTATAACCTCCCATTAATACTACTCTGTTGCTCTGGGTTATGTGATGGAGGAACAGCAACGTGGTGGCATGCAGCTTGGCTCCTTTGCTCTTTGCATGGCTGCATGGCTCAGATCCCAGTGCTGTGCAGCTGAGCAGCAACTAAAGGCTGCGTTCTCTTAGTAGGCAAGAGAATGACTCTGTGTTCTCCAGTCAGTCCTTTGACCATCTACTGTCTGAGGCACATGATATTGCTAACCAAAGACTTATCAAAGCGAAATTATTTTTCTTATCAGCAAACTAGTATGAGTTCCCAGTTGAGAGTGCCCACGCACTAAAGTAATGCTCTATTCAGACTAGATGGACGCTACAGAATGAAAACTTAACAGAAAATAATTTTCATAGGTACTGGGTCATGAAAGTTACGTGGGCCTCTCACAAAGGTGAATACCCACATAAAGAAGATGGGGGTTTAGGACCAGAGAGGCAGAAAACAAACAAGAACTCTAACCCTTGTCTGAGATTTGTCTGTCATGGCATGCTGCAGACTGATCTGCTATCAAATCAGTTGCTTCTCCAGTATCTAGTACTGTGGCATGCAGAGAAAAATTCATTATAGGTAGTGGATTTAGTGTGTCTGTTTTAAAGCCTATTAAAATAAATCCTTTTATGGACTTCAGCATACTTCAGAACAAGTCTGTACCATATGCTTCAGAATGGATTCTCAAGTATACCATGAATCTTATTGCCCTATAGATACAGAGACAGACTGCACTGAAAATCAGGCTGTTAGTCATGCTTTGATTTAAAAGTTCTTAGCCAAATGTAGCAAAAAGGCAACTGATGATTTTATTTAATATACCATTTCTGCTTTTCCAGGCTAAAAAGAAGGGGTCATAGCATTTTTAATTGTGTTAGTCTGAAATCAAAACAATGTCTCGACCCTTTCTGCTAAATATGACCCTATTTTAATAGGATTTTAGAGCACAGAGGATATAAATTATCTCAGATGTGACTCCAATTACAAGTAATACAACAATTAGGAAAACTAAAAAGGCAGAGCATTTGTGTTATGCAAACATATTTAAACTGGAAAAAATGCTAAATACTGTTTCTTTATGATTTAACCATATAATAATGCATATTGATTTTCCAGGTATTCAACTGGTCAAAATTCATAAATGATATAATGTCAACTGTACAAATTAAGGTTGAGAACACTGAACATGTCATTGTTTATGATCCAGAATACCTTATCAGGCTGAAGTCTATTCTTAATAAATACACTCGCAGGTATGTATGTTAGGTAATTTTGTAATTTGCAAGGTATGTATGTTAGGTAATTTTGTAATTTGCACTTTATTTCCAATAAACTTAAAAAGCCTAAAAACATTACCAGCTTATTATTGTTGTTTTGTTAAACAGAGACCTTCAAAATTACATGATCTGGCGATTCGTAATGGATCTTGTCAACAGCCTAAGCCGTAACTACAAGGACACAAGGAATGCTTTTCGTAAGGTGAATAAATTAATCTTTTAATTTGTAAAGATGACTTTTGTGAACCATAAAAGATAATTTTTTTATGTACTTGTAAATTATAAAAATTTAATGTATTTTGAATTTTGCACACAAAAGCTAGACATGGTTGCTGAAGCTTCTGCTGCAGTGTACACATAAATTATGTGATAAATGCTTGATAGCTGGAGTGAATTTGAAAAGCACTGTTCTAGTAATTGGTGTCTATGCTTTTCCAAATCTAAATTAATCCCCATTTTGATAACAGAACAGTCCCAGTTATTTGCAAACGATGACAGTTCTGATTGATTGTTACAAACTCTTCAGCATCCAAATTAATATATTCAAAGTCAAACATTATGGGGCCAGTCTTGTTTTTCAGTCATTTGATCTTGCAGGTATTTTAGTGCTTTTAAGGAAGTGCTAAGCAATTTCACAAACAGGTTGGAGATGGAAGTTCTTTGTATTTCCACAGTAGAACTTTCTACTTTGTAAGTTTGCTCAGCTCCACTGAAAAAGGTTATGGCCATACTTTAACACACATACACAGCTTTTTAAGGAGATTCTGCTTGTTACAGAAAAAGATAATAATTACTGGAGGAAGTCAACAAACATTCAGTTTGGTCAGTTTTATATATCTGAACAGGGCAGTCTTATTCATAGATTATTTGGCTTTTTCCCCTACCCTTTATAGTATGAAACTGTTTTAATATCGAGCTTCATATTTGTTTCGTCTGCATCATCAGGGAATAGTATGTTTTGCACTCTATAAACTAAAGTCATCCCCCACTACATCTTAGGACTTCACTGAGGAATTTTCATTTAGAAAAAAGTCAGTTTGAAAGAACAACAGGAAAATATTTTACCGTGGTCTACGTATAAAAACATACAATTCTTTGCTAACTAATTAATAATATATGATATAGTATAGCTTGAACTTCTCACACTAAATGCATTGGAAATAAACTAGCATTTGTCTTGTTAAGTTTGCTTTCATATATAAACGTTAGCACAGTTATGGCATTCTATGAGTCTCCCATACCATTTTTTTTCTGGGTTGTGTGGCTGATTAGTCACTCAAAACTCCATTTGTTTTAAATACATACTGTTTAAAATGTGCTACAGAAAGTGCCAGAGTCCTAGCAGAAATATCACTGGATCTACAACCACTTCCTTAAGAAATCAGCAAAAAGATCTCAACAGCTGACTAGGCTGCACATGTAGACTGGCCTATATGTGTTACTGTGGGGCAATGCTGTCACTCTAAATCACTTAAGTTTGGTTCTCCATCTCAAGGTCAAATTGTCAGTTTTCACTGTAACATTTGTTCAAAATTGCGCCCTTCCATCAGATCTTCTGTCAAGAAGCCCAGATGTGGGGGTGGAAGAGCATGCAGAGTACTATCATGATACTAGTTTAATACTTAGAGCTACTGGAACTGTGTCCTCAGGATACAATTACTCCCACCAAAGAAACACATCAGTATCTTTCTTTTTTCCCCAAGATCTATTTAAAGAGAAAAAAACCGCATTGCCTACAATGTTGTAGTTGAGAATTTATGCGCCATAAGATCAGGAGGTGTAATTTCAGATGCATCAGCACTGTACATGTATGAATCTACAATAATACATTTTAATTGCATGTTATGTTTACTAATAAGCAGGTAAGTTTCTGTTGCTCTAGAAAGCACCACTTTGGTTTTTCTTATGCACCTCTGGTGACACTAGGCTTACTTGAAAAGAGTCTAACTCGGGGTTCCTGTGAAGGGCAATCCTGGTCTGATGCAAGTCCACCATGGTCTCAAGTAGCCCTCTACCCAAGTGAACTATGATTGACTAGGATAAGCTTGAGCAGCACAAGGTGATCTACCAGAATCTTCATTGCGTAGTCATTATGAATTAGTTATTATTTTGATTAAGCTCAGTACTGCTAATATTTATTACTGGGTTTGCTTTAACTTCTGGGGGAGAGGGGTCATATTTACTTTTCCTATATGAGCTTTTGCTATATAAGCAAATGACTACTGATGCAGCCTGTTTGTGTGCAGGGAGTATCTAAGAAAGACACAGATTAAGGACAGACAGATTTTCTAGTCTATTCAGCTATTTGTCAGTAATGAGTTACAAAAAACTCCAGTATCACAGGCTCTCCAGGGAGACCTGCAGTAGACATCTCTGTGCTGTGTTGTACTGGTAACATTTTCAAAAGCCCATTCCTGTGTCCTTAATGCTTTAAAGTAAAAAGAAACATTATTTTCCTAGTAATTCAGTTCAAGGTATAGTAGTTACAGAGCTTTTAACACCATAAGTCATTGATCTGTACCTCTGAAGAGATGGGTAGCTGCTTCATTATGGAATATAAACTTCATTATAGAATGGGATTTCAGAGAGTTGCCCTATAATGACACTGTCTGCTATATTCCTTGTGTTCAGATGCCATACCATTGTATTAACCACTCGCTTTATCACATATTTACACATTATCAAGACCAAATCCTTGAATGCCTTGTAGCAACATCACATAGAGTAAACAAGCTTCTACTTTGCAAGCTCTCAAAGATGGGAGGCTCTGACAGAAGCTGCTGGTTGGGTAGAAAACACAGTCTTACCACTGCAGAAATTAATTTGCTGCATAATCACAATGGCCCTGTCAGAGATGGAACTGCAATACAGATCCCTGTAACAGTGAAAGCTTTGTGTCAGGGTACTCCTCTTTAACATCTCCCATTCTTAGCTTTTAGAGTAGTTTTCTTCTCTCTACCTTTCATGTTTTGAAAGGATAAAGAATATTGCTAATGATTCTCGTATTTCCTCAGCCTGTGACCGATGTTCCCATTACAGAGTGAGTCCACATAGCTGCCATAAACACAACTGTGAATTAAATGCATGTATTTAAGGTTGACTAGGCTTCTCTGAAACACACATCTGCTAGTCAGTCACCATTCTCCTTCACCTTATGTGGGCCCAAATGTCACTGTTTTACCTAACGTTTATGTTTCACAGGCACTTTACGGCACAACATCAGAAACTGCTGTTTGGCGTCGTTGTGCAAACTATGTCAATGGCAACATGGAGAATGCAGTGGGACGATTATATGTACAGGAAGCATTTGCTGGAGACAGTAAACATGTGGTAAAGCTTTTAGTAAACTTAGCCTGTGTGCCCTCTAAGTGTCATTTAATTGTCACTTACCATGCAGTTCTTTACACAGCTTTGATTACAATTTTTATTAACCTTTTCTATGTAGCAGGTCACTTTCTCAAAAACCTAACCTTCAGATTTCCTTCTCAATCAGTGTACCACTGAGGAGTAACAACGTATGTGCTAGGAGAGTCATTCCTTTGCACCTAAGTACTTCTGCATTACTTGTCTTGAACTGGCCTGCTTTCCAAGCAAATGACAACAGTGTGAAGTAACGTGTGAAATATAAAGATTACGTGTGCACACTTGGAAGGAGAGAGGCATCTGCCTGCTCCACTTGTTCTATAAGCCAGCCTTGAGCCTAAAGCACCATTGGCACATGAGCAATGGACCGTGCCCAAGCCAGTATGCACGCCCAATGAACAGTACTTACTGAAATGAACAGTCTGCTTGTTCTTTGAGACCGACGCGAGTTCACATCCTGTCAACATGGGGCATAAGGACAATTGATTATTTCTTTTTTGTCTTCAGTCACACAGAAAATTGCTGAAAATTAATTGAAGTTAAGCCTTAGTTTCCTTCTATCACTCCTACTGTAATCCAGGCTTAAGATACACCATTTTTTGTGGTTGACGTATCATATACACAGTAATTTGATCAGATGCGCAACATCCAGCGGATGGATATCTGTCAGATGTTTTGTTAACTGAGTAACTAAACTGCATTGACTTGTGAGCTTATGCCTATTCCCTTTCCTCCTACAGGACAGATTAAAAGTACTACTTAACTTGAGCTCCAGATTTTGAGTGTGGCCGATAAACACCATAGACTTAGGCAGCTAGTGCAAAAAAAAAAGAAGTCTGTAATAAACAAATCATAACTGTGGAAAAATAATTGGATCATTTTATGTGGTTTTGTAACATACGGATGTTTTTTCCAAGGTTGAGGAAATGATTGCAGATATACGTGATGTTTTTATAAAAACCTTAGATGAACTTACCTGGATGGATGCAGAAACCAAGAAGAAAGCAGAACAAAAAGTAAGTTAAATCTTAAATATTAGTAATGTTGTGTATTTCTATAAAAATCAGTATTTCAGTTATTTTTCCTGAAAAAAATAAGCATAACATCTATCACTTTTATATATACAAACTCCCATATATTTGTGTTTATATAGGCACAGCAGCTTACAGACTTCCTATATCAGATCCAGAATACATGGGAAGAGGCCTCTGTGGAGATTAAGTGCACAAAATAGGAGGAATCTATATACAAGATTAAGACCTCCAGGCAAATCAGTGATTAAGGGGCTAGACAGTCAATATCTACAAGAAAGTAATACTGAAAATGAGAAGGAATGATTTATGGTGATTTGACCAGCTATTAGGAGCAACAGGACAAAAACAAAAAGTCAAACCACAGACTGGACATCATCAGTGAGTTCTCTTAAGGGCAGACATAGCTTTAGACAGTTCATGTAAGTCTGGAGTAAGTAACAGAAATCAGTTGTAGAGAGCCCTGAGTTGGGAGTGAAGCAATTGAAAGAACTATTTATTACATCTCTATTTTGTTATACTGTAGAGATAATTAAAAAATCTTTAATTTTGCATTTTTAATGATAAATTATTATTAAAATTTAATTTTAAAAAAGCTTGAAAAATATCATGGTTTTATTAATTGTAGAGTGGGACCTGGCATTTTCCTCCAGAATTTTATGTTAGAAGATCTTAGAAAAAAAGAAAAATAACTATCAAAATATTACTGGTTTATCAAACAACTCTAGATTGTGAAGACCACAAAAAGCTACAATTGCAACAGATAGCTAAGACAGTCATGGCATGCAGTGAGGTTACACGGATTCTGATGTGATCAGACAGTAACGATGCAGTTATATGAACAGGTTTTTATGTACATTCCTAGTGTTACTTCCATAGCTACACATGTTGATCAGTTAGAACCACACAGTAATGTGAAATCGGGAATGGCAGCATAAGTCACGTAGTAAACTGAAAATCCTAATTTCTGTACTGTGATTAGACATAGACAGTATATGTACAAAGTCTATGAAATACTTCCACTGTTACGAACAATTTGACAAAATGAAATGCAAACTGTCTGAAAAGTTAGGATCAGAAACCCGTGCACTCCATGTGTTGCTTATAATGTTCACTTGTTTGTGGGAATAGCCTACATCAGAAAATAATTTGTATAAATAATGTGATTTTACCACCAAATTTATTGAGACATATTTATATGGAAATAGTAGAAAGAATTGCTGAAGAATCATTTGTTCTTTGGGTTTTTTTAATTACTCCTGACATTGCCATCAAATATAAATCAATACTTGGCTATCAAAAGAAACTGGGTAAGGATTGGGTTAAAAATTTTGTTCAGGACTTCAAATTGACAAAATCTGGGAACACTTAAAGAAATTATTTTAGTCCTATGTAGATGTGGCAGCTAGTTAAGAAACATGTATACAGACCGAAACTGAGTCTAACTGTACAAATTTCTGGGAATTTGTAAATGTGTTTTTCTATAATGTACTGAAGTTAAAAAATGTCCAGTTATTAATTTTATTTATATTTTAAATGCTGTAAAGTATGTCAAATATTTCAGGATTTCTACTATTTGTTTAAACCAACCTTTCAACTCAAAAGCATAGCTGACGTACGTTTGGCTATCTTGTGCATATTTCTGTAAGTTTACTTACAAAGGGAGGAACAGAACATACTTTCTAGAATTTTCCATTGTTACAATTAACCATAAACTTTACAGTGCTTTCAATGAACAAAAAAATGTAACAAAAACTATAAATAGTTAACATCCTGGGTTTTCTGCAGTTGCTTCCATATTGCATTTATTATATAATTTATGATTGATTTAAAAATATGGCTGAATTTGCTATGGGTATCACATTGTCTTGTCCCTAGGCAGCAGCAATTAGAGAGAGGATTGGTTATCCAGATGAAATTGTGATTGATGACAATAAGCTGAACAGTGAGTACCAGGAGGTAAGTATCCGCAATAGGCAGTATAATTAGAAAAGAGTCTTAAGAGAAAACATGGTGAATTTACCTTCATAGCCAAGCCAAACCATATGCATCTGCACAGAATAACACAATCTGGTGCACAGATTCTATACCTAGTTGCACAGGTATAGAATCATAGAATCGTTTAGGTTGGAAAAGACCTTTAAGATCATTGAGTCCAACCATCAGCCCAACACCACCATGCCCACTAAACCACGTCCTGAAGTGCCACATCTACATGTTTTTTGGACACCTGCAGGGATGGTGACTCCACCACTTCCCTGGGCAGCCTGTTCCAATGCCTGACAACCCTTTCAGTAAAGAAATTTTTTCTAATATCCAATCTGAACCTCCCCTGGTGCAACTTGAGGCCATTTCCTCTCGTCCTATCACTAGTTACTTGATAGAAGAGAGCAGTACCCACCTCACTAATAGTAAATAAGGATGTATTAAAAGCCAGTGTAGTACAGCTGGTCCAGTACAGATGGTAATAAGTATTTGACGGTATTTCAAGGGAATGTATAAATTCTAGAGGAATTATGCTAGAATAAAACATGAAGCCAATGGTGTTCAGTCCAGTTTTTCTAAATCTGCCACTGATTGATGCAACATTGGTTGAAGTGGATGCAAGTACACGTAACTTAGTAACTGTACCTATTTGTCCATGGATTAGAATTAGTCCCTGAAGTATGACATTGGATGACCCGTATAATTTAAACTGCATCTGAGCTTTTTCACTGCAAAATGTGACCTCAGTATTCTTTTACCTTGTAGGTTGATTTGTGAGAGTAACTCCATTAATGTATTTAGTATACATGTAAGTTCAGGCAGAATATGTCTTAGAAGTCAGTTTTAATTTTGAAAAATAGAGACATACAACCAAAGTATGCTTTTTAAAACACCATTTAAGCTTTATTCATGTATTCTTTCTAAGGTGGAATTGCAGCTTACCAAGCTGGTAGCTACTGGTTTCAGGTTGGCAACTCTCAGAGATTAGGGTCAAAACCAGCAAATGCTGAATTCCACTCAAAAAATTAAAGAAGGAATAAAGATGTCTGGAAAAATTTATGCAGCTGCAGCTGTATCCAGCTACAATATCAACTCTGTGATGTAGCACAGCACTGCAAACCAAATTCTAATTGTAGATCAAAAGATACTCTTAAAAATGTGCTGCTTAGCTCATCATGCTTAAGACTAGATTTTCCAGATCTATGTGTCTTTTATTGCAATTCAGTAACACCACCACTAAGTACTTTTCCCTCTTTTTAGTTGAACTACAAAGAAGAAGAATACTTTGAAAACATTATTGAAAATTTAGTATTTACACAGAAGAAAAGGTTGAAAAAGCTTAGAGAAAAGGTGGACAAAGAGGAGTAAGTATTTAAAAATATTGTGTGTAGTCTTTCATCCAGTTTCCACAGGAGGAGGTATTTGGAGGGTAATCAGTGATGATTTAATGACCTTCCTTCTGCACTTTTTACTCCATGAAGAGGGCAGGTAAGAGGGCATTGTTTCTCAAAGGCTGGACCTACATTAGCAAGTAGGGCAAAGAAATTGGGAGATGGTGTAGAAGGTTAAGTATTCTGGAGTAGGTCTATTCTGGTCCCTTAGCTCCCAGAGTGGATTAAGTGGACTCCTGGAGAGCAGCTTTTTAATTAAGTTCATGTGAAAAATGAATGTCATCCCTGAGAATTTCATTTCTCTTGCTCAGAGACTGCATGAGAAAAGAGAAAGCATGATTAAATGAAGATGAGCAGGAATTTACTTCAGAAATGTACTCCTGCTCCGAATTAAAATATTAATGTAGAATGTAGATGTACCAAAAGACTGACAGGGCACATTCCCTAGCTGTCCTGGCTACTCTTCCTGTCCCAGCTCTGACCCATTTGGAAGTTAATTTAAACCAAATCAGAAAGATGACTCTGGTAACCATAGTCCATGCAAACTTTGCAAGACTGTTCATTTGAATAAGGGCTGCAGAACTGGATTTATGTTGAGGAGAGGATAAGAGAACTAGCTTTGTATAGTCTAAAAAAAGAAAAGACTGAGGGGAAGTCTTACTGCTGTCTTCAACTACCTCATGGGAGGAGACACAGAGAAGCCTGACTCTTCTTGGAGATGCACAGTGATAGGACAAGTGGGAAGAGACACAAGCTGGAATATGCAAAATTCTGACTAGTTGTTAGGAAAAACTTTTCACCATGTGAGTGGTTAAAGACCCAGAGAGGTTGTGAGACCTCCAGATCTCCATCCTTGGAGATACTCAGATCTTGAATGGATAAGCCTCTAAGCAACCTGATCTAGTTTATGACTTCTAAGGGTCCTTTTGATGTAAATTATTTTATGATTCTGTGTTTCTATTTTTAATTACTTTATCATTTTCATAGTGCTGTTCCAGACTTCTTTTTTAAGAAAAAAAAAAATCAAACCCTGCAACTGTTTAGGACTCTTTCTAGTCAGTCATATTGCATCTTCAAACTTACCTTTTCAGAAGATGAAGTATATACTTCACACCTCTGGAATGACCACTATAAATTTTCCAAATACTATGTCATAGCTTTTCAGAACTATAGTCATTATTGTGGATAAATAATTCCAACTGTTGTTTTTGCTGTTCTGTGTTTACATATCATTAACTGAAAATTTATGTTCCACTTAACAGCCACCTCACTTCCGCTCTATTTTAACTTCAAGCTGTGCTTGGGCTTGGCTTGTTCAATTGCTTCACCTTGATTTAACACAATTCCTATTCTGTTGTCACAAATTTATGTTAGTTAGGAGTAACTACCATAAGTGTAATTGCATTCAAAGATTACCTAAAGTGAGTGTGGAAGTATCAACCACAATTGATTATCCTCTGATAGTTATAATTTGTTCCACAAATTAATTTTCACTTAATCAAGCAATAGCCACTGTTAGAATACTTTGCATTGCTTATGATTGGCATATGCAATACAGTTATCAAATAGATCATTTATCATAGCAATTAATTTCACTCAGAGAGCACGGAGCCAGGAAATAAAACTTCAGTTGTGTAAGGCCCAGCTGTTCTATTTTGTAGAACTGTTATCTCATTTTCTCTGACATATTTTCTGAAATATTATTAAATGTGTACAAGAATAACCCACAGCAAAACACTAGCCCTGCTTGTGATTCTAGGAATTTAATTAGGTGATCACTGATGAAAGCCAGTAAAACTGTAAACTAGAAAAAAAGAGTTAAAACTCATTATTTCCTATGTGTTGAGATGGACCCAAAAGTAATGCTGAGAGCCTTCATCAATGAGTAGGTAGTATTTAAGTTAAACCATAGGACTGTGAATCAAGCCGTGCCTCTGTTACAAGAGCTCATGATGATCTTTGCATGTACCTTCATTCCTCAAGAAATTAAGGAAAAAATTATAATAGTCTCAAATCTGATACTTGTACTGATATTTGAGATAGCTGGATATAGGGTACTAATAGGTGACACAGAAATCCTTTTAAGTAAGCAGTCTTAAAAAAAGTTACATTATCCCCAAGTGTTTAGATACCATTATAACCTCAGGTTCTGTGTTTCAGTTTCTTTATGTGGGAAATTTTGCCTGTACAATGCTGCAGTATGAGCAGAAATAGAAACAAAACCTAAGTATCATTGTTAATGAGTTTGGATAACAAAGGGAAAGGGCTACTAAAATGATGAAGGGATTGGAGTGTCTGACATACAATGAGAGGCTGAGCGCACTGAGGCATTGGACTTGATAATCTCTGGAAGTACCTTCCAACCTCAATTATTCTGTGATTCTGTTATTCAGTTTCTATGTTTGTTCTAGTAATCGTTAACTCTGCCATTAAGAACTGAAATTCTAACATTTATCCTTCTGTTATTACTAGGTGGATAAGTGGAGCTGCTGTTGTCAATGCTTTTTATTCAGCAAGTAGAAATCAGATAGGTAAGGTTTACCAACTTATGAACTGGATACAGATTTAATGGTCAAATTTTTTTATATATATATATGTATGTATGTATTCTTAAAATCAAGAAGTTAATATTATGGGGGTTGCAGAAGGGCCTCAGTGCAGCAAAACTGGAGGTTTCATTCATAGTGTTTTCATTCCCTCGTGTTTTGAATTGCCTTTGTACAGAACAAGGACAGAGGCTTGGGATTCAGCCATGAAAACAATAACAGTGTGGAGTGGCTAGAAGTTTAATGACCCAGTAAATTTGGTGGCCCCAGCCTTTTTTTTTTTTAAGGGATGAACAGTGAGTACAGTACCACTTCTACCTGAAGGAAACACTGACTAAAAGAAAGCCGCGGATCTTTCTGCCACAGTGTGCACATGGCTTCCATTCCTTATAACCCCTTCACAGTCCCTTTGTACAAGCTCATTTAGTGTGGCTTGGGGAAGGATGTTGAATTTCATCCTTCTGGTTAATGAACACACCAGTTCATTGACTGTACTGCTCAGAATCCCATAACATTTCACATGATAGGCCAGAATGACAAAGCCCCATGCTTTTTCTCATGAGGTGGTACACTTGCTTTCCATAAGGGTAATTACAGAGAGTCTAAAAAAAAGTCGTATTATCAAGGCAACAAAAGTTCTGCATTTGATGATGAAATAATGCTGAAATATTAGTGCAGAAACCAGCTTGTTCTCAGTTTCTATTTCCTCACTTCAGCACTTTCCCATACACAGCTGTAAGATCCAGTGCTCAGAAGACAGACTGCAGTGATCAGCTTCACAGAAGCTGTGCTAAGCAAACTTGTCCCATGCTGTATGGGAGCAGGAACTCATGGGGTCAGTGCTTCTGGGGCATATGGTCACTGTTGCACGAGTGTACATGTAGCATCAGGTTTATAATGGAAGAAATAAATAAACTAAGCCAAGCTTTCCAAAAGGATTTTTCCTTTTTAATTATTTCTGTCCCCACTGAAGAGTTGAAGATAAAAAGTTTTACAGTCCTAGATTTTCAGATTTTACTGAGTCAGGTGATCTGTTAAGCAGACTTCTGCAAATATGATCCTTATTTCTCCCATTAGTCACCTGTGTCTTTGCAATAGCTTGCACCTTCAGAAGCACAGAGAGTACTATTGTGGGCACAGTGGGACTGCAGCATTGTAAGCCTCAACAGCATGCAGGCAAGAATGAGGAGGCATAGAGAAAACTCCTTGTATTGGTGCAGTCATAAACAAGACGAGAATACAGCACACTACAAATGGTGCTGTTTGCAGAGGAATTCAGCAGCTACAATACTAACCTATTTTTAGGTTTCATATCCTAGTCAAAACTTTGGTGATATTTGCCAAGGTTCATTAACTTTTCCAGTTAACCCAACCTGTTCTGACTTTGCAGTGGGTACTATAGGGAAGACATGAAATAAGCATTATGAAATCCAAGGTAGACTATAGAGACAAAACTGTGTTGACTTAACTGACCAGCACTGCTTGGTTAAGGATGGCAAGACAGCGCAATCAGTTTGGCAGGTGGCAAAGCTAAGTGAGCATTAAGCTCATTAGTAACATTTAGCACAAAAATCTGCTCAGAAGGCTTTGTTTAAAATAGTTTTGTTCAGTAATTCATAGAAAAGGAATCATGGTTTGGAAGACTGAAACTGGTGACTGGCAGTTAATAGGAGCTACAAATTCTTACCTCATCCTTTAGCTATGGCATGCCACAGGATAATTAAAGCAGTCTGATCTTTAGAGTGATGTCTGAATTAGCTTAGTATTATGCTTTAAAAAAAAAAAATCCCTCTAAAGAGGAGTTCTGTGCATGATGTGTAGGAAATTTAGAGCTCTTATGATTATATTTTAATATCGTCTGATCTTTACTGTTCCATCAGCAGCACTGATCATAAGGATGCCACTCAACCTCAAAAAAATCAGCTGAGCTGCTGCTAGTAAGGTAGCCCACCATATGTTCCCTTAGGTACCAGCTACCTCTGACCCACAGGCAGGTATGCAGGATTGAACTGACCTGTGTTTCTGGCTGTTGGGGGGATACTGTGCAACACAGTGCTGGTAAAGGCATTACTGTTCTCAACACATTCAAGAAGAAAAGCAGCATGTTTTCTTTTGTCCAGGGCTGCACAGATTCTGAGGGAAATTATGCCTTTTTCTGCCTTAGATATTCACAAAGCTGAGAAGTACAATCTGCCTGTTAGGTCCCAAAGGTGTTGCACTTCTCTCTTTAAATCTCTACTTGAAATGTATCCCACTGTGGGAGGAATGCCTGTCCACTTCAGACCTGTGGTATGTAACAGAAGTCATGGAATAAGTTGTTTTCAGAAGGGTGGAGTTAAAAATAAAATCTGTGAATTCTGACATTTTAGTCTAAAAGCGGATGAGGTGACAGGGTGTTAATTAACAACTGAACCGAAAGTCCTGGGGAACTGTGTGCCTCGGGGGGGGGGGGGGGGGGGGGGGGGGCGGGGAAGATGGTCCTATGATTTGAAGTAAAAGACAGGTTGAGCTCCAAGGGAGTCACAGTTGTAATATTCCAGGCCACCAGGACTGATGTGTATCATTCTGAGTAAACATCTTGCTAGCAGTACTCTCCAAAAAGAATAGTGCGTTGATGCTATACACTCCAGCTACCACCCTGTTTTGCCAGTCATCAGAATAGCCCATCACACAGGATGGCTTTACACTCTTTGTCTTTACTATCAATACTTTCTGGCAACAACATCAAAACATTTAGATATTTAGTTCCATGTCAAACTAACAAGGTAATAGAATTACTGTGACAGTAGGCAGCAGTTTGCCCAGGACAGCAGAAACAGGTTTTTTCCTAACCTGTTTATTATTTTTCCATTTTCCCATGGTTCTTTCTCCTCTTGAAAGAAACTGCTAGAACTGTACTGGATCTATGCTGAAATGCAAGAAGTATCTGTTTTTGTTCTTTTGCTGTGTGAAAACTGTCATCCAATTCCTCTTTTTTGTTCAAGTTTTGTAGAGTTACATACGTCTCATTCACAGTGAGAGTAAATACTTTGTATTGCTGCAAGAGGCTGAAGTATAGGGAAAAGGCCTGCATGGGATATAAAGTATAACTGAATATTTTATAGAATTTTTTTAAATTCTTCACTTATAAAAAGATCACAAGTGCAACATGATTTTTTTTACTGATTTGTTTCTTAAAAGCCTAGAAAAATGGGCACAGAAGTGTGTGAAAAGAAGCCCTTTGTTCCAGTTCTTTCATTGCCAGCTTGACCTATTTTTATTGATTCTATAGTGGGAATTACTGGTATTTTCAGTGGAAGAATAAATTCCTCTCTCTGAGATTGATTTGTGGTGGGGATAATGATCAAATAATTTATTCTTCTAGGGGAACACCCTCCCACTTCTCATGATGTTGTGAGGTTTATTTAATAATGATACAAGAGTCTGAGAATGCTAAATGCTGTAAATTGGAAAAGTAAACTGCTTTTTTGCAAAGTAAAATAGTACCAAAGACAAAGTAAAAGCTGATCATGATTTTGCAAGTGTCTGAAGAGGGGAGTTGTCCTGCTGGTCTGTTCCTACTATCCTACAGCAATTATCATGTGTCAACTCAGTTGTTGCTGGTAAATGAGGGAACAGCATGACTTTGGTTCAAGCCTATAAAAAAGGTCTCTTCACACCGCACGGATAGGATAATGAGGTAGGGCCTTAACTGTGTTGTGGGTTTTTTTGCAGTTTTCCCTGCTGGCATTTTGCAGCCCCCTTTCTTCAGTGCATCCCAGCCCAAATCTCTGAATTATGGTGGCATAGGCATGGTCATCGGTCATGAAATCACACATGGTTTTGATGACAATGGTAAGGCACTGAGTTTCTAGTTACAGAACTTACAATGCACAGAATGTTTTACATGCTTTAGTGCTTAACCATTCCAGAGAGCAGATAAAATGAAGGTAAAATTTCCATATATAAGACCAAATCTGGATTTCTGAGGCTTTACAGTATTGTTCCCCATGATTCCAAAAAGTGCGATTCAAAGAATACCACAGACCCTCCTGTAGCTGCTAGGCTGCAGCAACAGCCCAGGATGTGGGCCTGCAGCACACAAGGGCTTTTAATATAGTTGCTGGTCACTTGCTTTTCCCAAAGGCTGCATCAAAAACCATCATAAACTACACATAAGTGTAAACAGGCTGTGTCACTAGGCTGGCATAGGTGTGAACTCAAGGGTCTACCTCTCAGACCTGCTGCCCAGCCACATGATTCATTTCTAGACCCACACTATGATCAATCCAGCATTGAGTCACAGATCAGAACCATACCAGGCATCCTAGGAGAGCCTTAATCCCGTCTTCTGATTCAGTATGAATTTGTTTTTCTCCTCTGCTGAAATACAGCCCTCTTAGCAAAAAAAAAAAAAAAAAAAAAAAAAAAAAAAAAAAAAAAAAAAAGCATCATCTGTATGACTGCCTCATTACAGCAAATTTTTTGCATGAGTGACTATGCTCACTTGCTACCCTTCTTACTGCATCAAAAACCTCTTTTCCTGTATATATAATTCTGTTAGCATATTATTACAGGCAGAAATTTTAATGAGGATGGAGACCTTGTAGACTGGTGGACTGAACAATCAGCACGCAATTTTAAGGAGCTATCCCAGTGTATGGTGTACCAGTACGGAAACTTTTCATGGGACCTAGCAGGTGGACAGCATGTATGTATATTTATTTGTAACTAACCAATGCTATTTTTAATGAGGAAACACAAATCTTATGTCCTAAACATGCAAACTGTTATTTACATGAATGCTCTGTTGGCTTCTGGTCAATATTGTTACCCCTACACACACACACACAAAAATTCTTAAAATTAAATATAGTGGTAAAAACTCCACACATACACCAACTGTTCTGAAAGAGGCAGGATTTACGTTCTGAATGAGTGGCAGTCCTAGAAGCCTTTGCCTTAGAAGCCTTTCTGGGCCGTCAAAGGCTCTTTTTTGAATTCCATGAAGGAACAGAAAAAAATAAATTGAAAGTTTGAACTTCATTTCCCCAAAACTTGATGTGCAAATAATATATATCCCCATCAAAACAAATCCTACCTGCTGCTTTCCTTCGCTCAAAAGTTTCTTGCTCTTTCCTCCAGAGAAAAAGCTGGACTACAGAGCTAAAAGGTCTGAGAAGAATCAGGGTACAAGGAGAGGAAAAGATGATAGATTTAGGAGAGGCAGGCAATCTAAATGTGACTGCATTTATAGCATTCTGCAGAGTTAAAATTATTAGGCATTCAGTGTAGCGTCTGTGTCTGGAAGCCCTAATTTCATGAGAACAGTTAGCAGGATCAGGTCTGTTCTGTGTCCCAACAAGACCAATATTCCATTAACTCACAGAAACAGGTGACACTGATACTGTAATTACTCATACTGAACAGGAGACCAGTCCTCTTCCTATTAAAATGGAAGCTGCAAAACTGCCACTGGAAGGAGGGAGCCCTGTATACATAACACAGCACTTCATAGCATGTCATTTCAGGGGTGACCAAATGCTCTGCTAATGCACCTGCATTGTCTCTAGTACACAACCCAGCTTTAATCATCTAGAGACAGTTTAATCATCTTCACAGTGCTCCCACCTTGCTGCCATAGCGATTTTACTGTCCCAGGCTGGCAGTGCACATACTTCAAAGCTACAGATGGCAGACTTCAACCACAGTTACTAGCTGAGCTGCCATCATTCTGTCAGCCAAGGTACATACTGCACCAGTGCAGCATTTAGCTCACACTCCTGCATCTTCCACACAAGTGACATGACAAGTATCAGCCCCTAGATCATTGCCGCCCAGTTAAGAAAGGAAAGCAGTTTACTACAGGAGCACTCAGTTGCATTGCATTGTGGAAGACCACTTTTAACATCCACCTTGTTTATTTTGGACTTCACTGGATAACCATGTGTGGCTTTGAACTGTGCCGCCACCTGTTTCTCTGTAAGGAGCAAAATTTCTCTTGGATGGGTCCTCCTACAGTTAAGTGGCGAATGAGAAGACACTTGCAAGAAGCTATTTCTCTGACTACTACTGTCTTTTTTTTAGAGGCTGACAATGTATTCCATCATACAGAATAAGGAAAAGATAAAACTTCCAGCCCTGAGGTTTTCCTAAATCTGTGCGTTAAACTGTTGGGACTCACAGAGAGGCCACTAAAAATAGAGAAGAATATTTCAACATTTTTCTGCCGTTTTTTCACACATTAACGTCAATCTAATGATGATTCTACATTTTGCAGCTTTGAATATCATAGGCCAATATCTTGGGCTAAAGGTTGAAAATACAATTATTTTTTTTTAAATAAAATTACAGATTGTCCATTACCAAAGCTTCATCATCTTTAGTGATACTTGACCAACTTACAAATACTATACCAGCTAAATAGATATCTTCTATGTATCTTGCTACCAAAGAGCTACCTAACTTGCCCAATGTACAGGAAAATACTTACTTTCTAGCAGATTTGCTGATGTCTGTTAACTGATAATTTCCACTATTTGGAGTTTGGATTGTAACTTGTTTTGTAAATTATATGGAGAGATTCTGCCTGCTTGCTCTAACTGGAACTGTAGTAAGAAGCTGAGGGTTAAAGACATGGAGGAAATAGGAAGAATGAACAGTGACTAAGCATCAGAAAATCTGGGTGAAAGAGATATGAGAGCCTAGAAAGCTGTCTGTAAGGGAAGGAGGAGAATTAGGGAAAACAATAGTATTTGTATGGATTTTGAGACAAGGGAGGCAAAGACTTTTCAGAGACGGTAACATAATCTTTTGCTAAAACTTCATATTTTAGGGAAATTCTCATGTTGAAAAAGTGAAAAAACGCACAAAGTTTGACATTACAGATCCTGGATAAGCCCTTCTTTTAAAAAAACTATACTTTTCCTTTCTATTTTACAGCTGAGTGGAATCAACACACTAGGAGAAAACATTGCTGATAATGGGGGTGTTAGACAAGCATATAAGGTAACAAGTATCCATTTTTCTATTTTAGCTGAAACCACCATAAATTAAGAAAATTAGTTTCAGAGCCTTTGAAGAAGAAACATCATTTTTGTGCTAGGGACAGGACCATACCTACTGCGTCATCAAGGCATGGTTTAAAACTATTGACTAGCTGTTGTATTTCTATCATCCTGTTAATTATTTCCTGATATATATTATCTGTTCCTAGTGCACTCTTTTTCAGCTGACTTCTTTCCCTCTTTTTTTTTTATTATTATTTTTTCCTATTGTGAATAAGGAATTTGTAGAATGAAAACATTTAATGAATCACACTTGGACCATCACCTAACTAAACTGATGATACCGAGCAGATGTCTGCCTCTGTGTTCACCAGCTTTTTTGTGCCAGGAAGGAGGGACAGAATGACTTTCTTCTAAGCTCTACCCATAAACAGTCTCTGCCTATATGGAACACTATTCACTGTTAAAAAAACTGTTCAAAATATCGTCTTGTACAAGTGACTTGGGTCCCCTGTACAAGTATCCAAAGATGTCAGTGACATCTGGACTCCTTGTGCTAAGCCTTCCATCAAAGCTTGTATGCTTTTTGGCTTTCCTTTCATTCTCTTCCTGAAATAGGTATGTAACTCCTTAGATGGGCCAACTTTGAGACTGAAAGTAAAAGCAGCAGAGGTCTTCTCTTTGTGAATGCGGGTTGCAAGCTGAGAAGCAAGTCAGCTTCTCTGAACTTTTCTTGTTACCTGCAAATCTGATGGTAGCAGGCCTTAATAACGTGACCCTCCCTCTTCTTCCCTGAACACCTTGTTCTGTGGCAAAACATTCAACACTTCACAGTGCTGTCATTCCTCAACAAAGTGCCCACTGGGGTGCATGGGCCAACTCATACTTCTCAAAGTTATCATCATAGCTTCTGCAAAGAAAGCCATCAGCAACGCTTCACTAGAAATACACAGGTTTGAGGGCAAATACAATTATTAATGAGAGTATAAAGAATGATTTGGAAGCCTAAAAGAGGTGTCAGTGTGGCTTATTAGATTAGTCTGATCTTCAATTACTGGATCATTTGTGCATTTTAAAAAAAGAGTACAAACTCATGAAAGCGGATACTCTTTCTGAAAGGAATGGGAGTAGCCAGAGAAAAATTAGGAGGTCAGAAGTATTACAAAAAAAGAATTGGACATTTATAATTATTATGACATCATATAAGTAGTAAAAAAAGTCCAAAAGGAATCTTGAGAGTTCATCTAGTCTGCCCCACCCCCACCTCCTAGCAGGTAGAATCAACCATTTCTGTATCATTCAAACAATTCAAACAATTCAAACAATTAAGTAAGAGAATTTCCGCTACGTCCTTGCTGCCGTTCAAGTGCCATCATGTCTTTGCTTTCAACAGTGGAAACACAGAACAATCTGCTCCTTTCTTTTCTGTGACCTTTTGCGTATTTGAAGACTATTACATACTTGAAGGCCCAGACTTCTCTTCTTTAGACTAAACAAACCCAATTCTTTCAATCTTTCCTCATAGGTCATGTTTGCTAGACCTCTGCTCATTCTTGCTGCTTTCTTCTGGACTCTCTCCAGTTGGTCCACATCTTTCTTGAAGTGTAGTGCCCAAAACTGGACAGAGTGCTCCAGCTGAGACCTGGCCAGTGCCAAGTAGAGTAGAAGGATTACTTCATGTATCTTATATAAGACACTCCTGTTTATGCATCCCAGTATGACACTTGCCTTTTTTGCAGTACTGTGGCACTGTTGGCTCTTGTTCAACTTGTTATCCACTAAAACTTCCGGAGCCTTTTCAGTAGACCTGTTAACCACTCATACCTCAGCTTGCACTCGTGCAGTTGATTGGCTTTACTCATGCAGTAACTTGGCACTGACTTTAGTCAGAACATTTCTCCAGTTTGCCAGCATCTTTCTATTAGTAATGATATACTAACAACACATTGTTTGACACATGGTCTTCATAAGAAACATGAAAGCGGCTGTTCTTACGATGGAAAGGTTTTAAAGTCTGCTGCAATTTGCTTAAAAAAAAAATAAATCTACTTTTCTACTTTCCACAATGCAACATTAGATAATTGATAAATTAAGGTCTTCTCCCTGCAGAATCAGTTTTGTGCTAGTAAGATTGGATCCTGGAACTCTGCATTGTATACAGGGAAAGCATATCTTACCATAAGTGTGGTATTTAGACTCTAACCCAATAGCTGGCAAAAAAATATGTAATATGCTCATGTGACAAACATTTGAGAGAAAACCAAACTGTAAACAGGACAGCAAATACATGTGTTCTGTAGAATCGGAGAGAGGAATGATTTTTTGCCACAGCTGAAGCTTTTTACCCCACATCTCTCAAGTCTAATGGAAAGAAGCAGTGGAAGAGGGAAAGACGAACAAATGGGGAAAGAATGAATCTTGATTGTCTTGGAGATCATTTGTGCCTCCTTGAGCAGAGGCAGGCTGGGTTGCCCAGCAGAGTCACTTAGCCAAGGATCCATGCACAGGGAATCCCCAAATCACGTAAGACACCTCAGGTATGCTCATTTTGCGACTGTGCCTTAGAAAGCAGCACAGCAGCATGCTTTTCCATGTGGATTTTTACCATGCAAGGTGCGTGTTGAGGGTAACTGACAGTAATGCATGACCCGCAGAACCTGCAGGAGACAGAGCTGCTGCAGGTGAATCTTTATACAGACAGCTGTGAACCCCAACAATTTGGAGGCTGCTTTTAGCACAGGGCTTGCTGATGCCTCCCTAGACCTACCCCTCAGTTGATGTCAGAGAATCTCACAGTCATTTCCATTACAGAACATATTTTATGTTTTTAACACAGTACCACCTTGCTTTATACAGCCATTAATTAACTCTGTGAAAAGATTTGGCAGGTAAATATGTAACAGTCCAATGACATTTAATACATTCATCTATTATAAAGCTTGCTGAAGAATAGTACTAACTCTCTGTAGCTACTGTACTTCAGAATATGTCCTCCTTTGCATTCTTGATTTCTTCCCCTGTAAAAAGATGCGTAGTTATGCAAAAATCTTGTTATCTGGGTGTACCCATCTTACTGAAATTACTCCATTAGCTTTGACTTCTTTTTGCTACAATAAATTGCCTTCTTTAAGCCTGTTTCTCTTACCATTTATTCCAATATAATTCAGGCAGCTTCACTAAACCTGGTGTAAAACACTACTGTAAGGCCCATTCAATGAGAAAACTGTTTTGATTCAGCCAGGCCACTGGTATCACAATACTAAGGAATGGCCCTGTTGTCTTCTGCTTAAAGGTGGCATGTGGTAAGATGAATGTCCAAGGTAGTCCATGATTAATTATGTCAAAGAATCCATGTTCCTCCTTGTCATCATTTCATTTTGACTGTCTGGGCAGGGCAGTTTTAACATTTCTACTCAATTCATTCTACAGGCCTATCAAAACTTCGTGAAAAAGCATGGAAAAGAAAAACTTCTTCCTGGTCTTGAAATGAACCATAAACAGCTGTTTTTTCTGAACTTTGCACAGGTATTCTATAATTCTCGACTGAAGACTTTGAAAATCAGTTAAAGTTACAGTTTAACAGTAAGCCAGAAAGTGTAGGCTGATTGTCACAGTTTTACTAAGAGCTGGCAGAGTTGCTAAGCTGAGCAGCGTTCACTACAAAGTAGAAAAATAAGGTTGTCTTAGATAATTTTTATCTTGCCTAAATAAATGAATTCAGCCACAAGTTAAGTCTTGTGGACAGTTTCTTGTGTCCAAGTGCCTTTGTCTGAGGACAACAGCATACTTTACTTTTTTTTTAAATGTACTTTTTTTTTCTCTATGTTCTAATGTGAAATTTATTCTCATGACATTAAGTATTTCATAGTGAAATGACAGCAGGTCTCTTCCTGGACAATCTTATGGCTCACAAATGGTTTTCTTTGTTACGTGTGTAGGTATGGTGTGGAACATACAGACCAGAATATGCTGTGAACTCCATCAAAACTGACGTGCACAGCCCAGGCAAATTCAGGTCAGCATGTGTAATAATCTTCAGTGCAGTTCCTAGGTGCAACATAGCTTTTAGCTATAGAATTTAAAGAACTCTACACAAAAGGCTAGGTTGCACTTACCAGGGTAGATTTAGGCATACATATATATATAGGCATAGCACACTGAAGATGGCTAAGAGAAAGACAGACTGTCCCTCCAGACCTCCCAGCCCTAGCATAGCTCTGTGCTGACAGAAACAGGCACAGTCCTTCCCAGGAAGCTGCACAGGCAGAATAAGGCTGTGGGAGAGTTGTCCTCACCCTTGAGAGGATACAACTTAATTCTGTCCACACTATTGAGAAGCTTTGAACAGTCCTCATCACAGAACACAAACACCATCACCTGGCTGTTACCAAATGTGCACAACTGTTACAGCAGAGTCCCAGTGACTGTGTCTGGAATCCAGTGCTCTTCTGGAAGTCCCCTGGCTCCCACAGTAGCTCCCACAGTTCTCATAAAGACCAAAGACTATTGATGGACTTCCATCCTCCGCTAAAGTCACAGGTAAAATCTCCAGTTAATCTGTGGGGTGCAAGGATTTTACTCTTCAAAGCATGGAGAAGAATTCATCTTCTTGTAAATGGTAATACTGACATGAGAGAGAAATGACCTTCTGTCGATAGCCTTTGCCATCATTAGAATGAGGAACGCCTTTGCCATTTAGAGCTAGAAGGATGTTCTTCTGTTCCAACAGAGCGGATTGGCCCGTCTTCGCTGTTAACAGCATTACTCGTAACGCCTGCGGGACAGAACTGGGGCTCCGCTGTGCCCCAGGTGTTCTACCAGGTCACTGTTCGTTCTCTGATGCAAGAGTAACAGAATTGAGTTCTAGGTGGAAGATTACTCCCCTCAGTCAGTAACAAACTTGTGTGCTGTGGTGCAACAAGCAAATTTGTATTTTTTGCCTTATGTACTCAGTCAGCCTTCCCAAGAATAGGTGGGCTTGAATTCAGTAGTCATGCAGGAAACTTGGCTGTTCAGGGTGGAAGTCTTTGGGCCAGACTAGGATCTTTTCTTTTTAACTTAAGTCAGAGCAACCTATTCATCAGTAGTGTAACCATGTTTTTGCTCTGATAAATCTGTTTGGTCAAATGCCATGAGATAGTAATGTAGACATCACAACATCTCTGTTAGTTTTGAAAGGCTGTGTCATCTCCAGGATTCACATACACAATAGCTGATTTCTCTCCTGATACAATTCAGAACGTTAATTCCAGTATCTTTCTTTCAACGGCTTTTCACCAAAGAATTATTTTGTTTATCCCACATACTCAAATATTTAGTGAAATCAGTGACTGTTCCTTCAGCTGCTACTTGACTGGCATTTCACTGTGGGTGGTTTTTGTACTTTCTGCAGATCTCTCCCAGAGGCAGTTTATGCATCAAGTCCTACCATCAGCTGAATTTGGTCACAATGCTAATGAGGCTCTGCAGCAGTTCTTCAGAACTGTTTTGCATATCTAATTTGTATGAGTCATGAGTCCTTTGAAGTTCACTAGTTCAGCATCTCTGTGTAATTGTGTGTCTCTTGGATATATTACATCATGTATTGTGCTGTTTTTACCTCAGTAGGAAAGGCTATAAACTTTATATGAAATTACACAAATATTAATAAGAAACCATACTAACAATTTTAGAATCTGAAGTAATTTTCAGGATGAGGCCCCCTAAGAGCTCTAAAATAGAAAGCATTTCAGTACACGAGACATACCCACAAATTACTGCCTAAAGACATACTATTAAAATGTCACAATGGCTCCCAATGTGCCTTTTTTTCCTTTTTTTTTTTTTAATTGGGGGGAGGGGTTGTTGTTTGTTTAATACCTGCTATACTGACTGCAGGCTATTTCTCCTTACAGGTAGGACAGGCAGCTCTTCATAAAAATGGTTAATTGCATAGCCCAATTTTAGTTTATGGGCTAACAACTTTGAGTACTGGACAGGTAGAATCTTTTGTCCACTAGAAAAAATAAGACGTTAACAGAAAGACGCCATAGATCAGGTAATTGTCACAGGCATGTGACAGAGAATCTGTATCTGAGTGTTAACATGCAAAATTAAACACAGCAAGTACAGTAACAGATACAGGTCAAGGCCTGCTTATGTACCAAATCCCTGTAGTTCTCCATTTTAGTAAATGAAGCAGGATTCTTAGCCCACTGCTGTTCTAGCTGTTTGTTAATAACAAATGTAAATAGAGTTATTACACCCAAAATACTTTTTGCTCTGTTTCTGGCAAAATCCCTTTTTAGCTGTTCCAGTCCTTAAGAGCAATGAAGCGCTCCTAGATCACTAAAAGTAAAAAATGTGTAAAAATACAAATGAACGTTCACTGAAAAGTTACACCGCAGTCCACTACCTCAGGGTCTTCTTTTCCCTTTACCAAAAAACTTGTCAGCAAAACGTAGCTGAAAAAATTCTCAGTGAAAACTAACGACAAGCAATAAACCTGTTCCTAGTGAAATAAATGGAAGTTTTGTGAGAGCCAGTAACGAAGGGACAGATCCTGTATTTTGAGGGGTTGCAACAGGGACTGTACAAACGGAAAAGAGAAAATCCAGCCACTCCTTGAGGTGAAATGGAAGCAATAGTCACAGTTCAGAAATACAGCATTTCCCACAGTATTTTGAGGTGATGCAAAAAAAGAAGTTACAAAATGTGGGTTGTATTGTTTGTTTTAAACAAAGGCAAGCAACAATGACAAGATGTGGGTTTTTTTGTTTTAAAGGGTCATAGGGTCACTGCAAAACTCTCCAGAGTTTTCTGAAGCCTTTTCATGCACCAAGACAAACTACATGGATCCTGCTAAAAAGTGCCGAGTTTGGTGACGGAACCGTAGACCTTGCATCTTGAGAAGCTTTCCAGAAAAAAAGAAATTCTGAACTAATTTTGAGAAGGGGAGGAGGGCAGAAAACTGAGGTGAATATGCTAGAGTAGTCACTGTAATTCTTAGTAAACAGGCAAACCCCCCCAAAAAATAAATAAAAAAATCACACATCAATATGTCAAATGAAGGACTAATGCCAACGCAGCAATTAGCTGCTCTAGCTGATTGGCTGCTTTTCCTATCACTGAACCCTGTAGAATCTACATCACTTGACAGTGTACAGTAACATTTCACTTGCAGTTAATCCTGTTCCCCACTGGCCAATGGCTTTTTGGATTTGTTTTAAAATGTCGAAGTATAACGCATTAACTCCTACTGGTCGGTGAATGTGTGTTTCTGATCAAGCAGAGGAAGGAAATACTAAGTAACACACAGTTTTAGACATCATAAGATGATAATGAGACAACAGTTTTTATCCTAAGTGTCAGACTTTGTATCCTCTGCTGTTATGATAAATCAGTTCTACCAAATGTTTTCATTTTTACTTGAAACCATTTATACAAGAGGAGTCCAAAGACCTGCTGTACTTAAGTAACTTCTCACTAATTATTCCAGTGTGTATTATCTGAAGTCACTATTTACAATAGTTTATTTACTGCTTTCCAGCCAAACTGAAATTGTAGATAATTTATTAATTTTTGAACATATAATCTGTAAGATTGTGATCAAAGACCCTTTCACAGTTTTCTAAGCTTTTCCTTGCTTTCTCTAAAGTTGGTCTTTTTTAAAGTTTCTAGTAATGTATAAATCATAGTTTTTATATTTAAATCTGAGCTACACTTTTGACTTGAAGTATTGTAATATATTTTATCAGTGGCTGCATAGAACTGGGAAATTTGAGCAAAGCATGGTATCAGGCAATAAGATAAAGTCTACAAAACTGAGTTCTCCAATGGAGTATACCAATATTTAAGTTTTCAGGCTGACTTTCTCAGTGTTTAGGGTCTGATCCTGCACATAATTCGTACATATTCTGATCGATGTCAGTCCTCACATCACTAAAGCTGCACAGCTGATTGCAAGAATCAGAAGGAGCTTTAAGTAAGAAGGTAAAGGCTTTAAATCTGCAATGATATGTATTAAACATCCTCATGCAGATTGCAAAGGAACTTACTGCTTTGTATATCAAAGCAAACAGATTTCCAAAAATAAGTACCAGATACCTCAGATGACTGCTACAATAGGTATATTTAAAAACCTATGTTTCCTTTTAGCTTTCCGAGTTTGTCATCTGATAAAAACATTTTGATAATAAACTGAAATTGTGAGCCAAATGCAATGTGTGTTCTTTATAGGAAATACAAAAGTACAAAAGAAAAAAAATCTCTGCAAATAAATTTCGATACTCACCCCTGAGCCCTACACCTCAACATCTGTAACAACTGACAAAAGGAGAATTCAAATAATTTTGTTCTAATTTAAAAGCAGATGTCAATAGGTTATTTAGTATCTAAGGAAATCACACCAAAATTGCCTGCAGAAAACTTTGTCTTCCCGGACTTTTCCCCAACAGTATGATAAAGAGAGCAGAAAATAGAATCCTTTTTGTGAATTCCCAGCTGGAGGAGTCATGCTTAATGCAAGAGCAATAGCGAAGGCATCCAGGAGCAGCCAGGACAGCTCCACTGCTGCTGGAGGTACGGTAGCTGTACCTGCAGTTTCTGAGAATCAATGGAAGGATCTTTGGTTGTGGTGCACCGGACAGATCAAGTGGCCACAGGCAGCCACAAACCAATTCCCACTGACCCTTCTGAAGGCATGTGATGTCCAGGGCACAGAGGGGACCTGCAGAGCCCTTGTACCTACACCATTCTTTGTCTAGTCACTGCTGCCTGCAAGTCACTCCTGACCACAAAAGGGAAGCAGAGAGTGAAAAGCAGTAGAAATTGGAGAAAAGTGCTAGAAAAAAACCAAAAGTTATGTTAACAGGGTTATCTCTCTGCTGAGTCCCTTTTTTCATGTATGCCCCTTTTCTCCATATTTGTCAGAGATCTTTTTATACTCTTTATCATTAACCTGATGCATACAAATGAAACTCAATCCTTTACAAATTCAAGCCCATAAAACTGTGAAACAGGAAGTACCATTATCCCCATTTTACAGCTAGACATGGTAACACTCATCAAGGAGAGAAAAGAAATTCAGAAGGTAAGTAAACCAGTGGATCACTAAATACAGAATAAATAGCATTAAGCGTCACAATCAATAAATAGAGACTCACTAATAATTAGTGAATAGAATAGCAAAAAAACCCAACCATGAATAAGTCAATACAGGTAGATCAGTTGTAATACCTGTTTAATAGTGTACCAGCAAACTTTTCTGATAGACCTTGTGGTTCATTTGCCTGTTAGACTGACAAAAAACTCAAAGAGTGTATTGGGTGTTGGAGACACAGATTCCTCCCTGTGATTTTCAATAGCAGGCATACCTCACGCTGAAGGTTTTTTCACTTCTAAGCAACCTATACACATGTAAAAATAGTTGCATCTTGATTGACGCTAGTTCCTAATGGAGCAGGAAAGGTAAATTCATATATACTACCAAGGACACAGTCATTTCTTTCACCGTCACAGGAAGAAATAAAGCTACCCTTTGTGGAAAGTATCTAGCAACACCCTGGCCAGAGCCACAACAGATACTCTTTTACGGAGACAAAACACAGACACATTTGACAGCTGGCTTTAGACATGTCATCAAACTCAGCTTTTACATTCATGAATTATAAGACTCTCTTCTCCAAACCCCCATTTCTTCACTGCTTCCCTTTCCCATCTATTTTGTTACAGACAATCCAGCTGTAACAATGAGCTAGAAGCCTAGAAGGAAGTATGTGAAATGAAATCAAACATATGGCATATGACCGGAAGAATGGCAAAGTTTTACTAGTTATTGCTGATTGCCCAAAGGGCCAGAAATATTTCCTTTCATACATGAAATCATGAAATCAAGTGAATAGACATCTAGAAAACAACCCACAAGCACTCCATGATTTGATGTGTGTGAGTGAGAACGGTTTAAAGAAAAAGGACCTGGTCAATGTAGGAACCTAAATAGTCAAACTGTTTGTAAAAGACAGATTTACATATGGCCATGCATCTATATCGCTTCCAAAAACATCCCACCAAGAGACACCCCCCTTCCTTCCTTCCTTCACACAACCAACCCAAACTATTCTATGATTCCAGACAGGCTACACTATCCACAGGCTCAAGCCTGTAGGTGCAAATGAGGCTGCTCATTTCCTTATTCCCCCTTTGGAATAGGTGGGAAAAGAAATGAAGGGTTAGCTTTACTCCTGGCTGAAGCAGCTGAATCAGAACAGTGTGGATAGCTGTGACTACTGAAATAAGCCATAGTAGGAAATTGCTGCACTCCAGAAACAGAGAAAACAGAGAAATCATCTGCAGTACAGGTCTGAATGTCTTCTGATACCAGTCCTGGGGCTAGGCACATCATTCACCACCTCTCATCAATTTAGTCTACTCCAAAAGTCACTTGGCACATCAGCTAAGTACAGGGAAGACCTGTATTAGCATTTAACAGAAAACTAACATGTAAAATATATATATATCTTTGAAACCAGACTTTACCAGTGGCAATTATGATTTCCTCACTCATGCAAAAGTGAAATTCAGGTCTTCATAACGGAAACACAGCACTAACCATTCAGATGTGAGATATCTGACATTAAACAAACAAGCAGAGACAATCAGAATATACCTTTCATCACAGCTTGCAAAGTAATTAGTGCCAGCCAGGATTTTCTTTCACAGAATGTCAATATGTCAGGGAAGTATTTATAGACATGCCATGGAAAGCATTTACCAAAGGCCTCAAAAACAACAAACGAGACTGAAGGACATGTCACTCAGTGCAGCATTCATATTTTACTGCTTCTTCAGCTCCACATTTAGACACTGTAAGATTTCACAGTAGGAGTTCGAGTTGTGTGCAAATGCACTGGTCCTTTCTAGCATTCCCATGAGCTTGGCATGAGGTACCTGTAAATTCAGTAAATTGCCAGATTTACTGCCAAAAGTTACAAAAGCAGTAAACATGGTATCACAAACACTGTGTTGCTAAACTGTTTGCATTTTCTGTAAATTTTACCTGCTTTGGCTACATCACCTAAGAAAATGTGTTTCTGTTTTACTGAAAACACACTTAGAATCAAGTTGGCATGAACAAGAGAGAGATGGAAGAATTTGTGAAAGCATGTAGAAAAAAATTTAACTAGTGCCCTATGAAGTATGCATCAGTGCATGTTTGTTAACATTCAAAACCAGAAAGCAAAAAAGAGCAAAAAAAAAAAATAAAATCATTATTACCTCAACAGAAGGGAAGGAATTTCTGGAAGAGGAAAGTATTCCATACCTAAAATAAACAAAAATGTGTTAATACCCGACAGGTATTTAAATTGATCTTGATTTGTGGATGAATATGGGCTATCTCCTCCTTGTTAGATTCCGCTAATTCCCTTGCCCTTGATAGTTTTATTCTTGAGTCTTTTTTTTCCAGCTACTTAAGTCACCTTCTGTCTATATTCTCTTAGAGAAATCAATTCCTTGCAAAATAACCACACAGTCACATAGTCCATCTGCCATGTTTTTCCTCATTTCCTGCCCATTTAAGCTCCAACTTCTCCCTCTGCTGTATTTTCCTTTACATACATTCATACAAATTTTGGTACTCTCTTCTTTGGTACAAAAAGCAGTTTTGGAGCCTGCTGCTGTGTAGATTTACCCTTGAATACAACATCTTACAAGTTATAATATAGCAGGAACATCTGCTCCTATGTATTACTGGCAGACTGACCTGCAGTTACAAATACCTGAGCAAGCACTAGCCAAGCGAAAGCTAAGGTACTATGGTACAAACTCTCCTTGTGTAAAGAGTTAATACTGCCCAAATATTGGTTACATCTACCACCTTCATTTCCTAACCATGGCAGAAAAAAGGGATGAAACAAAATATCTAAATTATGTAAGTAACTGCTGTTCACTTGCAAAGTCGATTTGCAGAGCCATTCTCAGTATTTGTCTGCATGAAGGGTGCTAAAAGTCCCATAGGATTTACACTCATCAGTCTCGGGGCTAGAAGAGGTTGTATTACAGTCCCCTTCCCCAAAAGTTTGGTCAGGCTGCCATTGCCAAGTTCTGCCTACCCTTCTAAAAGCTCTGAAGTTCTGTGGAGAGCATCAAAATCTGAAGAGACAAGCTGGAGGGAGCATGTTCTCTTGCTCATGATACATTTCACATTTTTTCATTTTGGCTGAAAAGTCAGTTTGGCTTTTTGCTTTATCGCAGTATCCTTGTTAACACCAATGAAATGTACAGGGAAATAAACCCAACATTTACAGGTATGAAAAAAATATTGTTATTTAACAGCTTCCTCTGATCTACTTCAGTGCAAGAAAGGACAGAGTTAAACTCAAAAGTAAGTGTAATGGACAGTGAGACTGAGATATAGCAGGATCCAATGGGCAAAAAGCTGCATTTGTCCATAGGTCTGGGGAAAAAAAACCCTCTCAATTTTACCTAAAAAAAATAATATTATAAGCAACTTAGAGTATCACTGTCAGCTTCCATAAAATCTAAGAATCAGTCACTATAGTTCTACAGATGTCTTTTGATTGTTTCCATTGACTTGACTTGCCATAGCAGCAGGCGGACAAAACTTTAGGGACTATATAAAATACACGTAAATACTGACATTAGTCAATTAATTGACAATGCATTAACGAAACAGCTCCCAAACACACATAACAGACAACCATCACTAAATAATTCATCTAAGTACTGCTGAGATGCTGTGATTCACAGTCAAACAGCTTCACTTCTGTTGCCCAGGGACTTGGGGCCACAGGCTCGCCGAGGCCAGTGGCAGACCTCCGACGAGGCTGTGCAGGCAGGACCACACCACCCCGAGAGGTGCTGGGCCACCCTCAAGCCGCTGACCGACATCTGGACTTGGAGCCCATAGAAAAGCTCTGACAGGGAAGATGCCATTGATGACAACCCTTAGGGACTTTTTCTTCCGGACAAGTGACTTCTTAACCACTACTTCTTAACCGGGTGTTACTTATTTTCCTACATGTGCTACACTTACTATTTTTTTTCCTTTTTGAACCTATCAGTTCAATTCAATCAGGTATTGAATCATGGGCCTTTAAATTAAAATCTAAAGGACCTGAGTTTTCTCAATCTTCCGTAACGCCCAATGGAAAAATCACAATACAGCAAAAAATAAGATATGGCATATACTGTGTCCAGAGGAGCCATAATGTATTCACACATCTTCTATAACATTGTTAGGAGAGCTTTTTACCCAAATGGCTAATGAGTAATAATTGCCCAAGAAAGGATTTTCCCCAACATTGTGCTTAATCCCAAAGAAAAACGTCAGCAGACTTAAGAGAAAAACTGAAGTGAGCCAACCCCACAACCTACAGGCTGTGTTGGAACAGAAGTCAGAGATACTCTGGCACTCAGTCCTCCCCCTTGATCATTCAGAGCAGGCTGTGCCCTGCGCTTCATTCCCTGCCCACGCCCCAAGGTTTACTTCCAATGCAAAACAAGGCACAAAGGCAGCAACCATGCAGTTGGAGCCCATCCCTGCTACCTTAGTTGCTTTCCTCAAAGAGCATTACTGGTTAAACGTGGTCGGTAAAGTATTTTGTTCCTTCCAGACTCTAGCACTGCCACATCCTAAACTAGTTCACAGTTTAAGTGAGGACACATTCTGATTCAAAGGCTCCCATACCCTCGTTTCAATTCTCACAGGGATGGAGTGTCTTGATGTTAGTCCTTTACCTTAAAAATCATCCTTCACTCATGGCAAATTCAGATGAAAGCAAGAAGATAACAAAAAAAAAAAACCCACCCAAAAACCAAAAAACAAACCACAGGACATAGGCTGAAAGGTTTATCAGACACAGCTGTCCAGAAATGAAACTAAGGCTAGACTGTCATGGAACTGAGATTAACTTTTTTCCCCATGGCATAGTTCAGCTACTGACCCAGAGGATGCTTCAGTCTTCCCAGCACACCAGCAACATCTGCACTGCTGGACTGCCCTCCCCAGAAAAGCCTAGCACTGGGGAGCTCTTTCTCTGGGATTTATTCAGAGTCCAAATTCCTTGTTCTTCTTTCCCCCTTCTCTGGGACTTCTTACTTTTTAACTCAACACAGGAAAAGTTTTGATGTTACTGTAATATATCATGTTATTTGTTAATTTTCCTTTGGATATACCCCAGTGCTTTTCATATTTGACCAGCTGCTGGCAGACTGCTAAGTACTGTATTCATTTTCTTAGCTAAACCATCAAGGAATTCCCAGTCCACAACGAGGCAAAAATCTTTCCAGCTGCTTTGGGATGTGTTCTCTCCAAGTGAAGCCCCTCCATACACTGATCATTATTACTTTACATCCACACAGAAATGGATAATTGCATTTCACACAGACATGCACGTGAGCTCAGTGCATGTGGCTAATTACTAGTGTTTCACTAAAATCAGTGGGTCATTTTATTGCTCTGTCACACTTTCAGGTCCTACTGACTTTGTAAGAAAGGCAATGAAGACGATTGCTACAGGAACACAGCCCACTTTCAATGTCTACAGGATTAAAGTAGTAGAGAAAAATAATTTTTTTAAAAAGTTTTTAAAAATAAATTCTGAGGCTGTAATATTCATAGAAGGAGATCAAGATTAAATTAAGTATCTCAAAAGTTACCCGAGAACTAAATCCTTCCACTAACCTAGAAAAAAGGTCCAAAAATTATTTTATCAGGAGGCACTGGAATAAATTCTCCTCCAGAAGAATCAAAGATGCACACATTGTGTCAGTCACAGTGCGAGTGAGCATAGCAGAATTTGGAATTACTTTATATAATACAACCAACTTTACACTACTGGAGCAATGTTCCACAGAACAGAAAGCAGTTGGTTCAGAAAACAAATGAAAGTGGCAACACTGATTATAAATATATATATATCTGAGTTTTGACAGCAGGCAGATTTTTCCTGAATTATTCAGATTCCACATGTCTCGATGTCTCCTTTGGTCTGCCTTAACTCAAGCTGTTCTCACCACATCACACATCGAGACACCAGAACCAAACATGGGAGGAAGTGATGGTGGTGACTCAAGACAGAAAAAAAACATTTTCCTCATAAAATCAGTGTTTAACAGAAGTGAGTCCTAATGAGCTCAGACAAGCCTCTCAGACTCAGTAATGGGCAGAAGGCTGGATCTGTGCCCTGGAGTCCTACTCACCTCCTCTTTTATGAAATTATATTCATTCCTTCATGCAGGCTCAGCAGGCTGTTGTGTTGCCTGGGACTCTGCCGTGTAATGACAAATGATTAGTACACTTCGCACCAAACATGATTACCTCTGGTAAGGGAAATCTTTCCTGTATCCAGGAAAGGAATGTGTGCACTGACTTCCAAACAATGCAACCCCCTTAGAGCCTTTACAGGTACGACCCAAAATCTTGCAAACATAGCAGAATCTATCAGTTGTATATTTGGGACAAAATTTCTCATTCTGACACTGTTCAGACTTCCCATTCGCAGCTTCAGTTCTACACTGATCTCCTGGCAACAACAGTACCATTCAGTATGTTCTCCACTGTCCATGCGGACCCTCACGTAGCGATTAGATATTACACTAATGGGAACAACAGAAAACAATAGTCTAGAAACATCCTTCGTGAGATTATACATGTAAGGCTACTAAGTAGACCATTCAATTGTTCTAAGGCTTCCTTCCTTATATAGGGATTTTATTGATGAAGTTTTAAAATTATCTGAGAAGACTCTGATCTATTTCCACTTGCTACCAAATGTTCCATATCTATTCCAAGTCTTGTATCTCAACCATAATACACCAGCAGAATCGTAACAAGAATAAGCTTGCTATTGTTCTCACTGCAATAGGAGATGTGCAATACAGCATCCACTTTCAGAAAACTGTATGGTATGTTTTCTGTTGGACCTCAGAAGTCAGAATTCAATCCAGAGTTGAACCAGGTCCTGAGAAAGATCTTCCTCCTGCACAGGTCACCTTCTGGTAGCCACACAGTGCGTCAAAAATAGGCTTGTCAACTATATTCTTCATCCAGAATTGTTTAGGTATTCTGCTACTGTTTCAGTTACAGCCTTGAACATCAGGACTGACACCAGCAACTTGATTTACTATTTTATGAGAAGCTAATATAGGAGCAGAAGACAGTTATCCTGCTGGTGTTGAGACCTCCTGCACTAGGCTGGACTTTCTTAAGGACTGGGCTTCACGCCCACATGAATCACATGCCTGTAGTCCAGCTATGAGGCGATGAAGTGAGGCAAAGTCATTAATCACCATGATGAGGTATGGTAACCTAGACAAAATGGATGGCAGAAAGCATAACTCACAACTGCTGTTACGGAAGAGCTTGTGTCAGTGAGGAAGTCAGCAGTAACTCCCAGGCTCTTCCCTAAATAAATCAGTTGTCCAGTGCATCTCCAACCAGATGCAACTACAGGAGGCTACAAACTCACCCAAATGTTTTCACCTGTTTACAAGAAACACTTCCCACCTTTGTTGAGGACAGCTTTCAGAGCTGGAATCAGTAAACCCGGCTGTCTTTGTCAGCCCTACATTCCTAATTCTAGTTAACTGTTGCTCTCCAGGAGGGGATCTCATCCAAGTCCTGAGCTTCTCTAGTGACCTTCTCCCTCCCTTACCACCCAGAATAACGTATTTATGCAGTAGCTACTATTTGATTATTAAATCAGTTTTAAACAGTTCAGCTTGAGGCACGTGATATTGGCAGAGTAACTTATCCTTTTAAGACTATCTCCAATGATCAGAGCTATCTTGATATACAAAAGGTTACAATCATGACTTAAATCATACAACTTCATAAGTAACAACAGAAAAGGCTATCATAGGTGTGAACCCTATTTGCCCTCTAGCCTGTCATTACACCTCAACTCATAAATCACTGGTGCTGGAACGGTCGCTGACTAAGCTTCCTTGCACAGCACCAGGCTTGAGAGGCTGTGACCTGGAAGGCCTTGTAGCACTGCTGCTGCAAGAATGATAAACACTGATGCATTTTAATCAACATGCTGTGACTGCAAATGGGTACAAGCTGACCACTCTCCAAATGACTGAGAAGCCGCAACCCTCTTTCTAGACAAAGGGAACAGAGCAAGCACCCTGAAGAGATGGCTGGAGGTGAAGGATGGGCCCCATCCCTCAGAAGGATCCTTTGTCCTGCTCTCTGGTAAGCGCTGCTTGCTCACTGCACCCAGCTCCTACGTGAATGTCAAGAGCAAGAGACCACGGATAAGTCTGACCTGCTGACGGCTACTGGCAATATAAGCACCCAGTCTGGGATAGCCCATGCAGCTGCACACCAGTCAACGCCTTTGACCTGGATCAGTGCGAGGATGGATTCGTCTACAACTCCTACAGCTGGCGAAACACGATAACGTCCTGCAAATCAATTGACCTAAACCGGCCACCAAATCCCCTGGGTCAGTTTCTTAAACATCAGTAAACAAAAACCGCAACAAACAAAATGCAATCTTGCTACATAACTTGGAGTATTTGCTTGGAACAGAAACAAGCCTCTCGGAAAAAAAGGAAAAGCTTAGAAGTCCTCTATTTTCACACAGGAACCAATGGTCTCTGCAGCTTTGTACAAGAACAGTATTTTGAAAAGCAAATGTAATTAATCATGTGCTATTAACCCCAATAAAGGAACACAGCTCCAAAGCCTCTGCTCCACTCCCAGATGGGAGCCAGGGACAGGTCTGCAAACATAGGTAGGATTTGAGTTAGGCCTGGATTACCACACACAGGAAGAAATACCATTACTGATGTACTTGAAAGTATTTCAGTTTCATGCCCGGCGGGTCTGATGCACTCCTGTTACAAGACAGGGTTAAGGATTCAGTCAGCCGCGTTCAGCATTGCTCCTACCTGTGGCGACCCCATCTCTGCTACAGGTCAAACATAAAACGAGGGTTTGGGCAGTCTGACCAGCACACCACAGCCCTGCGGCAGGGGCAGGGCTGACGCCTGGGCCAGCCCTTGCTGAAACACACCTTAGGGGCAGCTTTAAGCCAAGCCGGGGGGGCTCCTGCCCGGGGCTGAGGTGCTGCAGTCGTGTCCCGGGCTGCTCCCGCAATGCCTGGGCTGACGGGGAGGGAAGGAGGACAGGCAGATGGCGATCCCCACCTCAGCCCTGCCACGCCATCAACCCCAGCCAGCCCTGCTTCCACTCGGCGCCACAGGACTGCCCTGCCACGCCCTTCCCCTCAGTGCCCCTCCACAGCTCCACCCCCTTCCAGAAGGTTCCCCTGGCCCCGCCCCTCAGTGCCCCTCCGCAGCTCCACCCCCTTCCAGAAGGTTCCCCTGGCCCCGCCCCTCAGTGCCCCTCCGCAGCTCCACCCCCTTCCAGAAGGTTCCCCTGGCCCCACCCCTCAGTGCCTCTCCGCAGCTCCACCCCCTTCCAGAAGGTTCCCCTGGCCCCGCCCCTCAGTGCCTCTCCACAGCTCCACCCCCTTCCAGAAGGTTCCCCTGGCCCCGCCCCCCAGTGCCTCTCCACAGCTCCACCCCCTTCCAGAAGGTTCCCCTGGCCCCACCCCTCAGTGCCTCTCCGCAGCTCCACCCCCTTCCAGAAGGTTCCCCTGGCCACACCCCTCAGTGCCTCTCCGCAGCTCCACCCCCTTCCAGAAGGTTCCCCTGGCCCCACCCCCCAGTGCCAATCTGTAAGCCCCCCCCCCCCCCCCCTTTCCAGGACAAGGGTCTCCTCCAGGCCGTCTCCCTCCCGGCCCGGCCCCCAGCAGGGCTGAGGGAGCGGCCATCCCATCCGGTCCCGTCTCACCATTCGGAGCAAGGGCCGCTCCCGCCCGCCGGGACCGCGGTCGGACAGAGCCGGGAAGCCTCCGGGGAGATCCTGGAGCGGGACTGCCATAGCAGAGGAGAGCGGGCAGGACCGACCGCGTGGGTTTTTTCCGCTTTCCACTTCAACCAAGAGAAGGCCAAGAGCAAGGAAGCGTCCGCCATTAACGCCGCTGGGGAACACTAAGGGGGTTAGGGCAGGGCCTGCAGTTAGTGCGACGCTTAAAGCCAGGGTGAAAGGCTCAGCTAAGCTGGGCCTGGAGGGAGCAGGGGTAAAAAGCAAGGAGGCGGTGGGGAGCAGGCTGGCGTGCTGGCATCAGCCATCGGGGCAGAAGAGACAGGAGAGGTGGGCCAAGTGCCCCGAAAGCCCCTGTTTTTGGCTTGGGGCCGGAGCGGGAAGGAGTCCTTAGGATAAACTCTGGTCTACAGGCAGGCTTTCTCACCACGGCCCCGCTCTGTACGCAGCGGAGGAACGCAGTAATGCTCTTGTGTATACTGATATCCTTAAATTGGATTACAAGCATTAAAGGAATATAAACAAGAGACTGGAACAGTTACCAGGAAGCCACCCGCAGCATCCCGGGACAGATGGACGGAGACTCACCCCTAATCAACTTACTCAAATAGCTCTTCAGCGGGTAACAGGGAAAGCCAGGCAGAGGCTGTGGTGCAAACTTGGCAACCAATCTCTGGAGCAACAGGAACCCAAGTGTTCCCACTTAGCTTTTGTAAAAAAACCACCAACAAAACAAAAAAGATGAATAATAAATTAATCAGTAACAATCATCTTGGATCACAGAATACATCATCCTATCTGGAAGGAAACAATAGAAATGAAAAGGGGTCTTGAAAAAGATGTCCACCCAAAACATGCGCAGGCCACCTTTGCTCATTGAGAACTGGATCTCAGGTGATGCAATACAGCTCTTTAGGCCTTAATGGCGTTACGCTGTAATGAAGCCGGCGTCCCCTCCAGCATCATAACAATGCAAATGTTCTACGTACTGGCACGGTGACAGAAAAACTGAAGCTATCGCCGCACTTTAATAGCAAGGCACCAGAATTTTGGAAGAAATCTGAGTGTGTATATTTTCTTCTTCTCCTAACTCACTAGCATCTCTCCAAGAGAAAAAACTTAGCACCCAAACACTCGTTTTATTTTTCAAGAAGAAAAAACCCAAACCTTTTGTTACCCAATACACCCCTGCAAGCGTGGGAAGCTTCAGCAGTGCATTGTATAGGCTCATTATGAAAAGACGCCCGAGTGGGTTGTCCTGAAGGTGGTTGCAGAAGGCCACTTTGCACTGGTCTGTGCACTTTAAACAGCATGTGGGATGCATATTTTCTTGGAATAATCCTTATTTTGTTACTCTACAAAACTGGCAGGAACTTCTTTTCCTTTGTATATAGCAAGTTGGCTTGACACTATTGAAGCCAACGTAGCAAGTTATTTTGTTTTGCTTTGCCAAATCAGATCTTTCTGCTCTCAAAAATCAGGTAAAGCTAAAACATATTGCATTGTTTATATTTTAGCTCGGTAAGATTTTAATTTGAAACATTCGATTTCAAATGCTGGTAGACACCTGAAAACATCGCTTGGGTCAGCTGGATCTTTCAGAACTGTTTTCATCAGTGCTTGGTAAATAAACTGAAATGCAAAGATACATACATGGTCACCACGAAGTCACTGTCTGTGCCTGCTTGTCCTGGCAGCAGCCGTAGGCAGGCAGCTCCCGGGCCCACCCGTGCAGTGCCATCCGCAGGATGCGCTGCAGCCGCAGGGGTCAGAGCCCAGATTAGCGCTGCGAGGCAGCTGCAGGAGAGCTGCTGCAGGAGAGCTGCTGCAGGAGAGCTGCTGCAGGAGAGCTGCTGCAGGAGAGCTGCTGCAGGAGAGCTGCTGCAGGAGAGCTGCTGCAGGAGAGCTGCTGCAGGAGAGCTGCTGCAGGAGAGCTGCTGCAGGAGAGCTGCTGCAGGCTCTGTACTGCGCTGCCGGCGGAATGCAGCACCAGATACTGCTGACAAGTTGTGCGGGGGAAGAAGCTCCCTATTTGCTTTGTCAGCTCACAAAAGGAAGAATGAGCTCGTAAGACAAGACATAGACTGGGACTTCATGTAATGGCAATCAGTTCTCAGCATCAGGTTTTCTGGGAGAGTTTGAAAAATACCAGATAATTGAACTACGTGTGCACCTACCACTGTCTTCAAGGAGCCTCCCTGTTGTCTAGAGTTCGGACAGTCAGAGCTAGTATCAGTCTGGATGGTCTCAGTCTTAGAAAATGAAGCATTGGTCCTTAAAATGAGATAATAAGGTATCTGCTTGAAGTATAGGCTTAAACTAGCCTCTTAGCTTATATAGTCTAGGTGTATGAGTGAGTTAGAATGGATGTTCTCATCTGGAAGTGACCAGAAGACAGTTGGTGATGCTGGAGGTCCTCACATGGAAGCAGCAGCTGCTGCAGAGATGAGCA
The DNA here is from genome assembly GCF_929443795.1 of Astur gentilis. Lineage (NCBI taxonomy): Eukaryota > Metazoa > Chordata > Aves > Accipitriformes > Accipitridae > Astur > Astur gentilis. The sequence goes on along the minus strand of NC_064885.1, from coordinate 43,495,514 downwards.
GTCTCCAGCTCTCCAAGAGACTGCAGGGTTTATCCCCTCTCTTTCAGGACATTTGATGAAACAGGATTGCCCCTTTGCCCTCAGTTCATTCACAGGCGAAGTAACTTGGTGTTAAGAGAATTCCCAAAACAGAATGTCACGCTTCAGTGCTGCTGCTAATAGCTGCTGGAGTTGCAAAGGCATTTTCATGGTTGCGCTACAGTCAAATATATTTCTTTTTTGTTTCCATTCCTGAAGGATAATAGACACTGACCACAGACGGAGACAGGATGTCTGATTGATGTCCCTTCCTCATGTTCTCAAAAGTACACAAATTGCGTGAGCGGGATTCAAAAAAAGTTTCTTTCTCTAACGCCATCAAGGGTCACTAAGATTTTTTTCACATTCTCTTAAAAATACCTCTTGCTAGGATTTTCAAGACATGCTTCCCACAAGCAGTTCTCTAACTAGGGTTTGAATTTATTAATTATTTAGTCTTCTGAGAACAGAAACTTTTTAGTACAAAAATCTTCGAGCTCACAAGCTCAAAGCTGTCTGTGAAAATGCAGTGGCTCAGATAATCTGATGATAATTTCTGATTTAAATGACCAGGTCACTTTATCTAGAGGGTGAATATAATTATCTCAAGTTATAATTAAAAAGGCAAAACGCCTAGTACAGGATAATCAGGAGGCGACAATGAGTCTGAACCACAATTCTAGACACACTATGCTGTACAACAGACCTCCCAACCTTAAATAAGTCTGATGTTTTCTTTTTGAAGGACATACATGTTTCTGTTTCATAACAATAGATTCCAAGAAATTTCCACATAATAAAGCTAAAAATACTTCCTCAGGCCTCACAAGAAATTAACTCTTGCCTGTTTCCAAAAAGTTTGAAGTTCCTTAGCTGATAGCACCTATTTTAAAAGTTTGATATTCAGCGATATGCCCCGTAAGGCCAAGTTTCTAAAGAAAGGCATAGGAGTACCATACCAAGGCTAATTCAGGCACTACAGTATCTTCAGACGACTGCAAGGCAAACAGTTTCGTATACTACATTTTGGTGCGTCATGCAACACCTACCAGCACTTGTGTGGTACATACAGCCTGTCTCACCTAAAGGCCTGTGATCCTCTCAGCTTCTACCCTTGTTTGATAGATGAGTCTGAACTGCCTCGGTAGACGCACATGAGCGTGCTCGCTGACAGCAGAGCACGAAAACTGGGAAATACAGAGAATCAGCCCACCCACCCCTTGGACTGAACTAAAGAAATGGTTCTCTCATGCCTCTTCCTCCTCTTAATGACTCAGGAAACATCTAGGAAGTTTTAAGACCATATGAAGTTAAAGCATTAAATATGTGACAGAAGGCTCAGCCCTTTCTGCTACGTAGTCCATAGTTAGATGCAGTTGACTGACGTGCAATGCATTCATCTGAACATTAGCCCCCCTCGTCAGTCTCCTTGCTGTAATAGCACTGCTGCCTTTCTTCACATGGCTTTACCTACGTGACCTGTGTGAGCTGCTCCTACTCAATGTTATACAGAGTTTTCCTAATCCTGCAACCAGTATTAAAACATTGTCCATGTATACCAAAAGCTTAATGTTGGAAGTAGTACTTGCCTCTTCTTACCATCAGTTCTGCGTCTTCTCTGCAAACAGTCCTGCAGAATTTTATGCGAGTACTTAATAGTCATGGAGACTCGTGAATAAGGAGATGTCAAATATTGTCGCGCTCAGGCACCAAGGCAGGATCACCTGTACTCCTGCAGCATGCCCGAGAGATGTTTGTCCATCTGTTTCCAAAGGTTCCCAGTAATCAATAATAATACTGATTATTATGCCTAAAAATTTCTTCCAGTGCTTCAGTGCCTGGACAGCCTGAATCTTACTTTCTATTTCTTCATTACTTCTTGGCCTGTTTATCACCAAGAAGAGATTATTCCCTTCCTCCTTCAAAAAGTCTGATATGCTCAAGACTTACATTTTCTGCCGTCTGCTCTTAGGCTGAACCACTCCAGTGTGCTCATCTTCTCACTGGTTAAACGTTACAAACCTCAGTTCCCCCTTGCTGCTCTTCCCCGAGTTCCCTCCCACTGGCCCACAACTGGTTCCCGTGGTGCCCAAGGCAGCTGCAGCAAGCTGGGGAGGCCTTACCGTTGCTGGTAGAGCAGGGGGTGATTTCATGCATCTCTCAGGCCATTTTTCTCATAATCACCCCAGACAAAGTTTCACTTTTCACACCAACATTATGACATTGCTGACCTGAATTCAGGCTGTCATACATGGCATTTCAAGGCTCTTTTCTGAAAATTGCTATCCAGCCAGCAGCTTCCTGTCCCATATTTGTGCTTTTTAACAATTCCTGTAAGATGTAGGAATTAAATTTTCACCTATTGCATTGCGGTTTTTTCCAGACTAGTTATTTAGTTCCATTTTGAATTCTAGCTTTGTTCTCCAGTCTCGCTGGGTTGCACTCCGGCTGGTGCCAGCAGAGGGAGGCTGCCAGCATGCCAGAAAACAAGACTGGAATTCTACATGGTCTCAATCCATTTCAGTGCCTGCTGAGTCCAGCAGCATTCAATTTGACAAGAACCGGATTGGTTGCCAATGGAAAAATACAAGATTGGGCCCTGAACATCATGTAAACAGAAGATACCAGCAGTTAATTTGGTATTTATCTACATACTATTAAATAAAACCCAAATGTTTTATGATTTAGAAAGTCTAAGTCATACATTTTTAGGATGCATTGCTTCCTTGTAACTCGCCCTGTCTTCCTTTCATTTTCTAAAGGCCTTTTTTTTGCTTTATGTATTAGTATGCTTGTATGACTGTTTGTTTTTTTAAATGAGAAATTTAAATGTAGTTTCAGAAAATTTATTTAGACACTAATACTTCAGATCTTGGGACAGGGAGAGTGTACCACCACAATATTTTAAGTTTAGCAATTTAATTTTTACTACAAAACTTAAAAAATAATCTTAACTCACTTAAAACTTTCCCAAACACATTGAGATACTTCTTCCCCAGCTTGGCACATTATCACAAATGAGGTTAACTCACTTTTTTGTCCACCACTGCATCACTAACTCTGGGAATACTGTTTCCAAAAGTGCTTAAATTGAGGGTGGCAACAACAAAGCAGGCTGCAGAACAGGCAGGTATCTGACCTACCACTGGACTCCAAAACTACTCCCACAATTACAAAACATTTGAAAACTGGGGAATTGGTTTGATGATTCTTCCCAATGTTCTAATTAGCATTTCAAACCTTTGTTGTAGATAAAAAGTGTACACCATGTTTACAGTGTTGATGTTAAAAATAACTCATTTTATACATATTGTAGTCATCAGACATTTCAATTTAACTTCCAGGTTCTTCTAATCAACATAACTCTAAATTCTTCTGTCCTGTAAAACAAAGAGAATTACATTTTAAAAGGTGGCAGTGCAAACCAAAGAAAGCATGGATGGTATATGATAACTGTAGAAGTCACTTACTTCTATCAAGAGAAGACAATGTAAACCATCAGTGCACAACCCACTATCCAGCCAACTGCAAGAAGTATAGGTACAACGAGACGTGAAAGCGGGACTTGGGCTGAAAGAGAAGAGATGGTCTTTTTCATGAAGGCCACATTACATCGATGCTGAATTCACTAAATTAAACACATCAAAACCATGATTATCACAGAGCAAAAAGATATCTGTGAGCTTGGGCCACATTATCTATGATTGCTGTTTTTAGCATGGAGTCACCGTATCTTGGCAGGCCTTCTAATGAGAATACATAGCAAAAGCCCAAAGAGATTTCCACGCTATGGTCTCTGCAATCAGATAGGTACAAGGCTTAGCGCTTCCAAAAGCAGCAGGGTACAGGGAGGAGACAAGCACGCTTCTGCCCTTGGTCTCCACAGGTCATCAGGAGAACATCTGTACTGGGCTTTATTGATATCAGCTATCCTGGCAGATTCAGGATTCAATCCCTGACATGTGCAGCGCCTTCTAGAAATCTCATTAGGTTGGCAACAGATGATTAAAAATACAGCGATTATTTCACATCTCACCCATTTAAGATCAGTGTGCCTGGGGCTGCAATGAGGGGGTGCTGTACGAGTTCCCACACCCCAAAGGGACATTTGCCAGCAGCTGTGTGTCAGGGATTCATAGCTCATCTCTGTGCTTTCTGTGCACAGTGCCTGACTTAGCCCTCTCCTACCCTGTCACTGCAGCGATACAGGGTAGTTAAGGTTGATGTAATTCCCTGCTGCAAGGGTGTTCCCCACCTTCAAGTAGGAAAATAATGTAAGAGTTTCCAATGTGAATGTACCACCTGCCTGGCTGAGTCGGGCCAGGCACAAACACGTGAAGTCTAGCCTGTATATTGCCCACTAGTCCTAGAACAAGCTAAAAAATTACATTGAGACATGGAGTCCAGTGCAGGCAATAGTTCTTCAAGGAGCATGCAGAAAGGACGACTAGTGCTTGATATAAATATGTTTCTATACAGCATCAGAATTTCAAAGACCCATCTATCAGTTTCCTGCAAATAGCAGAAGCTTGCCAGAAAGCAGCATATCAACCTTTGAGATCATATTACTACCAATATATTACAACATCTTAAACCACATCTTTTGCAGTTAAAAGATTTCCTTCCACGTTTTTGAAAGGATTAATAAATAATGTGAAACTATTCATGACACCTTGCACACTAGATCAAGCAGACAGATTTTGGAGAGATGCTGAATAATTTAAGGTTTTCCACATTGCTCTTTTAAAGCTATGCACAACACAAACATGTCTCACCATGATATTGCATGGTATATCTACTGAAAGGGAAAGAGAGAACATATAGATAGAAAATCTGCATGTACTGCCATAAAAATATTAAACAGATAAGCAACCACGCAGCAAAAAGATAAAATCCTGCTCTGAAACTGAGTGCCCTTTGGCCACAGGGGAGTCCCTTACCTGTTTCATTTAAAGACTGTTATTCCTTTGACACTTTGTAAGGTAAAGCTACTTCTGTTGGGAATCGTTTCTCTTCACTTGGCATTTTTCTAAAGGTCCTATTACAAATAAAGGGCTGAATCCTACTTGGGGTACATGGAAGAGTTTTGACAGAGCTCTGCCAAGTTGCCGTTGTGTCTACTGCATGTGGTGTTTTGTATTATGAGATCCAGTTTAAACGCAGTAAGATAAGAGAGGCAGGCAAGTCCTGATGGGTCAGCAGGAATGCTGTGCCCAGCATTTGTCATGAGGCAGCAAGCAGCTGGCTCCAAGGGATAGAGTTTCATGGGAGCCATTGGGAGTACTTGTGTTTCATAGTTTAAGAACAGAAATGACCATGAGATCATTTGCTCTGATCTCCTATATGTCACAGGACAGATACCCCAAGACTCAAGTTCAAATAAAGCAACTGCTTGGAAGACTATATTTTATGCCACGAGCAGGAGAGACTGAAACGTGAGATATGCGCAAGGCTCAGGCTTGGCTGGGTCAGACATCTAAGCAGGTAACCCCTTCGTAAGGCCTCAGAGGAAGGTGACTAACTCCAGGGTCCCAATATTTGGTCCAAGAGAAAACTATCCTGAGTCTAAACCCAAGAATCGGTATTACCCTCGCCATGGAGCAAGGCTGTGTGCACCAACAGCCAGAAAGAGAGCATCTGCATTGTCTGCTTTCCAGCCTGGGGTGCAGATAGGGTGTGGGGGGACGAGCCGCAGAGAAACAGAGTACTTCTAAAAGCAACTGTGTTTTGGAAAGAAACAAATCTTTTCTGACACCTGCAGGTAACCAGCTAAAACCCTAAAACATGAGCTTTCATTATAATCACCATTTAAATGAATGCACATGCAAGCAGAATATTGAGGGAAATAATGTGGGTTATTGCAGTCGCAAGTATTGTTTTCAAACAGACCAAGGAAACAAACCCTGGCTTCCGGGGATTGAGCCAGAGCCTGCTGAAATAAAAAGGCCAATTCTGGATGGCAGCAAGAATAAATAAAGGAATCTTACTGTGACCTGTGTATATAAGCTGGCGTTCTAGCTACAAATTACTTTCTTTTTCCCCTATTACAGTAATTTTTCTCTACTTCAAACATGAATTTATCTCAAAATAAACAGAAAGAGGCTGGTCAGAGCAGCGAACACACAGCACTTTTGCTGTGCTACAGCAGGGTTCCTCTGCATGTGATAAACAGACTCCTGAGCTCTGAGCTTCTGTAGGTCAGAAGCCCTGGGAATTGCCCACCACGGGATGCCCAAGCACTACCGTGAAGCCAAGGATCTCTCAACTACAGGATACAGCAGCACAGGTTTCCAAGCTAAATACAGCCTAAATATACTGACAAACTTCATCTGATCACTATCTTATTTTTCTTTTTTTTTCCCCCCCTGGGGTTTATCTTTTATCCGGAACTAAGTTGGCACGGTTTTGCTGTCTGTAGTTGGTCAAAACTCCTACCAGTTACAAAGGGAAAAATGATGCCTGTGGTCTCACTGAGCTGCCTTCACCCCCAAAATGTCTGGGCCTGACTGCACTGACAAGGGTGCCCCAAGATACCAGGTGGAAAAAGCTCCCACTTACTTTAAACAGGCAGAGGCTTGACAGGTAAAGAAGGGAATGTTTCCCTGCCCAGGCCTGTCAAGCTCAAACTCGCAGTCTTATGTTCCCTACTCCAAAATGCCTCAGAATTTCACAGAAGTTTTCTTTGCGTTTTCTCTCACGTAGGCTACACATGCACACACGTAACCAAACCACTAACCCGTCACTGGGATGGCAGCTTGAACGCTACACTGATGAGCAGAGGAGGAGGGAATGCGTGGGCATGCCCAGAGGACCACATCTCCTGCATGTCTCCCAGCTGCCAGCCCCAACAGACAAGTTTTTCCCCGTTCATACACGCTGCCTATAGAAGCTATGGTGCTTCAATATCTAATTTAACCACAGAACTGGACAGGCTTTTGTATCGATGGCGTTTGCCAGCTTCATATTTAGAAGTCACGCAAACCCTGCAGTTATTCATTTCAGCGAGGTTGCCCAACCATTTCTAACCTGGGGTTGGGCTGGAGGCATGCGCGGGCAGCAGGCAGTCAAGCCCAGCTGCGTCTCTCGCTGCACCCAAGGGCCGGTGCTGGTGCCAGGCTGGTCCGTCTCAGTGATTATGGCCACATTGCTTTTTTTGTTTGGTTTTTGTTTTTAAAATATTTAAACACAAATAACAATACACATCCTACCAATGCAAAATATGGTTAATTACTAATTCCTGGTGGAATACCAGTATCAGTATAATTTCTATGGATATCAATGAAAACTAAAATTAAGAAACAGCATTTAGTATCCTGGTGTATCTGAGTTTAGTAGAATTCTGCTATCCTTCTTAGATACCAGTGGTAGTGGTGCAAAAAAGGGAGATAAAAGTCTTTAAAAGCTTTTAATATATCTATGAAGTTGTATAAAAAAAATTATTTTTACAGGGAAAAGTACTACCTGAATAACTGTGTACGGAGCTAACACCATGTTTAAACTTACAGTTGTTTCATCATCTGAACCTCTGAAGTGAAGTAAATAGAAAATGACAATTAATATAAAATGCTTTTTTATAAAATTGCTTTTCTCCTTCGAGAAAGTGGAAATGTGCTTATAATGAGAAGGTCATTAATAAAATTTCATTTTGCTCTGCCACTTCAGCTTTATAGGGTTAAAATCTAAATTATTATACATTAACCTAGCATTATGCTCAGATTTCAGCTACACAGACAGTATATTTAAAACGCCGTCAAACAAAACTTATTTTACACAGTTCTGTTTAACTGCTAGTCAAATTAAAATTACAACTACGAAAAAACTAAAGAGAAAAAAAATGGTAGCATTCAGAAATACAGGAGGAAGCCAAGCTACTTTAAACTCATTGCTGTTAATAGAATTAGCTTTTAAAGTGATTACACTTACTGAAAACTAAAATATGTAGTGCATCATACAGAATACAAATAGCTGAGTATTTTCACATTACATTGCTCAGATTTATAAGTTTTAAGAATACATTGTTACATTCACATTTAACTGTGCATCTTACCTGGTTCTGCCATTCCCCCCTCTGCTAGTTTTATTGGCAAGTTTTAAGGTTTGCTTCTGCAGTTGTTCTTGTGAGCCTCGGGATGCTTTAAATAGAGCAATATGTGGAACGTGCTGCAGTTGCCTTGCTCACTGATGCCAGTTTTTGGCTATATGCATTCAATTGTCTAAAAAGGCAGGAGTTCAAGCGATTCAAGGTTACCTTTTCCTATTCCTGCAACTGCACATCTGTTTCAGAGAAAGCTGAATAAAGAGGGATCATTTTTTGAACAGTGAGAGAAACAAGGGCAAAAACTGCTTTATGGTCTCTTTACAGCCATGAAACACCACATGATATGTTCATGTAATATTTATGTGCATCCACATATTTAGAGCATGACAGGGCTCCAGTTCATTCTTAGTCTCACACATCTCCTCTCGTCCCTCTCCTATCAAAAAACCAAGCCAAGTCCTACACAGTAATACTCGTATATGTATTTCTATAGTTAGTAGTTACTTGCTAAGCATCATCACGTATCTTGTACTCCACAAAGCACAGAAGCATGTTTAGCATCTTCCCTCTGGAAGGTTACAGTGCAGTCACAGGTTTTCATTACTCCCATGGGTACTGGGTAACAAAATTCAAGGGAGGAACATTCCTAAAATAATCTGAGAATGATTTTGTCCTAAATAGCATAAATCCTTGCAAACTGTCTCCAATTCAGAAGAGACAAAACATGGAGATGAGTGTCAGATATGAGCCAAAAGAACAAACTGCACACTAGCTTGTATTGCATAAAAGGAGAGCTCCATATAAAGATCCCTTGGAGTGATCCTGGCCACAGGTTTTGACCAATAAGCATAAGAAGCCCATTCAAAGTTTATTAGGGAAAATGAAGTCCTGTACAGAACTTTCAGAGGAACACACAGGTGCATCACATGTTAGCAAAAGGCCCCTAACCAAATGCTTTTTGTCAGGCACAGGAGGACATTTTCTTTAACATTCAGCAAGCTTATACATAATCCCATTTCAGAGCCGTGCCTAGATACTAAATGAAACAGGGATTCTTCCTGGGTGTTTCTGAAATGGAAAAGGACACAAAATGCTGTTAAAAAGCCATTCCATATAACAGGTGCACAGGATGTTTTGAAGAGTTCTAATCTGGATGTTTGTGTAGATCAGAGGAATTGGTTGCGGGCTCCAAGACAAGACAGTGCTCAGAAACACATTATGCAGATCTTCTAAAAGAGATTATCCCTTTCTTATGTGCTTGTTGATTAAAGATTAAATACTTTACATTAAAAAAGTAAATTTCAGTTATCACCTTTCTTCAGCATTGCTTCCTCTCTTACAATGGCTGTGGAGATCACATCTTCCTTGGAGTTTTCCTATCAGACAGCCTGACAAAAAGGAATTGAGCCAAAGTTAGATTGTAGAGCACCAGGTGGAAAAAATACTGGCTTTTCATACCAACACAATCTAACTTGTTCTAAAGCAGGTTTATAACTCAAGTATTTAATTTTCAAAGGACTAGAACTGGTTATAATGGAGATGCAATCCCAGCCCCTACCAAGGAAAGGTCTGTTCCTGAACACAGGAGCTGCTTTCCAGGGATACCTTCTCAGTTCCCTGCCCACTCCGTGACTGCAGAGGCAGAGCAGAAGTGTGCAGATACATGTCTAATGCTACACCTACAAAACAGCTGGGAGAGACAGCCTTCAAAATACCCATAGGAAATGCAATTAAATATCTGGTTATTTTTACAGAAATAATATTTTTTGTCCTAGATGCAAGAATGGAAACCATGGGCCCCAGGCTACACATGACTTGTGTCTAACTGCAGAGTACTTTCATCTAGAATGAACAACAACAACAAAAATCAATGGCAGTGGAATATTTTAAATACAATTATTTGTATTGCTGTGATCAGTATCTTAGAAACCATGCTAACATACACAATGTGATTGAGCAGCATTCAACTCTGGCAAAACTTTACTGAAGACAGTTGGTTTACATCACTGATTAATTTAGCTTTGTATAGATTGATTTCATTGCATACTAAAAACAGTCCTTGTTTTTTGGTCTTTTGAGGTTAGCATGAATTCTAAGATGACAATTACAGAAAAATAACTGAAGCCAAGTCATGTCACCCAAGGAAGTTTTCACCAGTTTCTGCAATCAGTATCTTGACCAACCTGTTCCTCAGTCAGTTTGTGCTCACTGTCTCTTAGGTTCTTGTGTTTCTGTTTGTACTTTGAGATGCTTCAGAGCAGGTACTTTGAGGCATAATTTCCAGTTCTGCAGATGCAACAGAAACATTGAACATTACTGTCTGCCCACTAACACCAGGTCCACACCGATACGTTTCTGCTGAGAGCAGGGACTCTGCTGGCTGAAGGATCAGACTCCTACTTCTTCTAGTAGGAGCACAGGACGTAAAGGATTTTCTTGGGACCTGCAGCTCCTGTCTACCAATTAACAGCAATCACGGGATAACATCTTTTTCATAAATTTCAACATCATCTTAAAACCAGCAGAATTTCTGTTACTTTCTAGAATTTCCCACAGGCTGTTTCCCAGCGGTTGTGACAGCACTTGCAGCACCTCCAGACCTGCAGGTACTTCACAACAAAGGCTCAATGAGTCCCCTCAAAGGATCACATTCATCTGCCCAGGGAAACGAGTCAAAAGATTTCCACTGGTTTCAAATGGGTATGCTAATATAATAACTGAAACGGCAAGTTCTCCAAGTACTGAAATTTTCTGGTACTGGATATGCCTAGTATGGCTTCACTGTTGGCTTTCACCCATCCTCTGCATTCTTGAGCAAGACAGGTCTCCTTAAAAAATGCTTGCCCTTCCCCAAGCACCACATCAGGAAAGTGATTTCATTACTGCTTATCCAAAATGGGTATACTTGTAAAAAGAAACTCAGGGCTACATAACATTTTATTATGCCATGCACAGTTCAGTGCATCACATCATTTTGAGAGACAAGAATAAAATACGAGCTTTACATTCTTTGCCCAGCTGTGCTACAGAGCAGACTTTTTTGGGATAAGATCCAACCTGTTGTAAAAAGAAATATGATTGTTCTGTGTAATATATTTATTGAAAAAAACACCTCTCTGATACAATAACTTCATTGGCTGCATAGCGGTTCCCGTAAGAATCCTATCTGTTTTGGTTCTGCTAATTATATATACATCTGATCTAATGGAAATAATTTCTACCAGGAACCATGTATTCCTAACAAGACAATCTGACCTTCACAGATTGGGATCTTTCCAGGCCTAGTTGCCTTAAGCAAGGACAGAAAGTCATTGCTGTTCACAACAGTTTTGCTAACTACTACCCTAATTTAGCTGCAAGCATAGTAAGTATTGTTCTGTAAGTCTAAAGCATGAGGTTAAGGATATAAAAGTTGTAACTGCAGCAAAGAATCATGTAACAATATAGACATTATTTTAAACAACACATCTTCTGTTTTGAATGGAGGAATGAACTGCAGACGTAAGTTCTACAATAGATCTCAATCCAACAGCCTAAAAAAAAAAAGCAGGGGGACAATTTCAAAATATAAAATCAAGGAGATTACCCAATGCTTATGAAAAAACTCAAGAGAATCATTTGTGGCAAAAAGCATCTACTTTCTTGCCTGCTGAAGAATAATACAAAAGAAAAACAATTCCCTCATTTTTATTTGTGTTCCAAATTACATTATAATTTTTGTACTTTTTTTTCCTCTGTGTTTGTGCTGGGATGATGAAATACTCAATATTCAGAGTTAGGCTTGGATGGTTAGTTTTGGTCAGAAATGAGATCTCCTTTTTAGAATACCTCAGTGAACTGAAGGCTGACAGATTTGTCTCACTTAAAACAGTCTCCGAGCAGCTTCATTGATTTCAGTCCCATTAACTGCTCAAAGCTAGGAATGCACTTTAAATGCCTTCAGTACTTTAAGTGAATTAGGGCCAAAATGAGGAAAAGGAACAGAGTAAGCCAGCACGGCTGCAAGTCTTTCCAGAAGAGAAAGCATTTTTAAGGGAAAAAACAGTACTGACGTTTTAGAAAATATTAAATTCTCTTCTTCAGATCTATGTGGACTTTGCCAGAGGGGAAAAAAAAAAAAAACCAGCAGAGGCTGTTGTTGGATTCATTGGCTGGCTGGAAGTTATGAATGCCGTCGTTCACAAGCTCCTGCTGTTCCCCAGCGTAGCCGCACATGCCGCTGGCCATGGGGAGTGGCGAGAACCCTCTGCAGGCTGCTTGATTGTGTTTGTGCCAAAGCTTTGGTGAAGGGTTAGAAGAAACAATGTCCCTAGCTGTGCTCAGAAGTATCCCACCTCATATTACAAATACAAATCTCATTATTCTACTGATAGCTATCTTTTGGCTGTTCCTCCAGTCGTACAAAGGAGTTGTATGAGCCTGCCATGGTTTAAAAGATCTGACACCATCCTCCATCCTCGTCCAAGGCATTTAACTGCTTCTGCACCAAAACTGCCAGGGAAGACCTGGGGAGCTGTCGATGCTGCTGTGTCAGCGAGCGCCTTTGCCACAAGAAACATAGGACCCACAGCATCTGCCCTCGAGCACGAGCATGGAAATTTAACGGGCAAGGGGGAAATTAAAGCCAGAGTTCAATCCTAAAGAAAACATGAAAAATCAAGCCAACACTAGCAGAAATGTGTTTGTGCAGCTCTTTAACAGGTAGACTGGTTATATAGGAGCTTTCCAGCAGGCTAACTGAATACCGGTGCCACAAGGCTGACAGATACGTTGCCACAATGTGCTGTTGGTAATTCATTTTCCTGTAACAATAATGGGCATAGGTCTAACATAAGAAACTACAGCATCTCTGCATCCCTCAGCCACCCGCTGTCTTGTGTTTGTACACACAGGGTATTACGGTAAGCAGAAATACAGGCTGTGCTTGTTCGGAGATCGCAGAGCCAGAGCCAAACATCTCAGCTTCGTGAGCTTCAGGTTTCCTCTCCCTGAGTTGGTGCTGTTTTCTTAGACAGTATGTTAGGGAAAGATTTAGCTATAAACAATCACATACCACCTCATTAAGAGGCAAACTCTTCCCCTTTTGTACCAGAGACAGGATTTCTTCATAGCACAGTCCCCTCTGAGGGATGCTGGGAATACAACAGAGAAAGCAAATATCAACTGCTTGGAAACAACAACGTGGATGCATTTGCTATGCTACTTCTGCTGAATTTGAGTGATTTAGTATCTGATGTTTGGGAAGCAACTGTCAGAACACCTCACTAAAATACCACCCAATTTGCAAAGAAAATGGGCAACATTTATTGTTTAAATAGCCAATATGTTTAGAGTACATTCTAATTGTAATTTCACTAGTACCTAGATATCAAATATTAGAATGTCAAATTTATATTTTAGTTAGCCATACTTCTAACATCAGAAAGTCTACATACAGCATTCAGTAGATTGGCAAAGAAATGCTTTCAGTTTTACAAATACTATACGATTCATATAAACAACTGTAGGCTACACTGCTTTAGATTAGAGGGACCTATCAACTCATCTTCACAAAATAAATGCTTCAAGTAATAAAATCTTTATAGCTTTGTAATATTGTACTATTTGTTTTAATATCACCTTTCTTTCAATTGAGCTTTTTCCTTAAAAATAAAAACAAACAACAAACTGATTTACTAGCAAATCAAAAGCCATGTTTAAATGCCTTGAATTGTTTTATTACTTTGCCATATTCTCTTGTGACCTGCAGACTAACATGTGAGAAAGTATCAGATTATTGCATTCGCAAAATAGATGTGTGGAAAATTTGTCTAATGAGATGCATTTTATTAGTCACACCAATCCTAGCATTTGAAAGCTCCCTTAAAAATTGCTAGAGATTACTTCCACTCAAATTTACATCATCAAAATAAAGACCGGTTGTTGATTTGATAACTATGCAACTGAAGACCTGAAAAATTCCATTTATTCAGCTACTAAATATTTAATTCCACACACTATTTCCTAGGGCTTGGGGTATACACGTCATTTCTCTTGACAGAGCACTTCAGCTGAATGCTGAGATACCTGATTAAAAAAAGCTGTAAATATAATGGAGAAACAGCACTATCAGTGAAGACATCTACATGTGCAATGTCATTTCTGGATTAGTTCCCTACTGGTGTCTAAAAATAATGTCGATAACGATTGTGGGTTTTGTCTTTGTATAGTTTCATTTCAATGGCTGCTGAGTGAGTGGTAAATACCTTTCTAGCTGGCATGGGGATAATTGCTGTGAATAAATCTGCCTGACACATAATTTATGAGAAACCGTCTCAGCTGGATTTCTTAGTACTGAACTTTAGATGACTGGAAGGCGAGCTGCGCTACAAAACGATGGCATGCAAGGCAATGCCAGATTTCAAAGCTGCCACTTTAGTGTCCAAAGTCTCAATGTGCAACGTAGCCTGACCGGGGTTTCCAGCCTGTTCTGTGCAGCCTGCTGAGCCCACGGACAACTGCCTGCCACACAGGGATGGCAGTACGTGAACAAAGAGCCGAGCACACTTAACTGCAGATATTTGGAGAAAGCAAGTGGCTCCGGAGCCCTGTCCGACGAAATGCTGCGCATCTTCGCTTGCTGCTGAACTGAAGAGCATGCAGGATACTAAACACCTCCCAGGAATAGCTCAGCAACCGAAGCTGTCCAGCTCAGGGGTCAGCAATAGGACAAGTTTCAGATATTCCATATAAAAACTTCACTGAATTTCTTCCTTTCTAGTGATTATTATTCTGGAAGGAAACCCAACCCATCATACACCATAAATCACCATGGGATTTGTGACTTGGGAAATGTCAGCTTTCTGGAGGATGCATTTTATGATTTATACATTAGTGTAACCTGTTGGTGTGGCTTTTACTGTGACAGCTGAAGAAAAATTGGCATTTTCCTCATAATTTAAAGGCATTTAATGCGTCAGTCAGATTTGCACTGTATCTTAACTTATTGACCAAGCTGCTAAGCTCAAGTTAAAACTCCAGCCTTACCATGCTGCATTTTCCATGTGATTTTTCTGCTATCACAAAAACATGAAGTTAATAATTATTGCATTCTGTTTCTCTGGATAAGCAAAGTTAACCTGTAGTGCACCCTGTATGCAGCAAACAGCCTGAGGAAGAGGCCTCAGTGCAGGCGGGGGGTGGCACATTCGCCAGTGGCCAGGCACCAGAGTTGTAACCTCTTCCACCGCTCCATTCTGCTGGCAAAAAGCTGAGAGGAGCCCCCAGCCACCCCCAGCACAAGGACAGACCCCATCCTGTTCTGCAGCAGTTGTGGCCATGACCTATCTTCAAGCAGTCAACTGTGTTCAAGACCCTACATCTTCCAGCCTTCCACTGACACTGGCCTGAAAATGTTCCTCTGGCTCCAGATCTCCTGGAGGTAGGGTACCAGGCAAAAAGAAACAAGGCACACAATGCCATTTTCACTATTTTTGGAAAATTCTTTCCAATTCTCATCCTAAAGACTAGCAATTAATTGATGGTTGCAAGGACAGAGCAGAAACGAGGAACACCATGTCTGACCTGCTTAGAGAAACGCTCTCCCTACTCGGGCCAGTCCCTGGCTCCAGCCACCTCCCCTGTGCCCGAGGGCGAAACAGGGCACAAACAAGAACTGCCCCTTCCCTTGGCATTGCCTGCAGCCCAAGGGCAGAGGCGAAGGGAAGCGAATGGGGTGAATGACCGGCTGAGCTGCTCCCAACTGATTTCTTCTCCTTTTCCCCAGTAGGTACACTCCCCTCTTTCCCTGGCTTGTCAACGGACTGTTCTTCCAGGTGAAGTTTAAAGTTTAGTGCTCAGGCTACATTTTTACCATTTCAGACTGAAATGGGCAGGAAAAGCTTCCTTCAGAGGGTGGACGAGGTGGGTAGGCAGCAGTGCAGGAGACCAGGAGCAATGTGGGACACTGCAACAAGGGGTACCTATAGCAGCCCTGTAACTGGGGATCATTAATTCTCAAGCACTTGCTTTTTACCATGATGCCCTGGCCGTACCCAAAGAGATGGAAACAGCTGGATATTAAATTACACTTTTAGTTGTTCCCTTGTTCCTGAAAAACAAATAACCAAACTGCTCAGCTGTGATGCGTGTTCCCGTTCTTGGTTCAGCCCTGAATTCCCTGGTTGAAAACAACTTACTAGACTGAAGATACTGCCTTCAAAAACAAATGCTAGCTTGTATGATTTCAGCTCATGTGCTGAGCAAAGTCATACACAAGCCGAAAACATTTTTATTTCATCTTACTGTGTCCTCTGAAAGAACATTAGATCATGCCAGCAAGGAATACAATGGCAAAACACAAACTGGCTAAAGAAAAAAGGATATATTCATTAACATAAATTGTGAAAGACTTTCTAAGATGCTGTGCTTAAGATTTAAATAATTTATTTCTTGATCTGATCATTCAGATTAACCATAAACACTGGATAAAGACGGAGCAAGATAATTTCCATGTCCTCTTTAGAACAAAATGAAGGATTTCTTCAGAATCTTTCATTTTACATTTCCCTTTGAATTAGAAAACTACAACACAACTGAGTATAAACCAGCCCTGGGATTTGAGCCCTAAAGTCACCTACCCTAAACTGCACCTTGCCCAGCAGAAATACCTACAGATATCTTGCTCTTATCCGTACAGATGAAGATTCCCTTTTCCTAAAAACTGGAAAAAGCAAACCTGAACGAGGTTCGCAGTTAGTAAAAGGCAACAAAATTTGAGACCAGAAGAAAACAACTTCTGATAAAGCAAAAATATACTAAGGTCAAAAACATACTAAGATACAACGAACTGTACTAGCTGAGACTCAGCTGTAAGGAGACAGTATTTATATGAGTGGAAGAGAGCTCTGCACACTGCAGACTTACCATTTCTGAATGGGAGCTTAATCTGCATGATCTCGATGCAAGATTTGACACTGTCCTCCTGGAGGGGCTGGTTAAGGATTCCACTGCGTTTTGTAGACAACTAGTCAAGTCATTTTCTCTCTCCTTTTCCAGGTGACTCTGGCATAAGTATGCCTAGGTTCTATACCTCTGTGGAGATGACTACTTGTGGGAGAACATGAGATGGATATATGTTCCCTTCCTTTTCTATAGCTTCTATTTTCCTTTTTAAATGAATCCTCAGTGCTGGGGAAAATGTGGTTTAAAAATTACCAGAACAAATCACTTAATTCAAAAAAGCTTTGCAAGCCTTGAAAAGCCACTAAAATGTTACCAACTTTTATCCAACCAGAAATAAAGTTCTCAAAAAAATTCAAAAATTGACACTTCCATGCACAGAGTAAAACAAAAGTATCTTGTTTGTAAGAACATAGCCAGCTTTACTAGGTAGATATGGACTGTAAACACCAGGTCCTTAAAGAAAAGGTAGTGTGAAGAACAGCAGCTTCTACGCTTGTGCTGCAGTACCCTCTTGCGACAGACGGTGCAACTTCAGATTTACAGGGAACCCACAAGATGATCTGTTGCATCATCGCTCAGCTGAGGCACTGGAGCTCTATCCACACAAAAAGGTGTGGTGGTGTTTGTTTTTTAAGAAACTAAATACTCTGTACTTAAAACTTTTCTCAGGAAAGATATATCTAGTGTTCTGGGGCTTTGAAAAAGCTGAGTGTTTCCTCACTCTGGAGTGTCTTTGCCCCTGTTCAAATGGATCCTACTACACTTGCAGGAAACGAAGCAGGGCACCTGAACCTCACTGTCCTCAGCCAGGGGTACCTGTGTGCACAAGCCAAGGATGCTCAGAAATGACTGAGCACCAGCATTTTGGCTACTGTTCAGACCACTTGAGTAACTGGGAGCAATACCTACAGGTAGAAACACAGATTTTGGTGTTTAATCCTTCCCTGGCTCTCTCATTTCTGTAGGTTCTTTACTGAGAACATATTTTGCCCCAGACTGAGCTCACAGAATTTGATGAGTTTTGCTTTCAGAAGCCAGTTCCACTATTGAATCACAAAACCAGGGGTCAACAGTAATTAGCCTCCTCTTTTCCAGAGCAGCCACAGATGGTATGCACTAGTTAAATCTGGCCACTGCAACAGGTTCAGGCTGTTTCCTAAGCAGGAGCCACACATGTACCTACATCATCTCACCTGACTTTGTCCACGGTACACAAAATTTGTGATATTTGCTACTGTTCAAGTTAGACTGAACTGTTGGGATCACAGTAAATCATCCAACTTCTCCAGGACTTCAGGAGTCGGGTCCCACTACCCAAAATCTCTCCTGCCCCAGTCACCTTGCATCAGCCTGCGCGCTCCAGCTCCAGGCTGGGGTGGGTGGTTGCCAGCAGATGGCAACCCCTTCCTGCAGTCCTGGGCAGCTAGGCCAGCAGTGCCTCACAGCTGTACTGTTTGGCAAAAACAGATCTGAAAGATAAAAAAAAAGATACAAATTAAGTATTTCTATAATTAATGATATTGCATATTATTTACAGAGGAGAAATACTATTTTGTCCTCGATTTTTGGACACAAAACTCTCTTCTTTGAATGCAGAGCCTACGGAAGGAAAATATAGAGCCAGTTCTCCCTTCCTCTCTCACCCACCTATAGACACAGATAAACACTCTTAGCAAGGTTTTGTTTCTTTAACACTTGAGGAATGGTTCCTTTTCCATTCTTTCAATGATATATCACAGTCACAGACATAAGAATATGATTTAAAATAACCACCACGTGAGAAAAGATCCCAATTTAATCAATATTTGGAAGACAGCTCTTTCTGAACAGCCCTGCCCTGGAAAATGTTTCTATGATCTACACTTCTGTTACACCACTTCTCTGAACTCTTCCCTTGTTTTTATGGAGCAAAGAATAAATGACAGAACTCACCTGTCTTTCCTCAAAGAATCAGCATGTTTTGTAACGCACCCCAAATGACAAAGGATGTCACAAGTAAAATTTCACCAAAATTGGTGTTACTTTTTGCTATTTTTACCATTTACATAGGCTTTTCTACTAGCACATTGAGTAGAAGTTGCACATGGTCATACAGATGGGATACACACAACAGTAGCATTTTGCATGCTTTCATTGCAATGCCAACCTTTTAATGAGCAATTTAACAGAGAGATAACTTCGTTTTATTAAGATAACCAATTAGTAGTTGCTTCAGACAATGGAGGCGAAAGACACTCACTGCGCTGAGCAGGGATTGCACACATTCTGCTTCCTGAGCTCCAGCCCAGACTGCAACAACCTGCGGTTCCTCTCCTTTGCCAGGCTGCTCTGGCAGCCCTTCCGCAGCCTTTGGTCCAGCACCCTTCTCTGTTTTCCAGTTCTAGATCTGAGCTCAAGAGGCAGCAAGAATCCTGCAAAAGACTACACATTTGGTGAGGGAACTAGATTTGAATTAAATTCCAGAAAAAAAAATAAATTTTTAATAGATTATTCTACTTTGTTCTATACATTTATATACAATCCAGTAAATATTCATGATGCTAATGAAAGTGGTAGCAGTGGCACGGTTTGGAGAAGCAGAGCAATTTGGCATTAATTTGCCAGTGAAGGCAGATGGGTTTATAAAATCCTTATTCAAAATATAAAAGGCCAATAGTCATTTTTGTGAGGCCTGCTTTACACACAGAAACTTACCACTAATTCTTCTTGTTTAAGTTAATTGCTGCAAAATGCAGAAATTTAGTTCAGTAAAAGGCTTTCCTCAGATTCAGTTAATTTTTGTTTCGTTTATACTAAACTGAAATAAGCTATCTTTAAACCTCATAAAGAGCATGTTATCTTTTGTAATGGCTTAATGCTTTAAAAATCATTCTGTAAGTAAAAGGCACACAGATAAGCCCAAAGGCCAGGACAAAAAGGAAAAGAAGATACTTTTAGAGATTCTTATAGGGAGATAATATCTAAAGATAGCCCTTTAATAAGTTATCTTGACATTTAAAGCAAAATCCATGAAGAGAGCAAATATGGGCAGTGTGTGCAAGAAAACAAACCTTCTGGGGCTATATATAGATTATATATATATGCAATGTATACTAGATTATATTATTGACAGATAACAAGAAGTTTATGTTTTGTGAGTGTACCTCAGAATTACTTATTTATATTTATCTGAGCACCAATGCCTTTGCTAGTTCAGCAGGTGCTCCAAAGTAGTTAATTTTTCTAATGAAAAGGTTACAAAATCAAACACGTTAAAGTCAAAATATTCCATGTGTTACATGAACAATTAGAAGCATCACCAACTGCCAGCAATAGTTGAGAACATGCTGAAACCCACATGAAGCACAAATCACTTTTCCTCTCTAGAGAAACTGATGCTGCTGATAATTGATTCAAGTATGCTCTGTGAATACTAGTATTATCATCTATCCTGAAAATAAATTATTCATGCAAAATGAGAATTGTAAAGCTCCAATGCTTATTTTTATGTGAGCATACACATGGGAATGAAATAAAGGAAATAGTTCAATTTTAAAGTATTTAGAATTCTTTCAGGCATTCCCTAAGTGGACTTGATTTTTTTTTTTTCCTGATAGCTACTTCTGAACAAGCAACAAAGTTTAAATGCTGTCAAATGTCAAAGGTTGCTTTCTTCTAAATGGATGCTAATTAAATTAGTAGCATAGGTAATTACATTGACTTTAAACTCTGTACGTATTATGTGAGATTAAACCCGAGACAATTAATATTCAATGTCATGTGTTTTTTATCTTTTTGTATTGATATATTAACATGTATTTCTTAATTAAAGTTATTAAATTAACATTTTATAATGTACTGATCATCTCCTTGATCACTCTTTTGCAGCTCCTTTGCCTTGAGCTATTGATTGTGAACCTCACGGCACCAGGTCCTCCTGCATCTAATGAAAACCAGTGGCTACCTGCCATATATAACATTGCATTGTACATCAATCAGTAGGGGAGGAAGAGTTCGCGTGTCAGTGCAGGATTTGGTAATATGGCTCTATATACTATTAAAATAAGCTCAGGTGAATTAAATATGATCCCAGAGAATCCCCATTGAAACAGTGCCCTTCACACACAGCTTAAATTAATCTTTGGATGATCGCTTCTGTGACTCCTTCCAGGAGCTAAGAACTCACAAACCACACCACCCTCTTGTCCTTGCCAACACAACACTACAGCAGCAGTACTTGTGAAAGAACAGTTTTTGGACATAGCTTCTATGTCCAAAAAGCCCATATGCTGCAGATGCAACTGTCTCCTTGGGGAAAGAACAAGGGCAGCACGAACCATAACATTCAGATTTTAGCCAAATCATGTCATGACCTTAAATGTGGCAATGCGTATGGCAACGACAGCATAAAAAAACCTACTTAAAATAAAGTAGTCTTAAAATCCTATTCTTTGGCCTTTGTCCTGTGCCTGACAACTGTCTACATGCCACCTATAGAGAGAGGGGACTTTTATGACACCAGCTCATCTCAGATCAGCCACATGTCATCATGTGGAAACAATTTCCAGTTGCTATCTGGCTAGACTGCATTTATGGCAGCAACAGGTGAGAAGTGCTATTCCTTTTACTCATTGTCAGGGCCACCATGCCACATGACCTCTTGATTGATTTGGGGGGCTAATGACTGACAACATGTCATGTTTCAGGCTCCTACACAAGACTTGTTGATGAACAGTATATTTTTAGTTGATCTATTTTTAATTTAACTTCTGTATTGCACTTATTGCTGCAAAATCCCTGAACTTCATTCCTCATTGCAGTACTGCCACCTTGCACCCCAGTCACTTCAGGGATACCACTCCAAAAGCATGATGTATATATAATATATATATATACACATATGTACAGGTCACTAAGATCAGAGGCTTGGTCTCTTTATGCTATGTCCTGGACTCTGAAATTGGAGTGATAACATAAGAAAACCTTCACAACTGAGACACATAAAAATATTATCCTAGAAAATGTCACGCCACTACGCTGGCACCCAGAGCTCCATAGCTGGAACGGTTGCAATGTGAGCTGTGACAGCACGGCATGGCACACGCATGTTCCTGTCCATCCCATGACAGTGCTGCATGACACTGCCACATGTGAGCAGCTCTGCAGGGCTCCAGTAACACCCAGATCCTCTTCTTGAAGGAACTGTTGAAATGTCAGTGTAAGGTATGATTTATGTACCTGCACATTTGTAAGACAGCCCAGCCTCATTCCATAGAGGGAAGAAAACAACAACAAAAAAAACAACCAAAAAAACCCCCAAAAACTTAGGGAGGCAGCAACCGAGCCTTACATTGCACTGAGATTGCAGAATAAAGCACGAGATCACCTCTAAGCTGAACAGCAACTTTCTGGAGAGTACCCAAGAAACTGAGCCCTGGAACTGCACTGGCAACCTACACAGTTCCCTCTAGCCTCCAAAGCAGTCAATATGCTTTAAAATGACAAAAAAAAATGAACTTTCTCCTATTAAAATAGAAAAGCTTGGACAATTGTTTATAATTCTGATAGAAGCAGCTATTTTTTAAGTTCTTGGCTAACTTTCATGAACAGTGTAGGAGAGCCTAGACTTTAAACCACAACTATTTCTATTCACTCTGGCAAGTTATTTATTTGCTTCCTCTTCTGGCTGGAAGATCTCTCCCCCTGTTCATTCAGGTCTTTCTGCCGAGCTCACCACAACAGCATCTGACCACAGTAATACCCAACCACAGGATAACAGTCTACTGGCATCCCTACCAATTAGAACTCGGATACATGAAAGCAAAATGATCCCATCAAACAAACAGCCTCATCTTTAAACACTGCACCTGGAAATGCATTTTAAAATTTAGCATGGGATAATATTAACAAATTCCCAGTATTGCACTTATCCCTTATTTAAAAGGCTTAAGATATTATATCCCCTTCTCCTTGTATAAACCAATTCAAGTTATATAATGTATGTGGATTTGCTTTGACCCAATTCCAGATGGCAATATATTATTAAGCCAAGGCTGTACAATTGCAATTTTGTGGAAAACAGGTCAGGATTTTATTACACGTCAAAACTCTCAAACTGTTCTGAATATTTCAAATTAAAAAGGCAAGTAGAAAATAACCTTTGTGTTGGAATGATCCTATTGCATTACCTTGCTCATGAATCTATATAGGGTGCATTTTTTATCAGTTCTTTTGCTACTTTTCAACATCCATATGTGCACTTTGTTATGACAAATTGTGGGACAAACCAGGGCTGGGACTGCACAGATACAGAAGAGGAGGGCACTAGCGGCCTGGCAGCTCCTGCTCTCCCCACGAAGTGGAGGAGCTTTAGTTCAGATCATGCAATGAAAAGACAGTTTCAGGTAAAGAAGGAGCAGAAAGGCAAAGAAGGGATGCAGAGCAAGATCTCACATGCAATGAGCTTGAAGGCTTGCTGGTCCCGACCTCATCTCCAGGCAGGACACTGAAGTCTGACTGTCAGGCGGATGTACGGTTCTCAAAGTTCATTTAAAAAGAAAAGAAAAAAAAAAAAAGAAGAGATCTCTGGAGCAAAACAGGCTTCCTTCCAGCAATCTGAGGAACATAGTTGCCTTTTCACTCTCTATCAACATCTCCTTTGAAACAAAAAGCATGCAGAAAGTCAGACTGCTAATTTCCCCTGCCAACTCAGGGCCAGTCCTCAAGAAACCCATTAAATCCATTAATTTCCAGTCTCATCCTTCTCAGTGTCAATGCCACCTGTGAACTGTGTTAGTGGGCTGTTTGTTAGGACAGATTTAGTTTGTCTTATGCTATTACACTGCTCAGCCACTTCCTGGCCTATATTAATCCTCTCTATATTGTTTTTCTAGCTTAATTAGTGCTGTTAACTAATTTGTTGTTAACAGCTGTTTCCAAGTTCATTGAAGGAGATACCATAATTACAAAGAGTCTCTTTGGCTCTCCACTGCCAATTTTAACATGTATCAAAGAATGTCTAAATAAGCCATGTTAGTCATTGAAATCAATCAGCATATTGCTGCTTCTCTAACTTTTTTCTCTTTTGCGGAAAATATCATCATAATGACATAGATCAAACTAAATACAGATCTTAAATTATGGGACTGTCACCAAACAATGTATCTCTAGACTACATATGGTAGCTGACATTTATGTTCTCATACACGTATCCATTAGTTTCACTGCTTTAGAAGTCACCTAAAAACTATTAATGCTGTTAACAGCTAGACATAGGATCAGTTCCCTCGGGTGGTTCTTCATACTCCACTGCATTATGCTTTGGGGCATAATACACTTGGCACAAGCCAGTGTGTTGTCCTTGGACAAAATATACAGTCTCACTGCGCACAGATAATATCAGAAAGGTCACGTTCACAGATCAAATGGCAAAGGAAAGAGAAATCCAGCTGGACGACTTAGGAAATGAAAGTCTTATATGTCTGATTCATACTCCGTCACACAAAGAGTATCTTAAATACAAGTAAGGGTATGTAACGGCATAAGAAGTTACACAGAATATAAGCAAATACTGTTTCTGAACGATCCCCAGTATACCATTTTATCTTTGTGTTGTTACATAGCATTGTGTGTATTGATTTCATAAACAGTAGCTGCTCCAGGGAAACAAAGCAAAACAAAGACAGATAATGTCCCTCCTTATTAAATCTCTTTCCCAACTTGTCTTCTGAATCATTCTTAATAGCCTATTCTTAAATGATCCCTCTGCACATTCAGATTTTGATACATTCTGCACCTATGACTGCTCTCCTACAACATTTGCAGCATTCCTGTTTTAAGGAGGAAAAAAAGGACCTTTCCAATACTCTGCAAGGCTGATCATCTAACCTCAAAAAGTAATGAAACCATATAAATCTTGGAACACTGTCATTTCTGGTTCTAGTAGGCAGTACCACATTATCTCATATTATCTAATGCGGTAAGAAGATGCCGAACACCATATACCCTGTTTTATACAAGCTGTCATCATCACTGCAGCTAATTTTCATGTCTTCTCTCAAAAGCTCCAGCAGGCAAGCCCAGGGCCCTGGTGTCAGGAGCAGGCAAGGTGAGTTACTGCTGTGTCACATTTTAGGGGAATGCAGAGACTGAGCTGCTCTGCTACAGAAACCACCTGAAAGTACGTTTCTGTCCAAAACAAAGGAACGACAAGGCTCTTCAGAATCAAAGGGGAGCTGGGTACATACTGTTTTGGGAAGGAGTTCCGTGGGAAGGAAGGAAGACAAAGCTCAGCAGGGGACATAGGCAGATGCAGAGGCAAGAAGCAGCCAGAGGAACAGCCATGCTCGGCCCTGCGGGAGAGGACTCTGTAGGAGAAGGGCTGGACGAAAGAGTGATGAGTACGAACTGTTTGCCACTTACTTCGTGTATTCTGGTTAACAGAAAAACGGTATTGCACCAAAGACGCGTCAATATACCCGATACTATCATGGATTTTTATTTTTTAGGGGAATAGCCTGCTAGACCTGCTTCCCCCAGTTTTGGCTAGCTACACAACTCAGAAAGGAGATGTGACCATCCCAAGCGGGAGTGAAACAGCACAACCCACAGCTGGCCACCTCTCAGGACAGAGTGAGAAGAGTTCTTCCATGCAGTTTGTGTCTTCTCAGCAATGATGGGACACTCGACTCCCACACCAAGGTTACATCAGGCAGGATAAAATACAAAATACCTCAAGGTAGCAAAAGAAAGGTTTTAGTAGCTCTATCAGCATTATCTTAAACAGTAGAGTTGACTTGGGACAAGACTGCTGAAGTGAAGCAGATAGCTCTATGGAGAAGAGATGGGGTGGTAATGTCTGACATCTTTGTCCAGTTGTATCAAACCATACTTGAAACTGTACAATCAGGCTACTTCCAGTGCAGTATCCCGCCTTATTTTCAAGTACTGCCAGTCATTCCTTGGCTTTATAGAAAAGAATTCATAAAACTCTCCCCTCTGCAATTAAAATGCTTGTAGAGTAAGCGTGGCTCATGTCTGTCTAAACAGTTGTCATTTATTAACTTATGTTTTATGGCACTAGCACTACTGCTACAATGAATTAGTCATTTATTTATTCCTGACATTTATTATGCTGTCATAAAATTCAGTATTCTGTACAATACAGAGAAAATAAAAGAATTCTCCCATAGCTACTAAAACTTCATGTGTAACAGTTTTCAGAATGAGGCGATTATTGTGTAGGCTGAAATATTACAGAACTGCAGGGGTACTGATGATCATTTCCAAATAACTTTAAAAGTCCTATTAAACTTCATCCATATTCATCATATTAGTTGTTTGTCTCCTGACGTGTGAAAACTCATTGCATCACAAATTAACAGATTTTCATTGCCACAAATGCATTTCCCCCAGTGCGTGTCTGGAGCATCTTTGCATACATCGCTACAGAAATGAACTGATCCCTTAGCCCTCCCAGCTAGTTAAGGATTGTTGCCACAAACAAGGCATTGTAAACAATCTTTCTATGTGCAAGTCAGACTTCCACGTTCTCATTTTTTTGTGCACCACCAAGTTACCTTCTCAAGGAAATGTGCATTTACTATACAAATTCAGTAAAACATGCTTTTCTACGTAATCACTCATTTCCTGGCTGGCACAGGGGAAAGGTGCTGCCACATTTCCAATGAAGCACAATCTGAGGATTGAGCCAGTTGCTGGACAAATTAAGCTGAGGTCTAGGAGCAGGAATCCTCCTATGGGTTCTCCTTATGGGACAGATTCTACTGCTGTTTCACAGAGACTATTTGCTCCCCATCCAGGAAACATGTCCTCTTCAGTCTGCTTTCCCCACAGCCACCTCAGCAACCTGCCTGGCTCCTGCAGCAGCTTTCCTCCAGAAAGCGAAGCCCAGGACTGCCGGAGGTGAGCATTCCTGCTGGGACCTCCAGCAGGACTCCCTCAAGGACTTACCCTGGAGACTAAAATTACTGACTGCACAGATCCTCAGCTCTTGAGAGGACGCATGAGCGACTGCCTTGCCTGTTTCACAAACATTTGATTGAAACTGAGCTTTTAGTTTGAATTAAAAAAAAAAATACCAAAACACGAAACATTTTTCTCTGATGCCCTATCCCAAGATTAAACACACTACAACTCCCTAAAGCAAATGCTGAGGAAATAAATTATCCTCTCTGATTCAGTAATACTTGAACATGTGTGTAGGGAATCAAGGACTTTAACAAAGTTGCTGATCATCTAATAAAACTAAAGCAGGACTATACATAGTACATTTGGCAAAATTGCTTAACTTGAGACACATGAATCCTTAAAGTCAGGCTTCACTTAATTTATCCATCAAAGCTCCTTCCTTCAAACGGGGCTCAGCACAATGCAATCCTATCACAACAGTAGTATTTAATCATGGGAAGGTAGATGATATAGACTTTTCTATCCCTATCCAACAATTTGCAGATTCAAATATGTATTCCAAACAAGACATTTTCTACCATCTTTTTCCACCTCCTCAGCTACTGTCATTTCCAGGTACAGGTCCTCCTGCCTTTGTTCTAAAAAGAAGTGGGTGCCTGTCTGACAAGAGAGCTGCCATACCTGCTGATTTTATCAGCACATACCTTTCATATTCAGAGCAGTGGCTGTGGGAGAGGGGCTTTTGAGAGTTAGCCTTTGTTTTCAAATGCAGATTAGTTCACATTTATTCCACTGAATTTTAATCTAAAGTATAATATTCTGCATATGCCACTGATTCTTTTTTCCAGTTTCCAGAAAGTTAAAAGATTTGACAAGGGGCCAAAAGAGACCAAAATGTCAAAGTTAGTTCCAACTGTACCTAGAAAGCTTCTGCTTTGCTGGTCTCCATAGTTACAAAAAAGTTGAAAAATAATGATCAAGTGTTACCTTAAATGCTCCCATCCAGAATGAAAAAATAAAAATGCTCAGAAACTCCCAGTGTAACAGCCCACTGAAGCGTGACTCTGCTTCTTTCTGCTCCTGTGGCCTGACTCTATCCCTCCAGATTAGGTGACAGTGGACACTCACCACCTTGCTCTGGGCAGAGCTAGGATTTGATATATCTCTATTGCAGCCCAGAATGCAATTACACTCCCATGCATGCACCAATCTTATTGGGTTTTAATAGAGATTGTTCACTTCCTTTGGTTGCCTGAAACCACGCAGCTGGCAGCTTCGACTTTACACCTACCCTAACACTGTTAGCTAGCAATAGGCACACAAGAATCCTGCCCAGATACTGGTGCTATCTCTGCACTCCCTGCTGTCCTTGCTCAAATAAAAAAACTGGCAGCTGGGTCCTCCCTGCGGCCAGCCACCAGCACCACTCCAGGCACCCCCAAACTCAGGACGGCCCACATGCTTGTGCTGTGTTTGGGTGGAGCAAAAAGCCCTGACAATTCACAACTCAGAGGGGCAAAAATTGACGTAAGTTGAGGGAACGGTTTCAAAGCTCCAAAAAAGCCCTCTGTCACAACCAGAACTGGAGGCTGTGATCCGTTAATTAGGCTGATCAAACAGGAGGTAAAATACATGCCGTGGAAATCTAAAGCCATACTGCAGCTTGCTCCAATACAGATGAAATTTTGTTTTCATTTATAAAAGGGCAAAGAACAAAGTCTCCCACTCAAACTGAAAAAAACCACCAAGAAAATGCCAAACATTTCAGAGACACCCCAGTTGTGCCCCACAGCTCCTTGCTCTCTCAGCTGTCCTGGAGCAGCAGGAGCTGTGATGACGACCAGAGAGGAAGCGACATCAACCACGGGCAGGACTGACCACACATACCTGGTTTGACACAAAGCTCATCTGTACTATTGTGTGTTCAACCCCTCTTTGGCTCTTTCTGTCTACATCTGGGGCGTGAAGGCAAGCAAGAGAGATATGCTTCACTCAGGGTAGAGGGGGAATTGACACCAGAAGTGTCCTGCCAGAAGCCAGCAGCTTCACATGTACCACCAAATGGAGTACATTTGGTCTCTGGCTCTTAAAGATGCTAGCTGAATGCTTTGGTAGATCCTTTTTGTTTTCCTACTAGCAACGCTATCTCTGCTGAGGAACAGGTGTATTAAGTCTTGACAACATAATAAATCCAGCAGTGCAAAATGACATATGCCAGGGCTGCCAAATGGAGAGGCCATATGGACAGGCCACTCTCAAAATAAAACAAAACAACTTTTTGTCTATCAACAACTTTTTGTCTATAGTGTGGAATAGCAAAAAGGACAAGAACCGTGCATGACATAGATGATGTAAGGGAAATTCTAAACAAATTTTGACATTACAGAATATGTGACTTCACTAAATCTTCCAAACCTGACACCCCTGAGTACCTCCAAATAGATCTATTAAATACATTGAGGTTTGAACCAGTCCCGTGGAAATGAAAGGATCCATTTCAGTTTAGAGTAGCTAAGAGTATTATTCAGACTTGCACTGACAGGCAAGTAAAAATCCCAAACTGCAAAAGGCACCAGAATGACAATACAGTTGCTGACGGAAGTCTGTTCTACAAGTATGCTATAGTCCCTGGCAGCGTCTGCAGCAAAGACATTTGACAGTTGACACAAATTTGCCGTGCAAAAGTCACAAAGCTGGATCAATCCTAAATGTCTGAGGAAGCAACTTACTAAACTTCAACGAATATATGTTTGGCAGCTATTAAGTAATTCTGTCAGTTCCATAAAGGTGTTAGCGTTGCTCAGGGAGCCAGGTTAAAACCCCAAACAGTTCCTGTCAACATCCTACCACGCTTCTGTCTCTTCATCCCATTCCATTGCCAGTCCTTTCCGCACAGCCTTTGAATTCCTGTTAAGCTCATTTGTACCCAAGAAGCAAGCAGACAGGTTTGACAGTGATGGGAGATGGCTTCACCGCTATGGAAGAAAGCAGCAATAGGATTCACTTTTTATTGAATTGTTTTTAGAATTAGATAAACCATTATTGATTGATTGACGATGACTGATATATAACTAGTTTGGATTTCCCAATTATTTTTCCAGAGAAGGTCTCTCCTCCGCAGAAGGAGCAGGAAGACAACCAACCTCTTACCAGATTTTCACTCCCCCCATAGCCAAATCCAACGGTGATCTTTTGGTTTTGTTCAAAAGACCATTCAATCAACTATTGTCTTACTCAGCAACTTTTCTTCAACCTCTTAGATGGAACAGCATAAACAGAACATTATTAGGGAGATATACTTATCCCTTGAAGTTTCTCCAGGGCTTGTTAATTTTTCCATACCACCACTTCCAAGAAAGGTATTCCAACTACACCAGCAGTGATTTTTATGGCAAGTTATCAGGTTAATTTGTCTATTTTTGAAAAAAATACGTTTAAATCGATACCTTCTTACACGCTTTTCTTCCATAGCTTTTCCCAGCAATGTTCTCTCTTCTGCTTCCTCTCCATATTATTTTGTGATGAACCAAGCTGCGGGTAACATTTGATCTATGCAGACTACAACAAACCATGTTTGCATTGGGCCAGATAGCCAGATTTTTCACCACTACACACAACGTAACAAAACCTGGCTGCTCTCAGCCAGACGGTCAATTATCCAAATTGAGCTCTAACTATTTATTAACAGATCTTCTATTCATTTTCATTCTCAGTTTCAGATTTCTCCAAAATCTTTCCCCATGTGTGAGACTAGGTGATTTCTATGCACAGGCTGTGCAATTGAACAGATGGATCTGACAGCAATGGCATATTCTTCCACAAAAAATGACAGGATAATAAGTGGAGATCTTGTTAAACTTGGCTACTGTTAACATAACTGCTTGTTTACTAATATTTCACAGCAAGTCAGACTTACTGACAGTGCTTTATTTGACAGCCACTGAATGCATTGGCAGCTGCTTTTTCTTAGGCTTAAAGAAACAAAGAAGAAAAAAGAAACAACAGAACTTTCTGGAGGTAGTCTGGTTTGGTGGGTTTTTTTTTCTTTTTTAATATTTCAACTGTCATTGATCAGTATTTGGAATCAAATATATACAGAGAAGCAATTCAGAGCAAAATCACAATACCAAACAATCTTTTAGAAATGAAAAAACAGCTTAACATTGTTTTCTTAGGAAGAAAAGCATCGACGGTTTTAGTATGCATTTCTTTTCAACAGGAGACTAGACTTCTATTTAAAAAAGAGTAGCAGTGCCAAATCCAAAAATAGAGGGATTTTAGAGGGCCTGGAATCTGATAAGCAACACAGTTGAAGGTGTTCCTCCCGACTTGTGCTTTCTCTGTTTTTCAGATGAATTGTATTCAAGGTAGTCCAAAAGGAGTTTTAAAACATTTTGGAGTATTCTCCCCGGTCTTTTACTAGAATGGCATAAGTGAACACAAATCCTTTTGGATTCTTTAGTGGTTCTAGGTCTAGACTGAACATTGCTCTCCTTTTTCTGCTATTGCATGCATAAGAGTATCCCATCCCTTTGCTGTTATTACCCATGTAAGAATATCCCAGCCTGTCCCTTCCTCTAGACCCATCACTCAAGCCGTCATCATCATACAGACACGATGCAGGTGTAAGAACAGTCACTTATCTGACTGCAGTAGTTGTGGCTGCAAAACAGGAATTTTTGTTTGTAATTTAATGAGATACTGGAATATTGGAAGAATATTGAGACAATATATTGTCACAAAAGAATGAAGAGGAGGATGTAACCTGTTCTTTGGCACTCTGTGCACAAGTGTTGCAGCATGCAACTCCTGCCCTCAAAGATCCAATTCCAGCCTTAAAAGTTCAGTTCACATTCAGATGAAGCCATAAAGGCTTTAATAGACTTACACACTGAGTAATCCTGCTTGATTCAGCATAACTTGATAAAAATACCAAGTGTGCTTTCCGTTAGGATTATTTTTTTTTTACATCTAAGTACTGTCTATTGTACTCTTGTCATGATACAAACCTGTTGCTCTAAACCAATGGGCATCTTAAAAAGCATAGGCAAGGAGCAAATTTCCTTCTGTCAACATCCTGAAAGTATAGAAAATACAGGTGAGTTCCTGCAAGCTTTTCCACACTGCTCCATCTCTGGAAATGATAAAATTCCAAAACACAGGGCCTGTGTTTCAGGGACCTCACAGCGAATGTGGGCGAGTCAGGGCCAAGCTGGCATTAGAGGGCAGAGCTGGAGGGATCTGCCTCCCCCTCACTGGGGTCCAGCTCCTGGAAAAAGACATTAATGTCTTCTAATAAGCTTGCTCTCCATGCTCATCAGAAACAAAGAAATCTCGACACCCCCATCCCCAAAATCCCTTGTTCCTTCTCCTTTGTCCACAGAGGCTAACCTGGCTCTCTAGTACTTCTGTCGTTTCTACTTG
Source organism: Astur gentilis (assembly GCF_929443795.1). NCBI lineage: Eukaryota > Metazoa > Chordata > Aves > Accipitriformes > Accipitridae > Astur > Astur gentilis. Next base: position 43,463,182 of record NC_064885.1, on the reverse strand, counting down.
ACTAGTCTGACTCTGCATCCAGAGCATTTTGATGCATGCCCAGGGGAATGAATACCTATTGGGTGTCTAGATCTGAGGTGGCTGGAGATCACTCAGCAAGCAGAGACTTTTCCAAAACTGCTGCTTAATTACAAGTCATTAGGGAGGTAATGAGTCTGTAGCATCTCAACAGTCATCTTGCCACTATCATGTCCTTCTCCTTTACTTTACAGGAATAATTACCTGCAAACTTTCTTTTTGGAAATCCCTTCTTCAAGCATTATCTTTCGGCATAGCCTGCTTTGATAAGAACCAGCCTTAAACTCACTGGAGTCTAGCAGCAAGCACACATCATCCTCCCTTTCCTCCTTTAGCAATACCTGGAGCAGAAATACATACCGTTCACAATTACGTGATACTAGCTTATATTACCAACATCCTGACAACATACCACCATGATGGTTTTGGTGCCTTGGCTCTAGAAGGCAAAAAGATAGGATTTGTCTGGTCTTATTCCTGCTGCATGGGTAACTGGATGCATTCCTTTTACTAAACGAAAGGACAGACTCATTTTATTCATCTGACAAGAACAAACACCTCCTGCTGCCCCCTTCTACAATCATAAGGGAGGAAGAGATTGCCGCAGACCTCGCCAACACCTATCCTGAACATGGTGAGGAATTTTGGAAGCTGATGGAGCCTGGGGCTGCCAGTCTGATATGAAGCTGTCCCCCTGACAAAGGATTTTCTATACATGCAGCTCCTGAACTACTCAGAATTACACAGCAAAGTTTTATTTGGCAGAAACTACAAATCCTTCTAGAACATATATCCATTTGGCAGCTGCAGTCTCTGGACTGAATGTTGAGCCTGGCAAGGCTTTAATGGATCAAAAATCCAGAACTACTATGCTTACATCATTGTTTTCTGCAAGCCATACCAGCACTTTCTCCACAACTCTTTCACTTTGAAACAAATGAAAATATATTTGATGTGTATGATTCCACGTGCATAATCAATGACTAAGAATTTTGGTCTTAAATCATACTGTTATATAGCTCAAACAAAATACATAAAGTTATTCCTTGTTTAAAACTTCACATTCAGAAGCAGAAGTCGGCTACTGCTTGTATTTATTCATCCTGCTAAGCATTTAGCATCTCTACTAAGTGCAACAGAAGGCGCTGCCAAAACCACCAGAGATAGAAACCATTTCACTTGGCACTGGACTGAATCCCTCTGCATGATTCCTAGCAAAGACCTACAGCAGAGTAGGGCTTGCATCCTATGGGCCTGATAATGTATGAACTTGAATTACTGGCAAAAGAAAAACACACTTTCACATCTTTTGCATAAAAAAAAGAAGTGCCTTTCAGCAAGGAAATAAAAGGGACAATTTACTGGACATGTGTGCATCAGGCCTTTTCCCTTCACTCCTGCTGTCAAGTCTAGCAGTATTCCTGCTGCAAAGCTGGCTCAGTACTGTGCTTGGCACAGAGAGACTGAGCATGGAGGCCAGAGGCAAAAGAGACTGCTGAGGATTTATCTTTCAAATTAAAAACTATATTAATGAGTAAATCTTGTTTTATCTCATGAAAGCACATATTGGCTTCAGGGAAATCCAGAAAGATGAATTCCTTTACAACTTTCTCTCACACTGTTGTGGATGGGGAAAGATCATACTGCAACAAAGCTCTCATGGCTCCAGTGTTCCCGCAACTCAAACATGGAGCAATCAATGCAGCAGTGTTAACTCTTGATCACCTGGCTTTACTTATGTGGTCCTGAGACATTTTTGTCTTTGTCCCTTTTGCCCCTTGAAGGGTGCTGGCAGCCTCATCCCAAACTGCTCTCAGATTTGGTTTTTGTATTCCATCAGCAGATTCCCTACCTTCGCTTCAACCTTTCTAGTTGAGGATAAGATCTCTGAAGAACAGCAGACACTTTCTGGTGGCATTACATTTTTCCATCTGGTGAGATAACATGACAACAGTTTCTCTCTGCTCATGCTTCATAAATACCCTCAAACACTGTGCACTTTGCACGTGTGTACAGTACTAAGAGAGCCGGCAGTGTGAATACCCACTCAGCACTCCAGCTTTAGAAGGCTAATGAGTACCCAATTAAAAACAGTCACCTTATGCACCCTGTGCATACAGCCAGAGAGCGAAAAGCCTCCTCCAGAGGGCAATACACATCCAAGTGGGCTGAACCTTTATCCACTGATACACAGATCAATCCAGGAAATCGTAACGATTATCTTCCGGGATTAGGAATGTAGCTGATTAATGCAAAAACCTCATTTTATGCAAACGCTATGCATAACTAGGTTCTCACTCAAGCTATAGGAAAAAAAGCAGGGGTGCAAGTCAATACTGCTACTATTTATTTAAATTAATTCAAAACAGCACAGGCACTCTCACCCTTACGAAGGCTAGGCATATATTTTAAATATTTAACATCTTAGTCCCAAGACAAAATAAATACAAGGGTATTAATTACCATATTCCTTACTCAGCATCACCTCTATTTGAAGATCAGATCTGGAAAAGTACAAGAAACCTGAAACATGTTTTAAATCAAACTTTCATCTCTAGTTAGCCTTTTGACTAGCTTTAAATGGACTGACTCTGGACAAAGTAGTCAAGAAACAGACTCTCATCCTAGCACACATCTGGGGAAACTCCATCAATGGCAGAAATTACACCCCGGATCCACACTGACTTAAAGAACCCAAATTTAGCACTTGATTGTATTCCCTCGTTCTGCTGAACTCTGCCCTGCAAGAGGACCCACTTGGATGCAAGTAAATTTTCATTTTACTGAAAAATATATTAGTAGTGCTGAAAATAAAAAAGTCAAATTAACATGACTTGCAGACACTCTGCAACTCTCTATATTCTGTTTTCTTAGCAGAACTTCTCCACTGAATTTAAAAGTGTCACTTTAGACTAATACATCTTTAACTGAAATAAGATTTTGGCTATGAATGTTTAAGATGTGAAGCACTAAATTAAAAAAAAAAAAAGAATCCACTTTAAAAACCCTGTAAGCAAAATGAGTGCTTGAAAACTAAGCACGAATTAATCATCTGCTTCAGGACATCTGCTTCCCTTAAAAATGTGCTTCCTTAAGACTATTATTCCTTAAAATGGGATCACATAAATACTGTCTGACTTTACTGACAAATTTAAGTCTATATCCAGATGTACTTAAATTGACCATCCAACCAATGCCACTATAGAACATTGCATAAATCGGGAACAACAGAGCTGCAGGGAAATAATTGTCACATGGAGGCAATGGAGCAGATCTAATTCAGCGCTTTATCTCTTGTACTGGTCATAACATAGAACCAACAAAGTCCCATGCAATGCTACATGAGTGTTTTGTCCAAGATGGGGGGCTTTCCTCCTGAAACCTTCTGCTCTCTGTACCACTGCACAGTCTGAGTGGGAACCAGCAAGGTGCCCTTGACCATCAGTGACACAGCCTCCAGGAAGCTCACAGAGTACGGAGATGTTCCAGAGTGCTGCGTTGACCTGGAACCGAAGTTCTGGCCTGTTAAGACACCAGAGTTCCCACTCGTGTGTGTCATTCTGTACGTGGCTATGTACCCTGCGTGCCAGGACTACTGTTTTGAATATGAAGGAATTATTCCCATGTCACTATAAAGTCTGAAACAGAAGTTCACATTGCTTTTAAATGCACCCACCAGGAAAAACAGGATTTATCTTTATTTGCAAGGGCTCCGCAAAGTAACTTGTAAAATTTTAGTCAATTCAGAATCTCAAACTCCCTTAGGCCATTCCTTACCCCTGTGTCTTCACTGTACACACATATGTGTAAACCAAAGCAGCAAAGGCAGGCATTAAATCAACATAACTCCACTTGCAGAAGAGGCTGACTGTACTCCTCAGGCTGGATCTGGACCCTAGGAATACTGTTAGGACTACAGCAGTGACTGAGTCAAGTCATCGACAAAGACAAGTCTCTGCTGCAAAGGGTTTACATATTAAAACTCAAGCTGTTCCTTAAGCAAAGGACTAACAAAGCCACTGCAATACCTACAGCTGCCCGCCCTCCCTCCCCTCCCTTCCATGACGCCTTCTTATACATGCATCTGACATGAAAACATTTGCAAAACAACAGCAGGGAATTCAGCTGTAAGCTGTACCTGGACTGTAAATTCTCCTGTTTTGTCCACAGCTATACCATATACTAAATTCACATATTAAAGAACACATTTCAAATTCCACAGCTTTTTACACACACACACAAAAAATTCCATGCTCAACTAGGCCAGCACAGGCACTGCCCATTTTCATTTATTTCTGTCTCAATCAACACGGGACTTTAAAAGATAATCTCTGACAGAAATTCAATTTATTTCTCCTTCTACATGTCTAAGCAGATCTGTAATCAGTGTAATCACTTTGCCACACTGTCTCATACATGTGGCCTGAGGGTTCTAAACATTGTTTTCCCTGTTGCAAATAGGAAGAGCATTAAAATCTTACCAAAACAAATCCAAATGAGCATTGGTCCAAGGATAAAACTGACCCAACATGCTTCTGAGGGAAATTCTGGCTGTTCTTTCTATGGCTTTCACTTTTTAAAAAGGAAATGTTTTATTCTTTTACAACTTAATCTTATTTAAGATGAGAATGGGAAACTAATGAAGAAAGCTCTCTGACCAAAATGTTTTAAGATACAAAATATGTTTCTTACTAGGAGGATTTATGATCCTGTAAGCAGTAAAATGTGCATAGATGCCTGTTCGGAGTGAGATCAGAAAGAGAGACTTGAGGATGATGAAGTAGGTACCTAAGCCAAGGGATCTGATCTGCCATTTGAACCCCTGGTCTGCCTCAAGCTGGGCTCTGGCACGTAGCAGAGCCTGGGATGTAAGGATACCTCCTCAGCTGCTGGTGTGCCCCCCACATGCCCTGCTTTTCCCCCCACAGCCCACACTGTGCCCCAGAGCCACGGGGCACACTCAGGGCAGTGGGTGCCCAGAAGTGCTGCAGCAAGCCTCGGTGCCCTGTGGCACCAGGTCTTGGTAATCACGGTGATGGAGATGGGCAGAAAGAGGCACCCTAATGACCAGTCACCCTTCTGCAAGAGGAGAGCAACAAAACCAGCCTTGGGCTCGTTAGCATCCAAACAGCATCCACAAGTCACCTCATGCTCACCCCGTGCTCACTCCTCACAGTAGAAAAACCTCACAGCAGCTGACACAAGAAATGCAGTAAAGAAAAACCAGGGGTTTGTTGGGTTACGGTTTGGCGTTTTTTTTAACTGTCTTGGAAAAACCAGGACAGCAGCAACTCCATCTCAAGCACTAGGCAGTTTTACCATCCTCTCAGAGCTGTGCAGGCAGACTTTACAAAAACTAACCTTGAAAATATAGCATTAAAATGTTACTCCTGAGTGATAAGCATGATTTATCACCTCATCTGATCAACCGTATGGGTCATGTCACGCCACCTCAACATTGCTGAAATGCAGTATAACTGGCCAAAACAAAACAAATGCTTTAAAAAAAAATAATAAATTGTTCAACATATTTACTTCTGTTTCTCACGCGTTCTAATGCCTAAAGCTAATGCCTTCCCCATCCCATTGCCCACACATAAATCACTCTTCTGGCTACTGCTCCAGTTCTTGTTTGATACATCAGTGGTGAATCTGACTGGGCAATAAACGCCTCCTCAGCCTGTTAGGATGAATAGAAGAAACAGAAAAACTTCCCAGCAGATCTTTTCATGTCTTTGCAGTGCATTTCTATCAGAACACAGGCTCCTCTGCCAAGAGTGAAGAATGTGAAATTGGATCCCTAACACTAGGAGTGTTTTGTACTGCTCTTAAAAGCAGGAGCATTAGATATTCCAGTAAACAATCACATAGGGGTAACTAGAGACCCTTTTTGCTTTTTAATTAAAAAAATATAATTTCTTAAAAGTAATATTCCATTCTCATTTTTGCTGCTATTAACTGTTCTCTGCAGATTCCTGAACAGATTAATTTATGCACTCTTTCATAAACTAGAAAGGTAATTTAGGGCTGCTAACCCAGGATGTGAACCACTAGCCTTTACTAGGTGAAAATAATTGCTTATTCCCCTCTTCTGATTTTTCCTGCTAGGCAATAAATGTATGCATTAGATGAGAAAGGGTAAAAACACTTTCAGCATTCATAAGATAGTCTTGCTTTTAAAAATACTTGACAAGACATACTAGAATAGTACAGATCCTTAGTGAAGAAAAATAGTTTCTTCCAGCTAATTTATACCTACATGCAATTAGGATGGAGACAGCTTGAAAAGGAAGTTTTAGAGGAAAATAATCCATTTTCAATTGCTATTGAAAGGTATAGGAAACAAAATACTACAGAAGTTGGGAATCTGTTAAAAAGCTGCTTTTCTTTTCTTTCAAGAGAAAGAATTTGAACTGAATAATACCTTTGTTTGGTTTTGTGTTCTGTTACTTCATGACCGAGTTTCTGAAATAAGAGTATGAAATAATCAGAAGAGTTATCATTTGCATCATCCTTGGTGCACTGGCTTTTCATTTTCATAAAGGTCATTCATTCTTTTGCATAAGGGATAAATATCACCCCTTTCAGCAAATGCATAATCTTAACGCAAAGTTTCCAACAGCACTTAGCCACTCATGCAGTTTATTTGCAGCTCTTTCCTTCACTGTGCAAAAGAAATCTTGGCCCTGGCCATTTAAATGATTGTTTAGGAATGGACATACACAAAAGCTTGTTGTTATTTGTAAGAGTTCCCAGCAATCAATTATTCTGTTCAGAATTGGCAAAAATGACAGAAAAAAATAGCAAACAAAAACCTATTCAAATCAACAGGCACTTGTATTCAAGACTTTAAAAATCATTGGCTGAGGGAGATGCCCCAATATTTAATTTTTGATTTTTCAACTGTTCAGAAAGTTGCACAGGTCTGAAATAAAACTAATATGTATCAATATTTGAAAGAGTAAATGCAACAAGAGAAATAACTCTTGCTTAAGAGACTGATATAAAAGCTAGGCAAAGTAATGAAAGTAATTTACAAAAAAAAAGGAAATATTTATTTAGAAAAGGAGGGTAATGTAATTAATACAAAACAAAATGGGATTAAAGAAACTAGATTTACTGGACATCTTGTTTTTTATGAATTATAACAGTTCAGTTCATACAGGTAAGAGTGATGATGATTATATGTATTGAATCTTCCATAAAACATTTAATCAGATGCTTCATGATATTTTTATCAAGAGACTTGAATGACACATGATCACTAGGACACTTGCTAGAAGAGCACAAAGCTGGTTAGAAGCCAGGTCTCTAAATGGAACTACAGAGAGTGAATCAGTGGTGAGCAAGAACATTTGCATTGGAGTCCTGTAAGACTTAGACATTGGCCCTGTGTTTTATCAATGAACTGAAAAAAAAAAAGTGTTAAATTGGTGATGATTAAAGCTTGCAGAAAACACAAAAATTTGAGGAATGCAAAATAAACAGCATATTTCTGAGCTGGACAGCAAGGTAAAAAAGTAGCAAGGAAAAATACACATCTCAATGAATCACAGAAGGAGAAAAATGCAAATCATATTTACAAAAGTAGACCTCCATCCTTTAAAAAATTAAAAAAATAGTTGGGAGGCATGGTAGATACCCACTGCACAGATGCTTCAACCACAATATTGCGGCCAAAAAAATTAAATGCCCTCAGGTTATAAATACAACCACAATCTGGTACAAATCATGTTGTCTCCATGCTTTCCACTGACATAACTGCCCCTGATATGTTGCAACTAGTGCTGGTGCCTACAGCCCTTGAACTGTGCTGGAAATTTTATAACTTTCACAGGAGACCTCCAGGAATGAGTAAAATATTTCAAAAAGAGAGACTTCAGGGGTTTGATCCATGTAGGATGTCAGAGGAGGCTGTGGCTTCATGTTTATGAGAGAGAAACTTGTGGGGTAAGAAGCCCTTTCAACTGAGCAGTCAGATAATACATAATTTCATGCTGGAAAGTGAACCTAGACAAACATCAACCAGAAATATTATTTTTTTTAAAGCACTGAGAATAATCAGCATTGGAATAAGTTGAAGTTTGCAACAGATTCTGCACCAAAAAAAGCCTTCACTATATGTATTTTCAAAAAGCTGCAGCCTTGTTCATAGACAGTTTAATTAATTTTGGGGAAGGACTGAAAAATGAATGGCCTTATGAATGTCTGAATTGTAGATTGCTGGTCTCTGTTCTATCCATATATCTAAAAATCCTGGCTCTATACAATGCTTCTTTTAATCTATGTGTCAGATGCTCACAGATGTTTAAAGACCCAGATAAGTTCAGAAAATGCTGAATTTCTTGATACGGTGTCCCTTCATTTTATTATCCAGTACACAAAGCTACTGAAGCAAGCATTCTCAGTTTTCCAAAATTGTCCCATTCCTACTGCTATTCAGCACCACGTTTTAGCATTACTGTATAAAGCGTATTAGCCCCCTGTTAGATTGACACTGCAATCATTTCTGCAGCACAAATTCACAATGAGACAAACATTTCTATGATTCTGAGAGTATCACCACATTAGACCATGACTATGTCCCATCACACCAGTTCTGGGCTCATATTACTAATACCCACCAGTAATAAGACGTCATCCTCCCAATATGGGAGACTCCGCAGTGTGTTTTCAGATATGCCAGGCCATCTTTGTGATGGGAACATCACCACTGGAGCGGCTGGATTGGCAGCGTGCTTCCAGGCTCATAAAAGCATCCCAAAGAGGCTGCCCATTTCCTTCTGGAAATTGGCAGCTACAGAATTAGACTGATCCCCAGACTGCTGTGTGGCAGTCAGCGAGCCCAGTCTCAGCATCAGTTAGCCCATCCGCTTTCGCACAGCTGCTTTCTGGTGAACACACAGCAGCAGCAGCGATTCCCAGAGGCATGCATGGACCAAGTATGCTGTATTTTCAAGTTTATGCCAAGGATCAGAAATTCAAAGAAAAAGCAGGTGGTATTTAACCAAAACACGCGCTTTAACATGCCAAAAAGCTTATATCTAATAAGGCAAATTTATCCCTAGTATAGCTCCCCTGATCAGACCTTTTAGTTATACCAGAGATGTGTTTGGCCCAGTACTTGGAAATGAGACACTGCCTGCAGCAGACTGGTATTACACACTAATTACAGTTCACATCACCATAGGATACACTTTTGTTTATATTCCTTCCATTCCATGAAAGGAAATGGAGCTCGCTCAGTTAAACTAAAAACTGAAGATAAGAGAAATCTTGAATAGATATAAAATCCATTGGAAGTGAGAGTATAACCTGGTACGGAATGCAGTACATGTCCTTTAGAATAATGGGTTTACACCAAATGACTTCACTGGAGAGCAATGTCTGCCCATCTCCAATTCGTCTTAACCTCCCACTTAGCACATAAAAAATTACTAGCTTATAGTTTATCAAATAAATGATGTCTTAACTTTGTTCCATCTTTTGTCCTTGCCCTACATTTCTACTATTTGTAAGTTCCAGATTCAGAAGCAACATCGATAGTTTTAAGCAAAGGATAAATTTTTGTTTATACACACTCTCACCTGGAAAAGAAACAGAAATTTAATTTGAGGTTTCAAGGATCTTTGACATGTGCTTATAGAATGGTTCCTAATTCTGTGAAGACCTTAACCAAATACTTAACAGTAACCATAGGAATAGCCCTAATGTCTTTGGGGATTAGACATACTTTCTGACCTGGTATGCAAAGAGAAATAGGACTGCACTTGGAATGGACCCTACGCCAGCTGACAGGAAAACAGAAGGCAGGTCAGTCCTGGGGAGTATTCTTCACCTGTCTATTCTGCAAGGGTAGTATGGACTGCTCTTCTGGATCTCAAGTTCTTCCTTCCAAAGTCTGAATGCTCTCCATTTCTAGTAAATTAAAAGAGAGATGGTCAAATGGTTATCCTGTAAAGATACCTGGTGCACTTGCTTTAATACAAAATATTAAATTTAATCCAAATGTATTATATGTGCAAAATAATACCATTAACTTTTTAGTAGTTTATGTTACTACTAATCTTTTTTTTCTTTTATAATTATGAACATAAAAGCAAGAGAATGTCTCTGACTTTGGCTTAGACCCCTCTCCAATTCAAACATTTTACACAGAACACTTGCTTCCAATAGTCAAAATACTTCATCATATCATCAAGCTTCTCTGTGCAGATGTAGCTGGTAACACAAGTATCTTCATGCTTCTATACTCACCACTTGTGATTTCATGCATTCTTCATGCATTGAAGACATACATGTAAGGACCAAATCCATTTCTGAACCTATTCAAATTAAAGTTCTGCAGACTGAAAACTTCTCTTATAATATCACCTTTGCAAACAGAAATAAAAACAGTCTTTCTTATCAGTTCTCCATGTCCAGGCCCATAAACTGCCCTACAGATTACTCAAGAACCAAAATTAATGGCAGTTGACATAAGTACTCCTTGCCTTCTCACCTGTACTAGATCACAACAAGACCTTTGACCATCTTGAATACTCTGACTCGAGTTCTTCAAGGCTCAGAGTATTCCAACACTGAGAAGTTAGAAGGTTTTGGCACACCCCAATGTGCTACACCACCAAAAAGAAACTTGTGCAAACAAAATATAATTTGAATCTCAGTGAGACAGAAAAAACAAGACTAAGCCCAGTGAGACAGGAAAAACTACTGAACCAGATCTTCCTTTGGCTTGAGTCTACACTACAGAAATCCTGCCCTGTTTCACTATTCAAACTTCACTTTCACACAAAAAACTGTCCCCATCTGAAGTAACTTCTAAAATTAAGAGGAAAGCATAAGAGATTAGAGTCATGAGAGTCCACTGTAATAATCTATTCTGACCTTCTGCACATACAGTACAATTTTTCTAAATTAATTCCAATTAAAGATAGAAACAACCTTCAAGTCAAGATTAGGGGTTTTTTTGTCTCCTGTGATGGAGATCATATCATCTGCTTAATTACAAGGCACTTTTAATGGCAGTCATTTCTAAAGAATGTATAGGTTCTACTAAAACAAATATATATCTCTGGACACAGTGTGTGAGCATCTGTGGCACACAGCATTCAGCAGAGCGGATCATAGCCTGCACAAATCTACTCTTTCACTTGGAAACAGTCTCTAAACTACCACAGCAGACAAGCTACAGGCAAGTTGAAACCACCTCTCTGAAAGTACTGGCCCAAGTTGTGACACTCCAAGTCACAGAGCTTCTGAACTTCCCTAAAGTTAGAAATAGCTTCAATCACACCTCCCAATTGTATCACAAGTACCGAGACAGAAATTCAGGTTCAAAGCTTAAGGGATTAATCCAGTATCTGGTTCTGTTCCTCCATGGAAAAATGCTTTTTACTTAGAAAATACACTGATCTCTCCCAAGTGATCAAAACAACAGCCAGTTGCATCTGTTAGATTCTTAATGGAACAAAATGAGAATATGCGGGCAGTTAGACATACTCAAAAAACATGGCTTCCTAACCAGAAAAGTAAAAGAGCTCAGCTGCAGATTTCTAGCTAAGAACCATTACCATGATGTGAAATGACAGAATTTTTTCCCTTTCTGAAACCTTATTGCAAGCTCATGGCAAGACAGATGTCTGGAATCCCTAACTACTGTTAGTTTAAGCATAATTGTATTTGTTACAGTTTCAGTAACCATATAACCAAGTGCTTACAAATCTATTTTAATGATGTTTTCAAGAATAATAATACTCTGCATTACAAAAGAAATAGGTAAAAGGTACATCTTTTACATACAAGAAAAAACTTATAGCGAAGGCAAAAAATATCTTAAAACCAGAATAAAGCTATGTTGTTCCCTACAGGGAAGCTTCAGGTGTTTGAGATTACTCAATTCACTTTCAGATTTCATAGAAAAAGATGAAGATGGACAGTCAAAATACTCTAACCATGTCAGCTTTAAATATTCCACTGACTGCCAACAAATTCAGCAATAAAATTACAAATATACAGAGAACAGATCTGCTACTGTACTGAAGCTACACACACAACCAATAGCAAAAATACATAACAAAATATGCAGAAATTAAGTGTTTTCCATTCATAAATGCAGAAGTACTCCCACATTCCACTCTGTCCTGAAATGATCATTCAACACGGTGACCAAAAAGGAAGACAACTGTCATTATACTTCATAGAGCAGGCAGAAGACAAACCTACGCATTACTCACAAATTTGGACTAACCCTAAATCTATAAACTGTTTGCTGTAGAATCATAGTTTATACATGGAAACATGTAAAATTAACAATTAAGTACAAGACGGAGCAAAAACAGTGGTGCTAATGAAGGGTCCCATTCCGAGACTGCTGCTTGTTGGGCAGCACGAGTCCTAGTTCAGCAGTCTAATCCTAAGGACGTTACCAACAACAGAAAGCACTAGTCTTAGTAGAATTTGCACAAAAGGCCAAAAGTGATCACTAAAAATGTTTTTCCAAACAGTAGGATAGGACATCAGGAAAACAGAATACTATTGCATTCATTGCAATGTTAGGCTTTTGAGCGCAGATGTGCTCAACTTAAAAATGACATACATTACAAATACAAAATGCTACAAATATGCATGCAAATAGTCCCCAGACTACCTCACTTTATAATTTCTAAATCAAAGTAATACATACATAAGGATGGAGTATGGTTTCTATTTACATAAGCTTTGACAGGAAAGGGCACATTAAAGCATGAGTGAATCACTAGCATGAAATTGCATTTCTAAATAATTTAAACCCTCAAAACAGTATGTCTTGCTAAAAATCCTTCATTTCAATGAAATAGTTTGTAAACACTGAAGATGTACATTTCTACAATCTACAGTCTCAGCAGGAAATAAATTTCAGGCTTATCATCACTACTGGATTCCAGCTGCAGAACAGAATCGCGTGTATACAACTGGTCGCTACAGCCATAGTGCAAAGCAGCGCACGCACCCTCTGGTATTCCTCGGCCCTCCATGTCCTCCCCAGGGAAGCCATTCAAGTACCTGGCTATGTATGAGCCCGTTGAATGCCTGTTGATAACATGAGGCGATGCTGAAGGCTTGTTCCGAAGGACAACGCCCGCTACGCTACCTGTGTTAGAAGATTTTTGCTTGCTGGCGGCCTCCTGCCTCTCCTTGGCACGGCTGGCTATATTTCGCACTCTGCTCTGGCTTCTGGATGAGAGTTTTCTGACCAGTGCCTTCGGGCAGTCTTCATCAATCTGCCTGGAGCACAGCATTTCACGGCTGTCCTCCTGGTCCAGGGACACCAGCTTCCTCAGCTGTTCCGTCAGGGCATCTGTAGAATGTGGTCTCATATTCTTCATAGCAGCAAGTTTCTTGTCTCTCATGCCTGATGAGATAAAGCTCCTACTTATGTATTGATACTTACTTTCAAAATTGCAGGAAATATCCTCTGATGTCAAGTCACCGAGACTCTTGGATTTGCAAGGGCTAGTCTGCTTGATGGCTGAATGAGGTGGGAAAGCCAAAGCATTTTTGAGCACTGGTGAGTGTATGTTGAGCTGGGATCTCTCAGAGGCACACATTACATTTTTCTGCTTATCTGAATGATGATGATACAAAAAGCCAACATTTTCACACATTGGAAAAGGGAGCTGACTCCCTGCAGTCCTCAAGTTATCTGAGCAGTCCAGCGCAGCAGCACAGAGCTCAACAGTTGCACTGTTCCCAGAGGTCCTCTCACCAGCATGCCCAGTGTCCTGCTTTTGCCTCAGTTTCAAAGGGGAAGCCAACTGGCTCATGTCTTCCATTTTGTACTCGCATGCAGTTACCAAGAGATCTTGAGAATCCCCATGTACTTCTACAAGACTGCTGCTTTCTGAATTTTCACCAGCAAGGGGGTCAACAAGTGTCTCCTCAAAGATGAGGCTATTAGAAGCAAAAGAACTGGCAGACTCGGGGGCTTCCCAGCTTGTTCCAGATTTTGTTCCACATTTGCTTTTGGGATTTGCATTTAGCAAAGAGAGAGGTGAAGGACAAGGAAAGCTAGGCAAGTTATTTTCTGTACTATTTAACTTTTTCTTGCAAACTAATTCACTGTGGGTCTTACATTCAAAAGCTGGTGTAAGAGTTGCGTCATGGATAATTGTGTACACAGAATACTCTGCAGTCTCAGGGCTGGAGAATATGGTAGTATCTGGAGTTGAGAATAAAGGGGATTTGATGGATTTTGTGGTAGTAAAGTTGTGCTTACAGGTACTGTTAAGATCCGCAGTAAGCATGTGTGGGTGTGTAGCCATCCTACTGAAGGTCTGGCTGCTAGTGCCATGGAGGTTGGAGACCACAGTAAGATTACTTTGGTCATCTGTGACATCAAACTGTCCGATCAGAGCTGAGACAGCGCTATCCATCTCGCTCTCATTTGCTAAAGAAACTTCATCTATAAGGCGAGAAATGTCACTGTCCTGCATGGTTAAAGTGGAGTGCGAATCAGGAGCACCAGAGCAAACAGTAGAAGAAATACCTGTCAAAGAAAGAGATGCTGCAGTGCTTTTCTTGATGATGTCATATTTGTGATTTTCCATCTCTACTTTTTGAGAAAGGGAAGTCCCCACAAGAGTTATTTTCTCCTCCTTAGATCCTTTTGTGTCATCTTCCTTTCTACTGTCTGCACAGTTTTTGTCATGTGTTTTTTCTGCAGAAAGTTCAAAATCCTGCATTAGAGGGACAGTTCCATCAGAAACATTATTTTCCTGATAGTCTATGAGGTGATTTGTTTCAGCTACACCACTTGCAAAAACTAAATTTTCAGGTTGCTCCTGTAGAGGTGGTACTAAAGAGTCAACTGTAGTCTCCTTCTGGTCATTCTCCTTAAATTGAGATGCCAAATTTGAAGTATTTGCTGTTTTCTCAGAAGATGGAAAGACAGATTCTTTCAAGTTTGTTTCCTTCTCATTTGTATTGTCATCACTGTTGGCTAAATTAAATAAGAAACATGTTAGTTGCATACAGTATTGTGAACAGTTTATTAACAACTATTTTGTCCTTAGACAGACAAATGGAGAACGCAAAATCAGGTACAGTTGTGACAGAACTTAATTATGGGGTTGTGCAGGTTTAGTACAAATTATCTGAGTGATATGAGTAAATGGAAAAATACAACTGCAGGCACTTCATTGAAATTTCCTTTGAATGTCTATTACATCAAGCACGTGATGTAATATTTGTTGCAAATAATGTTAATGAGGTACCATATCATAGCTTGCACATGGTATTACCTTCAGCTGTGTTCCTATTCAGATTTGTACTATAAAGAAGCATGGCAATAAAGACAGAACAAAACAGCTCTGTTAAAAAACATAATACTTTGAAACAAGATGCATGCTTAAAAGAGCTGAGCAAAAAGCATCAAGTAGATGGACTCCAGACTCTTTTATACATGTAGTTATTGTAAAGTGCTACAATTTAAGGATTTCATTTTTGATCTTCTACCAGCATACTGCATTCATGAAAGCAAGATTTTGAATTCCTTGAAAAAAAAGCATTAGATATTTTCTCCACCAAATCTTCTTACTTGTCTTTATATGCCAAATCTGAGCTCTACGACTCACTTCTAATTAAGCAAGGACTGTAGAAGTAAGCTTGGCGTAATATATACTGTTTCTAACATATGCTAGAAATCAGGTACCCTAGGAAGAAACAAGAGAAGCCCTGATCATTCATTAACAGTGACTAAACACCCTTGATGGAGTAAGAACTGTTTCTAATGAACATGCCATTAAATGCTGATCTCCAAACTCTGAAAAGTTCCCCAAGCTTTCCAGTGCTCCTAGATAAGGATGGAAGATCTTCAATTTGTAGATATTTTTTTTTTCTATAAAGAACAGAGGAGAAAATGGACAGCGTAATTGGCATAATTCCAACTGAGGCAGTAGAGATATATTCAGCCATAGTATTTTAGCAAGAAAGATCTCTGTTGGATGTCCAGCCCTTTCCATTCTTCATGGCATCCAGCAATAATGAACACTTAATCTGACTAGTACCTCCCCGAGGGTGAAGCCACCTCCCAGTCTGAAATATTTGGGCTGAACTTACTTCCTGTGAATACCCCAGCCTATTCTTGTACGTGTACAAGGCTGTGTTGTACCTTTTCTCACCATGATTCAAGGTAAGTGCTTCCACAAAAAAAAAGGCCCCAGGTTGCTTTTCTTTATGTCCACCACTGAGCCATGGATGGCCCTGCAGCACACAGAAGGGAAAAGGTCCCTCGAGGACAGGAGAGGACTCTCTGGAATGTCATCTTCTTCATGTCTCATTTCTTTATGTCTAAGTTAGGCAGCCCTACTCCATAGGGGTTACAGAGCAAGCCTTACAGAGACTCTAATGGAAAGGATCTAGTCTTCTGGTAGTAAGACAGGGCAAGATTCATTCCCTGTGACAGCTTTTTAGGTCATCTCACCAAGGCCTGTGTTTTCCGCAAAGGTTGCTTTGCTGTAAGTGAATACCTGTGATGTCCAAAAAGTGTAGGAGTTTCTTCTAAAAGAATTTTGTGTCTTTATAGCATCTTTAGGAAGAAATATCAAAGAAATTATTACATCTGTTGCAAAGAATGGCTGAGCTGTATCATCTTCCCAGGCTTATCAAGAGGATCTTTCAATTTAAAATACAGCATTTCAGAGTTAACTTCCTTTACTAGGAATACCCTTTTTCCTATCTACAGTTTCTTCTCAGGGTAGTAGAAAAAGAATGGGTTTAATTTTGCTTGCTGTTTCTCCTAAGTAACTTCTTTTACGAGATGATGTGCACGTTATCTGTTCCTTCAAAACCACTAATATGGGCAAGTAGAGCAAAGGTGGCTTAACAACATGTTCTTATCTGTGCCCAGCAAGTTCTCCTATTTTAGGGTGGCTCCTGCGGCTGCTGGAAGCCACTGCTCCATAGCTGTAAATATTCAGAGCAGAGCAGCATTTCTGTCACACACACCCCACTACCCCCAGCCAAGAGAGGTTCTCAGTGCGTTCTCTGCATCTTGCCAAGGAAGACAAACAGTGCTTCTGGCTGTTCTGCGCCAGCCAAGGAAGAGCCCTTGTGGGGCTAACTGCAGAAATGCTGCGCTGTCAGAACTGACCAGAAGCTGAGGATCTGGCTAGCTCTACAGCCTCATGGGAAGGAGCCCCACGGGTGCACATGGTCCTCCCAAACAAAACAAAACAAAAAACTGGCCCCAAAAAGCAGTATAGATCCCCTAGACTAGGGACAAGCTCAGGGTCAAGACAGGAGGTCTAATGAATTACAGCCATTGTATTCAAAGCTTCCTAGACTTCTTTAAATATTCCAGTAAATCAAATATTAGGTAGGTCAAACACACTAACTTTGCTATAGTCATGGGAAAACTGGATTTCAAAACCAGGAATATTATTACTGAATACACTTAGAAAAAAAGCTGTTTCAAGAACTAAATTGTATTGTGTATCAATAATACAAGAGCAAGATTTTATCCTAACATATGCTTTCCATGCAAATTAATCAAATTAAGTAACCTAGGTTAAAAGAAGACTATCAAGACTGTTGGATACAAAGTTTGACCTACTTTTACCCCTTTTACATCTATTTGAAAGTCTGCATTAGTCTTTACATACACTATTTCCAAAACCATATCCTGCATGCTTTCTTCCTCCTTGAAAATGGTGACAGAAAACCCATCATGCCAGCAGCTCTGTTTCTGTAAGCAAAGGGACAGTAGCAAACCAGAAATTGATGAAGCTTAATTGAAGGTTGGTTCTTAAATTATGAAATTTGGCAAGTATCCTTTTAAAAGCATGTCCAGAAATTATTGTAATTCATTTGCCTAGTTTGGAGAGTAGACAGCTTTCCAGGGTTTCACTTATCAAAGAGTTTAAGGAGCTGTTAAAATACTACAATCTTAAGCTTACGTCATTTTGCCCAGTAACTCTTACTTCAGTTGAATAAAACTACTTGCATAGGGACTGCAGAACTGAGTCTTTTAATGGGCTATTTCAACTTACTACATCAAAAGTAATTTTGGAAGCATCTTACCAGATGCATTTTCTTTTCCTTGGGCATCTTGGGCAGTTTCATCTTCTGGGCATGGCAGTCCTTCAAGGAGATATTTGTCCACGGGCATAGATGCAGGACGTGCTTGCAAACTCCGGCTTGTACGCCTTACAACTCCTTCTCTGTCTTTCAAGTCTACTGGTTCAGATGCACTGTCTTTAATTTCAGTAGCTTCCAGAAAACCCATCTTACTTTTTTTTCTACCTTTTGCTGGTGCACTGGCTGTGCGCCGAAGAATTCGATCACCAATAGATCGCTTCCGTACATAGTGCCCGCTGGTTTCAGCAGAATTATGCTTAGGGTTTTTGTTAAACAACCCTCTGAGTCCTATCAGCTGCTTATTCTGAAAGGAAAAAGAATAACCACAGTTTTGAGTGAGTTCAGACTATTATATAATGAGTACAATGAAAAGGGCTGCTTTCAGAGTATTTATGAATGATGAAGACAAAGTTAAAAATGCAGCAAAGCAAAAATTCACACCAAGCAATTCACATCTACTCTGACCAAGGAACCATCAGCATAGGTCTCCATGAATTCATGCATGTCTGTATTTCTCCTCATTAGGATGGCAGCCTGCCACAATTACAAGAGAAGTTTGCTCAAAGTCTCCTAATCAGAGATGACAAGACTGTAAGAAGTGTACTGCAGTGACAGGCTACACATTAACTTGGAGTTTTATGCATGGGCTTCATCAAAGCAATATTCAAATGTTTCAGAGTCTGAATGAAGAATGATGTAAGTTTGGTAGTTGCAAATCATGCGATTAGGAACCATTTGAAAAGTCTGTGCCCAGCAAGTGCAAAGTGCATGCTAATGAAGACTACCTTTGTGGCTCCTAGAAAGTGCAATATTGTGTAACTGGGATTGAGGATTAAAGGGCTCCACTGAAAGGCAAAAAAATGCAAATACATTTGGCTAATGTTTTCAAGACTGTGATACAAGCAAATAAGGTAATAGTACATCAGCTGTAAATATAACCCCTATACAGCAAATAAGTTTTAAATTATTTATTAGTCTAATGTTAGTCTCTCTCAAACTTGTCCAGATATCCTCACTTATAAGGATACAAATGGGCATTCAGCCTTTGTTTATACATTAGAAACATAAATATAGCCCATCCTTAAGGCAAGCATTAGATGAATAGACTAAGTAATATAGAGATCAAGTCTCAACAGGTCTTCCCCCCTCTTCTCTTGTCTTCCCTATGAAGCTACTCTTTACTATTTTCCTTGAGTATATTTCTTCTTTGAAGAGCACATGAGCCAAAAGCAATAGCCAAACAGGCTCCCCTACAGGCTATCACCAAAACTGTACGTGATTTCACACATGTACCCAGATGCATACAGATCTAGGTATACATTGCAGATGCACTCCAAGCTGTTTACTACTGCTTTTCTTTTTACATTGACTTAGGAGCAACAAAGTCTACCTTGAATACTAAAAGCTTTTCTTTGCGCACAGAACACGTGTGGGTCTGGTATGGCCAGTGCTGTTCCCTCCACTGCCTTGCTACTGTCCTCCCGGGTGGGAGGAACACTTGCAGAGGCAAGAGCAGGTGAGTACATTGAAACTCTGGTCTCTTCACTGAGACAAGGATGTCGAGAGTGAGATAGATATCTAAGTGATTCACAGAGCCATCATTAGATCATTCAGTGATCTACTGGGATCAGTGAAGACAAAGGTAGTGGAGTTAAGTGAGGATCTGGACTATACCAAATCTCAGCCCCTAGGCCTTGTCTATGTTATTTTCTATCTCTGTTCCACTGAGCTTTGCTTGGGTGCTCACAGAACTGTGGTTTTACATATTTGACATAACATTCTCTGCGTCCACTCTCAGAAGGGAGAAAGACGGGGCTAACTTCTTTTCAACCTACACCCTTCATAAAGGTGGGGGTGTTTTGTGGTTTTTTGTGTGTTTGTTTTGCCTTTTTTAAATCACTACAAAGGGTTATATTATTTTAGCATCCTGTTGAATATGGCCTAATTTCTTTGTGCTAGTTATCTCCAATGACCTCTTGTAAATGGCAGAAATGCAGAGAAAAAGCACTCTGCTTATACCTTCATTTAAAAAAATGTTTTAAAATTAGTAAACTTGCAGAAAAACAAAACATATGCACTAAAACCTAAAAGATTTAAAGCTTAAATTAGCTGCTAAAAATAGCTTGTCAAATACCATGTTCTGGAGCAGTTACAGTTCTCAAGATTTACTTCTAAAATAAAATTAGTTTAAACATATTGAAAAAATGTACTTACTGTATCTAGATGTGATAATTATTAGGTGCTAACAGTAAGAACATTCATAAGGACATGCACACTAAGACTAGAGTAACAGTATGTTATGCTTTCCTTGCTGATCACCTGCAAGGAACCACCCCACACACACCATGAGCTACATTCCTCTGTTTCCTGAGCACTCTGACAGAAGCATGTCTGTGCTGTTACTGGGGTATCTCAGCTGGAGAGAGCCAAGTGTTTTACTGGACATGGGTGAGCTGCGAATGGGTGTCCTGGCTCAGTGCTCCTCAGAGAAAACACTATGAGTAAGGAATTCTGTTTTGCTTCCTTGAACATGCTGATGCTTAGCAGTGTATGTAGATACCTATACAGATACGAGTATAAATGAAGACATGAAGTTGAGGGCAATAGAGAATCAGATATTGTGCTTTTTCACTGCTGCATGATCTGAATCATTTGTTTAAACTTTATTACTGATCAGTGCCAGAGCAAGCTAGGCACTGCTAATCTAGTGTACAAAACACCACAAAACTAAGATGCAAGAATCATTTAGAAACCAGATAAATCCTGTGAGGTTCTGTGGTATGTTTAAATCCATTCTTATTAGAAGAATAAAAAAAAAAAGTCATGGAAGATGTATTTTTCCAGATATACCTACCTTTCCATAGATCTCATTAATGGTTATATGAACAAATATGGATGCTTCTGTCAGTCCTTCTAAATACACATGACGATAACCTAGTAAAACAAAAGTATTACACCACAAATACTCAGCAGTTTGCATTTTATGCACAACTGGCAATAACTGCCTATAAAAGTGAAATATATACAGGAAGCCACCTTATGCCTTTAGTAAAACTTATGTTCTCACAGATTTTCCAAGCCCCCCCCAGTACAAATTGCCTCAAAGTTATATAAAAGGCACCAGTAGTAATTTCAAAAAGCACAGACACCCAAACTCCTTCAAGTAACGGTGAATATACCACCCTAAGATATCAGGGTAATTGTCCAAGCTCATACATGAAGTCTCAGAGACATAGACACAGATCGTATGCTGATAACCTCACCTTAAACTTTAAGTTCAAAGGTGTTTGCTCTTCAACTAGATTTCTAAGTTAAGAAAAACAAGTAGGACTAACCAGGCACAAGACTGCTAAAGGCCAGAGTTCTTTGTCCAACAAAGTCTCGTCCAATAGGATCATGGTCCCAAACAAGAAATCGCACCAAAGCTATTTCGGGCATGTGGATGGTAAAAGTGAGTGTTTCCTCCCAAACAGGATTAAACCCTGTAGAACAAAGAGAACAGAAATTTTGGAAAACAAGTCCATAAGACAGCACTAGCCTCAATTTTCATGATGCATATCAAGAGGCATAAGAAACAAGCAGACCAAATACACAGATGAAAACCCATTATTCATTGCTCATCTCAATCTAGGCACTCTCAATCTCCATTATGTAAGTAATTAAAAGTGAGAGATTTGTCTCTTGGACTGCTTTTACAAACAAAACGGTTCTGGTTGCACAGCTGGCAGGGATACCAAGGCAAGTTGTTGTTTTGCAGAATTATAGTAGGCTAAAGATAGACCAAAACAAACAGGAACTACCTTTTTTTCCCCATGGTTTTGCAACTGCCTATGAGAACTGATGGCCACCTCTCCTCCTGCAACAGGATATCCCACTCTGTTATTCATCTCCTTCCCATGAAGGCTGAGGTGGCAGTGAAATTGCCTAGGACATGATTTGTTTTCATTACATTTAAAGTTATAAGTGTATTTTATATACATTTAAAAATATATATATTTGGAACTTCTGCATAAGGGAGATTTAAGAACAATCCAGGAGAAAGATACTGCGGTAAACAGTTCTTTTCCTTCACGTCTAGCTTGTCTGTCTCCCCACACCAGAAATTCTGTCTAGAAAGCAGAATTAATTTGTCAAGATAGAATCATTTGATTTCATTAGATAAGAAGCTTTGCAATTTAGAAAGTAATAACATATACTGAATCATTTATAATTACTTAATATTTTACTCTAAGAAGAGGAAATCAGCTAGATTATCTTACCATTGTCGTCAACCACCCTGGTCTGATCTTTACAGCAGTCAACAGGTAACCCAATAATTTCCACCTCAACAAAGGGATCTATTATCTATTTTTTGAAAACAAAATATTTTAAAAGCAAGCCAATTATACAAGTGAAGGTCAATTTTTAAGAAAATTCATGCAAAGAGTTAATTTAAATTCATATGAGAATTCAAAAAACTTTGATTCATGTGAATTTTCAAGGAGTACAATCATAGGAAATGGCTTCATGAAGTAGAAATCGATGTAAATCAGTGTACGTTTTGTAATCTCAAGAGCTATGACTAATTTTCAAAAAAATGAAGTCACCCTCAAAATACAAAACAAATCAGTGCTTAAACATCATGCGTAAGATACAGACTCTGTGGGAAAATGTATTATTTATTGACCAAAAGCTTGACAATATCTGAAATTTATTGGTGTATTTAAAAAAGGAGAAAGTTATTTGAGTCACATGCTGCCATGTTACTCCAGGACCTCTCATGGAAGCATTCGCTGGTATCAGAGTATCTTACCTCTCCTCTGTCTCCTAACATTGAGTCAGGAGGCTTAGGTAGCTGCTGTCCGCTGATGATTTTCAGAATAAGCTGCTTTTTAGGACTGGCAGGAAGTGGATCAGCAGCGTAGGGATTGAATGTGCCTAAAAGATGGCAAGGAACAAGAACCATAAGGAAAAAGACACACAGAATAAATATCGCCTCCCCCAGATGCGTACATACAGCCAAAACTCAGTCATAAGCAAGTAACAGAGTATGGAACAGCTTTTCATTAGTTTTAGAATTCCATTCCACTTTCTTATAACATTTTCTTACCTGAGCAGCCCTTGTTTATATGATTACAAGACTGAAAGGACCCCTCTAGTAGTAGGGTTTTGCAAGAACCATTTGGGAAAAAACAAAACAAAACAAACCCAAAAGAACTTTTCTTCTGTGAAGTAGTAGCTTCAAAAAAACCAGTAGTTATAACCCAGATCAGCACACTGATCATGTTTCTTGCACAGCTGCCCAGATGTTAATGAGAACAAGCAGCTAGGGTTAAGCTGCTTCCTGCAGCAGCAGTGCCTGCTTCAAGTACCCACACTTCCTCTACCATTTCTCAAGTACCTTTCAATCAATGCCACTGCTTCTTATGGCCACATTAAGAAAATTACTTAGAAATACAGGCGCACAACCAGATCCCAAATCCCCAAAGCATAGAATGATTGCCATTGCATAACACTGAAAACCATGGTTCCTGTTCTAACAGCATTTTGAGGACTGAACCAAATCCTTTTAAAGGGAACAAAATAATTCCACTGACTTGCTTGAGAGCTGGACCAAGTCCTGGATACTTGGTCCTGGGCCACTGCATATCTTTTCCTACTTTCTTGCAGTTGGCTATCCTAGTACCCCTTCTTTTTTTAAGCACATATTAATAAGATGGAGGCCTCAAAAATATATCTATAATAACAGCAAGAGATTGCATACTGGTACTTACACAGTCTAAGAGTTATGAATGTATGGAAATATGAAAGATTCTATATATGTTCTTACTTTCCTTTCTTGTGTCTTCACAACTTCACTATGAAAATGCTTTCTGAAAGGCTTGACACTTAAAATAATAAATGTATAGTGGCACATTACCTTTGCACATCTGCTGAGGTTTGAGGACATAACCACAGTTGCCGTTTACCCTAAATTTTGCTTCATTTAATTGCATCACACGTCCCTCAGTCTGGTAGTTTAGTGCCACTGTTGAAAAAGAAAACTCAGTTGTCATTGATAAAGATAATATTTACTTAGCACATACTCAAGAACTGGGAAGTAAGTTTGTCCTGCAACACCTACCTAACTGGCAACCAACATTCCAGTAAGGTAAAGGATTGAAATTGCTGGAGTCAATCCGATAGGCTGATGGATAGATCCTTGTAAGCTGTTTCTGGTTGTAAAGCATAAACTGTTCGGCCTTCTGCTGCACAGCTTGGTGGGCTCTTGTTTCACTGAATGATAGCACGTTCCCTGTTGATCCTGCAATAAACAAGTCATAAAGCAATCCCAAGAGATGGGGGCCTGAACTCAGACCTCAGTTACACTGGTATTAATCAAGAGGAACATGAGATTTAGTCCAAAGTTATGGTAGGTTGTCTTGTCATATGCAAATCAAGTACATTGCATAACTGAAAGGCACCAGTTTCCCCTTCCAGGAGGGTCTTTTGTTCCACCCTCAAGTTTCCAGACTTAAAAGGAAAGCCAAGTGAGCGTTCCAGCTACTTGCTAGGGCCTTTTCTCCTGCGGAACCCCAGACATGACTGCTACGAAGAATCTATAGAGAAATCTACTAATGGCAGCATGATCAAAACTATCTTACTGAAGAGCTTACAGCCAGGGGAAAGAAGTGCCAGCAGGGCTTGGATTTCGCTCTTATGCTTGCAACACATTAATAGCAGCACTCAACCCTCTTGTCTCTCCTACAAGTTCCTGCAAACTCATCCGTTCTCTAAATAATCCAACCAATCCTTTCCAGTTCATAAGTCTTCCCTCTGAGCTTTTATCCTGTTAGGCATACCCCCTTTGATCAGTCCTCTGGGAGAAAGACTGACCAGAAGACTTTCCTAGGCGAGAGCACCCAACTTCAAGGGAGCAGTTAGACCAACTCAACTGTACCACCCCACCATGCCCATCTCTTCAGCTAGGGTCAGGAAAGCACAAGATCTAGATGAAAGGCAGCAGCAGTACTGTGCTCTGATGAGGAGGCCCTCCTTTCCAGAGGACCATGAGCCATCAGATGGGTTCAGCAGTACCACCTAACTGCACCTGGACATGCGGAAAAAGCTGAGCTGTCTCTCAGATCAGAACAATAAGACTGAAACTCTGCAAGACTATGTTCCTGTAGGATTTCTTGGACTCTGTTTCTCCACAGTGCTTTCACCCTCCTTAATTTCTCTCCTATGAAACTAGAATTAATTGTATAGTAATTAAAGAATTTCATACACAGTTTTTTCACATACAGTTGGTGACCTTTCCCACAAATTCCTCTGCAACTTTCTCAATTTCCATTTTGCCTCTAGCATTTTTAGTGTAACAAACTGCATGCTTTCTGAACAGGGATCACATCTATTTGTCACAATTCAAAACTATCACATTACCAAATGCTACTTAAAATTCATAAAGTTAAAAGATGATGACAAATTCTATAAAACTGTGAAAACAGGAAAGGGTTCTCTGAAAAAGCCTCATTTTAAAAATTGCTACTAAAACATGAATGTCAAAGCAAGCAAAAGGATATTTCCTAGGGAAGGAAAAGGTGGTGCTTTACTCTTTCTCCATAGTTAAGTAAAAGGAACAGGTAACTAACTACTCTGCTTTAAAACATCTTTGAAAAACAACAGAAACCTTGAGAACACAGACATGTTTCCTATCCAAACAGAAAAGTGAAAAAGGCATGTGTAAGTCTTGTGCCAGCAGCCTTACCGTCATCTACTATATCCTGGGCTGCCACAGAGTTCGTGTACACCACTAGGTCAGACAGAGCTCGGCACAGCTTCACCGTTTTTCTTCGACGAGCTAGTCTGCTGAGTTATATTTAATGTATAAAAGAAATTGGGAATTTTTCAGTATTTAAAGCATATTTCAATCCCCCTTCCTGTTCTTTTCATCAATAAGGAAACAACCAACCATGAACAGGGAATCACATGTGGCAAACCTCCTTAGAGAGTGCTTCGAGATGACTGTTCCCCTTGTACCTCTATAGTCACACTACACAAACAAAATTTTTCATTTAAAACATAATGAAATAACTGCACCATGACTCTTGTCAACAAAAACAAGGCAGACAGCTTTGAGCTGTGTCTGAAAATGGAGCATTTCAGTGACAACAAATGCATTCCCATTGGCACTTTTTTGATTGCTTTTTCTTTACATTCTCAAATGTAATAAAGTTGGCTGGGCTGTGATGTACCCTTATTTAGCCTAAACAGTTTTCTTTGAGCACTTGGTACAGCATACAGAATGTAGATTGGCATTTTTCCATTAGAAGAGTATTACTATCACACTTATTTCAGTTTAAGGGTAATTGCTATTTGCAACCTTTGAAAACCTACGCAATCAAAATACCAAGCTACAGCAGTCACAACAAAATATACCCCAACAGCAGTGTCATAAATGACCTGCTCTCAAGAACATACTTCCCTGAGGCAATGACATATAAATATTGATAGTAGTAAACATGCCTCTAGCTTTAACTGAGCTGTAAAACTCCGGTGATTCATAGCTCACCTGTGGAGCTGCCCCATTTCCTTCCCTGAAGAGTTTTGCTGGCCTTCTTCCTCATCTGATGCACTATGGTATTTGGATGCTGCCTTTACAGCTTTCTGTTGGGAAAGAATCAAGTACAGCTGTGTCAGTTTATGGGGTTGTTCTATAAATTCACATTACTGTAATTAATATCAGGTGGGTGGGCAAGCAGCAGCAGGTTTACAGCACAGGACCAGTGTCCTACAAGGACACAGAATGACCCCTGGGGGTTTGACAGCAGAAAACCCTGGGTGGTACATCAAGTGTTTCCATACGTGTAGAGAAGAAAAGCCAACACAAAGCATCTGTGCCCTGATCTCACTTTGTCCGACTACAAGGATCCAAGCCTGAAGACATGGAGCAGGCTTATCTACTGGCAAGCAAACAAATCCAAGACTGAAGAAAATTACTTCTGCAAACTGGCCAGTCCATTGCAGGCCACTGCATATTCTGCAGCTTCCCTCCCCTGCTCCCTCCTGATGTGAGAGGACGACATTGCTCCACTATTGCCAGTACACCGGTCACTGGTCCTGATGAAATTCTAATGGATAGTATCATATTTAACAAACAGTAACACACAGTAGGATCTAAATGTACAGTGCATTGCTTCCACCTACACCTATGCTTCCCCCCCAGTTTAGAAAATCTAATTCATTTGTGAAGTTGAGAACAGAGTCTGGGCAAAATTTTCAAATATCACCTCTCTGCTGCTTTTTGAGCCACACACACAAGCATTCAAATTATTCTAAATTATTACAGGATACAGTAAAGAAAATAGCTATAATAAAAAGACTAAAACCTCAAAAGCACCTTTTTTTCATAAGCACCTATTATTTAATAGTTTCCAACAACATTACATCTTTTGTAACACTAACTATAGCTTCAAGTGAATTTCTTTAATTCCCTTCTCACTGAGAGACAATTAACAATATAACTGAGAGCTCCTTATCATTTTACTCATAGGGCTAATAGAGCACAGATTTCTTTTCTCCTGCTGTGACACACCAATAATACACATAATTTAGTTTGCTGTATTTAGTGCTGAAATAAAGTTGACTACATTGGAAATCATTTGCATGGTTCAGTTTTGGAATCTGAAGGTCTGCACTGTGGCTGTTTCCTGCAGTTAACTTTCAGGAATTGCCAGCCTTAGCATCTTTGTTCCTCCACTGGCAGTTTGTATAGAGTTTATACATGGATACATTTGGCACAAGAGCTGGCTGAAAACATCACAAGTCAATATCCCTGGGTGGATAATTCTGTACCTGCAAAAATATCAATAGTAACCATCCTTCCCAGGCATCCCTTTAGCTAGAAAGGCCTAAGGGGGAAGTTACTGGACGTCCCCATTGCCTCAGTCTACAATACAATCGTTACCAGAAACAGAAAAAAATTCTATATATACTCTGTTTTATTTCTTTCAGCAGAGACAAAATGAATGGGCATTCCAGCCTGCTGTATTCATTAGGGTAACTAGTTGAAGTAATTACATTATTGATGTACTTTCCAGCCCTCAGTATAACCAGCAGTTTTTAGCGGCTGACTTTTTTCGTCTGTGACATCTCGTTCCACAGCATTTGTGTTCCCATCAGCGAGCACAGGTTACAATGTGAAGTGTCCACTATCATGCACAACAACAGGTACTTGCAGATCTCAACGCATACTGAGTGAATAATATGCACTTAGCTAAAGCTGCTGAAAGAAATATGACTGCTTTTAAACTGATGCAAGCTTATAATCAAAATGTAAATATGAGTCCTGGTATTGTCTGCCTAGAGAATTTTTGATGGCTCCTAGCTGGCTTCAGGGCAGATGAGCCGGTGGCTGATTAAGTTCTATGAAGTATTTTGTAATTGCTGTTTTTCCTAAACTGCTGTTCAGATAACCAATTAGAGAGTGTGCTCCCTGCTCAGCTGCAGCCTTCACCACAGATAGTGCTGAAGAAGAATGGCTATCTAGCAGGCTGGGGGCAGAGGAAGCCACTGATGGCACAGTGACTCGGCTGCAGACCTGCCGCATCCCTCTCTCATGACAAGCCTATCTGCTGATTTACTTACTTTGTATCTGCTAATTGACTCTGGAGGAAGGAAGTTTCAGTTGAATCAGCTCATGCTGAGGCTACATGTTCAATAAATCCAAGCCTCGCGGCACTGTGGGAGTGTGGGAATAGGGGAGGCAGATGACAGGAACACATTTGTCAGGATATGGGAATGGGAGGAAACATGAGCGCACTGTCCCTTTTGGTGGCTGCTCTTTGTCCAGCTGTAAAATGAAACCTCATGCTCATTTGAATTACGTTAACTCTTGCTTGATTCAATAGAGCCGCCACAGTGAAGACCCAGCAAAGCAGACAGTTTGACCTAGCAGCTACATGAACATATAAATACTATATGCAAAACCATGAAAAGATCAGAAAAGAACGCGTTTTTACAAAGCAGAAGCCCAAAGCCAGTACTTAGTCAGCACACTCTGCATGGCACTGCAGTGGACCTCAAATCAAACAAACATTGTCAATCATGGGGACAGAGGTCTGGAAAACAAGAATACACCAAGGCATTTGTCTACATTGCTCTGCTGCTGCTGCAAGTTTGATCAGAACATCTGCAATTCCACATCACTGGTAAAGATGATCTTTTTGGTCAGGCAAGTTTTTTTCCTGAGTTTGTGTGATCATCTTCAACAGGTTCTCCATACTGCTAGAAGCTAATATTTTTCTTAACAGCAATAAATATACCAAGTGTAATCACATAGTCTTTCCTCACTGCCCCCATACACACCATACTTGTCTCAAGCAATAAAACATACCCAGTGTCCCTGATATGCTGTCAGACCTAGAACAGCAAACCGAGTCTATCATTTTACTTACTTTGTGTTTACCGAAGTTGCCCATTAATGATCGGCTATGAGACTTTTTTCCACCTTCTTTTGTGTCCAGGTTCTGTGCAGAGAAAGTGCAATAAAAAGTGTAA
Organism: Astur gentilis; assembly: GCF_929443795.1. Taxonomy (NCBI): domain Eukaryota; kingdom Metazoa; phylum Chordata; class Aves; order Accipitriformes; family Accipitridae; genus Astur; species Astur gentilis. Next base: position 43,433,530 of record NC_064885.1, on the reverse strand, counting down.
CTAGATACCTTCAGAAGTATCTTTAAGGAGTCTGCTACAGTCTCTAAAAAACATAGTTTCAGCATAATATAAGTTCTTGTATGTCACCCTGATTCACTATTAGAAAAGTACAGTGATTGCAAGTGAGAATAGAAGTGAGTTAGAGTCTAAACACAACATACTGATCTGTGAACACAAATTGAAATCCAAAATCTCATTACAGGACTTCTCTAATTTCTTTATATACTTGATAGTTTAGCAATCCTCTAACAATAAGGAAAAATAACATTAACACTCAAGACGACAACCAACCATGTAGAAAAAACAGTCTAGCAGAAACAGGCAAGCAACAACAACATTTGAAAGTGTGCTTTAAAAGAGCCACAAAGGAAAAGGAGTAGGGGGAAATCTCCTAGCAAGTAAATGTGGACTTTTCATAGGCAGCTTGAAGTCCAAGTTTCACAGTTATAGCCTTGCCCCTAGACATCAGTTTTGTAATTCCTGGCAGCATCTACCTTTTTTCTGTCAGAAAAGCACATCCCTTTACCTTCTAAACAGAAAAACAATAACCTAAAGGTGCTGAAAAATATTCCCCTAGTGTATCAGCAAGTCCTATGAACTCCGGTTATTCCCTGTTCAGTGCTGAGTTGGAATTCACTTCTGGCTATCATAATGATAAGGGCACTAGATGGTTTCTTCAGGTCCAAGAAAGTCAATAACCCCTGTAAGTATGTTCAAAGATTTGTTCCTAGCTCAGGCTGAAAGTCTCCGTAAAACAGATAAAGTACTTTCCTCCCTCAGATAAGAGTGAGAGTTGACAGTTTCAACAGCAAATCCAAACTATTATCAGACCTAACTGACAGTACTGTACACATTGCCTTCCTCCCTCGCCCCCCCAAAACCCTACTTGGTAATTACTGGAGATTAGTACATAAGCTTACATCATGAATGCTTTTTTTTTTTTTTTTTTTTGAAATAATAGTAAGTCTTTGGGAAAATGAAATGCACATCAGTAACAAAGTAAAGGAAAATGAGATTTGACCAGTAAAAAAGTAGAAAAATTTCCCAACAGATGCCTTTTGGGCACATCTACACAGCAGCTACTAGAAAAGAGCTTTACAACACCACCAAAGCTAGCTAATGAGTTACAGAATTACTACACCATCACAACATTTAACCATTTAGTTTTCTCCTGTCTAGGTCAATAGTTGCTACAAATTAATCTTCCAGTTGTTTTAACTTATTACTACTAGTTTTTCAGCTCTGTATTGCTTTAAGACCCTTGAAAACAAGTCACACACAATCAGTCTTCACGCGGGACTGTTGCAACAAGGGAAGAGATCTCTAAATGTCCCTTAATAATTTAAAATAAATAAATTAGAAAATTCTATCACTTCAATATTATTACCTGACAGATGTTTGAATAATGCACTTGCATTACTGAATTATTTTCAGTATTCTGGTCATGTCAATGACATGTAATGGGTAATCTCAGGCACCATATCCAACACCAACACCTCATGGAAATTTGCATTCTTTAAACAAAACCCCCTACCTCTCAAATGCTATCTAGAGGCCAAACATTTCCTCATACTGGAGAACATACCAAATGTAATTATTCTAACACGAAATAGTATTGAAATGGCTCATATCTGATCATATTTACTAAGATAGGAATTTTGGTCTCTGAAATCCCACTTTTCTGACCTCCTGAAGGCCAAAGTGAACAGGCAAGCTGACTCTGTTCTTGCACTGCAAAGCCACAAGTCTGAAAATAACCCCTCTCTGTTGGGTCAGATGGCTTCATCCTTTGCATTCCTACAGCCTCTTCCCACCACAACACAGCTTTCACAAGATGTCTCAAGCATTAGCACAAGCCGAGTATGTTTTCTGTAGTCAAGCCTGGCTTCAGGAAAAAGTCTTATAGGTCCAGCCTCAGAGAAAGAGATTGACAAGAACTGCATAAACCCTACAGAGCGGGAAGATGTGCAGAAAGCAGAGCTACATGCACTTGACCTTTTAAGACTATACTGGTTACAGAGTAGGCACATGTCCCCCAGAACAATTCACTCTGTATTAAGCATTACTGGGATTTGCATCCAGTTGAGGTGAAAGCATGGTCACCGTGGATTCAAGGTACTGTTTACTCATGTATTCAAATTTGCAATACGTTTTACTGTTTTACAAAAACAGTTTGATGTCAAAAGGGAAAAGAAACATACCATTCTTGATCTCAAACAGTCACAAAAAAAACAGTCACGAAAAAAACAGTCACGAAAAAAACAGAACCTCGCTTAGGGCAGTAAAAGCACAATCCTGTGTTTTAGTGCTGTACAAAACAGCCATCAACATTACAGGCAGATGCTGACAGTTATCACAGCCAGTCTTGATAGGACTAAGGCAACAGAAAAAGGATCTTTCCCCAATAACCTAGATACAAAGCAAATTGCTTGACACGCTTGCAATATTGGTACTTACTGAATTAGTCGCTTCCAAGTTTCACAAGGAATAAACCAGAACACATTTAAACAACATACTCTTCACATTTGACCATTCAAATTTACTTAGCTATTTTCCTAAAATAGTTCCAAGTTTTCATTTTGGATAAAACAAACTCAGAAGTTGTTCATAAGTTATCAGCTTTCTCATCTGAAAAATATGCAATACACATGGCACTGTCTAATATTCAACAGAGCATGGGAAGGGGAAAACGCCACATACCTGCTTCAGGTTAACATTTAACCCCTCGTGAGTTGCCTTTAGCAGGGCTCTCACAGTGAAGCTATCAGGATCTTCTTTGTCCCTGATCTGGGATTCTTTTATCAGAGATTCCAGTTTTGTTCTTATAAAAGATTCCACCTGGTGCTCAGTTGCACCATTATTCTGAAAGACATATAGAAATCCAGTTAAAGTAGATTATTACGTCCATCACTTCTGGGACAGCTTGAGGGAACATTACACACGCTTCAGGCCACACAGTCATCCCAACATTTCCTTTCTCTGTGCAAGAAAAAGCTTCTTCCATAATTTTGATTTTGCCTTTTCTATTGGTGGCTTTTACTGCCATTTCCATTTTCCTTTTTCTCTTTAGTCCTCCTGACACAACTTACACTGCCTCAGCAAAGCACAGTCCATCACATAGATCACCCCAGAACCTGGCCCCGGTGTTAGCTCTTTGTTTCAAAACTGTCACAAGTCTGACCTTCTCTTTCAGAAGATGGCATGAATTCTCAGCTAATGCACTTACACACTTCCTCCAAAATACCAGACAACCTAAGCATCATTAGATTCCTGCTCCGAATGGTAAGAAAGAGGAAGCAATTACTATTAACAACAGTCATATGGCCTATACAGACACAAATCAGTTTCTTACATAAGGTGCTTAAAATAAAAATGGATCTTATCGAACAGTGTGCACCTAGCATTCCTCTGTCCATGGGGTGTGAGACCTCTCCTGAGACAGGAGACGAAAGCAACTGTTCTGTCCTAACATGTTCCATTTCTAGCCCCAAAAGACATCCTGTGTTTTGCTTTGGCTTTAAGGATTGCCAAATTTTCTTAGGTCTTTCTGTTAAAGAAAGCATCATCTCATCAGAAGTGCTCAAGCCATGTTATTAAAGTATACATGGATTACACAGACTGCTCCTATTGAACAGCACGTGACAATGAATCAGGTATTACATTGGTTTCAGAACTGTTTGAACAATCTTATCTCATCTTACTATACCCATAATTAGAGTTATGTTCATTCAATATATACTTTTTCCCTGAATTTAAACCTGCAGAATTTTGTACCTGTACTTAAAACCAAGCATATTCCTAAAAATTTATGGGATCAGGAGTCTTCAAGCTTCCTCATAAATTAATACCAAGTATTTCCACTTCTGTAGTAAATACTAACAGAAATATAACTTTAAGTCACTGAGCAAGCTGATTTTATCCTATGCTTCAAGCATTTATTGCAAGGCTCTACTTTTGTATGAGACTGTCTTGTGGAACATATGGGTTGAATGACATGCAAGTGCAATCTAACCTCTAAATAATTAAGAAATGAATTAATCATGATTTTGTCCAATAGCATAAAGGGGGGTTGTTTATCTAAGGGGCGTGTGCATGCATGTCAAATCAGCCCTTCTGCATGGCCTACATGAATCCCCCAAAAGATGTTGCTGACACTAGCACTTCAGCAGCATCAGGGTAGGGGAAGAACCAGCATAAACATATACTTCCTCTGAACCAGTTCGGTTGGGGACTCCTGTTACCTATAAAGCAAATCCCAAGCTATTCTGAAAAACCCTCAGTTGCTAATAGCAGGCATAAATACAGACAAGTTAAAACCTCAATATGTAAACCAAAACCCGCTAATGAGACTTACAGATAGCTGCTTCCGTGGGGCAATGAGGCAAACTCACTGAGCTACATTCAAAAGTAGAGATAAACATTAGACTTGCTAAATATTAATTTGAATTCGATCTATTCTTTCTGCATCTCCCTAGATAGTATTTTCTTTGTTCAAATGTTTTAAATGGTGAAGCAAGGCTGCCTCCACACTAGAAAAAACACACCCACTGGATAATGTGTATTAGCATTGCACACCAGTTTCACTTTGCAGCAAAAGTGTGTTAATAAAATTAACAGCAGAAAAATAAACAAGGATTTAAGAAATAAAGGGAACAGAAAGCAGTCTTCAGTGTCAAAACATAAGAAACAGAAGGATTGAAAATAAAAATGTTTCACACTTCAAATTTTTCATTTGTATGTCTCCTTTCATAATTTTCATCTAGCAATTATGTAGCAATTCCATCATGCCATTGCTTTGAGTACTACACATTTATATCTGGAAAAAAAAAAACCAACCCCAAACAAAAAGGCTAGCATGCTTATAGTGCTGGCATCATCAGTCTAGTGTACCTAAAGTACTTAAATTTGTTATTTATATGATTTAAAACACAAAGTGTGCATTTCCAAACAATGTCATTCCATATCTAAATGTGGAATTATATAACTTCTGTATCTTAAGGACCTGACTTAGAAATCAAAGTTAAAAACTTTAAGTAGGATTATGGAGTATCCATGTAAGAAATGTAGAGATCTAAGTGTTCTGGGAACTGTGTATATGCACATACATAGCAGGGCTTTAATTTGCAGTCGTCTTCAATTTCATCAGCACTATCCTCATCTGAAACTTCTCCTTCCTCAGCATCTGCTCCAAGACTGTATGGCAACTTTTTACCCTAAAACGAGGAAGAAATATTCACAATAAATGCACACATGGTCAGTGTTATTTAGTGCAAAGACCAAAAATAGCCCATTCCTCAAGGATCCCTTATGTAAATTCTGACCAGAGTTTAGAATTTGTTTTCAGAGTCTCATGCAAACTGGTTCAAGGACTTAGATTATCACAGGTGATAATTTAAGTATTTCTGGAAGAGTTTGTTAGTGAAAGATCTTTGCAAGCTCTTTCAAAAAAAACATACCACCTCCCATCTCTGGAGCAAGCCAGCAAGTGTCCAAAAGATTTTTTTTTTTTTTTTTTTTAAGTTGACTCTCGGATATTTCAGGCCTACCCCTACCAAGTAGACTATTGTATATTTAAAGTAAAACTCTAAAAATCAGAAGCTGAGATTTTGTTATAGGCTCTTCATCAGAATCGAAAATGCAGCCACAAAAGAACTCACTGCAAGCAGCCATCAACATGAAGGAAGCAGCAAAGCCTATTTTAGTATTGCATGCTCATGCAAGAATGTAGTCAGCAATCCAAAATTAGTTGCTAATCCAGTACTGTGAATGTCATATACCTACATCAGAAAGGAATTACTTTAATTCCATGTCTAGTTTCCAGCATCTGATTAGAGTAGTGAGCATCACAGAGGTTATTGGCTACTTCTGGTAAAAAAAAAAAAAAAAAAAAAAAAAGGGCTCTGACAGATTAATTATAATTTTTAGAGCATTCTTCTTTAATTCTCCTGTACGATCACTTATAGCGAAGCCCAATCACAGAACCTTAGAAATGTTGGCTGTGGGACCTCTGAAGGTCTCTGGACCAACCTCACACTAAAGGAGGATCATTACCAGCTCTAGATGAAGCCAAGTCTTACAAACTTTCAAGGGTGGAGACTCCCCCAGCCTTCTGGGCAGCCTCTTTCCATGCTGCACTACCATCAGCTGAAAAAGCTTTTCCTGCCATCCAGTCTGCACCTTCCAAGCTGTAACTTGTGGCCATTGCCTCTTGCTTTACCATCTGCTACATAATAAGTCACCTATTAAACTTCTGTTTTATTACTTCTGTGCGTGTCTTTCTCACTACAGAAATGTTCACAGTCTGCTTCATCAGTAACAGAGGTAGATGAGAATTACACTCAGATTTCTGCAGAAATTAAGAGTATTCATTTACAGACTGCATTTTGAAATTAATAATGTTGCCCTGCTAATGAGTGAGTCAAATTCACTTCATGCTGGCACCTTTATACTGGTTTAAATCTGTGAGTATTATTAGAATTACTCTTTATATACACTAGCAAGATGAAAATTATGCCATTACTTGAAATTGTTTGGCTAATGAATCAATACTGCCTTTCAAAGGAAAATGTATGAAACAGAGCAAAAATAATAGCAAAAAGATGAGAAACTGGCTTACTTGTCAAGAAGATGCTGATTCCTAAATATGATTTTATCTTTTCCAACAGGACTGGTTAAATTAAGCAGGACATGGGAGACAGGCCTTTGTGAAAAGATACTGTGATACTTAAAATAGTATTCCTCAGTCTGAAAACGTTAGCTCAGCTCCACACCATTCTGTAACTACTCACAGGGTTTCAGCACTGTTAGCTGAAGAATCAAACTAAAGTTAGAAACTCAAATGTGCTAGGAAGACCAGCTCAAAAGTTTACGTAAGAACAGCAGAGTACCAAAGCTCTCTTGCCTTTAGTACATTGACATAGTATTTCAAGCCAGGTTTGCTGGGGTTTGTCACGTGACTGACATTACATACTATTTTGTTTGACTCCCTAAAACACCAACAGTACATGCTTGCATAGTTCATTAACTAGCAGTTACACAAGAAAACTGATTCAGTGAAATTCAAAGTCACAGTAGAGCACTCAAAGGTTTTCCAATTCAGTCAGCTCTGTACTATACATTGAAATATGTTCAAATTAACATCAAACCACAATTGTGAATCCTTGTAGCCAGCTTGATACAGAGGATGGGGGGTGGGGGGAAAGAATATCTCAAGAGCTCACAGCTAAGTAATTGCCCCTATGTGCCAAAGTAAATAAGACAATCTAATAAGCCACAACTCTGTTAATCATCCTCTCAAAGTTCTGCCTTGCCTTTCCTTCTTACTATATCCATCTTGGTCTTTGAAATTCCTTTCAGAGCAAATCTGTTTATACCGAGAGGCTCAAACAATTAATCTTGCATACAACACTAACTTCAGTGCTCCAGGGCCTCCTCCCTCGCTGCTCCTTATAGCCACCTTCTGAAGTGCTGCTCTTTCATAAACAGAGCTGATGAACCATGAAAATAGTTTCATTTCATGAACTACTGCTCATAGCAGGGTGAGGGGGAAATGTAAGAAAATGCAAGAAATTTTCAAACGCTTTTATATTACTCCAAAATACTTTGTCCAAGGAGACACTGTAGGATAATGTTTAGATACTACAGGGATATGAACCATACAGAACAATATCCACTAATAACAAATTAGACAAATTTCAAAAAAAGAGAAAATATGCAGTTCAGGTAACTGTGTCACAGTTCTTTCTACTCATAATGATGCATTTTATCATTTTTCTGCTCTCCTGACTCAGTGCTAAGGTTTAAAAATAAGCTCCTCTGACTTTAAGACTCTCAGATAAGATGCTTAAGAAATAGAAAGAATTTTCCTCCCACTGCTGTTGACATCACATCCCTGTTGAAACACTCAAGGAAATACTCTGGGACACTCACCAAGTCCACGGTAAACTGTTTCAATGTCTCTGAAAAGCTCAGAATTGTAAGTCACTTAGTGCATCTGTACTAATCCACATGGTCCTGCTGAACTTGTTCCCCCCAAACCAAAGAAAATCTATGATAAATATCGCATGCTGACTTCTGTTGCATTTTGAACATGCCACCAGTAGCAAGTTACCTTCACTAGGATTTTCCCTTTCAAATTTTGAGGGCTAGGAAGCTGCCTGGAATCTCCAGTGATTACAGATGACAAGTCCAGTTTGTCACCAAATATATCCTTCAAATACTGAGCAATCTTCTTTTGCTGTTGAATACTGCAATGGTTTTCAATAGACAGTATCACTGGAAACCTAGGAATAAAACCCCCAGACATTGTCATAACTGTGTTTTAAGAGAGAAGACACACACAGCTTACCACATAAACTGGTTTAAGCAGTTTGCTTTTGCATTGTCAGTAGTCTGGAAACAAACTCACTTTGGGAGGAAGGATTTTGCACATGAACTCCCAAATGCCTGCTCTGTCAGAATCCCTTGGATAGTCCCTGTAGGAAATTCTGTCCTCTCCCTTCAACCCTACCCACTAGCACACAGGGTGACAAAGCTTGAAACTGATGATCACCAAGTGTGAGGCACAGAGCAATTTGCAACAAAGCTCATCAGCAATACAATGCCTTTCTTTTCTATGTAACTGAGCAGAAGGTACATTATTCCTTTGCAAGTCACATACAAGGTCTTCATAAGCTGTAACTGATCAGAAAGCTGCTCCTGTAGAAAAGCATTTTGAAATAAACAGATTCAAAGGAATTGCAAACTCCTCTCTCTTCGTCTTCCAAAGATTGATAGCTGCATGAACGATTTGCCTTTGTCTTAAGTGCAGCTACAGTGAGAGAGATCAAATCTCTGAAGATACCCAGACTCTGGAGAAGAAATATTTGGCAATACTTTCTAGAATCCTCTCCCATGCTCCAGGAATTTGCAGCTTAAGTTTCCTGAGCTAAAGACATTGTTTCTGTATATAACAGCCTATTTCTTCCACATATTTGCCCCATTTTTTCTAAACTCTTGGCAGTCCCAGAATCCTACAGCAAGGAACCCCACATGCCAACTACACACCAAATGAAGATCACCTCCTTCAGTTTTGAAATCACCACCTTCTATTTCTAATCAATAACACCAAACTTTTGGACTCAGGTTCTTTGTTTGGTTTTGTTGGTTATTGGGTTTTTTTCCACACACCCATTGTTGGGTCACTTTTTTTTCTTTTTTTTTTTTTTTTTTTTTTTTAAGTGGAGTGAGCATTTTCCATTTATTCTCTCTAAACTACTCAAAATTCTATACACCCACTCATGATTTGAGCCTATTGTGTATATACGATTAAACTCCATGACTTTCATAATAAACTGTTACATAGTACTATGGCAAACAAAATAGAACCCAAAATTTACCCCACATCTCAGTATTTTCTCATACTACATATGAGACAGCTTTTCAATTTTCTTAGGTAGAGAATACTACAGTATTGATTTTTAAGTAGAATTTCCCTGTGGATGTGAGTGGGAAGTTCTGTTCAAGCACAGGACCAAAATAATCTGTAGATATTCAACAGTTTCAGACTGTTCAAAATATTACTGAGTTTACAATGCATGCAAGGTCTTTCTAACTGAGGTTGAACTTTCTAACTCGACTGATGGAAAGAGCTCATGCAGTTGAGCAATAAATATAACACAAGCAATAAACAGGGGAACAGAATCAACTTTATAATTTCTCAATGTGTTTAAAGGAATGTATGTACTTCCCAAAGTTGATTTTTGATTTTGACATGGGATTAACTACACAAGAGACAGGCGTAGCTTCAAAATTGACTCTACACTTACTCATTTTTGATGAAGGCATACTTATTGATAGTTTCTGCCACATCACGGAAGAGTATTTTAGAAGTAAGAGTATAGCCATGGTGCACTACCGGCTCTCCATCTGGACCATCCCAGCAATCCACTATTAAGACAAAAAAAGCTGTATGTTAAGAGATGCACATGACCTTATACATTTCTGCTGATCCTGCTTGCCAGCAGAACTCATGTACACTACTCAACCATGCAGGTGTCAACAAGATTCATTCAATCTATTATAACCTACCAACTGAGTTAAAACTAAGACAACAGTCTTTTCCTCTACCAAATAAGAAATCAGCAACCTAAAACTGGTTTTCCCCCTTATATTACACTGAGGTTTTTTTCCTCATATATAAAATTACAAAGATTTATTAGGTCAAATAATGGTTACAGCTACCTCTTGGGAAAGCAGCTTCTGCTTGAAAGACTATTTAAAAACAATTTAGTCTTTTTCCACTCCCAATTAAACTTGCAGTTTTATAACTGACTATAGTAAGAGTAGCATCAAATCCATCACATGTAGAATGGACTAGGACAGCAATACTTTTCCTAATGAATTACTGTACCCTGGATTTACACCGAACTTGTCACTACTGTTGCCTCTACAGAAAGTTAAAAACTTCACAAAGAGAAAGCTACAGAGCTATTACCTAGGCTGTACAATATCTACAACAGTTTTGAGGTCAAGTGAAATAACATACCACTGTGCGTTCTAGTGAACTTTCCTAAAGAAGGGAAAGTACAGTGATAGATCACCCAATTTTCTCAGATTCACTTTCTCTAAGATTTAAACTCAGATTAACAATTTTTTTCCAGAAATTAGTTTTGTAATACTAGTCATAAAAAATTAATATTGAATTTAAATTTGTCAAAAAGACTTCACCCAAAATCTTGAAAAGAAAAATACTGACGTTTTGTTACTCTTTCAATCACGCAGAACTTAAACAAGAATCCAACGCGATCTCCAGGCTATCAGACAAACAGCATCTTATTTTCTTCCACCAGCATCCAGCCAATGAAATGTCATCCTACCTGTCTATTGTGGCAGACCAAAACCAGGTTTCTTAGCTCTAAGATGATGACAGAAATAGAAACACAGCTGTGCTGATAGAGGCACTATTTGCTCACCTGTCTTCCTCCTACAGGCACTTTTTGTCTTCCCTTTGCATCCACAGGAGGAACTGCACATGCAAACACCCACTTTCCCTGTCAGCTTATGAAAGAAAAAGGTCTTTGCTGGCTCAGCTTATTCTGAACAACGTGGATGTGGAAGCACTCCTGTGAAGGGGTAACCTCCAGCACAGGGGAAACACAGAGCAGAACAACCAGGGCTGCTCTGCTGGAACTGCAGGGCCCCAAACAGTTGCCTGCCCATTGCCCTGCTGGGTCTTGTACAACAAAAAAAATGCTTCATACAAATGTGGCAGGATGAAAAACTTGCACTGACTGAGAAAAGCATAACACCACAGCAGCAGGCAGGAGAAAACAGTGGAGTCTATGATGTTTGTCTGAGAAGGTCATTCCCAACAGAAAAATTCTGTTTAGACTGCTAGAAGACAGGAGTTTACCACTAAAGTTAATCAGACAGCGAAGCATTAATGCTTTGAGTTTGCCACTGACTTTGTGATTAGAAGAAATATCCCTCATACTTCTCCCAACCAGCAAGCTAAACTAAAAGTATACCTTCAATACATCGACAACCATCTTGCAGCACTCGTGCATACATCTCCGCTCTGGACTGAGACAGCAGTTGGTCTCCTGTCAAGTATGTATTGTGAGATGAAGCAATAAAGTAGTTACAAAGGGGCTGATCCATATCCTGATGCACTTCACAATGCAGTGGATTAAATATATCGCAAGCAGGACTGCGCATGAAGTTGGTGAAACCTTTGAACAAAGAGAAACAATTTTGCCACTGATGCAGTACGTATTAGGAAGCAAATGATTTGCACTCTAACATTTGTTTTTTCTGTTTATGCTTCTCAGTGCTAACTCATGTCTCCAAAACCATTGAATCACATAGCAGTGATTAATCTTCCTGTACCCCATGTTTTTAGCATATTAACTGCTGTCTGTGGCTTGCCTGTTTCTTTGCAAACTGAAGAGGCTGCACAGACTCAGTCTCCTACTGGGACACGCACAGGTATTTCTTTTTGAAGCCTACGGAAGTTCCAACACCTTTGAAAAGAATACATTCCCAAGATCCAGCCCTTGTCCCCAGACAATTTTCGAACAGCTTTGAACTACAAAAGGAAATATAATCTAGAAAGGCATTTATGACTGCCGCAAAAAAACCCAGAAAAATCAACAAGCATTTGCAAAACATGGCATTGATAAGTCCCTTCAGAAATGAACAACCAATAGTAAAAAAATAAAGTAGTATTTTAAGAGAAGCATAAAAATAACAAGCAGTAGCTATATGAGAAGATTGAAAAAAACCACAGATCAGCACAGCCACTGCCCAACCTATTTCTAGGTCTGATGTTTCATTCGGATCTGATGTTTCATTCAGAAAAGGGGTAGATGACAAAAATGCATATGTAAAAATTCTGAAACCGTGGAGAACCTCCCTAGGTTCCAGTGCACAGACTAAGACAAGTGTGCTCAAACTGCCTTCTGCAGTTCAGACAAAACCATTCCACTAATAAGCAGAACAGAAGAAGTTGTTTATTGTTTCTCTTAGAATTGCTGGAGGAAAACATCCTTCCTCACAGTTACTCAACAAGATAAAAATGATCTCTTCATCTAGATGCTACTGCAAACAGACAGCATGCATCTAAACCATGAGTCATTACTGTTACAAAAACTGTCTTTTCCTCCTCCTTCTCAAACTGGTATCCCCTACCCCTCTTGATTCTTGTTAAAGCATCAGTATAACTGAGAAATTGGGTCAAACGCTTAGGCAGCATCAGTCTGCATTTCCTGGGATGCAGAATTGTGCCTTGGAGGGCAAGTGACCTGCTTAGAGGAATACAGCTGGACAGGTGGAAGGAACGGAACCTCAGCCTCATGTTCAGCAGGATGGAAAAGATTTGACATGCGCACCATGTTTCCCTCAATGGACCCTTGTAATTTTAACGGGTAAGAGTTATCCTGTTCTGCTCCATCAGAAGTGTAACATCTTGTAGTAAATAAGAGGAGGCAGAGGAAATCCCTCAAATCTGGGCTGCAGAAGAGATATAGGATATGATGCCTGCAAGAGTACAGGTTTGGTTATTCTGCAGATCTGCCAGGACTTCATGCTGCTGTTGATGCCCAATGGGTGCCAAGTTGAGAAGTAACCTTCAGAAGGTAGCAATAGTGTCAAGAACAAAAGAACACACTCCTACCAAAGTTAAGAAAGATCTGACAGTTTATAGAGATCACAGGACAGAAATGGGAGCCAAACTGACATCCTGACTTGGAAGTAAATGCCTTTTTTTTTTTTTTTTTTTTTTTTTTTTTTTTTTGAGTTTATTGCTGACACTTAGGCTCTGCCCCAGTGCCACTCTTTTGCTGTAATAAGCACTATCCTGACTGAAGATACCATGTAGACAAGGCAGCAGCCTCCCAAAGGGCTGCACTGCAGCACAGAGAATACGGGGGCCCATGCTAGCCGATTCACTAATCTAGCCAATTTCACTCTAGTTTACAGTTTTCTTTATGCTGCAAGTTTATCTGAGAAGATGGTACTTAGTTTATATCCCTGTTAATCAGACCAGCATTGAACAGATAAAGTTTTAAAAATACCTCCTATGAGAATGAGAAATGTAAAATATTTTGAAAGGATAGTGCAAACAATACCAACCCTGAAAGCAACTCAAAACATAAGAGAAGTGGCAGTAAGGTTAAGAGGAACAGAAATGCTTTCAGAAATATTTTTTTTAAGTGTCATAACTTGTTCATTTTGCTTTCAGTTTAAGTCCAGTGCCCTGGGTCACAACGGAAGCTTGTTTAAGAACTGGGAGGCCATATCCAGGATTTAATTACTATGTGGAGGAAGATTTCTCCCCCCCAAATCACCATGTAAATTATGCTGCTTCATGAAAGCTATCTTCCAGGCAAATTAACACACCATGGCATTTAATCTATTTTGTTCCAAGTCAGATTTTGATTTGATACTAAGTTGGATTCTGAATAAATATACCATTTACAATTGCTTTAGCAAACATGGTGAATAAGGAATTAAAACCCAAAGAAAATGCAACTATCCATATTTTATTTCACCTAAGCATAAATCAATGGATTGTACAGGATCGATTCCAGATCTACAGAGACAGAGCAGAAATAAAACTTTGCATTTATTACTTCAGTTAGAACAGGTTATAGTATAAAACACATGGGATAGAACGTTTTACATTAGTGTTTTACAAAGACACAGTTAGCAATAAATTCATGTAAGCGTAAGGCATTCACATTACTGTATAATGGCTATGATGTATCACTGTATAACATTAGCTGCTAATTCACCCTACCTACTCTCGTCTCTCCCACGTCCCACAAAAATGCACCTACACTACTGACTGCTGATCTTCTATTGGCTGGTAACTTTCTATTGCAGTCAAATATTTTAAGCTACACCAAAACACCGTTAAAGCTTTTCTATTCCACTACAGCACATCAAGACAAGACTAATTTAGAAACCAAAACCTTTACCTTCAATCCCAAGAACATTTTGCTTCTTGTTTTCTTCCGATACTTCAAACTTCTGTATGATGTCAAGACAATACTCTGGTGTCACATTATTCATCTGCAGAAGAACACTTATTTTTAATACTATGTCACCAGCATGCCAAAATCTACTTTAGGCTTCTGGGTCCAGTTGAAAAACCTTATGATCAAACATTGAGTTCAGTCAAATATGAATAGGACAGTCAGCAACATCACTGTAAAAGAACTTTAAGATTTTGATTTGATTTTTGTTAGTGTTGCACAAGCCTCATAGCTCTTACCTTTGTGGAGAAAGATAGAAGTAAGAGGTAGCAATGACTAGAGCTGTGTCATTTTAGTTTAAAGATGAAAGTTAGCTGTTAAGCACACTCTAATAATAGTTGTACTGAGCAATACTGCTGAAATGAGAACTATGAAGTTATATTCTTTAATATGATCTACTTAAACATGCAAAAAGATTTGGCAGGGTTTGATTTCATTTTCATGCATTTTCCACTTCTGTGATTTCATTACTTTCAAGAGAGTTCACTATAATATACTGGCTATGAGATAAATAATTAGATTCTGAAATGAAAAACAGCGGTTCTTCTGAAACAAGTAAGAGTTTTGTCATCAGTTTCAACTAGCCCACAATTGAAGTCCTAACTGACTAGTGGGGCCACAGTATCACCATACATTTATATTTCCTTTAAAACTAAAGGAAAGAAGTAGCTTCCATCGGTCATCTCATCTTTTCTCACTCCCACCCTCCTGAAGTTGTAGAGAACCACAGTAAGACTTACAATTGGGTGTATTTCATTTCCTCCACTAATAATATCGTAGGATGACAATGATGACACTAAAATCTTTGGCAGCTTATTTGTACCATTATTCTGTTTACTGTTTGTACTCTGCATCCTTTGCCAAAGTCAGCTCAAATGCCCTGACATGTGGAGCAGTCTGGAAGCAAAGGAACATGCAGTCCCCTCTCAGACAGCACGTCATCTCTGTTAACATGACTGCTTCAGTCAAAGGCAGGAGTGAAGTTAGTCATCATGCAGATTACACGAAATTTACTGTTTAAATCCAAAAATGGTCCCTCTGAACTTTTCTCTGAGGGACTTCTCTTTCAGATGGCAAAACCAATTCCATTTGCTCTGCTCTGTCTGTACCCTTTGATGAATTTGCGCTTTCCGTTGTTTCCTGTAGCTCAGTATTCCCAGCATCAGCATTTAGCTATACGGAAATCTAGAAGCAGGCTGACTCTCTTGATCTGGTCTTCCCTAAAGGCCTGATCCTGCCAAGTGCTGAGTTCCTCCTAAGAAATGTGGGTGCCATGACTCACCATATCTCCCAACGCCTAAAAGGCCCAATTAGGAAAAATTACCAGAGGAGGGGAAAAAACTAGACATGTCAACATTAGAAATATAGTAACAGAAAGCAAGCGAGCAGTTCAACTCATATGGTGACTCAGGCTGAAAAACTTGGAGATATTTTCCAGTCTTTCTCCCCTTCACCCTTCCCCATTTTTAATCTTGCACAGGGAAAGCATGGCTCAGCCCACTTCCTTCTCCAAACATTTTATTTACATCTCCTAGCTAAGCCAACAATCATGAGACACCTGCAGGAATTACACAGGATAATAGGAAAGAGAACAATTCAGTACAAAAGATAACTGGTTACTGTAGCTCAAGTAGATGTTGCTGCTTGATTGCAAACACTATTCATAGCAGACCCTTCTTCAGCACAAGCTGGCTAGAATTAACTTTTTCATTACCCCACATGGCTCCTTGATGTCCGAGTGGCAGGGTACTTGTGTGCTCTAGGAACAAAAATGTCTAATCTAGACCAAAGCTGCATCTGTGAGGGAAAAGTCCACTGATTTGTGCTTTTTAACTGCAGCTTGAGAGATGGTGACTTAGGATACTCATTTAAATTTGTTTTCATTAAGTTTTAAAGTATTCCACTAAAAATTATATCAAATAGTAGTGATTGTTATTGATGACTGAATATTTAGATACATGGATTATTGAAGATGGTCAATAGTGGAGTTTGCAAAATCCCTTGGCTACATGGCTACTTTTTTTATTCCTGGTTAAAAGCTTTAATTTTGATGCAGATATGTTCTTTAACAGAGCATCAGCCTTTCAATAACAAGCAAGACCTTGGTTTTTCAATAAATGAACTACCAGTCAATTTTCTTAAAATAAGATCCTACAAAACTACAAAAAAAAGCAACATTATACCTAATCTTCTATGTAGAAGTATGAGAAAGAAGAGGGAAATCACTTTTGATTTTACCAATCTCATTGGAAGCAGGTCAGACGTACCTATTGCCAAAAATCTAATGCCATCTGAAGCTGCAGAGCACTGCAATGCTAGATAATGGGAGAGCCCTCTTCTGTCAAAGGTCCACAAGCTAAGAATGGGAATCGTTCTCATTTCCCATTCTCATGGGAAAGGAAATAAGAGAAAAGGTAAAGTAGAAGAGAATTTAGAAAAAAAAGGAAAAGAAGTTAGAAAATAAGTACAATGCTAATAATAGGTGTTCCTAGACAAGACACCAACCCACCAGCCTGTCAACAGTGCTCTAACAGTTTAGGCTTTAGTTGTTCACAGTTAATAATTCTATAAGAAAAATCAAAATATAAATAATCAAAGCAAAGACATTCCTCCAATTTCAGTACAAGATGTCAATGTGAAAGATGTCATGACATACTGAGTCACCACATAAATCAGTTATACTGATTATCCTTTTGTGTAAGCGTGAGAGAGGGAGGAAGGCATCAGCTTGCTTTCCAATTGTGAGTTTGCATTGCTGCAATAAGGATTTTTTGTAGAAAGCAGCAAGGATTGGTCAGGCATTATGATCTGGTATTGTCTTCCCTGTCTGATATTAACAAGCTCCACAGTCTCTCCTCTTTTCAAAGTCCATGTACAAATACTGATATTCTTACAGTTTCCCATTCCTTTTGGGGTACTGGTTTCTGATATCCTTCAGTACACACAGTTTCAGATCATAGCCTAACATATGCCCTGCATGTACTGTCTCATATCCCTTTAAAACTTCTTCCAAGAGAGTAGGTACAGCTGTTTCAAGACACTCATTTTCTAAAAATGTACTTAGTCCCCACTTCTCACCACATCCCTAGTTATTCCTGTGATACAGTATATATAGTGTAGACAATTAGTAAGAGTAAACTTACTCTCTCAATCAGGCTTAACTCAAAATGCACTAGCCTGTATTGAATAATTAAGGAAAGCTTTACATAATTATATATGCATGTTCCGAGGGTGTAATTGTCATAAAATTACTTCCTTTTCAGTTCAATTACAATGAGCGGGGACATTAATTTTTGCCACCAGTTTCATTTAGGCTGCATACAGCAGCAGCTCTTTTAACCACAGAAGGTACTAGTTTGATACCAATACAATGGTGTGGTATTAACATTTCCAGCTGGTTCCTGTCACTCGGGAGTATGACAAGGCGCATCATACAACATGCATGCAGAGAACACTGCTGTAGGCAAGATCACAGCGGGCTGTCCTGCTTCTCAGGACAGATGAAAACTGTATTGCAAAGTAACTGATCCATGGTAAGGCAGCAGTGGCAAGCAGGCACATGGGAAACCTCATCCTCAGAAAACCAAACCTAAACGTTTCAGGTTTGTAATACCAAAGCAGCCTTGTAACTACATGAAGCCACCAGCACAAGAGTCAAAAAGGTCTCTGCTATGACTAAAATAAAAACACTGGATGTGATATGGATACAGCAGAAAGGAGGAGGGAAGGACTGACAGCAATCAGATAACAGCCACAGGCCAGCTGACCCCCCCCCAGACACAGAGCAGCATTGCCATGGGGATCCCAACACTGGGGCGGAATGAGGCCATTCACTCTACAGTGCAGGTCCAGAACGGCTAGCAACTGCAAAGCTGCTCTTTAACAGGGAAGATGATGTTTGTAAAGCCTATTTCACCTAAGTCCCACTACTCAATGGCAAGTATCAGACAAGCTCTGTCAGTCAAAAGAGCCTGGACATCCTGCTGTGGAAGCAATCTGTCATATAGTGGGAGATCCTCCTCTGGAGGGGACCAACTCAGACAATGATATGAGTTTATTAAGAAAGGACACTCCCAAAGGGACAACACTGAGGCATGCAGACATAATTGGACATCCAGGGACGTTCCTCCCTCACAGCCACTTGTGCCAAGAGGACTGCAGGACCAGAAGTCATTCCAGGAAACCAGCCTACTTTCTGCTCTTCTGATATTTGAAGCCATATAACTCCAAGTTCAATAGCAATGAGCTGAGTTTAACTGCACCTAAATGGAAATAATCTGTTTCACATGTCTGGGATGTACACAACAGGGAGCTCTCCTAAGAAAACAAGCCAGCTTAGCAAGTTAACAAAAAACCCAAACCCCTTTTGTTCTATCCTCAGGCTGCAGAATATTTAAAAGTCTTGCCAAAAGAGTAGCAGATGGAGTTGGACAGACTCTCCACAGCTTTCCAAGCAGCCAGACAAGAGCAAAACCAAAATGCTGTTTGGTTGAAGGCACTTGAGAGCTGCATTACGATTTGAACCATTATCAGCTTTTGAAGGCAATCTTGCCTTACCCGAGTATATTGTTACCATGTTTGTGTTCTAAAAACATTGAAGGGTAGATCTGCTCCAACACTGTTAATACTGGGAAGTGGGAAGACCAGAGGGAAGAGGCAAAGAAAGTGCAAGGTGCTTCTAAACTACACTGCTGAGAGGTTCATCTACAGGATATCACGCTTTTACTCTTTTTAGTGTTTGTTTTTGGAATAATGTTGAGCAGACCATTTATAGCAGATAGCCCTGTCCGCATTCAGCATGTTGAGTAGTGTGTAGACAGAGAAAAGGATGAAGTATGCCAGACTTGACAGTCAACTTGTTTTTTCTGCTGCATCAGTAGTTTCATAATGTCTTTGTGCACCCACAAAGACAGCTCTTCTGCCTCTTTCACATGTTTTTCTTCCTGCTCCAGGTCCCTGAGTGCCCTTTTCATACCACTGCTCTTCAGCTGTTTCTGGGCACTTCAGCATCTCCATGAACATGTCCTCCCCGGAGCATTTCTTTGCTTTCTCATCAGTGTCAACCTTGCTGTTGCTGCTGTCAAGGGTGCTCCACTGAAGGGCACCCAAGTAGAAGACAGTGATTAAAGAGGAAACAAAGGAAAAAGCAGTGAGCTCAAAAAAAACTTAGGGCAATAGCATAAAGGGAAAAAAATAAAAACATTTTCTGCTTTAAAGTTGTAATTAGCAGAATTGCCAGGACCAGATTGCTTGCAGGAAACTGTGTGTTGAGGCTATCACAGAGAGATCAGTGACGTGATAGCGCTCCTTGTTTCAAGGGGGAGGAAGGAAGAACCAGTCATACATGCCAGGGAATTGCCACAGTGGCCAACAGGGGGAAAATCAGCAACAAAACAGCACAGACTGTTGATATTTTATGCTAAGGATAACTCAGAAAAAGCAGTCATCGCAGGCAGGATCCCAGAATGGCAGAGGAGATTATTCGATGATTGCAGGCAAAACACAGCATCTATACCCGGGAAGCTGAAGTGGGTTGGGATGTTAGCATTTACTTTCATGCGGTTGTTTTGTAACAACACTCTGCAAGGACACACAGGGTGACCAAACAATACAGGACCAATTGCCAGAAGCAAACAAGAGTCCTGGAGATCACAAGGTTCCTTCTGTGCTCCTCACTGTCCAGAGTACAAGTCCTCTCCCTGGGTTCCACAGATTATTTTTATAGTAATCCAGTCTCTTTCAAGATGGGCATGAGAATCTCCACTAGAGCAACATATATAGGAATGGATAGAAGATTTTTTTGTTCAGCAAGTTTATTCATAAGCATATTGGGGGAAAATCTCTGATCTTGACCCAGCTTTGCCTCTTGAGTTACTTATGCCTTTGGTTTTTTTCTTTTTTTTTTTTTTTTTTTAAATTCCCTATCAGTGTCTGTTTCTGTGGTTCCCTGAACCTCACTTCTGTCAATTGCTTCTTCCTGAGGAGCTTCAGATAGAAGTGGGACCTCCAGATGTGAAATTTTCTTTGCACAAGTCCCACACATCTGCGAGAATGCCTGGAAAACAGACTTTCTGAAGAAAAATTGGGGAAAGAAGGCAGAAGGGAAAAAGGATAGAATCCTAGACATCTCACCCTCGGCCAGGTTCGTACAATATCCACCTTTGTATTATATCACAAAAGTGTAATCTTGCCTTAAAATTTAATACAGATTTAGGCTGCATTTAAGAGGTTCTTTGTCAATATTGAAACTCCTGCCTTAATAATAAAAGCAGCAGTCTTTATAATTACTACTACTACTGATACTTGGGAACTCCTGGGATATATGAGAGTATTGTAGGATTCAACTTTGCTTACAGGAAAGGATATGTGAACACAAAGACTCATCTTAACATGGTACCGCATTAAGTCATGCGCAGGCAAACCATTTGTAGATAATCAGAAATAGTTTGCTGCTCTTGTCACGCGTTTCTAGCTTTAAAACATATCACATATCATCCTAATTTAGAGTATATCTGCCAAGACCTTTAGGCATGAAAGGCATCTCCTGGAAATATGAACATCCCCCCACAACACCAATAAACAATCCAGACAACCTATGTAAAAGAAAGCAACCATGCTAAGACACATGATAATCAGCTGTAACTAAGAACTGTGAATGTTACCTGAATGCCATTAAAAACAAACATTAACACTTGCCTTTCCTCTACCACAGAGTACAAAAAAGGTTCAAAGTCTTTTTATAAGTATTTAAAAAACAGTAACGGCTCTAGATTTCTTTTTTGTTACATCTGTGCTTTACCCCTTGCCCCAAGCTAAACTTTTCCATAAAATTCTTTCCCTATACTTGAATGTATTTACAGGTACATATATATGGATGCATAATATTCACATACCTTTTGTTCCACCTTTAGAAACTGAGCAAGTTCTTCAACAGTGAGGTGATCCTTTTTGTCACTGTAGCTTAAGAGCAGTAAGTAGAGATCTCGACGTAAAGACATCATCTTGTAAAACACTGAAAATTCTTCAAAATTTAGGGTTCCTTGGTTCTCATCTGTGTCTGCTTCCTAAGAGGTAAAGACACTCAGGTAAGCACGCTAAACACAGGTGAATTCAGGAAACAAAGTAGAACAAGATTTATGTACACAAACAGAAATTTAATAAATTCTAGTCTGCAAGACTCTGTTCAGACTCAAATCATAGTAAGCTAAAATAACTGCAAAATTGTAAGACCGTCTATTGGATTTTTTGGTGAAAACAATTACTACAGTAAAGCCACAGGTTCCCTATGAAAGTCTCAATTCCATCTTTAGTTTTGAATTTGTTTCCCCTGTAAGAAGGCTCACCCTGGGGTTTATTCTGATCTCTGTTACTCTCCTGTATGCCCTGCAGTTATCCTGGATTAAAACATAGCAAGGAACATAATAACGTCACCCCTTGGTGTCCCCTAACAACAGGGTCTGACATTTTAAACCACTCAGAACAATATCACAGTCTTAAATGTACATTAATTCAAACTGCAACACTCTCAGCCCCCCTGTCAGCCCTCTGTAGAGGGGGCGAGTCTGCAGCAGCAGTAAGACTCCACACCAAAATATATGCCCAATAGCCCCAGTCTTAATGGCAGTTTTTATTTATCCTCAGAGGTAGAAAGAAAAGAAAACAGTACTTAACGCATGTTAATACAAGCTTTTTACTGTGAACATCTGCCTAAGAGGATTGCTTTGGATTTTCAAAACAAAGAATGTATTCTGGAGAACTGCTGTCAAATATTATGTAGGTCTCCACAAAAAAAACAAACTTCAGGGAAGCTATAACTCTAAGTTTGAGGCTGTAAGCAGATAATGGAGACAAAATGAAATAAATGTTTAGAAATGTGCTATTGTTCCCATGAATAATGTCCTTCGTTCATAGCTGTATATAATGTTTTTTCTCTGTAGTGATAAACCCCCTTGGCATTCCCAAGACACATTCTGTTAAAAATGGTGCTTCCTTCTGCCCAGGTCAGAACACTTTCTGCGCAGAGTCCTTTTAACACTGACTTGGCTTTGAACCTGTTAGCTTGTCTCTACAGTGGTACACCAAATACAAGTTCTTCTCCAGATGGAGGGCATCTTCATCCTGCTATCACTACTTCCTTCTCAAGAAAGCTCTTCCAGTTGGTGCCCAACCTCACTTCTTCTACAGAAGAAGAGCTAGTCTAATAGCAGATGCAATGAACACATCTCTGACCTGCTTTGCTTTCCAAGGATCCAGTTTTACTTTCCCTTCACATAAACCACTCCACTTCAAAGCATATCTTAGAACAGGAACCCATCTTTACACCAGTGACTCCTAGTACATACACACAACTAAAGTAGCAGCCCCATACTCCATTCCCAGATGCAGGACCAGGACTGCTTCATAAGCCTGGCCACCCCCATGGAGCCCCAGGTGCTCCTCCAGGCTGGGGGCTGCTCTTGCCTTGTCCACAGCTGTAATGCCAAGTCACACCAACAGTACCACCTGAGCAGATCAAGTCCAAGAACAGTGCCAAGTAGCTAGATATAGGGACAAGGATTTGTCCCAGAGTCACTTTGCCACTCCATTTATCCTGCATTAAGCAATGCCCAAAGCACTGCTCATGGGGTAAGGCCTTTAGGATTGAGCCCCAAAAGACTAACAGTAAACACACCTTCAGCACTCCTTCTATATTCAACCTTAACTTTAACCATGCCTGTGAGGTCTAGGATATTAACTCAGCTATAGGCTGGCAGCAACTGCAGCAAAATAAAAATAAATTAAGCAGCTTATTTTTAACCAAAAGTTGCCTCTGATTATACAAAGGCTGGTGGTTGCTAGAGTGGCCTACTTCATTCCTAGACAGTTTAAAAGTGCAGGCAGAACTACTTTTTTTTTTTTCTTCTTGGTACATGGCTTCACAACTCTGCCTCTCCTGCAGCAGTCAACTACCAGTGAAACCCAAAGACCTCAGGGAGCTGCATTTCATTACACCTTCCTAGTGCTACTGTTATCTGAGCTACAAACTCAGATCACAGAAAGTAAGCCAAGAAGAAAATAATTCCCAGCTATCTGGTGCCAAATGGGATTATAAATCATTTTATATCTACTATATATCTTAAGTGGCATTTATAATTTGTGGGAACAAGTACAACCTGAACTCATCTCCGCAACACAACCCCACCAGTTTCCACACTTCTCAAGTCTTTGGGGAGTAACTTGATACTTCATAGATCTATCTCTAATACGGATTTTATGTCAAACAAACAAAGCACTTTTGACTATAGAAGATTCTTCAAACTTTCCCATGTTTTATAGCAAACCAGCTTTTGGCTGGTACTTGTTTTGAAGAGTTAAGAAAATTTTATTTTGCTCTCCATTATGTCTTTGGCTTACCTTTCCTTTCCTACAGTAAACACTAGGGCTGGTGGAAAATGGTAACTGTTTTCAGACAACAGAAGTAAAAAATTGATTCTAGCTAAGAGGAAGTTGTTAAAAAAACCCCACACCACTAATTACTTTCATAAAGCTAGTTTCTGTTAAATAATTGTCCATAAAGGAAATGAAAAAGATTTCAATAGAAACAGAATAACTTCATTGTCCATCAATGCCAGCATACAACAATTCAGTTCACAGAGATGAGCACAATAATGCATCTGAAAATATAATATTAATAAATTGTCTTTTATGTGGTTCATGTAATTTCAAACAATGTCCTGATGCATCTTTGTCTACAAAAATGTAAGACTTGGAAGAAGTTTCTGAGGTGCTAGAAAGGACAGTGTTTTTTTAAATCCCAACTTGCAGATTCTATTCTGGATCTGTCCAGAAATAGATCATAACTGGCACTATCTTACCACAACAACGCTGTGTGTTAGAAGCCACCAACCTGAAACATCTGCCGGACCTTCCTGCGGGGCAGGTTAACATTTAGTTTATGCATCAGCTGGTGGATCTCTTCAATATTCAGCAGGCCATCTCCATTCTTGTCAGCCTCCTCAAAGGTCTGTTTGACCCAGCTACAAATGTGTCAAGGACAGGTTGAAGAGGGTGATTTCCTCATAGATAAGGGAGACAGAGCAGTTGGGCAAGTAAGGGACAAGACTGGAACTCAGGAGAACAAGACCTTGCCCCAGCTCTGCTGGGCAGGGCGATAACCCTCCTTAGCAGAGGAGCTTAACATGTTCCAGGGAGAAGAAATGAGCATTATTCAATCTGGCATTCACAACCATGTCTTTTTCAAGTCAGCACCTCTGGGCAAAACATTTGAATTAAGACTTCCCACAGCCTGCATTAGAGTTATTGGGGTACGCTGTGAAATAAAGTCACTTCTGGCAAAGACCTGGTGCTACCTACCTGGTTCTTCCCCATGCTGATGCCAAACCAAAGCATTTTTACTACTGTATACCGTCTCGTACGATTTGCTATTGTACCTCTTACATGGTGCAATTAAGACTTGTATCTGAGGGCTACTGGTTTCATGACTGAACTCAAAGGAATCAAGCTCAATAACCATCTGTATTGGGGATGATATTAATCTAGTGCAAGAGGATGGAATAAGGAAGACACTGTGAAATCAGCCCAAGTACATTATTATCGGCCTGAGGTTTCCATAAGAACCTCATTAAAAATTAACTACTCTTGTTTTTCCATGCTCTCTCCAAGACTGTCAAACAGTTCTTTCATCTGTATATTTTTAACTCTTCCATCTCTGGACAACTTCTGTGTCCACCACTTTCTCTCTGATATCTCTGCCCTCATTCTGTGCCACATCTTCCACAGGGCAGCAACAACTCCATAAAATTGTAAGTTGCACAGAGAAAATGGATAGCGCTCATACATTTGCTGTTTCTCCCCTCACAAGGACAAAGTGGCATCAAATAAAGCTAGCAGCTGTGAGATTCAGAAAACAAGAGGTGATTCTTCACACAGGATATAGCTCGTCTCTAACATAACCTTTTGGGGGATGTTCTGCAGGTTTTCATGGGTTTGAGGTGACATTGAACCAATTTCCCCCCCCCCCCGAGGCCTTGCGTTCATTCAAATGCTTAAAATCAGTACTGGTTTATAACAATTATTTACAGCTAGGTTCACAATACCAGCCCCTTTGCACTCTCATTTCTGCTACTAGCTTCTCCTCTGAGAACATACTCCAAGTTTTCAAATATTGACAGGCTTGCTCTGATATCTTCTTCTACTTCTCCCTTCATTCTTCTTGAATTTCCCCACTTTCTAACTGGTACCTTTTACCCCCTCTTTGCACATATATCCCTCTGCAGCTTTTGCTAAGTTCTTACACTAGCTGGAACTGGTACAGGGTCATTTCATCTGCAGTCTCCCAGCTACCATATTTGATAACACAAGACTTGAAGTGATGTTTCACCAGTAGAAAACATACAGCACATATGTGCACCTCAGAAAGCTCATGGATAAATAGAGCAACTATGTGTGCAACAGAGCATGCAATTCATCCCCCAAATGGATCTGTGCCTACTTTGTCTCAGAATTAAACACTGAAAATATAAAGTAAAAAATACCTGAAGTACGTGTATTCTCCAGGAGGAGTATTTACAAGTGACCACTGTAGATTTCCATGTGGCAGAAGAGAGAGGTTACAATTTTAATCAAGATGGGCTTGGTTTGTTTGGTTTGGTTTAGGGGGAAGAGCATTCTTTCTATTTAACATACTAGTCAGCACTCTTGTGAAAGAAAGCACATCAAGAAAACATTCAATAGGCATGATCTTTACAAGAAGTTCATTTTGGTTACTAGGCTACAAGAAACATTTAAGGAGCTTTAAAGATTTATGCTCCTGACAATCAATGGAGACTGAAAAATATACACAGCTATCTGACACAGACCGACCAAGAGAAACAGAGATGGCCAAGAGTTACTAGTCAGTTTACTGAAAGACTCCCAAAAACATTAGGGTTTCACCTGTCCAGAGGCTAAAAAATTCAAGCTTTCAATTAGTAGTATCTGGAAAACAATGCCTAACAGACCTCACAATTTGCAGCAGAAGAATAAAAGCACAGTTGGGCAAACAGAAGATGACAGAAATCCTGAAATCATGCTGGGGTTAGTATTTATTGAGATAACTAGAAATGACTGTTTTGACCCTTCAATAAGAATTTCACTAACGAAATGCAAGACTATCCCCTGACTTCAGTGCAGTTTAATCCAGCCCCCAAGGCACAGCTGATGTTTTATTGCACGGGTAAGTGTCCATGTCAGACCCATTACTCAAGTTTCTATTGCAATCAATGGCAAGGTTTTTGGTCACTTAATAGGAGGTAAAAGGACAGCCTATGCTGAAGTCACTAAAAACCAAGCCAGAAATACTGAATCAGAAGCTGGAGATCAGGCTCATAAAAGGATACTGATCATGTGTTCTCTGTCGCTTAGCGAGTGAGTCCTCATCACTTATTCCAGCCATCAAATATTTCAGTCCTGTGATCCAGGTGCGAGCTTCCTCTGGGTTAGATGTAATCAGATCCAGGGACTCCATGTGGTTGCCGTGGTAAATGGTAAAGCAACAGCTTGGGTCAAAGTTCCCCTCTGCATGGCGGTGGAAGATTTCAGACTGCCGGCCTTCGGTGACTTTGTAAATGGAATCGATGACAACTATGGGGAAAAGGGAGAACAAAAGATGACATGCTTGGATATCCACCCAACCTTTTTCTGTTTTTAGCAATTCTGAATTATTCAGGCTAAGAGTCTTTAAACTTTTTTTTTAATATTACATCTTCACATCCAAAAGCGCCTTTTGATTTCTAGGTTTATCCTTGCTTTGGCTGTGCCACATGCACAGTACAGCTGCCTTAAGGGCAGGCCAATGCAGGTACAGGCAGGTTACAGCAAAGCTCTTTGAGCGCTTCCTGCTACATCAGGGGATGTAGCTCAAAGGGGAGCACGAGGAGACAGACACCAAGTGTCTTCTATCAATCAGTGAAACACTGTGTAGCTCCAAAGGGACTGTTCCCCCCACAGATGTGCTTTCTACACTAGGAAGACAGGGAAACCCATTGCTGTGCTAGGGTAACATGGCTCCCAATGCCATGGCACCTAACAGCTATGCTGTTCAACACAGCAGCTCTTAACCACCACACACTGGCCCAAAAACATCAACTGTCACTCTCTATAGCTTTCCCAACTGCTTGTTTTTAACCTCAAGCCTCCATGACAGCTCTGTGATTTTCTAGTCTGTATTTTATTCAATAAACCACTAATTTGAATTTCCAATTTCAAACAGTGCAGCAGGAACAGTTTCATGAGAAATAATGCTACACAATAACTTCAAGATATAATAATGCCTAAAGAAAATTATCACAGTTAAGATTAAGAAACCTCAATCTAAACTTTTCTAGGTTCTGTATTTAGATTTTTGATATATACATTGAAAAGAGTTCAGCATAGTCTGTTTTCAAGTCCATCTTCAGTTTGCTCATAATTCATCTATATCTATGGAAAATGTTGACATCAAACTGAACTACATTCCCCTTCCTCTCATAATCCTGAACTTTTAGTAGGTGGTTAAACTCTACTCACACTCTTGAAAACCTTCATGTAAGTATCGCATCACATTTTACATAAGCATCAGAAAGCATTTAATTGATCCCTCTGTAATGCATGTTCTAATACTGAACTGCCCCAGAAATTGAAAGAAATATTAGAAATTTACTTTTTGCCTTTTCGCTTTTTCTGGACGGTCTCCATCGGATGCAGGTCCTGTGCTCATCCAGATAGAAGAGACGAACTAGCCCTTTGGTTCCACTCTTCAGCTTAACCATCTGAGTCCCAGACTGCATAACACTCATGCATCTTTCAACTGTGAAGCAGAACAGAATAAATTCAACTAAATGGCCATCTAATTCCACTAATAAAATTACTTACTTTCCAACATCTGCCAAGCATATAAAATTTTTGACTTGCACCTTTAATGATGGAAACTAGTCATTGCTGTGTGAGAGACACTATTTCTTCTTCACTTCTTCACTACTAGCTTCCCCACATAGGAAAAAAAAATCATCTGTCAAAAAACCTTCACAAATGAGGCAAAGAAAACTTTACCGTATGTTGAAGAAAAAATATATTATAGTTGTTCCATGCTTATCTCATTTAAATATTTTTATATTATTATACACAGTATTGTAATTTTAAACCCCAGCACTCCACAAATTTTCAATGGTGAGATTATCATTCAAACTCTGTATTCCTTTGGGCTCAGTAATCCTTTAGCTTATATCTTGTGCTTTTGACACTGTTAGAACTGCTAACGTAATTATAAATACACAATCCCTCCTCCCTACCACACACATTTACACCCTCTCCATCCTGCTACCAAATTTCAAGCACATACTGTGATGACTTCCTTTTATCCACCCATCTGATCCAGAACGATAAGGCCTTGTTTCTTTATGTTTTTACTAAAATATACCCATCTCTTCCATTTCATCCCATATCTTTCCTCCTACAGTTTTCCAAACACTAGGATCAAGATAACATTTCTTCTTGATCTCAGTATATGTCCATGCTCTTAAATTACCTTCTCCTGTTTTTATTCATTCACAGCCTCCTCTCACTTGATATCATTCCAAATTCACCTCCCAGGTGATTTGTTTACACTCTGGCTGGCTCCCAAACACTATCTGGGTCTCTCTTTATTTCTTCTTATCACCTTTCTTCTCTTCACCACTTCTCTGTTTACTACTCTTCTTGGTATCACAACAAAGACCAATACACCCTCCCACTCCTCTCTGGCAGAGCTAGGATTTATTTTCTCAGCTCCTGACACCTCCTTAGCCCCCACAGCAAGTGGCACAAGCAGCAGTGGACTCAGCGCCAGCTGAAACCCCACAGTGCTCCCATACACCAAAGCACATTGTGGTGGCCCTGCTCAGTTTGTCTCCATGGCAGAAACATGGCCAGAACATCTTCCATCAGAGCATTACACTACCCCGAGGCCATCAATGAAGGAGAACAAGCCTGCTGCTCCTTCCAAAGCACCTCTAGGTCAGATGCAGTCAGAGCAGCATCCTAAATGTTCGACAAACACAGGACAAACAGCCATTGTCCCTGGACCAACCTCCCCGGCTCCCTTGCACAAAGGCCTTTTTGTTGGCAAGCCAAACTCCACATCAAATAACTGCATCAGTAGTGGTGGTTTTGCTGAGGAGTTGTCTTTCTTGGAGGAATGAGAGGACTCAGGTTGAGCTGAACAGAACCAAACTCTTCTGAAAGCATCACAGATGTGCATGAGTGCAATAAATTTTTTTATTATGTCCATAAATATATGGCCTTCCCCAAATCATTGCACATACCAAATAAATAGGTGGGTTTGAAAGTCCTTTAAGATGAGCCAGAAAAGTGACATAAATCAAGCCAGAAATAGATGTTACACAGTATCCACAGGTCAACTGTGGCAGTTTTAACTTGTATCTATCTGAAGCTGCACAAAGTACCAGGAAGACAAGCCTTTCCACTAGGAGGGATGGAAAACTCAGAACATTAAAGAAGAAAGATTAACTGAAGCAAAAATAAATCTCTCAAATTTACTACATACATACATACACACACACACACACCCCCTTCTGTTGGCAGACTGAGCCTTTCACTTTGGAACTGAGTTTAGATCAAGTTTGCCTTGGATTCATACCTAGCAAACAAACAAGAATTGTCCTCCAGCACAGAAATAAGGGTCTCCATCAGAAAAGATTGTACCAGTGTGTATGGATATGCAAGTTGAACTGCTACATTAGCCTGGCATACAAACTGCATGCATGTTTTAATTTCACTACCAGACTGATCGATTGCAACAGGGTTTTAGCTCAGGAAGAGGTAAGCAACAAGCTACTCTGCACAGAAAATCTGCGTCTTTGCACCGAAGGCTAACAGTTATTAATAAAATTCTTACAAAAAATAACTAATTCTCACATAAGTCTTTCTATTATCATCAGCTCAGTTGTCACAGAAAAAAAACTGGTTCCACTAAGATGTTGTTGAGGGCAGCTAGCAAAAGGCAGAAGAAAGAGGACTATATTTCTTTACTGTAAGAAAAGCAGAAAATGGGCCACACTCAGATAATTACAGCCAACAAAACCACGTTGGGGGTGGGGGAGGAAGAGTCATAAAAGGCAATCCAGTTTCTTCTTCACCATTTCAATTGCCTAAACATTTCTACATCACATTTGTAATTGTTACAGATGCCTTTCACATACACGTTTTTCAGACAGGCTTTAGAATCAAAGTTATAAGGCATAGATTTTAAAAAAATTTTTTCACCAATACAAAAGAGTAGAAGAAATCCAGTTCCTGCTAAATGTCTCAACATTCTCCATTTCTCAAATGCCATCTGCAATAAGTCTAGTGCCCAAGTAAGCACCATCTTTTCTGCTTGCACTTTTCCAGCTCCAAGAAAATACCATCAGGATGCAAACATTTAGAGAAGAATTGTCAACGTGCAAGAGAGTTAATTGCATCATTCCTACTGTGTAGGTTTTAATAACAGAAGGAATCCACTTTAAAGAATGGACTACGGTAATAGAAATGCCACACCATTCATAGGCCCATTGAATTTCAACTCTGCAAACCATTTACAAAATACACCATCCTCCCCTTTAAGATATTTATAAAATATAAGCACACAAAGAAAAAAAGTCTTTTCAAAATCTATTCCTAATATGCTAATTTCAGTCTCTAGCCAGACATTCACAAGAGATAGACACCACACATTAGCATCTGAATAAGGTGAAGTTATTGAACAGAGGCAGTTCAGAATAAAGCTCCAGAAGAGCAATTCAAGAATGCTTTCACTAAGGAATAGGAAAACCAGTTCCAGAAAAACATTTAATCCTCTAGATAAACCATGAATACTGAGTAAATGAAGCAGCTCCTCGATGCAGACATATATTAAAATTTGAGAAAACAAGACATGGTTTCCATTATATGGTATTTTTCTAACACAAGGACTAGCTGTGCATTTTTTGCTCAAAGTCTGAAAATGAATGAGGTAGAACTAGAATACAATGTAGTTTATGTGCTACAAGAACAAAGTAAGTTAATTAATCTCGAAATTCAAATAAAATATTATGCTTATGCATTGTATATTTAAAGCTTTTCTTTCAAATGAAAAAATTTTGAAAACTACAGTCAATTCTGTTCCCAGAGTTATGCAAACTTATTCTTGACAGTCCAAAATCATCCTAACAGACATCCTGTAGTTTAATGGGTTTTAATAATAGTCTATTTTTTCCTCCCAAAATAACCATTTAAAGCACAACAGACCTTAATTCAAAGAGCATTTTTTAATTTTTAGTTCAAGCGATGATAATCATTCTCAGTAGTACAAACATCTCCTTTTCGGAAGGAGCTGCTTCCCTGTTGAATGGTAAACCAGATACAAACCCATCTGTGCCAGCTGGACTTTTTCTGAAGTAGCCACACTCCCCAGCACATGGTAGACCTCTGAAGCGAGGAGGAAAGCCATCCAATCCCCCAGTAAGTCCAGATGTGACTTGAAATCTTGCAAGTTAAGCAGATGCTGTTTATTCTACCTGACAACACTGCTCCTCACTGCTGAATAAATCAAGCTGCTGCCTGGGAACACTAAGCTGGAACTCTGACCACTAACCATACGCAGCCTTACGTTCAAAAAGCACTCTAATCCGCCCCAAATCAGCCAACAGTACCTTCCGTCCAGCTCTGCTCTAATCTATCCCCATGTGCAATCAGGTCTTTAATAACCAGGGAATAGCCTAGCACCACACCCTGTGAGAATCTCTCCCAAAAAGTTACAGCTCTGTTCACAGGTTTAACAGCCATTTCCCTGTACAAGCCCTGTTTTTCAACAGTTTGCAATTAATTTGATTTAATTCTCAACAGTCATTGTTATGACATGCACATCTGCATGCTGTTGTGCTTTACCACAAAGCACTTAAGGCATGTGGGACCCTTTAGTTGACAATAGAAAGAAAATATTTAGGGAATTAAAACATTATACCTGGCAGCACTTTCAGTAAAATAGAAATGCACTTTGATATACAAGGCACATCACAGCAGTGAAACACACATACACTCCCCATAAAACATGTTCAACCAAGATTAAATAAATATGCTGGTCACTTCACAACTGGAACCAACAGGCAGGAACTGTGCAGGAGCAGCACCAGCACCCAAAGACACCAGCTAGGATGTTCAGTGCACACCAGCTGCCCCATTGCCCGCACATGACAGCCAGCACTGCACCAAGGTTTTCTGGGTTACACCAACTCCTAAATGCTTTGTCTTGCTGTGCCTTCAGCCCTGATTAGCTTCACCAATGCTTCATTCCAGTCATGTAACACTAAAAGTAAGCAGCAGCAGGAACAGGTTTGAGATTTTTTGCTGCTATATTTTGGGTTTTCATTACTCAAAAAATACTATTACCTAAACATTAGTAGCAAACTCTCTATGCCAAGAGTCTACAGCAAAATCTTCATAGAATACAGGTTTTGGGTGAACAGGGGTTTATTTCACTTTTTTTAGCCAGTTTCAGTGGTACTTCACTTTTAAAACATTATTGTTTCCAACATTGCATTCAAAGAACCATTACTTGCAAAGAGATGATGTTAACTATTTGAACAAAACAAAAAAAAAAGCTCAAGGCCCCACTCATTTTACTCTGTGGGTCCTGTGCAGTAAATCAAATGCACATGCAAAGTTTCAACTAAACTTCCATGCTTGTCCTAATTTTACTCACAGCAGCCTATTGCAATAGTGGCACTCAGCTCACCCTGAGCATAATCTCACCTGTGTTTCCATCAGCTTCTCTGAGATAGCACAAGAAAGCCATAGGTCTTTAAACAATGAGTTATTAATTCAATTTCAGGACAGCCAGTAAAACCTATTTTTGCAAGGGGCAGTGTGTGCAACTGCTACATGCCAACAGCTTAAGTGTCCACAGCAAACCTTAGTCAATTTATACAGTCAGCCCTTAACAAAACAAATACAGTAGAATGTGAATATATTTAATAGCTTTAGGAACAGAGTCCTACGATTAAGTATTAAGATTACACCGCTGAAATTGTGACACAGATTTATTTTTTTTAATTAAAGATTAAAACAAATTTTTTACTGCTGTCCACAAAAACAGTTCTTTCTTATTCTTCCCCATTATACTACTATATGTTAAGAAATTAATAATTCAAAGTGCAACCAAAAGAAAAAATGTTTGGTCTTGCATGTCTTGCTTTTATGGACTTAATGTTATAGCCATCTGACAAAACAAAAAGATTAAATAAGGCATAAAGAGCATTACCAAACAATGAGAAGTATAATTATGAAAGAGGATATAAACTCTGTTTCCACATTATATGCAGCAAGCTGCATTAAATCAGCATTAAGCCTGAGATAAAAGAAACCCATAAAATGGAGAATTTACTTTTTTTAAGTGCAACA
The DNA here is from genome assembly GCF_929443795.1 of Astur gentilis. Taxonomy (NCBI): domain Eukaryota; kingdom Metazoa; phylum Chordata; class Aves; order Accipitriformes; family Accipitridae; genus Astur; species Astur gentilis. The sequence continues at coordinate 43,399,583 of NC_064885.1, read as the reverse complement.
TCAGCTCTTCTCCCCTACATTCAGTATTTTTGGTTTTACTATATACATTGCAGGTATGTTGTTTGTTCTCTCTTCAGAGAGGGAAGAACCAAAGACCCCCCCATTACCATCTCCGCCACGTGCTGTTCCCACCCACATAATTCCCAGGACTTCTGTAGACATCTCCTGTGATTCACTGTACTGCCCTATCCCAAGAACCAGAACAGGATCCTACACTTCACCTTAGGGTAACTGCTCTTACGCTATGGAAAGCATGGTTCATCTTACTTTATAAACCCCCAAATGCCACCATAGTAATTATCTCAAGTTTTCAGATTTAAAAACCCCCAAACTCCAGAAACTGAACTCTAAGTGAGGCTATTATATAAAAAGTAGATAGTTGGTGGTTGACAAAGGAGTCACAGCATGCTCGCATCACTGGAATCATGTACCTGGATCCAACTTGGAGTCCATTTTTCACTGATGTAGATGCACATTCTCAGAAGCAGGCATTGAAGGAATGTGCAAAGAAAAGAGCACACAGCCCCCTTAACTAGAGAACAGTATGCAATTAGACTATCATGATCCAAGTAGTGAAGATATTCCAGATGCAATCACACAAAAAAACCCCCACACCAAAAAAACCCAACATTCTCAGTTGTCTGAACTCATCATCACCCTATTTTGCATCATTTATTCACCATGAGTATACTGTAAGTTTGCCTTTATGCTAATACCATTAAAAGCCATTTACTCCCTACCTCCATCCCCCAGAGAGTGCGTTTTATCTAAATCCCATAGAACAGCACTAATATCCCGCACACCACGCAGCTTACCACTAGCGTCATCAAACTGTTGGTTGCTGTTCTGTTACGTAACAGCCAAAAAGCCCAGGAGAGCAGAGACCGCAGATGCAGGTCTGGGGGAATCCATGGCCCCAGACAGGACCATTTTTAATAGCCACATATCACATTTAATGCCAGATTTTAATTTGTTTTGCATCAACTCTTCCAAACTTACGGAATTGTACATTAAGCTTCTTACAGTGGATTTAATCATAATCTTTGTGAATTGCATGGACATGAGATGGACAATCTCTCACACTTCTGCAAATACCAAGAAATCCTCAAGGAAGTCACACACACCAGCAGAGACACCAAAGGCTGGTGCTAGGCCTTAGAAGTCCCAGATGAAAAGCATGCAGCCCTCAAGAAGGTAGAGAATCAAAAACAAGTAGAGTAACCAGCCAAACACAAGCTATGACTACTCAAAACAATTGTGAATGGCTTACAATCAATGAAAATCATAAAATCTGAAAAACAACTCATGCTTGTAAATTCACTAAGTAATATGCAAACACACAAAACCAGTGAAGCTTAAGAACAAAAATATATATTACCCAGAAGGAAAAACAAACAACCAACCAAAATCTATCAGCAGTGTTTTAACTCTTTGTAGGTCTGGGAACTGCCTGGTGCTGGAATTTTTTAAATAAAAAAAGACAAAAAAAACCCCCAAACAAAACCAAAAGCTTGGGAGTAGTAGCTCCCAGAAGTTATGCTTGAGTAATAACATATTTCATAGTAACTGCTGTTTCAGCCTACCATATTGAGATTGCTGGCTTAATGCTTCTAGAATGATCAATTTAACTCATCTTATTTTCATATTACAAGTAAAAGGTTTTTGCTATATGCCTTCTCCACAGCTGATCCTTGACAATAATTAGTTATTCTTGCCATAGGAGCACCCAGAGTCCTTTCCCAGACTAAGGCCCCCTCCTCTTTTGCACCAAGAGATCAGAAAGGAATCAGAAGCATCAAAACAAAGACCTGGCAATACAATACAATCCCCAAAGAGTTTTTATGATCCTTATTTTGTTCCTACAGCGAGACTATCTTTTACAGAGTACTGTGCAATACAGAAAATGACTTGCTAAAAAAGTGCCTTATTTAAAGGGCCTAGGATTCCCTTTTTTGAGATCTACACTTCAAGTAGATTCCTTTATATCTTACCCCCCCTTAGCTTCTCCAACAAAACAAAAATAGAAAAACCCCACCAGAATATCCTTTCATAAAGCTTGCTCCTGTCCCCACACAGTAGACATACAGAGGATAAACTGTCCCAGCTTCAGCACAAAGAGTGAATTCTGATGCCTGCAAATTTATCAACAAATAGTAATATGTCACAGCAATCTTGGCACCTGTACAGCATCACAGCCTGGTGAGGGGAATAAGTCAGAGGGCACAAGAGCAGCTGTGGCTGCAGGATGAAGTGGGTGGAAGAAGAATCCAAACCCCAGGACCTGGAGCACGCTCATCACATTGGGCTGTGGGCTGTGACAGCAACTAGGCTGGAGGGAGCATTGCTTCCCCTTCAGGGTGCCAAATAAATCTACATCTGGGGCTTGATTAAAGAGTAGGAGGGGAAAAAGCAGAGTAGAACTGAAGGTGGAGTTAATTAACCTTTAAAAGTAATGAATGAAGACTAAAGTGCAACTGATGATAGGAGCTAATTTATTCACACTCATGAGAAACGGTCATTTTGCCAAAGAAACATGTTTATCTATTCTATTCTCAAGTTACCTTGGTGCAAGTCACCAACCCGGAGTCATCTATGAACAAGCAATGGATTGACAGTCTCAAACAGCAAAGTAATTTTATTTCAAAAAATAACAATGTCTTGTGCATCTGAGTTTCATGCTGATGAATGTTTCTATTGGTAACATGAAAATGCCTCCAAACCAGTTATATGTTATACTGCTGAGGATACCAACAGGCACAAACAGACATAGAACAGGCACAAACTTCCTTACCTACAGCTGGGTTTCCTGTAACTTTTATAAAAAAAGCCAGCTTATGGTTTCCCATAATTTTAATTTCAGTCACCCAGGAAGCACACACACCAGCACAAAATGCTGCCTGCATACTAACAGGCTGTCTTCTACGACATGAGCTTCTTAAGGGACTACTTCAAAATACATGGTAAAGAGGAAACACAAGCACTCACATTTCCTCTTGCAGGTAAGCTCCATGCCAGAAAAAGCTGTGAACTTTTCTTTCATCAAGCTCCACTCACTAACTCCTGGTTTCACTAAACTACTGCATACCATTACACTGACACCATTTATGTTGATCCAATACAGCATTTGGCCATTTCATCAAAGCAGTAAGAATTATTTTAATTGTTTTAAGTTTATGCCACATAGTTTCAAAAAGGCACAGTTCTTCAACAAACTCCAAGAACCTTTCCAGTTGCACATAATGATAATGTTCTGTAGATTTATTGAAATAAGAGTGTATTTAATTCTTAAACATAAAAAAACAACCCCAAAGTAGTTAACAAGGATATCGCCTAGTTACTAGTTGGTTTACCACACCCTTGGCTCTGCAGAAGCAGAGCAGATACCCCTCATGGAGCCATCAGCATCCAGCTCCAGCATCCTCTGAAACCTCACTAGTGCCAGGGAAGGGACGTGGCACTCCACACCACAGAATACTCCTGTCAGGCTGGCAGGTGAGGTGTTTCACTTCACGCAGGGTAACATCCTCAGAACATACCGAACAACACAGAGGCTTTAGATCTTTCAAAGCTGCCATGTGCATATGCTAACTTATTGCGAGTGCATATAACACTGGGATAGATTTAAGCTATTATTGGAATTAAATCCATGGAAGACCAAGATCTTCACAGCAGGAGGTTGATGCCTTCCATATGCACGCAGAACAGTATGCTGTTCTAAGCTAATTCCTTTATATATCACTTACTATTCTAGAGTCTATACTTAATACCTGTCTTACAGGTGCTTGGATAGATGTAAAGATACAACAGTCCCAAAGAAGCACTAATAATGACCTCAAAAAAGGCTGCTGCGATAGTCCCTGTGAATGAAACTCGATGTAGTTCACTGCTGTTTCTCTGCTTAGCTGTACTGACTGCAACCCTAGTGTTCTGCTAAAGCAGTAACAAGGTAACGACAAAGTACCACAACCTGTCAGCCAAAGACCCAAACCCATACCTAAGGAAGGCTGTACCACTCCTCCCACACCATGCCCATTAATGTCCCACTGCCAACTCCTCTTTGAGCACCAGTGTGTTTCCCATTCACAGTGGTTAGCAGTTGCATACAAACTTACACCCAAACCGCTGGCAGACGCGGAGCTGCTGCTTCCTGCAAGCGCTCATTGTGGAGCCAAGTCAGACAGTCGGCCAACAACTGCACACACAACACCTGCTTGTTCAGTTATCCTTTTATCCAGGCGCTATCATACGAGCACTCTTATGCGCATAAATTGTGCGAGGGGTGTGATCCTGCTGTTATCAGTATCGGTGCTGGCAGGCTAAAGTAATCACCAGACTGAGTAAGGGGGAGATCAGGCACTCTGCCTTCTTCCACCATCCAAGCATGTGAATATATTCATGCCTACAAAACACAGCATCCAAAGTCCGCGCTTGCGCAGTGCTGTCAGCCCTCCTGTGTGTGGGGGGACACCCCGGGAGCCCAGCCGTGACTCCACACGCACTGCTGCAATGCCACCAAAGCAGCCAAACCTGAATGCAAGGGACACAGAGTTGTACTCGCTGCTTCCGCATCCTTTAACTGCCTCCAGCAGACAGAGAAATGGTAGTGCTACTAACTGGAAAAGATTAAAGAAATTTGGCGGTTGCTCTTATACCTGGCTAAGGAAAAGAGACTGCAAAATGACCTCAAACAGAATCTCACTGTCAACTGAGTACTTCAGCAAAAGATGGGCTTATCTACACATACACACACATTTCCATGAGCTTCAAAAATGAAACTGATGCTTTTCTTCTAGGACTGTTCCAAAAACCCCGTTCAAATAAGCTAGCTCTTGTAAATTATTAAATGGGGACATATCCATTACCTTCTGTGTCTCAGAAAGCAGATGGAGTAACACCTGGTCTCCTTTACCTAACCATATGCATCAAAGCTTAATGTAGAGTTTTGTGTAACAAAAACCTCCAAAATAAAAATACAGTGTTTGGAACTGTAGCATACCAACTCCAACATAGGAGGCCCTTCCCTGAGAGGATAAACAAATAACTGACTTTTTCTTAAAATAGTCTCAATTCCTTATACAATAGGTGTGTCTATTTCCAGTAACTTTCCCTACTTAAAAAATACTTATCAAATAAAATAATCCATTCTAAACACAAAGGAAAAAAATCCCAGTATATATCAGCCCCCAACACTGCCCTTAAATTTTTTTAACATGCTTCATAGTGGGCAAAATCATATCTCAAAGTATGATCCATGACTTTTGGTGGTTTTATTTTAGATTAGTTTGTTTGTTTTAAAATTAGATGATCTTGTTAGAAAATGTCTTCTGAACTACCCACTTTTAACAAGCTAGCTCTTTGCTAAATGTATTTTCTAAGTTTTTTCTTTAAAAGCACACAACCCAACATCATTAAGGATGAGCAAAATACAAAAATAAAGTTTATCTACCATGATTTCTCCTTCTCTCTACAGCATTTACTCTATATCCACTTAGAGGCTGAAAATAATTACCTCTTTCCATCCAGCACTGACCTAAACTGAACACAATCAGACATTATAAACTACAAGTTACTGAAGAAAGTTATTCAAGATGTCTTCCTTTTTTGTATCGTCCTGTAATTCTTGAAAGACATATCTTTCTCATCCAATGCTGTTTGATCAGAATTCTACACATCATTTGCATATCTGTTATACTATTTATAAGTGCTACTAGAAAAAAAACCCTAGAAACTCTTTTCCATAGAAAGCCATGCCACAGCAAAATGACCAACAGATGAAAAGGTCAAGAATGTTTTTAAAGGCAAATACATTGGTAATAATTTAAGATAACACACAAGTGCAGTTCGTCCATATCACAGGAGCAGTATCTCACATACAATCCACATGTTTTCATAGAGAAATGTACTTTCAAGTCAATACAAAAATATCAAGTTTTCCTCTACCATATACAGGAATATATACATTCTTTATATTAATAATGTCCATATAAATATTGTATGTAACTTACCAATCATAAGGATAAAGTTACCTGATTTTCCTATAATCACTTCCAGAAATGTTATGAGCTCTTCCTACAGTAATTCCAAACTCAAACATCCTTACCTTTTTCTGGACTTAAATTTTTATATACTTCAAGGTCTGCCATTAAATTTGTAACTCATGCATTATTGGCAAGTAGAATGGAAATTCTCACTGCAGGAAAGCCTCAATTTAATCTGCATTTCTCCAGAGCTAAAACATTTGGAAAGCAATCCTTAGAAGTACAGAACATTGCCAGCACTACTATTTACGAGGATGACAAAATCTTCACGATCCATAACACAAAGACAGGAAAGCACAAATCCGGAAACAATACTAGGCAACTTTCTTCAAAACCAAAAAGCACAGCCTGAGAGGGAAGCTGGAAGCATCTGCTCTGTGCTGCTGCTGCTGCTGTGGGAATGCAGGAGCAGCGACTACTTTTGGTATGAGACATGCATGCATAGCAGTGCGATTAAGATGCTCCAGGCATTAAGTGTGCATAACGCCTGGGAAGAATTGCTCTATAGGCAAGCGCAAGGAAATCCTGCTGGCACCTCGGGAGGTCAGTCAGGAACAGATTACCATAGTCCAGTTAAAGAATGGGAGAGTGACGCAGGCTGAACGCAGAAGAGAAAAGCCACCCTCACTCCAAAGTAACTACCAGCATCTGCAGCCATGGGATTCTGCAAGGCAGAAGGAGAGAACCTCTGTAAGACTGCACTCCTTTTCCCCAGGTTTTGTGCCCCCTCGTCCTGTCTCTGTCAGTGACTTGAAGGGGAACAGCCATTCTGCAGAATCAGGCCAGTTAGAGCACAAAGCATGCAAATGGGTTAGTCTGTGCATCACTGAGCATTTGATTTCGTAAGTACAAGTAGTCTCTTGCGAGATGCTGAGCACTAACTCTCCCAGTAGCTATAAAAAATTACCATGCTACTGGCTAAATACTGTGCTTGTTTAAGCCAACTCACTGCTACTGAAATCAGTGGGTTTATAGTCAGCGTGGAACAATGGGCAGAAACATTCAGACTTGCATAAATTGCACTTACTTATGATGGAGCCCAAGGGGCACAGCGTTGGAAAGCATGGCAAGAATAAAGTAGGCTCCGTATATAATGCTTCACATGTTTGATTTATTGCATTTTCTAATTGTTTCACTATTCAGCTGGCCTTTACAGTGACATTTACATCAGCATACCAAAGGAATCCCCAGTTATAGTCTCAAAGATTGTGACAGCAATAAAAGAGGACAGAATTTGTCTAGCCCGTGCTAGGAAGAAGTTACACGATAGACAGTGTGACCGAGAAGAAAAAAAAAAAAAAAAATCCACAAAAAACCCAAAACTGTAGAACTTGAGTGAGATGGGAGACAAGATAAATTGGAGTTGACACTTTTTACTTACTGAGAAATCATTATTTCTTAGATGTTAACACCAAAAGTAAGACTTCACACAGTCACCGCATGTCACGATAGATCACAGTACACTGCAAGGTATACGTTGACTGTATCTAGCAACCTATAAGATGAAACAACCCCCCAAGCCCGCTGTAGGATTGTTCTTCACTGCACTCAAAGTTTATGCTTCTAATCACACTTTCAGCTGAGGATGGCAGGACATGGCAGAAGTCATGCTCTGCAGAGAGCAGTGTCACTCATTCTCAGTTACAACAAGAGAAATGGAACAGCTACATCATTACCCCACCACTGGTTCACACCTCAGTTCACAAGATTAAAGGATGAAGTTATCACTCTGAAGCCTCTAGATAGTTATTAATCATTTACATTCAAACAAATTGATGTGTTATAGTTGCAATTCAACAACAAAAAATAAACTGTCACCCCTCTATAGTTTATTATTAATATATCAGATTGCACTTGATAATGTGTTAAGTGCAAACTACTTCACACTCCTATCATTCTATATTATGAGAGGAGCTATACACAAGCATCTTTAACACCTAAGCTGCTCTGTAAGAAACCTTGCCCAATCATTAATACACTCATTATGTTGTCTTCAAAATAAAGTTCATTTTAAAATCAAAAGTGTTTAAATGCTATATGGCTTTAGCAATCAGGGCAAGCTATATAGGTTAGCAAGAACATTACAGCAAACAAATGAAGACTTTGACGTTATTCAGGAGAGATATGCTAAATGGTATGAAAATACTTGTAGGTTTATTCAACTTCCAAAAAAATAAAAACAAAAAAAATCACCATGACAACTCTTCACTAACAAGCCACGTTTTGCATCCAATCCCTAGCCCTGTCAGTCAGAGTCAAATCTGAAACTGGTGTGTCCTTGGAGACACACTACTTTAGAGTTTGACTGTCTGCAAAGGGAAAAGTCAAAAGGCAACTAGTTCACTTTATAGTATCTAACCCTGCACCTACATCTTATTTAAGCAATGGCCAAGTAACCCTCACATCTTTCCAGTTTGCTTTGCTTTCTCGTACATACCCTGTTCTCAGGGGGGATCACAGCGCTTCTGCTGGGAGTGCTCTGTAGAGCCACAACATGCAAAGTTCTATCAAAGTCTCAGAGTTGATGGTGACAAGCAAGCTTTCTGAATATGAAATTGTTATTGTTACCTGTATTCGACTAACATGAATGATCACCATAAGACAGCAGTACATATTTTCAACAGCCACCACTATTTCTAGGTATCGCACAATCACAAGATAAGCTTTGGCAGGAAACATAACAGACTCACTTGTATGTCTGGTTTTCCTGCCCACATTTTCTGCCTCATAAGCCCTTCCTTGGAAGACACTTTCCAATAACTTGCGTGCTTAAAAGTCTGGGTTTTTCAACTTTTTAAGCTGGTTTCAAGAAACATGTGAACCATCCTCCAAGCCTCATCACACCAATAGCTTTTGACAATCTCAGCTATAAAAGCACTAAAATTCATTTAAAAGATGTTCATTCACTCAAAATCTATCTCCCCCAGGCTAATGTTATTTTCCAGTCGTCTTAATTTGTGGTTCAAAAAAAGTTCTGTCATTAAACCACTGGAATTATTTTGAGATAAGACAGCAAGTACCTCCAGGTACAAAGCAGACAGTGTGAAAGAACTATCCTGGTCATTTCATAAAAAAGGGGATTTAAAGATTTATTGTAATATCTGCAAACTGTAATTCTTCTCTTCTACGCACATAGTTACAGATATGTTTTCATTTAAAATACACCGTAGTTCAGCTCACAGCTTCTGGCTGAGATGGGGGAAAATGTGGCTTGTTTTGTACCAAAAGCAATGCCAGAGGGACAAAACAGTGCTGGCTTGTCTCGGGGTATAATTGCCAAACCAACGCCAATATTTTTAGCTCCCTGGAATAAAAGATACATTAAACCTGCCACCCAGGCACTCACAGCTCATCTGTGCAAGGGAATAGCCCACGGGATAACCAGCAGATATTCCCACAGCAAAACAGATGACCAACAGGACAGACAGCTGTGGGAATCGCTGCTCAGGCCTCTCCTCCCTAGGCAGCTCACGTCTGTTGGGATACAAAACCAGCTAAAAAGTCCCTTGAAAAGCACAGAAAATATCCGTACGCCACATAAACCTGAACCAGTAATTCCTGGGCAAAAATCCTGCCTCATGCTTGCTGCTATAGGTTGGCCAGGATACGGAGAGGCCACGTGAGCTCAGGCAGAGGCCTCCTTGGCAGGGCTGAGCGGCTGTGGTCCAACGTACCTGCCGGAGAATCGGCTGCCATGCAGCCCTGCCCGAGACACGGGGGATGGTCTTCCCTCCCCACAGCCTGGCAGCATCTGAACCTGCCCATGGCACCGGGCAGCAGCCACATCCCCGTTCATAATTAAAGAAAATTTATTACCAAAAGCACCAGCCTTTGCCGAATTGCCAAAATGGAAGGCCAATTTTTGAACACTAAAACCCATTTCTCACAAGGCTTAGATTACTGAATAGAGGCACAACAGTGCAAGTTCTACTGCAAAATAGTCATTTTCCAATAAGTGAGAATATGATTTAACGAACAGTTTTGAAATTACAGCATCAGAAGAATATTAATTTTCTGGCTCATCGGTTTTTCCTTTTTTGCTGTCAAAATAGCTGGAAACTAGTACAAAGACTAATTCTGCTAAAGAGCAAGAAAAGCTGATTAGAGAACTTCTACCTCTTACAGTAAATAGATCATGAAATAAGAAGATAACATCTTCATATTCATCACCCAAATTTAATCTTAGACCTAAACTGTAATACAACCTCCTAGTGAAAAGCCAGCTAGCAATGAATAAAACTGTATTAGCTGCATGAACAACTTGTCATTTTTATCAGATTAAAGCTTTTATCAACTCTACTTATTTGTCATTAATGAAGACACAGTTCTTCGAAAAGCTGACAAACATACAAAGGTGGAAGGGGAAGAACACTTTGCATTAGAGCTCAACTGCCTGATACACCAGCTCAAGACCAATCCCACACATGAAACTCCTCCTTTCCTCAAAGGATGCATCTAGTGATAGACATAGTGTTCTTAAAGGTAGTTACACATTCAACAAAGCACCAAGACACAGTTTCTTCAGGCATTTTTAGGCACCTTTTCAATCTACATGAACTTTAATAAATTCTTTAATGCCCTTCTTGCATGTACATTTTCAGTTACATCTGGTTGTCTCAAAGAATAAATTATGGATATTTTGCTACATAAATCAGAATATAAATCAAAATATAAATTACTGCACTATTAACTTGTCCTGCTTTCCCAAGCATCATTATAAAACTTAAATGGAAGCTGACTATTAAGATATAAGCTTGAATTCTGCAGTCTACATCTGGCATCTTTAGCACTGTAGCCTCAAGCACAGGGCTTGCATGAGGCTTCAGCAGAGCTAATTATAAAGCATTGCCCACCAGCAAACATCAAGCCTAATGTACACGTGCAATTCGGCAAAGATTTAATATTGTTCTCCCAAAACTCTTGTGCTCTAATAACCAAAATAGACCATTTTACTGTATAAAAAGTAAACCATAATGCATTTTATGTTCCCATTCATTGGACACAAAAGTTCAAAATCACTGAAGCAAAAAAATCCTACAAGAACTTGCACAAAAGCTCAGCTTGTCAGACTGAAATGAATGGAAAAACACTGCAATAACACCTGCCGTAAGCAATCTCTTGTGAAGCTGTCCAAAACTGGTTGTGTAACAGCAGTAGGCATTCATCTAATAAAGGCGGTGCAAAATTACATCCCTTACATTTGGGAAATCTTTGAGATGATCTCTCAAAATAAGCAATTGCCTTAGACTAAGTCTCTCCCCCTCCTCAACTTGGGATGTATAGAAGTAGGTGATTTGGAAGAATCTTTTGAAGGATGAGCTGGATATTCCTGAAACAAGAGACTACGAGCAGATGCAGGAATCCAGATCAGCAGTCAGCAATTTCCCCTGCATGTTCGCTGGTGGCTGGGACAACCAGCTCACTGCACACTGTCAGATGGCAAAATAATTACAGAAAAATATTGTTTGCTTAGTGCCAGCACAAGACAAATGTTTGAGTGGTCTACCTCAAAGTGCCATTTGAAGTAAGTGGAAGTACCGATATCCAGGGCAGCACTGTACCAAAGCTGCGCTGCAGTGGCTCAGCACCTCAATATTGAAGTCTAGAATGAAGTTCCCATTCTTGCCACTTTCCCTTTCCCAGGGGCAGAAAAAAAATGTTATCACCACAATGTTCTCAACCCCTTTCCTCAGTAAGATGTTAGGAGGCAGACATTCAAAGCTACCAAAACTCCTAACATGACTTAAATACCTATCTACCTTACAGGCTTGGCCCTCGGTTTAGTACATCCAGTCAATGGTCTTTCAAAGGTGAAGAAATTGAGCAACCAAACCTGCACTATCCATTACAGTCTGAACGTGGCAAGGTTGCATAGAATTACTGTTTCCCTTCAAGCAGAAGGTTTACACCAGCCAACATAAATTTTGGACTTAATTCCCACAGATGGTCACAAGCCTGAGCGAACGCCAAAAAACTTTAGAAAAAAAACCCTTATCAGATGTGAAGTAAATAAATGCAATTATCTAGATGCAGCTTCTAGCTAAGGAAGTACTTATGTTGCTGACCGTCAGGCACTGGGAGCATGTGCCACAGGAAGGGTTATTACGTACACACTGGACTTTTTTATACCCTTTATACTTTTAGCCCCAAACTTCTGCTAGCAAAGTAGATGGATGTTTGGTCTGACAACACAGCCACTCCAATATTGTTATTGCCAGCAAACAAACAAAATATGATCCACATTTACAGCTTGAAAACCCTGAGAAAATTTAAAAAAAAAAAAAAAAAAAAATCTTTTTCCAAGCCTAGAGGCATGATGTACTTTGTATTTTGGCACTGTTTGCAACAGGAAGGCAAAGAAAGTGGGTTCATCAAGTCCTCAAGGCTATTCCGAACATTATAATTGCCTATCTGCTCTATTCTACAGAAACTACTAAAATAGCTTAAACCCAGATCTGTCTTCAGTTTGTTATTCTCTGTGTGCACATACAGTGCTGTATCTCGCTGTTACTGAAGAAAACTGACATTTTTGCTTCTAGGCAGATAAGACTCCCTAGAGTACAAGGCACAGCAGCAGCCTCCACACTTTAACCAAAAATTTCAGACATAAACAAATAAGAATTTTAATATCCTGCAAATGCAACTATTAGCAGCTTTTCCCAATAAAATTATGAGAAATCCTTAGGCAATTTTGATGCATAGAGTACTTCAGCATTACACGTATGAATATTCACTCGTTACTCAAAGACAACCCATTAAAGCCCTGTGGAAAGGCACACAGTTATGTATCAATACTTTTTCTTCCCTAACAACATGCAAATGTCTCAAACCATCATTATAGTGTGGTAGAGAGCAGCCTGATCTGTGTACAGTAACATTTTCCAGAATGGAATGGAAACACTACTATTCTTATTTGCTCTTCACTGGACAAAAGAATTAAATTGGGACCACTTAAATAGTTCTCCAGCCTTATATTCACATTAGTCAATATATTACTTGCCACTAATTACATTTACAACTTCAGAGCAAGAGTATAGATAGGATGCTTCAACAATTTTCCAAAACTTACCAATCTCCACCTCAAAGTACATTAGTTTCTCCTGTGTCTATATACTCATGGACAATTTTCAATTTGCTCTTGTGCCAACTTTCCCCATCAGTTCAAATAAGCCTTTTCTTCCCTGAGCTGTCCCTTCGCAATGCATTCATATTCAGCAGTCACATCCCCCCTCAATCTTTGATTTTCCAAGCTAACAAACCAGACTTATCTCATCTCCACTTCTGTAGTCCTTTTCTCTGCCTGTTCCCAAGCTCCCCTTGCTCAAGTACTGCTGACCAGAACTGCATTAGGCTGGGCCTCACAGCACTAACACCTTCATCTTAATCCACGACACTCAAAATTGCATCTGCCTTCAACGAATGCATCACACAAGCAAGGTACTGTCCTCCTGTTGCTCTGTCTTATATGCTTTGTCCTACACCACCTCCTCACTTGCAGCTGATGGTCTCCTGCATTGGAGCAGAAGCATTCCCTCCTTGTCTTCCAAGTGAGGTTTTAACGTTCACACAGAAGCACCACGCACTCCAACAGGTTAAACCTGCAGGGCTGCAGTCTCATTTGGGTGTTTCTGCTCTAAGTTGGGGTTTGGTTTTTTTTTTTCATTTAGTTGGTTTTTTTGGGGTTGTTTTGGCAGTTTGGAGGGGTTTGTTGGTGGTGGTTGGTTTGGGGTTTTGGGCTGGGTGTTGGTTTTTTTGGGAGGATTTTTTTCTGTTTGTTGGGGGGGGGGGGGGGTGTTTGTTTGTTTTACCACAAAACAAGATGTTTAAACTACTCCAAATAAACACAGAGCTTCAGCATTCTTATTTACACTGTCCACAAGAGTTTCTTGCATTTAAACACCTCAGCTGGAGGTGAACAAATGGAATACCATCTATTTAGGTTCTTAAAGCAACACAGGTCCCAGAAGGGTAAGAGAGAAACACCAGAGATGAACACAGTTGAGCAGCAAAGTTCATACTGTGTGCCTCTGTAGACAATTCCAGTCCTGAAGTCTCTATGGAGAAAGATATTCCTATGCTTTTTAAGAACCCCAACTGATGCAGTGGGATATTTTTATCTGGCTGGATTGCACCTGAGGTGTAACAGTTCTTCCAGATTACGGGTTCAATTACAGATAATAACTGTGCCGTTGTAATGTAACCTTCCAGACAAGCCTGATACAACTGAATTGGTCCATTGCTCTGAACGAAAGAGTGCAGTTTAGATAATATGAGCAAGATTGAATTAACGTGACATCCTACCAATAGTGGCCAAGTCCCTATTAACACAGGTCTGGAAAGAGGTGGAGAGGCCAGAAGAGAGAAAGACTGAATTAACGAGACATCCTACCAATAGTGGCCAAGTCCCTATTAACACAGGTCTGGAAAGAGGTGGAGAGGCCAGAAGATAAAATTAGAAACTAAGAGAGACAATTAATTACAATTATGGAAACACAATGTAAACAAAAGGTTTGTATTTCTGAGAAAACTTAAGAAGAAAAGATAATTGGCGTTAAGTAACTGACTCTAGTAAGTACAAACAGCTACTTCCAGAACTGCTGGGACAAAATCAGCCATTTGCTAAACATGTCACAGCTTCTTTCTGTTTAATGATTACAGAATATTAGCATTCATAAATGCAGAAATATAAGCTAATCAATGGCTCTGTGTGCTTTCTCCCTGATGAGCCATGCTTTCAATGTCAGAATATGAAACTATAATAGTAATAACTACAAAAAAATAATGAAAACACTGTGTAAATTAGATTGAATAGACACTAGACCTGGACACATACAACAAAAACACTGAAATGTCAGCAAATCACAAGGGGTTGGATCGCAGTACCTTCCCTGCTAACAGACAGTACCCTTCCCACATAGAGTTCATATTAGATTTTCTTTCCTAATTTCCCAGCAGTGTAAAAAAGTTTTAAACAATTACAATTTCCTTATGTCTGCTGGAGAAAATATGGTCTCAGACACAGGTAACTCCCAATTTAGTTGCTTGGCATTTGCTTAGTCATGCAAAGCCCAAAGTTCACTGCTCAGTCCAAGTTGCTAAGGAGGATAGGTCAATCTTAACTGCAAGGCTGCCATCAGGAACGGGGGCAAGCACCCAGCCCGCTCACACCCACCCATCCCGCTGGCCTTTGTCAGGACCTACAGGATCAGAAGGCTCACCGGCAAAAAGCAAATCTCTAAAAAGCTTCATCAACCCTTTTATCTATCAGTGAGCCTTTTATCAGCACAATCCCATAGGAAACCAACTTCTCTCAATCATCAGGAGCAACATGCTAATTCCTGAGGACATGCACACATCTCCTTACATCATGCTGTTGGGAACTGCCACCTCTGTCACTGTCCAGCGGGGACTTCAGCTCCCTCCACATACTCAGAGTGAAAGTAATTGTCACTGCAGTGTCTTGCTTAGGTTGAAGAGACAAATGGGAAGCCCTGAAGGATTCTGTCGGGAAAAATAATTAATCCTGTCTGGTCATGAATGAAAGACAAATAAATTAAGCCATAGAATCTTTCTGGTCTAGAATTCCTGCTAATTATGTCTTCTACTTTAGACAATTATCACTTTGCAGACCCATCACTCAATAGCCGTTCATGGATTACTGGACTTTGTGCTAACGGATCATTATCCAGCCTTCATACCATTAGCAGAATAAAGACATTGTCCTGCTCTACAATAAAATACCACCTCAAGTCACACAGTATGGACCAGACTTTTCTTTCACTTGGTCTGGAATAGCAAAACTGCAAATACACATCCAAAACTGTAGCTGCTCCAGTTACACACTCATGATGAAGTGCAGACTGTTGCCTGGAGAGAATTGTGATTAACAGGCATTTACCAAAACACTGCAATAGTGCTCAGACTCAGAGAACTGGGACCTGGGTGAAGACACCTGTGAGACAACTCTCTCCTTTCACAATGTCAGAGAGAACTCCGAAGGAACATGATCCCACTAAAATCAGTGAGACCACATGAGTGGCCTGGTAAATCCCAGGAACGAATCTCAGTTTCATTTGAGAAGCAGAACAGTTGTGCCTGGAGATGACAGGTTCACCAATGACGGATTTGTGAATCATCTTCCCTGTAACGCATGCCCCAAATGTAGCACACAGATGAATTAATACGACAATGGTGCTGTCGGACTGACTTACAGAAAAGTTATTAACTGGTGTCCCAAATAGAACTAGCAGTGCCTATGGGCAAGGAAAAAAGCAGTACAGAGGAAAATGGTGTTATCGCTGAATAGGCATTTGTTAAGACGATGCACAAATTGACACATGCTTAATTCTCCTACTAAACCATTAGCTTCAACAATGGCGACATAACCACAGTGACAAAAATGCAGATACAGTTTGGTTTACAGTGGGTTGCATCGCAATTCTATGCGCTGCAAACTTCCTGAGCTTCCTGACAAACACACAGTGAAAATGGAGATGTAGGTTCTATAGGGAAAAATTATTACCTTTGCTTTTGAAAAAAATGAGTATGCCTATCTTTAATTTATAGGTATTCCACACTACTGTTATTAATAGTGCCATAAATCTGCCCTAAAGTGACAGTTTTTAATCACTGACCTCAAGGGAGTAAGGAATACGAAATTTGTGCTTATCGGAAACAGCATTAGCAAGTCACTCCCCCAGTAGGATAGGTAGGGGTCCAGCTGTCTTATTAGACTAGTCTGTTCCAGGCAGGGAGGGCTTGTGAGTCCTGGTGGTCCCTTACCCACTGCAGGAGCATGGGCTGGGCTCAGCACTGTTCCTTAGCACGTGCCCAAGGGTAAAGCTACCCAGCAAAGGGAAAGAAACCTGCATGGGGAATGCATGTGCTCTCTAGTTAGGTTGATATATCAAGTTTTAAAGCATACCAAAAGAGGTCCTGAAAAGGAACTCTTTTATATCAAAATGTCTTCAGAGTATTTCCCAACTTTGCTATTGGGAAGGATACTTCAACAACTGAACGATCACAGCATGTAATCTATAATGGCAAGAGACTAGGATGCGAGGGGTTGATAAGGGAACTAGAGATGACTATTAGGCAACTATTTTGTGCAAACGTCTGATCAATACTTGGAAGCCAAGCCCTTCCTGACACTTTCAATTCCTCCTCACTAGAAGCACAAAGGATGCATACCTGCAGATTTCACCGAAGCAGTTCTAGAAATGCCTCAGGAGGAAACGTTTAAGTGTAAGGCAGCGCCAGACCACGTGAACACAATTAATCCATTCCGCTCCAGAACACAATCGCCGTCTACACCCAAGGCAACTCTACCCACTGCCCACGCTCCAACTGCAGCTCTTCTCCAGGCTTTAACGCTTTAGTTAGAGCTGGAGCTAAGTTTCCCAGCCCGGAGCACCTGCCTGTCGGTGGCCTCACCCAGAGGGGAAGGGAGGAAGCCCATTGCTAAACCAAACAGTGGGGAGGAGGAAGAGGAGGAGGAAGCGAGGCGGGGGGGAGCCCGGCGCCCAGCCCCGGCAGCGAGGCGGGGGGGGGGGGGGAGGGGGCGGCGGTCCCGGAGCGCCCCCTGGCGCGCCCGCGCGGCGGCGGCCAGCCCGCGTCCGTGCCCCCCCCCGCCCCGCACTAAGGCGGCGGTGGGGGGAGCGGCAGTCCCGGGGACCCCCCTTTGCACCGCAGCACGGTAAAGGGACGGCGGAAGCGAGGCTGGTGCAGCACCCATTGCTAATTGACCCCGAGGGGAGCGCTACCAACGAGAGACACATACGCCGCTCGGAAATTTAACTGGCATCTGATCGTAGGAAACGCGAAAAGCCAAAAATATAAGATAACTTGTAACTTACCATGAAATACACCGTTGTCCACTAAGAAGTGCCTGCAGTACTGCAGACAGCTTTTCTTATCCAGACTCCAGTAACTCATTGTAAGATGACCTTCTGCTCACCATCAAAGGCAGCGACCCTTCAAAGTGAAACAGAATATGGATAATTATGAGTTAATTTACAAGAAATGCGTTACTGTAAGCACTACAAGAGTATTTATTTGTGCCCGTTATGCAAAATAGTTCATTGGCTTCCTACAAAGCATTACAACAAGAGTAGTCCTTCACTCTCCAGACATGCCCATCTCCAAGGATGTACAGCAAAGGGCGCAGGTGGATCGCTTGGACCGAGCTAGAGACAGACTGTCACTGATGCTTACGACTACCGAGCTGAAGGCTGCTGAAGCAAGCCCACCCTACCCGGCAGTCGCTGCACCCACGACAGGCGTCTGCTGTTACAGTCAACCCCCACAGCCCCTGCAGGCTATTGCGGGGGCCATGGAGAGATGATCAATTTAATCTATTTAACGATGCTGTCCCATATTTAACAAGCTACGGACACATCAGACAACACACCACCACAAAACTATAAATCGCCCCCAAGGGAAGGTTATTTAAAAAAAAAAAAAAAAAAGTGAATCAAAGGTAATTTCTTCCTGATCTTGAGACCACAGAGCAGTGTTATGTGGACACAGAGCCCCCTGAGCACTCCCCCTGCACCAGCACACCCCTGCCCTTGGCAGGCATTCACCTGTGGGAGCTCG
Source organism: Astur gentilis (assembly GCF_929443795.1). Taxonomy (NCBI): domain Eukaryota; kingdom Metazoa; phylum Chordata; class Aves; order Accipitriformes; family Accipitridae; genus Astur; species Astur gentilis. Next base: position 43,380,948 of record NC_064885.1, on the reverse strand, counting down.
AGACGAACTCTCCTGAGGACAGGCAGTTTGAGCAGCACCTTTGAGGAGGAGCGCTTAGGTCAGCCACGCAAAATGCATGTCCTCCAGCCCTAAGGGATCCCAGCTTTGCACAGGGAAGTGATGATCTCAACTCAGAGCACCAATGCTACCCAGTGCTGAAGCACATGATAAACCATCAATCTGCTTTACCATCTTTTCTGCTTCGCCTGCCTCTGTTATACCCCCATTACACAGCTAACCACCAACAGGACCAAACAGAACAAGTGGGAGCAATACCCTTCCTGGCAAATGCCACCAGCCAAGGACACTCCAAAGCAAAACCAGAGCACCTGGGAGCCAGAACACCCCCCCCTCAATGGCTGCCTGAACAAAGCATCCTTATCAGCAGGCAGAAGCCCACGTTGCTGCACAGGAGGAAAATTGGGATTCACCTCTGAACCACTGCACTCTTTTCAGGGGCAGACTGCAGAGAACTTCTGCTGAGACAACAGCAGCCAGGCAGCAACCCTTCCCTGCACAGGTCTGTGCTGGCCCCTGCCTTCCCTGCTCGCTCGCCTGCCAGAGCTGAGGCTCCCAGCACTGTCACAGGGTAAGTTCTGCCTTTAATGCCAGCAGCACCAGAGACAAGCCCATCAAAGTATTCATGGGTAATTTGCCACAGATGCTGTCACCAATAAGTGCTGGGAGTGGAGAGCAGTCTTTTTGGAAACAGGCCCCAGAGCTCCACTAGGCCAAGCCCCCGACCGCCAATTTTTCTTGGATCCAGCCAATAATATTTATAAACCAGTTAAAATGGAAATGCACAGCAAGCCAGTGCAAAACAAAGACCAACCAAGTGAAGGGAACGCGAGTGGCTGAAGCCAATCGCTGACAATGAGGGGAGAAACAACCCCCCTTCAGTCCCGGGAGTGTTTCCATCACAGCCACTGGCTGTTCCACTGCTGCAATCCGGGACAATGGGAACAATTGGAACAATTATTTTCAGAGACCTAAACAGTAGAAGTTAACTCATTAATAAGCTGGTGGTTATAACTCAAGACAAGGCTGTATTTGTTTGAGTCATTTCACTGAACTTTCATTCAAAGAATTTCAGCCTTTTGTTTTGCAAGTTGGACCTTGCAAAAATCCATCCCACCCAGCAGGACTTACTATGCAGTTATGGTTACAGCCAAACAAACGAGCATTTCATATTTCTTTGATATTTGCTGCTGGGAAAAAAAAACAAACAAAAAAAACCCATGGACTCCTTGATCTCCTGTTCTGACACCAAATCCTTTCACCGGATCCTCCTTCTCCCTTTGCTATTTTATCAAGTTCAAGACTCTCGTTTCAGCAATCCAGATACCCCTTCCTGTTACAAGCCCACTTTGGTCTCCCATTTTACCACCCTCCCACCTTCACTCTGGTCAACCCAGCTGGTTTCTCGCCCACACTTGGCACAAACAACTCCAACTGTCTTTATCCAAGCAAACCACTAGCAGGATGCGAGGACACTGCTGTTCAAGCCTCCTCAATAAAACTACTGCCAGGGGGGCTTAGTAACAAATTCCCCCCCGAGTGAAATACCAGCACACTGTAAATGCCTGGACTGCAGCTCTGCTGAGGAACACAGATCCATTTTGCTCAACTGATTTCAAAACAAAAAGGAACACAAGTAATCTTAAATCATAGCCAACAGGACTCATATTACCCTTAATGACCAATTCAGCTACAATTATTTCCTGGGACCTAAACACTGTACTCAGCTATAAGGGAACAGAAGAACCTGGAGAACTTTTCCCCTTCCCTGTGCATCGGTGCAATGAATGCTGTCTCCTGCAGCAGTGAAGGTGAAGCAGCTGATTGTGAAGAGCCCAGAAATATCTGCTATTTCTGGTCCACATGGAGACAACCCCAGTCCCCTGCAACAGCTGAGCAGACCTCCTCTCCCCCACCACTTCTGTCAGTCACCCCTCAACTGATTCACCTCACAAATCCAGGAAAAAACGCAGCCTGTTTCTGGAGGGCTGAATGAGCTCAGAGGACGTTCAACAGCATTGGTACTGTGAGGGTGCAGCAGTATCCTGCAACCTGGAGGCAAGGTAGAGGGGACCCAGCTTCCCCTTCTCCTGCCAGAGAGCTGTTGGATCAGATGGGCTCATGGCCAGGGATGCTCCACTCTGCAAGGTGGCAAGGCTTTCTTCTGCAGGAGAAGCAGCTAGCATTGGGGCTGAAGCCAAAAACTTGGTGAAAAAGTGTCAAGTGATGTTTATGTTTACTTGTACTGTTGATCAGAGACTGATAGGCAAATACTAATCCGATATCTACAATGGTTCTGTTGCAGGTTTGTGAGGAGGCTGTTGCTGCAGATGTCAGATTTGCCTCTCCACTGTTGTCTGTGTGAGGAGAAGAGATGGTCTGAATGATCCACTGTAGGTGTGAGCCAAAAGTGCCTGTTTCTGTTTTGCTCTATCTTAAACATATCACAGTCTCCATTACAGTATGTGTTTTGGGTATGGCCCATGTATTGTTTACACTAAAGGCATATTTTACTAATATTTGGAACACCAAGCAGTAATACCCACTACCTCTGCCAGACTTCGTCTTCTACATTTCTTGGACTTTTGCCCTTGCCAGCCATGAGCTTTCATTATAGCTTGCCATAACTAGGGCCACTCTTCTAGCGTTAATTAGCAAGGCACAAGCTGTTAGTTACTTTTAAAGTGTAGGAACAATTCTACTATCACGGTCCAGCCTACCGCCAGGCTTTTTGCTTTAGGCTATAAATATACAAGTGGCACCATATTTTAATTAAGAAAATCATATCAAATATTCGTCACTAAGAATTTACACAAAATAAAAAGAGATCTTATCTCCTGCTCAGCTCCCACATAGAACTCGTATCATAGGGGAGATTTGTAGGGAAAATGTTGCTATCGATATATATATGCAGTGCCTCTGAAAGAAACCCTTCAGCCTACTCCCCTCCCTTCCATGCTTCATGCCAATACAATACTCCTTTGTTCTTGCACAAAGGGTTCTCCCACACCATGGTGGCCCCTTAGAACAAAGGTTCTCCCTCGAATGTCAGGGATGAAGGCAGAATCCCAAAGTGGCTGCATGAGCTGATACAAATATCCTGTAAGAAAATCTTCCTAAAACACACCAGCAGCTATTTGAATGGCCCTCAAAGTTATTTGCTTTCTCTGTTACAGAGCTCTGGGAAAGCCCAGCCAAGATCATGCCTTACTGTATTGTACAAAAAAAAAAACAAACAAAAAACAAACCAACCACACACTTTGGAACAAATACCATCATTTCAAATGAACATGCATTTAGGAACTTAGCTGTACACAAATTTGCACCATTTCAACAACAATAACATAGTAGAAAAAAGAACATCCTGTTTATGTCATAAACCAGAATGTTATACAGGCTATATCTGTACATGTAGAATAAGCTATACGAGTAAAAAGTGCCAGTAAGCATATAATTACCTTTAAACAGGAAAGACTGTACCACCAAAACTATTTTGCAAAAAGTTACCTAAATCCTGAACAGATACAAATCTGACTTCAAAATTAGTTTGTGTAGTTACTTGATAACGCAACCAATTCAGAAAGAGAGTTGAAAACACTCCTAACTTCTCTGCTCTGCAGGTTTCTCAGCTTAGGGGTATCACTCTTTCACAACAGGCAAAATTCCTGCAGGTTCAGCCCTGAGCCTGGCACATTCATTCCAAGAGGTAAAGCAATTGGTGCTTCACTACCTAAGCAAAGAAGTGTTACTCCAGCATGTCAAGAACCCCTCTACTTCATACCTGGATAAATAGTATTAACATGTAAGTTGAACAAAGGAGTCCATTACATGGGTCTGCAGAAACACAGGAACTTGAAGGAACCGTATCTTCTATTTTAGCTGATTAATTTCCATTAAACGTGTGTCAGCTGTGTTATTTTAGTACTTTGAGTACTGTGTCCCATAAAAGACTTCCAAAGAGGAGAGCTATGATTAGTTCTACTGAACCATACTTTACAAAAGAGTTATTAATGGAAGTAAACCGATTTTGCTTAAAGAAGTTTGATACAAAAAACTAAGTAAAACTTATGTATTCATGTGTGTATGCATGCATATATATACACATCTATCTGTGTAGATATAGATGGATGAGATGAACAAATACGATGTTTTTTGTTATCAAGATAGTGGGTAAACTCACAAGGAAAGTTTTGTTATATGCATTCTTTAGGAAATTATTTGATTATAAAAGTTGTAGAGAGGAACGTATAAGATATTTCTGAATTTAGCAGAGGATACCTATGCTCTGCCGAGGTTGTGATAGATGCTTGTTATTACAAGAGGCTTAACACCAAGAACATAACACCTGACACCCCCTGGTCTCACTGTATTCTGCAGTTTCTCCTGTTGTAAAGAAAAACCCCATGCTTTACCAAGTCGTGCAGAGAAGCAGGATGCCCATTCCAGGGAATCATAATGCATTATACCAGCAGCTGGAAGGTGAGCAGCACTTGAACAAAACACGTTCTCAGCTCAGGCTGTTATGGTTAGCACTGAACTATTTTAGAAAGCAGCAGCATAATCTAAATATTTATCTGCACTATTTAACATTTAACCTGGACACTGTGCAGGTCTCAAATGTGAAGAGGGTATTAAGCACATATCCATTTAGCACCAGACAGGAACTCGTTTGAGTCCAGTGCACAGCTCTCTTGAGAACGCTCAGACTAATTGGTAGTTAAGTGTGCAGTATACAGGGTGGAGAGATTGCTAATCTCACTTTTTCTCAGCTGCCTGCTCCCCTTCTTGTTTCTGAAGCACTTCAACAGATAACAGTATTAGGTCAATCAGATACTGTGAATCGTTCCTAGTAACAGGACAGATACTGCAGTTCACCAGCACTTCCCTCCGACAAAACCACTGCTACAGTTTCAGAGCTCCCTGTTCCAGTATCTATCCAGTGAACACATTTTGAAAGTATAATTTATAAAAAGTGTATTCCTCTCCTTAGCACAAAATGGTGTATGGTTAAAACAAATATTTTGTAAAAAGTTCTACCAAAGTTTTTTGGGTTTTTTGTTTGGGTTTTTTTGTTCGTTTGTTTTGTTTTTTAAAGAAGCACATGTGCCTGGCAATTCTGTTTTCAAAAGAAAAGAAAGTCCAGAAAACACTGAATATTCAGAAGGCTCCAGATTTTGGAAGCTTGCACCTGTTTCAGATACCGCTAATGATCAATTTTACAGCAAAAAAACAGTTCAGAGATACTGGACACTACAACTGACATAAAGGAAAAGTAAAATAAAAAAAATAGGTTGGAAATGGAGACAAGCAACACAGAGTCAAGCAAAGGACACACTAAGTGTGTGACTGGAAATAATACTGTATTAGCTCCAGATATGGCCAGAGAGCACTCTTATAAGCATTAGAGACATCTGTATGGGAGGGCAGAAAGACCATCTGGCTGGCACTAAGTAGCAGGAATATACTGTCCAGAGAAACACTGGTCTTTAATCTGGCAGCTGTGATTGTGGTGAGGGCACTCAGAATCTCTGCTGACCGCCATCACGTGCATCCAGTTAGCTTCCAGTTAACACAAAAAATAAATAAATACCAAATCACAGTACAAATACTACTTTGAACTTTTCTTGGAGAATACTGAGGTAGTATTCAAAAGCTAAGCAATTTAACTTCACAACAGATCTACATGTCTTATTAGACCAGAGGTAGGTTAACCGATTTACCTTAAGTTTGAGACTAAGTAAAAGGTTCACTTACCTCAGGAACAGAATGAGGACCGCCCAGACAGGATCGTTGGTCTTTCTGTACAACCTCTTCCACAAAGAAACGTTCCAGATCAACCTCTACATCATTTCTAGAGGTGTCATCAGCACTCAGCAGCTTGGCAAACACATTGCAGTGAAAATCAGAGAAGAGGAGACACTTACCCTAGAAAGTCCTCTCAATAGTCCAAGGGCTCAGCCCTTTGTTATGCTAATATTACAGAATACCAGATATTGAAGAGACAGTGAAGTCATTTGCAATTCTGTTTACACCACAACATGCAACCAGGAAAATTTTTGCTCTCACCAACTTTCTTTCCCTGGAGCATGTTAAAATATGCTGCAGGATTTCTCCTAGGTCACTTTATCAGTAGTCATGAACAGGAACTTCTTTCCAGGCTTTATACATTAGAAAAAGAGCTGCTGTTTCCAGTCCATGTTCTTACTTTCTAAAGAAAGTATCAACAAACCTTCTGGTGGAACAACCTTCAAGCTTTCAGAGACCAGCTACTGCACAACATGGACTGTATTTTTTTAAAGCAGTATCTACAAAACAAAGTAGCCACTGGATGAAAAGCTTAGCCATAGTTAGACCTGAAATCCAAATCTGAAGAGATTATAAAATACTAATATGACAATATTTCACGGGGCATACACCCATCTGCAGTCTTGGGCTTCTTACTTCACTAAGCCACTAACAGTCACCCAAATATTGCTAAGCATTTAAGCTGGTCTGAATTCATGCAGATTTAGATTTAACTGTCACATAAACCCAGGCTCTAAGGGTTCCACACATCATCTGTGCAAATCTCCACTTTAATCAGCATCAAATATCAACATTCACTCAAAATAACTTGCATAAATGATGCTAAAGTTACATGTATAGGAGCCATGCAGAATAGGCAAGGCACCTCAGCTGCATCAGGTGAAAGATCCATACTGCTGATACAAAAAGACATTTCTGCCCAGAAATCGATGTCACTCTCATAACTTAAAAAAGAAAGTTTCACCTACCTATGGTGTAAACTATTCATAAATGTACAGATACTTTCCAAAAGTTAAAGTATCCTGTATTTAAAAAAAGCTTTAAAAGTACCCCCAAAGTTACACTCCCTTTTCAACAGCAAGTATTTATCCATAAATATCACCAGCATGAAAAAATATTATTAATAATACTTGGTAATAGAAAGGAAAACCATCCAGTATCTGATCCTTTTCTTATTTCTTTAGGAACTGGTCTGGAGGAATAAAATCAGACATTTTTTCTTTGGTTTATTTTTTTTGCCAAATAAATTCCCTAATCTAAAGTGCCATGAGGCCACAAGAACAGCTGTGCTGGCACAACGGTGGCAATAAAGGTGTCAGAGTGTGCAAGCCAGCACAGTAGCAAAGAAAAATTTCCTGTGGATTTTGCTGGATTTCTGAGAAACTCTTAGAAGTCAGAGTTGTCTATTCAAAGGGGGAAGGTCACAACAGAGTTTGGATTTGGGATACAGATGTTAACACTTGCATATTCTTTAGACAGATGAGGTTTCCCGAAAATCCAGATTTTTATTTTTTTTAACCTGGTATTTTGGCTATTCCCCCATTACAGCATTAAACACTAATCTTAGTCACACATTGTTCACCAGATAAAGACAGACTCTGATATCAGTTCACTTGTTAAGTGTTTGAAAAAGGTGCTTCTAAATTTTTTTCATTATACAGCAACTAATGATCTACATCAGCAAGCCAGAAATAGCAGTATCATCACTGACATTGCTATGGCCACATCGGACCACAGCTTTCTCCGTTGTCTCCTACACCAGTTCGGTCCCTCATCCCAGTACCAATGCTCTGCTGGGGACACTCAGGAAACTGTACCCGCTTCACTTGGCCAGTGTCAAGGCGTAAAAAGCAGGCAGCAGTGACTGCACATCTCCCTCCTGATGGCACTAGTGGTATGTGAGGTTCAGCCTAACCCTAACTGCATCTAACCTGGATCATGCTAGAGGACTAGTGCCCACAATTTGCTCCATAAACTACCCTTTCCCTTTCCAGGAAAGGAACAGATAGGCTTCACTGGACAGCACCATATGTGGTGTCTGGCCAACAAGTTGCCCGGCACCCATTCCTCGCCCTTGTAGCCCACCCAGTGCAGGCAGGAGGCCAGTCAAGCTGTGTTAGCCTCTATAATGGACAACTTTCTTATCTGTCCTACCCACAGCTAACAAACAGCAAACCTTAATCTTCCTGTAGCTGTTAATTCTGATGGCGCTTTTGTTTCAAGTCATTTCTCTGTTCTTTCTGGGAAGTCATGAAAAGCATGTGTCAGCACAACTTGCTGCTGAGGAAGGCATTAGAAAGGATTTGAACTGACTCCCCATGGCAACAGACCCTGAAAGGGAATTAGCATTTGCTCCCCATTCCTCAAGAAGCCTAAATGGAATTTGTTTTTCTCCTGTTTAAGGAATTATTTCCAGGAGGCAGCATGCTGCTGCCTCTATCGCTCAGTGGGCACAGCTTCAGAAGACACCTGCCTTGCACACCCTATGTTCAGTGTAACAGTCATCCCACCAGACATGGAACTAATGAAGATGAGTAAGTGTACATGAATGTTTTCCTTACACAGCTTTCCAGTACTCTGCACACCTTTCTGCTGCTTTTGCCAGCTCTCTGTACACCAAGTCATTAATCCAAATCATTTTTTGGTTTTTCTGCACAAAGATTTTCGAACTCTAGATGTTGAACACAAGAGTCTTTCTACACTGGAAACTTTAATCTACAGAGAGACAACTCACTTCACCACATTGACAATGCTATCTTTTCATGCATCATCAACAACACATCTTCAGATTCTATTATACACTTTGAGATTCTTTTACATTTTCTCCAATTTATTCTATAAACACCACCACTCACTTCAAAGTAGGCAGAGGAACGCATAGCAAGCCCAGAACTGTCAGCTCCAAGAGCCATCCACCCCAATATGAATAGTCCCAAACTCAGGGGAACTGATTAATCTCAGAGGCAGTTTGTGAACTCCCAGAGATTCCTAGCTCATGCCTCAATTCTTCAGGTAAAAACTGAAATCGGGGGGGGGGGGATAAATCCAACTTTACCTCCCATGCTGGAAATGATAAATTTCCACAGACTCCAATGAATTACACTACTGCATATGGTCAAGAAAATAAACTCCCATTCAGACCACTCAGTCCAGTGGCGCTGATGCTGACCAGGTGAACTATTGAGAGTGTCAGCAGAAGGAGACCACGGGTCTCCCAAGAACATATCAAGTACTGCTTTTAGCTGAAGCTCTGGTTAGCACTGCTTCGCCATATGCATCTCTGCCTGGGGTGTGAAACCTAAAAGGCAAGTGAAGAGAGTATAAGTTCCCTGAGAGATTCAATACAGAGAGAAAGTCACTGAACAGCTGCTGATAACACACCTTCAAGACCTTCTGAAAATACCCAGCACAGACTTTAAGACCTTTTCCCAACAGCAAAATGATGCTTTAAAGACAGGAAGTCATGATAATGAACATGAAATGTGAGCTTACTGTGTTCTTACCCATCATAATTTTAGAAAATAATAATTCTCTTAGAAATTAAAATAAATATTTCTCTCCCGTAGGTCATTTCACAGCTTTAAGAAGGACCTTTTCTTCCTCAACAGATCAGCAGAAACATACCCTGTAAAAAGCAGGTGGTATGGAGCACACTACATCCCACCTGAAAGTATCCATCTCTCACTAGGCATAAATAATAACTCGGACAAGTCATTTTCAGACACACTGTTAATACATGAGACCCTATTCTTTGAAATAGGCAACACTGCTATTGCAATAGCTGAAGCACCTATTGCTGAACTTACAGCTATTGCTCTAACTATGAAACCCTGGATGTTGCTCTGCTGTAGCATAGAACAATTCAAACAACGTGATAAAACATGAAGATAAAAATAAGATGCCTGGAAAGGACTTGTGCCAACACAGCCAGCCATGAGCATGGATGATCTGCATCTTGTATGATATTTGGCTACTCGATTGATATGCAATCCTCCAAAGAGCAGACATTTCATACAACAAGACCCTTTGTGTACGTCATCAGCTGACACAGTTGGTAATTGCCAATATTCTTCCATTTTTTCTTGTGGGGATGCTACCAAGTTCACTGCCAACCAATGTGTCAATCACCCACGGCTGGACCTAAGACCAAGCAAAGAATATGGGAAACACATTGATACGAGGCTCAGCAACACCCATTTTTGGCCCATGCAGTTGCAGTTGACACATCATCCCGTACGCCATCTCAGTGACACACTTGGTCATGCTCTGTGTCCATGGGTATGTGAACTTTGCGTCAGTTCCAATAAATGAAGTCTGTAATGGAGCATGGACTGCTTTATACAACGGCTTGTCTCTACTTGAAATTTCTTGCAAGCAACCTTGAGTTATTTCAAGTTGAAGGGACTCACGTGGACATCTCTTGCCGAGAATGATATGCTGCTTTAATGCACACGGCCAAACACCCTTGAAGCAGTTTTGCATTGTTCACCAGTGGACCTGAGCCTCCGCAGGGGTACACTGCATCCCCAGCATCTTGTCCCCGGCTTTTTCTAGCACTGCAGCAGGTGTCTGCTCCAAACCGCTGCCAGCAGCTCTGCCCACCTCTCCCTTCCACTCCTTTGCACTTGCACTGCCCTTGTAAGAACAGTGTAAGAAATGCATGGTCCACATCACTCTCAGCTACCCAGGTACAACTAGATAGTCCTTCTGCAATGCCAGATGACCAGCAAAAGGCTCCGTGACTCAGGAAAGCAGATGGCAAGCTCAGATCTCTGGAGTAATGATAATGCCCTCAGTGTCCATGGAGACTGAAACAAGAAAGCCACCTTTGTTACAGAAAACAATTCCAGCTTCCTAAAATAAATGGGGGGGGGGGGGGGGGGGGGGGGAAGAAAAAAAAAAAAAAGAGTACACACACCTGCCTCCTGGCCATTAGATCAGTCTGCACTAACATTGACCAACATCAGCAGTACTCCAGTGGAAGCACCTTCTGCTTACGGACTTGGAAGCAAAGACAGATTTATCCCTAGCATAGTCCAGACCCAGTGGTTCAAACCAATTAATCTCTGGAGCATTGCTCAGGCCTGCTCCACCACCCGGGGGAGCTGCACTTTGCTGATTAGTGGCTTTAACACCCTTCCAGTACAACAGCCATGGTGATTGCTCAGAACATGCTCTGCGTCTTACTATGCCAAGAGGAAAACACCGTAATAACTGTGTTTCTAAAGCACCTTCACTTCAGCACATTCAAGTAAATTAGACGCACTAACAAAAGAAGTTTCTGTAAGACCCTACAAGACAATTATGCACAGCAGTCTTAGCTCCTCTGAAGACAGAGACAGGAAAAACTGTCCTATTGAAGACAATACAGGAGGTCTCTAACAGACCTTCAAACAGACCTTTGATGTTATAATTTGGAGTGTTTGTGATATTTTTTTAACATTCAGACTTCTTTAAACTTATTTAGAAAAACCAAAGCAAACATAGGAAAAAATAAACAAACAAACAAAAAAAAATCCACCACTCCACCCTGTGTAGCTGTGGCCCTGGCTTTGCCATCTAGGTTTCAACTGAAATTGAATTGGATCTTGGGTGACACCTTAAAAAAAGAAAATCCTTATTCAGATTTCATTAAAGGAAAACTATTCTATTTATAGAAAGATTACTTTGTAGAGCCAACAGAAATACACAGCTTCAGCATTAAAACCTTTCCCAGCAATAAGGGGAAGCTAAATACTGAATAGAGGACTAATTTTCATTCTGTGTGTTGATGCTTATCATAAAACTGTTTTACTGCCACGGGTATTTCTTGACAGTGTTTTAAATTACAGGTCAACTCATGCAAAACTGGGATCTGTTAATAGCGGGTGGCCTCTCCTTTGCTTTTACAGAGTGAAAATTTTATTCTCCTTTACAAATACTGGTGATTTTGATCAAAGTCATCATGGGACACCCGCCTCAAAGGGTGAAAGGACAGAAGCATTAAATCAATTCCCTAGGCAACCTCCCAAGCTGAGCCAGTATTGTTAAAATAATGAGTTGTGCACCACTTGATCCAAAACCACCAGCTGATCCCCATTTTTATAGACAATAGGTAGCACAAAACCAGAAAGCGTCTGCAACCAGTCAGATCATTTTTCACAAATCATGCATCTTCAACTGATAAAACATAACATTTTTTCTGTAACAGCCTACTGGCATTTTTAAACCTAGAAAAAGCATCCTTCAAAGTACTTTGGTTTTTTTGGTTTTTTGTTTTTTTTTTTTTAAAAAAAGTAGTGTTCTCAAACTTATTCCAGGGAGCTAACGTTGAAAGAAACAGGAAGATTTTTAACAGCATCCATGCACTCTGCTGTCTCTCACCTCCCCAAAAGTCTGCATTTTCTTTCCATATACCATGTTATCTTTAACTTAGGTTTCTCATTGCAGGGTTGAATTCTGTCTGTCTTTTCAGTAATGTTACATGCAGGTATTGTTTCACATTTCAGAACAACAAACACCTGAAGTTTTCTTTCTCTTCCTCTAAGTTTTGTAACATACAGGCCAGAAGCCCCAAGGACAAGTAAATCAGGAGAGTCCACTAAAAACAGGCAAACACTGTGCTTTATAACTTAGGAGTTAAAGCACACTCTAAACAAAGAGCCTATGACTAGTTCATCAGATAAGGCTTGTATCTTTCTCCCTGGAATTTAATAGCACTTCTTCTAAAAACAGTTATTGGTCAGCTAGAGCTGAAGTTCCCAGAATTATACAGTTGCTTGATTACAACAAAACGTGTATGGAATATAATTCCCAGCTCGTTGTACTTTCTTTTTACTTGAAAAATGGTTTATCAAGTAGACTATCAGCCCTCAAACGAGGTATTTTTAGGACAGACTCAATCCAGCAAGAGGCTTGACTCTTCTCAGCTCCCACCTATTCCAGCACCTTACAGGGTCAGGACCAAGCGTTGCACCCTGCAACGCTCTTCGGGTGACGTCCTCCACTCCTCTCAGTGGGGTCAAGATTTTACGTTAAGCCTCATTTAACACGGTCTGGCCTAAGTCTAAGGCATACCAAACAGCCGCAGTTTTCTCCGCGTTTACCGAACCCGGTGCTGCAACTGTTCTGACACAGCCTTGCAGCAGAACCTCCCACGCCACGTGGCAAAAGTAGGTTTTACCCCCAAGAGAGGGGGCAAAGAGCCCAAAAGACGACTGGAAGTTTATCCGGCATGATTCATTATTTAACCAACAGAACAAACACGGCCAACGCAACGGCTGGAGCAGCTCCTTGTGACTCCGGCCGACACCCGCTACACCGCGGGGCCCCAGGGAAAAGCCCCTGGTACCAGCAGCACTGCGGGCGCTGGCTTTTCCCTCGGGGACCCCACGGTGCTCCCGAGGATGCCCCAGGGGCGGCTACGCCTCCACAGCTCCAGGGGACGGAAAGGTGGCGGTTTCTTTAGAAAGCGAGTACAACCAGCGTCCCGTGAGATACACAGCGTCCCACCGACCACAACGACGTTTTATCCGTGAGGTGAAAAACAAACAAAAACAAAAAGTTGCACCTTGTAAACCCTCATCTTAACTTTCGGCTGCAAACGCCGGGAAAACCCAGCCCTAACTCCCCAAACGAAAGCCCAGCGGAGGTTCCCAGAGGGGCGGGAAGTCCGCGCCCGCCCGGGAGACAGCTCCGTCCCGCCGCAGGGAGCCCCCGCGGGGGCCGCACCACAACCGCCGCCCAGCCCGCCCGCACCTCAGGGGCCGGGGCGTCCCGGCAGGGCAGCGTCCCGCCCGGGGCCCATCCCGTCCCCACTCACCGCGGAGACGCCGAGTTCGGCTTCGGCTCCGGTCCCGTCCCGCGCCGCCGCCGCCGCCTCAACCTGCTCTCCCGTTCAAACGCACGGCGCTGCCGCCCGCCCCGCCCCGGCCCGGCCCGCCCTCCGGCGAGGAGCGTAGGAGAAACCCGGAGCGGCACCGTAGCCGGAGCGGAGCTCTCTCCCGCCCGCCAGCGGAGCGCCGGCGGCGGCCGAGGTCGGCGATCCAGCCCCGGTGTTGCTGCGGCCGCTCGCCCGCTCCTATTCAACCTGCTCCATTGTGTGTCCGCTGCGAGTCGGCGGGGCGCCGCGCCCGCCCCTCAGCGCTACCCCGCCTCACGGCTAGCCGCGGGGCCCTTTCCCTAACTGTCCCGGTAGCGCCTTCCCACGGAGGGACTCACAGAGTGCCCCGACCCGAACCGGGACAAGCGGTCCGGGCTGAGGCGGAGCTGCCGTCCGGCGGGAACTGAGGGAGCGTAGGCAGCCTCTCAGAGCGGCCCCTCAGGCTCACCTTCGCCCCGCCGGCGGCGGGTACCATGGAGACGAGCGAGGCGGGACGGTCCCGCCGCCTCAGGGAGCCCCGGGACGGCGGAAAGCGCCGCACCTGCCGCTGGGCGGGGCGGCACCGCCTCTCCTCACGGTCTTTCCTCACCGCCTCTCCTCACAGACTTTCCTCACAGCCTCTCCTTACCGCCTCTCCTGACAGACTTTCCTCACCGCCTTTCCTCACAGCCTCTCCTTAACCGCCTCTCCTCACAGACTTTCCTCACCGCCTTTCCTCACAGGCTCCGCCGGCGGGACGACAGAGCAGCCCCGGGGAGGCACCCACCGCCCTTGGGAGCCGGAGAGAGCATTCATGGACCTTCCCCCCCAGCACGGGTGGGATCCCACGGGGAAGGGAGGGAAATCGTCGGGTTTGACTGACTTTTTTTTTCCTTTTCTTTAAATATCTACGGTGAACTTCGAGGGCTGTTCACCTGCGTTGGTTAATGGAACCTAACGGCAGGGAAGCGATAACCGGTACTTACACAGCTCTGATTTCCCTGGCGTACGGTGTACCGACGGCCACCGAAAGCTCTGGGCTTCCTCCTGGCGTGAGGGAACGTGCCGCTGGTGGAGGAGGTCAAGTCTAAAACTTCGCTTTCGGAGTTATAACTTCAGATATGTGATAGTCCCGTGGGTGACTGAGGAGCGTTTTGGAGGGAACCAGCAGGTGTGACGGGGAGAGGAGCGGGAATACTGCAATGAAGAGGAGGTGTAGCCTGGGGAAGGTGACTGCGCTGTCTCGTCCCTTGGCGGGGGGAAGCCATCCCAGGCACCCATCGCTGTGCGGCAGCAAGGCCTCGCTCCACGCACGGGGCCAAGCTGCTTTGCTAGCCTGTCAGGAAAGGACACTAACGAACGGCACCGTGCCCACCGCTTTTGGGTGGGCTCCGAAAAAGGCTGGTAATGTTTACGGCAACCATTTGCCTTACATGCTGCACCGGCAGCAAAAGGCCTGTGCAAAGCTGAAGATATTTTTCTTAGTGGGCCATTTAGAGGCCTCGCCTCTCACCCCCTATGATCTTTTTAAGATGTTTTATTGCTCAGCGTGCATTCAGAGTTGCAGGGCCAAGGCAAGAGAGATAAACCACTTCATTCTTGTCCTTATGCTCATTCTCAGCCACACACGAACTGCACCCTCTGCTTGGAAATACTCTTGCCTGTATTGCAGCTGGGGCTAAAGGAACGGGATAGTGCTCCTCAGAGGCAGCGCAGGGTGTTTTTAGATAATAAAGTGCTTTTTCTCCCCTGACCTCTCAGCCAGTTCCTCAACTCGGTTCTGCAGAGCTATTTGTTTCTACTCCTGTTACCACTTTTTCAATAGACAGGCCTCCCACGGAGACAGGATCTGCAACCTCTCAAGCCTTGCACAGATGGAAAGCACAGCTTTGAACTGAGTTGTGCTTTTTTGAGGGGGGAGGGTGCGGTGGTGGTTTTTTTTTTAAACAGATAAGCCTGGATGATAAGGAAAACAGCATTAACAAACAATTACAGGAGTCGACTTTCATGAAGTCAGTTGTCACTGCAATCCCAAATCCCGCACCACTGGGTTACTCTCTGTGAGACTAGTGTTGTCCATTACAGCACTGATCCCTTACGCAAAGCTGCTTCCCTGGGTTTGTATTCTGACCGAGAACTGCAGTAAGAGCACATCACCAAAACTTTTTGTCTTGTGCAAC
The DNA here is from genome assembly GCF_929443795.1 of Astur gentilis. NCBI lineage: Eukaryota > Metazoa > Chordata > Aves > Accipitriformes > Accipitridae > Astur > Astur gentilis. The sequence continues at coordinate 43,365,105 of NC_064885.1, read as the reverse complement.
AAACACAAAACGGGATCGGAGGCCTGAATTCAAAGATTTGGATATCCATCTCCAGAGTTCCTTCCAAAATTATTTCTGTAAGACTACCTCACAGCCACCAATACAGGGAAGGGAACTTAATTTAGTTCAGACCAAGGGGAGGCTTCCTCGACAGAAGTGATACAGCAGCTGTATTGCCACCCTTTAAAAATCCCTCATAAACCACAACCTAACACAAAGGATACAGCGATTTGCTGTCATTCAGAAAAAGCTCTAGGGCTTTTCTGAACTTCACCAAGGCTAAAAAGGGCTAAGAGGCAAGACTGTGAGGGAACAAGCTTGGTTCACACTCACCCACTTCTCACCTCTGCTTGCTAGAAATGTAGCATTCTGTTTCCTGAGATTTTTCGGCTTTACAGCGGATTTTTTGTGATAAATCCTCCTATGACTCATTTACAAAATAGAAGTGCAAAGTCCAGGTAGAATTATTTTTAATTATTACAGAAAAAAAAATCCTACCTGTACAATTATGCCCAGTTTGGAAAAGCTCTTTATACTTACAAAGTGTAGGAACAGGAACACCTATAATCCCCCAGGAGAAGTGGATTATTGCTGAGGCTGAATTTGCAGTTCAAAATCAACTCTGAATTTTGCTTCAGAGAATGCCACGGCCAATACCGAATCCCTGACCGTGACTTGTATGTCCAAGTACCACAGCAGTGGTTGGCCTAGCCCTTCACTGTATAAGGTATAAAACCAGATGCCTCACTTTTTTTCCCTTTTTTTTTTTTTTAAGCAGGCACAGATTCATGGTTTCCAGCTCCTGTCAAGGTCTGCCTCTGCCCACAGAGCCGCTTCCCGCCCCCCACATTGATTTCCAACATTGAGGTCTGTACTGCAGGTACTTCATGGCTACCTGCTCTCATGGCTACCTGCTCACTGTGCTTTGCAAAAACCAGCCTCACCCCTGAGAGGACCCAGGAACAAAAATAGTAAAGAAGCACTGACATCTATTCTTACCCCAGGAGAAGCTGCCTTTTTTTTTTTTTTTTTTTTTTTTAGAGTGTTAGGATTCACAATTGTGCCCTGAAGTCAGCAGAGAAAATGACATAGCAACTAATTGTCAGACAAGCAATGTTCAGCTATTAAGATTATTTTGTACCATGCTCTTCTCTCTAGTATGTGGCAGGCAAGGAATCGCACAGAAAGAAAGAAAATCTGTAAAACACTTCACTTTAAATATTAGGACTGTGGGAGGTTAAACAAAGGTCAAGTGCTTGGTAACATGTAACAATGAACATAAGAAATCCAACCTTTATTCTGAGAATATTTACAAAATAAAGAACAATACGCTCTCATATACTTAACACACGTTTCAAAAATAAAACAAAACCAAGAATTTAAGTTCTTAGCATGGTATGGTCCACCTTTTCAAATTTCATGTTAAAGTTTCATTTTCATTTTAATTTTAGATATTTATAGAACCATCAGAAAAAAACAGCATCAGTTTTTTCTCTTCAGTTGAATTTTGTCTTCTAAAAATTTGGATTACTGACATATTAATTTATATTCTTGATATACCAACTGATGGGGTTTCCCCCCCCCCCCCCCAAGAACCTTTATTTGCTATGACCTTATCAGCTTTTTAAGATCAGCTATAACAAATTACCTTTTATATTGGTAACAATGCAACTCATTATTCAAGATGAAAGATTTTTGAAACACAAACTATACACAAAAGCAGTGTTAGAACAGAATTCAAACAAAATGCTCATGTGTAAACACATACCACAAGCTTTGTAAAGGTCTGAAATGGAGTTTTCTAACCAATGTGAGCTATGTAGTAATGACATGTAACAGAGAAGCATTTAAGGCCCAACATGCTGAACTAACACTCTGCACCTCTCAAAAACTGGACTGTCGACTGCTTTCACTAGGCAGTTAACAGAGCTGTGTAGGTGTTTAGCAGGTGGAAAACTGGACAACTAACTTCGGACATTATTGTGGAAAAGTTCGGCTTCAGAACATTTTAATTTGTGGCCTGCATGCTACTACTAAATTTCAGTCCCATAGGGGTTATAATATGGCATGAAGTAACTATGGGTTTTCTGTTCAAGACAGGGACCCTTGAAATTATGGCACTGTTTTTTATCATAAACTTACACTTTACATAAAGCACATAACATGGGTGACTGGCATTCCTCCAAGCAAGTCTCCCTTTTTACCTTTGTATAGAGCTTCTTAACCAGCTTGCAAATTGTTTCAATGTCTGTACAAATTTATTGTTGCTTATACGATCTCTAATTCTTTCAGAGTAGCTTTCTTCTTTCCATATTCCTTTATTTTTCTTCAAGGCCTTTAACTCTGCTCGAAGCAGTCTTTTGTGAAGTTTCCAGTACAGGCGGGAATCATGATGTAGTCCTTCAATACGTGCTGTTCTGCCAAGCCCTTGTCTCAAGAGCTCTTCATTTAAGCACACGCTGAGAAATCGACCCTATAAAAAGGCACATTAAATAATATATTCACTTCACTTTTAAAACACTTTTATTTATTTTTTTGTGTGAAGTCCCTCCGAGATACAAGCTTTTTCTTGTGGCTAAATCTACGCTCTGGCAGAAAGAGTTAAAAGTTAAGAGGAACCCAGCAGACTGTTAAAACCTAATACTAATGCAAGACATTTGTGAGAGAACATTTGATAGACTAAACATTAGGCTAATCAGAACTACACAGTATAGCCTAGCACTATCTGAGAGACAAATAACACTCATGTCATGAACCAGCCTGCAAAAATACTGGTCTTGAAATCAGATTTACAAATACAACATTTAAAATTCATATCAAGATAGATAATTATAAACATATTTTCTACATATATATTTTATATATATAAATAAATTATAAACAATAACATTCCTTAAATGTACTGAGATAACTGAATTGCATAACCACAGTCAAACTCAAAACTGCAGATAAAAGTCATTTTTTGCCACTGCATTTACCTTATTTACTAAAACAAGGCAGTGGAGTGCCAAGTCCTCCCTTCCGAGAAGTTGGAACCATATCATTTGTTGGGGTTTCAACTCTCGCTGTAACCAGGCCATGCCGCTTGGAGCCAACTCCACTCCAGCAAGCCTTACCAGCAGAAGACCTTTTGATTGCCCTGATTATAGAAAGAAAGAACTTTGTTACTGAATGTAGCAAAGGAAATTTCATGCTTAGCACAGACCCTCAGCTGTTGGTAATGAATTTATTCCCATGGACTTAAAAAAAAAAACCCAAAATACATTTTAGTTCCCCAAAGCACTACTTATTTGTGAATAAGAATTTGGTCTCATCTCTCCTTCAGTAAAAAAAAATTAATTCAAGATTGCATAAGTGGTTTAAACTGGTTTATTTTGCATACAATTAGAAAGAACTGCTTTCATTATCAGTCACTATCATTTTATCTGCAGGGGCAGAAACAATAGGCAAGAAGCATTAGCGCCTGCAGGTGTTCCCAAAGCACCCCTGTGACTCACGGACTTGATGGACAGCTTCTGCAAAGTCACAGGAAAACTGTCCCTAAGAATGTGGTTTGTATATGTAGCTGCCGGATCTTCATCCGTAAAAAAAAAAAGCGTAATCCCAATAGAGTCTTTTTGCCAGGAAGGAGATGAAGCAAATGAACTGCCTGCTTTTGCTGCCAGAAAAATATCACGATAATGATGCTAATTAATACAAATATTGTACTTCCAAGCTCTTTTTACAGGTCTCCTCGCAGCCTCCGATTCCCCAGTTTCCCACCTGTAAAGTAGGAAAAGACCAAAAGGCAGAGCCAGAACTGTACCTTACTCCTTCCTCTCAAGCTTGCCCCTACCTGTTCTCTGTGCAGCCGCATGAAGAACAACGTTTCATTCCTATCCTTGTTCTTCACATACTTTTACTTACATTTTCTCTGTATTGATGTAATGAAAGGAATGCTAATGGGAATGTGTTCAACTTCCAGGCCTTTCTCAGTTACGCGATGTAATTTTCCCCGCAACTTCACATTCTTTTCTACAAACTCCACAGGTATATCCAAAGCACTTGTAAACTTTGCTGTCTATTGACGGAAAGAAGAGCAAGACAAATTTTTTTTAAAAAAGTAAGGCAGTTACAAAAACATTAAATCCAACAACTTCTTAAAATAGTTTGGCTAATTACAGATCTATTATTAGACAGCATGGGCAAGTATATGCATATATTTTTAATGGTAATCAGCTGCAGGAGCCATTACATGCCAGCCTTTCCAGACACTTAGGGATGTTCCCTGTTTTACAGGACTTGCAATATTAGGGGTGGGCATGAAAGCGAGGTTTAGAGAAAGAACAGAAACACATTTTTGAGCACTACATATTGAAGTTCATTTGATTCACCACGAAAAGAGTGTTTTAGAAGTGGCCTGAACGCTGCTAGAACAAGGCTGAAAGGAAGCCAAGGCGTATTTAGAGATGCGAGCAAAGAGCAGATGCACTGAAAACAAAGGCGGAGTGGGGAGGACAGAAGCAACACAGCCTGTGATAAAGGAATAAAAGAGGAGAGGGACAAAAGCAGGTGTACACCTTTGAAAAGATCACAAGAAGATAAAATTTGATACCATAGCCACCGATTAACGGGAGGATTCAAAGGGACAGTTACATGATCACACAGGAAAACTAAGCTTAGCAGCAGCAAAGACTTGGCCTGCAGCAGGGCAGGGACCAAGCGGCCCCTGGTTTAGGGGGTGGAGGGAGAAGGACGGGCACCGGGGATGGCCTAACACCCACAATTTCAGACATTAACGTCTAGAGGTCTCACTGGAAGAAGCCTTTTGTAGAGCACTGACCTACTTCTACACACACCACTATGAAAAGTACCGACCTGCTTACCTACAACTGCTGTGACACGCCAGCCATTGGGGGAAATAAAAAGCCAAAATACCGCGACTAAACTCAAAGAGCTTTCTACTGTATGTTATTTATGCAGTAAACCTTCCCTTTTGTGGTCCGTGAGGTCTCCCACCAGGAATACAGAGATTCAGGACCTTGCAGGCAGAAAGCCTGAAGGTTTTTACAAACAGAAGTTGTTCGAGTCTGATCTCATTTGCGCTGGAGGCTCCAACAGCTTGATTAACACATTCCCAAACCCTCGGTTTAAAAAAACACAACCCCAAACCATCAAACCAAAACCCAAACAAAACAGAAAAAAAAAAAAAAAAGAGAGAAAAAAGAATTCTGGCAACCTTTGTAGTTCTGGCTTTCTGGTAAGATTTTAAACTGAAAACTTTATGCAAATGTTCTCTCAGGGCAAACTGCATTTGGAATTGTGCGGAGGGAAGACCGGGGCAACTATTATTTTTCAAACAGCTGGAAGACCACGGGAGAACGGGTCGCTCTTTGCCTGGAGCTAGCGGTGAGGCGTTAGCGCCTGCCGTGAACCGCTCATTTTAGGAAGAGAAGGAAGCGTTGGGGCCAGGTTTAAAAATAATCAAAAAGCAGTTCTGTTGGTGGAAGTACGGAAAAAAGAGGCGAGGAAAACACCTCTGCTTCGCCTTCCCTTTGGACTAAGCGGTACGAGGCAGTTCGGACCCCACGAGCGACCCGTGACCGCGGGAACCGGGGAGATGCAGAACACGCTTCTGCGTTGGAAAACAAGAAGGCCCGAGGAAGCTGCCCTCCGTTCCGGCCGCGGAGATGCCGCTTGGGAGGGCACAGCCGTCAGCCCGGGCTCCCGGCCGCCGGCCCCGGAGGGACCCCTCGGCCCCGCCGCACTCACCATGCGGACGCTGCGGGCCAGCACCAGCAGCCCGGCCACCGCCATCCCGGCGCTCAGGTTCTGCGGGCGGAGGAGAACGGGGTTCAGCCCTCGCCGTCGCCACCATCCCCGTCCCCTCCCCCGCTCCCCCGCCGCCCCACCGGCCCCGTTACCCGCAGGAGGCCGAGGTGCCCGTCGGCCCACTCGGAAAACCGGGCCAGGCCCTCGGCCAGGCCCTCGGCCGCCCCGCTCCGCCGCTCCGCCATGGCCGCCCCGCCGCTTCCCCGCCGGGAGCGCAGCGCCGCCCGCCGGCCCGGAGCCCCGGCCGGAGCGCCGGGATTTTGGGACTCGGGGCCCGCAGCCAGCCGTCAGAAACCTTCGGACCCAGGCGCGGTAACGCTCCTCCGCTCGGGCAGCTTTAAAGGCAGGCTCTGGTAAGCGCTGGCCGCCGTTACGAGCGCCCAGCTCCCTCGGGTTGGCGTTTAAACCGAACCGGCGATGAGCTTAACTCTGCCAAGCTGTGGCACGCCTCCGCCGAGCCTGTGAAACGAGCTACCCTGCAGGTCCCCGGTCGCATCTCGGGCCGCTAGCTTAAGAGAAAAAACAACTTTGGAACATTCCTGTATTCATCACTGTTTATTCTTTTCCCTACGTTAGTTCAAAACTAACAAATAGTCGTAATTCGTTACCAAAGGGCTCAAGCCAACCCTTTCCCCCAGCTGAACCAAATGCCCGTCTGTGCAATGCACCTATACGGTCTTTAAAGAAATACACGCGTTGTAAGAACATAATCGGACAATAATATAAAACAGGATTTATATTTACCCGAGTCTTCCATTTCAACCCGGTTCTAGGTTTCTACACAAACAGGCCGTACACGAGACAATACCGATGGCAGTCACAACTCAGGATTTCAGGAAAAGCACAGATTTAGTTGGGAAATTATAATCCAAGGGGTCAAAACCCATACTTGAATCAAAACTTTTTATCTAAGGTTCAAACTAAAACAATTCTTAAATTACTGGCTATGAGGCGAGCTGGACAAGTAAATATTACCCCTACAATGTTTTTCAAAGAAAGCAGTATAGTTGGTAGTTTTACTTTATTTACCAAGTGTGAACATTTTAGAATTAAATAATAAATACAGAAATAGTGCAAACTCTTGTTTTCAGCAAAACCATAACTTGTAGCCAAACAACAATTTGGAAGCGTACTGCTGACTTTGCTATAATGCGCATGTTGGGTAAAATGCTAAATAAGTAATAGCATTGTCTCATGGCGGGGGGGTTCAACAGAGTCAGACAATATCGCTGCCTACAAAAACTCAGTTGCTCCATTCCCCGCTGTGGGGAGATGCTCTGCTTTCCCACAGCGGGCTCTACAGCATTGACTCAGTGGCAGAACTCTCCTCTCTTCCCTATTTTATCAGATAAAAAAATCATCTGAACACCCTCTCTCATCAGCCAGTTTAGAACAGCGTTTATCATCATGTGAAACTACACTGAGAACACCCAGAAGACGATGAAACAAAACAGCTTTACAGAAAACAAAGAACTGTTGACAATTGGCACTGGCAGATTCTTCGGTGTCCGTAACAAAGGCAAGATGTAGAGTTGGTATTTTAAAATAAGAACCACGGGTGGTCGTGATGGATAGCGCACCGACAGCACCAAAGTTCACAGGACGCAGGACCAGCACGTTCAATCCTCAGCCATTTCCTTGCGGGGCCGCAGGAGGCCGGGTGCAGCAGCAGCGGGTGCGCAATCCCATCTTACGCAGCTTGTCAGACCTTAAACTTTGCCTTACACACCCTCTTTCTGGGCACTGGAATTGCAGAATAGAATTTTAGAGCACCAGTATTTGCCTCTTAAGGAAGTCTTGGGAAATGACAACACACTACATCTGTGAGTGCAGGTGATGATGTCTTTCCTGCACAGTAAGTCCGGACCTGTGCTGACAGATGTGTCTAATGGGCACCGAAGGGGAGAGCTCTTGCTCTCCACCTCCCCTCCCTGTGTCCTCCTGCACCGACCCTTCACTCTACCCTTCCCCAAGCACCCATCTCGCTTCACAATGGTCCTGCTCAGGAATTTAAACCAGGACAAACCGTTTACCTACAAAAATACGGTTTCTGCTATTTCTCTTCTGCTAGAGATAACACACATCTGACCCACCCCCCCCAGGGCCCGCTCATGCCAGATAGGAGCAGAAAGCCCCTGCAGCAACTAAGGGATCTATAGCAGGACCTGGTACCATTCACCGTCTCGAGCTCCTGTTTTAGTAACGGACTCTCAAGGAAGAGGCTGGGTTGCTTCTTTCTTCTTGCCTTTTTAAAAAGTTTTTTTTCTTTAATGTTAAAGATATATAAATCTACAATAATTCTATTCTTTCAAAAAAATAAATTATTTCACTTTAAAACAGGGTTGGGAGAAAAAAATATAGCAAGACCAAAAGTTTACTGGTTCTCTTCAGCAACCTGCTAATCAGCTGGTACAGCCGAAACATTTCTGACTTGTGTTACAACATAGCAACACAGATTAAAAACCCTAATATATCAGTTGTTCCTCTAGTTTGAAAGAGGAGACAGTTATTTAATTTAGTCACATTTCATACATATTACTACTGATTTGGAGTTTATGTTTAATCCTGATGTTGTCAACATCATCTCACATACTGATAAGCAATCCTCAACCCATCTTTATTAATAACAAGTTTCACTGGCACCTTAAGAAATAGTGAAACAAAATTGCAAAGTAAAAGCCAACTCTAAAATACCTACAGATTTAATTTCCCATATTCTGCACTTCAGAAGTTTTTCCTTAGAGTCAGAAAAGTTAAAAAAAATAAAAAATTCCCCAGCTATGGACAAGATACGATTAAAGTACTAGAACAACGGGCTGCTTAAAGACACAGAACTGAAGTGCCTCATACATAGTTAATCCAGTAGAGATGATCCGGCTAGAGCTGAAAGATGCATCCACCCTTGACTACACATCTCCACTATATTCTTTTTGTGCTTATGCAGAGGTGAAATTGGAAGACACTTAGTTTGGGGAGTAAAAACAACATGCTTTTATTTAGCTTGACTGGTTTTGCTGTACTTGAAACAAATTGTGAGAATGTGCTGTGCCTGGACTGCAGATCACAGCCAGGGGAGGTCGACAGCTCAGGGTTTGGCTTTCCACCGACCGTCATGGGTGTCACTGAGAAGGGAGAGGGGAAGAGACAGAGGAACAGGCTTCAGTGCCCAAGGAAGCAGTTGGTCACACTGTCCTCTTCTGGACACCTTCTTACTCTTTATGTCACATAGACACTTTGTACACACCCCTACATCCCCTCCGGTCAGTCAAAACCTGCTTTTTTCCTGAAACACAGTAACAAAAGATCCACAACCCCCTCCAGAGTTTGGAACACCAAGCTCAGGATTGCAATACTTCAAAAATATTGACAAGGCAAGAAACACAGAATGGAAAAGAAAATCATGTACCTTTCAAAGGTATTTTTAATAGTTTTTTTTTTTAATAATGATGTACCGTATACATCCAACAATGTCCAAGTGCCCCCTCTCTAGGCATACAGTACACTTGCTGTACGTCACTAAGGCACTCAGGAGGGAAGTCATTTTTGATAAATGCAACTGGAATGTTTCCACTACACAGCATCAGTAACAAATTTTTGTAGCAGCTCTACCACAGGGTTTTAACTTGTTTGATTTGTGTGACAGCAAGTCGTACATCAACTCGCTGGGAATTTGGCAAGTTTGTCATCACCGAATCGCTTTCAAAGGCACTGATCATCTTTTCTTACCCCTAGCTGGGAATAGTCACATTTTTTCCACTGATTTTCAAACCGAATGCTTGAATTATAGTGACAAAGAGGAACCAACACCATCAATTCATTCCCTCGGTAACAACTGCTTTCCAAAGGTCTGCATGCCCTCTCCTTTTGAAGCCTGTCTTTTGTGTGCTAGCTGCTACACTATCCAGTTTACATCTTCAGGACTCAAGGCTTAGATTATTGTGCGTTACTCTTAAGTCCTACCTTACAGCAATTTTTCATCAAGAAAGTATCTTGAATGTAAATCAAAATGCTTTGAAACAGCGGAAATAAATTAAACAAGTCTAATTTGTTTATAAAAATATTTTCTTATAAATCTTTAAAGCTTATAAAAGCCAGAAAATACATTTAAAAGAATCTCTGAAACATTTCATCCTTTGAGGTGTGATTACAGTTCAGAAAGTGAGAAGAAACAAAGCCGACAGACATTTTATGTTTATCTTCCCACAAGGAATTCCATAGGACAACACTCTTAACCTACAAGTCACAATGCCTTTGACATCCTTCCCCGGGTCAATTCCCTGTGTCAGATCACTTCTGTTTGAAAATAAAGAGCTGGAACTTAGCTGACAATGCTGCTGTTTAGACAGACATGGCACAATTAGCTTTTCCATAGTTACTGTATAGAAATTCAGACATTGGTTATACCAGCAGCCATGACTGAAGCTAGAGCTCTGGGATATGTATGTAGTACATAGGTGCCATTTTTTAACAATTACTTTCTGAACTTACATTTTCGTATTGGGAGGGCAAGCGGTATCACATAACAAACATACCACTGCCTCAGCCACCCATTTTTCCAGTGATGTGGCATTTAAAAGTACCTATATTCCTGTTTATTTGTTATGGGATATGTTTTTGTAATAAAACTAAAATGACCTTGCCAGTCCAGTCAGTATTTAAACTGCATCAATTGGTCCTCTTGCACTTCCACGAAGTCTGTCCTTCGTCCTGAAGCTTTTTAAATTTTGGCCCAAGTAGGTACCACCAGCCAAATCCCAGAATGACACAAATGACAGATTCCACGTAGTAACCATCCAAGGTAGTAACACAGGAACCACCAGCTTTTGTGCAGAGCTGAAACAGAGAAGCAGAAGTTGATGCATTAAGTATTCTCTGGAGATACAGAAACACAGCCTTTTAGAAAGTAGGCACTAGATATCCACTGTTTTTTACTTGCTCTTGGTTATGACAAAATATATTTGTTTACTCTTCCTTGTTTCTTATGGAGCTAGTAAGAGAGGCTTTTGAGCTTACCATCAGTATGAAGAGTAATAAAACTGTTATAAAACATTTGGGAAATGGAGCATCTTGGCCCAAGGGGCTAACTCTAGAAAACAGAAAGGGCCCAGCTGTCTCATGCTGGCCTGGAGGTGCAATCACTGTTCTGAATCCCATGAAGAAAAAAAAATAATTTTTTTTTTTTCCCAAGCCATCCAAACTGCTTCTTTAGAAATTATACCCTTGCATCTCACCACACTGGATCTGCAAATAGACAGCACAAAATGCTGCACATTTCTGGGAAAAACAAGCCCAGGATGTTTTTTAATTGCAGAATTGGAAGACAAAAACTCCAGCATTTAAAGCACATGATCTGCTATTGTTAATCTTTCAATACTGCAATAATCCCAAGATAAATCAATCCTCTGAGTTGAGGTTCTGCCAGCATTTTGTTATTCTGAGACATGTCAAGATTGGATTAGGAATAAGAAGGGAGTGGTGGTGGAACACCACCAACAGGGAGGATGTGAAAAAAGATCAGAGGAGTGAGGTGAAGGAGGAAGGACTTAAGTTCAGTAGAGGCCCAGGCAGAGGGAACCCAAGTGGTGGCAAGCTAATGAGGCACAGGCTGAAAAAGCACCCACTGTGGAAGCAGTTTCACCTCTGCAACTAGTAAAAACTGCAACTCCAGTCCAACAAGTCATGTTTGACTCCTAGAACACTTTGTTTATGTAGAGAACCTCCACATCCCAAAGAGTCCTCGCGTTCAAGAGTGAAATAAATCTCAGTCATGAGTATGGAAAAAAGCCCCAACAAAAACTGCCAAAATATTTCCACCCTTCCAAAGAGTCACGCTAAAATTTCTCATTTTCTCATGAGGAGGTGAATTTGAAACCTTGCTTTCCAGGCAGTTTTGCGTCCTGTTGTTTGATCTGTGTACAGTAGCACAGCATGTTCTTTGTTCTCTTCCACAGGGCTCCCCAGAACTGCAAAGGGAGCCAGTCACACCACTCAGTTTCACATGGAAAGTGAAGATCAAAGACAGAGAGCAAAGTAACATCACAGGAGAAAGTAGCAAGGTATCCAGATAGGAAGCCTCCAGAAAGACAGAAGGAACAAAAACCTACCACAAAACTTAAGGGACCTAGGGGACAGCCAGCCTGTCAAGAACAGAGCACCTCATTACACAACTCTGAACTTAGCAAGGTATCCTCTTGAAAATGTAACTACAGCCTCCTTACACCACAGAGAATGTGGCACCAATCTAGTGCTTCTACGACCAGCTTTTCATCCCAGCCCAGGAAGAAACGGACAACTACTCTGCAACTGCAAATCTTTGATAACATGTTAGCTATTAAAAGTGTACAGATAAAAACAGACTTAATTTTATCAGACAGGAAAATTAGCTCGATCAGTGGGAATTTCTAAGCAAAAGCTATGCACTATGAAGGTTTTCAAAGACAAAATATACTAAGAGAAGCAATTTCATTGAGAAATGATTGAACAGGGACTTTCACAGCCTCCAAAACTTACTTCTGCAGCAACTGTAGTTCCACAGGTCTGTTCCCGGGCCCCTGCACACTCTTTCACCGTGAGTGGATCCACAAGCCAGAGTGCAACGGTGGAAGGCCAGTTCCCCCCCAGGTTTGACACAGTATTTAGAAGTGTCATGTAGGTTCCTCCAATCAGCGGATCGCTGACTTTGGCATTGAAAGCCATTATTGCAACATACATGCTATACAGCGTGATCTACAGAAGAGGTAAGAAAACACACAGGACAATAAGGTCTCCCCAGTTACAGACAATGACAACTAAAAACCCTAACATAAAAACTGTTCTAAGACATTACTTGAAGTTAGCAACATTGACTGAAAAATAATCCCAACAGCTTAAAAATTGCACAAGAGGGAAATTACTTCTGCAGTCTGGCTCTCTACTAACAGCAAGAAGTAGCCTTGCCACTTGTCTGAAGTCACGCTGAAATGGAGCCAGCCTCACATGTACTGGAATGACTCAGGTTATCAAACCGCAGTATAATAAGGCCAGCTAAAATAGCATATAGAAATAACACTTTTGCCTTGAGAGTTGATTTTTAAATGCATTGAATACGTTTTAGTTCTGATCCAAAGCCCAGTGTGTATCAGGTGTTTGTTTTCCAGGCCTTCGGATCAGATCCATTATGACGTTCCTTCAAAATCAATAAAGCATTTTTTCTAGGACCAGGATCACATAACTTTATGGATCTGCACAATAAGCACGATCATCATCATGCCTGTGAAACTCAGTCAGAATGCTGGGATTTCTCCAACTCCACCATGCTTCTGAGCTTCTGGGTTTGGGGGAAAAAAAAAATAATCTGGGAAACAAAAGCAGATCTGCTCAACTAAAAGTAACTCCACAGAAGATGTCCAATGTAGCACACAGAAGAAGGAGAAATAATTATGGCAAGAGTATCGAAAGCAAATATAGCCATACAGCATGCAGGTCAGACTTACAGGAATTGTAGTGTATCTAAGGACAAAAGCAGATAACGGCAATTATAATCCTCTAGTGGACTGATACGAAATGCCCTCCTGTTCCCCTCCCCTTCCCACATACAGTGTATGTTACCTGATGTAAAGCATAGCTCAACAATACTACAACATAGTAGTAGACAGGAAATCCTCCTTCATGTTTTACTTTAGGAGTCCACCATACCAAAAAAGCAAATTCCAGACCGAGCAGTAATCTGGAGGAATAAGAAAGTTAATTCGTAATTCAAATAATTCTCCCTGTGTGTTTCCTTGATACAAAGCAACTATTGTATATTTATACATACAGAATACATTAAAATAGTTTAAATCTAAATAGTTATGACTCTAAGATAGAATTAGATATTAAATATTTGACAAGCACTGAAATTGTAAACATTTTATACCTAAACAATTCTGTCTTCCACATAAACATAATTCACTGCCAGATGTCCTATACTAGCTTTCTCTGTCACTTCACACAGAAAGCAACATACAAGATACCCAACCAAATTCAGCCGGAGCAAGATCTACCCACCTTTTTTTTTTTGGGTTGGTTTTTTTTTTTTTTGGCAAAAACATACGTTGTCGCGTAAGAAAACATTAAAGTTAACGGCTACTCATTACAGACACATTACATGATTTACTAGGTAATGGCATTAGGTAATTTGCTGGATTCATTGCCTGTAGAATTCCGTAAGGAAACTCCTATATAAAACACTTAACACAGAAATGAACTGTCTCCTTGTCTGTATCAGCCTAACTCAGCTTCTTTTCCTCTCAGTTACCTCAGTAAATCATACATCCAGCAGATGCACCAAATGACTTGTCAATGCGTTCTGCCACTCCTACATTGGGAAGCACACATAGTTTTACAGATACAGTCTCAGATCTAGTCAGAGGGATTCATGAATAAGGAGCTATCGACACTGAATAAGAGCAGAAGGGTATTGCTCTAATGCTGTTGTAGATGCCTCTTAAAAACACCTCATGTTCTGCTTGCTTTCTTACATGTGATACTATATGAACCATCTTCGAGGCACAAGACACAGCGTTCAACTTACTGAGAGAATTCTGTCTTACGTTCTCATATCTGGAAGTTAGAGAGTGACACAAGAAATCCTACACTTGATCTGGAGACTCAAATTACTACATTTCTATAAAATGAGATTTGTTCGGTTTTACCTGAAAGGCATAGCTTTGTAAAATGTGTTCAGTGGCTGGGGGCCTGCTGTGTATTTGCTGATAATCAGAGGCAATATTATCTGTAAAGGAACCATTGGAACTGCCAGCAGAGCTAAGTGCTCTTTCGGGACTCCCTCTTCCACCAATTTGAGTCCTGTTACAGCATCTGCTGCTGAAAATCCAACCTGCAATTTAAGTTAGACAAAATAAACTGACGAAAGCAGTGATAGTTTCACTACAAATTCAGTTTACTCAGTATTAAGTAAATTGAGAAATGTGGTAGAGTACAAGTCACTTCTATCTCTGATTTGTTTTCCAAATCAGTTCTGAGACATGTTCTATGCTTGCAGACTCTTATTGTCATCAGCACCAGAACTATACCATGAACATTAAACATAGCAATGACGTTCATGCCCATGCCTTAACTGCTGTTGGTGTCCACGATTGCCAACAAGAAGCCATGGAAACCTAGCGTGTACAGCGTTGCTGATTCTGGGAATAGTATTTATGTTAAAAGAAACATTTTCTGGCCTTTTAACTGCAGACTACACAAACAGCCTAACTGTTTAAAAGTTTTTAAAAACCAAATTACTTTAATGCTTGTGTAAACACTTATAAAAGCGCAGTCAAATGTTTTCCACTGTGCAACCCTGCTTAGCATGATGATATAAGCAATTCTGTTTCAAATTTCATGTGAAAATTCAGAATTCTGATGACGGCCACTAGCAAAACTAAGAAATAAGTTACATGAGAGGGACTCAGCAACCTTTCAGACTCTGATATCACCAGCACCTAACAATTCATATGTGTATTTACTTACTTTTGCTGTGAGAATCAAGAGACAGAAAGTAAGAACTGCTGGCATCTTGATTATTGAGAATAGCAGCCTGTATGTATCAGTGATGCCTTTTGTTTCTTCTTTTGTTGGTGTTAGTTCCTCGTTTTCCTTTTTCAAAAGGGCAACCAGTGTAGTGGTAACTAAAAAGACAGCTCCCCAGAAAAACAGGAAATCTGGAGGGCAGAAAGAAATAAAATTAAAAAAAAAAAAATCTTTCTAGCAGCCATCATCAACACTTCATTAACAATTCACTGAGTATCTAAAATGCATTTATTTTGCAAAAATATAAACCTAACAATAAAAAATCGAATAAGAACATTACTCATTGACCCTCCTAAAAACAAGCAACAAAAGCAAACCACAAACACATAGCTACATACAGTAACTGACATAGCTCTTCCCTGCCTCTCACTCTATAACCACATGTTTGCTTGAGATCCCAGACAGATGAGCAGCAGCAAACCGGGTCACTTCCCTGGTGTTCTGTGCATTATTACCACAATGAGCATGTTGGAGGAGAAACAGAAATAAAAATGAAAATTTTGGAGGATTACACATACAACCACTAAAAGCTGATAAAGGGGGAAAACCCACATTTGATAGTTACAAGATGGGGAAAGAACTTCAGAGGAAGAAGTCATTCACAACTCTCTAGTTGATTTACTATGTAGTCATGTAACTATTCTGTGCTGCAGTTCTACACTGGCTGGATAATATCTATCTACCATCTGAAGCAAACAAAGATTTATACTTATGAGTGTAAAGATGGCCTGATGAAAGTCCTTACACAGTTGTAAAGAGTCACTCAAATGTGTCTGTTTCAAGTGGATATTATACTTGCTAACTTTTAAGTGCTCTATTTTAAGCAGATACAATATTTGCTAAATTGTGGATTTGAAGGCAGCAATAGTAAAAACACACTGATACTTTATGGCAAGTACTTTTTGAGTTAGTGAATGGATTAATCTGAGATAATCCTATCCTCTACCTTTATGAAAGAGGCAAGAAAGAACTCAGTAACATGCAGAGGGTAAGACAGAAGTAGCCTTTTATCTTCCTGGTCAGGAGCAACTCCAGAAGCCTCATGGTGACTTGAAAGTAAGCAGCGAGGGCTGGTGAAAGGGCAAAGACAGTGCAAAGGTTTAGTCAATTATTAGCTGCTTCTTACGCACAGGAGGAGAACAAGCACAACAAGCACAGAAGAAAACACGGGAAGACTACTCTAGGTATACCCTACCATTCTCAGTGTAAAAGAAAAAAAGGTGTTTCAAACCATTTTCTGCCGCTTTCACACCAGCTACTTTTCCCTTTTCTAAAATAAAGATCTCATAACCAATGCTGTAAGATTACTCTCTCCTCTGTTAAACAAAGGCACCCAGAACACGTATTTTTAAGTAAAAGATGAATTTTCAGAGTCACACTAATCACAGCTACTGTCTACAAAAGCCTTACAGGAGTAGTACTCTAATAATAGCACTAAGCATTATCACTGCAGTGAGAGACCTACAGTGCGAGGATGGGAACAGAAATAGCTCTGAGCATCATCGCATGAATACTCTTGATCAGGTCAGCCCTGTCAGCTGCAGTACAGCAATGCAATGGCTGGATTAGCAGCAAAGCAAAACAAAACAAAAAAACCAAACCAAAAAGAAAAAAAAAAGCCATATATAATAGTCCAGATTAAAAAAAAATATGTTTTTGTGGTTGTAGGCAGTTCACACAAAAATAAGGTAACACTTTCTTTCAAATACAGTAAAGTCCACTAACAGGCTACGAGCAAAAGAACTTTAAAATTATAGTTTACATAAAGAATTTCTAGCACAAAGTTTCTAGTGCTACCACTGCTGCCTTGCCCCCATCCCTATCTTGTCTCTGCTTCTACACTGTTACTAACAAAATAAACCATTGTGTTCAGGCAAAACAAACTTTTGAACTAGATCAGGCATGGACCAGGCCGGAAAATAACCATCAAATAGGTGTGCGAGCGGGTACCGGTGTTTCATCACAACAGCTTTAAGTAATTCTACAGCTGCACAACTCCTCCCAAGAAAAAGGGCGCTCCACAGTCACTGGCCCAGGTAAGTCTGGGCTGCCTTGAAGGGACACCTTCTTCCTGAACTCATACTTGCCTCTGTTCCTTCATGCTGGAACAGGCATTCATGTGACTGCATGGCAAACTGGACAGGAATCAAACCCAGCCAGTAAGCTTCCCCCCTCCCTCCTTTAAAAAAACAAAACAAAAAGAAGTCATTTGAACAGCAAAGTGATAAACTGCTATACGTGCTAGCACAAACAATAAGCCCAATGAAACGTATTTCTCATCTTCTTCTCTAGAACTTTAGCCTAAACCAACATAACATAGCATTTGCCTTGATGAATGGTTTTACATTTGTTCATATTATTTCCTAAATGAGATCTACTAATGCTGTTGCTTCTCAACAACTTGAAGCTGACTTGGGGTCACGAAGTATTGACTTGTTCTTTCCCTAACGTTGGCACTCAGCCTATGACAAAAGTGTTCAGAGATCTGAACTGGCAGAAAACTATTCACCTTTTCAAACTGTAAAGTTTTCTGCTCCTTTAACTGCCCAAACCGGCTCATCATGAGCCCTGTTACAAAGATGAGTGCTAGGACCAGAAAGCCACCCTCCTTGTTTCAGTGAGCTGGTTTACAGTACTCCTGCTCTATAGCTGCTTCAGGAGAAATGCTGACACAGGAAATTGCGGCATACACTCACATGAACAAGGGAACAGAAATTTCTTGCAGCCAGTTTTACCACCAAAAAAACCCATATCCTGCAACTATAGTGTCCAAGTTATTTGCCTTTCTTACTCCACCCAGGTTAGTACTTCAGGACAAGTTAAATAGGTTGCATTGGTGTGTTTTAGTTTCGGGATAATTTTTTTTTTTTTCCAAAGACAGCACTCTTCTAATAGCAAGAAATCCATTTATACAAACAGAACTGAGAGAAAAAAGCCAAGACAACAAAAAACCTGGACGGTGGAGGTAAGTATAGACAAACCAAGCTCTCTTAACTACACTAGCGGTTTGCAAGTTGCATCAGCAGTAAAAGACGTCAGTCTGCTGCTGCAGCCAGAGGGAAGAGACACGCCAGCACTGATGAACTACACGGTAAGGGAAAACAAAGGGAAGCAATAAACCAGCAGGGTTACTTTGAGGACTACTCTATATGCTTGTTGACCTGTAGACCAGGCGCAGGGTTATCAACGGAAAGGAAAGAGAAAGACTACTAGTTAGCAATTGGGACAGCTGCATAGACAAAATAAGTAGAGCGGTCTTGGAAAACTGATATCCAGATTTATCAATAAGACGGGTACAGGATAGAAGACAAAACCTAGCCTTTAAACAACAATTTAACTCAGTTTTGGCACACCCTTTCTCTTACATGATACAGGCAGACCAATCAACGTAAGAGAGGGAAGAGAAACTAAAGCCATGAGAATGTACTCTTCATTGCTAGCCATGGTCACTCCGAGACTGCAACCAGAAGTGGTGCCAGTTTTTCCAGTCCTCCCATAAGCTGAGCTGGCTAAACTCACCCTTGCAACCAAAACACATGCATTTTAAGCATCTTCTAGGTAATACGCCTAACATCAAGCACCATGTATAACCTTTCTGGAAGAAAAAAAAAAACCCAAAAACCAACTAACCCACAAACCCCCAGACAGAACACATCCCTACACTAACAGCTAGTTATGGTTGGATTATCAGACTCCCATTTAATTCATTAAAGAGAAAAAAAAAAATCCCCCTTAATTTACTAAAATAAGGCCTTCGTCCAGAAAAGGTTACATGGTCAACCCTGAGCACTTGTCATTTCTATTTCTGTGAACAATACCATCTTGGGAGAGCCTTTTCTTTTTTAATTTCCCCTTTCCTTCCTCCCAGAAGGAGATGATCTTAAAAGGCCTCCTTAAAAAGAGGCAAAGCTTTTCTTCCGTTAGTTTTTTTTTTTAAACAATAATCTTTATTCCACGGCCATTAAACTGGGGCAGGGAGGGGGAAATTCTCTCCAAAGTGCTTAGGTGAGCCAAGATAACGACAAGGCAGGTTTCCCCACACTCTTAAGCCCAGAGAAGCCTGGAAGTTCGGTGCATGTGGCAGTGGACTCCGCCAGCCTCCCAGCAGGCTGCGCATCCTCACGGGCAGGGGACAAACCAAACCGGCTTGGTCCACAGTGCCAGACCACCGCTGGCTCTGAACGGAGCTTTGGTCCGGGCTCAGAGAAGAAGCGTCCCTGTCCCAGCATCAGTACGCGCAGGCCGGCGGTACCCAGGCAGTACCTGAGAGGGTAACAATCCCTTGGGGCTGGGGCTGGAACCGCAGGTACTTGTTGCAGAAGGAGGCCGACTCGAGGGCCAGGAAGAGGACGTTGCCCAAGAAGTAGCCGGCCGTCTGGCCCACGGAGTTGCAGGTGGAGGCGTAGCCCACGTTCTCCCTAGACAACATGGTCAGGGCCCAGCCGTCCACCGCAATGTCCTGCGTCGCCGCCAGGAACTCGAAGAGGAAGAAAGTCACGGTGAGGGCCACCACGTCGGGGCCCCGGCCCTCCCCGTCGCCCAGCAGCACGTCCACCTGGGTGGACATGTAGATCATGAAGAGCCCCAGGACGTACTGCGTGGGCACCAGCCAGGACTTGCGGCGACCGAAGCCCCGCAGGTAGACGGCGTCCACCAAGGGGGCCCAGAGGAGCTTGAGGCTGAAGGGCCAGAAGACGAAGCTGAAGAAGGCCTGGTCGGTGTAGCTGGCACTCTTGCTCTGCAGGATGAGGGGGACGCTGCCCGCCAGCCCCAGCGGGATGCCCTGCAGCACGTACAGCACCAGCAGCAGCAGGATGCTGCCCAGCTCCGCCCGGCACCCCCGCGAACCCCGCGAACCCGCCTCCGCCGGCAGCAGCGCCTCAGCCTCGCCGCCCGGCAGCCCGTCCCCACACAGCGCCAGGGCGGGCGGCGCCTCGCTCCTCACGTCCAGGCAGTGGTGGTGGCTCCCGGCCCGGCGCTGCCGGCCGCCCTCCTTAGCCGCGATGGCGGGCGACATGTTCTCCGCCCGGCGGCGGCGGCGGCGGCCCGGGGGCCGTGCCGGGTCCCCCGCGGGCCGAAGCGGCCGAGGCGGTGAGCGGTCGCCGCCGCTGAGGAGACGCCGCGCAGCCGGCCCCGGCGACCGCCAACCGCCACCGCCCCGCCCCTTCCGGGCAGGCGGGGCGTCCGCGGCAGGCGTGGCTGCGCCTCATTGGTCCGCGGTAGAACTACGTCAGGCCGCCGCTACGTCCCGCTGCTGCTCAATCCTGACTGACCGGGTTCGGGTTCGGGCCTGGGGCCGGGTCCGTCCCGGCCGCGGTCGGTCGGGGCCCGGCGGCGAGTGAGGCCCGGCCCCGCTGCGGTGTGCGGCTGCCTCTCGGGGTGCAGAGGGGAGCTGCGGGGGTTCCCGGAGCCGCCGCTCCGGCCTGCCTCTGCGGGGAGCCCGGCCCTGCCGGTGTTCGGGGCCCCTCAGGCTCTTTCAGACCTTGTGCGGGGAGCGGGCACCCGCCACCGGCCGGTAAAACGCCTTGTTAGATGGTCGGTAAACAGCAGGTGAATAATAAAAATTAAGTTTTGTTTTTTTTATTTTTTTATTTTTTTTGCTCTTGGCTCTCCCGTACTAACAGAAATAATAATCAGTAAGAAACGAGGTAAGCGAGTGTTACTCTTTTTTTCTTCCCGCCGTTCTTTTACGCGTTATTTATACAGTTACGTGACAACGAGACCATCAGAAACGCATTTTGTGTGTCTCGCTTTTCTTCCCCTTTTAACTCTTGAAATATTCTTCCATTTTTATTATTATTATTATTCTCGAAAGACCCGTCGCAGCCATAACGCGATTAAAACCTTTAGCACAAAACCTGCAGGCTGGTATTATCCCTGGGACGGAATTGCTCGGCATCCGACGGCGACACCAACTCCAGGAGCCACCCGAGTTCTCGTACTCGCACTTTTCCTCTTTTAAGTGCAAAGACTAATAATTTTAAAAGCTCTGAGCAGGGTTTCCCAAAACGTGTCGGGAGCGTTACCGGCAGACAGCCGTCGGTGCCATGACCTCCCTCGGTATCTTTTTTTAAGAAATTCCACCCGAGCAGAAGCAGAAGGTGCGCTTTATCCCAGGCAATACTGACGCACAGATAAAAACGCTCGTCGCGAAGCCTCGGTCCCGACCTGCGTTTTTAGCCTTAAAACGGACTGAAGCGAGCCCCGGCACCTCCCGTAAGCCGGGCTCGGTTGGGGGGGGGGGGGGGGAAGCGCGGGGGCATTAAACCCACCCCGAGCCGGTGGCCGTGACCCGCTGCGCACCCCCAAACCCCCTCAATCCCGGTTTCTGACCCCAAAACCCGCCCGGCCACCGCGCTCCTCCCCTTCCGCCGGAGCGGGGCCGGGCCGGGCCGGCTCCTCCTCCCCGCGGCGGAGGCGCAGCCGGGCGGCATTAGCTCATCGCGGCGGCGGTTCCTCACGACCCTTTCTTTTCCCCCCTCCCCTTCCCCCGTTCCCTTCTCCCCACCTCGGGGCCGCCCGCCCGCCGCTTCCCGCCGGTCGGAGGCGGCGCCGCGCCCCGGCAGCCCCCATGGCCCTCTGCAACGGAGACGCCAAGGTCAGTGTCCGCCGCTTCTTCCCCCCCCCCCCCCCCCCCACGCCGCTACCGCCGCCGCGGCGGCCCGCTCCGGGACGTTGTCCGCCGTCAGGCCCCGCTTTGTGCTGCCGGGCCCGGCCCGGCCCGGCCCGGCCTGGGTTGGGTTGGGTTGGCTGCCGCCTCGGCCGACGGGCACATGGCGCGGCGGGGCCTGGCCTTCCCCCGGGGCTGCGGGCGGCCCTGAGGCGCGGAGCGAGGGCCGGCGGCGGGCCGGGGAGCGGGGTCGGGCGGCTGTGGGTGTGGGGACCGGCGGGGTGGGCAGCTGCCCGCGTCCCCTGCCCTCAGCCCCCCCCTTGTCTCCCGCCGCGCTTCCCTCTGCTCTCTCGGTCACCACAGCGGTTGCTCTGAGGAAATGAATTAATTTCGCCATCTGGATTTTGATAGGGTTTGTTGTTTTTGGTTTTTTTTTAAAAAAAATGTTGGCTACTGGTGTGGCCGAGCCTGCCCGGGCCTGGTCTGCTCGGTGCCTTGCACGGCCTGTGCTATCTCTGAGGTAAAACCGAAACGGGGCTCCCCGGGGGGACGGCCAGCACCTTCCCCGGCAGCTAGCCACACCGTTCGGGGCGTCACATCCCAGGGAGAAGGGTCGCTCCTTCAGCCAGCTTGGGAGAAAAGTCGCTTCGCTTAATTGCCGCAGAAGCGGGCAGGCTTGCCCACACCAGCCCTCGTGCAGGGCCCGCTGGCCCTGTCCCGGTGAACCCCCCTCCCTGGGATCGTGCCGCTCCCGCAGCATCGCCCCGTGTCCGTTTTGCAGCGACGGTGGCCAAAGAGATGTGTGTTGGCGTAGCTGTTGTGTGCCGGCGTGATAGAATGACTCGTGCCATCGTGAAGTTGAAGTTTTTTCTTGACAATGCAACTTCTGAACCAAAACCCTGCAAGCGGGCTCAAGCTGCTCCTGTAGTAAGATAAAAGCTGCCTTCTAGACTTTTTATCTAGTTTGCAAGAAAACGTGACCCTGAGGGGTTTCTTTAAGTGCACGGTTGGTCCCTACTTACGTTTTCTGACACGCTTTTCCCTGACCATCGACACGATCTCCTCTCCTGGCCAGGGCTGCTCCTAAGGGCTCCTTTTCTCTGGGGTGGTCGCACCCAGAGCTAACTGTGCGAGGACGCGAAGCTCGTCTTCCACGAACCCCGCTCTCTGCAGGAAGCGGGTAACGAGAGCTAAGGAGAGCGGTTTCTGCAGGGGGCCAGGTCCCAGCAGCCATGGGAAATCTGCATGCAACTTATGTAAATTAAAGCCCGTTTGAGATAACGGGTTGGGGGCTCTTGTATCAGTCTCGGGGATTGCCTGAGTTTGAAGGAGTTACTTTCCTGTTACACTTTGAAAAAAACATGAGTAAGTGTTCTTATACCTGCTTAATTTTAATACCACAGGGAAACAATTAAACTCTTGTAAAACCTGTGCTGGCTTGAAAGTGCCAGATCAAGGCTCCTGGTTTAGGCTTGTCCTAAGTTATGAGTGTGGGTGAAAGCTCAGGGCTGAGGGCTCGGACAGAGGGGAGCACTGCTGCAGACCGGGCTCTGCCAGGTGTTTCTTGGTACTCCAGAATATGACTGTTCTGTATGTTAATGTGTTTTTATAACAGTTTTATAAATTGCATTAATGAAAATTCTGCGAGTGTGTGGGTGTGTGAAATGCTGAGAAACTCCCTGATTCTGCAGAATTGAGCTGTTAGGAACCTGCAGACTTAGTTTAAAGCACTAGGTAGGTACACAGAGGAATAAGATATGTGGTGTCCTTAGCTAGTAATGCAAGCCTGATGGCAGGTCTCCTACCACAGCTTGTTATAGAACTCTTTTTTTTTTTTTCTTTTTTTTTTGACACCCTCACCCCCCCACCCCCTCCCCACCCCCCCCCACCCCCCCAAAAAAAAAACAACCCAGCAGCAATGGAAGCTTTTTTTCTTTCAGTGTTACCAAGTGGTAGAGCTGAAATGATGGATCGAGGCTGACCCTTGCCATGGCAGTGCAGTCAGAGGTAGCGATATGGTTCAGGTGGCACTCAGGACCTCGGTTCCAGGTCTTGGGTCTGTGAAACAGCGGGCAAACAGGAGTCTGGAGATACAGCGTTTTGATAGTGTAATCACTTTGTTTCGTCAGTCGTAGAGAACAGTAGGAATTCTTCACGTATGACATGGGTTTTGGGGTGACTTGTGATTTAAATTAGCTGAATATAGACTTTTCACCCCCCATTTTTCTCTTGGCGTGCACAAGTTCCGTTCTGTTTTTAGTCCCACTCTCGGGACATCAGAACGGTGCCTCTGTCTGCTGTGCCCCAACGCCTAAACCGCCTTGGACAGCTGTCAAACCAGCTTCGATGGAAGTTCTCAAAAATAGCAAGTTCTCCAGATTTTTGTGAAAATAGACCAGGAGAAGACAAGGAACTCTAGTTATACCCCTACTGAGGGGAAAAAGAGCTTTTATTAGAAACTGGAGAATCCCCACTAGGAAGAGGTGCTGGCTCCACAAACCCTGTCCCTGCAGGAGCTGGGCTGTCTGGTATCCTCTTCATCTTTCTCCTGGCATGCGTATGGTACACAAACGCACAAGCTAAACTGATTTGTTGGCTGCACATTGACAGCATCTGTTCCTTTTTTGATTTTATTAAATGAAGTTTCCCTTGTTAAATTTGGGTTCAAAATCTCTAGCCTTGGAACTGTGCCTTTAAATAAATAAAGCCAGATCCTGTACTGACTTACCGCCTTTCTCCTTCCTCTTTTTCCATGTGATTTACGGTAGCATTTCTATTGGGCTCTCTTCAGACCTGAACCTCCTTACAGTTCTACTTAAGCTCAAAAGTAAAGTACAAAAACTCCTGTGACGCAGTCCGTGTGGTAATGGTCACCTGCATTAACTCCCGGATGGGGTTTGCATGGACGTACACTGGGGAGGTGCTGCAAGGTTGCCTACAGGAGAAAAGGACAGTGGGCAATGCTCTGTGTAGTACTAGGAGAAAATTATTTTAGCCTGTAGTTTACTCTAAGCCCACATCTAAGGGAGCAGTGAGTTATTAGGCCACCAACTGAATGATTTTTTAATTTGTTTTTCTGGTGAGGTGCATGTTGCCTTGCTCATCTTAATGTGTTCCCCGTAAGGAGATCTGTGTTGCTTGATGGATGCAGTGCTTTTACTGGATTTTTGCCCAAATGCCCTTAGCATCATTTAAGGAAAAACCTTCTAGGCTGGGTTTGGAGATTTTGGGGAGGGTATTAAAGGACTCCTAGTGAAACTTGGGCAATGAGCTATTACTTGAAGCCGCAAAGAGTCATCTTTCAGGGCCACGTAAACAGCTAAGAAGTAATTTTAATGTTGATGCAGTTATCTGTGAAAGCGTTCCTCTGATCATTGTGCAAAATGATGCTATACATGGCAAGAGTGAAGAAGCAGGGGCAGCTCAGTGAAGGGGTTTGCCAGTTCGAGAGCCCAGTGCTTGCATCTGGGTGACTGCAGCGCAGAGGCTTGTCCGGTTTGTTCTTGTGACAAAGGGGTATCTATCACTGTCCTGCTTTTGCTGAGGAGAAGGAAGGAAGGTGCAGGTTCATTTGGGATACAGACCTACTTATGCCACCTTACGCAACATTTCTCAAACTACAGCCAATGTAACTTTGAGCTCTTTTTGTTTCACGTGCATGTCTTCCCCCTCCAGAGCTGTTGCTTGGGCCCAGCTGACTACACCTTACTGCTCAAAGCAGCTCGGTGCCTTCAGGGTAGGGTGCTGAAAATCAGATTTATTTACTAGCTACAGATGTAAATGCTCAGCCTTCGGTCCAGCTGAGCTGATGCCAACAATAACTTGGGTTTAGTCTTTTTTATTGTAAAGTGTAAAAGCTGCCTTCACAGCGTTGAACTGCTTTCTTACTCCTTCTGCAGGTTCTTAGGGGTGGTCTGCAGGTTGGGAAACACTGGGGTATAGTGTGTTGTAGCACTGCTGGCAGGTGGAACACATCTGTGCAAGGGCTGGCTATGCACCCGTGGTGTACCCAGGGGTCTGGAGGGGACTGCTTACGTCCCACCCTGGTCTCTTGTAGGTGGAAGTGGACAATCTCAGACACTAAGCAGAGAGGGCTGCAGAGCTCTGTCCCTTCATGGTACAAGCTATAGCACATGCTCTGAAACAGTTGAAGACTTTTAATAAGAAATAGCACTGCAAGGAATAGTGTTTGCCACAAGATGGGATCGGGAAAGAATAAGGATGTTGGTCTTTCTCGCAAGAACTGCTAATTTAGAAATTGCTAGGTGAAAATGCCCAGAATTACTCTAAAAGTGATTCCCTCCCTTCCACTGGAAGAGAAGACAGTTCTGTTGACCTCTCTCCATCTGACCAGGGGATTTGAAGGGGTGTTTGCTGCTGAAGTCTGCTCTCCTCCAACATGTGCCCCTTTTTGTTGTGTAACCCAAGACTAAAAAGTCATTAAGAGCTCCCCATCAGGCACACTCAACTACCAGCTGAAGGAAAGAAATTAAGTAACTGACTTGAACCTGGATTTAGGCTTTTGAGGGATTTAGTACTGTTTTTTCTGCTTATGTCCTTTAATTTAGATAAAACCTTTTCCAGCTAGTGTGAACTTCGGAAGTTTCCAGCATGCTTGCCTTCCTTGACTAATTTGAAGATGGTTATCTGAGGTGTCTCTTGGTAGCTGAGAAAGAAAACTCAGAGACAGCCTTTGCTGTGTATTTGTTGGGGAGAATGTGTCCCAGCAGGATGATGCTCTCCTCCAGAATGACCTGTGGTTGATGTGGGCGTGATTATCCGACCCACCTGGAAATACCGGGGCATACTGCAGGCTGCCCCAGCTTCCTTTGGAGCCTGAGCAGCAGCGGTGGGAACCTCCTGCGAGCCCCAGGTCGAAGGACGTGTTGCCTGGTACAGACGTGCAGAACAGCTCCAACATGCCGTAATTAAAACTTGAAACGGTCATAAGCTTCAAGGTGTATTTTGAGGCAGTGTTTGCTGAAGTAAAACCCTTCCCAGTTTTTCCTTCATCTAACTACATTGGCAAGGAAACAGCGTAAGCTGTAAGTTAAGAGGAAAAACACTCCCAAAGTAAGCAGTTTCTTTAAGCAGCAGTTTTTTTTCTGCATGAATTTCTTGGTGTCTTACAGTGCGCTTGTGTTCACGTTCTTCCTTGAAGATATTCCGACAAGGACACTTGCATGGAATAGCTGCCTCTTTTCACAGTTTCTTTAAAAAAAAAAAAATTTTAAAAAAAGAAGAAACTTGTCCTTGTGTTTTCTAGCCCTCTTTCAGATTTAGCTGAAGTTGGCCAACCAATTCAAATGTGACGGGGTCAAAGAGAACCATTGCTTTGTTCTGATGTGCAATCTGCTTGAATGCTGCATTCAAAAGTTAGGGTTTTTTGTAAAACCATTTAGCAGAGACATTTGTTCTCAATTTTTCCTTTTTATTCTCGCCAGGAGGTAACGTTAAGTGAAAGTTCAGCATATGAGGCAGTGTGATGGGAGAAAAACATTTTTCTTCTGACTTTGCCCTGTCCTGTTTTGCTTGAGAAAAAGGCACATGCTCTTAATTATCATAGGGTGTGCTGGGTTTTATAAGGAACTGTAAAATGGAAAAAGCTGGAGTGGCTGTAGCAGTGAACAGGGCATATGACTTCTTATGGAAAGCTCTGCCTTCATTAGCTTATTAGCATTTTTCTTCCCTCATTTGTACCCTGTGTGTTTTGGGAGATGGGGTTGTCACATTTGTGTGGCTGCTTGGGAGGGATGTGCTGTGTGTTAATGCATAGCCCCTTTATATTGCCAATGCATCTACTGGTCCTTATAAACGTGAGGATTTTTTCATTTAGAAGTTTCTCTGCTAGTCTTTATCATTTTAATTGTAAATTAACACATAGGCAACCTCAGCAAGCTTTGCAGGTGTTAGTTGTTTAAGAGATGTGGCTTAAAGTCTGCAGTCTGTGATGTGTCACCATAAAGCACTGACGTGAGTGATGTTCACAGCCGGAGAACGCCGGAGGAGAGCTCAAGGATGGGCAGCGCCACTACGAGGGAGCCGTCGTCATTCTGGATGCCGGAGCGCAGTACGGGAAAGTCATAGATCGTCGGGTGCGCGAGCTGTTCGTCCAGTCCGAGATCTTCCCGTTGGAAACACCAGCCTTTGCAATCAGAGAACAAGGGTTTCGGTAGGTCCTTTGCTGCGATGTCTCTGCCTGGATGTTCTGCTTGTTCTCCCCTTTCAGTCTAACGGTATCTTGTGGATGTTGGCAGAGCTGGTAATTGCCTGGGTTTTTACGTGCAATAGCTTTCATTGTAATGATCTTAATGATTGCATCTTTAGCTTATCCACAGAAACACCTGAGTGTTGCTGGGGAAACTTGTGCAGTAATAGAAATTTTGTATATTTGCTTCTTAATGTCATTTTAATCATTTCCATTTGTAAGTGTAATTTAAGAGATTGCATTTTAAATATGTATCTGCCAAAATTTAGATGATGTTGCTGTTCTACCTGTTAAACTAGGGTAGCTATTAATCAAGAAAATAAGTTTTCTGAGTTTCTAAAAATGATTTTCTTAGTTGAATTTAAAAAAAATAATTTAAGTGACTTGGATACTGAAGATATTGTGGTAAATCATGCCAAGCTGTTTCTGGGAAGCAACTAAAAATACTAACTGAAACTACCACTCGTTTGCAGCAAGAAAAGGTTTCACAATTTAGTACTTTGTACATTTCTTTTTCTTGTTTTATTAGGCTTATCAGGGTATGCTTCTCTTGTGTGTGGGGAAAATAAGTACCCTGAAGTCTACAAATCATCACACACCTCTCTTGTCAGTTTGGTATAAATCCAGAAATATGGTGCATGTGTGCTTCTCGGTTGTGCCTGACAACAGATAAGACAGTGCTTTGCTGCAGAATTGCATTTTTCTAATCAATGATAATTAGTGAACCAGTAAACAGTGTATTTTGGTAAGTCAAATAGGAACTTATTGATCCCTTCTGAAAACACAGAGAACGGAAAACCCAGGAGCTGCTGGACCTATCAGGTAGCTGTTGTGTGAAGAATTTCTCCTTCAGAAATGTTCTGAAAAATACCTTCTCTTGTCAGA
This sequence comes from Astur gentilis, assembly GCF_929443795.1. Lineage (NCBI taxonomy): Eukaryota > Metazoa > Chordata > Aves > Accipitriformes > Accipitridae > Astur > Astur gentilis. The sequence goes on along the minus strand of NC_064885.1, from coordinate 43,336,039 downwards.
TATTGTTTATAATTCTCCAGCAAGCAGGTCTTTAAAAGATGGACATACCTAATTACTGGTTTAAAAAGAATTCCTGCATCTCCTGTGTGTTGGATTTGAGGTGTAGGTCACAGTACTAGTGATCTTGATGATTTTTGTCTCAGGCCTGTGCGATATTGATGCGGGTTTGCAGCACTGGGAAGACCTTTTCCCCCTTTTGTTTTCCCCAGTTGAAGGTTCTTCAAAGTCTCATGATTAGGCCTGTTAGACTTTCATTCCAAATAATTGCTCTCTAAAATGTGGCAAAACCTCTTCATTCAAAAGGTCACTTTTCAAGGTTATGATAGTGATTTCAGGTTATTGGTTACCCAGATTGGTCAATAAGCTTTGTGTCCACAGTCTCAGTCAATCATTTGCATCCAGGAAAGCTCAACAAATACTGACACCAGCCTTTGGGTGCCTTTATTTAGTGACCACTGTAAAAATGAGTTTGTGGTTTTACAGCAAGATTTTGATATATATTCCACGTGCCATGGGAATAGTCAGGTCCTTGTTGCAGCTCGTGCATTGGATGGGCCGAGGAGCTGCACTTTGGTCTGTGCTAACGTTTGAGATGGGCAGCAAGACTGAACGTTTTTCTAAATTGTATTTACATGTTGCGTTTAAAAAGCCAGCTCCTCAGTTTTCATAGTTTCAGAACAATCTTTAGTGAGAAGTTTCATCTAAATGTGACATAAGCATTAGCAGTTTCCACAAGATCCTGGTCCGAGGAGGTGCCACAGCCAGGGGCTCCACTGGTGTTAGGCTGAATTCTGGCACTGTCTGAGCTCTGGCGTGAGTCCTGAGGTTGGGGTATCAATGCATGCATTTTACTCTTGGTATTTTGACGTGGTTCCTGATGTGCCTTTAATCCATTGCAGACAGGCTTTCCAAAGCTAGGTCAGGTTGTTTTGGAAGTGGTTTAAGGTAAAGCAGAGAAAGATATATTCATACCAATGCAAGAAGGTATGTAAGCAATTACATGGTGTTGCAGTAAAACTCTCAAAATCTACATCCCATGCTAGTTTTAATTTCTCCTGGACAGTTGAGAAGATGCAGGTTCCTCTCTCACCCTCAGCTAATAATTTTTTTCTTTAATACTTGGGCACATTGGATAACCTTTCTGTATTCCATGGGATTTTAATTGGTATGGAAAAAAGCAGATTTTTAAGACTCTGCTTCTTGAATAGGACAGTGTATAACTATTTTGACTTCTCTTAAGAATGTTTGATTTGTAGGTGTGGCTGTATTTCCTCTAATATTAAACAGTGTTGTATACATATGGCACTTAAGCAAATAAATGCTTTTGTATGTGGAATTATTATAAGCTGTAATACCACCAGGCATTAAGAGTTTTCAGGCTCTTTCTAGCAGCGTCTGGGTTTAGAAAAATTCATCATGTCTCCGACTTGAACAGAAGTGCCTGTACATGTACAGCAGGTACTAGTTGTCAAGATTGTTCAGTGTAAAATTACACCTGTGTCAGTTGTATGCTTATTCAAAGCCCACTTGTAGATCCCAACATACAAAGAAATAAATGCTGCTTCCAACTCCCAAGCCGCTGTGCTTTGGCTCTGAGGGGTGCACCCATCCTGCCCTCCACCTCGTCCTTTGTGGTGAAATGAGGAGCCCGGGCTGGGGAGGTGGAGGTGGGCTGCAGGGGAGATGTAGCTGTGTGTTGGTGGGAGCAGGTACCCTGCGTGACTGCAGTTGAGAGGTGGTGTTCGGTGCGTGGGCTTGTTATTATATGATTATTTCTGCTGGTGGTGCAGATGTTGTAAGCACACTGCCCATTTCTGCTGCTTAAAAATAGAAAAATCCTATTGTGTCAGTACTTGCATGACAAACACTAAATAATGCTAGAAGAAAGCTTTAGTAGATGCATTTATTTCCGTGTATGCACCTTCTCTCTCGTCCCATTTTGCATTTCTTGCTCTGCATAACAAATTTGATGTTCTCTGTGAAATAAACAGTACATGAGTCCAAGGTCTGGTACACCGTGTTCGATCCTGGGCCGAGGCCAAAACCATTGTCCCACTGGCCGGTGCTTCTGCAGTTTGCAATCTTGCAAATCTTCATGGTTTACAAAAGTTCTCTCTTCCCCTTTGAAAAGATTTAATTTTGTGTTATAGTGTGAAATGTTAACTTCAAACCATACATGCTTGCATGTATTGGACTTCTAATTCACAACCTGTTGCTAATGCCATTTCATTTCGTAATCAGGGTGGATTAAGGGACATTTTCTCAGCAGCTCTAGAAATTTGGAGGCTGTTTTTTGAATGCAACTCCCCTCCAGATGGCACAGATGTCACGAAGTATATATATCTTAACGCTAATACTCTGCATTTGATCCTAGCTATCGTGCTTCTCTCGTAGTTGATACGTGGCTATGAGGAATTTAAAATACAGTCACTTTTTAAGATGGTTTATATTTGACTTTGTTTAAACTGATGAAATACTGTTCTGGTAAGCTGCTGGGTTTGACAGATGTAGCATAGCAAAGTTAAGCTATATGTTAGGGTATGTGTGTTAAAATTTATGTTAGAATATATAGAGTTCTAAGAGCATTACGAGACAATGTCAATATTTAAAGTAAATAGATTTTAAAGTAAACAATATATTTGGGTTAACGTTTTCTTTATCTTTTGTCTGCAGAGCTATCATTATATCTGGAGGACCAAACTCTGTGTACGCAGAAGATGCACCATGGTTCGACCCAGCAATTTTTACAATAGGAAAACCAGTTCTTGGAATCTGCTATGGCATGCAGGTGCTGTTGAGAAATGTTTGTCTACAGCTGTCTTTTAGGCCTCATTTCTGATACTAACTGAAGATGAACTGATAAAGGACCTGCCTTTCAAATATAAGCAGTATGCCATGTATGCAAAAGATATTTTTAAAGTGCTAATTGGTAAACTGAGCATACTGTGTATTCTTCTCTTGGCTCTGCCATATCAGTAGCAGAAATGGTTTCTCTTTGCTTTTTTTTGTCACAATAAATGTAACCTGGCAGTCATTAACTAATTCTGTCTAGTTGGTATTGGAAAATGTGCCCCTCATGTAGACAAGCGAAGTAGTTTTCCCCTTTTGTTTTCAAGCGTGTAATGTTTCTAGCATAGTTCTTAAGAGTGCTTAAGACCCCGTCCCAACCCGCCCCCAACACTTACATACCTTAGGACTTAGTAGTGATCCTGCAGTGATCTAGTAGATCTGAGCTGAGTGAAGAAACAAACTTCCAAGGAGACAAAGGATGGATTAGGTGTGCGACTTTTGCTTGTGCATCTTGGTTTTTTTCCCAGGTTAGTGATTTATTAGGCCTTCAGAAGTGCTGAATAATGGCTGGAAAAACTCCTTTAGAAAGGCGGGTAATTACGGAAACAATGTTGGCACTCCCTGTTCTAAAAGGAAACGTGTGTTATATTAAAATGTGCCTTAAAATGCCAAGCAAATTGAAAACCACGTTAGCTAGCCTCAAGCAGGGGAGTTCCTTAAAGCTGACTTTACGGAAATGAATCAAGTCTGTGTATTAATGCACTACTACTTCATTATAAAAGATTGAAATCAGTCAAGCGCAGTAAGGATAATATCAAACTAGGTCTAAAACGAAGCCGTAAATCTCTGAAGATTAAAGTAGTTGGAAGGTGAAACTCTAAAAATGTTTTTTAAGTTGCCAGTTACATTTGGAAGGAAAAAAATCTTTAAGACTTCTGAAATCTAAAATGCAGATATCCAACTCCAAACAACAAGGTGAGGTTTTAGAAAGAAAAAACCTGGCTGAGAATTTTACTACTCTGATATAGCAAGGATTATTAAGAGTCACAAAAATAACACTGAGGGAATAGACTCAAGTTTTCGACTGGTTCTCTGGAGCTGAGGAGCCAGATTTTGAGAAGTTTAAGCCTCTCAGAGGGCCCTTAACTTAAGAATAGATAAATCAGATTTTTGTTCAGCAGCTTAACTGTTTTTGTGATAACTGGCCTCAGATACTCAGCTGATTTGCAGAGCAGTAGTGCAAGTAGATGTACACTATTGAATATGCATAATTTTTCAAATCTCTGCCTATTGTCTGCTGTTGTGGATTTCTGCTGCTCACGCGTGGCAGTGGTCCCCAGCTATGCTGACAGAAGGTCAGCAGAAGGGAAAGAGCCTAATACAGGACTATGGTTAATTTTGAAGAGAATTCTTATCATTTCCAAAACAATATATTAAATGAGTATAATCATGAAAAACTAGGCTGGTATGTATTGGAGAGCTAGAGCTGTTGTCAGTCATAGGCATACTGAGGTATAAAGTGGTACTTTCTCATGTAGTATTTTTGTTTTGACAGATGATGAATAAGGTATTTGGAGGTACGGTGCACAAGAAGAGTGTTAGAGAAGATGGAGTGTTCAGCATTACTCTGGATAATACATGTTCACTGTTCAGGTATGTAGGCATTTTAAGTTATCAAAACAATAGTGGAAATACCAGTCTGGAAATTGGTGTCTGGATGTGAGAGGAAGCTTGTTTTAAATAAAATAGTGACATTGCACCCATGCTTGTCTGATAATTTCTCATAAAACTTTTATAGCTGTGTCCATGAGTAAGCAAGTTACTCGCTTAAACAAATATTTAGGCATAATTTCTCAGTTGACTCTAGAAATGCAAATATATTTGCTTGGAATAGTGTGTAACCCCCTTATTTCAAAGTAGTACGTCTTCATTGAGACACCATAAAGTGTACCACAGCATGAGAATCTTTGTACCACAGCATGAGAATCTTTGTGTTAAGCTCTTATCTTCTCCTGTGCAGTGCCTTACTCTTGTATTGGTTGGCACCATCCAATTTTTGAAAGGCAATAGAAAATCTGAAACCATTCATTTTCTTCCTTCCTTTAAAATTGCTTTGTGATGTTTTATAAAACCAGAATTAGATTTCTTGGTAGTTTGTCAATGCCTCTCAAGTTCCTTGTAATAATTCTAACAGTTTATTTATACCTGGCATTCCAATTTTATTAACTTTCTGCTGTAGGGCTACTGCAGAACTTTATACACTGCCTAAAGTCTGAGGTGCCAAAATTGTCCTCAAAACATGTAGTTTTGAGCAAGAAAACTTCACTTCATTGAAATAAAAAGGACTCCAAGTGTCCTGATTGACACTAGATGGCTCTACGTGTCAAAGAGGGGATACTTCCACATTGGCATGTTTATAAAAACTCCCACCCTTCTGAATTAAGATAAATCACTTCTTGCATGAAGGATGTATGGTACAAGAACTTATGTAGCTTCCAACAGAGGCATCTCAGAGTTGGAGATGACTGTTTCTGGGAAGGAAATCCTGCATATATTTCAAATGTGCCTAGTCAGACGAGATCTGCTTTTACTGGGATCCCTAAGGGCTTCTTTTGGAAATGCAGGTAGTTAGGTCTCTGTTCTTTTTTTTAATTGATTTCATCTCTGTTATTTTTTTAATTGATTCTAGTTTTTAATCTTTGTCTAGGGGCCTTCAGAAGGAAGAGCTTGTGCTCCTCACTCACGGAGATAGTGTGGATAAAGTAGCTGATGGATTCAAAGTGGTTGCACAGTCTGGGAACATTATAGCAGGTATTTATTTGGTCTTTTGACAAAATTGAAACTGTCTTTTGATAGTACTCATTAAAGGAAGGAATATGGCAGACAGTAGTTAGACCAAATGGGAACAGACTATCTCTGTTATTTAATTGCCAAATAAGTGAATTGTTTTTAACCATTTCTGGTACGTGTTTGCTTGCATCTTGTGCTGTCTTGATAGTAAAGAAAGAAACAGACTTCAAAGTGAACGGTCTTGGTTTTAAATCCATGGTTTAAGGAAAAATTAACTTTATTTTTACAGTTTATGTTATTTCAAAGTATGCATGTGTTGTTTCTCTTTGAAATGAAGTATTGTGTGCCCTTAAGGCAGGGGAGAAGAAGATATATACTGTAGCATGCAGTGTAAGCAGTGTTCGGTTTTTGCAGTGTAATAGTACAAGTCAAACATTGCTTAATTAATAAGGCTTGATTAACTTGTTATTGTATTTAATATTATTGCATGAATATTCAGTTGAGCAAAAATAATGTTGGTACTGAAAGTGGTGTTTCAAACGTTATACACGGATTGTCACAGAAAAATATAGGACCTTAGAATTTGGTTTTTGAAAGCTACTCAAATTATTGAATGCCAAACAGCCTCTTTGAGTCTCCTCCCTAGGAGATGGGAGACCTGGAGAGGTCTTAAGTTTGCTGAGCCCCTTAGTAAGATCTCAAAGTATTCACCTGCTTTATTTTAAATCTTTCATTTAAAAAAAAAAAAAAAAAAAAAAAGCTTGAGATACTGCTCTTAAATCAGAAAGGTAACTAATTTGAGAAAAACTGACCTTTTAAAAGATTTAAAGATGTCTTGTTATGGAAAGTTTCCTTCCAAACTACTGTTAAGATTAGGTGGAGCATTTATTATATTCTGGCTTGCCTTCAAAGCGGTCTAGAACTCATGCCTACTCAGATAGCCCTATAAATTGTTTTGTTATGTAAAGTTTGCTGCATCCAGTGTGCAGGCTCCACCAGAGCTCTGATATCTTTAACACCGCTTCATGGAGGGCATTAGAAACAGTTGTACTGTTCCTATCTGTGACACTTTCCTGTGCCATTTCCCGTGGGCTCTTACAAAAGCCTATGGCTCCTTGTGCCTAAGCAAGCAAAGAAATGCTGGTGAAGTGGTAGCCAGGCTTCCAGCAGCGAAAGAAAATACAGTGATACAGCGCACCTGGGAGTCTTAACGCAGGTCAGTGGAATTAGGCAGTTTCCTTGCTGTTGTTTTTTAATCCCAGTCTGACCAACACTTACTTGGTGCAAGGTGCAGTATTGTGATCTACTCAAAGTTACCCTCCAGAGACTGTTAAGAAGGAAAGCGGTGGTGCTCACAAACGTACCCCTGTAGGGCCACTTGCACAACTTCACCAGCACAACCCTTTTAATGTGGATGCAGCTGTGTCAACGTGGCTTGGTTGCAGGATTGCATGAGGTGTCATGTGGTGAGGAAAAAAACTAATGTAATTTATTTCCTATTTTCAAAATGGTTTTCCTAGGATGTCTGAGTGTTTTCCTTGGTTTCTGAGGGATTGTGTGTTCTAGATACGTAACAGTACCCTTGTTCCTAATCTTAACCAGAATCTTTAGTTTTGATTGGTGATTTGTGCCAAAATGTGGCAGAATGAATCACTCAAAGTGTATGGTTGAATTTCTTGGCTATGCACTTCACTTCCAATTTTGTTTTTTTTTTGTGTCGTGCTTATTTCTTCACACCAATGAAGGCATAGCAAATGAATCTAAAAAACTGTATGGAGCACAGTTCCACCCTGAAGTTAGCCTCACAGTGAATGGAAAAATGATCCTGAAAAATTTTCTTTATGATATTGCGGGATGCAGTGGTACCTTTACAGTGGAAAACAGAGAACTTCAGTGCATTCAAAATATCAAAGAGAAAGTGGGCTCATCAAAAGTCTTGGTAAGTAGATTGAATTGAAGCGGAAAGATTATTTGCAAAAGTGTGACAGAAACGCTAACACTTACAGTTACTTGGGTTATGTGAAAAATGCAGAATTGTCATGAGTTGGGTAATAGATTAAACAGGTTTTAGAAAGTTTGCACAATTGGGTCAATACATTGTTTGACTACTTGTTTTCTTCCAAGTCATTGACTGTAAGTAGATAGTGTTCTGATCCTCATAGTTGAATCTGAATTATTTGTTGACACTTCCCCTGTAGAGAGCTGACCAAATTTTGTTGGTTTTCCTTTTTTCCTCATCCTTAGGTTTTACTCAGTGGTGGTGTGGACTCAACAGTGTGTACTGCTCTACTGAACCGAGCTTTAAACCGAGATCAAGTCATAGCTGTACACATAGATAATGGATTTATGCGCAAAAGAGAGAGTCAGTCTGTGGAGGAGGCACTCAAAAAGCTTGGGATTCAAGTTAAAGGTACTATAATTTTGTTAAATATGCCTGATACTACTAATGACGTGGTCAGTCTCCTAAAATGTACATTTAGTGTTTTGTTTCATTGATTCTAATTGATCTTCGCAGTTCTCAGACTTTATGTATCAAAGCATGGTTGCTAATTTGGAACCACCTAGGCCTATTCACAAAATTTCAAACCTAAAATACTAAGCCGTACCTACTTGATTGGAGCATACAACGAACTGACCCATCTCTTCAATTGTTGAGATGCAATATCTGCTGTTGGGGTACGGCAAAGCGGTGGATACGTGCCTTGGTCACTGGTGCTCAGTCACTTTTTTGCCGATGGTTGAGTAATCCTTTTCCGCTGCTGCAAAACTCATTTGATTGCAGTTTTCTTCAGTGGCTTGGTTAGCAGTCCTCCACTGGGGCTTTATTTCTTGTCCTGGATCTCTTTCTTTTTAAACTATGAGTTCGTTCGAGTGATTGAACGCTATTATAGCCAAAATAACTTTTTCAAGGCTTTTTTTTTTTCTTTTTTCTGTTCTCCTGGCTTCTAAAGAGGTGCATTTTAGTTGTTTTTGGAGTAGCTTGTTGAGAAGCAATACAGTACAAGAGAGTGGAAGGTACCTTGTCATAGCTGATGAGAAGATAGAGAGTTTTTTGGTACCTGAGGTACGAGGAGGTCAAAGACGACAAATTATGTATGTCTGAGTTGAGCAAGCAATGAGATCTCCTTTATACTGCCTGACTGATTTATTTCATGAGTAATAGCTGCCTATTCCTGGGGCTGTGCGTAAGTACTGTTGTCAAATGATTCTCTTGTGTTTTGGTCAGGAAGCGTGGCACTAGGTGAGTGATGCTTTCCACTAGCCTGACAGTGTGAAACAGTGCAGGGAGCCTGTATGTTAGTGTCTTGCAGATTGGGCTGCAGTATCCTGATGCAGCAAAGTCTAAGCTTTGTTCTCTTTGTTCCACACGCTTTTTCTTTTTTGTTGTTTTTTTGGTTTTGTTTGGTTTTTTAGTGGAAAATCTGTGTCTTATTCTTGCACTCTGTAGACCAATAAACCTGGGCTCTGGCAGGCTGCCAGAGTAACAAATTGAGGGAATCCCGTTGCTGCAAACGCTCCATCAGTAGGTCATGGAGTTCAGCGCTGGTAAAAGATGCCAAAGAGCCTCCTAGCTGATCTCTGCATGGAAAGCCTCTCTAAATTAAGAGGCATAATGTACCATGAGTAAATAGTGCATTATTTAATTTTGGTTGCAGAAAGGCCTTGAGGGGAATACCATCCTGTAAACTTTTTAAATAAAGCAAGTAAATTATAATCTAAGAGGAGGAGCAAGAACTGAACTTTCACATGGTTGCCTAGTCTCATAATATGAAAAAAATTGCCCTCTAGCATAGGTTAATTAAGAGAAATAAAATGCTTTTGTTACAATTAATTCTTGAGGTATTGAACAGCCCTATTTAATGCAGTTAATAGTCAAAGGACTGGAATGATTTTTATTTTCTTTTTTTAAAGCAATAGACTGAAACTTTTTTTTTTGCAACCTTGCATAAAAATCTTTACTGGCTTTGCCAAAAAATTCCTGTAATTTCATGCAGTGGTGAATGCAGCTCATTCATTCTATAATGGTACAACAACTCTGCCCATCTCTGATGAGGACAGAACTCCACGTAAAAGAATTAGCAAGACATTAAATATGACTACAAGTCCTGAAGAAAAAAGAAAAATTATTGGTGACACCTTTGTTAAGGTAATGTTTATAATTATTTGTTGGTTGTTTTTTTTTTTTTTAAATGAAATGATTTCTAGATACATCTTCTATGTCAGACTCTTTCATTCTAAAGCGCTGTGCACTCAGTGGCATCAGTGGTCTTATAAGTTGTGGATGACCTAAAGAAGCCGTTGTATGTTACCCTAAGCCTAACATTTTTGGCAGTCAATCAATGGTCACAATGTGGTTCACAAGCATTGTACTAGACCCACCATCATGTTTAGATACACTATATTGTTTGGCCGTTCACTGCTGTTGTATAAACTTTGTGTAATGTTTTTTCACCAAATTGATGGGTAATGTGAATTTGGGCATGGTTCTGCTGCTTTGCTGAAGATAATCTTTTTTCCATCTGTCAGCTACTAGTGTTGGTGATGCAGGGAGAATATAACATTTGATGGTGATATTCCTGTAGTATGAAGATATTCTTCCTGTTTTCTGTTCAACAAAATACGGGGTTATAGGACTATTTCAGCAGTGGGCTAGTGTCATAATTAGTCTTCCTGTTTGTTTGTGCTTTTGCAGTTCAGTAGCATTTGTTGGGCAATCTATTACCTTCCTTTAGACCTTTGACAACCAAAAAGTAGGTCGGAACACTTTTCTTTTTTCTCTCGACCTTACAGATTGCCAATGAAGTTATCGGAGAAATGAACCTGAAACCTGAAGAGGTTTTTCTTGCTCAGGGTACCCTCAGACCTGATCTCATTGAAAGCGCTTCCCTTGTTGCAAGTGGTAAAGCTGAAGTCATCAAAACTCATCATAATGACACAGAGCTGATTCGAAAGTTAAGAGAAGAGGTAAATGAAAAAGGATACAGTTGTATCCTTCTGGTTCTCACAGATGTGAAGCTGAGTATCAAAAATGAACAACTTCTATGTTTTGCTGGTACAACTGTCCCATGTTGATGGGACCCTATTCTGATGAGGCCCTTTAGATTCTGTTCTAATATGTTGCAATTTATTACACTTCTTTCTAGTTGCTACATTCTCAAAGTAGTCAAAACTGCTTGAGTATTGTCTTGCACTGGATACTGAGGAAGATGTCAGCAGATTGAACGTGGATTCATTCAGTGTGTTCTCATTGGTGTTCTCAACCACAAGCTGAAAGCTGTTTCCTCACCCTTTCACTCTTTAATCCTCAAAACAAACCTGCATCCTAGTAAAGAAGCAGGGCAATACCAAATGCCTTTAGCAGGAGAGTAGTTTAAGACTTCTCAGATAACTTTATTATGGTTCAGCTGGAATTCATGATGTAATGGATCACTTACTCCTCCTGTTGTAGCTTGTTCTGAACACTAGTCAATGGGTAACCTTTAGGTAGTGGTAGTCCAGATCTGGCACATTATGGATTCAGGCAAGAGGGTTGACATTACTATAGTGAAAAGATAATCAGCTGCAGTTGAGAGAGAGGGCCAAAGTTCTCCTCCTCTTGACCCTCGAGTAACATTCAGCACTGCAAGCATAGTACTCTCCTTTCGAGAGCAAGCATGAGAATAATACATTTAAGTGAGTTGAAATCTAGGGATAGTTCCTTCAGGTACCTACAGGGATGAGTTCTTTCTGTTCTTATATAGCTTCTCCATCATGTTACTAGTAATCTGATGGGCTGTCTGCCAGCAGGGTGCTGGTGGCACACAATCTGTTTGCCAGTTGTCAATTTAAGAGCTCACAAATCTTTCTGAAATGGCCCAACATGGACATCTCTGGTTGATGACCAGGAGCTTGAAGATGATACGAACACAGGAGGTTGAACTCTCTGAAGATAAGCAGCCCAAGTCCTGTCCCTTTGATTGCACTCCCAATCAGTCCGTTTAGTCCAAAGTCCAGAAAAGCTTTTTGAATGCCTTTCTCATGCAGAGCTAAGTTCTCTAACTGTGTTGTAAAATAAGAAAGAATCAACACAAGACATCACCTAATAACGCTGTTGGAAGCTGCTCAGTTGTTAGTTAAGTTCCCAGCCATAGGAGAGAATGTAACCATTACTGACCCATGCTTCTAATACTGTACAATGTATTTTCAAGGTTTTTAGATTGGTTTGAACATCTAGGGAAGGGAAAAACAGTCTGAATTTCTGAAGACAGTCAGAGCAGGCTTGACCTATGGCTGTATCTACACTGGTTGGGCCATTGATGCTTCTGGCATGAACTTGAACTTCCTTGTCTTAGCGTCTGTCCTGCAACTGTTTTTCTAAAGCCTGTGTTCACATGTACTTCTCTTCCAGTGTTTATGTAAGTGGTGGCAGCTGGTGCTGTGAACAGCAGGCCAGTGTGGCTGCTGTAACCTAAACATTTGAGGCTTCTTGTTTGAGTATGTAAGCTGCAGTGTAAATTGCTTTTTCTTTTTTTTAAGGGTAAAGTAATAGAACCACTGAAAGACTTTCACAAAGATGAAGTGCGAGTGCTAGGGAGAGAACTTGGTCTTCCTGAAGAGCTGGTTTCGAGGCATCCCTTCCCAGGTATGAGAGTTGGTCTGTGCTACTTAGTGAAGGGCTATGAATCACATCAGTATTGTTTAGAATATACTTAACCTGTAGAATAAATCAATGTTGTAGCCTGAAACTTGCATCTAAACAGGAAAAAAATTGATGGATTTATTAGTTTTTACTTAAGCAGGATCTTTTTTTCAGGAAGGGAGCATTTGAGAGCAGCTTTATTATGTATAGTGATTAAAGGAAAAGTTTATAATTGACTTGCTTTTAGCTGTATTTGTTTCTTTTTAGTTGTATAAGCCAAAGCAAGAATTATCAGTGAAGTGCAGCTGAATGCTGCCTGGGCTGTCAAATGTATCTTACTTGAAATAATGGCCTATATCTGTCTGCCTTTCTAAGGGGCATTTGCTGTTTTGAAAATGATTGCATGGAGAATAACAACAGTTCTCCACCAGAAAACGTCAAGATATATAATATAGCAAAGCCCACATCCTTTTAAGGGGGGTTATGTTTTTCTGTCCGGGTGTTTTAAAATTGTCCTGCAGGGTGTGTAGTAGTTGCTGGCAGAGCACGTAGGCTGTTGTGCTAATGCATCAGCATCACATGAAATGCAAGAAGCTGTCTTCAGACATTTCCAGCAAATTACATGTGCTTTTGTATTAAGTAGCTGAAAGGTCAAATAGCTGTCAAGGGCCTTTTAAAAACAATGGGGACTCAACTATGTTATAACCAACTCTTTCATCCCAGTTGCCTAGCAAAGGGAAGGAGGAGGTTCCTGTTCACTTTGGCTTGCCATCCACCACACTTCATCACCGCTAACCGCTGCTGTACACAACCAGCCAATTTAAGGTGTAGGTAAATAATGCTTAAATGTACCAAACAGAAATATTGTTCCAGAATAAACTGCTTGTGTATTTTTTTGTCTTCTAGGATGTTAAGACAATTGAAGTATAGGTACAATGGCAAAGCATAGTGTGCTCAATGACTGACCTGCTGGTCCAGATGCTGTCACACTTAGATGAATGTCGGCTTTCCTGTTATTTAGTATAAAGTTTTTTTCAACTTTGCGTTGCAGGTCCTGGTCTAGCAATCAGAGTGATATGTGCTGAAGAACCTTATGTGTGCAAAGACTTTCCTGAAACAAACAACATTTTGAAAATAGTTGCAGATTTTTCTGCAAGTGTTAAGAAGGTAAGAAAACTGCTAAATTCTAATATGCATAAAAGTAGTATGATTGTTCTGTAGTGGCCTGCAATAGGCTTAAGGCTGCTAAAAGTTTAAAACTACTTGTTTGTGCTCTTTAAGGAATAATGCATTCCAGTACAACTCAATAGAAGCCGTTCAGTATAGTACAGTAGAGTTTTTAGCACCATGACTAGTGCAAGCGTTGAACAATTTCTGGAAAATGGAAGTTTATATATCTTTCAAAAAGTAAATAAATTCTGTTTCAGGTAAACTTTGTGCAGATGAGACTTTTGGAGGTACTTCAGATCACATAGTACCAGGAAGAGATTTTCCCTCCCTGAAATAATTGTAACTTTCTAGATTTGCATGCCTTAACAATCACTGAATGTCTAAATGAAAGAGCAGGAGTGAGGAACTAGTGCTTGCCAGATGTCCAGAACAGAAACTTGAAGTTTTTGATCAGTGATGTTTATGTTTTCAATCTCTTAACTGTTATGACCTTTGTGATTATTGTAAGCTCACTTGAACTAAACTGCAGGGGGGTGAAAAGTCATTAGCAGAGGCCTGCTCTAAGGTGTAAGTTCAAAACAACTTCCAAAACTTTTTTTGGTAAATACTGAAGGGCGAGTATTTACATATGTTTTTCTTTTAAAACGTATTGAATTGTAGTGTAGCATAACAGCCTATTGCTTTGTTCTGTATCTGAAATAAACAACAAAAATTAAAAGTATAGCTCTGTGAAAGAGAGATTGAGCATAGGAAAAGAGCTTCACCTATGGCCTTGCAGAGCTTCAGCTTAAAATACATACAGTCTAATCAAATAAAATTGCTTTTGCTAAAATTTAGTTGTTAAATGAAAGGTATTTTTTAAATAGTTCCAAGGGGTAAATGTAGACTAAATTTAAGCAAACAGCTACTTAAATAATAATTTTATTTGCACTGTGTAAGTTCTGTCTGAGTGCTTGGGGGCTTTATTTAATTAACATTTATTTTTCTGCATCTTTGCATAGCCACATACTTTGCTGCAAAGGGTCAAAGCATGTACAACTGAAGAAGACCAGGAGAAGCTGATGCAGATTACAAGCCTACATTCACTGAATGCCTTCTTGTTACCAATCAAAACTGTGGGAGTGCAGGTAAGTGGATTAATTCCAGGGATGTTGTGAAAGCTGCTTCATAGCAGTGTGGCAGGCTGCAGTGAAGCATAATAATTGCTGCTTTGAGATTGAAAATAAAGGGCTTGACTCAAGAACATAAACTTCAAGTGACAGCGATACCTATGTTATTGTCATTTGTCAGTACTGGTGTAGCGCAAAAGTGTCAAGATAGCTGAATAGACACTTGAATAAATGCCAGGTATTATATTTGAGGATGTCATTAAGGTTGAATAATGCTGGTCACTTACAGACAGTTTCTTCATGAAACATTCATAATCTTGTAGACCTCTGCTGTGATCCTGTTGCCCCTTTAAGGCTCAGGAGTCCTACACTAAGTTGGTCAAAAAACCCCTGCTTCCTACATTTGAACATGCTTGTTGCCCTTTCTCTTACTTTTTTGAATTGTACTATATCCTTATCCTTGAGAGGAAAGGAACCAGAGCAGTGCAGGCTGTTCAGTATATGGACACACTTGAATCTGTGCCATGGCATAGTGTTTTCTTTCCTTTCACTCCTTTGCTAATGCTATGTGCATTTTTGTGGGCTGTCCTTTAGTGACAGAAATACAAACCAAATACAAATGCTGAGCTGACATTCTCCATGGAATTGTGTGCAATAACTTGGAAGATTTCTTTACTGAGTAGTCATAGCTCTAAAGTACCTTTCTTTGCACTATCGGTATTGAATTACGTCTCTTATTATCAGCCGCTTAATCTTGTGTGTCACTTAGGGAACTCTGCAGTCAGCTTTGTTACTGTTTTAGTAACAGCAGTGTCGTCAGCAGATTCCTATACTTTGTCACAGGCCTTCCTCAGATGGTGTCATGAAAAATAGCGATACAGTCAATCCCTATGTTCTGGTCACCTTATAAGAATCTTTCCGTTCTGAATCTTTTCTTTTATACTCTCTTGTTAGCTCGTGAGAAGTCTGTCATCTTACTCTGTTTTTTTCATTCACTTGGTATCTCTCGGCATCCTGATTTGATGAGCTTAGTGTCTGCTAAATGTTGGCACAAAATAATCTACAGGATGAACGGGAAAGTCTTGTGAACAATTTTGGCTGCAAAGTTCATGTTCAATTTTTCTTTGTTTTATTTATTTTTTTTTTTAATTTGTAGGGTGACTGTCGTTCATATAGCTACGTTTGCGGCATCTCTAGTAAAGATGCTCCACACTGGGAGTCTCTTATGTTTCTTGCCAGGCTCATACCACGCATGTGCCACAACATAAACAGGTAAGAATTTTGAATTATCTTTATTTCTAATGATCTACTTAGTATATGGAAGTTTAGCATGCACAAGCATTCTCCTGTTTAAGCTATGGTAGAATTTTTTTATATGTTGGACAGGTATACATACAGAGGTTAGAAATACACAGTAAATCAAAACAGGTTTATTTTTGGATTTACTAATTTCAAAAAGAAATTGATAGCCTATCTCCTTATTTTGTTTTTAAGCAATTGATTTTAGACAACATGCAGTGTAACTTTTTTTGAAAGATTCCAAGCCTGCTGATGAGTTGTGCTGTTAGGCAGTACTTTTTTTGCTCTGTGTCAAAAAGGGGATTTACGTGGGATTGTCAGTTCTAATGGCACATAGGAGAGCTCCAAAGCTGGGCAGTTTCATCTTAATTGAGCTCTTTTGTTAATATGCACTTTCTAGCTACTTGATTCCATAACTTTTTTAGCAGATGAAGTTGCTTAGATACCAAGTCAGTTCTGGAGAATGCATATCCTCCTTGCCTGGCTGTAGACTTTCTGACAAAACTGCTTATTATTGCTTATAGCAAAACTTAATTTTGTCATATAAGTGACCCCTACTGAAAGAGGTATTATTCTTAAAGCCAAGATCTCGCATTGCAAGATACTGCTTTAAACTAAATGCAGAGGGAACAAAAGAAGGCATAAAATCAGGATTGTGTGTGAAATTTCAAAGTATGTGCTGGATTTACAGCATTGCTGTCTTCTTTAAGCTCTGTTGGATTTAATACTACCCTCCTGAATATACCACATCTCAGGGAATTCTGCTGTACCAGGGCATGTTTTCAGAATCTTTCATTGCTGTTTATAGGGACGCTGAAGCTGGCAGTTTGAGGAGTGCGCTGAAATAGTTGGTCTTCTGCCCAGCTATGCTTGCAGACTTTATGCTACAAACAAAAATACAGAATGTAAAGCTTGCATATTTTTCTGCTTTGGATTTTAGACAAGTATTCTTGGTTTGTATCTACAAACTCAAATAACTTGTGTGAATACGTCGTAGTAGATCCTTGTATGAGGCCAGTCAGACAATATTATACTTTGCTTTTTGTTCTGCAACCTATAAAACACAATGAATGAGATTAGAAAGATAAAGCTGATGTGACTGGTTTGAATTCAGAAGATATTTTATTACCGATGCAGTTCTGTAGATTTAAAAATTGCAGTCTTAGTTCTCTGTGCTGAAAACACAGCTATTCATTAACAATAAGGTTTGCTATTTAGTGGTATTTTTTGGTGGTTTCCTATTAGGAGAGAAGACAGAAATTGTAAGCACTTATTAAGTAGCTTTCTTAGAATAATTTTAACTTTTACTAACATCAAAGTAAAATTGAAAAAACACCCTTTGTGATACCGCTGAGTTAGTTAGTATTTCTGTTTTTTTCAAAGGATTATTCTCTTGAATAAGTAATACTGGGGCTGTTGCTAGTCTCTAGCAAACCAAAATAAATTAATACATCTGACTTCCAAACCTAGCGTGCATGTCACGTTTATAGAATATATATGCATAAAGTTAAATTAAGCTCTAGTTAGTAGCTAAGGAGCAAAATGAAATATTACGCTTTTTTCCTAGTTTTATTTTGTCACTGCAATACTGAAGATGCAGTCTTTAGGCAATCTGTTTTATTCTATGTATGCAAAATGTGTTTTTTCTACCATCCTGTTTGTTTTCCAGAGTTGTGTATGTGTTCGGTCCACCGGTCAAAGAACCTCCTACAGATGTCACCCCCACTTTCCTGACAACAGGAGTCCTCAGCACTTTACGTCAAGCTGATTTTGAGGCTCACAATATTCTCAGGGAGTCTGGTAGGTACTTCGCCTTATCCCATGGATTAAGGTCTTGTTTCAAGATCCCTTCAAACCTAACTGGGTATAGTTATAGCGGTACTGTCAAAATCCACAAGCTTCTTGAATTATCTCCAAAAAAGTGATAAATTAATGGGATGACAGGCAAGAGCCTTTTCTGAAAGCTGTAGAAGCTGATAGCTAAAGGACAGGTATTGCTAGCCTTTCTGCTAGCAGAATTAATTCTAAGGGATTTCGGG
The DNA here is from genome assembly GCF_929443795.1 of Astur gentilis. Classification (NCBI taxonomy): domain Eukaryota; kingdom Metazoa; phylum Chordata; class Aves; order Accipitriformes; family Accipitridae; genus Astur; species Astur gentilis. Next base: position 43,318,223 of record NC_064885.1, on the reverse strand, counting down.
GGATTGAGCCTTGCCTCTGACATGTCTCGAAGCTCAGAGGTGTGGTGCTTCGCTGCAGTGCAAACTTCTGCAAAATGTACTTGTTAGCCCAGCTGAAGGTTGGCCAAATTACTTCTCTTTGATCTCAGTCATCAGTAGTTACCTGAAGTAAATAAATTGTGTAAAGAAATATGACATAGTTTCTAAATAATGGCTTTTTTGTGGAAAGAAGGGAGCCTTAATACTAAGTTTCTAATGGCGATGATGCTCACTACCTGTGGTAGTTTCCTATTTCTTAAAGTAAAAGCTGCATTTCAGGCTAGCAGCTGGTAATACTTCAAACCCTTAACATGCAGGGAGCATTTAATACCCTGTGATATGGTACACAAGCAGAGTCTGGGAATATAGTAGTTTAGTTCTGTATTTCAGTGTTTTGGTTTTTTACTTAATTATGTTTGAAGATGCAGTATGTGTGAGAAGCAGTTCATCAAACTTGCCTATATTTTGTATAAATCAAGTTACAAGGGATATCTCTTTTTGAAAATACATACTCTTTTTGCAAAGCTGTCTTCGCATAATTTGTACAAAAATAGCCTCAAAAGGCTGAGGATAACACTGTCAATTGTGTTTGTAAAACTGTAGATGTGTCTTGTTAACTTTTGGTGACACTTGGCTTTGTGTGAATGAATTACTCCCAAAAATAAGACTTGTCTTTTTCACTAAATGATAACTCTCTTTGTACCAACAGCTCAGGCTGGTGCTAGCGGAGGGTGAGAGCCTGCATCTGTGTTAGACCGGCTCTGCAGGCTGCCACACACCTGAATCTCAAAATTCTAGATCATTTAAACAGTGAAATTAGGGGGTCTGTGTATTGGCTTTCAGAAGGAGGTATTTTAAAAACAAACAAACAAACAAAAAAGTGAGAGATGATTGTCTGGAGTTACCTATCAACCACCAGCAACAGGGATACTTAAGAGCTTTCTCTTAAATATGTCAAAGATGCAGAGATACTTGTGAGTGGCTCTTTATTGGGCTTGATTCAGGGACAGATAAAACCCCATGGTTATATGATGTGGGAAGGAAGGTAGATCTTAAATTGCATTCATGGCAAATTACAGGGATAACGGAGACTACCTGGTTTTGTTCTGCATGCCTGCAAATGCTGAAGATCATTTCAAGTGGCAATTTGAGTGGTTTTAGTGTATGCACCGCTGCGTGTGATCTTCTGAGGTGTGGTAGCAGTAGTGAAAAGATCCCAGAAGATGTAAATGTAGCTCCTGGTATATAGTTTGAAGTACGTGTGGGAAATTCTGTGAAACTTCTATCACGTTTGTGTCTTTAAACCAAATTAATGGACTTTATACTACTATTTTCTGAAGGTTATGCTGGAAAAATTAGCCAGATGCCAATAATACTGACACCGTTGCATTTTGATCGGGACCCCCTACAGAAACAACCTTCCTGTCAAAGATCTGTGGTTATTCGAACTTTTATTACAAGTGATTTTATGACTGGTATTGCAGCAACTCCTGGTAATGAGGTTCCAGAAGAGGTAATACGGGTTTTTGAGTTTCTTTTCAACATGAGCTAGTATTGTAGATGACTCATTTTGACTTTCTTCCCTCTCTTGATTGCTTGCCTTGACTTTGATTTTTGTTGCAATTTTTTGCCTCTTTCATAGTATTCATTAGGAAGAATATGGTGGTGTTTTCGGAGAAAACTAACAAAATGAGAAGCTGGCAGATGGGTATGACAGAGGCTTCTGAGCAGAGTTGAGCCAAAACACCATCAATTAAAAAAGAAAGAATTCCCCCAACCATTCCTGGGATTTTGAAGTTAATTTTTTTGCATTGGGAATTAGAAATGTCCTGACTTAACAGAATTGCCCTTGATTGCCACTTCTGATTTTGCTGGAACCTGTTGTTTAACATGTCAAAGTGTGCTGTTTTCTATTTAGGTCACAAAAAGGATTTAGGAGTTAAGTTCAGGCATATTTTTCTGGGAAACTATACATGGCCGGTTTCAAGTACTTTGTCTCTGGGAATGCAGTGTAGATGAAGAACAGGATTGACTTTTTTTTTCCTACATACTTTAAAAGCATATAGGCATTGTTTAGTAATTGTATGTAACTGAAGTCATCTACTTTAAGGCAGCCTATTATCCATTTAAAAAGAAACAATTCAAGGTTAAGTTACCATGTAAACTATTCCATTATATAAAATTAGGATTCATTTGACCTTGAAGTTTGTGTTTAAAAACAAATAAAACAACCAGAAAAACCACCCTCACCCCCCTTTCTTCAAAATGTAAAACGGTCACTTTAAGACTGGGTAATATTGGAGTAACAAAATAGTAGAGGTTGTGGACAATACCTGTATTTATGGGGAACATAATCATATTTGATTAAAAATTTTCTGTGTTTTTCCATGGGAAGCAATGCATTGTTTAATTTATGCTTGCATTATAAAACAACATGTCATCTAAGTGGCATTGTTGTGAACTGTGGGATTTTTAAGGAAGCTGCACTTCTAAGGATGAGCAAATTCTTATCTAGAATACTTTTGCTAACATGAATTGATTGTGAACTCTGGAGAATAACTCTAAATGGAAGCTCTTTCCGTTGGATGCCTCTTTCTGTTTGTTTTTTTTTGTTTTGTTTTTTGTTACCTTTAGAATTCCCTTTTTTATTTTGAAAGGAATTTCACTCAGGCTGTTGCTTTGTGTTCGGTGGTGGTTCAGCTGGAGATGGTCTAAGAAAAGTCTGAAAATGATTGATAGTAACACTAACAGCATATGTTCATGCTGAACTTTCAAGAAATAGTTTTGAAGCTTGAAGAGCTGCTGCCTTGAGGGAAGTGTATTGTGATCAACACCCTGGTTTATTATCAGTGCCAAAAATCACCAAGTTCCAAATGTAACTGCAGATACCATGAAGCTAGAGGTTGTGTTTAAGTTGATTTATTTCTTAACTGGTGGTAATGTGCTAATAGCTATAGGCTCTTTCTCTCTTGTGTATAACAGAATTAGTGTGAACAAAGTTTTCCTTTTCTAAGCTTTTCTGTGATAGTTTTCATCAGATCTGTTTTACGTGCTTTCTTCTGATTTTTTTTTTTTTCTTCCCCCCCCTCCTCCACAATAGGTTGTGTTAAAAATGGTTGCAGAGATTAAGAAGATTCCTGGCATTTCTCGGGTGATGTATGACTTGACATCAAAGCCACCAGGAACTACGGAGTGGGAGTAATTAACTTTTTTCTATTAAAGTACTGTGTGCAGTCTAAATCATATCAGAAACCATTCCCAGTGTTGACATGCAGTACTGTGAAAGAGTGACTGGAGCTGCTACATCGCATCAGATTCCTCTCCTGGAGCATAGACCTGCAGTTAAGAGCTGTGCTGGGGATAATAACTAAGTGGGGCTGAGGATTTGTACGGGTAAATAATCATGGCAGCATTGCCGGTGCGCAGACAGATTCCTATTGCTTTTGCCTTTGTCTTATCAATTCTTCCCGTTTTCATGTGTTTTATTGTTAACTGTCATTTCAATGTCTCTTTGTTTTTGTACACTGTGTAAAAAGAGACAGTTTATTTACTTCTACCAAAAGCATTGTTACAGCCTAGAAATGTAAAATGAATTCTTTGTGACCAACTGCTTTTGAACAGATTTATTATAAATAAATATTTTGCCAAATGGAGTAGTGGGTACTGTTGAGTTGTGGAATTACTGTGTATCTGTTGTATACTGTTTAGCCTGTTCTATATTGTTTGACATATTAGCCCATGGCAATAACGTTGAGCTCCAAAAGAGCAATGCTAAAATAAGAAATTACCTCTGTCTGTCTTTCTGTACTCACTCCCTCTTGCATTGCTCGGTAGGTGTGCGTGTTGGTAACAGATGTGTATACACCGGCTAATCTTTAGTATACACTTACTGCATGTATGCATATGTCAAATTCCAGACAGTGAAGTATCTTTGTGTGCTTCTGAGGACTCTGATAGAAGCGTAAAAATGGGAGTGCAGTTTGGAAAGCTGTTGCGCCAGAGCTACTGGATCTGCGAATCCTGTTTCTGTCCTCCGACGCTTGTGCAACAGTCCCTTCGCAGCCTGCTGCCGATGTGCTTTCCTTATACTTGATGACAGTTTACTTTCTACGCATTTGCTTTTACAGGAATTTTTTTTTTTTGTATGTGTTGTATTTAGCTTGATCTTTAAGATCATTATAGTGGTTAGTGTGGAGTCATGGTATCAGAGGTGACTTACCCCATCTGTATAGATCCCTTCCGTCATTCATATTCTGCTGTTCATGTAGTTAAGTAAGCAATAATTTGAGAGATGGTTACTTTGGACACCTGTGCTTTTCTGATGTATTGAGGCAAAGCTATTTCCATCCACCTGAGAATTTTGAGCATGTCCTGCGATTGTTGTCTGTGAAAATAACAGTTGAATTCTGACCTGACCAGCTTGCTGGGTGCCTGCTGGGTATCTCCACCCGTGGAACCGTAACTGTGTATCCAGGCTCATCCCTCTTATCCCTTTGCTTTCATTTAAGCAGCTGCATTTCATTCAGCTGCAAGATTACCACAGAGTAATGGAGTAAAATATGGAGTAAAATACTTGTTGTTCTTACACTTACTGCCTACCCATTATGGAAATTTAGTTTAATTTCTGCTTACAGGAAATGGCTAACTTGTGTAAATTTATTCTTTTGCCTGTGTCATTGAGTGGTGGTTTTTCACCTGGGGGAGGAGATGGTGTGTTACAGCCCTCTGCTCTTTGAAACCCTTGGGGGACACGGGCATGCAGGAGAGCAGCAGACCAGTGGCTGGTATAATTTGGAGTGAGGAACACTGCCTCCCCCTCGCAGCCCTGCTCGTGGCAGGGTTTTGTAGCTTGGGCACATTCATCTTAATCGATATCTCAGTTGCTTCCTTTATAAAATGGGGGTGGTAATTCTCACCCACATCTGTCATAACCTCTTTGAGCCCTTTGGATGAGCTTTTTGTGATGTAAGTGAAGTATTACCAATACAAATGTTCTGTTATTACTGGATTGCGATCTGTAAGAGCTATTAGTCAAAAATACTGTAAATTGGTGTTTGCTGTGGCAGAATCTGTTACAGCATGGGTTCTGCTGACAATAAATGTTCTTTGTAGCTTATCTCAAAAGAAACCTCCCTAATGAAATTTTGGCCTTAGAGTACGTTTTAACTTTTTGTCAGAAAAAGTTGATAGTTGTTTTCATTACTGTGTTGGTGTCTCAGATGTAAAGGGTGCAATGACAAGAAATGAACCTTTTTGTTGTGATGCAGAAATCCTTCATCCTTGTCACGCTCTAGCAGCTGTTGCGTATTGTAAGTAGGCTTGCTCTTGCTGCTGCTGCCACCGGTTTGTGTTGCCTTGACAGCAAATAGGCAAAAGAGGAGGAGTTACTAAAAAGTAATGCAAAGATTATAGAGCACCTCTTAAACCCAAACCGTTCTCAGTTTTGACCGAGACACTTAGATGGTCTCCGTGTAAATAAATCTGCAGTATATAGTCCCATAGTTATGATGTAACTCACAAGAAAACTTGTGCGGCAATGATGGTGCACCTTGGGTTGGGGGTTACAGTACCTGTTGTATTTCTGGACCACAAACTTGCAGCATACCTGGACAAAAATCTTCTATTCACTGCATGCTGCACACTTGGAAGTCCTTCTTGGAGTTGCGTCTTAACTATAGGCATGATGTGTACCTGTATACTATGTGTATACTGAAGTTTGACATACACTTTTACCATCTTTTAATCACCCGGGTTGCTTTCATGTCTGTAATGAAATGGAGCTTGACAGCAATTTCTGTGCTCTTTAGGCACATACTTTGGTTTTTTGGTGGTTTTTTTTTTAAGCCAGAAAGTTGAATATTGAAAATCTTAGGCATAAACTATTGCACTATAATCAAAATGTCTTATTGAAATTGAATTTGTGATCTTTAGTGCTCTTCCCCCTGTTTGACACCTGTGCCATGCATTGTAGATGTGGTGGGTTGTTCTTAGGAAGGTTGGTGTTATCCCAGCGGTTCTTGAGTGTTTTTATGGAATCCATGTGTATCGGACAGCCAGAAGTGGAGAGAAACATAATGCTCTGTTCACATTTCTTAAAAGATTATATTTAGCACCTAGTTTACAAACTAATAACTGTAGCTGCCCTGTACAATTGTTCACCTCGGGTCTTCAGTAAAACATGTCAGCAGTTAGAGGAATTTGTATTGGGGGCATTCCCCATCATTCTCAATTTTTAACATTTTTCTGCTTGTGAAATGATAAAGTACTGTGAGCCTTAATTTTTATCCACAAATAAAAATATTATGTTTGAACATTGGTGTGACTTATTTTTTAGGGCTTACGTGTAGATACTATGTTATAAATGGACTGCCCATTTCGGGTTGAAAAAGCTGTTCTGTGGCAGTCGTGCTTTCTGGCTGCAGTCCTGGGGCGAGATGTCCTGCTGGGGCAGGGCTGTCCCTTGCAGTGTCACAGCGCGGGACGCCCCGCTGCAGAACAACGGGGCGCTCGTGGTACTTGCCCCGTGCATGCTTTTGTACTGTGATACGCTATGGCAAATGTAACTTCTTCTGACAAACGTGTACAGAGCCTTTTCTAGGGCTCTGTTCTAGCAGCCCCGTTAATTAACCGAACGCCCTGGCGATGCTCACGCAGACTGGGACAGGCTGCTCTGTCCCTCGGGGTGCCGGCGGTGGGTCTGCAGCGTCCCAGTGGGATGCGCCTCCGGCACCTCGTTGCATTGGGGTTGTAGTTGGTTTTGCGGCAGACCTCTGCTGCTGGTGTTTACTTGTTTTTAGGGGTAGGTCACGGTTTCAAGACTACCTGCAAATTTCCCCTCTAAAAAGAAAAAAGGCAGCTGAGATTATAGTTAAGAGTAAAACCTTCACATGCAGTCAGGAGTTGCTGTCCTCCGCAGCAGAGAGCCTGAGTGGGCACCGGTCATTTATTTTGTGTAAAGATCCTTTCTTGCAGCGTACAAGCTACGCTCCGTAATCCAAGTAAACCGTGGTTTTGGTATAAATGATTTGGCCTCGAGTGCCACGGTGGTTCTGGTTCTGTAGGCAGCGCTTGTGCCAGGGGCTCGAGGGCACTGTGGGAGTGGGGTTTGATTAAGCCCCTGCTTACGATCTGCTCCCTGATCTGGGATCTAAATACACCCTTTATCCCCCAAAGAGTGTAACAGCAAGTTGTTCTCATCCAGCTCTCCGGGCAGTATTTCTGAGTGGCTGCCGCGCTGCTGGCAGCTCTCTGCTCCATCTCCTGTCGTGCCTCAGCAGCTGGAGCTGCAGCACTCGCCCGTGCTTGGGACCCAGGTACCTCGCAGACACTGCGGGGCTTTGCTTTTTTGGGGGATTGTCTTCCTGCAGGGAGTTCTTCAAAACAAATATCTCATTTTGCGTGTTTTTCTTCCGTAGCTCGGTAGCAACAGGAGACTCCGGGGCAAAACCCTCTGTCGCAGTTTCCAGCCTCTCGGGAGAGCGTTACGGGATTTCACGCAGCAGCGGGATCCAAGGTACGGAGGGCACGCAAGTCTTGACTGAGCATCACCCCAAAGCGCTTTGGGAGCTGGGGGTGCTGCGGGGGCGGTTTTTGAGCAAGGCGACGGCTGCGGAGTCAGGCTTGTTGGGGAGCCCGGGGCTCCGGGTGGCAGGGAGCAGGGATGCTCCTCGGGTTTCTCCTCCCGGTTCCTGGCAGCAGGACCAGCGGAGCCACCAGCGTGTCCCGCCGGCTCTGGGTGCAGCCCAGGGAGCGTGGAGGTGCTCGGGGTCCGTGTTACAGGAACAAAGAAGTTAGTGGGAGCAGCCCCTCGCAGCATGAAAGCAGCCGGGGAAAGAACAGTTGCAGAAATGAAGCCGCAATGTTTTTCACAAAATTGTAATTTTCCACAAAAGCTTTTTCAGAAACGTCACAAAATTAAAAAGAATTTGGATTACTGTTTTTTTTTGTCGCAGATGTGGAAGAGGTTTGTTTACCTCTTCAGCACAGGCTGCTCCTGCATGGTACCCTCTTTGTCATGTTGGAGTTTCCCCTGGTTTCGCTTCCTCAGTTAAAAATACTTAAATTAGTTTTCTAGTGATGCTGTATCAGTTAAATAGCAGGGCACCTCTAACAGGCTGCTGTTCTTGTCCTGTGCTGGCTTTATTTAAAAGAATCCTTATTCTCTCTCTTGCTCCACCTTAGTTCAGTAATGATCTTTCTAATAGAACAAAAAGCTTCAACCTTAAAAAGCTTCTACTGTATTTTACAGCGAACACAGCTCCAAAGCGAGGTTTATAACGCTGAATTTGAGGTTGGCTCGGTCTGCAGCTCGGCCCTCGGGCATCGCCGGGCCGGGGTTCCCGCTGCTCGGATGTGCTGCTGCGGTTCCCCAGCGCTTGTTGCGGGGCCGCTCTCGTTTCTGCCTTATTTGCTTGCTGAATTAGAAGCAGATTGCAAAGAGGCTGTTGTGCAATGATGTAATAGCTGCTTGCAACTGGCTTTAATGAGGTTCAGGCCGTTAACCTACTTGGCTAACGTGTAAATGTGAAGAGAGCCGTATGTAAAGGAGTGAAGTGGGCTTGTGAAGCACCGTGTCACAGCCAGAGCATTTCCATGTCTCTACCTAAAGATCAGATCAAGAGTCCCTTGTGACTCTTCCTTCTGAAATTTAATTTCCCATTGAATTTTTTGTGTTTTCTTCACAGACAAGAACTTGAGACAAAGTGCTCTTGCTGTCCCAAGGATAACCGTTTCTGTGGAAATGCAGTGCCGGGAGGCGAATTGCATCTCATCAAGGGGAGCAGATTATTTCTGTTCCTTTAATTGCCCGAGCGTGAACTGCAGAAAACTGAAACGGTGCCGCTTAATTACTTCGTTTTAAAATGGTATAGTTTTAACATTTGAATGAGTCGGCTGTTGATTCCTTTATGCTTTTGCTTGCACTGGTCTTGAAGATAGCAAAGGCAGCCCTTAGAGGTGACATCCTAAACTCATAAAGGTCGGGCAGATGAAAAAAACCCAGACAAACCCACCCCAAAGCAGGGTGCGTAACCGCACGCAGAAATGTTGATTTTGTTCCCATAAGCATCATGGAGGAACAAGGAGTCCAGTGGGCATTCTGCATGGAAATATTCCCAGGGACTGTCCCCCCCCACTCTGGGGCATGTGGGGAGTGGGCTGCCAACACGGGGGCACGCTGCCCTGTCCTTTGGGGAGCTGCGGTGCCGGCAGAGCCGTCGTGGCTACGTGGGGGAGCCCAGACGCGAAGCAGCTGGGTGGGATATTTCTCTCACCCTAATCCTGTCACTGCCCGACTCTAGAGAAGCAAATCCCGGTGGTGGGGGGTGAGAGGGGGCTGGAACGGGAGGTCCTTCCCAGGGCTGCGCTTCCCGCATCTTCAGCCTCGCCGCTGGTGCCCTCAGAGGAAGGGCTGTGGGTTTTCAGCCCCAGGGAGTGGGAACGATACAGAGAATTCCGTTTCCAGCGGTTGGTTTAGCTGTGGGGAGGCAGGGCACGCTTTGAGTGCTTCCCCCATCACCATCGCAAGCTGCGACTACGTGGGGCTCTGCCAGAGCCCTCGCTTCGGGCTTGTTAGCTGCACGTTGTGCCCCGTTACTCCCACAGGTTCCTTTTTTATGGACGTAATTGATTTAAGTGTGTGTTCAAGAGCCCCCTTAGAGCTGGGATATTTTTCTTGTCAATCATTCCCCAGAGCGGTTTGGGATACAAAGGCCATTATAAAGCTGCTTGCAGGATTTCTTCCTTTTTTCATGTTTTTTTTTTTTAGGGTGAGAAAACTGTGGAAAAATGTTCTGGGGTAAGTGTAAGCTTCGTGGACAGCCTGAGTTTGAATTGTGTGTTAATTAAGAGAAATGTTAATTAAAGAGAAAAACTTTCTGCTCCTTACAGGGACAAAGCTGAGGGGCTGTGCCTGGGGTGGGCTTGGGGACCGTCCCTCGTGTGTGCGTGTCCCGCTGGCTGCCCCGGGCCGATCTCCCAGGGACGGTGGCCAGATTCACCCTTTCTGCAGAAAAGGGTGTTTGCCGACGTATTTGTGCGCACACTTTCCTTAATGAAGAAGAAATAATTCAAAGCTGCCATGCATAATTTAGCACGCTTTGACGTGGACTGCCATCTGACCATGGGCTTGCAGGGACCGTGACCCGGCCACGGACACCGGAGTCCCTGTGCTGTTATTTCCCCAGTGGAAACCTGCGATGCCACGGGGGAAAGGGAAGCTCAGCGCCTTTCTCCACCGTCGCCTCCCGGTCCTCCAGCTCTGCCCAAGGCAATGCTTGGCTCTTGTTCGTGCAGCGCTCGCACGTCGGGTTTTATACCTGGGATTAAGTTCTTGTGGAGTTTTTATCCTTTGGGTCCGCTTTAAGGTGTACCCTGGTGATTCGGTGCTGTTATTGCAGTTTGCTCCACGGGTTAATTTTGTTATTGTTTGGGCAAGGTGACACGCAACAAGTCACTTAGAAGTGTCCAGCTTATCTTTTCATGTCTGATCTGCCTGGGGCTCACCTAGCTGTCCAGGTTTCTTGGTGTGGAGGTGGGATGCTGCTCAGGACATCGGGAACGCAGCAGGAATCAGCAGGTTTTTAGGGGTTTTAGAGGGGAAAAAAAAAAAAAAAAAAAATGTTTCCTTGATGACTGCAGCCCTGTGAGGGCTCTGAGTCCACCTGCTCCCGTGGAGCTCCAGAGCGTCTTGGTGGTAGAGCTCTGTGGTGGAGCGGCACTGAAGCAAATGCTGAAATTGTGCAACAGGGAGGTTGCTGCCCTGCGCTGAGTTTTGCAGGGAGCGGGGGGAACGTCCCCGCTGCGCAAAGAGGGGCGGCTGCTGAACGGGGACCCGGCACCACGCACCGCCGGGTTTGAAGGCGGCTGAGTCAGGGTTCGGATTCAGGACCGTCTTTTGTGCTTTGCAGAGCCGGCATTTATTTTTAGTCACTTCTGTAGTGCCGATTGCCATGGTAACGCAACGGCATCCTGCGGGTTCTCCGATGGGTGTGCTGGTTGCGCTGCTCCGGCGGCACCCCGGCGTGGGGACACGGCTCCTGGACACGATTTTGGGGGTGCAGGTGGCAGCTCAATGTCCCACGTCTGGTCCATCCCATGGATTCGGCTTAGAGTCAGAGCTGGGGCTCGCTGCCACCCCCGACCGACCGGGGCTCTCCACCTCTGGAAACCAAACGCAATCCTCTAAGCACACAAACCTGTCCAGGAAGAATTTTAAATGCATCCTTGGAGCGCTAAAGCTGCTCAGCAGGGAGTTAACCACTCGAAATCCTGTCGACTAAAGCAGATCAGCCTTTTTTTGTCTGAAATTTATGTGGAAAAGAACAACGTGGGTGGTTCCGCACCTTTTTGTACTGTTTGAAAGCAGATGCTGAACGATCGGGGGATCGTCAGGCTTCCAAGGCTGGTGCACGTGCCCCAGAGCAGGGCCAGGCGTGACCGCTGCCGCCTGCCCGCCCTGGGCAGCCGCTCACCTCCAGAAAGGTCGGAACGTCTGAATTCCCCTTGACCTTGGAAAACCTTCCCCTTTCTAATCATGGATTGCTTGATCAGTAGTTGCTCTCGGTGCAATCCAGAGCAAACCCAGAAAAGCTGCTCGTCAGTGATCTCGCAGGTGCCATGGGGAAGCACGTTTGCTGAGGATGCCTGCGCGTCTCCTGCCCGGTTCTGCCCACGCTGCCCTGTCTCCTGCCCGGAGCAGGCAGCGGGTGCTGCCCGCAGGCTTCTGCGCCCGGAATGGGGCACAAAGCGGTGGTCCCGGGCACAAAGCGGTGGTCCCGGGCACAAAGCCGGTAGCTGCTGGCCAAGCAGCGTGGGAAGGAGTCGAGGCTCTGCCTGGTCCTGCTGTCCATAAGTCACCACGCTGAAATGCTGTCAGAGCAGGGTGAACCACTTAAAACCAATTAAGTACCTTAATGAATCTTTCCCCGATGGGGTTTCAATTATCTTGAGTAGAAGACAGTACGGAGCAGGAGTGCAGTTAGCCTAAAGGCTATCGTTTAGACTCTTGCTAATTGGATCATGCATTTGAAAATTACTGCGCTCCTATGGGATGAAAGCTATATGTTTACTTAGGTATCGGTTACAGATATTTTCCAACTCAATCTGTACCTGCAGAAAGCTTGCATTTTTCTGCTTAAAAGCCTCTAAATAGGACCTTCCGGGTTATTAACTGCTGCTAAATTATCCTGCTTGCGATGAGCTATATCTGTGTACGCAAATTGATTTTAGATGTGTGTATACATAGCTGGGAAAAATTTGGGGAACGCTTATTAAGAGGCTAGAGTGGCATCTGAAAAGCTAAGGTGGATTTTAAGATCATTTCAGAAGAGGATGAATTTTAAATGAGTTTTAGTGGAATTGCTGGAGAATTGCTGGATCAGAGTTTGCATCCTGCATTCCTTCAGTTTGGAATGAGGCAAAATAAATTTGTTGTCAAGAAAATCAGGACACACTTTCCTTGCATCATGTCGTGATGATTTAACGCAGATTTAACTGAAATGCACATCCTAAGAAAAAAACCCTGCTTACGAGATTTTAAAAAAAGACTTTAAAAATGCAAACTGTGTGAAGTGTACTAATTCATCACGGGAACCGAATGAGCAGAAAACATCTACTGGAGCTTTTTTAGAAACGGTTCTCTTATTTACATCTGAAAAATAGGAGGTTTGGCTAAATTGGTGTCTGAGCCAGTGGAAAATGTATTAAACCCGTGTTCTGATGCTGGGGTGGTGAGGCTGGGTATTACGGGGAACGTTCCGCTTCAAAACTGGCAACACGAACGATATTGTTCGGTTTTTGTAATGGCTGTTCTGTCTGTACCTCCGCACCTCTTGTTATTGCTGTAACCTCCCTTTGTTCCAGACAGCTCGGGATTGTGCATTTAATACAGATAAGTGCAGGGCATTACGCTCGGCAGCGGGGAGATTAAGCTGGGCGGCTGCTGGGGCGAGGAGGGACTCGGTGGGGGCTGCGCCGTGACCTGCCGTGCCTGGGGTGGGCACGGGGGGGACCCGGCCGGCAAGTGGGGGTCCTTGTGCGGAGAGAGGCGCGGAGATGGCTTCCGTATCGTGTGTCCAACTCTAGGGACAGCAGCTGGAATAAAAATCAAATTTTATGAAGCGATTTAAGAAGAGCCACAGAAATTTGCAAAGCCCGGAATAAGGGTATTAATAATAAGCTAGAACTTACGGTCAGTTGCAAGTACAGAGCTCACAAACGTGTTTTTTATACGTTTATACAGTGTATAAATGAGTTAGAAATACATAATTATAGTCGGAGCAGCTTATTTAACCAATGAGTGCCTAGAAAAAGCCGTGTAAAAGGAAGGCGGTGCCCACAGCCCTAAGCCAGGACCACTTTGAAGCTTCTCTCTCCGGGGCACTACATCCCGGTCCCGTACCCCGGAGCGGGGTCCCTGGGCGCTGCCTTCTCCCCTCTTTCCCTGCTCGGGAGGGAGGGCAGCTCGTGGAAAACTGGTTAGTGATTAATCACCAGCCCTTGTCTGGGAAATAAGACCGGTCTTGGTCTGGCGGTGCTCGGGAGTGGGGTGTTGGTCCGGTAGTACCCCGACGGGAGAGGATTTCTGGTGCCGGGTGGGATGCTCTGGGGCAGAGGGCTCAGCCCTTCTGGGAGATGCCCCAGGGCTGCGGGGGCTGCCCGCAGCCCCCCGGCCCGGAGAGCCAGGCTGGACGTCTCCGTGCTGCTGCGGCACGGCGCGGTCACCCTCCCTCGGCGAGCCGGTGAGGAAGCCGAGTATTTCAGTAACAGCCACAGAAATGCAGTATCAATATTTAAAGCCAGCTGGCTGGCTTTGCTTTCAGGAACGCAATCTTTCTGCATTTTTTATAAGGTGAGCTGGGGTCTCCTTACCTGCCAGAATATATAATCATCCAAGAGACAATATCCGATAGCGTTACCTGCCTAAATGGGACGTTACGGGAACACGTCCCCTCACAATAGCCTGCTGTACGACCAACAATGCTCCATTTAGAGAGGAACAAATTGTCAGCATCTGCTTTTAATTTAGTTTACTTTTAAGGTGACTGATACCTTTTAAGGTCTTTGGGCAGGGTGTTTCTGTGGTTAAGGAAATTATAAACGTGGAAGATGTATAAAAGGCATATTGTGCCTATTCAAAGTGTTTAAGAACTTTAATTTGCTTTTGTTAGCCAACTTCCAAGTGAAAGAACTTGAAGAATCGTATAGGGCTTGAGAGTACCTATCTGTAAAATAAGTATGTATTACTTCAGCTGCTCAGGGTTGATTTAAAGGCTTCTGGAGTTGCTGGAAAGCTTTTCCTTTTTGGGAAGTGCTCGAAAGCTTAATGACAAATGAGGTAACATTTTAGAACAGGCACAGAGCGAGGATTTGTTAATAGCTCAAATTTTGAGTAATTTTTCTAGATTTCCAGAGAACCTTTTAGTGCCGTCTCCGCTAAATAGCTTGGATAACACTAGTTTCTGTGGAAGGTAAATTTTATAGGACTTCAGAGCGCTGTCGCTGTGAGCAGGGCGATCCCACGCCGGGCTCCCTGGGGCGAGCACGGCCAGCAGACCTTACCTGGGACCACGTCCAGCTCGGGAAGCCCCCGAAAGCTGGTGGGGGGGGGGGGCGGACCCGGGTGGCCGGAGGCTTGGAGGGACCTGGGTCCAGGAGGGGTGGCAAGAGCCGGGCTGGTCCCGGCTGGCCCAGAGGGGACCCAGCAGCAGCCTGGAAAATGCCTGGAGGGGAGGTGGGAAGGTGGGACATCCAAACTGGCCAGGGAAGTGGCAGGTGGTAATAAGGCAGGGGACGCCGGCCACAGCTTGGGAGCTTCGGGATGGACCTTGGGAAAAGGTTTTTCGGCAGAGGGTGGTGCAGCGTGGGAAGAGGCTGCCCGAAGGGCTGGGGGAGACTCCAGCCTTGGGGGTCGGCAAGGCTCAGGTGGGAAAACTCACGTAGGGCTGGTGCCAGACCTGCTGCGAGTGGGAGGTTGGGCCAGAGACCCCCCCCGAGCTCCTTTTCCCTGATTCCCTGAAGCTCTTCATCCAGCCCCTGATCCCTCTGCAGCTGCTCGCAGGTTGCCTTTCCCTGTGAGAGACGCACGTCCTTCTGCGCAGGGCACGGGTGGGTGATTACTCTTCTTTTCGATGTTTTCAATGCAATGGCTTTAAAATCCTGCTTGTCTTTAGAGGGCTTTTTTCCTCTTTGCCTGCCTCTCTCTCCAAACAAGGATATGTTTGTGCTCCTAAAGTGGCTGCTGTGATTAGTGCTGTAATCTCCGTATCAGCTTTAACATTTCAAACCAGAGAGGGAAATTGATTCAATTCTACTATCCGCTCCTTTCATACATTTTCTCCAAACACCATTTGCTCAGCAAGCAAATGAATCGGGAAAAGTCATAACTTTGCTCTCATCTTAAGGGGTGATCAAATCCCTGAATTTCCACAAATCCTGTGGAGAATGGAAGTTCCTGCCAGACGGGGCGACCCCAGGAGCTGGAGCACTGCATTTGGGAGGAGGAGGAGGAGGAGGAGGCATGGACCGGCCGGCTCAGCTCTAACTCGGTCGTGTTGGTGAAGACACTGATGCTCCGAGGCCGCATCCAGCAGGAGCCGCGCTGCAGTTTGCTCGTGCGAGCCCACGTGGCTGTGGGTTTGCCGTCGAGGGGAGCACACGCGTGACTTCACCTACGCCGGCTGGAGCCCTCCAACACTTACAGCTGTAGTGAGCTGGACCTTTTTTTCCCTGCTGCTCTCCATCTAAATACCTTGTTTTGTACAAGTCCGGTTGAGGTGCGCTGCTTTGCATGTGTTTATATGGTTTTTTTTTAAGAACTGTCCTCCTTATTCGTTGCAAAACAAAGCCCGCTGGCAAGCGGGAAGCTGCTACAGATGTTTCCATGAGAAGGTTGCAGCTCTTCTTTCTGGTTAAGCTCCGCGGACACGTATCTAATTACAGCTTTGTGGCCGGCATGAGGTTATAGAGGGAGGAAAGCGCGTGCTGAAAATCAGTTTAAATGATTCGAGGGCAGTGACTTAGTGCCCGGGTGTGCTGCTCTCGCGCCGAGACGGGACGCAAAATGCTGGCGGCACGCACAGGGACCGTGGGGAATAAGAATGCCGAGGAAACCCTGAAGCTGAGGAAGCAGTCGGTGCTTTCCCTGGGGAGCAGGGAGAGAGCCCTGAAGAGCTCCTCGGAAAGCGGGAAGGAGAGCCGAGCCCGGGCCAGCCAGCCGCAGCAGCGTGCCCGGCGGCTGGCTCTGCTGCGGGAGCTGGAGATGAACTGGTACCTGCGGGTCTGCGAGCTCTCCCACGAGTACACCATCGCCTACACCACCGGGATGCCCCACAGGTACGTACCCCGCTGGCTGGGCAGGCAGCAGCAGTTTGCAGCCTAGGAAACGACGGTGGCGGTGATGATGATGGGAATAATAATAATAGGAAGCTTTGGGGCTTTACGAGTCTGACTTTTCTGATTATTTAGGGGTTGGGGTTTTTTTCCTCTACCATGAGGGACGCGTGTTACAGAGCTGGAAACACTGCAAACTTGTTTCTTAGTTTCCTTAACTTCTTCGGCACAAACTGCTCTGTGGTTATTCAGCCTTATTTCTCATGAGCTGTTTTGTCCAAGTGGCTGTAATTTAGTTGAAAAGTTGCTGCTGTTGAGCAGGGATTGTGTGGGTGACAGGAGAAAATGGCAGGACAGCCTCTGCTGGGTGATGCTGGCCCCGGGTCCCCGTCTCCCCCTTCCCTCTCCGGACCGGGGCAGCAGCGAACAAGCCACTCGGGAGGGGAAACCAGCAGCTGCTGAACTTCTAATTCCATCGATCTTAAATGTCGCAGCCTCCAGAGTCTGGCCTTACTCCTTTAAAAAGAATATAAGGGGATCTTGGCATTAGTGGAAATTAGACGTGCGACACCCTAATCTCCTGCACTAAGACCCTTAATGAAATAGGAACCTGA
This sequence comes from Astur gentilis, assembly GCF_929443795.1. Taxonomy (NCBI): domain Eukaryota; kingdom Metazoa; phylum Chordata; class Aves; order Accipitriformes; family Accipitridae; genus Astur; species Astur gentilis. The sequence continues at coordinate 43,301,262 of NC_064885.1, read as the reverse complement.
AGATGAATTGCCTGGTGTTGCCGTCTCAGTCCCGCTGTCCCCAAACAGCAGCATCGTGGGGACGGGGCGGCCGTGCTCGCTCACGGTGGTTTCGGGGACTGGCAGAGGAACGATGCGGGTTTCATTCACCTCGAGAGACAGGGCTGCTGCCAAAGGGGGTTTCAGCGTTTTGCCCAGCAATACACAAAAGCATCAGTAACAGTGGGGTTTCAGCCCAGAAGTCAGGTGAAATCTTCCCTAATCCCGGACAGAGGGGGATGCCTGAAGTGCCGGGCACAAAGCAAGATCTCGCAGACATGCTGAGATTAGAAATTAATAAACATGTCATTAGAATAAAAGTCAGAAACAGGATAACTGAAAGGAAAACAAGGTAAAACTATGAGAGATGGAGCAAGTAGGGATTAAGTGCAGAAATGAGTGGGGCTGCAGACTAAGACTGAGCAATTTCTCGGGCACAGTGCTCATCGGCCACACCAGCCCGCGGTCAGGTACCTGTGGTCTTAAACGGTGCTATAAAAGCGAAGCACTGGGGAATAACTTTTGGGAGAACCGCTTTTCTAATGATGCTGATCCATACAAGCCCCTAAAGCTCCAAACCCGTGAAACTCTTACGTCTAAAAACTTCAGGAGAGCTTGCGGAAATACTTCTTTGCCGTTGGTTCACCTTACGTTATAGATGGGGAAAGAGCTGGATCTGACGGGAGGTAAAACAAAAGGCAGCTGCACCGGAGATCACAGCCACAGCCTTCGGTGTTACACCCCTGGGAGGAAAAAATGCGGTTCCTATGAGGGAGGTATGGCTGCAGTCACAGGGCACGCATCCCTCTGTTGAGTGCACTCGCGTTGCAAAGAGTAGAGCCCGAAAGCACGGCCTGCACCCCACCGTTGATGGTTGGGCTCCGTCAGCACCAGGAGAACAGGATCCCCCTCTTCAGGCAGCCGTGTGTCAGGGTACCACGGGGCTGGGGGGGCCCTGGGGCGACAGGGCAGGATCCCTTCCACCGCCCCAGCCTGGGAGATCGGGGATGCTGAGGTCCGTCAGTGCCCTCAGGGCCCTGATACAAGAGTTGCAGAAAAAGAATAACTGAGTAATCCAAATGTCTGTGCCAACCCCCCCCCCGTGACATTGAATTATAATCTTTTAAAATATGTTCTGGGTTTGGGATCAGTCTTTGTTTATCTGTTTTGAAAGATTTAAGGATTAGTTGAGTTCATGATACATCCATCACTTGATTATTTAACTTATTTTTCCGATGTATTTGGGATTGAAATGACAGTCAGAAAATGGGCTCAGTTTTTACAATAGAAGAGCCTCAGAAATCTGCCTCCATGCTGTGTATCATACACCGTCGTGATTCGTTTGCTGTGGGCTGGTGTTGGCTAGAAAAGGTTACTGTGGTCCTGCTGGACGTCCTCTTGACCGGAGGGCACTGGATGCCCTTGTCACTGGCTTTGGCGATGCAGCAAAACCTGTGCTGTTTCTCCCATCACCCCTCAGGGATGAAGACCCTGAGAACCAGAAACTTTTTGTTTGCTATTTAGCAGTGGTGAAATAACTGGTTGTTGGCTTGGTACTTTTATTTCTAGGCATAGTGTTCAGACGTGTACCTGTGCCCTCGCCTGCTGCCCCGTGCCGAGAGGCAGCCGGTTCTGTGGAGCTGAAGGTTTTGTAGCAGCTGGTGGCATCTCAGGGGCTTTGCCAGCTCCCCACCCACAGCCCCTCTCCATCCGTGCACAGGCTCCTGCGGGAGCACGCAGCCTCCCGAAAGCTGGTGCTTGTTCCCTGCCCTGGTTCCAATGCCCACAGCCCATTCCTTTCTCAAGCATTTTGCTTTTCTGTTTGGTTTCAGGTTATTTTTTTCTTCTTGGTGTTTGACCCCTCCGTAGCCTTTGTTTTCTTATTAACTGTCAAAGTCCCAGGAGGCTGCAGATACCGGGGAAATTTACAGACCAGGTAACCCGAGCTGTGAGAGTTCACAACGAGAAAAGAAAATATTTTGATCACTTGCATAAGAGATGCTTGCAGTATTCATCTCTCCAGCCCAAGGCCTGAAATAAACCCTGTGAGAATATTTGTTTTACGTTTATTGGCCTTGGACTGAATCCCAAACAAATATTTCTCATTATCTAAATATAAGACCTGGGAAACAGGGTCAGTGCTCTATTCCCACTGGCAGTCCTTATCCCTTGCAGTACTTGACCATTATAGGTTTCAGCAGATGAACAAGATTGCTGATCTTGGCCAGAATCCATCCTGGGCATCTATTAAAACGAGCCAATTGCAATAATATAAAGAATGGCTGGGAGAAAAATACCGCTCCGTAGCCCCGTGGTCCTCTTGGGCAACACAACCCAGCTCACGCCGTCTTGTACCGGTGGGAGCGTGGTGGCACTGGGCTCTCCTCCCAGCGGACTGTGGGGTGGGAGCTCCCGAGGACCCCGCGCTCGGGCAGCCGCTGGGCATTGAGGGTCTCTCTTCGCAGCCCCGCGTGTGGACCATGCATTTGTACAAGCCCTCCTGCGCGGATATCCCCCCCCACAAGCCGAGCTTGCAGAAGCCGAGCGAAGCCCTCCTGAAAGGTAAAAAGCAAAGCGCGGTTCCCAGAGCCTGCCCTCCCGCCGCGGGCTGGCCGGGAAAGCTGAGCCGAGCCGCCGAGCTGAAGCAGCTGGAGAAATTCCTGCACCTGCACGGGCTGTCGCTGCAAGAGACCGTCCAAGCCAAGACGGGAATGAAGTACAGGTACTTCTGCGTGTCCCGTGCTGGGGTACTCGGTGGCTGTCCGTTTGGCGGCAAACAGCTAAAAGGACGGGAAACCTGACTGAGCGACCTGTGCGCACCTTCAGGCAGGCTTACAAAATCTGAAGACGTTGGCTGGTTTCGTAGCTTTTCCTCTCTAAGCGTTCTGAGCACTGTAAGAATTAGCATGACTTTGAGCAGTGGTAAATGCATGTGACCGAGTCTCTGAAAACTCTTGAATTTGATTTTTCTCTTCTAACACTGGTTGGTTCTGTCCATCTACTGAACTGCCTCTTTCAAATTTGGGTAGAAGTGTTTACTCTTTCCGATGTTTTAATGAAAACTCATTTATTGATGTGCATTAAAAGGATAATGGCTGAACAGCGAAAGAGAAGACACGGAGAATAGAGGTGTAATGTGATGTCTGTCCCTACTCTGCTATTAAACTGGAGCAAACGGACTGAAAGCCTGACAACCAGAGTCTGGCTGGCTTCAGGCTGCAAAATACATGGCTTGTGTGTTAGAAAGAGCATCCAAGGGAGAGGACCTCATCCTCCCTGCAGCTGGGACAGCCTGGGGAAAGAGGGTGTAGCCTGAGGGACGCAGGTGAAAAGGACATCACTGTACTTAGTCTATCGGTTGTCATTTTGTTTGGTTTCAAAAGAGGTTCATTTTAACAGGCTGGCATCCTGTATGGAAAGTAGATATATTCTCTGTGATTCTACTAGAAAAAAAAAAAAAATTTCTTCAAAACGTTTGCTTTCCCAAGAGACTGACTTTTGCCCATGGCCTGTCTGAGCTTAAAATTGAAATAAGACATCACATTTACTATTTTTATGGAAACAGAACAGTTGTGTCACGGCTTTAGCTGCTGGCTGGGGAAATTTGTCGTTGTTTGGAGACACTGTCCAGGGAGGACCGAGTGTGTGAAAGAAATGCTTTGGACCCAGCGTCAGAAGAAAGGCCAAAGGGCTTTTTACCTCTGCTCTGCCGGCGCCGGCTGGGAATCCTTGGAGCAAGTTGGGGTTATCAATGGGGAGCCGATGTAAATAAGTAGAGAACCGAGCCCACAGTGTTTGAGTGATGAAAAGGGAAAACGTCCAAAGGCAATGGAACGGCATCCCAGGGATGCCATGCTTCGAGCGGAGTTATGATAGAAGTAATCCCTGGTGTCACTCTGGGTTAGCAGGAGCGATGCTGTCCCCGAGCGAGATACTCTGATTAACTGGGTTTTTTTGGATCTGGAAGCTTGCCTCCTTTCTAATGAGAAATTCTTTTGCTCCCCTTCTGATGATCCTAATCCCATGTGGCAGTTGTGTTAGAAACGATCGGTGTTAGTACACACATGAAAATACTAATTTATCTTATTTCTCTGCTGATTCTGCGCTTTCTGTGGTGTTGGTCCACTCCAGAAATAGTTTATCCCTTACTGTGCCCTCGCTGAGAAGCACAAGTAACGGTGTAGTCACACAGTGTTCCCATAAAACAGTTAGGATCCGGTGTCTTCAGTTTCCTCCATGGGAGATTATCCACCCTGATGTACAGACACCTGCCTGGCACTGAACCTGGATGCTGCCGAGTCAAAAATGCCTTGGTCAAATCTCAACAGCAACGCTCATCTCTACGTGCTGCTGCACAGAAAACGTGCCCAGCCTGGAGGGGAAAACCTGCAAAGAGGCTGGGGAGAAAACTTCTGTGGGGATGGATACGCAATCCCCAAACCTGCTGGAGAGTGACTTTTTAAGCCACAGAAAAATGTAATTAATGAGATAGTCTGGGACTGCCTTGTGCTCCAGGGGTAGCTGGTGTTGGCTCTGAGGCTTTACCCAGTGCCAAGGGCTGGGGTTGTCGCTCAGCTTTAGCGCAGACTCTGGTGCAAATAGCTTCGTACCCCTCTCTGTTTCTCAGCTTATAAAATGGAGTGGTCTTCATTCATCAGAGCCTTTAGTCATGGTAAAATAAAGCATACGCTTAATTTCTATTGAAGCTGATGGATTCAAGCATATGCTTAATTTTAAGTATGTGCATTTTTCATAGTTGACAGAAACAGCTATAACGTCTTGCGTTTCGCATGTATCCAGGAGAAAGCAGAGTTCTGCAGGAGAGGGGGCTGTGCAGAGGGCTCTGTGCGGGGCGGGAGGCATTTCCCAGCAGTCATCACTTGCTGCTTTCTATAGGTGTTTTGCTCTTCTAGCTTTAGAAGTACAGGGGCTCTTCTAGTCTTACTGAGCTTGAACGTTTTCTTTTCCAGGATGGCTCGTTTTGCCTTCCAGACATTTCTACAGATGTCCATAGGTCCCGTCTAAAGACAGCACAATAAAGAAGCCTTTTTTTGTTAAGGGCTATTTAATTACGTGTGGAAAGTAATGAATTGTTAACAAGAAACACTTACTAAATACTCATAAGCTGGTTTATTTATAGGATGATTGGTTCTTTCTCCTTTCATTGCTTTAGCAAATACAGCTTAGTTCAGCCTATTACTGAATGACTCAAAGTGCAGCAGTGCATGAGCTTAGTTTGTTTCTGATGACAATAGTATTTCTCTCAGATGAAACACCATTTGCAAAGCCAATTTGGTGTCTTATTATCCAACGGATTCCTTGCATCCAACAGCCATTGCACGGCTTCCTACCATACACACTTGGCTGGGGTTGGAGCTCTTAAAGACCAAACTACGCGGGCTGGGTCTGTCCTCACGGCTGGGAAGCTGTGACTATAAAACTCCTCAACGTTCTGCTCGTGCATGGTTAAAATAGCGTCTCTGTGCTCCGGCAGCTGCAGTTTGAGAGCCCGGAGGTGAAATGTTATATGTATATGTCTGCAAAAGCACCCAGGCAACTTTTGCAAAACATGCTGTTGGCAAACGTTATATGTGGAAAGTATTTAGGGAGGTCGTGGTCTTCCGAGGCACTGCTGGATTAACCCATGCAGCAGCCTTTGGAGCTGGGGGTACAGTTTGCTATTCGTATTTTATCTATTTTATATTTAGTTGAGGTGTTGTTCGGGGAGGGTGAATTCTTCCCGCAGCACACAAGCCCCTGGCAAACTCGCTTCGTTTGGAGCGAGCCCCCCCCACCCCCCGGCTGTCCTGCGGGAAACTTTCGGGAGTCCCTGCGTCCTGAGAAAGCGCTGGGATGCTCTGCCCAGTTTATGTTGCTTTCATTGGTTAAGCCAATTAAAAACTTGAAATTTAGGACTGTCATGCTGAAGCTCTGGTACAAAGACTGGCCAGCAGGTAGACCTTTGCAGGATGGGCTGCTTTTTCTTTTCTTTTCTGGTTGCAATGGGAAATGTCTCTATCGGAGAGCGAGCGCTCAGCCGGTGCAGCAAGGAGCGGGGAGGAGAGGGCACCTGCACATCGTCAGGGACAAACTGATGGTGAAACTTGCTCTCACTCTTTTTTTGTTTTACCCTGAATCACTTGTGGTCTCGTTTGGTGCGTGAGGAGGAGGAGGACGTGGCTCGTGCTGGTGCACGGCGGGCAGAGGTGCTGGTGATAAAAACAGTGCTGCGACCAGGTAGGTGATACCTCTTAATTGTGAAAAATGAAAGTACTTACTGTGGCTAAATACTGCAAGACAAAATACCAGAGAGCTCTAGGGACAAACTGATGGCAAAAGGGCTGTGATTTGTATGGCTAATTTGGTATGTGTCTTGCGTTGGTACAAGTCAGTGTCAGGAAAAGCAATAAGGGAGTGAAATATGCAGTCTGCAGCGCCAGAACGAATGTCGTTCTTCAACTACATCATGACTTACTTTCTAAGTATTACTAGAGATCAAACACGCTAAATTTACTAGAAAGGCTCTCCAGTTTGGTAACCTCGCCAAGACAATTATGGCACTTAGATAACAGGATCAAATCCTGAAATAGCAAAAAGCTTTTGGTGAGTACCAGGATTTTGTGGTGACCACTGAAGGCACTGACCGGCATGGGCAAAAAGGTAAAATACTCCTGCGGAAGAACTATTGCTGAGAAGTCCGCCCCCCCATCCCTGAGTTATGTAGACAAAAAGGCAAACATCATTTTAGAAAATGTAACATGCCTAACGGTAACATACTGGGTTTTTAATAAATTTCTGGGAGCTGACATTTCAAATCCTGCAGTCAGTGCTGGCCATCCCGTTTCAGATGGATACAGTAAGCTGGGCTATAGAAGGTAGAGGGCTCTGAGTGATGGGATTGTCCCTGCACCCGGTGATTAAACAGGCTTTTAGCTTAGGAAAAAGATGATTGACAAGGATTACAGCAGATGTGTTTAAAATCAGGAGCAGCCTGTAGCAAGTAACTCACTGTCTCCCGTAACGCAGGAACCGGGGAGAATGCAAATGGAATTTCTGGACAACAGGTTTAAAACAGAGGAAACGTTTTCCCTGCATCTTGTCGTGAAGTTGGGGAACTCACTGTCGTGGGATGTTTTGGATGCTGAAAGTATGAGCATGGTCAAAAAGTTACTAGGTATCAGGCAAGGCTATCAAAGGCTGTTGAATACCAAGGGGTGGATTTAACCGCTAGCACAGCAAATTTGTAAGTGGCAGAAAGCCGAGATGGTATACCGGGAAAGGCATTACTGCATTTTTGTTCAGTTCCTTTATAATCTCTTCTCAGGACCCGCTCCTGGGCATTGCCTGGGCCGTGTGGCTGGTCCGCAGGGATGCTCTGCTCTTGTGCAGGTACAGCTGTGCTTACACCGTGCGATAGGAGACGGGTCAATGTGCAGGGGTGAGCAGACGGATCGCAGTCCTCAGCCCTTATCCCTTCTTCTGGGGTCATCTTTATACCCCTACAGGCCTACCACAGAAGAGGGGAATTTGGGAATGATCACTTTGCCATAGCTGCTTTTCCAGGCTCCCTTGTTCAGGTTCATTTCATGCGTCGAAGCTTTAAAATATCTAAGCTTTAGATGGCAAAATATATGAGAGCACTTGATGTGGTCCTATAATCCTGCACTGTAATCCTGTCCTAATCTGCTCAATTCAGAGCACAGTTGCATTATATTTATTGGGATATAGCTTACAGCCTTAATGTCTTCCCTATTTCCTGTGCAGATTGATCTATAGAGCTGCATCCAGCTGTGCCTGCTTTTTAATAGCCAGCGTAATTTTTTGTAAGGTTGTTTTTTTCTTTTTTAGTCTGTCCAAACTATATGGCCTGCTATCTAGTGCAAGGATGATGGAAGATACTCCCATGTCTATCCTTTTTCCAAATGATTTTAGTTTCCGCTTGCTCCTCGTTTTTTGTGTTATTTTTGTAGGGTTCTTGCCCGAACCATACACGAACGGGGGAGGACAGGATGGAAACGGGACGTGTGCGGGCGAGGATGTGGACAGGGTACCCGCATGTGCGTACGGTGTTTGTAGCGTGATATTTCCTCCCCGAAGTAAGAAATCCCACGTTACTCCTTCGGAAGAACGGTACATGCAGCGTGAGCCCCATCTCCCCGGCTGGATTTCAGCAGGAGGAGCTCTTTAGCTGCTCCTACGATGCTGGCTCCCCGATCCCGCTGCTTTCTGCTTGCTGTCATCGCCAGCGATAAACACATATGTGTGCGTGCCTGCACACGCGTGTACGCGCACGCGTGTGCACGCACGCTCCTTTTGCAGTATAAGGTCCTCAATGACAGGGACAAAGCCGTGTAAAAGCTCAGATCCACCCCGCCGGTATTTCCAGGGTTACTCACACCTTTGGGTAGGAAGCTCCCCACGCTGTAGGTTGAAGACAAAGCAAATTTTGTCCTCCCAGTTCACCACCCCAGCAATAAATCCCAGCTAACCTTTAGCCGCGTGGAGAGCAGCAGCTCCCGCCGGTGCCCAGCAGGAATTTGCAGGCTTGCTACTGCTTTTCACGCACCTTCTGCTCCTGTCAAACTCCAGGTTGAAAGCCTGCCCTGCCAGATGCTGAATAAATCACCAGCTCCGCGGGCAAGGTGCTGCCTGCCGTGCCTGCTCTCCGCTCCCTGCCGCGGCATCGGCGGTGCAGAGTGTATCCAGCATCTCTCCAGGGAGCTGACTGGAAAGTTTGGGATATTTATGGGTATATTTATGTACAGGTTTGAGGTCTGCACTCTGTGTGCCTGCCCTGGGATGAAACCCAGTCTGTGTGGTCTTGTTTAAAACAGATTTTATCTGAGACTCTTTGGGGTGACTTTGGGATCTGCTGAGATTGGGACCTCGCCATACGTCGCACTGACACAAACTGCTGAACCGTGGATCGAGGCAGGGTTAAGTTTAGGAAAACCCCAGCTAAACCTCCTCTAGCAGTTCTCAGGGTTGCCGGTTTGTTTCAAAGCTCCATCCTTGAGGAAATGATCACAAAACCAGGCTCTGGCAAGGCTTCGAAGGCGTTGGCTTCGGTGCCAGGCTGAGAGCGGGTCTCGGTATCGCCGACCGCGGGGTGTGCTCCGGCAATGCTGACTCGGCGCTTGGCATCGCAGACGGCCACAGTTCAGGTGGAATAAAAATGGATTTTGATCTTCAATGCAAATCCAATATTGACGCAGTAGCAACTCTTTTGCTTTGCTGAATTGAAATAAATAACCAAACGCGACGGCAGCTGCTCTTCCAACATCTTTCTCCCTCCCTGCAGTTACGCCTCCTGCCCCTACGCCCATCTCTCCCACTGCGCGTCTCCCAGTATGAGCAGAAAATGCCCCTTTTCAGCCCCAGCAGCACAGGTCTAGGGCCCGATCTGTGCTTAGAGAATTCTCTCGGTTTTGTCTCTTGGTTATTAATCCTAGTTTGTACGCTACTGATTATTAACAGTGATTTTTCATTGCATTTAGAATTTGCAGGGCTTGCAAGCTTGGGGTAATGTAAAGAAGAAACTTTCCTGGAAATGGGGTACTTTGTCCAGTCTAGCAGATTCCAAAGGCAAAACATTTAGGATAAAAAGTGCCCTTCTAAGACCTGGGGATATCAGGAAGAATTTGGCAGAATCAAAGAGTAAGTGTCTGAGAGGAGGCGAAGCTGCAACGTGATTCCAATCAAGCTTGATTTTAACAGAGAGCTGTCGGGCGCAGGGGACCCCTCATCATCGGATTGCGGTCTCCTCCTCTTCCTCAGAATTACTCCAACATCAGGCAACAGTTGCCAGGTCAGGGAAGCGGATGGAGATTTCGGTTACGATGGAGGAGGGAGTACCGCTGCGGGGCTGCCCCACGGCACGGCCCCAGCCTGCGGCCGCTTCCCAGGACCGATGACAATAAATAACGCGGGAGCAACAAATCTAACACGGGGCAGAGCTGGAGCGTGGGACGGGGCATCTCCTGGGGATTCTGCTCTCGGTACGTCTAGATATACTTTCTAGCGCCGTCCGCTGTGAAATACTCGCTGTAACTGCAGTGTTTGAAGATGCTGCTTCAACCAACGCGTGTCCCATCCTCTGGGCGGTCTGTCACGGCGGGGCAGGTACGAATGGGTTAGGCACGCTCCGCACGCTCAGCGAGCGATGGAGCTCGGCGGGGCGAGTCTTTGCAGGGGTCTTTGACTCAGAAGTTGCTTTATTTACAGTTTCAGCAAGCCAAAATGGTCAACCGAACTGTATTTTTCTTAGTATTCTGTGTTTTCCCCCATGCTGAGGTGACCACCCTTCTATTTCTGCGTCTTGCCATCAAGCAGAGGCCTCCGTGGATGCCGGGCTCCCTCCGTGCCGCTTCCCCGGGGAGGCTGGCTTGAAAGGCATCTTTTTCCATGGCTAAACTGCCTGCCGCAGACCTGCTACTGCCTGATAAGCATTTTTTTTTTTTTCCTCCTTGTTTTCAGTGTTTATTTTCATAGTTGCTTGGCTTCATCCCTGTGCCAGAAAGACTCTAGAAGACAGCCCAGCGTTTCCGTAATTCCAGTAGCACGGTTGCTATTTTTTCCTGGGATGTCTGTGAAGTACACGGGGGTCCTTAGTGTGTCCAAACAGGCACAGTGAGGCTGGCGGGGGGAGCTGCCTGCCCCCGCTGTCCAGCCACAGGCCGGGTAAGCAGATCCCCCTGCCAGCCCTCAGCTGCCCATCCCAGCTGGGGTAGGGGAAACGCACAGTTTTCACTGCAGAAAAAGACACCCCGTAGATTGAAAGAGTAATTATTCTTTTCCCCTGAGGACCTAATGAGTGGTTACGCGTTTGGCTATAAGTAACGATCCTCTTGCAAATCCTTTTGTTAATTAAATGGGCACCATTCCAGTATGAAAGTGCTTGTTCAATAGCATTTGGGATGTGCTCTGAGACCAGGGACTACTTGCCTGGCCAGCACTGGCCCTGGGCAGTACAGTGGATCCTTGGCTTGGAAGTTCTTGGCAGTGCTTGGAGATCACCTGAAGACTTGATGGTGCCTTGTATTTAATTTACTAAAATGACATTATGCCGTTCTGAGGTACATCATGCTCCTGCCTCGTGTGCAAAAAAAAAAATAAATTTAAAAAAGTTTAAAAGTCTTTGCAGAGCGCTCTGGGAGTGAAAAGAGCAATATTTTCCCCCTTAATCCAAAGAGTGTGGGGGGAAAATTAGGGAGCTAAAGAGTTCCTGCAGTCCCTGGTTTTGCCTGGCAGCAGCGTGCTCTACCTGCACCCCAGGGCAAACACAAAACAGTCCCAAAGCCTGCTCCGGCAAGACCTCCTGGTGGGAAAAGTCACCCTGTTCAGATAAAAAGCAGATCCCAGAAGTCCTGAAATGATGATATTTTTTTTTTAACTAGCAGTGTAGGCTACTAAGTAAGTCGCGGAGGAAGTGCTGATGCGGTGGTTTTTGCTGTATCACTTTCCCTGAAGAGGAGCCTGGCAGTGTGAAAAGGCAATGATAAAATTAATTGGACTGAAGATTGTTTCTTAGTAATCTGCTGCATTTCAGCAAATGGTATTGTTCTAGGTGATGTGGTAATTCTCCTCGGTGACGAATTCCAGCAGATGCCTCTCATTATTTTGGGAGCGCTGGTCAACGTGAACAGTTTTCTCTCCAATGCAGGGAGCGAGGTCTTGTGCCAGTTTCGCTGGATGTAGCTGATGGGATTCTCACCCTGTGCCACGCGCTTTAATAATGAGAAATGTTGTTGCAGTTGAAAGAGAGAATCTCAGGAGAAGAATTAAAAATCTTTTTTAAAAAGTACCGTTTGGGAAGGTGATATTTTAATAGTACTTACATAAGCCAATGCTGAACAAGAAGGTAACTGCTGATGGAGATACTTGGCTTTCATTTCATTTGCTCACAAAAGAGCGCCGGTCCCCTTGCTGGCTGGAGAAAGATGCAGCTCAAGTGAAAGCTGAGGGTTCCTGGGTGAGTGGGACGTTTGCCGAAGGCGTATCCGTTGGAAGAAAGTTTTGCAAACAATGCAGTCTGCTGTAGCTCATCTTTATTCTGACCCTCTGCCAGCTCATCTCAAAGAATCAGAAGTTATTGCACGATAATTAGCCATCCATCTGCTGTGGCAGGTCCTGGAAAAGGGCACAATGAAGTTGTGTATTATTCAGCATTCAAGACCGAGACCTTAGCAACATATTTCTTCACATAAGTTAATTTAGAGTTTGAAGCTGTTGAAAGGAGTGCTTGGGCGATATTTGACGTGTATGGATAACAGAGTAATATACATAATCGCCCAAAATCTACTCTTCAACAAGCACCGCCAAGTTGGAAGAACACAGCTTGGGCCGAGCTTTATTTGGAATACATTTATCAATCAGGTTATGCAAAACACCTGGCAAAAATCTGCGTTTTCTGTATGCACAGTCTAGAACACGAGTATGGCAAACCAGAAACCCACTTGCTTGCCACGAGCTGCCAACCTCAGTGTGTGTCTCTGACTCTTCACCTTCCTTTAACTATTTTATATTTTTATGGTGGAAAACCCGGTTGTAGTTGGAAATGTTTAGTTGTTATTTAACCCCTTCTGCAGGGCGGCTGATGTGCAGCTGGTGCTCGGGGCAGGCGTTGGGGCCGACATCGCTTCCCTCGGTGCCCGTGGACCAGGCTCTGCCCTGGGTGTGCGGGGCTGGGTACCGCTTCCCTCAAAAACCCCCGAAGTACAACAGAAGTGAGAAAAGCGTCCAGCAACCTGCGGCCGTGTGCCGTCTGGTGTCCCTGAGCCTGGCACGGCAACCCCGAATGCCTGGGGATATCGCGGGGCTCCCCAGGATCCTGCTGCTGCCGGGGATGCTCCTCTCCTCTGGACCTGGGATGTATTGCTCTGTAACTGGGATACCCATGTCAGGGGCTCCAGCCTTGCCTGGCAGGGGGAAAAAACCTCAAGAAAACCTCTTGTACTGTGCAAGAGAGCTTCATGCACCTCTAAGTGTTTTAATCGTGTTCAGTCCTGTTCAATTGTATTGCAATATATTAAAATAATGGTCATTTCTGGAGCCTGTCTTGCAAGCCACTGGCTTTCAGTCAGCTGAGAAATGAAATAGATGACATGGAAAAATTAAATTACCTGGTTTGGAGCAGGGCTAGAGCATCTAATAGGGTGATAGGCAATATGCTGGTGGATGTTTTCTATGCACCAGGATAAGTGAGCGATTAATTGAATTGGGCGCCCGGTGAGTTACATCCTCTTTGTAAGACACGGAAAGCTCTGGGTCTCAGTTTCAGTATTGATTCTTTCACATTATATTAAGCAACAATTTATTTAATATTACATAGAGCTGGCTAACTATTGCAAAGCTCTTTGGTAGCAGGCGGCTCCCTCGGTACAGGGGGGGCTGTCGGCTCTCGGCGGGGGTCCCGGCGCCTGGCCCAGCCGATGAGCATCCACGGGGACACCCGGGGAGATTGAAAATTAGATGGGAGTTTGCTCATGAGTCCCTTGTGGGTGGATCTCTATATGACGTACAGATTGCACGCATCATGTAGAAATGCATGCAAAGGAGAAAAAAAAAAGAAAAGGAGGGCTCTGAAACCGGGTCGGTTTAGGAAGTTGGAACAGGGGAATTTTCTCCCTTGGTGCTGCTTATTTTCAAACCTCCTTTTCTGCAGGGTGACCCGGTGCAGCCGTGGCGAGGCCGTAGCCGAGGGTTTCTGCTCTGGGGGTTCAGCTCCTGCTGGGGCAGAGCCGAAACCCTCGGCAGCGCTGCCGGCAGGGAAGCCATCCCACACGTTTGTTACCCTGCTCGCATCTGGCTCAATTCTCATTAGAATTAAGCAAAGCTAGTGTATTTTTCACGCCGGTTTTGATTCGTTTATCGTTTCATCACATCCTGAAGGATCTGTAACGCGAACGTGAGGACTATCCCTGCAGAAGAACAGGGCAGCGTTTACAGTTTGGTACAGCGTGCCTCCCCGGCGCTGGGGCGATGCCGCCTTATTTATACCCCGGCATTAACACATCGCACGTGTTAGCAGAGCCAGCAGCCTTGGCTCCGCTTGCCCACGCTGTTACGCTCCTGGTTTTGGTCCCTTTGGGAGGTCGGAGCCCGGCCAGAGGTTGCGGGGCCGGAGCCGCTAACAGATCTCGTGTGCTGTCCGAGGCAGACTGGGCTGGGCGCTGCAGCCAGCCTGGCTGAAAACCTGCCAGAAAGATGTGTTTTAACTAAAAACGTTTAATGGGAATTTTGATCAGTCTTCCTCAAGTGCAATTACCAATGCAAATTAAGGTTTTCATGTGAAACCAATGAAAATAGGATGACTGTTTGCTAGATAAGCGCAGTGCTTTTGTTCTGCAGCTCATTTCCTTGCCAAGCTTCCAGCGTTGTTATCAAAAAGCGACATTCCTCGTGGGTTTAGATACACCCAAAAGAGCTACAAATAGCTGCGGGATTCGTTGCTGCTGCTTCAGACAGGACCACTCCTCAGCTGAGCTTGTGAGCATCCCGTTGCGGCAGGGCCTCGGCTGTTAATTGAAATTAATACCACGGAAGCCCTTTCGGGAGATGCATCCTAACGCCAGCTCGCTCCTAGGCTCTTCTCCCGGCTCTCCTGGGTGGCAGCGCTCGTTATCTCGCCAGTGTCCATATCAGCCCAATTTACGGAGATGTAACGGAACTGCGGCAATCATAAGTAATTAGCCCAGCAGGAAACCTGTTTTCAAACAGCTATTGAGATGGAGTGAAATGGCTGAGCGATGCGCATGGGCTGTATTTACAAACAGAGCTTTTATGGCCCAGTGAAACTTTTATTGGGACATAACGCAGAATTTCCCTGAGCGCGTCCTGCTGTGCTGCAGAGGAACTGTCGTGTGGAAGTCTGAAGATCAAGGATTTGCGACAGCATGTTGCGATAGTTCTCGTGAAGGCCAGTCTTGGAGACTACCGCCTCAAACCTCTGCACTGGATTTTGGAAAGGCAGCTGTGGACAGACTCTGCTTGCAGTAGCGAGGTCCGGTCTGTTCGACAAAATAAAGAAGGGCGTTTTTTAGGTGGAAAACTCCAAGGGCAGAACTCTGCATTCCACAGGCCCCGCTTTGGGAGCGGGATCCTGCCATCACAGCACTGCCGGCTGCATTTTTATTGTTTCCACGCAGCTTTCCGATGTTTGGCCGATCCAACTACATCGCATACAAAGTCCCGCCGAGCACCTGTCAAAACGTCCCACGTGGTGAAAACTCTATCATGAACGCCGCTGAAATCACATTTTTAATGTGCCTCTGGCCTGGAAGCAGTGACGTTTTCTGCCCTGCTGCATCTCACGGGTCCCCAGTGCTGCTCCGGCCGTGGATGCGGAGGACAGGTTCCCTCCCCGTAGGGAGCAGAGGGAAAGCTGTGGGGCGATGCAGCGGCTGGTCCTTAGGGGCTGCGCTGTGTTTCACACCTCAGAGCCGGGTTAGGTGCTGGTTTTGCTGGTGTGCAGAGTCCTGGTGGGGTCTCCTCTGCAGATGCCCGGCCGAGGCAGCCCAGGGAGCTGCTGTCAGCCTGGCCCAGAGGGCTGCTGGCGGGGAGAGGTTGTGTCTGCGGCACCGGGGAAAAGGGTTCAGACTTTGCATTTAATATTGCACGTAACTACGCAGTGGTGATGCAACGCTATTTGCACTGCCGTCGCGAGCGATGATAGCCGTAAACTTCTGTTTATGCATAGCGTTGCGGCGGTATCGGGAACAAAATCTGGTTTATTGTCCCGCGGCGCCTCGGGGAGCATCCGCGGGGCTGGTGGGGACGTCGAAATGCACTGGCCTGAGGGGTGCCCTGGAAGAGACGGGGTTCAGAGAACCAGAAAACCCCAGCGGGAAGAGCACACGGCTTTTTTGTGCTGGGGGCTAAGTGCCCTTTACCTGCCAGGAGCTGCCCTGGGGTCAGCACAAGCCTCAGCCGAGGGGTACGGGCACGCAGCCCCCGGCAGGCAGGCGTGGGGCTGCTCGGGACCCCAGGGCTCCTCCAGATTCCCATCCCAGGAGCCTCGGTCAGCGGCACCCGCTGTCCCCAGCTCACAGGAGGTCCCCGACGCCCGCCCGGCAGGGACTCGGCCAAGTCCCCCGGGGGCACCAGCCCTGCGGGAGGCTTGTGGCTGCACAAGCGTGACCTGGTGTGAGCAGCCGGTGCTCTCAAGTGCGCTGGGAAGTATGGTTAACCGTTCCCTCCTCCACTAGACGATATAGATGCAGACACAAACAAAAAATAGCTAAACTGAAAATAATTTTATGCATTGCTAAAAAGGAAGGCTTCTAGCAAAGAAACTTTGCAGAGGGGCTCGTCCGACATTGGTGCTGACGGGTGCGGCGTTCGCTGCTGTACTAAGGTGCTGGCTTCTCTTGCTGTTGAAGTATTTCGGTTAAAGAGCTTAAACCGGCTGAGGTGGCATCGTTATTGGTGACCTGGATTGCCGGTTAGCGTGCAGGGATGTGGGTTTATGTAACTGGCTGGATGTGGTTGGTGTCCAGCTCTCCTCTGTACCGCAACCTGCAGCCAAACACCACGGTGTGTCTTCCACGGTGCGTAAACCTCCAACTGAAATAAGGTGAAAACGTACCCTAATTACGTTGTGATTCATTGAGAATATCCCAGGGTCGCTGCCCTGCTCGCGGCCCCCACAGGTCCCTGCAGATGTGCCAATCCCTGTGCGTTTTCTTTTCTAAAAAACACTGAAAGGTTTTACTTGGTAAAGCACGAACAGCGCAGGGATGGAGGCAGAGGCGATCTGCTCTACCTTTTACCCCATGCTCCCCAGCCAATGTATCCTCATTGCCCGTGCGGTACGTATTGTTTAATTAACATACGTGGCTATTGCAATACAGCCTGCTGCTGAGGTCTGAGCACAAGAAAGGCATGAAATTAAGACCTGCCATCTTAAAAGATTGACAGAGCCTGCCAGAATTTATATGCAGCATATTGGTATTACCGAAAATACAGGTTTAGCTGGCAATCAGCTTAAATTTAATGAAATGAGTAAGATGCTAATTGATATTTGGCCAGTGGAATGCTCTGCTTTGGTAGAACGGCACAGCAGAGTAATTAGTGTAAATAGCCTATGACTGCAGCCACCAAGAAGTAAAGTCTCAAGCCAGACTTGGCATAACATTTCAAAGTTGCTTCACTAAAAGGTGAAACTTAAAACAAAAAAAAACCAAATAAAAAGAAAGAAGCAAGCGGTATGTTCAGCTCGAGCCGTGCCAGGGGGCCGGGTCTGCATCAGCTTGAAATGTTTCGCCCAACCCAGATGGAAGGAGCTCATTTTAATTTTTATATTTTGGGCCGCAGAAGCATCTTTTTCCTGCTCGTTCCAGCAAGAGCCGTGCTGCTGCCTGGCCCCTGGGAGCGGAGAGCCCCTGTCCCCCACTTCTAGCGGTAGGGCTTGGCCGTCACCCGCTCCGCTGCACGGCCCCAGCTCCCCTCGGTGCCTCTGCAGGGACCAGACCTGCTCCGAATAAAGTAGTATTTTTTCCTTTTTGGAGGTTTCCATTCTGCTCGCCGCAGCGATGCTCGTCATCCCACCCCTGGAAGGTCCCGGGCAAAGGAACAGACTGTCCAGGGCATTGAAACGTGTATTTGTGTAGGAGAGAAATATCTCCTGGCTTCTACGCTTGCCTAGAGCATCCTGCTCGTCTGTGTTTGGCTCTTGTCTTTAGTTTGACCCCAGGACGGATGCAGCAGCTCCTGGGGCGCGGGCTAACGGGGATCGCAGGAAAGGCAAAGCCGGCGCGGTCGCGAGCATCTGTGTTAAAACAGATTTGCTTGATGAAGCATTTTGAGCAAGTTGTTTAATGAGCGATTGTCATCTTCCTCAGGGGGGAAATGCATATGTACGTCTTGGCAAATAGCTGCCTCTGTAGCGGTTTGGTGGCACTGAAGCAACACGGAGAGCTGGCCAGAGGCTCGTGGCTGAGCCTGAGCTGCCACCGTGCCCCAGCACCGTCCTCCGCCGAGGCTGTCGCATACCTCTTGTTTTATAAGCTCGGGATTTTCGTGATACAAAATTATGTTATTCTAACGTTTTAGTCTAGAAGTGATTATCTTGTTCAGCAAATGAAATAAATCCCATATTTAAATACATATTTCTTTGGCAGAGACTGTAACCTCCGAAGCTAAGCAGCTTGAGTTAATGTGCTCTGCGGGATGCGCCAGCGCAGAACGTGACTGTCCCTTTCTGTCCTCTCCCTGGCCCTCCCCTGGCACCCCCAGGGCATGGGCAGCCGTGGCAGCAGGGACAGTGACCAGGACCTGGGTGGCAGTGACCTGGGCACGTCCCCAGGACCAAGTGTCACCATTCGGCAGCGACAGCAGAGCCAGCTGCTGGCTGCAATGGGAACCCTCTAGATGCGTATAGAACAAGACGTAAAAATACATCTTCTTGAAATATCTGTGCCCAGCAAGAGGATGCTGTATGTCAGTCTTGCTTTGGGCTCTGGAGTGCAAAGCTGGGCTCCAAAAGCCCACTGGGTGCTTAGTCTGCATTGGGCTGGGGCGCCCTGTGGGCACCACCACCAACGCTCCGGTCCCACGGAGACACGGAGGATGTCCTGGACGAGGCCGCACCGTGGGGCACCTCGGTGTCAGCGACCCCACGGCTTGTGCCCTGAGGTGACACACTCTTTTCTGGGTATTTATCAGCGTTTATTTGTGATCTGTAATGCTAACTCACCGATTAGATGCCTGGAAACTCTCAAAGCTAAATCTTGTGCCTGAGACAGAGCCTTGGGGTGGTTACTTCACCCAGTTGGTACTTCGCTTTCTGACTTCCACCCCACAGATCAGCCCTGCCCTCCCTCCCTCCAAACCCACGCCAAGGGGTCTGCCTGCCCCAAACCCGTGCCTGGGGGCGAGTCCAAGGGGGTTGCTCAGGGCTGGGGGTTTGCGGGTCTGCTGTAGGATTAACTGTTAATCACCTTTTGGAGAATATCGTAAAGTAACTTTCTTTGATATATTGCTTTCCATCCTTGAAGAAACATGCCGTGTAAGCGTTAACGAGCCATTAGAGAAACGAACTGCAAAGACGTCGTCAGAAGCTATTCACCGTGTCACCTGGGCTGGTGGGTGGCCTTGGCTGGCTGCCAGCTGCCCACCCAGCCGCTCTCGCATCCCCCCCCCCCCCCAGCAGGATGGGGGCAGGGAGAAAACGGTGGCGTGCCCCCGCTGCGGGGGAGGAAATCGAAGGTTTGTCATCCTGAGTTCGAAACGGGTCCTCGTCGCAGCACCAGCACCTCCAGCTTCTTTCTTCTTGCCACCGCTCCCGCTCCACCTTCGCGTCCCTTGAGCAGGAGGGAGCCTGGCACGGTCACCGGAGAGCCCGGGGTGGGGGGGTCTCCAGCCTCGGACCTGCTCGGACCCCAACGGGACAGGGTCCTGGGCAGCCTGGGCAATGGGACAGGGTCCTGGGTGTCCTGGGCAGCCTGGGCAATGAGCAGGAGGTGGGTGAGAGGACCTCCCGAGTTGCCCCCCACCCTCACCCCAGCCCTCCTGGGAGTCTGAGGGCAGATTTCGGAGTGGGGTGCGGGGAAGCCCTGTGGACCATTTCCCACCAGTTTGCGCAGGGCTGGGGAAGGGACAGCGGGTGACGGCAGCCCCGGCCCTCGCCCACCCACCCGCTCTGCGCTGCCACCCATGCGTACCCCGTGGGCACCCTCTCTCGTGGGTCTGCGCCCGTCCTCCCCCAGCTGGGTGGCAGTGACGGGCGGGGGTCCTGGGGGTGACCCCAAACCACCCCAATCCCCACCTCGCCCTCCCACCCCCCTGGCAACCATCTCCCCAGCCGTGGGGTCCCCGGGCTGCCCCTGCCCTCGGCACCCAAATCCAGCGCCCTGGGCGAGGGGGCACACGGCGGTGGGCACCGGTGAGCTGCCAGCTCCGAGCCGGGCTCCCTGCTTCGACTGCGGCCCCGGCTGCAGCAAGGGACGGGGATGGTTTGCTTCAAAGACTTTACGCTGCGGCTTACTCGGCTGGTGATGCTGGGGGGGGGGGGGGGGGGGGGGGAGAAGGGATTAACCCTGGCACTGCTGCGAGCGTGGGTCTGCGGGCAGCGGCTCCGGGTGCCAGAAACATGGGATTAACGTGTTAACTCACTGGCATATTGTAGCAGAGCGATTTTTCTCTCCCCCTCCCCCTCCCCCCCTCGCTTATTTTGGTCATAATTAGCCCATTTTAGCATCAAATTGTTCCCCGCTATAAGAGATCCTCTCCTTGCTCGGCGATGCCGGCAGCTATTTTTATGGGAGGCATCTGCCTGAAGCGCCTGCCTTCCCTCTGAGCACAAAGGAGGCCCGTTCCCCTGCTTCCCGCAGGCTCCTGACGGGGCGATCCCGATCCCGATCCCGGGAACCGCTGCGGAGCCGTGGCCACGCCGCCCCCCCCCACCCCCCCCACCCCCCCCCCCTCGCCTCGGGTGGGCTGCGATGGGTGGGATGTAGCGGGCTGCTGCATCTGGGCAAAGGCGAACCGATGGATCTCGGTGGTCCTTAGAGACTGGCTGGCGAGCGGATGGTTCTTCGGCCGGCAAGGCTGCCTGTTCAGCAGTTCGTGGTCCAGCGGGTGCTGGAGCCAGCGCTTGCAGCATGCCTGCATTGATTTAAACCCGGCCACCAGAAGCGAGCCTGCATCAAGACAGAGCGGCGGCCGCTGCTGGCGGTTCATCATGAAGGAACGGCTTGATGCCTCTGAAAGCACCTGACTGGATGGATGCTTTTGTCTAAGCAGCGGCAAATATCGCAAGGGGAGAGCTGAGAGCCAGCCGAAACCTGCTCTCGCGATTTGCTTCGTCGAGTTCGGGGCTGCTTTCTACCCGGCATCGCAAGGGACGCAGCCCGGCTCTCCCGGAGACCCCCGCTGCCTCGGCTGCTCCCGTGGGTTCGAGGTCGGCGGGTTTCCTCGTCGGCTTTTGGGACCCAGCCCCGCGCCGCTGGGCAGCCCGCAGCCCGCGTCGGGGCGGCCGGGGGGCTCCGGCCGCGACCCGGAGGGCGACTAGAGGTGTACCGAGGGCGCGATGCAAGTGTCCATCGCCTGCACGGAGCACAACTTGAAGAGTCGAAATGGTGAAGACAGGCTCATCAGCAAGCAGAACACCACTACCCCGAACGTAGTGAATGCAGCCCGGGCGAAATTTCGGACAGTGGCTATTATTGCTCGCAGTTTGGGGACATTTACCCCTCAGCACCACATTTCGTTAAAAGAATCCACCGCAAAGCAAACGGGCATGAAATATAGGTATGGTCACGGTATCGTTCTTTGTTCCGTTGCAGTGTAATAGCTCTTTACTTTGCCTCTAAAGAATTGCCTGCCTGGATGCATCTGATTTTGCAGAGGAGCTCTCGACTAAGGTTATTAATAGATTCTTAAACTTGTGCATAACCGAATAGCATTTGGGTGTTCATGTTCGTGCAGGCATATGTGTTTGTGATTTTATACAAAAACCACTTGCCTGGGTAGATTATATGCAACGTTGTGAATTTACGACACTGGTGTTAAGATGGTTTCTATTAAGTGCTCAGTATAACTTATGTTGGTCCTAATGAGCAGAAAAATCAATTAGCAAAGCGTGCTTGAGGCTGGACAGGGAAAGTTCATTTGCGGTGTGTCGTATGGAGCAAAAAGAAGCGTCTGCCTTGGGTACCATTTCATCATGGTGATCGCTTACTGACTTTTCACCTGCTTCACTTAGTGAAGATGAGATCAAGGCCAATTCCGGGTGAAATGCAGAAAAAAAAAAAATAAAAATCACGGGCATGTTTACAAACTGCTTCATGCATCTAACAGATTTTTGTTCCTCCTAACCCAGGCAGGAAAAATAATGAACGGCTGTGACTTCAGCCTGAAGTGCTTGGTGTGGGCAGCCACAGCTTCTCTGTCATGCCAAACAGGGAGGATTTCTATGACTCTGGCGGTCGGCTTTTGCCTGTTCGGGATGTCCCTTTCAGCAGCGTGGGCCGAGGATGCAGTTTTGCGTGGTTTTACGGTCCTTGGGACTGGTGCAAAGCCAGGCTGGCTTTAGCACCGTTACCCAAAATTCAAGCGTGCGGGCAGCTCAGCGCAGGGCTTGGTTTAGGCGATCCTGTAGTTCTGAAAATTTCGATATTAACTCTCCAGGAACTGCATAGATGGGACGTATGGGAGCAGAGCGAACGGGATGCTCAGATGTAATTTGCTGTGAGTTGCTCGAACGGTTGATAAATCACACGGAGGCTTTGCCCAAGTGGAAGCCCGGCCTTGCTGGCTGCTTCTTTCTGCCGCTCAGCTGTGACCAACTTTTCTCAAGGAGCGTTGCGCACTCCGGCACGGTGTCGGCAGCAGAAGAGGTCCGGGCGATGCTCCCGCCGTGAGGGCAGAAATGCCGATTAATATCTCCCGGAGGCAGGTCCCAGCCGGACGGGGTGCTGGGGGCTGGCGGGGCAGGGTCAGTGCTCCGGGGGGGTTCTGGGAGGGCGGCAGTCCTGGCTCCCGGGTGTTGCGGGCAGGGTGGTATTTGGGGGATGGCAGCGGGTCCTGCCCCAAGAGAGGCAACTCTCAAAATCAGTATAACTTGTCCTTTCGGCAGATGCCCACAGACAGGGGCCGGCGGAGCGGTGCCCCCCGGGAGCTCCCCGTGAGCCCTGTCCCCTCCTGCAGCCCTGTCCCAGCCGTTGCACCTCCCTGCCTCGGTTTCCCCGGTAAGCGCATCTGTGGGAGATGTGGCTTCGATCATGTCGTTCCGAGACACGATCTGTTACCAAGTCATGGCTTCTGCTCGTTAGGTTTATGGACACCGTGTACTAATTGTCAGCAGTTATCTCTGTTGATTTCCCGCGGGCTCCCGGCGCTATCAGTGTACCGACACGCCGGGTAATTGCAATTCTTTGCTGCCCACATGACACCAACGCTCCTGCAGCCTCCAAAGTTGGGCCTTTGAATCCTCTCTGGCTCATTTCTAGATAAGGTTTCAATACCGAGGGCTGAATTCTCCCGCTGGTGTTCCACACAGCCCTGATGGCTCCCCCGGCTTTGGCTGCCCGAGACCTGGGGAATTGCATCAAGAATAGCATCTCGTTGGTGACAAGGCTGATGTTTTATCTTTATGACTAATCCCTGTTTCTGCTCCCAAATCTCTCCGTATCTAGAGCTGATTTCTTCCCCAAGAGGAGAAGCAAAGGGGAATTTGGAGGAAGAGCTGACTAAACCTCCAGGCTCAGCTGCGATGCTGCTGAATTGAGATAACCTTCAGTTAGGGAAGACGCCTACCAACAGCGATGGGGCCGATATTTCGTGTTCATCTCTGGGGTTGGTTCCTCAGTCCGAGGGAAATCCAGCACCCGGAGAAGCCAAAGGCTTTTCCCAACGGCTGCAACAATAATCCTATAAAGCCCTCAGCTCCCTTACACTTGGAGCTGAAGTCCTTCCCAATTCATTTTCTGCTTGAATTGTGTCCCTGATGCCAAGCTATACAGCGTGTGCCGCTTAAAACTACGTGCTGGCTAAGCTGCCCCTCGTTTTACGCTAAAAATACCGACACCCGCTTCCCCCCCTTAGACCCCAAGGGATGCTGCCGCCCCGCTGGCAGGGCTGCCCCGCGGCTCCGCATCGCTCCCGAGATGCTTCCCGACCCCGGCACTGCCTCCCCCGGCTGCCAGGCACTCCTGATGCCAGTGGGATTATGTAAAAGGGAGAGACGGCGACTACGCCTGTGACAGGGGTGGGGGCGGGAGAAGAGCCAGCTCGGGGGCTTTTCATCAAATGACAGGTTTCTGGACCCGTTCCAGCTGGGAGACCGTATAGGAATATAAAAGACAAAGTTTACGGGAATAAATGCGTTCATCGGGGAACATCTGCAAATATTAGGACTCAGGTGCGTCCCCCCGGCGTTCGCGTGAGCAAAGCTCTGCTTTGCATTTCCTAAATCTTGTTTTGCATCCTCCCTGTCAGACTGTGGCATCAGCCGGACGGGACGTCCCCAGACATCACCTCTGCTGTCACCGCCGGGGACAGCCTCAGCTGCCTCCTGCCTGCAGAAGGCGAACGGGGAGAGGGGCTGTTCCCTTTTATCCTCTTTAATGCTCCAGTTCAGTCCCACCGGTGAGCCTGCCCAGAGGCTCGGGGAGAATATTTGGGATCACTTCAAGTCTTTCCTTGAAAATGATGTAGTTGCAGCGCTCGGCTTGGAAAATTGCAATCTGCCGCACCGCTGCTGAAAACAAAGGAGGTATTTTCGCATCCCTCCGATGCGCAGCATGGGAGGAGGGCTGGCAGGCTGGGTCTTCACCTGCTTTGGACCATCAGAAGGTCACAGCCTGGGTTCTTCTCCCTCCTAATTCGCCGCACTTTTTTCAAATTCATCGTCAGCCCAATTCAAGCTGTCGGTAAAGTGGATCCAGCCCCGATCCTGGTGCGCAGGGCTCGTTGGGATGTGCCACAGCTACCGCAGAGAACAACTTCTTCTCAAACTGAGACTTGTACCAGCCTTCCCTCGGCAGCCCTACCGTCACGTTCGCAGCAGGGCAAAGCCTCTCTCCGGAGCATCCCGGCTCCCCGCCAGCCTGGTCCGTGCCCAGGACGTGGCAGGGAGCTGGGCGGCATGGGGCTCGGGGCTCAGCTCCCGCTCCAGCCGCTCTGCTGCCGATTCGGGGCCGTCAGCAGTTCAAAAATAGCTCTTTAGGAGAGCTCTGCCCGCGCATGGGCACGAGGGACCCAATTTACGAAGCTCATCTATCTATTTGTGTTCATAAATAATTGATGGCGGCAGCTTTGACCATTAACTCCGGTGCGAGCCTAAACAAAAAAATTTTAACTGCAAAGGCAAGCTGGTGGAGTCAATACTCTGTGCCCACCCTGCGGCCGCTGCAGAGCCTGGGGCGAGGTACGGAGAGGCCGGGCACCGTTCCCCGGAGGGGAAACCCGATGTGGGATGCCCAGCTCCGTCTCACGAGCCACCCGTGGCCACCATGCCCATGCCACCGCACTGTTGCATTTTGCAAGGTCTAGAGCAGCTTTAGCAACCAAAAACCTTCCCCGGCCACCCGGGAGTTGCCGAGCTCTCGCCGGTGCCGGTGCTGTGGTACTCAGCTACCTGCTCAGCACCCGGCCGCTGCTCCGGAGGGCAAAGCACCGGCACGAACCCGAATGAAGACGAAGGGTCTGGAGGAGACCAAGCTGGCCGGAGACGTGGTGCTGCTGCCTGTCCGCTCCCTTCTCCCGCAGCAATGGGTACGTCTCGAAATCATGGGTGCCCGCGCTTGCGGCGAGCCCGGTGCAGGGTGGCCTCGTCAATCCTTTTCTTACTGGGGAGTATTTTCTGGCTCGCTGCCTGGGTGCTGCTGCTTGCCAGGCTGCAGGCTGTGGGACCTTCCAGTGTCCCCAGTGACACCGAGCCAGTGCCCTGGCCACATTCCAGCGGAGGTCATCACATCCTGCCGGCTAAAAATTCATCAGCAGTTTGAAGGCATTTTTCTTCACTCTGTGCCTGAAATAGTGGCTTTTTGTCGAAGCGCATTAATAAAGAGCTGCTAATGCATCGCATCGCAGCGGTGGGTGTGTTTCTCCAGTGGCTCCGGTGGGACGTCTCTCTTCCCCCCCCCCGGGAAAGGCGGCCGCGGGCTTGACTTAGCCAGGGTCAGAGCAGCGCTCCCTTGTCTCTGCACACCAATTACAGACATGGAAAAGCACAATAAATATGCTATGGCACAAAATGTTCCTCATCCCACTTTTCTGCCTAAATAAATATCCGCTGGCAAACATAATTAAGGTATATAACAAGTATAAAACTCCCAATCCTATGGTTAACTCAAACCTTTCCAGTGTTGTGGGCTGGCAGGTCCCAGCCCGGAGGGGAGCGATGCTCTGGAGCTCCTTCCCTCCCTGGGTCATCCAGCGGGGGAGAAGAGCAAACCTGCTCCTGGAAAACGTCCCGCAGCCGTTCCTCCTCCCGGGAGAAGTTCCCAGCGCAGCTGCTGAGCGCTTGCAGAGGAGGAGGAACCGCTGCCTGGGGGGCACGGAGCCCTGCAAAGCCCCAGAGCCGTGTCTGAGACGTGGGATTACCATCAGGAAAATGACTTTTGCCTCGGTGGCCGCCGGCGGTTTCTTCCACTCCTTTGAATATACCCCGGGTGACCCGTGGGCTAGAAGCAAAAATTGCAGTGCTTTAATTTAAGTGCAAATTTCTTATGTAGAAGCGTGGTATTAGTAACGCTAGAATTGCATCGTAAGGCACGTTTTGTATGCAGATCCCGTGCACCGTCCCTGGCTGTACAGGCGGTGTAAGAGTGGGCTTACAGGAGTCAGAAGCAAACTTCCAGCCTGGCAGGTTTGGAAAAGCACACGGGTCAGTTTGGGCTGCAAAATTTATTTGGAAACAGAAGATAAAGCTCTTGCGCTTTTTAAGATGTCTAAGCAAAAGCAGGTATTTCTTTGCAGTATTTCAGGACTTGTGTCTTCTTTTTCCGTGCGTCATACTACAAGCATTAACCGTAGTAACTACGTCATATATTTAGGAATCCAGGGTTTATTTAAGTCTTGCTGCAATTACAAGCAGTTTTAAGCACTCATGTGCAAATGGCACAATTATTTGGATATAAAATTACATATTATTTCAGTAGCTCTCCACGTCAGGTTGATTTTTATGGCTCATCATCTGATCTTCATTTTATTGTGTAAATTAAGACTAATCCAGTGAACAGAATGGATTTACACTGAATTCACAATGTTTTTCCCCCCAGGACGGTAGCTTGTAATGGCTAGAAAGAAGGCAGGAATAACTCAAAGAAGGAGAAAAAGGAACCAGTTGAGTAAACAAAAACTGTGCTGGTTTGTGCTGCTTTCAGATTCCTACTGGCTCTCCAGCAGTTTGTAGCTGCTAAGTAAGGCTGTGGGTTCAGCGTGGTCCGGATTTTTCTCGTCGCATTACATTGATGCAAAAGC
This sequence comes from Astur gentilis, assembly GCF_929443795.1. Lineage (NCBI taxonomy): Eukaryota > Metazoa > Chordata > Aves > Accipitriformes > Accipitridae > Astur > Astur gentilis. Next base: position 43,274,319 of record NC_064885.1, on the reverse strand, counting down.
CGTGTTTAACATTGCAATGTTAAAACCGACAGTTTGCTGTGCAAACTCTAAAAATATGGTAGTGCACGGAGTTTGTCAAAGGTATACTCACTCCCCGGCTTTCCTGTCTTCAGTAAATGAAGACTTTGCAGATGGCTGGGCTGAGTGTAAGCACTGAAAATGTATCTCCTCTTCCAGGTTGCAGATAGAGAAAAGTCATCTTTTTTTTTTTTTTTTTTTTTTTTTTTTTTTTTTGGAAGTAGACTACAAGGCTGGTGCCAGCCCGGCTGAGCGGAGGCCAGCGTGGCTGCTGCCCGTCTCTCCGCGCGTGGCTTTGCGGCCGGAGGAGCGATGCCGCAGGCTCTGCCCCGCTCCCCCGCTGCAGCGAAGGGATTTCTTCTGCTCGGGGTTTCTCCTTCTCTCCCCTCTTTCCCCCAGAGGCCCAACCAGGCCAACAACCTCCTATATCAACTTTAGTTAAGTGAAAAATGGATTTTTCCAAGGGTTCAAATATTCTTTGTAAAAACGTTCCTCATTTATCAGGGACTTTGGAAACATCTGTTCACCAGCTGAATTATATATCCTCCAGTGCGGTCTAGCTCAGGGAGAAACACGCAACCGGCCGGAGCGGTGCTGGCTCGTGCGTTAGCGCAGAGGGGCGACTGTTACGCAGAGGACGGGTGTCAGCATTTGACATCACCTCTGCCCAGCTGTGTCCTGATAGTTCCCACTTCCCCAGCGAGCCTGGCATGCCAGCTCTTCCTCATCCCCCAGCGCGGTGTCCTGGACCCCACGGAGCAAGGTCTGGGGACGCTGGATTGCCTGTCCCGGTGTCTGTGTCCCACTGGGGACAGGCTCGCTGTCCTGTGGGGCTGGTGGCACTGGGAGGCACTGGGGGGGGCACAGCAACAAGCCAGGGCTTGGTCTGCCGTCGATTCCCACCCCCCTATTTTAATCCCAAGAGAGAGCGATGAGCTAAGGAGAACAAGATTGAATTCAAGGACAAACGGTGTTTTAAAGAGCACGCTTCTCATGTCGGGTTGGTTAAGCAGAAGCAAAATGATGGTATTTTAAGGAAGCTTTTAAATAATGCAACCGTATCCCGGTGATGAGCTGCACAGCCTCTTGGAGCTCGCCAGCGGCCGAGCCGTGCAGGGCACGGGGCAGCGGTGCAAGGGCAGGGGAGCAGCCCGTCCCCGTCACCGGTGGGTGGCTGTCACGGCACTGCTGCTCCCCGTGCCACCCGCGCCGGGGGTCCACTCTGCCGGGACGGTGGTGGCTGGTGGCTGTCGTCCCCCTCCCCGGCACGAGGCAGCGTGGGGCATCTCCCCGGCTCGCGGCGGTGGACCGACCGACCGGCTGCTAAAACACCCTGCTCCGCTCTGCTCGTCCCCAACCATTCCCCGCAGCGTGATATCGTCCATTTAAAATCTGCATGACAACGTTAATCTAATGCTTAAATGGATGGAAGAAAGGATGTAATGCAGAAACACTGCTAATTTAATTACTTGTGAAGTGCACAGTTTAAGATATTTAAAATGTATTATTTTAGCATGGCTGCTTTGGCAAAATCCAATTTGAATTTTGAGCACGCTTATTTTTATTTTAGACTAACATTATAAACTGCCATCTGTAGAACGCATTTGTTAAGAAATTAATTCTCGGTAAGGAAAAGAAAACGCTCTGCGTGAGACACGGTGTGAGCCCAGAGGTTAAAGCTGGGGTGACCATTTCCCTGCTACACGTCAGCAGACATCTCCCCTTCGCCTGGGGTTCGGCGTGAGCTGAGCGCTGTGACGGAGAGGGACGGCTCCTGCTCCAGCAAAACCTCCGTGCACCTCAGTAGCTGGAAAATAGCCAACAAACCAAGGTCTGGTGGCAGGTGGGGGGGGGGGGTAGATACCCGATGTAAAGTCGGTGGATGGATCTTCCTAACGCAAAGAGGGATTCGGCTCCCGTGTCCCTTATCCCCGTTCTTCGGGGTGGTCCAGGCGATGCTTCCCATCACTCTGCAGGAGTGAGAGCAGTGTTTGGCGGGACCCTCTGGAGGGGCTTGAAGGTGTTAGCTCCTGAATAAACCCCTTTTAGAAGTCGACCCGAAGCTGCTCTCCACCCGTGTCCTCCGCTGGACACCCCTCCGGAGGCGGCAGAGAGGATGAAGGAATACAGCAGTCCCCGTGAGAGCGTGGCGGCCCTGGGCGTGTGGGAGGGATCGCAGGTTTTTGGGGCAGGCTGTGGCCTGTCTGCCGTGTGCCGGGGTCTCTCCGGGTGGCTGGTGGGACGCCCAGCACCGCCGTCCCGCAGCGATGCCCTCCCACCGCCCCCGGCCAGTCGCTGCCACCGCAGCATCCCCCGCGGGAGACGCGGCATCGCCCCTTTGGCAAACCGAGGCTTGCTCCTCGTGGTAATCCGAATGTATTAGAAATGTTTCTCAAACTATTTTTGTAGCGCTATAAAACCTCCTGGTAGGTGGGTGGGAGCGGGGAGCAGCGCCTGGTGTCCCAGATGCCGTGGCCGGGTGCTCGGTCAGGGCTCTGCAGGCACCGCGCTGACGAGTTTTGGGAGCTGTTTTCCATCAAAGCTCTGCTGGGAGAACAAACAGAAATAATCAATGGGACACAGGGCTTGAGGAGCAGGAGAAGCAGTAAGCTTATTGAAAAATCAGGTGCCGAAGGTCCTGGAGGCCCTTTGTACGTGGCAGCCCAACGAGGTCCTGGCGCCTTGCCGCTAGCAGCCCCCAAAGAGGAAAGCTGGTGCGCGTTTGATGCCCGGTTTTTGCTTATAGCGTGCAAGAGCGGTGTGAGAGTCTGTCGCAGGGCCTGCCAGCGGCTTCGGTTCAGCTGGATGCAACGCGTCTGGAGAACCTCAGATTCAATAAAGGAGATGGCCTCCTTGCACAGAAAGGGCGCGGGAGAGACGAGAGCGGGGCTGAGGCTGTCAGGATTCCCTCCGCGTACACCCAGCCGGCACGCTGCTCGGGAAGGGGTCGCGTAAGTCATCATAAAAGATGTGCCTTGTATTGTAAGCAAGCTGCTAGAGAAATATTTTGGGTACGAAGTTATAAAACTTTTATGGCATACCTGTATTTTCCTGTTGGCATTACATTTGCCAGAAAAAACTGGCTGGTCACAGCCTCAGGTGCACTGGCAGCGAAACTGTGCTGCAAGCGATTTCTGAAGTACTTAAAATCTGTCAAAAATGTCCTTTCTCTCTGAAAGGGCAAAAGTCCCGCACAGTAATTAAAACAAAAAAATCCAGTTATTTGTCACAGTGGTCTCCCTGCCTCAGCCTGCTTATTTTTAGAATAGTTCATGCAAATAGCTTTTACCTGAATATTTATGCAAGAATAAATTGCCCCTCCAAAATGAAAGGCTCCCCTTCCCAGGCCGACCCCGCTGCGGATGCTCCTGGCTGCAGTTGGGGCAGACCTGCTTACGGCTGTGCTGAGCACCCAGCCTTTGTCCGGGGCTGCTCAGATTCCTTCCCCTTCGTTAGTCTTGTGATTTTGCCAGAACTGGCCTCTCCTGCCTGTGGAGAAAACATGTGTTTTCCAGTTTCAGGTTATTCAATCACTTCAGCTTAATGAGTAATACTTTCCAAGGTGGGTCAAGGGATGGGGAAGGAAAAACCAGTGACGGGCTTTTAAATTTTTTATTTTGCCTCTTTCAGTCTGAAGTAGTATTGAAATGAGAGAAAATGGCATCTATTATTTACAACCCTATGGGACGTGTTGACTAGCGACAGTATGGTCAGCACCCTACGCACGCGAAGGGTTTGCTTACTAATTTCCTACACGTATAAAGTGGAATCGCTGTGGTCAGTGTAACAGGGTTAGGCACGTGTTCCAGGTTTGCTGGGTCTTTGTCCAGCCCTCTGAGATCTGTAGCCCCCCGGGGTTGGGTACCGCTGCGGGGTGATGGGGAAGCTGTGGATTAGCCCGTGCACAGGTGGGATGGAGAGCTCCCTGGTCCTCTCTTATTTCTGGAAATGACTTGATTCATTCAAATCCTTTAGGAACTGCAAGATTTAAAAATTTTTTTTTACAAGGATGCACTTTAAAAGCATCCCCGCAGAATGACAAATACCTTTTCCTTCCCTCTCTTTCACCCTTGAGTCCAACGGCTGCCGAAACACGGTGGGGGCAGGAGAGCCGTGGGCTGCGCACCGTTCCAGGATGCGGTTGCTGGAATCAGGGCCCCCCCGGCGGATTTATTCCCCTGGGAACACCAGTACCAGCTCTGCCCCAGCTCCGGCATCCCCACCCAGCGCTCCCCATTGGGGCAGATCTGGGAATAGAGATGCCGTCGCAGCAAACTCTCCCCAACCGTTTCTGTCCCGGCTGCGGGCTAGAGACCACCCGGGCAGCCCGTGCCCGGCGGATCCGCTCCGGTGCCGGCACCCAGCCGCCCGGCAGACCGGCTTTTGGCCGGGCTCGCTGGGAGCGAGGGAGTGGGCAAGAGCATCGCATACGGGAGCCTCATTGATGGCACGGATCCCACGCGGGGAGGCTGAGCACGCCGGCACGTCTGCCAGAGCCACGCGCGGCAGCCCCTGCGCTTGGCTGCGGCCCATCTATTTTCCCTTATCTACATTTTAATGCGTCATCTGCAACTTTTCTGAGGATGCAGCCAAAAAAAAAAGAAGAAAAAAAAAAAAAATTCTGGGGAATTTCAGCTGAAGCGACCACCTACGCACCCGGTGGCCCTACGAGTACGGGAGATGAGTTGGAAAGCGTGAAGGCAGCCAAGAAACGGGGGCCAGATGCCATTTAGGCACCCGCCTGTCCCCTCGCGCCGTCCGCGCCTGGGCTGGCTGCCCCTCCTGCCGCCGAGCCGGGGTTCCCATCGCCCAGGACCCTCCTCCTGGCTTCGCTGCTGTTGTTTTTCAGCCGATCGATACTGTCCTGGTTTGCCTCTACAGCTATTCCACTCGTAGCAGGTTTTTTTCCTATTTTGCATCATTAACCTAATACTTAACATCAGTGCTGCAGCGGTGGGGACAGTCACCAGCTGCCCCAAAACCTGTTTTACTGCGGGGGGACCACAGGGCAGGGTGGACTTCCCACTTGAATTAAGGTGAAAAAAGTTCCCTTTAGAAATGGGGAATACTTCTGAGGGACAAGCAGGAAGGTAGTTTATATTAGAGTAAGGAAAGATACTCGGAAGGACTTGGGTTAAAAAGCACCGTTCTTGCTTTCCAAGGACTAAGGTTTTAAAGCCCATCCTGTAATAAGCCATTTTCTAGGTGAAATGTGATGTTGACCTGACAGGCGGTTGAAAACATCAACCGAAAGCAGCAGAAGTGGCTGGTGAGGCGGCGTGCCGATTTTTGTAGCGTTACCCAAAATGAAGCGGGGTGCAGTGATTTGTATCTGCCCGTAACCAAAGCTTGCCCAGGACGTGCAGGTGTTCCAGTGGCACACAGACCTCCCTCACTTCGTTATCTCTGCACACGTAAACGGGTTTAAAATACATAAAACAGCGGAAAGCTGCGATTCTGCATCACTGCAATTACTGCTAATACGGGCGGTAATTTAGTGGAAACTGCTGTGCGTGTTGTGAAGTGTTTTGTTCTCAAAATGGGAGACAGAAACCATTATTTTTCTCTCTTCCCACCCACATCACTTAGAGACAACCTCCTGCCATCGGAGCTTGCTAGAGGGGCAGCTCTTGATTGTCTAAAATCTGCAGGTCTTTTTGAGCTGATGAAGTAAAAGGAAATCCAACTTTAAAAGCAGGAAACCACCCGAGTTAATTAAAGAGGAGAATTAACACCTCCATATTGCCTCACCCTCGGTTCACATCAAGACTAAGCCGCACTGGGGGCTGTGGCAGCCCAGTGAATCATGACAAATAACATTTACATGGCTCTGAGACGTTAGGAAGAGCTGAGCATCTTCCCCTGGGGAGGCAGGGAGCTGGGGAGCCTGAGCAGATGCCGACGGGTCACTCTGGAAACTTGTGAGGAGATGCGGAGTCGGCGTCTTTTCCCAGAGCAGAATATACGGAGCGTCCTTGCTCGGCCCGAGCTGTGGCGTATCCACGCTGCTCTCTGGTTCGGCATCGCCAGGCTAAGGAGATGTCCCCGCGCGTGTCTTGGCAGAAGTTCAGAGGAGCAAAAGCCCTGAAGACGTGGTCGGTGCTGGAGGCGTAGGTCTTACCAACGGCACGGCTCCGGGAGAAAAGCCGCCCCGCACTTGGACAGTTTTGCACCAGGAAGGCTCGGGAAAGGCTCGGTGGTGGCGGAGGGGAGAGCTCGACCGGGCAGGAGGGGGGTGACCCCTCTCTTGCCCCGTCCCACCAGTTTGCACGGGGCTCCCCGCGTCCTGGGGACCCCCACAGCCGTTGTCCCACCCCACCTCACTGGGTACGAGCGGGGAAATTCGGGGAGCCCCGAATGGGAGCCCCTTGCTGCCCATTTTAATGCAGGGGATGGGGTGTGGGTCTGCGATCACCACCAGCTCCCTCGGCTCAGGGGGTGCAGGGGGGCTCCCTCCGGCATTTGATGGGGAGAGAGAAGCGGGGTGTAATAAGGAGGGTTCGTTAACGTGGGAAGCAGCCGAACCGGGGAGGGTTTTGTACGATACGAAGCAAGCAGAAGCATTAAGGACAAGCACGGCTCCGAAGCCTGGGATTACACTTTGTTGTTCCCCGCTCTGCAGGTCACGGGCGAAGGACGTTGGATGTGCTGCAGCGGGAGAGGGCAATTGGAAAGGGTCTCTACTTTCATCAGGTTTTTGTTATTACTTGAAACAGCCTCTTTTTTTTCAGGGAACAAATTACATATTTTGTTCATTTTCTGCGCAGAACAGAACGGGTCTGGAGCACTAATGGGGATGTTTCTAAGCAACGTTGTTTTCCCACCGCCAGCTTCAGGAACAGTGACTTTTTTTTTTTTTTTTTTTAACATTTTTGTAGCAATAAGCCAAACTATCTGCAGTTTATATGCAGGAAAACAGTGTCACGGTTCCCCCAGTTTTGCTTAATCGGATACTTGGGGGGCTGTACCACCGCCTTGGGGCTCTCCCCAACACCCACGAGGGTGCGTGCAGTCGTGCGAGGGGGCTGCGCCGTGCTCGGGGTACCCCGACCCCTCCTTTCTGTAGCGGAGGTGGAGGACATCCATCCATCCATCCACCTGTGTGCAGGTCTCTGCACCTGAAGACGCCGATGCCTTTCCCAATTCCCTCTGCTCCATTCAAAGCCCCTCTCTCCCGTCCCGCCTCCTCCTTCCCCCCACCCCATCTATTGCTCTCTGCATGGGTTTTTTTTGCACGCCGGAATACTTCGAAATGCCTGGGGAGCGCCGGATTTTGCCTCCCCCGCACGCCTCCCTCGCGCCGAGGCTGTCGCCGTGGCCGTGGGCACCGCGGCGTGGGCACCGGGAGCCGGAGGTGCCCCGCACCGGGGGGCGAGCGATGCCCCCGCCAACGCGGGACCCCAACCCGCTCTCCCTGGCAGCCCCCGGGGGCTTGTGAAACGGGGTCCTGGAGGGGCACCGGCCACCGGGGCGGCTGTGGGAGGATGGACCCGCGCAGGATCCGTCCCCTCGGTTTTGCATTTTTCGCAGAGGTTGGCTTCTGTGGGCAAAACCACCAACACAGGGCAATTAAACTGGGGCTGGAACAAGCGAAAAGCAGCATTAGCTGGTTTTTGTAGAGCTCTTCTAAGCCTGATGATTCTTCTGTGGGTGTGGAGTCGAAAATGTTTTAGTCATTGTATGTGTTATTGCAGAGATTTTATTTCAAACTTATGGTTTTCCTTAGAAAAACCTCTCACTCTCATTTCTGATAGATAGATAAAGGATGGATAGACAGACAGATAGATGGATATACAGACAGACGGATAGACAGGCAGATAGGATGGTTAGGCTGATCCCATTGTACAGATGAGACTATTGGAAGTAGATAAGCTTAAATCGGGGTTTGCTCAGCGCACCTCAGACTGAAGCAAAGCTGCTCGGCTTCCAAGCAGCCCAACCATCACTTACTGCTTTAAAATCTTAAACTCTTTGGTTTTAGCCTCCACCAAACACCAGGCTGTTTTGGAGATATTTCCAGGCCGGCCAGACACAGGGTTGGGGGGACCCAGAGCTGGTCCAGGCTGGAATCCTGGCTGGGATCAGCTTCGCTAAAGCACGACGCAGCCGGTAAGCTCAGCCTGGTGTCGGACACCGGGTGAAGTTTACCCCGTACGTGGAGGCAGATGGTTCTGGATTGAACAGGAGGCACATCCCCTTCTGCAAACCAACGGGGACCCGGTGGGGTTACGGAGACCAGTACAGGTTTAGATGGTGTGGCATCCCTGCCCGGCACCGGGAAGGGAAGATTTGGGCTGATTTGGGTGTGCGTTAATGGAAGTGACCAAACCCAAACTCTCCCCCCTCCAAACAACGAAGGGCAGCAGCAAAACAAATCTCCCACCTGGACAACCAGGATGTATTTTCTTATAATTGCTTCGTCCCTTAAGGATAGGAGGAACCACTTGTAGGTTAATGAGCTGATTAAGCAGCACAGGTGGCTCAGACCATAAATCCCTGCTGGTGGGTGCTGGCTCAGCTGGCTGGGTCCCCATGCGGGGGGCTTGTGATGGGGCTCAAGCTGCTGCTCCTCCTTTTCTTTTCCAGCTGTGTGCGCGATGGGAAGCATCTGGTCCTCGGGTGGCGCTGCGTGTGCTGGAAGATTAATGGTGAAGGTTGTTTTAAAGGGAATTACTCTTTCCTGCTGCTCGGTGAAGTGCAAGGGGAAACGGGTTTGCTCCGTGCAAACCAGGGCTGGGTGCTGGGGTAGGTGGTCTCTCCTGTTGGGGTACCTGGGGAGCTGGGTCTCTGTGGTTTCCGTCCCCCCTTGCTGGATGCGGCTTCGGAGGGATCACTGCCGGGGTGATGGGGTGCTCGGTGCTGCCTTCAGTGCTGCAGCGTTCGCCGCCATTGATGGGCTCTCTTACTGACTCCCCTACACTGGAATTAATTAAAAGTGAATAATTACAATCACTTTCTGCCCTGTGCCACAGGAGACAAATACCACTCCTGCCATATGGCACGGGCTGCTTTGTAGACACGTTTTCTCCCCTGTCTTCTCCCCCTTTTCTTTTAATTATAGAGGCTGTCAGCTCTGAAAATTCTCCAGACCCAACCGGGTGCCGGCAGACCCGGCCACGGCTCTCGGCGATGCTTCGCCGCTGGGGACGGGAGCCCTGCCGGCGGTGTGGGAGGATGTGGGCGTCCGTGCGTGGGTTTGGGGTGGTCCCTTCTACCCCAATGCCAGTGGGAACTACCTGGCACCCATGCAAATATGGGGCTTCAAACGCAGGAGATGAGTCAGGCGCTTAATTAAAGCCCCCTCCTGCAGCCGGCTGGGTGCATGGAGCCCGGTTTGGGGGAGACCGAGGTGCTGGGCCATGAAATGGGGACCATCCCCTCTGCCGACACCCAGGCACCTTGCTGGAAGGGTGCGAGCTCTGGGGGTGTCGCAAGGGGTGCAGGGCTGTGCCGGTATGCGTTGTCTTAGCAGTGCCTAGTCATAAAAATGTCACTGTGGTGGGTTGTTGGTTGTTTGTGTTTTTTTTTTTTTTTTTACCAAATCCTCTCTCTGAATACCTTCTGCCAGAGCCAAGCCTCGTCAGCCCCGCCGCTCTCCGGCTTTCCTCTCATTTCTCGTGGCTCCCCAGGATGCCCGTGCCCGCTCCCCCTGGGAGCTCTCTCTCTGCTCCAGACTCATCCCACCCTCTCCCTGTTCACGTCCCTCCTAAAACTCGCCTCTTCCCTGGCCCTGACAGCGAGACTTTGCTGCAAGGACAGCCGGCTCGGCTTTGCGACGCTGCCCGTAACCCGGCTCAGAAAAGCAGGCAGGAGGGCACGGTGCAGGGCTGCGCGGGTCTCGCTGCCTGTGAAATATATATACATAAACGATATATTCCTTTTGGTCTTGTTCAGCTCAGACTGCGCTGTCAGCACTCACCCTTCCGAGGCAATAATTCAACTAAAAGTTCCCAGAAAAGCCATTAGAGATGGGTGAGCGCGAGAGGCAAATTGAGGACCGAGGAGTTTTTCAGGTCTTTTGCAATCCTCGCTGCTGTACCATGTTAAATGAGGTTTAGGCGGGGGCTAGGCTGGGCACCGCTGGTTTAAGGCAAGGACTGTGTGCTTCTCATCTACATGCAATTTTACTTGAAAAGGTTTTCCTCAGCGTGGTGAGGTGAGCCCTTAATGACCATGGGGTTATAATTGGCCACCCCCCACATGCCCTGTGAGTTAATTGGGACACCAGCGTCATAGGGAAAGACAGGGGTTTTTTTCAGCAAGAAATGGCTTAGTATTACTTGAAAAACTGGCTTAAGCAGAGGAGGTCTGGAAGAGGCTTGCAAATAGCTCTTCCAGTGAAAAGACTTTCCTAATGGGACAATGGAGGGGAATTGAGGGAATAAAAAGCTTTGGTTAAATACTGCAGAAACTCCCTATATGCAGATTTACATTGATGAAAAATGAATTTTAAAGTAATTTCTAGTGATAGCCATGCGTGCCCTGGAGCACTGCTGCTGTATGGGGTGGTTAGGGAGATTGCAAGGTAGCTTGAATAAGGCTCTTAAAAGCAAAACTGGCAAATAGGGGAAAATTTTTCAGCTGACTTCTAAGTCTTCTTTCTTTGTCATTACAGAAATGATTTCAGACTTCCAGGTAGCCAGCAATGCTCTAGGATGTTACTTCCATCAAATATCCTTCCTGAGAAGGAGTTAAATGGGTTTAGAATTGCTGCACAGTCAAATCATTCTCACTTTTCGTTGCCAAATATTCATCTCAATTTTAAACCTTTGGCTCTTGTCTTTTTAACCAAAATTAGTGTTTCAGACACAATCTAATCTTCCTACACGGCCACATTACAAGGAAAAATCCTCTGGGAATGGATTTCACCCTCCTCCGCTCCTGAGGCTCTTGAAAAACTGTAAATTTTTTCCCCTGCCTTTTTACTGTCAGGCTTTATCCCAGATGCCTCTCGCTGCTCTCATCACCCCTCTGTATTTCTGCAGAACGCGCAAGTCCCCTCTCTTCCCTTTGTGTCGGTTTTTGACTTCCTGATGCTGAACCAAAGAGCTCTTGAAGTTAAAAGTTGCCACCTTGGCCTTTCTCGTGCATGTCAGGTCCTGGTTCCTCAGACACATAACAAGCTCTTCTCACCCATCTTTCAAATCTGATACGTCTCTCTAACGTTTTCCTTGGTTTTGCCTGTAACTTTGCTCACAGCAAAGTGGGTAACGAGCAAAATGCTTTCCCCCCCCCCCCACCCCCGGCTTTGGGGAACTGAAGGCTTTTTCAGCCCTGAGCGTGTACGCGGGGCTGGATCCAGCCTGTGCTCGCAGTGGCTGGTCTCCACGTCCCTGCACGGACTGGTGTCAGCCCGTGACCACCCGTCCCATTTAGCTGCTTGTAATTAACTTGGGCTTCTTCAGCATCACAGCAGGTCCAGAACCAAAGTATCTTTCCTGAGCAGAATTTCTTCCATGTTTAAAAACTAAGCTTTGGTTGTGGCACAGGGACCCAGTAACTACTGCCCGGGCAGAGGCTCTGCTCTTTGCTGTGGGCTGGAAAGAGGCACAAGCAGTTGAGCAAAGATTTTTCTAGGTCTCCGTGTGGCTGAAATAACCCTTCTCCTGGGGACCTGATGCCCGCTCAGCTGGGGTGCTGCCTGCCACACCACCAGGCAAAAAACCCAAGCTCACCCCTGGCAAAATCCCTACGACGCTGGGGACTGTGGCTCTGAGCCTGAGGATGATGAGGGCGGATGAGGAAGGAGCAGGCACAGATGTGGCGTATGCGCAGCTCTCTCCACTAGCAAGAGAAAACGAGAACTTGATTTTCTTGGTGAAGACCAAGAGGGATTGGTAACGGGCCCCGTGGCTGTGCTGCCTGTTTGGGTCTCGCTGCTCGAGTCGCTCCTTTCCAGCGGGAAGGTGCCATTCCCTGCCGGCTGCGGGCTCCCGGCCCCGGCGGGTGCTGGCCGAACGCCTCCTTCCCAGCCTTTTTCCCGCCGGCACCGTTAGTACATGCCGTCCCGTTGTTTGTGTTGCGTTGGCTGGCGTTTAGCAGCAGCCGCCGCTCCTGGAGGCTGACGGTCTACGCGGATGCTGCCGCGGATGCCGGCGTCTCGGAGCGGCCAAACGCCGCCAAGAACCGGCGCATCCTTGGGAGATGGATGTGCCCTCTGCTTGGAAAAAGCCTAGTCAAGGGAAATGTCGTTCCTCCCCGCGCTGTTTTGGTACCTCGGTGTATTTTTAACAACATCCCTGAGTTGCAAGCTGTGTTTTCAATGAATCAGGCGTTCATCTCCTGCGCTCGTTAACCCAGCGCAATCTGGCGAAGCCGCCGGTGCTGCGGGGATGGTTGCGTTGGCTCCAACTCCCGGCTGCGCTGGGAAAATGTCACCTTTGGTTTACGCTAGGAAAGAATCGGTATGTTAAACCAGCGTGCGAGATGGGCTCTCGGGGGCTTTGTGTCCCCACGTCTTTTGCCGTCCCCTGTTTGGTCCCTGGCACTGGGACGGGGCAATAATGCCACGGTATGCTCGCCTGCTCCCTGGAGAAGGAAACGGGAAAGATTTAAAGTTAAACTTAAAATACATCTTAGAGTTACAAACAGCAGAAACGGTGTGGTGTGTCCCTTCGCAAAGTCAGTTAGCACCCTATGGTTTTTGATGTGTTGAGTGTGGCTATAAATGTCCTTTATGAAAGGATTCGGTGACCTGGGTGCTTTCAGTGAGGTTTGTGTGGCTCCTGCCCGATGTCCCCACCACAAAACCTCATCCTTCGTGCAGCGGGGGCTGTCCCCGCTCCCATGCACCTTTCCCCATCCCATCCCCTCGGGAGGCTTCTCCAGCGCCCGGGCTCGCCTGTCTTTGGCTCTGCTCTGCCGTAGCCAAGGCTTGGGCAGCGCTTTGGCACAGGGGTGTTGGGCTTCAGGCTTTGGTTTTAAAAGAATTCAGAGCGAGGTGTTGAATAGCTTCAGGTCTTGGTCGTGGTGCAAGTTTGGGATAAAGAAAACAAAGCCGCTTTTGGGTAAAACTCTTGGCGCTTCTCTGCACGTGGTTGGGTTGGGCAGTGATTTGTGGGGAGCGGTGCAATTGCTCCGGTTCTGCAAAGTGCAAGGGAAGCTGAATGTCAGCGAGAGGAGAAGCGAGATAGCTGTGCTAATGAAAAAAAAAAAAGCATGTATAAGAGAGCTCATTTTTAATCAGCTGCTTCTAGGTTAGGCAAAGCAATCCTGAGAGACCTGAGGCTCCTGCAACATCCTTTTAAATGGCTACTTCATCGCTCAGCAGCGCTGCCTACCAATTTGAAAAGAGCTTTTTATTTTTTTTTTTTTTCCCCTCCTGAAAGAGTGATTAAACAGCATCCGCATAAACCCCCAGGAGCGGTGGTGGTGCCAGGTATCTGGGAGGCAGACTGGGCTGCCTGCTCTGGGCAGGCAAGGTCGGGGCTCGGAGGTGGAACGGCACGCTCAGGACTTTGTTTAGTGGCAGCGAATAGCACCGCTGGCTGCCACGCGAGTGGGATGTCGGGTACCACTGCTGCGGATGCCGGTGGCTGTCTGGGGGGGGGGACCCCCATCTCCTCCCCACCTGGCAGTAGCAAGCGCCGAATAAAGTGAGACAACTGGGACCCTAACGCCGATGCGCTGACCGGCAATTCTAACGAAACCACGCGTGAAGGCGCCGTCTTCCCCTTTCCTCCTGGAGCCAAGCGCTGCTGGTGGGACGTGGGTTTTTCCCAGCCACCCTGTCCTATGTGGCGAACCCCTGGGTGCGAGCAGAGACCCTCGCTGGATCCAGCCTGAGCAGGGTGGTGGGTGCGATGGCCTTGGGTTGTGGGGGCAACGGCCCCCGTACAGCACTGGCCGGGTGCTTCAGCATCCCCCAGGGAAAGCATGCGAGGGTCGGCGATAGCCAAGTGCCAATTCATGCAATTACTTTGTATAAAAAGACCATTTCTGGCCTTGAAAACGTTGCTGAGAGCTTCCGCTACCGGCCCAGAAAAACCCAAGCTGTCCATCACTGCTCAGGAGGGCGATGGCAGAGACTCCCCCCGCTTTCCCAGCTGATGTCCCCCATCCCGTGCCGTCCCTCTGGAGCCCTGTGAGTGGGAAGGTTCCCTCTGGAAGTGAACGGCAGCCCCGGTACCCGTGGGCACGGGTGCTCCCGCAGGTTTGCCTGGGGAAGGATGCTCAGCCCATGCACGGCCAGAGCAGCCGATGCCGACCGCGCGTCTCCGGGCTTCATCGCGTTTGGGATTTGCTCGCCTTTCCATCCCAATCGCCATCCCAGCAGCTGTCCTCAGCGGTTTGCATGAGCTGCTGCCGGTTCAGCTCTGGGGACTGAGCTGGTTAATCGTCTCGGATTTGGGAATCGGTGAGAGGGAAGCACAAAGGGCTTTTAGTGCCTGGTTACTTAGAAACCGGCCATTGATTGTACTTGGCAATTTTGCGGCTTCTGGGCATGTGTGTCCATATATATCTGTGTGTGTGTAATATATCTACACATACACCCTGAAGTTGCAAAACTGATGTAAATGTATACACATATATATTTTTGCTTGGTGGTTTTGTTGTTGTTGTTTTTTGGGGTTTTTAGGGGGGTAGAAGAAAACTAGATCTCAAGAACTGTTGCTCTTTCAGACACATTACTGCTCTGCTGTAGGACCAGTAATCAAATCGGTGGCTGTGTGCTTTTAAGCAGCACGAGGTGCGCACTGGGAGGCGAGCCATCCTGAGCCGGCCAGGTTTTTAGCTGGTTTTGTGACTCCGTGCGTCGGTGTGGCCGCTATGCTTTCAGGCTGCCCGCCCGCTAATTAGAGCGTGCAGTTGAGTGAAGTGCTCGCAGGCAAACGGAGGGCTGGAAGCCACGGGAGTAGCTGGGCGCTGTGACCTGGCGATGCTCTCCAGGCTGGACTGCGGGTCCGGGTGACCTCCTCCCGAGCAGCTTCTGGGCTCGTTTTGCAAGAGGGAACTTGCGCTGCAAAGGCTTGGCCTTTTTTACCGTCGGCTCTTGACTATAGACACAACATTTTCCAAGTGCCTAGGTCACATGTACGCTAAGTAAATGGCAAAGACAGCTTTGGAAATTCAAACACAATATTTCTGTCCGGATTCATTAGCGGACCAGACTCTGCAAAGAGCTGGTTATCGCTTTCTGGAGCAAAGCCTGGTTCCCGTGTGTGTGCGCTTCACTCCCCAGGTCCTCGGCGTGCAGAAGGACGAGCCCTGACGTGGTTTTGTGGCACGGGGAGGGGGGACAGGCGACCCGCGGGGAAGGAGGACAGGACAGCCAGGCGGTACCTGGGCTGAGACCCTGTGGCAGACCCCGCTGCTGGGGGAGTGGTGTACCCTATAAATGCATGCAAACACCACAGGGTTTCACTCACACGCTGTGTTGATGTCTATATACGTATGCGTTTGTATATGCATATATATAAAGGGTATGTATATGCATATATATATATAAAGGGTATATGTGTGTATTTATATCTATGTAGAGAGAGGGGTGCAGCTCCGTGGCCAAGCTGTGCCCTCGTAGCCTTGTGCCTGTGCAAAGACAGAACCACGATTTGGAAGGCAAAGAACGGCTCGGTGAGAAATAGGACTTAAAAAAGCTCTTCTACAAAATAAGCTTAAACTGTTTGGAAATGCAGGGTAGCACTTGACTTCTCCAAAGAGCAGTATGCAGCGGGTGGGCTTTCTCCAGAAGTAACATGGAAATCCCAATCCCGTCAGCCCGGGCTCTTCTTTCTTGCCAGAAGTGTTGCAGCTCGCTCTGGAGCGCGCAGGCAGCTGCTGGAGATTTGCCTTTGAACTTTTTAAGGGTTATGCTTTGTGCTGGTGAGCGAGCAGGGGAGGACTGGCATCGTTTGTGCTATTCTGTGCATTGATGGGTTTCGTTATGCAGGGGTCCAGCTGTGCTTTCACTCCAAAAAAATAATAAAAAAGAAAAAAAAAAAAAATAGAAAAGGGAAAAAAAATAATCAGGTCAGTGCCTGCCCTGACCGTGCTGTGAGCCTGGGGGGCCTGTGGTCCTGGAAATGCAGTTCCAGCTTTTCAAAGAGCTACTTGAGGAGAAATTCCTGTCTCTCCCAAAATTTTAAATTCCTTTCAGCAGCGCTAAATTTTGGGTACAGCAGTGGTGTTAGGGGGCCCTGGGGAGGGACGGGAGGGCTGCCTGCTGGAGTCGGGCTGGCTCTCCTGACCTCCTGCTCTCCCACATGGGAAATCGTGGCGTGTGAGTGAATACCTGAAATGGCCACAAAATCAAGCGTGTAAAAAGAGAAAGAGCTGAAAGATCTGAAAGAGCAGGGCACGACCTGCGCTAGTGTCAGGTGTTTTGTCCAACCCCTTTCACCATGAGTGAGCAGGGCTTTTTTTTTTTTTTTTGGCTTTAAATAATTCATCAGGAGCAGCAAAAAGTGCAGTGATTGTTTGCGGCACTCTGCAGTGGAAGGTAGATAGATGGTCCCCAAATTATACCTTAATCTGGCAAAAAAATTGCACAGATCCAGCTGTAACGTAAAGGTTAAAGCAGGAGGGTATAATTAAAAGGATATTTTGTACTGCAGCGATAGGTTTAAGTTGGGGTAGGGGTTTAATGTGTGGCACATTTCCTGGCCTCAGGGCTAATTATCTTGTCTCCAGCCTGGCTCTGGGAGGTGGGGAGAAGGGTAATAGCTTTATCTCGCTGATGTTGAAAAGCAGCCGGTGTTAGGGATCGAGGCGCTGCCTCCCCTCGGGCTGGGAAATCCTGGGGTGTTTTGTTCAGGGAGTTTGGGGCTATCAGCGGTAACCGGACCAGGGGTCTGCTGCGACGGATGTCACCGTTCAGACAAATATGAGGGTGAATTAAAAAAGTGAAGCTGAATAAGGTGAATACTTTAATGGGTGTTAATACAATGAATGCCATACAATGATGAAAGCGAAGGGAACGTGCGTGCCTTATTCATGGGACCCCAAACGACATCAGATGTGAGATACATCTGAATGTATCTGGGTTTATTCCCAGCCCCATAAGCGCTCAGAGCTTCTCCCACAGCCTGGTGAGGCAAAGGATGATGGCAGGGCATCCACCCTTCTCCAAACTGGGCAGCCGGCAGCCGGGCGGAGGGAGAGTCGGCCCCTTTTTGGAGGAAAACAGATGATTTGGACAAAAGCAGAGACTCGTCTTCTCCAGCCGCTGGTTTTCCGTGTGCTTAAGTTGTGTGTCCCTTGAGGGCTTAACGATATTTTGCTAATTATTTTCTTTTCCTTCTAGGAACCTTGGAAAATCCGGACTGAGAGTCTCGTGCCTCGGGCTGGGTGAGTAAACGCTGCGGCTGCCCGTAGCCCTGGGATAGCGGTAGCTGCTCTGGTATTTCGGTTAAAAAAAGTGTGTTCTCAGAGCCCCAGCCCGCGCTCAGTCTTGCAGATGGCTCGTGGCAGAAGCCCTTACGTGTGTTAATAACTGCTGTGCGCATCAGCCGGGGCGCTTGCCCACGGCGTGAGGAGATGCTTTTCCACCCTTAGCGCTCGAGTGGAACCGTACGAGGGTTTACGGCCTAAAAATCCTTCCAATACGACCCAATCCCCGGGAGGGACAGCCCGCAGAGACCACGTCTGGGATGTCTGTGAGTGCCCCCAAGGGCGTTGAGTGTCGGAGCTCCCGTCTCGGGGGATGGCAATCTGCCTGGGCTGCGGGCAGATTTTTATTTTATCCAGTGTGTGTACCTTATTTCTGTTCCATACCGATTTGAAAACTAACGAATGCCTTATCAATATTTTACCTTATCAATATTTTATCAAAAAGAGCCTCTACAAGCACTGCGGCACATACGTGCCGGCCCCGCAGGCCTCCAGCTGCCGGGTAAGAGCGTGTGCGATGGACTGGACATCTCCTGATGGCTCTACTCATGCGAGTAATTTCTTTGATGGCCGTTGAACCACTCATGTGAAGAATGCTTAAAAGTACATCTATACGTGTGTATATATATAAAAAACCCCACCCAAATGCTGTAGAAAGGAGGAGGCTGTTTTTCTTGCTGCGAGCACCGTCCTGTGGGGCATCAGGAGCGTGAAGGCTCCGGGGATGCGCAGAGACCCCCCCAGGGATGGATGCTCACCGCTGCCGGGACCCCTCCAGCCCCGTATTAAAGGGGGTTTCCTTTTTGCCCCGGGGGTCAGAGGTGCTGGCACAGGGAGGTGGAGGCACCGGTGCGTTTTTAGGACAGCGTTTGGGTGTGCTGGGCTCCTGTGCTGCCGCCTCGGGGGCGAGCTGGTGAAGGCAGGAGCGGGCAAGGACCTGGGCTCTGCCTGCATTCGGTGCCTGCCGTGGCTACGGGCATCCCCTTCCAGCTCCCCGTTCCGTCCCCAGCTGGTGCCGGTTGTGTTCACAGGGCAGGTGCCCGAGGGGTTAGCTCATTTTTTCCAAGACGCTTCGAGATTTGATTTTAAAATAGAGTGCAATGTGAAAGTCACCCTCTATCACAAGTCACGCAAATAAGGCCTATTCTGCCAAGAAGAGCTCTTCTGGTTAAAATAGATCCAGGCTTTGAAAGGAGTTGTCTTCTTATCCGTGCAGAGATTTTATTTATCATCCTTACAGTTTCACCAAGAGCTAATGTTGTGGTGGAGAAAAGCGATGGGAAGGAAGTAGCAGCAGGAAGAAACGTCTTGCAGAGCTTTTCTTTCCTTTCAAGCACGTGGAGCTGCAGCAACATCTAAATATATTGAGCCTTTGTGAGTGCAGCTGCACGGGATGAGTGGGGACTGAGGAGGGGGCGAGGGCAGGGCTGGGGGAGAGCTGCCGGGCATCGGTTTAGAGCCAGGCACCAGCCTGTTCCCGAAGCAGTGAGCCCTACAAGCCCTTGCCGTGCCTGGAGGCGCAGGGGAGGGGAGAACTGGAAAGCCCGAAATTCAGTTGCCACCTTCTCTTGAACGTACAGGTTTTTCTTCTGCAGCGCAGCTCGTCCTCCCCTCCCAGCGCAGGTCCGTCAGGTGTCTGCTTTGAGTGCCGGCTTACATCACTTTTTTTAAATAGCTTCTCTTTCGCAGCTCCCGAAGAGATAAATGTGTTTCCTTAAACTCTCTGCAGCATGAAAATCTAATCTAAGGTTTACTAAAGTTTTTGAAGGCTCAGCAATCTTCCTTAAAAGCCTTCCAAAATCTCAGCAAGGTGGGAGTGTGCTTCATCCTGTAGCATGAAAAAGTCAGTGGAGAAAAATGTGAAGCGGGACAGAAATCAAAGGCAGGCAGCGCTGAGGCAACGCGCACCCTTTAATTACGTCCCGCTTCTCCCAGCTCACGCTCTCTAATTAATTCATTTGCTGGGTGCTGCCTGCAGCGCGAGAAGTGTTGAGTGAGGATACGAGGTCAGGCGTGTTAGCGGCATGTTTCACAAGGAAAAACGTTCGGGAAGGGTTGGTGCGATGGTGGCTGAGCATCGCTCCCGGCGGGCTGGGACCGCTCTGCCGCCCTGAGCTCCCGCGGGACCCGGATCCCGCAGCGTCCCGGTGGCTCCCAGCCGGGCTGGGATTTCACCTCCTCCTTTGAGCAAGTTAAAGCCAGGCGAGGTTTTATTTGAGGAATCTTAATAGTCTAACCCCGGGCAGGCGCATGAGGTCCTTTCTGTGATGCCTGCTCAGAAACACGGTTGTGATGCAGGGGGGGAAAAAATAAGGTCACGTTTTTCTTGTAGTTAATTCAGAGCGAACTCTGCCTGTGGAGGCAGCCTGTTGATTTTTCGAAAACGTTGAGACGGCCTCCAACAAGGTGATTAGTCTTGACTCCAAGGAAACGAGCAGCAGGACGAAACCAGCCTTCCCAAACCCCCAAATCCAATTCGATGTACAAAAGCGCAGAAGAAACCTTCCCAAACGAGCGGTTCCCGCAGCCACCGGCGGGATACCCTGCGCTCGCCAGCGGGTACAAACCCAGACGTTTTGTGAGCAGAAAGGGGTCGGCGGCCGCCATCGTCCCTTGGTGCTTCGCTCTGGGGCGAAGCTTTTGCAAACCCAGCCCCAAACGTCAGCTGGCCCAGGACGGCAGCAAAGGGCCCCAATTTTCCCCCAGGCACTCGCGGCGTGCAGGGCTGAGCATTTGCTGGTTGCTCGAGTGCCAGACCAGATCCACGTGCCAGATCTCCATGTGGCGTCGTGCTCGCCAGCAGCGAGCCAGGGATAAAATTGTACTGGCAGGAGGCAAAGCTTTGGCTTCCAGCCAGGAACGCCTTTTTTTTTTTTTTTTTTTTTTTTTCTTTCCTGCAGAGGTGACACATCTGCTGGCAATGACATTATCAAGTGGTGAATTTTGCATCAGCGAATAGCCCACTAATAATCACACCTTGCTAGGCTCTGGTGTGCGATGGAAATGGAGCCAAATCCAGTTTTAATACAGAAATTCCTCTGTTGAAGGTGAGGATATCCAGCTGGGAAATTGCTTTCCAATGCAAGGGAACAACGCAATGGGCAAGGGGCAGGAGAGGGAGGTCTATCTGCCACTGCCACGCTGAGTCGTGGGGGGGATGCGCTTCTGAGCAATGAATTGGGATAGGCAAGAGAAAGAGAGTGACTTGGTAAAGGGAAAAAGTAATGATTCAAAAAAATATCTCTTTCTCTAGTATATTTTTCCTCCAAAATACTCCCGTTGGCTGAGGTTGTGAATCATCCTCAGTCGTTGTTTGAAATGCCAAGTGCACCTTGTGCTTTCTGGAGTGATTTTTTTTTTTTTTTTTTAATTTTTATTTTTACTGGAGTTGAGCAGCGGGCGCTGTGCTGTGCCGCAGCCCCCGCAGCTGCCCCAGCTGCTTTGGGTGCAGGTGCCCACCACCCCCCCCACACCGACTGCCCGGGGTGGTCGTGGCAGGGGGATTCCTGTGCTGCCTTCCCTGCTCCTGGCTCTGGCTGGGGCCGTACCAGAGCATCTCGCTTTCCCGAGCGCCTCTGATGCTTTAGAGGTCACCTTGCCGAGCAAAAACTCGCCTCCCTGCTTGCTTTTTGCAATTATCAAGGAAAAAAAAAAAAACAAAACACAAAAAACCCAAGGATTCCCCACCCATGTGGTCCTGGTGATGCTCGCTCGTCAGGGTCCCAAGCCCCTTGCACCCACCGCTGGGGAGACCCAGGGCAGGTGTACCCACTATTGTGTATATTTACTACTGACATTTAAAGATATAAAGTGCTCGTTATTCTTACGCAAGCCATGGCCAGCGCTCGGGCTGCTCTTCGTGTACCCAAACACTGGAGCGTTTTGCCCCACCGTTACGCTCTGCGGCTCGCTGGGGCACGGTTTGTGTCACCGGGTCATAGTCACCTAAATTTGAGAGAGGATGGGCGATCCACAGGGTGTATAAGTAATTGCTTCTCACCTGTGCTGGGGACCTGTATGCATACTAAGGGAAAAAAAAATAATCACTTTGGGATAAACAGTCTCAACCCATTTTTCAGTAGGAATCCATTTTAATGTATTCCTATAAAAATAACACTTCTGAAGCTTTAACATGGAAATCAGGCTTCATTTGGATTTTTGTTTCATCTGCATAAAGAAGCTTAATGATAAACTGAAACGTATTTTCCCTTTTTATCTTAATTGTGCAGGACCTGAGCATTTTACTCCAACAGTAAGAGCAAATGCCTTTCCTGAGGTCTATAACCAGTCAGGCGTAACAGGGGCAGGCAGGGGCAGCTCTGGGCTGGGCGGGTGCTGCTGTCGCCCAATTATTGCCCTCAGAGAGAGCAGAAGTAAATGCAAAATTAGTTAGAAATACATGTGGTCTTTGCTCATTCTTTTTATTTTGGTAGCATTAGCTGTGTTACGCCTTTCTGATCCGTGAAAACTTGGTTCTGCGGGAGATCAAGAGTTTCAGTTTAAATACACCATAAATACGCATCTTTAAAAATAACTTTTTTTGTACTCAAAGAAACCTATGTATAAAATAAATTCAGATTGACCTTTTCTGAGAGAAAGAGAGCAAGATCCTCCGAACGGAGCCGACTCTCCTTGTTTTGTTTCTAACCAGGGACGGATCAAAGCAGCTCGAGCGTTCGCAGCAGGCACGCTCCCTGCTTTCTGACTCCTGCTCAAGGTTCATCTTCCACGCTCGCTGTGAGCAATGAGCTAACCAATACATTTTTAATGAAGGTGTGGGAGCGCTTACACATCCATTGCACCAAGCCCTTTGCAAGTGCCAGCAGGCAGGGAGCATTTAATTTTTTCCCCCTTAGCAGCATCACAGCTCGACCCCTCCCCGGTCTCTCCTCCGTCTTGCCCAAATTGCACTGAATTTTCCAGCTCGGGGCCTGAACCCCTCTGCCCTCCTTATGGAGGGACAATATAGGGCAGGATTTTAAATTCCGGAGGGTTTTTGCGTGAGCCACGTGAGCTTTGATCCATCCACTCAATGAGTAACGCGTGGTTTTATACGTAGCTGGCGTGCAGGTCTTGAAAAAGCGCGGGGAAAAGTTGTGCCGTAGCTCAAAGTGACGTCGTGACGAGCTGGCAGAAGTCACAGGTAATGTCACAGCCGCCTCCTGTGTCTCGGCATCGCTTTCCGGGGGGGGGTTTTGTAAGGTCAGAGAAGTAGGGCAGGAGCGATGTCTGCCAGGGTGAGTACGTGCCGTCTGATCAGTGTCCCATATGGGGCCTGGCGCTTCCCAGGCTCGCTGCCCTCTCTTGCTTCCAGTGGCTTAGGAAATATGTATTCCTAATATATATATATATACACACATATAAAATATATATAGGAAATTATATTCCTATAGCTTAAGGAATATTAAATCCACATGCTGTTTCCACCACAGGATGTTATCTTTTTTTTTTTTTTCTTTTTCCGAAGCAGTGGTCATAAAGAACTAATGCCCTAAGTTTTTCCGAACAGTAGACCAGAGTCTGCAACCGAGTCTAAACTGCAGCTACTTTTTGAGCCAGGTAGCGAAAGCGCTGCTCATCAGCTGCACTGGTGTCAGACCTTGGCTTTATGGAAAAGGTCCTGGAGAAAAGTCACTTTGGGTTTTAAATACTTCATGTCAATAGAAATACTTTTTTTTTTTTCCCCCGTTTTTCTAATTTTGACTTGTATGGTGCTAAATGCTGAAGCACAAATTTAGGAAGAGTTTCATTCCCCAAATGACATGTTTCAGCAGCATCGTAAATTTTTTCCAATTTGTCAAATTGAAGCTTTGGAAAATGAAATCAGTTTTGCAGAGAGCTTCACATTTCAATAAAACTGTGTATTTTGGCAGCACAGCATCCTAACGGTGCTTCCCTGAGCGGGTTCATTGCCAGTCCTGGGTCCCCGCTGTCGTCGTCCCCCCCGCCCCGGGAGAGGGGTCTCCAGTGCCTGCCCGGCTGCAGGAGCTCTCGCTCGAGGACACAGCAGCCTCTGAGCCAGTTAACTCCATTTTAAACCTGTTTAATCCCAAGGAGCCTGAATTTTGGTAGCGTGAAATTTTTGTTGGCAAAAACCTGTCATAGTAACAGCTTATTTTGTTCTTTCTAGGGACGTGGGTCACTTTTGGAGGTCAAATCTCGGATGAGGTAAGTAATGCTTGGTGTAAGCGTAATGCAATGAAGTAAAAACCAATATGAGATATTTTTAAATGAAACCATGGCTACCGAAATGAGAGCCCGTGTCTGTTCGAGGCAATGGCAGAGAGTTACTATGCAAAGCAATACAAACCTTGCGCTGCTTCTGCAAAAAAACCCTTAATGAATCTGACATTTCCAGATATCAACTTTAATAAAAACCCCACCTATCCCTTAAATCGATCTTCTTTTCCATGCTGCTTGGAGCGATATTTCCTCCTTACCATTGGTAGTGGCACTGTTCCTGGAGCAGAAATCGGAAACTATTTTTGCATCATGTATGTAACCAGCAACAGTCATAAATACAGGCAGGGGCTTGGCTTACAAGGAGCTGCCTGATGATTTATTTTTTACATAATAAGATGAAACAAATGAAAATGAACTTGGGTTTCCTACGCACTCTTGCCTGTTCCAGATGGCTTTTAATCTCCGTTAATAATCCTCCCTAGTGCTGGGTAGCACGTGGGTTTCCCTCCGTCTCAGGTACGCTGCAGATCCATCAAAAGGAGATGCAACCTCCCGGCTGCCTTCCCTCTAGTACATGAGACGAAGCCCCAAAATAACTCTGGCAGAAGGAAAACAGCTCAGGAGTCTGAACTCAAAGTTTTTTTGCTTTTTAAGTCACTTGATCTTTGGTGGTATTTCTTCTGCTGACGATGGATCACTGAGTTCCTTCCTGTTCCTTGGCGTTGCAGGCTGAAGGGAGATGACTTGGTCCGATTATAAATTTATTCCCTGACTCTCTGGCCCTCTTGCTTAGAATAAGACAATGCAAAAGTGTTCACGCATGGAAAAAGAGGACTGAAACGCAGCCCCGTCCTTGAGGGAAGCCCACCCTAAGGACGTTGGCCATGCGTGGGTAGCTGCCAGCCCCCTCGGGGTGCAGCATCCCCCCAGGGAGCAGCGGGACTCTGATGGGGATTGCGTGAAATGACCTTCAGCTGTTTAAATACCTCCTGAAGTCATCTGGAGAACTGCAGGATGGCATGTTTGGTAGCCAAAAAAAAAAATAATTAAACTCTTGCCATGGAAATACCCTTTCTGTATTAGACCCCACAGATTTGCAGACTATATTCTATAACCCTATTAAATTCTTGGCTGCTTTCCTATTAGAAAGTTCCTATGAGAAGAGATTAATTCCTCCCAGGATGAGTCAAAAGGAAGTTGATGTAAATCCGTGTTTTGGTGCTTCTCGGGCCAGCGCACGAATCCCTGGCTGCCCTGCCAAAGGGTCTCACCCCCCGGGCAGGGGATGTTGACACCCCTCCCGGCCCTGCTGGACCCCCTTTGCTGAGCCTCCAAGGGTTTCTCCCCGTGCGGGACGAACCGCCGGCCGCTCGGGATGCGATCTGCCACCCCTCACCTCTCCGTCTCTGCTTCCCCGAGGTGGCTGAGCAGCTGATGACCATCGCCTACGAGAGCGGCGTCAACCTGTTCGACACGGCCGAGGTGTACGCGGCCGGCAAGTGAGTGCCCAGCATCCCGCTCCGCTTCCCTGGGGTCCCTCTGCCTGGCTCCGCTCCCCCCTGGGTCACAGTCACTCGTGATGGATAGGGCTCTGGTGGTGCTTGGGAAGCCCCCTGCCCCCTGAGGGGGGAGAGAAAAAGCTTTATATTTGGAGAACTCTTTAAAAAAAAAAAAAAATTAAACCAAAACTCTTGTACCCAGCTGAAGACTGAAATGTATCACTCGTGCTGCTTGCTGTTGGCACAGGGAGAGAAATGTCCTGAATAAATGAAAAGTCATTCCTGAATAAATGAAAAGTCATCATAATGGTGATGAATGGCTTGTGCCAGTGACAGCTCCCAGGCGCAGATCCCGGCGCGGGGAACCGCTCTGGCTGCAGCAGAGCTAATGCTCTTAGTGCCACTGCGGAATTGGGGGAAAAAAAAAAAAAAAAATATCCATCCATAATATATTTGACTCGGGCTGATTTATACAGCTTTGTATTTAGTCTAAAAGGCGGATGGGGACATCACGTCCCTGGGGCGGGGGGGACCAAGCGGCTCTGCCTTCCCAGAGCAAGTTCAGGCAGACGTAGGGCACGGGGGTGGAGGGCTGTCCCAGCGGGAGCGGGTGGACAAGATGCTTTGGGGGGGACCGTCCCCCGTGACGGGGATGTCTGCCCGCCCCGTCGCAGCCGGTGCTGGGTCACCATCACCCCTGGAGGGGAGAGCCGCCCAGCCGAGAGGGCTGCTGCAGGCTGGCGTCTGGGTGTCCCTGTCCGGGGAACTGGGATGGACGGCGGCTGCGACCGGGTACCTGGCGTCGAGCATCCTCCCGCATCCCCTCACGTGGGGCTCTCTCTTTTGCGCAGGGCTGAAGTCATCCTGGGGAACATCCTGAAGAAGAAGGGCTGGAGGTACTGGACCGCCGGACGGTGCTCCCCGCAAACGAGCGGGACCCCTGGGAATAGGAGAATCCTTCTGGTTTTTAAAATAATGATGGGTGTTAGGCGATGCTGGCCCAGGAGCCAGTGCTGCGGTTTCCAGGCGGTGCCGGGGGCTCGCGTGTGCGACGGTCGCACGCAGAGCAGGCAGCCAGCCCTTTCGAGCGCCAAATAAAAACGCTCTCCTGTTTTTTTTGGGGGGGGAGCGCACACCGGCTTTAAGAGGCTGCGATCGTCAGCCTGCGGTGCTGCCTCGACCGTCGCCTCTGTGCCGGGCAGAGTTAACGCAACTTGTGAGCGTATCCGCCGTCGTTGCCGTGCACGGTGTATCGAGACAGATGGTTTGTGCATCGGCATCCTTATCTGTGTACGTAAGGCTGCGTATTAAGAATGCAAAGCTGTGATGGGCCTTCATCTTGGGTAGCCTGGTAGGAGATGATACCTAATTTAAATGATGCACATTAGCATATGTTGTGTAGTTTTAAGAGCATTTACATAATCTTTAAAGACCTCCCCTGTGTGTCGTATTCAGCCTTCAACTGAAGAATGGGTTCTGGCGGTGCTCGCTCCAAAATCAGTATCCCCTGTGTTAGGGGAATGATTATTCAGTAAGAAATATCCTGGATACTGGGGAAGAAAAAAAGTTAAGCCTAGCAAAAGCTGGAGAAATTTTGTGTTGTGCACGTACAGTTATGCAGCAGAGTAGTTTGCGAATGATAAATCTTTGATTTACTATCACACGGGAATTTATAGATTAATTCAGTGAATGTGCTGCTCTTGGAGTTTTAGTAACTCTGGGAATGCTGCATGATAACAAGAAGCACTGGATTTGGATACCAGGGGAGAATAGCGCTGTAGCTCTTGGTTAAGGACTCTGGAGATTGCTTACTCCGTAATTAAAAATGTGTCTTCTTTTTGGTCAATTCACTTGAATTAGCTTCAGTTTCCAGACACCGGCCTCTGGTCACTCCCTGCCTGCCGCAGACCTGAGCGTGGGAGGAGAAGTGGCCTGTTGTAAAAAGGATTATAGCGATGTGTGAACACCCGCTCTGAGCCCGGGGCTGCGAAACCGGGCACGGCCGCCGCCGCGGGAAGCCGGAGTCCTGCCGCGTGTCGATAAACACCATCCTGCTTGCTTACGTATAGTTTTTTTAACAATAATAATTTTTTCTGTTCTGTTTGCAGGAGGTCCAGTCTGGTCATAACAACAAAGCTGTACTGGGGAGGAAAGTAAGTCTCACAGTTACTCATAGTGGCATTTGCTGCTGCGTGCTTTTCCCTTTCACAGCCGTACAACCCGGTGGAGATCAATAGCAACTTGGAGGGGTGGTTTGCTGCTCTCATTTTCTTTCTCCTGACTTTGCGGAGTCTTTTAAGGAGTCGGAGCCCGGCAGAGGCGGCAGCCCCCAGCAGAGGCCGGGATGCTGCGCTGGGTACGCTCCCGCCCCGAGCATCCCTGCGGCTCCAGGAGCTGGAACTAGCAGGGTGAAGGCTGCCTTGCTCCAAAATCACCGACAATGTCAAGGAAGCCTCAGTACCGGGCGGTCGGCCAGGGTACAGCTCCATCCCAGCGCTGCCTGGCCCCAGCACCCCCTGCTGCCCTGCCAGCATCCTCACCCCTCCTCTTAGAAATGCCAGACGGTAGCTCTGCACTCAGGCAATATCCGTAGCTCTTGCCACGTTAAAGTAAATGGCATTACTCGTCCCAGGCGCTGTTGTCATTGAGACCGGGAACCCAAATGAAGTTCAGGGTCTCTCTGTCGTACGAGTTGTAACTTCATTTTTGGGATGCTTAAACCAGAATACAAAATTAACGCTCCCCGGTTGTCAGCACCTCAGGTCTCTAACAGCCGCGTACCCGTTTTTTCTTTGCAGAGCTGAAACAGAAAGAGGGCTTTCGAGAAAACACATCATTGAAGGTACGTGTTGCACGGGGCGGGGGTCTGGCTGTGCCCGAGTATCCCGGCACGGGCACGGTGGGATGCAACCAGCGGGACCCCAGGGCGATCGCTCTCCCACGAGCCAGGTCTCCTCGACGCCGGCGCTCACGGCTCCTCCGTGCCAGCCCTGCGCAGGGCAGTTCCCAAGCCTGGCTCTGAAGTGCCCAAAAAGCACTGCAGGGTTATTCTGGCTTCTCTCAAAAAGCGCGAGCGAACGCATTTTGCACGCAAAAAGCCTTCTCTACCACACCTCCACGCAGCAATAACCTTTCGGGTTTTTGCTGTAATAAGCAAGAGCGTTGTCCTTGGCCGGCTGCGTGTGCGTCGCTTGCAGATTTATCGCTTACCTGCGGCAAGCGGGGTTTGCCGTGCCGGGGTTTCATTGCTTGCCGTGAGATGACGGGAGGCAGGAAGGCTCGGTGGGTCCGGAGCTGCTTTGCTGACCCCCCCCGGCTCTTTCCCGGAGGGACCAGGGCGGTCGGTAGACGTGGCCGTGGCTGCGTGGACTCCCTTGGTGGAGCAGGGAGGGATGAGGATGCGGGGCACGATGTCAGCCTGCAGAAATATTCTCTGGTCCCATCTGCCGAGCAGCCGGCTGGGGAGGGCTGTGGGTTGCTCTCGGTGCTGTTTCTTCTCGATTTGGTTGTACGTTCCCTCGCCCAGCTCCTTGCACCCGGTCCCACATCCCGCTGAGCGATGCCGTGCGTTACCTTACTCATCCAGCGGGATTTATTCACCCAAGTCTCTGCTGGGTCTAACGCATGCTCCTCATCTTCATTCCGATGGCTTTTTTTTTGTCCTCTCGGATGCGTTATTGTTGGAGAGGGAGTGAGAGCACATACATTTTTCTATACGGATAAGCGTGTTTCACCCGATCTGGCTCTTTCTGGAGGGCTGTTGGGTGCTGGGTCAGGCACCCAGGCGCAGTGGCCATGGGCATAATTATAACTTGCCCAGTTAACAATAACTTAAAACAGGATTTTACATGCAGGACGCAGAGCAGGGCCCATAAAAAGACACGTTTCTGTCCTATTAAGGATCAGCAATGTCAGCCACGACCTTCTCCCAGTGAGAGGTGCCAGCCTGGGCTGGCTCCTGACGGGGGCTGGAGCAGACCCCCAAGACCCCCCAGGAGGACCTGATGGGGTCTGACAACCCCCCCTCCGTGCAGATTGTGAGCGGATCCCAGACAAGCAGCCAGCAGCATGGGGGCCAGGATCTGTCTTCTGCATAAATCCAGAGCAAAAATAGCCAGGGTTCGGAGAAAAGCTGCGTAAAGCCGTGGAAGGGAGTTACGGGGGGTGTCCGGCTCCTCGGGGGCCGGGGATCCTTCGGGACAGAAGGGCAGCACCAGGCTTGCTCCCTGTGCTTCACCTCCCTGCGGAGGGATTCGCAGCGCCCGCCTCTTGCTGCTGTTTGAGCCGCTTCTGCCTGCTGCCACGGAGGGATGCGCAAAACGTGTTCTTTGGGTTAGTAGGAAATGATATGCTCTGCGCCGCCGTCCTCGGGGGAGCCCCGGGCCAGCACGGAGCGATGCCAGCCTGGGTAATGCAGGGCTGAAGCCCCAGGGGAGCAGCACCCTCCATCAACCAACACGCCGCAACGGCTGCAGCAGCGAAAAGTGATTTTCGTTCTTGCGCCGGGTGTGCTGGGGTAATTAGCCTCCTCTTTGATTCATGAGATAAGTCCTAATTGTTTACAGTGGTGTTTGGTTAAGCTAATGTTTGCTGTCAAGACAAATTAGAAAAGAAAGATTCAGGCTCATCTACATTACACGTGTGCCGCGGTGTCGGTGGTTTGATGGCGTGGGGGGGGACCAGCCCGTTCACGATACACACTGCGGAATAGGCGGGAGGTATGCTTTGGTCTTTGCTTATCAGAAGGTAGCATCCGTCTGCAGAAAATCGGGTTTGCCTGCCAGAAACGGCAGCTTTAACTTGTATTTGGCCATTTGCATGTTTTGTCACCTGAATCTGCAATGGCCCATTTGTCACAGCTTTCAACAACCGGGATTTGTTCTGTATGCGTTAGGACGTAAATTATATGGAAAATATTAATACTGTGTTTGTATTATCCACCCCTTGCCTGGGATGTCACTGCCACCCACATCACACCCTGGCTAATGCTGTCCCAAGGGGGTGAGGTGGGATGAACGTGGCATCAGCGAACTGGGTGAGCAGGGCAGCCTCCTCCCTGGGATGCAGATTTGGCCATCTTCCATCGCAAAGGAGTTATTTCTTGGGGACAAGGAGCGTCACTGGAGCATGGTTGATTTTGCCCCATAGTAGCCAGCTCATACATCTGGGATCATCCTGGGTAGTTTTCATTATTTAGTATTTACAGAATTCAGCTACGTTAGGATATGATTTTCATATTAAGGTAATGCTGCAGAAAGTGGTTGGGTTTTTTTTTAGCAACATGTTATTGAACTTTCATTTCAATACCCCCCCCCCACCCCCCAAGGCGGTGTCCCGGCCGCTGGTGGCACTAGACCCAGAGGCGCTGGGGGAAGTTGCAGCCATGTCACAGGCAGTCCAAACCCATCCATTTTCCATTTCTTGTGGAGCTACTTCATGAAACGATAGAAAAATACTGGCAGCAGTTGAAATAACTTCACAGAACACATAGCAACTAATGTTAAGGTCAACGTTAGCTATTTTCTATAAATACATTTGGCAAAAATGGCCATTTTTTTTCATCCCAAAATTCAGCGAACATATTCAGACTGCTCTATTTTGGCTCATTCTTCGTGAACATTCATAAAAACATTTTGTTCCTGGGAAGATTCATAGAAAATAAGTGTTAGAAATCCTCTTCTCTCCCTCTCTCACACACACACATAATATATATATGTAGGCTTCTGATGCCACCTCCCATCAGATCCTCTTAGAGAAGCCGTTGAAGCCTGGGCAGTCCTGGACTGTCGCTGCTGAACTGCGCCCCGTCTTGCTCTGCAAAACTCTCTCTGCCCTATGCAGTGCGTTGGTGGGCACAGCCTGCTGACCCTGCGGAGAGGGTAAAGCCCTTCGTGGTGCTTTATCTGCTCACGATAACGTATCTAACCGAGGGCCACCGTCCTCCCACCTGGGCTCGCGTTTCTGGAAGGCTCCCCTGGGGCCGGGCTTCCTTAGGTGGGACAGCACCCAGGCGACGTGCCCCTGGGCTTGCACAGAAGGGCTCTGTGACATTATTTAGATTAAATAAACTCTGGACAGAAGTGGAGCGCTGAAGTCGGGCCCTGGCAGCTGCCTCCTGACAGGCTGGCCACGGGCACGCTTGATAACCGGTGTCGATTCCAATCCAAATCTCAGCGTAGTTAAAAAATAAAAGCAAATTCTCATGGAAGAGGGGGACTCTGCATGTGGCCAAACCAGTGTTTTCTTCTTAATATGGCCGCATAGATATGCGACAACATTACGCAGCATCCTTCTCCTATGCTATGTGGTTGCGTGTGTATATATATTATACGTATGTACGTTAGGTACGCCGAGCTCTATTTCCGTGCTAATGCGGCACCGTTTTGTACCTGTCAGCTGTGTGCCGCCGTACTCCTGCCTCGCTCTGACCGTGCAGGTTCTTGTCTCTGCTTTGCTGTTTCCAGGGCTAAAGGCTTCTCTCCAGAGGCTGCAGCTGGAGTACGTGGACGTCGTCTTCGCCAACCGGCCAGACAATAATACGCCCATGGAAGGTTAGTGGAAGCTTGAATTAAAGGTTTTAATGTGACTGATCCTGGCTTACAGGCTTAGACCGATGACGGTAGGAAATGAAAAACAATTTTTTATTAAATATTCAGGTGTGGCAGCTTAAATATGAAATACCTCATTCGTAATATCCTGGAGCCCCATATATTTACACTTCAATGAAATGGATTTGTATCTCTTGGAAGGAAATTGAAGTTTCCTTTACGTCCCAGCAGTGGCCTTAACATTGTTTGGTTTTTTATTTCCCTTTCCTGATTCCTTCATAGGAAGGGAATTTGCGTTTGCATTTAAGGCAGGTCTTCTCTGTGTCAAATGAAACCGGTACATCCCTGCCCCTGGTGCGGTCAGCTCTGGAGAGGGGAGCGTGCCAGTGCTGCCGTCCCCATCCTCGTCCCTGTCCCCTGGGCTGCCCGCATAGCACGTACTTCTCCCGGCGCTAAGTCCAGGGGTGCGATCCAAAGCGTGGTCAGAAACAAGAAACAACGGGGAAGCTTTAGGGTTCCCTGCTGCGAGTGCCTGAGCAGCTCCAGCCGGGTCTCGGGGTCGGGCTCAGCCTCGGCACCGCAGCCGCCCGCCCCTCGGTCCTGGTGGAAATTCAGGGAACGGATTTAGGAACTCGGTAGATCTGTGACTGCGCGCTTTAATCACGTTTCACGATTGCCGATAAGCATATATGCGTGTTCGGTACGTGGTGGTGTAGCCCAGTTCTCCAGGAGCCTTCATCAACATGTTTTGGGGTTAGCGCCCTATTTAATGGGCACCAGTTCCCGTTCCTTCTCTTTTCCCATCGGAGTTAACACAACCATTCACACTGTGGCAGAAGATTAGCTTCACAGCTAAATAAAAAATAGCAAGAAGAAAGGCTCGCAGGCTGCAGAAGCTGTCATAGACAAGTATGTGTAAATCAAACAGACCTGGAGCTTGACAGGCCCCTTCGAAGCTCCCGGTGTGACTTTTGGCGGTCGTGACACCTATTTTCTTAACGATACCAGGGCCGTGCCACCGGCCACGAACCTTGGACGGATGGCACTACTGCTGCCCCGGCCGACCGGTGCCGGCAGCGACGGGTTCAGGGAACTGGCCTGGGATTTTAGGAGCAGTGCAGCTTTTGCAGTAGCTGATGAGGTCAAGGAAGATGACATGTTGTATCCCGGAGGGAGAAATGACCTCTCTGCTCAGTCAGTTGTCGTCTAATGAGGCAGCGCTGAGTATATTTCCCGTGCCCGCGCAGACAGCTGATCTCAGGCGCTTGCAGCTTTTAAGATGCTACAGATACTGCTAGCAGCGCTGGAGCTTGGCAATAAGGTATAAACTGTGGTGCTTGGTGAGATTTTGAGCAGGGTGAAAAAAGGGGCGTTTTTATTATGAATGGTGTGGTGTTGATTCTTCCTATGTACTTCATGCTTCTTTTTTATGGTTCACCTACTAAGCCACTTCTATCCCAGAGCATCTGTTGAACCATCTGTCGGTTCTGCACTATCTGGCACGCACAGTAAGCGCGGAGCTACCTTCACAAGACATGCAATTCCCGCTCCATCTCCTTACGTGCCTATGCTTTTCCCACGAGCAAATAGCTGCTTCTGATGGAGCAGAACCCTTAACCTTAAAACCCAGAGCCTTCAAACGTTCCCTGCTCGTGCCGCTCACCCTAACACGTGAGGGTCCTGCTCGAGCAAACAGTGTGGCTGTCCGCGGTAAGGCACGGCCAAATAAATCAAAGGATAAACTTTGAATGTTCATTTTGTTTTCTTCGCTTGCCGCACGCAGGCAGGTGAGGTTGCTCTGCTGTCGCTCGGGGTGCTCCATCTGCTGTGATGCGCGTGTCTGTGGGCATCAGCAGGCGATGGATCAGCCGTTCAGATCTACTCACCTGGTCCAGCCCAGCTGGGGCAGAATCGGTTCCCGCTCCCCCAGGCTGGTCACGGACCCACTCAGGCTGCCTTAGGAGGCGTGGGTAACGGAGAGCTAATAAGAGAAGATGAACATTTCGTACAGATTCCTTTATTGTAGGTGACTCTGGTCCCCGAAGCGTCAGGCAAAGCTTGCTGAATCTAAAAATCAGAAATGTATTTCCCTTTCTTAAAAGTCTCAGAGCAAACTAAAAAAGCTTTTCGTTGTAAAAGCAATGCAATATTAGCTTCAGGGGACATCTGGAGATGAGGACCCCGCACAAAGCTCTTCGCGCACCCCTGCAGTCGGGGCCGGGCAGGTCCCTGGCCAGGACAGCCGTGTCCCTCCTGGCCCCGCGGCAGCCAGGACGAGGGGCTGCCCTCGCTGGGATTGGCCATCCGGGGGAAAAATCCTGCTCCCGGCACCTGGGGGGCTCTGC
Organism: Astur gentilis; assembly: GCF_929443795.1. NCBI lineage: Eukaryota > Metazoa > Chordata > Aves > Accipitriformes > Accipitridae > Astur > Astur gentilis. The sequence goes on along the minus strand of NC_064885.1, from coordinate 43,240,398 downwards.
CGTCGCGTGGTCCCCCCGAACAGGGACCTCGGGAGATGGGCGATGGGAAGGGTCTGTGCTTCTCCCCTGAATTTCTGCCACTCTCGTGCCTCGTTAGTCAGGCTGGAGAGCTGATCCCCCCAATTGCACTAGCAGGTGCTTTTTTTTTTTTTTTTTTTTCCGTCCCAAGCAGCTTTTCCAGCAGATGAGGAGGCAGCTCCGGCTGCGGGGACCCCGGGGTCCCCTGGTGAGACCCCCCCACATTGTCACGGCGCTGGGGGACTGGGCACCCACTGCACGGCCAGCCCCCAGCCCTGGCAAGCGGGGAGGGAAGGTGACACGGTTCCTATCGGGGAACTTTAAGTTACTTCACAATTATTATTATTAGGCTGCTGGAGGCTGTTTTCTGGGTTTTGAAACACCCATTTATATTTAAGAAAAAATCGCCCCTTCTTAAGTGATGCCATTTGTGCTACCCAGCTGGCAGACCGAGCGGTCGAGGCATGTGCTCTTCACAAAGCATCCCATCGCCATACCCATGGGAGCAGTCTCTGGTAAACAAGAGAGAGATATATATATTTTCTGAGTTGACTTCAGTTTTTCTTGAAAGGAGTAGAGGTGGGAGAAATGAAAACAACCATGGACTGAAATGCGTAAGAGGCATATGATGAAATGCTTATAAGAATTCCTAAATGGTAGTGTGGCAAAAATAGAAAACTAAACGCAGTGAGAAGCCGAGGAGGGAGGGATTGCCATACCCCTGCCCATCGCACACAGCATGCCTGCGGGTAGCAAGGTAGCTGCTTGATAGTGGGGCATTTTGTCGGACTAATACATGCCCAAGAATAAAATGCTTGGAAATAGGGAAAAGTGTGGCTTTGGCCAAAATGAAGAAGAAGAAAAAAAAAAAAGAAAATAATATCTGGCATTTGAATTCTGCTCTTCATCAGGGAAAAAACTTCTCAAGCCGACGTTTCCCTCGAGAGGAAATGTCCCTTTTCAGTGGGAAGGCAGAAGCCCAGCGCAAGAGGCACAGTGTCTCCCGCACAGCCCTCCGAGGTTATAAATGGAGACTTCATCATCTTTAGCTGCTTGTCGCCTCCTGCAGAAGAAATCTCACAATAACGTCAAGATTGGCAGTGTAATCACCCCTCTGCCAAGCTCTTTTTTTTTTTTTTTTTTTTCCATAAATAGGATGAGAATCCTCATGATATAAAAGGCAGCTCATCTTGATCTTGAGACAGCGATGCCCAGAGTCGTTGTCCAAGTAACGGCAGGGATGTCACAAGCACACAGGGCTTCTCCGTGCGGCCCCGCGGCCGAGCAGAGTCGTCTCACTGTAGTTCCATGGGTCAGAAATTCATGGTGCAGGTGTAGAGTATCGGCTCCTTGCCGCTTTCCCGAGGGAAAAGCGTGCTGACCTCCCGCTGATGGCGAGGTGCCTCGTGCGGCACTGGGATCGTGACTAGGTACTAGTTTCTTTTGCTTCTCAGAGCGCGTTTAGCCCATTTTTGTCCGTTTAAATGATGCGCTGTTAGCGGCCGGCGGAGTGCCAGTGCCCTGGCAGCCACTGCTCGGCTCCAAAGGGCAAGGAGTAAAAAATATGAATTTATTACTGCAGCCGGGGCAGTTATGTATACTGTCATGGTTGCTGTGGCCTGGGGACCCCGCTCGGTGCCGGGGACCCCGCTCCTCTGCAGCGGTGCTGCCTGGGCTCCCCGCGATGCTGCGTACCCAGCAGGCTGCTCCCAGGGAGAAATCAGCCTTAAAAATGAGTTGCAAACAGTAAGCAGCGGCTATTTTCTTTATAGCATTAGGGAGGCATCCTACCAGGCTCTGTAACCTCCTGGGCAACCATGAGGGATAGACAATTTTTTCTCCTTTTTCTTGCAAACTGAAGTTTCTGATGGCTTTCCCCTCCCCCCCGCAAGGAGACAGGGATGCTCAGCAGGGGTCTGATGGATGGAAATTAAAGATCCTGCCCTGGTGCTTATAGCCTTGTAGGCTTCCATCTTCCCCAAAGAAAAACGAGGACCGTGGGACTGCTGCGCTAAGGAGCTGTGCCGGGTTTTGCAGAGGTGCCGCCTGCTCCTCCCACGGCCGGCGGGGCCCTCAATGGTGCGGGGTTCCATCATCCAGTTTCGCAACTTTATCCCCAGCATCCTAATATTCCTAGTAAAAAGAAGCAGGACCAGATATATGCTTTCGGTAAACAAATTTTAAAATAAATTTAATTTATCTTTCATTTTAGTTTTCGACTGTGCTGCCCTCTTGTGTTAAATTTTAAAAGAGATATTACCATAAGGCGTGGTAGGCAATGGCCAGTCAGTAAAAGCAGTTTTTAAACAACTGCAGGATAAATGTCTTTACATTCACACTGTCAATGCTTTTTCATCCATGCTCGAGCAAGACAACACAGCAGAAGTACTGTTTAATGCAAAGCTGCTCAGGCTTGTCAGCGGACTTGGCATTTATAAGTGGCTTTGGGAGGATTTGGTGCTGAAAAATTGGTCTCTGTGCGGTTCTCATACTTCTTTTTTCCCCTCCTTTAGAAATTGTCCGAGCGATGACACATGTAATAAATCAAGGCATGGCGATGTACTGGGGAACATCGCGCTGGAGCGCTATGGAGATCATGGTAAAGTTGATTTTTAGGAAAGTGTTGACACTTGGTAATTCTCCATCCAGGCTGCAGAGTCTGCTGAAAGCCATGCTGGGACCTGAACTACAAGCAGGTGTCTGGGCTGGGGAAGTTTGCCTTCTGCTCCATCCAGCATCTCTTCATCTAAAATAATTTTAAAACCTGTTCCAGAATGAGTCTAGTGTTAACTAGGAGAAGATGGGCTGATCTGGGGGCTTGGGTGTCTTGGGTCACTTAATTGGGGTTTGTTTCATTTTGGTTTTATTCATCTGACTTCAAGAATTTTGATAAGGCGCCTGTTTGATGGCCCTGTTTCAGACGTGGCTCTCGGCAGCAGGTCCACGACCCGCGAGACCCTCGGAGCTACCGCTGCGGTGGGAACGGAGAGTTCCCCGTGGGTGGCACCGCTCTGAACATGTCACGTCCAGACGGGAAATATCCCTGCTCGGCAGTAGGGACCTTCTCGTTGGCTTTACCTGAAAACCCCTAGACTGGGGCAACCAGCGTCCCGACAGCTCATCCTTAATGGTTTGTTAGAAGCATTTGCTGTTGCCCAGATTGGTGGTCGATGCCCCGTCCCTGGAAGCATTCCAGGTCGGGTTGGACGGGGCTCTGAGCAACCTCAGCCGGTGGAAGATGTCCCTGCTCACGGCAGCTGGGTCAGACTAGATGACCTTGAAGGATCCCTTCCAACCCAAACCGTTCTGTCACTCTAAGAGATGCCAAGAGCGTCCTGCTGGTCCCTGCTTCTCGTGGCGGGGTCAGAACACAATAAACAAGCTCGGCACCAGCCATCTCAGCTGGGAAGTTGTTTGGCTTGTCGCCGCGCTGGCGCTGAAGCACCTTTGGGCTGGAGGAGGCGGGAGGTGGGCACGTTCCCTGCTGCGGTGGGCACAGGGGCAGTGGGGGGAAGCAGGGCAGCCAGGGACGCGGCTGCGTTTCTGCCTCGGCACGGCAGATTTCGGAGGGATGTGCGTGGCGTTGCTAAGGGGTAGCGAAATGAGTTCGTTGGCACCTGCACGCTCAAGGAGGGTTGGCTGGTAGGTTATGTCCTGCAAGATGCTTTTGCTTAGTGAAGTATTTTATCTACTGATTTCTTTTCTCCAGGAAGCCTACTCCGTAGCCAGGCAGTTTAACATGATACCGCCCGTGTGTGAGCAAGCTGAATACCATCTCTTCCAAAGAGAGAAAGTGGAGGTTCAGCTGCCGGAATTATATCACAAAATCGGTGAGACGGACTGCCGTGCCTCTCAGCTATTTCACTTGCAGAAAGAAATACAGAGCAGGCCGACCTGGGGCTCTGCATGGGAACAGCACTCGCCTTCCCTGGATCTGAAGGGGACAGACAAGTATCTATCTAGTGACGCAAAAGAAAAACGGGCTTATTGTGCCTCTGATAGAAATAGGTGCTAATTGAGACGGCTGCTTCTTGCTCTTTGACTCCCGTGGACCACGTGGGTGCCACCTCTGCCCGGCATCAGAAGACACTGATGCCTCCTTGTGCATCTCCTGCCGGGGTGTCCTCGGCGGCGGGGCTGAGCACCAGGCTGAGCGGGGACGGCGGGGAGCTGGTGCCCCTGCCAGGCGGGGCCAACGCAGGAAGGACGTGGTGGTGTAAGGCAGGACGGGTGTAGGAGATACCTGGTCAGGAGTTCAGGTGCTTTGCTGCAGCAGGAGCCAGGATGGGGCTGGAGGGTCTCGCAATAAGGTTTTGGATGAATAAGCTAGTCGGTGCCCCTTAAGGGCATCAGCAGCATCTTCCTGGAAGACTCCAACTGAACGTCACTGCCAGCGGCAATAGAAACAAGCAGCGATTGTTCTGCTTTTATTTTTTTTTACTGAAAGTCCTGGTTTTGATACAACTCTGATTTCCCCCAGTCCCCTAAAAATCTCCTCCTCTGTTTTCTCTGCAGGGGTCGGAGCAATGACGTGGTCTCCGCTAGCCTGTGGGATCATCTCAGGGAAATACGGCAACGGGGTCCCTGAAAGCTCAAGGGCTGCACTAAAGGTACTTTTTTTGTTGCGTGTTTGAGAGAAGTAGATGTGCCGCTTTTGCGAGGGCAAGCAAATAACAAAGGGAAAACGGATCCCTCGTGAGAAGGCCGGCCTGTGTGCTGCTGTATGGATGGATCAGCTTGGTTTCTCTGGCAACCACACTTCAAAGTGCGGGAGAATCCGGGTTATAAAGACGCTGGGGTTCGCGCCGGTTGTGGGGCAGCACGCCACTGGAGCCAGGCTCCGGTGGGGTCCGCAGAAGGATGTGTCACCACCCTTACATGGACCAGCCATAGTCAACGAGAAGGCACAAGCCCAAGGTTTCTGTCGTGTTTGATGCTCCCAGCTGACGTTAATCGATACAGCTGCTGTGACTTCGAACCCTCTTAACCACACGGCGCGGGTAGAACAGACTTGGACATCATTTTTCCTGCCTACCCTTCCCTGGGCACCAGCCTACGAGGCAGCGAGCGCACGGGGTGAGCAGTGGTGGAGCTCAGCCCCGCAGCATCCCTCCAGGGACCCCCGCAGGCAGGGCAGACCCCCAGCACCCCAGGAAACCTGTGGGTCCCCGGCGGTCCTGCCCTTTGCCGGGCAGGGCAGCCACCCTCTCTAACAGGTTTTAGCGTTGCGGTGTCACCGCAGTGCTTGGTTTCTCCCACAATCGTCCGGATTTTATTCTTATTGGGTGTTATGGGGTGTCCTCCCATATCACGCCTGTGGCAGGCATGTTATTTAACAGCTTGAAAAACGGCAGAGCGCTGAAATGTCATGGATTTGGGAAAAAAACCCAACTCAAGTGGTATTTGAGCCTCTGTAACAGCTGATGGGCAAAAGCCAACACTGCCTGACAAGTGCCAGCAGGTTGACGTACATCCCTGTGCTGCTTTTTGCTCAGCTTGGTGCTTTTTAAAGGAAAGATGCAGTCTGCACTGAGTCGCTTACAAAGGGCAACGTTTTCAAATGTGGTATTTCATTGCATTTGTGGGGTTTTTTTCCCAAAATGAAATACATTATTAATATTCGGTAAAAGCTGGCTAAGCAGGTAGCATTGCAGAGAGGCATCCAAATTAAATTGATGAGAGTGAAGCAGAATCAAGTTTTGAATCTGGAGCTGGGAGAACTGCAATCTCAGCTTCATTTAATTAATTTTCTAATCTTGAATGGCAATAGTCAATCTTGAACAAGATCAGATGTTCTCTCACGATTGTTGTGGGGGGTCTGTGTCAAGATCTTCTCAAGTTGACTAATACTTCACTTCTTTCCGCTCCGCGATGGGATCCAGCGGTCCAAAAATAAAATTGCAGAGGTTCCAGATTCCGGACCGAGTCCATTAGTTGCATAAAGCCAGAAAGATATAGATATAGGCTCTCACAGGAGACATCCTGGTCCTGTCGTAATTGCTTCGGGTAGCAAAGCATTGTGTTATTCAGCCTCCATTATCTCCTGGGTTGGATATGGCTTTTTAAGAGCTGTTTATAATTGCCTTCAACTTTCCGTTGCGGAAGATTAAAGCTAACAGTCGATTGCGATGTAATTCACCTCCAGTGCTACCAGTGGCTGAAAGAGAAAATCATAAGCGAGGAGGGCAGAAAGCAGCAGGTGAAGCTGAAGGACCTGTCGCCCATCGCCGAGCGCCTCGGGTGCACGCTGCCTCAGCTGGCCGTCGGTAGGTGACGGGACGGGGACGAACGGCACCGCGCCGATGCGTTGTCACCGGCGCATCACCTAGCTCGCATCCTTGCGGTGGGAAGGGAAACGCAGAGAGAGAGTCTGGGGAAACCCTGTACAAAGCCCTAAAGCTACGGGTGCTCTGTTAGTGCTGCTGTCTTCTGGTTAAGTGTCAGTGATGGTTAGGCAAATGGTAGCACAGAAAAAGATGGGTCGTCTTTCAAATAGGACAGAGGATGGCTTTGTCTTTGCCTGTATCTATTTTAAACACTTAAATGATTAGTTGCTATCAGGGATTATGGAAGGAAATGCCAGAAAGATAGAAAGACTGAAGATGGGCGATGCAACACCTCATTAGGAGAAGGCTAATGCCTCTCAAGGAAAACGCTAATACATTTCAAGGAACACAGTAAAAGAACAAGACAAAACAAAACAAACACACTGTAGGCGTTAATTAAATATGCCATGTATTGCTTTTGAGGTAACCATTAGCCTCACACAAAAGAACTTCCTTTTTTTGAGCAGTAAAGTTAAAAATTACTTAAAATAAGATTGTTTCCAGCATCACCATCAGGCTTTGATTGACAAGAGGGCTAGTGTATCTTGGGCTATCCTCGGGGGTCCAACCCTGACCTGCCTGTTTCTCCGAACGGTCCCTCCCCAGGTGGAAGACCTCAGTTGTTCAGCGCACTGGGCTGACAGACACAAGAGAACGCTACTTTTTAAAAAGAGAGTTGGTTTTTCTTGTTTTGGGGTTGTTTTTAATAATTATCTTTGTGCTGCTGAGAGCCAAGGCTGAAAAATACCACACGTCTGTTAGAAAAACGATCCCTGGTTCAAATAGCAAAGAGGTGAATCCTTGTGATTTGTGATAGGGAAAACCCCAAACCCCGCTATTAAGACAACTCCTGGGCCAGGGACCAGGGTCAGACGGGATGCTGGAAGATCCGCGATATGGTCTGTTATCCGACCCATGCATCTTCTTCCTGGTAGTGCCGGAGGAGTAAAGGGAAGGTTGAGACAACTAATGCTGTCATTATTTTTTCAAATAGAGATAGAAGCTCTGACAAACGTTAGGATCTGGAGTAACACTGTGTCGTGACACCTATGTTCCTGACCATCTTGTGACTTTATTCCCAGCATGGTGCCTGAGAAACGAGGGGGTGAGCTCCGTTCTTCTAGGATCTTCCAACCCAGAGCAGCTGATAGAGAACCTGGGAGCCATACAGGCAAGTGCAGGTGGTGGTGGCACCTAAAGAGAGGTGCTTAGCTCCCTGCGGGGGTAACACCAGCACACCTTGAGAGTAGCACCCTCCTTCTCTTAACGTAGTTTTAATACTTTGCATTTCGTTCCAGGCATCTTCCAGTTCTAGTTACGCACGTTAATTAGGCAAACCTACGGTGCATCACTGTGACTTACCACCATTTCTGGTAGTTATCGCCGTATCCAGCAACAGGAGGGTGGCATCAGCAGGTTTAACGTATCTGAAAAAGCAAGCGCCCTGATTCCAGGACATGTTGTGATATATTCTGTGCTAAGTCTCCCACAGGGCACGTGTTACTTGCACCCACCTTAATTATTCTCTGTTGCTTTTCACAACAAGAGCCTCCTCTGATGTTCTTGCCACCAGCTCGCTTTCTGCGGCAGCTGAGCAATACCGTGCACATAAAGTTTAGGAGCACTTCTGTGATTCTCTCACTGGGTAAAGATACGACAGCAGTTTTTCCTTTAAGGGAGAAAGGTATTAGATGAATGTTTCAATATCTGCTGCACAAAAACCCAGAGGAAACGTTATTTGATAAAATCTGGATTTACATTTGGAAAAACCTTTTAACGGAAGCTTGATTAAACTTCTGTTTTCTTCTGCCCCTAGGTCCTTCCAAAGATGACATCCCATATTGTAAACGAAATAGATAATATTCTGGGAAATAAGCCCTACAGCAAGAAGGACTACAGATCATAATGCAATGCATGAATTCCCTGGACTGCATGGTTTTAAAAGTGCTCTGTACAGAAGTACAGCCCCGAATTAATATCCGGTCATGAGAATCATTCAGCAGCTTGCTGCTCGGTGTCTACTGTCACTGGATCCTTTGAGATGTGTGCTGTTGCTACTAATCTGCAGTGAAATTTAAAAGCACAGTTGATCTCTCTTCTAACCAAGAATAACCTTGTATTTTCTTACCTTCGACTGAATTCATTAATTTTTACTTTACTCTTAGCACCTCATGCTTGTGCTGTGAAAAACACTTGTAAAGCAAAAAATAATTTATAACCTTCAGGTACTTGGTAATTAAAGAAGGATGTACAGATCTATTTTTTCAATGAAGAAAAGCCAGATACAACTTAAGGTTTTAATAAAACCACATTTGGGAAATCTCAACTATAAAGTTTCTTCAGGTTAACAGATAGAAGGGGCAAGCTCAAATCTTCCATTTTCTTTTTTATGCCGAATATATGCTTTAGATTTCATTTGTAGTTGAATAAGGGATGTAAGACAGAGAATTAGTTAGAAATTAGATAGCTCAACTCCTAACTATACAATTATTTCAGCTGTGGAGTGCTCCTGGGAAGTATTTCCGAGTACAAGCCAGAAGAGCACAGTTAGAAAACCCAAACACGCATGCCAGGTTAATAAAAACAACGGCTGTTTGCAAAATTCTAATTCCACATAAACCTTAAACCAAGAAAGCCATGATAAAATATTGGGTTTTGCATCTACAGAAACCTGCCTCTACTTCTGCCTGCTTGTAGATGTAGCTATTGCAAATTTCAATATTCATGAGCTTTTAAGGATATAGATACTTATAATATATATAATATATAGCTGCTGAAAAATACCAGAAACAAGTCAGGTACGTACTTTGGTGAAAGGTCACATTTGCTTTAACATGTTCTGGAATCGGGCATAAGTAAATGCATAGTATTTTTAAGACACAGTTTAAACAGGTAGGGTTTTTTTGTGAGCACTTCATCCCTCTACAGGAGTTGATAGTAAGCATTTATATATTAATTTGCCCATCCCAAGAACCACGTCACATTTTACCATGAGTTTGCTTTGTAAAACGCACCTATGATTTCGGTAAATGTTCCTCACTCGTATTGACTCGCGTACTTTGGGCACATACTTCCTAGGGGGTACAGCTATGTACAGTATTTGTAGGACCCTTGTATCCTAGTCCCCTTAATGCCAGGACACCTGCAGAGAGCGTGCAGCGTTCACGGGGGGCCACGTGAACAGATATTAATACTTGAGTTGTCTTCTCCTGTATTTAATCCAATGAGCTATGGTATGTGTAAATGAACTTAGCTGCTGTATATCCAGAAATGCAGTCTGACTTTGACTTCTGCTTGGACACAATAAAAGCATTTTGTGCATCTAATTTTATACTTGGAGACCTGTTACTAACAGCGAGACCGATTTTGAAACAGCAATGGTTTACGTTGAAACTGGATATGTATCGTTCCACAGGGAAACGCTAATCTTCAGCTGTACCCGTGTTGGGCAAGGGACAATGACCTCACGCGGGGGAGCGACGGGCTGCGCTGGTCTGGCTGTGCGTCTTGGAGAAGGTACTTCTAGAAGTTAGTCTCCTAAGGCAGACTGATAGCAGCCGTATACAACATTTTGTCCTGAAATAAAACACAACGTGAACGTCCTCCCGACAGTTCACTGAAATCCCACTGCCGCTCCGTCACCAGCCTCTCCAAAATGACGCTGGGCTGGTCAGTCACAGCTAGCCGAGGTGGAGACCGCCACCGAAGGCACTGCTCACCTCCCTGCTATTACTTACTTTCACTGCCCTGGGCCACATCCCCTAATGTTGCAGTATTAGCTGTGAAAATTAACTATTTCAGTATTGTAAAATCTGCTTCACGGGCAGCTCAAAGGCTTTGACCGTTATACAGTTAACAGCTTAATTATTTTAATAGTAGATTTATTTTCCCAGTAGCAGACTAGTTCCTTTTCTCATCTCTGGAGGTACAACGTAATGTTCTTTCTTCCCCTTCTCAGATAGATGGGAATCCAACAACATATTAAAAATATATTAATTCCCAACTTTTTTTTTTTTTTTTAATTGAAAAGGAGATGGCATTGTCCCTTACTTAGAGCAAAAGCTTAGAAGTCAGCTTGCCTAGTGCTCTGGGCGCAATGGGGTGCCAAGCAGTAGCCTAGCTTTAGGCTAAACTTCAGCATTATACTGAAGAAACTGGGTGTGGCTTGTAGTGGGGATTGCAAGGGGGAAAAACAACCAACCAACCTCAAAAGCAAACAAAACCCCAAAACAACAACAACAAAAAAAAACCCAGCGCTTTTCTGTGAAGACGTCCACAGAAAAGACTAGGCTTTCTGTAGAAAACAACCCAGCCCACCCACCCACCCACCCGCTTTTGTTTCAGGCTGTCAGTGCTGCAAATTTCTCCCTCCAGAAAAATTCTGACACACACTATGCTCCAGGCCTCTGCAACTGTCAGTATCAAAAAACTAAGGTAAGATGAAAAGCCGTTAATAAAAGACTCAGTGAACTGACAGTAATAGTAGAAGAAAGCGCTGCTTCAAATCACTTTTCTCTAGATGGCAGATTTCCTGCAAAATACATCTGCCACCTTCTAAAATGCCTGATAGGGCAGTCTTATCCCTACCAATGCTGACAAGTAAAATGAATATATTAGCACTGCCTGTTCACATGTCTGAATTTAAGTACTGTGTACTTTTGGCAGGAGCTGAGCAAATCACCAGTGCCAGCAAAACAGGGGTGTTCAAGTCCTGTTGCTTACAGAGCGGTCAGCTTGGCCTCATGTTTCATTCTGACCATTTACAGAAGTTTGTTAGAAATTTGTTTTACATGTGCTAAACACTTAGACTAAGATACATACAGATGATATTCTTTATGAAAGCGATAGTCCAAGGAAAGTAAAATTATGCAAGTAATATGAAAAGGCTCCCTTCAGCAGCAAATAAGCAGGCAGAAGTGATAAAGAAAAACCCACATATTTTGAAGGAAAACAATCAAGTTAATTTGAAGAGTCTTAAATGACTGACCAGAAAAGTAATTTCAATGGCAGCTCTAAAGTGCACCAAACCAACTGGAATTTTCATGATGTAAGTACATGAATAGTATTACCTTTACTGGGAAGGAAAGTAAAAGTAAAAAAATTAGGCAGTGGAGAGTTGAGATTGAAGACCCTCATCCAACCCCAGTCCCAAAGGATGCTGAACAGAGAAGTATTGCAATAGTCAGCAGGCACTGGGTAATTAGGGAATAGTTTTGTGAGACTGTCCTGGTTGCATCTGTCAGAAATAGAGATATTTATTACAATCTCAGCATACTCTAAGGCAACACAGATACACTGTCTCCTGCACTTCAGAATCTTCATTTTGCTATATTTTACATAAATATGAATCTTATTGAAGTAAAGATTAGCAAAGTAATTGTTACATTAAATCTGATAAGTCTTCTGTTTCTTCCCTGCTTAGGATTCCACTAGTCTGTAATGGCAAAATCCGTAACTTCTACAGTACGATTCCATTAATAGTAGTAGAGTTTAGCATTTAATATAACAGCTGCTTCACCGATAGCATGAAAAAAGCAAAAGGATTGTCTGATAAACCCATTATAAAAAGCCAGCTAAAGCATTTTTGTTAAGCTGTGCCAGGAAAACTGGCAGGGTTTGGGTTTTTATTTCCTTTGTATTTATGACTTTGGAGATGAATGAAAAAAAAGTACATTCAAACCACTTAAAAGTATTTTTCTAGGAGACACTGTTTAGGTTTTCTCCTGACTCCAAGTTACTTAAAAATTAGTATTTCCAATGAATACAGTACATATGCGAGCTTCTAGAAGACTCCTCTCTTCTGGAAGCAGAAAGAGTTGACAAACCTACGCACACTGCTTGCCCATGAAAATAAATACCCTTTTTTTTTTTTTTTTTTTAAATTAAGAATAGAAATCCAAGGAATTAAATGACAAAAAAAAGCCTTCTTTTTATTAAAACTTTTCAAGTTACAATGATAAATGGTGGATTGTCACTTCTTATGATCAGTGAGTTTGGCTGTTATACCAGTCACCAAACTTACAGGGGAATTCTGTTACAGGTTTTAAGTACAACTGTTTGTACCACTGTGTAGCAGTCCCTTACAGTGTACCTGTCTAATAGTCTGTAGTACCATCACACCCATGAAGTGCTTCAGAAAGGTTACGTTTTGTAACTGCTCACAAGCCATTTCCTTTCATTGCTAAGTAAAAAAATTGATTATTTCAGTTATTGAATAATACCATGTAAAGTAAATATAATTCAATCATTTTGGATTCAAACCCTCCCCCCCATACCCTCAAGAAGTCACACAATAAAAAAACATGTATTCCTATTCCACCCTTAAACTTTTGTATGGCAGTTGAACCCCCTCACAGAAATTAATTGCTGGGGGTGGTGGTGTCTATTTGGATCCTGTAGATAGCAGAGCAATCAGTCCAGATGAAGCACTTATAGAAAGAATATAGTTTCTGTAGGCAAAAGGTTAAGGACAGATACTTGTAAGGATACCACTTCTTTTGTACAGAACATTTAGTAGAAGTTTTACGAAAAAAAAGGAGGAATTGAGACAGTCTTTCTCTGTAGGAATTTTAAAACCGCAACACTAACCTGAAACACAGCTGACAATCAAGGCTGTTAGCAGGACAGTGAAATGTACTTAACTGCAAAATTAAGACACCCATGAAGTTTAGCCTATTCTCTTAAAAGTGACAGTGAAATGTACTTAAATGCAAAATTAAGACACCCATGAAGTTTAGCCTATTCTCTTAAAAGTGTTTATAAATACAGTTAAATACAGAAGCTCTGTAACTAACATATGTGGCCCTGATTGGCAGCACTTATTTACTTAAGTAACAAAAAACTTTACTTGTGAAGTTACTGAAACTAAACAATCCTGTAAGGTAAGAGCACCTGGAAACTAACACTGATGCAGTGTTTCTGTAAGAACACGAGCTGCCTCCTTATTCCACAACTACAATTGAAATGGCAAAGCCTTAAGAATTTCTGTATATTGTCCAAGGGATATCCTTAAAACAACTCATGTCAGACATTAAACTTTTACGTGCTTGGGAGACTTTTTTTGGTAATATCTATTTTTATGTTACAGTGTTTCTAAGCTGAGGTACTACAATGAACTGCACATATCAACAGAGTAATCTCACAACCCACATGACAAATATAGCTACTAACAACAACAAATAGGAGTAGGACCCTGGTTGTTTCACGTGTGGTAATAAAGGATACACAGTAGGGTTGAAGTTCTTCAGCACAAAAAATGAAGCAATGATGACCAAGACCAGAAAGAGAGTATTGTTGTAGAAGATGGAAAAAGTTGTTGCTTCATAATCTGCAACTTCATTTTTCTTCCACAGAATTCTAGGAACAAGTAGAGACATTATTTCAGGCACATTTAAGTCAATGCCTATCCTGGCACACCCACCATTATGAAGGGACTGACACCCAGAGGTGTCGTAAACCACATACTGCTACTTGTCATAGCCAGCTTCTAGAAGACAGAGCGCAGCAAGAACTACCAGTCAAGTCATTAAAGACAAAACCCTGCACATACTGTGCACTTGTACACTTAAATGACCGACACTTGTTTTCCTACCAGGCACATCAAACCAAGCCCTTCATAATTAACACTTCTTGTGAGCCTGTATCTGTTAGATGCTACCAGCGTGCCTGGCAACTAGAAGGGAAGATGAGGCTTTTTGGTCCAAAGACCTGATAGTTCATTACCTCACATCTTGTACAGTCCTAATGGGCATCTACTCTAATACTAAGTGCTTCCCGATACACTCCCCAGGCATAGCCTGTGCATTTGTATGAGCTATTCAATTGGAAATCTGTGTACCAAGACATGCCAGTTACAACCACAAGGGGTAACAAGTACAACCAGCGACTAGCAGTGCAGTTCAGCAGTATATGGAAATGTTATTCTGAAGGAACTTGCATGCCACTACACAAAATATATGTCATGCTAGCCCGTCTTTAAGAAAAGGAGCTTATCTTATTTCCGAAGACAGCTGTGATGCTTGCTTTCCGGAGAGTTATTACAAGGCCTGTACAATAAGCTGCTTTGCTTTGCAACTCAAGGACTGAGAGATTGCCTTGTGGGACCTTATTGATAAAGGTGTCAATGTTTGAGACCCTTCATTGATAACTTGCCTCAAGAAGGCTTTACAGGTGAACAAAGAGCTGACAGGACAGCTTCTATTTACCAGAACACAGAAAAAAGTAATGGTTGAGGAACAGTCGCTAATATCCTACTTACAGCCTTAAAGATACCAGGCAGTGTTACAACAAGGGAGAGAACGAAAAGAACAAAGAGGATTACCTTTCATCCTTCTCCTTACGAGACATCTTCCTATTGTCTGCCTCAGACAGCTTGCGAGTAACTTCTTTGGAAACAGCGTCCTCTCTTTTCTGTGCTACTCTGTAGGAAACACCATTTATGATGAAGTTGAAAAATGAAAAAAAAAACCCAACCCAACAAAAACCAGCCCTGGGATTACAGGAAGGTGTATGGACAGTGAAGTATAAAACTTTGCCAAGACACTAAACCATTTGCCCAAGTTGAAGGGAAAACAAGTAATAATCAAATTACTAGAAGTATTAGTGAAATATAGTTTGTGGCAATACCCAGAGAGAGAATGAAGGTAGTTTTGCCATTTCATTGTACACTTAACTGACGAGGCTAGTCTATTCCCCAATTACAAGAGAGATGACAGAAACCAGTTAGAAGATACTTCTGTGTAAAATAGTTTTTGGAGTAACTTTTCAGATATTCTTATTCATTAAAAAAAAAAAGTTTTAAATGCTGGTTTTGTTAAATTGTTTAATAATAAATTCTACTTCAAACAGCCACCAAACTTACTTGTGTTTGAGAACAAACTTGACATTCTTATACGCAAAAGCTACTAGATAGGTACTGATGAGGGTCATTACGCTATACAGGACTGCAGACTGAACAAGATCCATATGCCATATCCTCCAATAAAGCCCTTAAAAGAAAGAAAGACATTTTGAGTGGTTTCTCTCTCCAAGAAGAATGCCCCCACAGGATTCCTATGCAGCTTACCAGCTCTGCAATCCAGCACCGGCTCTGCCAGACCAAAGCCAGTTCCTGCAAAATCACTTTGCTGGGGGGGGGGGCGGGGGGGCTGATCCTCGAACTGCATTAAAAACCACTTCCCAACAGAGAAATCTGCTTTGCTTGTGGCTGAAAGGGGCCTTATGAGACCACGTCAAACCCGGCTCAGCAGCAGCCAGCCCGCCAGCTGTAGGCAGCGCTGAGACTGACACGTCAGTGTTCCATCAGCGGCTCGTCCATCTTTGCAAACCACAGAACAACCTCCCCTGCCCGCTCTTCCGAGCCGAACCGGCTTCGAAGCTGGATCTAACTCAGCACGGAGACATCCGAAATAATCCCGCCGGGGGTCGGCTCAAGGCCGGCCCGGCCCGGGGCAGGGGGAACCCCAGCAGCCCGGGGACCCCCCACCCGCACCCAGCAGTGGGCCAGGAGCCCGAAGCGGGCTGCGGGGAGCCCCTGCTCCCCCTCAGGGCCTGCCGCCCTCCCTTCACAGGGCCTGCCATCCCCCCTCCCGCCTTGTCAGGGCCCCCCACTCTTGTCAGGGCCACCCCCCCCGCTCACAAATGGGGATAGCGGAGACGATGAAGGCGTTGCCGAAGAAGAGCGCGGAGGACTTGGCGGAGAGGTTGCGGCTGAAGTCCTGCAGGAGCAGATCCTCCTCCGACTGCTGCCGCCCGCCGGGGCCGCCCTTGGGAGCCATGGCGGGGACGCGGGCCCTGCCACCCTCAGCTCTACCGCGACTGCTTCCGGGTCACGCCGCCAGCGGGGCGGGGGGGGGCGGGCTCTTCCCACAGTACTTCCGGGTGGCGGCGGGAAGGCGCCGGTCCTCTGAGGAGCGGCCGTTACCGACCGTTGCTGACCGTTACCGACCGGTCCCACGGGTGCCGGTGGCTGAGGCAAGTGAGTACTGGTGGGGAACGCCGGAGGACGGGCTGCCGGTGGCGGCAGCCGTGAGGGTTTGGCTCGGGGAAGGAGCGAAGCACGGCGGGGAACCGGCCCGTTCCCCCGCGTGTTTTTGTCACCCCGCAAAACCCCCAACCTCCAGCTCCCGTAGCAGGGGTGCAGTTGCTTGTGTTCTTGGGGTTTTTTTTTTGTTTGTTTGGGTTTTTTTATGTGTGTTATTTTTTTTAAAACGCGTTCAGGTCTAGTTAATGCTTCTAAAAAGCATTTCTTTGTTGTTTCAGGAGTGTTCCCTACCCTTTTAGCCCCACGCTTTTATTTTTATTTTTGTTTTAACGGTCCGCCTGCAGTTTGTGATCGTGGCCCGTGGGAGCCCACAGGAGGTTTGGGGTCTGACGGTGGTGTGTTGCTCGAAAGTGTGGAGGGCTTTGCCGCTGTGATTCAGCGTTAGGGATGTTGTCCTGACAGCCTGGGGTGACCGTAGCACTCCTCCTCTCCTGCAGCGCTTTTTCATTGATATTTCTAACGTTTTTTGAGGAAACTTTATTTGACAAAGTGTGTGTCTTTCTAAAATTCAATTAAAGTCGTTCTTCCCACTTATTTGCCCCCAGTTACCCTTTGCAAGAAAAGTTAGGAGGTGCACGCAATGAGGAAATGCTAGCTGGAGATAAAATCAAATTTATATTGTCAAAAATTTTAATTCATTATGATAGAGATCTATAAAACATTTAAGTGCAGCAGGACTCTGCTGCTTGCCCTCGTAATAAATTTCCAAGACCAAACTGAGAGTGGATTTTCATGATTCAAAGTGTATTTAATATAGTGTGCTAGCAGAATGATACCACTAATGTCATATTATCTACAGGCAACTATGGGAGTTATGCTTCTGCTAGCAAGACCTTCCTTCTTAGCTTGGAAATTCCTCTACAGGAGAGGTTCCCATGCTGGGTTAGCCGACGCATCAGCCCATCGGATGAAGTGCAGGAGCTCTGAGTACCTGCAGAAACACCCGTGAGTACCAATCGCAGCCGTGCCTGTGCGCAGAAGGTGGGCCTGCGGCTCCCCACCTGCCACAGCCGGGGACCCAGCCTTCCTCCCTCACCCACCCCGTGCTCCTCTTCACACGGGCAGTGGTAGGTGCCCGTGGTCAGGAGTAATGCCACAGGTCACGTATGACTGATGGGTATTTCGTTGCTGGGAAAAGTGTGGCCTATGGGATTCATCAACAGCAGCTGGTAGGTGTCTGCCTGTAGCTGCAGTTAACCGGCATCTGTGGCTTTCCTCTGCCTAGATATTAACTTGGGTGTTGTCCTTCATAGATGCTTTTAGTGCTGTTGAGTGGTTGGTGATGGCTTCTGCACCTAATTGGGTTATTGAGCTGTGTATTCTCCATTTCTAAATATTTCTGTGGCTGTCTTAAAATGGAAAAAAAACACCCAAACCACCAAAAACCAAATCAAAATTCATTTAGAAATAATAAGGAACTTGATGTTTTTAGTGAATAATTTTCTCCATGGAAATTATTGAGACCATCAGAGATGTTTAGTGGATTGTTATTTCAAGACGTGTAAGCACCTGAAGGTGCGTGTGTGTATTTCACTGGACTTGCAGATGTGCCTGACTTTCACCAATGTATTCATTTTTGATGAGTATGTGTTGCATGAAACACTCGTGCCCTGCCTCTCTGGGTTATATTAACCTGTTGTGCAATGGCTTCAGCCGTTTCTGGCTCCCACTGGCGGGAAATGCTGTTTGCCCATTAGATGGCATTCCGAAATCTGTACTGAGGATGGTACTCCAGCAAGATTGGAGATGAGTCTTGGTTGCTTTGTATAACACATTAAAACTAAACGCGTAGTAGCTAACATCTCAATTTGATCAATGGTACCAATCGTAAGAATTGCCGTACTAAAGAACATTGTTACAGTTGTATAAAGTAGCTGGAAATCGTGGGAAAGGTTAAGACTGTTTTAAGATTCAGATGTAGTCATTGACTCTGTTCTTGCACAAATTTATTCCTTCCGCTCATCTGGGTAAATTTGTTTTGTGTTGTGGTGGAATGTAATGAAGTCTAACTTTTTGTTCTTGGTTTGGGTTTACTTGGGAAGGATGCTGTCGTTCATCTGCCTGGTGACCATCTCTGTCTCCATTAAGATGAAGTATGACATTGGTTTAGGCAGTGAAATGATGAAAGAATTTTCTTGAAAAAACAAATGAGCAATTTGCTTTTTTAAAAACCCTGGCACTGGCAAACTGTAGCTTTAAGCAGAACACGGCATACAACAAACTGTCACTGAAGCTTCATACTCACTTTAAGTATGTCATAGTTGCTTCCCCAAAAGTAAATTGGGCCACCGATTTCTGTCAAAACAATTAAAGTTTATGTTTTCAGTGCCTAAATCTGCATTGTGCTGACTGCATCTTGGCTGAATCCTCATTCAGAAGCCGTTGGGAGCATAAGGCATCAAAATCAGAGGAAAAATGGCTCCATGACTCAAAAGCAAAAGTTCTCCCGATAATAGAAATATTAGTGCTGTTACCTTTGTAACTTATGAAGTATGTTTCTTAACAAATTTCTTTCTAAAACGTGAAAGCAGTGATAAATATTCTGGAAATATGTGGATTATCTTTACTGCTCTCGCTTTTTCTCTAAATCTCTAAGTTGGACCAAGCTGAAAATTTTAAATGAGGGCAGTGACATTTCCCAGCAGGACTTGTTTTGTCTATTTTATTGTTGCCACTTATCTGTGTGAAGTATAGACTCCAAAACACATTTGTTTCGGTTTTGAAGGCAGGTAAGTCTGCTCTTTAGCAAAGTTTTATTTGTCATCTTCTGTGCTAATATGAATCTTAATGTCCCAAGGTCTAAGGATGGTTTTCATTAATATGACTATCTTACAAAAAAACCAAACCAAAACAAACCCTAATGAGTCCGTAACTTATTACTAGGTATTTTCCAGTCGGTTAATTTGTGCCATCTCTTCCTTTAGGTGTCGAAATCCTAAAAGAATCCCCAACGTGCAGAAGGGGAAATTCCTGTAAGACAGCAGAGGCAAGGGGCAACCTCAGGTGGGTCAAGAACAGAGCCCGAAAGCTGTTGTGGTGGCTCTTTCCGACACTGTAACAGTGCCAGGAATAGGTGCCCTAGGACTGAAGAGCTATGAGCCTTTGTAGCTCCAGTAGCAAACAGCAATGCTGTGATATGGAGCTGTTCTGACCAGGTAATGGTTCCTTTTCTCCTGCGTGTCTCTGACAGGTAAGTGCAGGAATACCTAGGATACACTGACGTCTGGACTGCGTGCGGGGTGGGAGAAGTTGGGCCTTCCTGAGGTGGGTGCCAGAGGTTATGTAGCTGTGCTTACATAGCCAACAGTGTTGAACATCTTGATTGTTATTGGTCATTGATTAGCAACTTTCTGAACCTCTGTTTATTTCTCTCTCTCCCTTTTTTTATTTATGCATTCCATCGAATTAATATATTACAGAATCTAGTGTAGCAGTTCTTTCAGACTACATTTGCTGTGTTTCTTCATGTTGTGTGAAGTGACCTTTCTGTCAGACTCTGATTACGCTTGCCCAGCTATGCCTGCCTAAACTGTTGGGAGCACGCAGAGATTGTTTTTGTGAGTAAGACTTCTCAACTGTATTGAAAATTCCATATTGCTTTGAGCTATGGTTCTTTCTTGGCATAGCTCTGCTGAAAAGATTACAAGCTCTTAAAGCTTGATGGTTTATACAGTCCTTCTAATCTAATTCAAAGGCTCTTGATAACTGTTTTTTAGCTTGCAAAACCTGTGGAGAAAAAACTCCATTGAGATTAATACGTTGTGTATGAGCAGACCAAATAGGACCATTTTTGCTGTCATCTAGTGTTAATATTAGGACATCCCAGTGTTTCTTATGGTTAAGTGAATTTCTCTGTTGTTAGTTACTGCGGTAGCTGGCATCTTGTTTAACAGAATAATTCTTAAAAACCTTCAGACAGGAATGTGTTGTCTTCAGGATAGTGATCACTATCACATTCCAACAGTAACAGTTGTATCAAAAAGAAATACTGACTGGCAAGAAGCCTCTCTTGAGTCCCACAGAAAATAATATTTGTGATTAAAATACATGTCACCCCAGTGGTGGTTATAGCTGATCTCTGTTGTTGTTGTACAACTCATGTTCGTAAAAGTAACGTAGAACATTGTGTGCTGTGTGGAATTACAGTGCACACCCTTAATAACTCTATAACAAAACAAATGTTCTCAACATGGACTTTGATACACCCTCTCTGTTCTTTGCTTTTATAACATTAGTTTGTCAGGATAAATCTTCAGAGATACATTTAAGAGATACCTGATATTTTAAAATTGTTTATTTCAGCTGGTTATAGAATGTAACACAGCAATGAGTCCAGCTGTCTTTCAGAAGAGGAGAGTCTTATTTCTTTGATGTTGTCTCCAGATGCTTGCATGTGTTTTTTTGAATAGTACCAGTGGATTATGTTCTGTTATACTTGGGGGTGTGCATGTTTTCCTCTTTTTAAGTTAGTCTAAAAAGGATATTATGCCTTCAGCCTTGTGTCAGTGTTTACTCTGGATTTGATGTTTTACCATGGAGTTGAAGCATCTGTGCAGTCTCTTGCATCCTTTTCAGTTCATTATCTATATGCTAGTACTATATGGATTTCAGTTTAAATCATACCACAGCCAGAGGAATGATCTCACTCATATGAAAATACCTTTTTATTTTCCATGTGCAACTACATTGTGAACCTACGTCCAAAGCTAAAGCATAAACTTGGCTGACCTTGCAGCTGTTAATTTTGCTGTCTACTTGCCAGCTGTTCAGTTTTTGTTTGCTCCTCTAAAAGGGGTTTTGTTAAGCACAGAAACAGAATCTATTCTTTGCTTTCAGTAACCATTTCACTACCAAGTCCTCCAGGGGTGATCGCTTCCTTTGGCACTTGTTTAATTCTTCTAGCCGAACCATTTCACTTAACGTATCTGGAAGACCTCTGTCTAGTCAGTTGTTTTAACTTAAGTAACTCACTGAAATTGAGAACATTTCCTAGCAGTGTAGATACAGCCCCAAAAGTTCGTGACTGAGACAGTCTCGCAGCTGTCTGTTGCAGTTCTCGGGGGAAATTGTGCATTTTCCTCATTCTGGCTAGAAGAAATCTGGACAAATTTTTTCCCATGTTTTCTCTTACATCATCCCCTCTTCCCCAACGCTTGTTAGCTGGGAAATAAATTCTATAGTTTTGAAAACTGCTAGGTTTTTACATTCACATCTAAATCTAAATTAAAACAAACTTTCTCATTGGCATTCATTCCAGAGTCAGTGGACTAAACTATGTCCAAGAATTAAATTGGAGCAGAGCAAAAGCTTCACTATAGTTAAGATTGAAAACCCCCTCTTTGTTCAAAATTGAACTCTTCTACTATTCTGAAATCCCTGTTTACTTGGATGTACTGAAATTTATCATGCAGTAAGGGATTAGTGTTCTGAGTTTTGGATCAGCTGATTGGGGATTGTTGAAATACAAAAGAAAAACCTTTGAATAAACATGCATGATGCTCATAAACTGAGCAGCTTCTGCTGTCTTTGTATGAACTGGCTGAATGAGAAGCTTTCCAATTCTTCTGTGTGCTGTGCTTTTTTGAAGCGTTCTGTGGAGTCTGAGGTTTAAAATTGGAGGCATAATCTTGATGTATTATTTTTCAGCCAAATCCGTTCCTCGATGTGGTTTAGAATGTAGCCCCAAAAAGAGCACAGCTGTCACAGCTGGAGGGGCAGTCTGGGGGCTGGTAAGGAATGGCACTGTCTTGAACCAGTGGTGTTACCAGTCACAGTTTTGAGAGGATAGATTTCTTATCTAGGTGGTAATTTGGGAAGAATCTGTGACTCTGTAAGGGGAGGAGAATGTCCGAGTTTTCCTTCTCTGTGTTAGGAAAAGGAAAGATAGTCGCAATCATCGTTGAGGTGAACAAATGTTCTCTTTTACCTTCTGAGAACACTGCCCTGAAATAATGGATTGCTATGCTGACCTTTAACTTCTAAAAGCTGGAAACTGCTGGATTTCTGTGACACTTGCTTTATCTGAAAGGAGCTCAGTGTAGCATATGTGACCCATTTTTGGTCTCTTGAAATGCTCCCATCTGCTCCAGTTTCCTCCTTTAGCATTTTTCAAGTTTTGGTTGATAGGTTCTTCTGTGTATAGACCAAATGAATGAAATCATGTCTATTAATAGATTCTCAGGGGGGCTGGCTTGCTCAGCATTTATCCCAGGTAGAGCATGGAACTGAGCACACTTTTGAAAAGCAATATCAAATGCAATATTTGGAAAATAACTAAACTCTACAGGTAAGAGTGAACCTAACATTCAAGATTTGGGGTATCTATTTCTTAAGCATCAAGGTCTGGTTCCCATGTTGCTTTGAGATCTGCAAGTGTATCCTGCAGGTAATCCAAATAAAAGCTTCTGAAAGCAGGAAATACAAAATTGTGGTGTTTTATTTCATCCTTTTGCATATCTTTTGTTTTTTATTCTGTTCAAGCACGAAATCACCTGGTTTGGGTCCTGTGGAGGTTTGTGCAGACTGACGCTGTGCATGTACGCTTTCCAGCCAGATGTGATCTGAGGATGGCAGTCAAGTCATTTTTTCTGGGGAGGCCACTGAGGAACTGTAACTTTCACTTGCTTAGGAGGACTCTTGGTGGGTGTGCCACCTATCATGGAGGTATTGTAAGCTTTCTTACAGGTCACACTGGCATTTTATGGTGTGGTGGAGAAATACAGGGTGAAAGTAAGCCTGGAGGCTGTGTCATGAATGCTTCAGCACAAGGGCTGCACTAAGGGAAGCTGAGAAAGTTGAATGAATGAGCCTTTAATGTAAGCAGACCTACCAAATTGTGTTTTGTGTGTTGAAGACGATTGGTAGGCAGTAGGATGGCAAAATGAGACAAGGGTGTGACTGGGGCAGTGAAGCACTGGTGTAGGGGCCAGGTCTGTTGCTGCCTTTCAGGTCTATCCATTTGGTTGCTGCCTGTGATTATATATTTAGGCACAAAGTATGCCAGGCAATCAGAAACAGTCATTTAAATGTGGGATAGTCAGCTTGGTGGCTTTAACAGCATGCTGATTATAAGCCGTTCACTTGTACGTCTCCACACTGGGGATAGATACATCAGGTGATGTTCAGTGGTCCAGTTCAGTGGTCTGAATCCCTGTTAGTGGGAGGAATTCAGCCAGATGGGATTTCTGAGTCTGAAGTGTGTCATCCTGCCACCCACCCACCCACTACTGCTCCATCCTTTAGCACTGTAGGAGGATCTCATGGTAGTTGGTGTCACTTTCCACCTGCGAGTTATCCCTGGGGTTTCCTATTCCTGCAGCCTTGAGTTCGGCAAAAGCCTTCTGGATCTTAGCTGTAGGAAAATTTTAGCCTATAATGTGTAGTCAGAAGAGTTGGCTATCCATGTGCTGATGGCTCCTGAAATGCTAATATCTAAAGTAAGAAGGATGAAATAGAAACTGAAGTATCATGTGAAGAATGTTTGGATGAGTGAATAAAAGGGGGTATTTCTGACTACCTCATCTTCTGAATGGTTATTTGTAATCATATGTAACACAGACTAGCCCTGCACATGGCAAACATTTGAACTCATCGTGGTAATACGCATTTCACTATAACAATCAGTACAGAATGAAGTACGTAGGAATGATATCCAGCCAGCTTTTAGAACTTTAGGTAAAGGTTGAGCTCAGACATAGTTAATAAAAAGTCTGGAGGTAAGAAGAAATCTGATTAACATGAATGCTGAGGATTCTGTAAGAGTCAGGCTGGGTGTAGCTGTGCTAGCACTGAGAAGGGCACTGCTTCCTAGCTGCACAGAAAGCTCTCATAGGGTATCCTTGCAAGGAAGCAAGGTCCACGTATGTGCAGGTGTGCTCTGCAGCAGCAGTGTTGGATCCAGGGAGTCTGGAGTAGAGCTAGACCTAATGAGTAGGACAGGAGCCAGGCTAACCACAGACAGCCTCTTGGGTGCCTGCAGCGGTCTAGTTCTCCAGGTTGGATCTGCTGAGCTTAATGTAAAACCCATGTTACAGGAAAGCAGTTTAAAACTTTTGTGGCACAGCTGTACAGAACTGCTCTTAGCAGCAGTATAGCTACATGCCTGTGGTGATCTTGAGCATGGTGCAGATTTGAGCTAGATCTTGACAGAATTGATTCAGGTTCATTTATTTCATGCCATGTTGGTATAGATTGGAGATTAATCCATCCACAGAAAACAGATTTACCTTTGTGTTTTCTAGCTAGCCAATCATGGCTAGACTCAACCTGGACCTATATGTTAGAGGAAATTCTTCCAAGTTATGTTTTTGTCCTAATTTAAAAAAACTTAGGAAATGTAAGAGGAAAAAACTCTTCATGAACAGAATTAATATAGCAGGGCAGTATCCTATACCCTTCTGGAATGCTGGATTCGGCAACACACAGATTGCTGAATTCTAGAAATAAAGCATTTATAGTGTACTCCCACACCATAATTCTTCCATACAGAAATAATCTGTCAAATGCATATTCTCATTCTAAAACGTAGAGCAGAGCATCTTTCCTACTCACAGTCACTTAAGGCTATTTCAGACAAAGAACAGCTGTTGAATATAGCAATCATTTTGCTGTTTTCTGCATGATGCTATCTAATGCTGTGGTTTTATTTATGTGTTCTGCAGACTGTATCCATCCAGCTGCTCACAGTATCCACAGCAGGGAGGCTTTGGGAGTCGCCACTGAGACAAACTGTATGCCATGCAGTACTGAAGGAAGACATGCAGGATTTCTAAGCAGTGTGTGTGTCTCCTAGTTGTTTGCTTACCATATGTGTCAGGCAAAATGAAGGACTTGTCCCATTTTCTTCCAGATGGTTTTGTATCATTATGCAGGGTTAGAACTTTACTGTGTTGCTACAGCTGATCTGGAACTATGCCTAGCCCATTGAATGCACATGATATGTTTGTGAATAATTTCTATTATTATTGCTGTTTTCAGTAGGCACAGTTAAGTTTGAGGATTTGAACGTTAACAACATTTCCTGAGCCTCAGATTTTTGTTCATCTCCTCCATCTCAGAAGAAAAATGTTTTGTTGAATTTAATGTTAATTTCTTCCATTCATTTATTTTGTTTTTAATTTACGATGTGAATGCTGCTGTTTTCCTCCTTGCTATTTGAATCATGCAGAGCTTGGGAGAAAAGGCAGTCAAATTTGTAATACTCTCACTTTTATATTGTAAGGATTGACTTTTTCAAGGGATGTCTACAGAGATCTTCATTCACACCTTCGACTTTTCAAGGGTGTTGCAGGTCTTTGTCGAATCAGTGTTTTACTCAGTAACTAAAGCTCTAATGAAGTTTAACTATAGTGAGCAGCTCTTAGCTGTTTTTTCAGATGTAAAATACTAGGGTGCTGTTACCTTCCAGGTGTCCCTTTATAATTGGTTGGAATTTTTGGTTGAAGAATGGACGTTATTTGCATGTAGATAGTAAACTACCTGTCTGTTAGATAGAACTAGCTGTTAATTTTAGAACTATTTAAATTTTAGTTGGCCAACACTGTGTTATAAAGGAGCATTCCCATTCTGTTTAGTTTAAATAGGAGTCAGCCTAAAGAAGGAACAAAGCACTGTCATCCGCACATTACTACTTACTTTGTGGCAGGATCCATGTGTTCCAGGATCATCAGCGTTTTAGAACTAACCTTCAAAAAAATCTCAACAGTTACATGGTATCATATGAATCAGTTTGTATTGCTCATATTAGTTAAGGATGCATCATGGTAAGTGTTGCCTTGACCTTAAAGAAACCTACATGGCTTACACTGATTTAAGAGACTTCCACAAGAGGGTGCACCAGTTCAACAAAATCCCGTATAAACCAAATGAGCATGTCCCCATTGTGGGCATATTTTCTATCATTTTATGTATTAACTCATGTATCTAAAGTAACTTCTGAAACTGGATGGATGCTTTAATCAGTTTAATGTCTCAGAGCATCTCTCCAGTCTGTAACAGATACATGAATGGATACATGATGTTTTGCTGGTAAAGTCAGGAAGTTTAATTTTGAACAAAAGGCACTGTTTCTAGAAGTCCCGTTCACACTGATGAAAGGCTGTTTTCGGACTCCAGTCACAAAATAATATTTAGATGTTTGGGGTTTTTTAGTGTACTGAAATGTGTTACCTGTTCCTAACTTATGCCTGATGCCCTGCAAATGCTCACTACTTGCATTTTAAGAATAAAGTTTGGGGATTTTTTTTATTTTTTTATTTAGTTTTGAAGCACCATTAATTTTCCCCTCAGACTGGTACAACACTGGACAGTACAGCTGCAGAAGAGAACTCCACCTAGAAAGATGACTTCTTGAGAGACTGCTGACTTGAGTATGACTGATACAACTTTTTTCTGTTTCTGGTTTGTGATAAAATTATTTCATGTTTCATAAGATAGATGGGAACTCTTAGTAATGCTTCACCTTAAGTTGTATAATGTTACTGTACTGATACGCTAAAAGCATTAAAGTGTTCTGCTGCATGTGTAGGCCAAAGTTCTAGGTCCATTCCTCTAAGACTGCAGTCCTAGGATAGTAAGATATCTCTGCAGAAATGATTAACAAATTTTCCAGAAAAAGGGCCTCACTTTTGAATCATGCATTCCCTGACCAAATATATGAATCATAAATCACTTACAGAGATAAGAGTATCTGACACTCAGCAAAATAAATAGAAGTGTGGTGATATTCATATGTGTAATACACGATTTTTTTTACCTGTGAAATGCTCTTTTCAGTAAACTTTTGGCATGTATTAAGTAAGAGAAATGGAATGGTGTGCTTTTAAAACTTTTAATTACTAGTACAAGATATTTAAAAAAAGGTGAATTTGAGACCAAGGAAATTACTATTTTTTTGTCACTGCTAGCTGCAAATGTATAAGTTGGGTCTGGATTCAAAAGGTTTCATTTACTAACACTGATGAATTGGAACTACTCTAGTTTTGATACTTTTCTTTTGAGCAGTGTAAAAGAAAAGAATATGAGGGTCTACTAAAAGATCACCACCACACAGTGAATATGTCATTTAACTAGCAAGAAGATTTTTATTTTAAAGACTATGAACTAGCCACCTTTTTCCATTTACACCAGTTCTAGATTATCATGTGTAAGCAGATGAGGATTTGGTTTTTTTACTTGCTTGTGGATAGTACCAGACAAATAATCTGTGTTTAAATTTTTCTTAAAAACACTGTAGTTTTAGGTCATTGCTGTCCTCCAGAGAGCCAAATACATCTACCAGTCAGATATGCGATACTGCTTAGTTATCTAAGATTCCTGGCTATATCTGATAGCAATAGGGCACAAGGAGGAATAGTAATTACTGTAGTTATTTACTTACTGATCATCTTGCTCTGCATATAGTGGCATTTTCAGAAGCAATTCTTCATTCTGACAGTATGTGGAAGTCAGCTATTTTTAAAGACATAGATACACAATACAGATGGCCCCCAGCGAAGAAGGGTCCCAGCTTCTTTTCTAAAAGGCTGTGGCATGAAGCATTTACCACTCCCCAGAGGTCCTCCTTCTGACCTGAAGTTACATGTACCAGCCTGGCCAAAGTTTGGTCAATGTTGAGTGTTTCCAGTGGAGGGAGACTTTAATTAAT
The DNA here is from genome assembly GCF_929443795.1 of Astur gentilis. Taxonomy (NCBI): domain Eukaryota; kingdom Metazoa; phylum Chordata; class Aves; order Accipitriformes; family Accipitridae; genus Astur; species Astur gentilis. The sequence continues at coordinate 43,212,368 of NC_064885.1, read as the reverse complement.
AGAAAATGTCAACTCGGCATGTTTGGACCTTGACATTTCTGCCCTCCTAATCTTCAGGATGGACCAAAGTGAGATGTAACCCACTAGGTGTCACTCCAGCAAAGGCTATCCGAATACAGGTGTCAGTAAACCTTTGTGGCCCTCTTCTCTTCCTTAGTGAAAACTGGCTCGCATTATTTCACCTTCATATAAGCACAGCAAGCACTTTTTTTAACTTCTAAAAAAACCTGATTGAAATTACGAGTCTTAGTATTAAGAGGAAGGATAAAAATATGCACAGAACATAAAAATTATAAATATTGTATTTATGCAATATTTTATTTATTGTAAGGGAGAAAAAACAAAACCTATACATAATAGGTTGAGTCTGTTGACATATGATGAAAAATGGACTGTTGCAAAAGTCTAATAGGCATGGAAGTGTTAGCACATCTTGATAACAGGGTGAACTGATCAGAGATTGTCTTTTCCCATCTGTTAACTTTTAAAAAATGTCTGCATCATTGACATTTCTTTTCCCTTGGTGCTTACCTAACCTGACTTGCTGGCACATGTCCATGTCAGAACAAGGGTAGGGCTTGAAACGTTATTTGAAGGTGATTAACACTTTTCATCAAGCATTGGTATGGAAAAGAACCATCTATGTGGTTAATTTTAAAGCATTACAGTAAAAATTAGCTACCCAGATGAATTCCTGAGTTTCATATTGATTTCTGTAATAAATGTACATCTTCTATTCAGTACTGTAAAATGTTAATAGATGGATTGGTTTTCCACTGCTAAATTAAAGTCAGAAGTTTAGTATTTTTACTAAAATAAAGGTGGTATGACTTTGTAGTCTGTTGTTTCCTACTGCAAATAATGATAATGATTCAGTAGCTTAAGAACAACTTTCATTCCTTTTTCTTATTTTCAGCATTCATATCTGCTGCTACATGGTAAAGAAAGAGGCATATACATTTGTATGTGTTCTTTTTGATTTTTGAAGTGCTAAATGTTTGATCCACTGTGTCAAGTGCTGTTGTGTGAGTCAAGGGACCTGTGTCCTCTTCCAGTTGCTACCGAATTGTTGCTTAACCTTGGATATGTCTCATCCTGTATTTTTGCTTAACTGTTATAGCAGACAATTAAGATTAAGAAAATATCAATATCATTACATTACATAATAATGATAGTGTTAAGAAAAAAAAGCCTGGAACTGTAGATTTCAGTATTTTATGTAGTAATAATATGTACTGATTGTTTTCCTTGTATGTAGTGGAAAACCCAGTGCTAAAAAGCAATTTAAAAAAAAGTAGTAAAATGTTACATAGTAACTGATTAAATGAGAGAAATGATAATGAAGTTCTTGGAGGAAACTCTCATACTACTGAAGTCAACTCATTCTCTTCTCGATTTGCTGTGTAAAGTGAGGTAGGTTATTTTAGACATACAGAGTATAAGCCCATTGGGAACAGTAGCACTGAGATTCCTCACAAGAGGAATTTTTTTGATGCCTTGAAATCATTGAAGACCATCTAAGAACAGTGTTACATGTAGTCTTAAAACAAGTTACCTTCTAACCCATATAACTTCCTGTAAGCATGAGTTTCAGTCACGCAGCTTCTGTGTTGAGCAGCAAGATCTTGGGTTGATAGCAGTGGTTTTGCGATTATCGTATTATCAATTAAATGAATAATTGTAGTATCAATGAAAAGTAGTCTTGCAGTACTGATGGCTTTGCATGATGACCTTGAAGCACTTTTTCTGGAAAAGCTGCGGTATTTTCTGGAAAGGCCGCCTTAGATACTATAGAAAGGGGTGTGCCACATAACACCACATAACATCCTGCCTTTTCAGTAGTTTTAATGTTCACCTGCTCCATAATTGAGAAGAGGAAAATGTAAACATGTTAAACGTTTTGGACAGTTGACTAAACTAGATTGTGCAGTTCAGAAAGATATCCTGAAGGCAGGGAAGTATTTTTAGCTTCATTAACTTCTTTTCCTGGTTACAAAGAATTAGGAGAAAAAGGTTTTAAAACCTGTTTGTCTATGTACTGCATTGGTTTTGCTCCCCAAAATGTCAACCCACAACATCCCCAAAACCGCATCTGCAGGGATTCTTAATCTTTAGTGAGAGGGCTTCCCCACGTCCCTTGCTAGCCACCCACCGCCAACAGTTTTTCCCTCGTGATTCGATGGCAGAAGATCTTTTAACATAGCTCAGTTTTACCTTTGCATGATGAAAACCATAGCTTTTTCCCGATGCATTACTGCAAGTGGGCACATCTAGCATTACCATGGCCCTCTTTTTTTAGCTTTCCTTCAGGAACCTTTACTTTCCCTTGACAAGGAAGTTGACAGTAGTTTCTCATTGTTTCTTCCACAATGTGTACCTTAAAGGGAGCGCTCCATTACAGCAGCCTAACAAGCGTCGTGAAGAAGCAGTTTGCAAGGTAAAGGCATCCAAAGAACATGTGAAATACAGCTGTGGAAAAGGTTAGACTTCAATTTCTGGGTCTCTCTGTTAATTGGGTTATATTGGAACCTTCTTACCATTGCCTGATTTTAGAATGGTGGTATATATCACTCTTAAACTAGATGGGAGGGGAGAAGTTGTAGAGGACAGAGAATGTGGAGTCTAACAGCTTGCTTTTCTGCTGGCAGAAATACATTGAGCTAAAATAAGAGCTTGTGGCAGCAACTGCTCCTCTCCCTTTTCCTTCTTGCTGAAAATGCAGAGAGCAAGGGTCTGTGCAAGATTAGACTTGGGAAGTAATGGCTTCAGAGGAACTGAGAAGATGCAGCACACTTTCTGTGTGCCGCCTTGTTCCCCACCATCCTTCCAGTTCCCACCAACATTTGTTGACTTGACTTCATATAAAACATCAGAAAAGGACAGTTAACCTTCCTGTAATGGGCTGTGTTTTAAGAAGTTGAGAATGTTCATTATGCAAGTACTGAGGTAGAAAAGGAGGTCTTGTTTCTGTGACTAGAAAAAAAACATGTTGCAGCCTGAGAACTTTTTTTTTAGCGTGAACATTTAAGTCAAAAACATTTCCCTTCTTTCATCAGCGAAGAAGTGAAGTGTGCATACTGATTATTCCATTATTTGCAAGTCAGAATTGTAAATTGCTGCATTCACTCTGATGCAGTTTACCATCTGAAAGAAATAATTAAAGCTTGCTTTTTCTTGCTTAAGATTTAAACGTGTATTTAAAAATGAGATCATACTTTCATGGTGGTCATAGTTTCTTTATGTATTTGTGTGGGGTAGCCTCAGAAATGGGTGTATGATCTGCTGGTGTGCTGTGATGTATTTCCTTTAATTATACATTTGTTTTGAGAAAGATGGTTATTCTAGGCCTCCATCTTTCCTCAGTTACATCCTTACAAGCCCACTGCAGTGGGAGTTGTGTGTACCTTGGTGTATAGTTCAGCCATATGTGCTACTTATTTATATCTCGTGCATGACATAAGCTATTCCAAACAGATAATTTCTGTTCTGGTAATAGAAGATGAATGCAAGTGTCTATACAGTTCTTTCTCACTAAATGAGGATATGACACATTGCTAGTCACCGTGCTTGGTACAGCTCTTGTGCCGAGTCCAGATGGAGTATAAGGCTGTGCCTGTCTGATGTTTCAGACACTCCAAGAGTTCAATTAATTTACAAATGATAATTTGTTTTCAGCTCCTGTAGATACGGATGCCTTCTTTACTCAGCCTCTATTGTGTCGTTCTATAAGAAGTCAGCTCCAACTGCATGAAGCGCAATTTTTGTAATTTGTTTGTAGAAATGCCGTATTCTCCCTGCATTATAAACACAGCTGTGCAGCATTTTCAAAATGCACTGTAAGGCTTGTGCCATCTTAGAATGACAGTTTCTTTCCAGATGCCTGTATTTTCTGTATAGGTAATTTCATCAAATCACTGAGCACAAGGAATGAAAGGCTGGCTTTACTTAAAAAGAAAACAATAACACAAATAATAGGTGTTCCATCAACATAGATTTCGCCTTCTGAAGTTATTTGCCTCTTTGTAGGTTATTTTATCTGGCCATGTTAGTGATGCAGATGCACTTAGTGCTGGTGGTGTCACGTCCGTGCGAGCTGATGGGCATGTGCTGCTGAAATTCACTACAGCAAAACAAGCGTGTGATTCACCGGGGAAGCGTCCCAGGCCCTCGCACCAGCAGCCGCAGTAACCCACCGTGCTCTCTTGCACGCACCGCTTGCAGCCAAAAGATGACAGCACGCTAATGGCTTTCGGTCAAAAGAAAGTTAACTATGCTCTTAACGAGTTCCACCTATAAAACGTGCCACGTAAGGAGGTGGTAGCTTACTGTAATTCATTGTATTTGCTGTACTTCACGCTTTCTTTTTCAGCGTGCGGCACGGGCAGTAACTAGCACGCCCGCATCCTGGCAGCCCCCCGCGAGGAGGGGACCGCGCTCACGCCGCGCAGGTACGGAAAATGAGTCACGCCGACTTCGTTCCAGGACGGGCAACTGGATTGCTGCTGAAGTCATTAATTAGCGTTCTTTGAATAACTTGCGCTGTGAAACGCAGTAACGTTTGGAAGGCAGGAGCGCCGCGTCTTCGGCCTAGGCTTATTCCCACGCGCTGCGTGACTCCCGAGCCCCGGCGAGGGCTGACGCGGCGTTCGAGTTGCGTTTTCTTGGAAGCAGCTGCCTCCCCTCGCACGCAGGCCTGGGCGCTGCCGGCGGCCTGTTGCTAGTTATTTTTTTTGCCTGAGGAAATCCTCCTCGGTGAGAGGCTGGGGCTTGCCAAGAAGCGAAACGCAACGCTTCGTGCCCGGTAAACCGAAGGCCGAAGCGTTTCTTGGCACCCGGTCACCGCGCTTTTCGCCTTCTCCACGCTGTCCCTGCTTGGGTGCGGGTTTGTTTCAGGGAACCCCGGACCGACAGAGGGACAGGGCCGTATTCTTTTCGCTTCGTTCCAGAACCTCCCCCCCCCACCACCACCCCCACCCCGTGCTGCGGCCGGGCCTGAGGGGAGGGCGGGAAGGGGAAGGGGGGTTGTGTGTGTGTGTGTGTGTGTGTGTGGAAGGCGGGAAGGGGCTGCCCGTGTGTGTGGAGAGCGGGAGCGGAGGAGGCGGGACGGCTTCCCGGCCCCGGCGGGAGCAGCTCCTCCTCCTCCTCCGAGCTCCTCCCCGGGCCGCGCAGCCGAGCGCTGTGAGGAAACGATATTTAAAACAGCGAGGAAGAACCATGTGAGGAGCAGAAGGAGCCGCGGGGCGGGATGGGCGGCGTGTCACCTACCGCGGGGCGGGCAGGGCGGCGGTGAGGCCGGGCTGACGCTCCCCGCAGCGCCGGGGCTCGGCTCTGGCTGCGCCCTGCCCGCCCGTCCGTCTGTCCGTCCGTCCTCCGTCTCTTGGTAACCCCGAAGGCAACTCGAGAAACAGCCCGGGACCTGCCACCCGAGACGCAGGCGTTTCTGCAGTTTTAAGGTGGAAATCCTGGACTGCGAGCGCCCGGCTGCAGCTGTCAGTTAATTTATTTCTCCCCCCACCCCACCCCTCCCGAAGACTAATCTTGTTTCGAAGGTATTCTCAAATTGGGTCAAAACGGCGGAATCTCGCTTCGAGGGGAGCAAAGAGCCGGTAGGTTTCGGCTCGCAGAGCCTCCAGCCCCGCAGAAAGTTGCGGGGCGGTCTGTCCGTCCGGGCGCGCTTGCTTTGGTGGTCGTTAGGTCTTGTGCTGGGGCTGTTGCTTTTATTTGTAATTTGTTTTCGGAGCGCTAGACTTCCTTTCTTCAGCAAAGGACGAGGAGGTGTGGTTGGCGTGAGGTGGGGAGTACTTGGGGACCGAAATCTCCCCCCGAGAGATTTGCCTCTGTTGAAATATATTGTGCAAATCCAGCCGTGCTCTGTTGTTTCTAAATAATAGCGACTGATTCGGGATGTTAAAACCCTGAAATGGCAACGCCGACAAATTCTGATACTCTTCATTCCCCCTGCTTTCTATTTTTAGAGTTGGTGGGCGATTCGACTCCAGACAGTAAGGCAGGTCTTTAAAAATAGCAGCAAAACTTAAATGACAATCAAGTGAGCAATAACAGTATTGAAATAGCATTAAAGATGTGGCTGAAAATGACCAGAAGTCACTTATTTAGCTCCTCGGCACAGCAGGACTCCTTGAAGCCCTGGAGATCCTCCTGCGTATTGCAGGGGCTGTTAAAGCTGGGCACGGTGAAGTGAAGCATCTGGTTCCTTTCGCAGTTGAGGATTTTTAAACCTTTGGAGTTACTTGAAGGTTTAAGGTAGCCTTGGTGCTTTTGAAAGAGAATTGCCTCGGATGTCTGTGGAAGAGTAACAGAGGTACCAATAAGTTTGGAGTTTGATTTAACTGGCAAACAAATATACCAGTTGCTTTAAATTTAGTCTAAAAATGGGAAACTGGAGAGGCACGGCTTTTTTTCTTTTTCCTGGCAATCCTGACGTGCTGTTTCCCAGGGTAATGCAAAAGCCTTCTAAATGAACATTCCAAAATAAGGAGGGCTTGGTGAGAAATTTTCCGGAGCAAATCGTCAGTAGGAAGAAATTATTGCCAAATTTTATCTGTTTTCTGGGATTTTGTTTTGAAATGAGAAGTTACTTTGCTCAGAGTGCACTTACCCAGGAAGTAATCCTTAAGGTGCTCCACTCTAAGCTTTGGGGCTACGTGCGAGGAGACTGAAGAGGGTTTAATTAAATGTAATCAAATATTACAAGATTCCTGATTAAAAGCTATAGAGCTTGCTTTCTGCTGACATATGAGACATACTATTTATTTGTACTTTAGGGGGAAAAAAAAATTTTTTCATCTCGCAAATCATTTCTGTCCTGCGCTCCCGAGTAACTAGCACCCTTTTGTTTTCTTCCCTGCCCGGTTTTAATTCTTGTTGACTAGCCTAGCAAGAGGCAAATGAGCTTGGTGTGTCCCCGCAGGGTGACGGAGTGCAGGCTGTGCATCTGAGTCAGAGTGTGTGGGCATGCGAGAAGGGCTGCGTGTGAGGTGGGAGTGTCTGGACATGTACGAGACTGTCAGTGTCAGATGCGTCGCGGGAGGAACAGGGTGTAAGCGCTCGAATTCCTGTGTCTAAAAAGCCAAGGATTAAATCCTGGCCCCTGCTGGAAGTCCATACGAAGTTTGCCCTTCGTTTAAGTGAAGCCGGCGGTTCTCTGATGATGCTGCCGGGTGAGATTGTGCGAGGGAAGGTCTGTGTGAATGGAGTGGGAATGTGTACGTCTGCCCGTTTATCTGGTGGGAGAAGAAACGGTGCGTGAATGTTTAAAGTGCGGTGGGAACGTTCAGGGCTGTGTGTGTGCGTGAACGCTTCTGTTCTCGGGTCTGTGTGTGAGGAGGGAGGCATAAAAATGAGCAATGCAATGTTCACTTTTGTGGAATATAATGAACTCAAGCGCTGTTTATTATTAAACATCGTCACAAGGAGGAGGGCATCCGACCATCCCCCTTTCCTGACCCCCCTCTGGGGACTGTGTGTGCGTGCCTGAGTGTCTCTGAGATTTCATGTGTGAGAAGACGATGAGTGTGTGTTTGGGATTAATTAGCCTGAGTTTAGCTGGTTTCATGCTTTACGTGCCTAGGGGCTACCCACAGTCACAGAGAAGGGAGGAGTTTGCTGTTGCTGGCTCAAAATCCTCTCCAGGGGTGATCTTGTTCGTGTCAACCATGAGCAATTAGAGAGATTAACTGTCTTGTTTTCCTTTCTGCCCTAGATTGATTCTTGTGAGGCTCTGGGACATTCGAAAGTGATTTGGAGAGAGCAAAATCTGTGTCTGATGGACACCGAACCAAAGCCAGCGTGTGTTGTGCAGCAGGCTCACTGCCCAGGAATGAAGTGCCCTCCTTCAGAGGACTTTCCTCCTCAGATAAGACTGTCTGAAAAGATACCACCAGTGAAGCCTTGCTTCAAGAAGAAGCAGCAAGTGCAGAAGAGACTGGACACAGAAACTCTCCGGGCTTTGCGGCCAATCTTCACCAGTTTGCTGGGAGCTGGGAGCTTGGACAGGGTCTTTGTGCCCCGAGGCCAAAGTGGCGGTCATAGTGATTTATGTGAACCTGCTGTGAAAAAGCCTCTGGACCTTGGTACTTCTTGCCCCCAACCAGAAAATAATGTGACTGTGCTGGTGCCAACAGCTCCAGATGTGCAGAGTCAATTGCCAGTAGCTCGTCCTTCTTCTGGGCATCCCGAGCAGGATGTCCAATCAGGAGAGCAGGGCTTCTCACCAGAAACTACTCCTGGAACTGCTGCTGATAACAGTAATGAATCATTCCAGGATCATCATCCTTTGCACCCAACTGCTAGTGATGGTGCAGCTTGTCCTTTGTTCCCAGACAAGATTCTGGAAAGCTACACATCTGGCTTATTCCAAGAGAATAGCTGTCCGATGCAATACAATTTGAACCCAAGCAATAAATTCAGTGCTGGGATATTCCAGGATAAAAGTGAGGAAGCTTCTCTTGATCTGGTGTTTGAGCTCTTGAACCAGCTGCAATATCACACCCATCAGGAAGATGGAGTAGAAATCTGTGTGGATTTTCTCCAGGGTACTTGTGTTTATGGCAGTGATTGTCCCAAACATCACACAGTCTTGCCTTACCATTGGCAAGTGAGAAGGACAGCAACCCAGAGTTGGCAAAGTGTGACCAATGATTCCCAGGAGCATCTGGAAAGACTCTACTGCAACCCTGACAATGATAGGATCAAAGTGAAGTATCGGTAGGTAACTGAATTTACTCCCTTACTAGCAAGGGTGCTTAACTGAGCAGCAGTGCAGAAATGTAACAGAATGTGTGTTCCTTTTTCCTGGTGTTTTGTATACAAGTGTTTTATAAACCCTGTGATGATGTTACCTGAATAATATCTAACAAGTTTGCCACAACGGAAAATTCTTGCATACCTAATTACAACTCCTATTTAGGATCTGGAAAGCGTTCTTTGAAGCTGAAGGACTGTTATGTGATATTGTACTTGTTCTCGACATTCCTAATTAGAAAAAGCGGCAGCAGGAATGAGCCTTTGCAGCGATTGAAACTGGAATGATACAGCAGTTGCTTTCTGTCACTGTGAATACAGATTGACTGGATGCACTCCAACCACAGTTTTTGTCATTACATTCTAGGCAACTAAGATCAGATAGCTGTTCTGTTAAGTCTTTTAACTGGAATTTTCATATAGGTGATAATATGTGGTGATGTTGCAGCTAATTCGCTATGAACAACCTGAGTAGTACCTTCAGAAATGCTGATCATCTGTTTAAGTTGTTATCTAAAAATGTTAAACTATTTATTAGCAGTTATTGTTTCCTCTATACATAGTAGCATTTATCTACTCATTTTCTGAAATTGGAAAACGGCTTTTAAATTCCCCTGGTTATGGTATCAATTTAGGCTTGATCCTGCACCCAGAGATCTAAACCAAAGCTTCTTCAACTTTTATAATGCAGGTTCAGTTTCAAATCGTAGGGGGGGAGGGCTGATGTTTAGAAGTTCATCAGATCTATATGGTCCGTGTTCTTGTGAGTGCAGGGTGTAGACTGCTTTTTTTTTTCTTGGAGGAAGCATACGATGCAAACTTCTCATATCTTCTCTACCCTGCCATAATCTGTGAGCGCAGTGCAACTCATTCGAGTCATCGTCAGTTCAAAGTGATGCTTTGTAGTTCTGTAGTGAAAACTTCAAAATGCCTTTGCCATCTGATTCCCTGTGGATTTGTTCTCCCTACCTCTTCTTCCTTCCACTTCCTGGAGGAAGTATATACCTTCTTCCTTAATGTTTTGATTTTCATTTACTGTGCTGAGATTTGTCATTAGGCACCAGAGACCCAATCTAATGCTTAAAGTCCATGTGAGTCTTTACTTTCACCTAACTAGACGTTGGATTAGGTACTAAAACTCGGGCTCCATCAGCCTACGGATTCATCCTTTTTCCTGAAGACAATACCAGAATGTAGATACCCCACAGTGCAAATGAAAGTGAAGTAGGAAATAAGAATCATAAGTAATAGGGAGTAATCATATTTTATAGAATAGTCTTGAAAAAATATGCCAGTCTGTTTAAAAAAAAATAAAAAATCTTGTGACTGCATAGCAGATAAAATTTGCAGTATTTTACAACAGAGAAACTTCCGCTTTTCCAAATATTTTAAATGATTTCTGAAAACAAACCAGCAAATGTAGACGTAAGACAAGCCCATGCAAGTAATTTAAATGTAAGCTCTGTGCAAACAAGCAAAAAGTTTTCGTTATGAAGCCTGTATCGCAGAATCCATCACTACACACATGATCTGCATATTCTAAATGATGGAGTTAAGAATGATTAATTTTAAAAGAAACAATGCTTCGTAATTGCTTATTCATCTCCAGCCTGTAAAATTGGCTGAATAGCGTTGTCCGCCTTTACACTTACTTTGCAGGTTTCCAGTCTGGTGGGTATTTTGGTCTCTTGGTACACAGAGTTTCTGTCTGTCTGAACCAGTTGGGAAGAAACTTACTGGGTGCATTGCCAGACACATGACATCCTGTTACGGGGAATGAAGTCAGAGAAGCAGCATGATCTCAGAAAAGCCAGGTGTGCTGGGTCGGAGCTCCGCTGCTGCCTCTGCAGTGGGTGCGAAACTCTGCTGTCGGAGTGAAGGCAGATTCTTTGAGTTCAAAGTAGACTTCGTCTTGTTGAGTTGAGCTGGCCAGTGAGTGTCTGCCTGACTTTTCTATAGGGACCAGTAGACTGCGGAGACTAAAATGAGTTTAAACAGCGGTGTTTTCTAACTAAATTCTGTTTCGAGCTGCTAATTCTATGGCCTGTACTCTTCTTCTTTCTCTTAAAAGACATTGTGAAGATCTGTGCTTCAGCCAGTGCTACGAAATCATGCCCCAACACAAGGTTGGATAACCCTTGTAAATTTATAGCATCTGCTTACCATGGAATGACCTATTAGCAGTTTCTGTAACTCTTGTATGTATTTGATCCCTTGGAAGAGCTTCATGTTTGTGGATCAGTATCAGTGAGAACCTAGGAGTAAAACTTTAAGACTAGAGCTTCTGATTTCAATCATTGAATCTGATACAACTTAAGACTTAGACTTAGCATGGTTTTAAGCCAGATTTTGAAGCAGAGGGGGTAAATGTTTGACTGTGTACCGTCACCGGTTTCTTCTTACGCATGGGAAGAACCTGCTGAACCTTTCGACGTGGACTGCTTGGAGTCGGAGTGACTCTTCCCGGAGTTCACCGGCGGCCGGCTCCCCTCCCGTCCTGGGCGATGTTGTGTCTCCTGGCAACGAGATGCAGATAGCAGCGCGTTGAACCTCGCCGAGAGGCTCGCAAACGTGCTAGAACAGCTCATCGTTCACATGGTTACCGCATTATTTGGCTAAAGCTATTAATCTCTTGTGGTCAGACTAGCTTTACAGGCTTATCTCTACAGATTGCGTACAACGAGGAAATGTCTGTTCAGCAGTTTGCGTGTCCAAGGAGGGCCGTGCAGAAGCCAGCTTGACAACCCGTGGGTGGTAGTTGTTTATTCTCCTTTGTTTTAAACACACTTTATATGGCATAGTAGGTAGTGATTACAGTCTGCGTGCATAATATTGCCATTTTGTGCCGCTCCAAGAAAGTGGGGCCGCTCACGGAAGTGTTGGACTGTTGGCTCAATTAGAGAATAAGCTCTAAATTCAAATACAATGTTCTTCAAGTAGCTATTTATATAAATCTTTCTTCATCTTAATGTCATTGAGATGAGTAATGTAAAATATACATTAAGTTGTTGCCTCTCACCTAAGGGAACACGATCTGAAAGTAGGAGAAGTGGTAGACCTTGTTTAGTTACTTCTTTGTAATATGACTGCCTCATACTTACTGCAGTTTGGCCTCAAACTGAATATAAAACTTTATCATAAATTGTTTATATTTTTGCTTTCTTAGGTCTGTCAAGTACTTAAAGCCAAATACCAAGCAGTCTAAACAAATGAGGGAATATGAACTTAAGCAGGTTAAAACACTTAGAAGCACTTGGTTCCCTTCATACATTTGAGGAGAGGCCCTGGAGAAGTTCCAGCTTGCGGCGAAGTATTAGAACAATGCCAAGTGCTGCTTTCCAGTGTGAGAGTACCCAAGCTGGGATATTTTAAGATGCTCTTTAGTAAGGGGAAATACTTGGCTGCAGAACTGAGCAGGTTTCCCCCCACACACCTGTCCTATCATGCATATGTTGTTTTTCAAAATAAGCTACATCATTACTGATTACATGAGGATTTGTTTAAAACAAGTCTGCAGTTCCTGACCCATTGGTTCCCTCTCTTTGCCTGAAAATTCCACCCCTTCTCTTGGCAGAGAGACATCCCTATGTGCCATGGGAACTGCAGTTCAACTACGTGTACCCTGGCATATCCCAACTCACGTGAAACAACATCTTTTCGTATTTGCTTTGATTTCTCCCCCCCCCCCCCCCCCCCCCCCCCCCCCCCGCATAATTTCTGTAAGTTTTATGAAATGGCTGCTTCACGCTAGAAGAGAAAGGCCAAATGAAATGGCTCCAGTCAGGGAAGAGCAGGTGGACCTCCAATAGTACGTGTTCTCCCTGGGAGCAGCTGACTAATTACTCAGTATACATGCATGGTTCTTGGATGAAGTCAGAGTAAATGTTGTATGTTCCCCAATGGGATTATCAATCGGGATATGGAGGAACCTGGGAAGGAATGGTAAGGACAAAAAAAAATGTACAGGAAACTAGGTTTCCTTTGTCTTGTGTTCATGGGATAACTTGTTTCTCTGATGCTTTTAGAATATGCTTATATGATTTTAAAATCATATAGACCACAGTGGAAGCATTTCAGTCATTCAGGGACTTCTGGAGGTCATCTGACCAATTGAATAGTTAAATTTAGGAAGTTATCTTTCTGGTCTGCACAGCTGCCACAGTGTATGAGATAACTCATGTGTTATTGATAACACCGGAGATGAGAAAACAGCTGAAATTCATTGTGCCTGGCGATTTTGTGTGTGGTGTTTCTTGAATATACACAGCTGAATGGTTTTGAACTTCTTTTAATTCCTTGCTAGAAGGAATGCAAGACAGAGACTCTAAATAAAAAGCATGTGAAGTGATTTTAGAAGTGTTTGCCTTGTGCTTTATAATAGTATGCTCCAATGAATTCCTGTTTGCTCCACTTTATAGTATCATCTACATATGAAATAAAACTAATTGGCTTCTAGCTATACAAATCTAGGGAAGTTACAAGTGTTATGCTGAGCTGCCATAGGAATCAGCAATCACTCGTATATCCCTTTTCTTGTTTCATGTCAATAAACAGATTACGGTTTTGGAAACAGCTGTCACCTGGCTTCAGGTTGAGGTCAGTCTGTTCCCTGTGTACTTATGGTAATAAAACAGTCCTTTCTGAAACAAAGATTTATAATGGGTGAAACAGATTGCTCAGAAGAGTTGCTTACAGGTAACGCAGAAGGCACAGGGTCGTAGCATTGTCTGCCTGCCCGTTTCGGTGAGGAGGAGGAACAGAAAGAGTCTGTTACAATTATTTGCTTAGCAAGAGCCGTGGTCATGAAGTTCCCTCCTAATTGGTACACGTGTTTGTTGAAATCGGTACGGATTTGAGCTGAGTAATAATTGCAAAATTTGGTACTTGTAGTCCAGTGTATAAAGGAGTCCTTTTTTTGGGAAGCTGGATGTGGAGGGGGTGATGGGAAACATTGGATGGAACATTCAGAAACTCAAACATCCAGAGTTGGCCGGTCACTGGTCAATGTCCGACTTCTACATGATCATCTTATGTAAAGCATTGATGAAATTGATGCAGTTTCATTATATATCATAAATCTCAGAGGTATTTTAAGTCCTGAGAGTGGACAGAATTCTAAAAAAACCCCAGGCCTGTCTGTGCAGAGTGTTTTTGAAAAAAGGGGGCTTTGAAAGTGGGGCTCCAGCTAAGCATTTTAGAAGTGTTCATATTGCAGCTTTGTGAAAGGGAATGCCTCTCGTGATGTGAAAACGCTGTCCTGGACCAGCTCTGTTGCCACTCAGAGCTGTGCGTGTGCTGCCTCTAAAATATCCACTGATACAAAAATTACAGCGAACAAACAAAACTCTCTGCAAAACATATCCTCATCCGGTGTGGGTAGGAGACCTTTGAAACTAGCAATCTACCTCAGACAAGGACATCCATGTTTATCCTCTACTGCAAACAGAAGATGTAACTTGGATTTGAATTATGAAATATGGTACCTGCAGTAATCCTTGGAAGATTTGCATGTGTTTGACATCCTCATTGCTACAGACTTCTAGAACTTACCAGTACTTCACACCAAAGAACCACTTTAACCCAGTACCTCATGTTCAAAAGTGGCCAATAGTGGGTTTCTTGGGAAGAGTAGAACAGAACAAACATACTTCTCAGTACAGTCTCTTATCTACCAGCTGTCATGCCTCAATGACTTCCTGATCCAGAGATGGTATCTTTGTGTGTGAGAGAGCTTGATAGATTGAATTTTTTTGTTGTTGTTGGGGTTTTTTTTCCCCCCTCTCCCTGCCAGAAAAGATCTGGGGCCAGGCTTTCATCTAAGCTATGTATATGGACCAGTATCCCAGTACTTGTTTCAGACTTACAAACATGCAAGTCAGGCTAGACCCTCTCACTGTGAAAATTACAGAAGATTGCTTTTTCAAGCACCCCCAGTCACCAACTGTAAAGGCAGGAAAACCTGCCTTTCCAACTTTAAAAAAAATAAATATAGGAAAAGCAGCAAAGCTACTGCTATACTGATAGATTTTCTTTTTTCTTTTTTTTTTTTCTGATGATGATGATGGAGTCTTTTAAGCGTAGAGGTAAATCCTTCTTTAGCACCTTTCCCTTTTCTGAGTCTCACTGTAGACCTCCTGCATGGCTTACAGTTACAGCAGAGAGAAGCACTGTGACATGATGAGGGAACCAATTAAATAAAACATGAAACTAATTTCCTACCCTGTTACCTGCTGCCCCTCTCTTCAGTTTAAGAATGATGAGAACCTGACACGGTCAGGACCACGGGATCATGTTTACCAGCTTGTTTTTGTTCTTGCCCTGTTGCAAAGCATTGCTTCTGTAAGGGAAGGTTCCTGTTTTCTTTTCACACTCCTTGTAGCAATAACTAGGCTTTGGCTGCATTTTTATGGCTATGTTGCGAAGGGCTGTTTGATGCGTGGCCCCTCATGAGTGTTACCTGGGCCCTTGCTTACTGTTGCTTCCTATGGAATCAGTTTTGGTTTTGATGGGAGCAAATTTTGGCTGCTGTTGTCTAAGATCTGATGATCCTGTTTCAGTACCTTTGCTTAAAAAGAAAGATCTTATTAAGACAATATACTCTAAGTGAAGTTTGGTTTCATACAGTGGAGTTTAAACACTTGGTCCTTCACCCAAAGCTGGACTACAGCCTGCAGCTTCAAACAACTGTTTGTTACAAGTAAGGTGAAATACTGCCGAGTTTGGGTCACTAGAGAGTGTAAATGCCTGACTTGCATCTCCTACAGTAAACCCAGCTCAAGGGGACTAATCTTTCAAACTTAAGTACAAAAGCATTGCGTACCTGTTTGGCTCTTTTAAGTTCATTTGTTCCCCTGAGTGGCTTTCAGGTTGTTGCTATTGCAGAGAGGAACTGGTTTAGTCATAGAGAGAAAATCAACAGTTTCATCATCTAAGTGCTGTTTAACTCTCAGTCTTGTTTCGTATCACAGCTGTTCTGATGGGAACCGAATTTCATTTCCTGTACAGACCTTTGTTGATTGCTAGGTTTCTTTTTTTTCTGAACCCTGTTTGCGGTAAGACTCATGACATATAACTGAACTTAGGAGAAGAGTTGGAAACCACATGCATTTTCATAGCACTTATAAAAAAATTTCTCCCTGTCATCTATTTGTACATAACATCTAGCGAACATTTGTCTTATTGAACGGAAAGGGCACAGATGATTCACACGTTAGACTGAAGTTCTTCAGAAGGATGCAAGGAAGACTGAGCTGACATATCCTTATTTCAGCAAGCTATACTTGTCTGAAAAAGGACTTCAGTGTTGTAACTTGCTAGTTGAGGTACCTACTCCGTTCAGTGTCCTGAAGAGATTATGTCTTTGTGTTATTTCTTATAGTTAGGGTACAGAGAAAATGTAACTTCCTCAAGGAACCAGGTTCTGCTATTGAGAGCGCTTGTGGAATTTTAGTTTGAACTGTGCTGTTGTACAACACCAAATTTGGGGTTATGTGCTGTGTTCTTGAGAGTTCAATATGTTTATTCTTTCAGTGCAAATAATTCTATCGAAGTGCTTTATTTTATAAATAGAGACCTTTATTTGTTTAGTTGGGGAAGAGAAGTTCTTAAGAAATCTCTGTTCCCACCTCTGTCGCAGATCCTCTGTGGGACTTTGGAAGAGCTAGTTTAGTCTCTCTGTGTATCTGTCTTTCCCAGGGAAGAACAGGGATAGTAATTTTCTACCTCAGAAGCAAGGTGATGCAAAGTTTTGTGGTGTTTGCCGAGAGGTTTAGTACATTTTTCCTGTAGAAAAAGACAGCATTGTTCTTATTACTGGTTTCAAGCTGTACTGAAGGCTGTTCCTGCTGCGTGATGCAAAGGGGTACTGGGAGTTAACACATTGCCCCACCGAGGTACTGGAATACATCTCCTGCTTTCCTGAACATCTGACAAATTGTAGCCTTCATCATTGCCTTCCTGCTTTTCTCCAGGCTGGTATTTCCAGATAGAGACTTCAAAGTCCATGAGTAACAACACCAGGGTTTTTAAAATTTTTTTATTTTTTTTTTTGTCACGTTAGCTACAAAACTCTCCTTTTTCCTTAACGCAAACTTCCCAGGAAAAGTATAAAGCGTGACAGACCCCATTCGTGGAGCCCGTCTTTTGGAGGCGGTGCAGAGGAGGCGTTGGGATGCGCCTGCGCACAAGAAAGGATTTTAATTGCTGGGTTTGTGCGTGTGTTTGTTCTGCTGCTGTCACCATCGTAGTACCCGTGTGTTTCATCGCCATCACATGCGAGCATCTCCCGGAGGTGCAGTTAGTTGTGCAATGACGTGCCCGTGATGCGCTACGTGTTTTCTCGTGCTCCCTTCAGGGCACAAAACAAGGTGATGTGTGCCTTGCTGGTTAATTGTTGGTTTTTCCCTCCCCCAATCTATATCTTATCCACAATCTATACATTAAGGAGGATACCCTTTACTAGAGATAGTGTATGCTGTTCTTAAGAAGTAGCAAATCATTATACACTGCTGACGATAAAGTTATGTTATACTAAAGAACATATCAGATGTAACCTTGAGCATCTCACGTTTTTACTGTTCTTGAACCCTAAATTTGGGGTCTTTTGCCTATATTTAGGCCTCGGGCAGTTCAGAGGTGCAGTTGTCACATTTGCTTTCATCACTGGCGTCTTAAAGCTGAAGCCAGGAATGTAATCACGCAATCACTTGCTGTAATCACAATTCATTTTTTTTCATGGCTTTGCATTATGTAAGCTGGTAATAGGCTTTTTAATATACAGAGGAAGTGCTTTAACTGAAGAGCTATTATTAAACAACTTTGCTAAATATATTTTAGGATTTCAGAGCTTAAAAGCCAGTAAATGTTATCATTTGAAAAAGTTAATACTTCTGAACAGAGAAACACACTGTTAAAGAATGTAAATGAGCATTGGAGTAATATATATTTTATGTGCATCAGGGTTTTTTGTGAAAGAGTATCTTTCTTTATTCCCAGTATTAAAATTAGGGGAAAAAAACCCCAAACAGGTAGGCTTTTGGGCACATGGTATGTTTTTCAGATGCAGTCACTTAAATAAATGCATTTGTCTAAAATTTTCTGCTGTATAAAATAATGCAGTGTTATGCTGAATAATTAATTGTTAGGTAGAAAATGTGTGTAGAGTTGAAAAGTTTTCAGTTAAAGTATTCAGGGAAAAAATAAAACACTGCTGTGTAGATTTCGGGGTGTATAGATATTTTGGTCACTTAATTTTCTGTTAAAATTAATAGAAAGTAGCATTCTAAACACTTTACCAACTTGAAAAATAAAAATACCATTTTTAAAGCATCCCTAATTTAACAGAAGTTGGAGTTTCAGGAAGATTCTGCTATGTTTCATCCTGAAACTGCTGAACTTTTCCCTATTCACAGCTAAGGGAAATGGATAGAGGATACCATACCAAGAAATATCTCAACTGCATTTTTTTCTTCAAGAAATAATTAGAGCTTTTTTTGGCTTCTGAGCTGGCAGCTCTTACTCTGAGAGAAACTTTAAGGAAACCCAGGTGGCAACTGCCCAGTGCCGGTGTCCCCATCTTTAATTGAAGAGGGATGGGTTTGGATGGACGAAGCTGAAAAGCAGTGCGAGGTGCGCGGGAGCAAGGCACGCACCGAAAGGTGGGTCGCTGAGAGATGGTGTGACCTTTGCCGTCAGAGCAGTTCTCTTTAGGAATGGGAGAACAAGAGCACTTAAACGTGTTGCATCATAGGTAGGCTTTCAAGAAGAACGTTTGAAGGGGTGGTAATTGGCTGTTTCAGTGCTTGATGGCTGGGCTCTCATTACAGACAATTGTCAGCGCAAGTCAACGAGCGATGACCATCCTGCCCTTCTCAGTTTGCTTATAAGGGAAGGGAATCTGGTAAAGAAGAGGCAGAAATGGTGAGCTCCAAAAATGAAAAAAATTCCAAACAGCAGACAATCATTACATTTCTCAGTACTGAGAAATAATTTGGCACGTTCTATGCAGGTTTTGCACAAAAATGTTGAGCCTTCAGAGCAGCTATTTCCACTGTAAGCTGTCATTAGCTGCCACCAGCCTTATAATTCTTAAACAGAGTCTTATGAGATACATAGATGCACACTTAGCTGTGCACAGATTTTGTTTGTTGTAGGAAAAAAACTTACCACAGTTTCTTTTACTGGAATCGTATGTGAAGTTTTTGTCTTGTTACAGCACTACTAGAAGAACGGCATGTAGAAACCCTACAGTTCCCCACCTGTTTTGCAGCTGGAACCTGTCTGCACACAAATACCCTTTTTTGCATATGCACTGTCAACCCAGAGTTTCAGGAGTTCATCCTGAAGATCTGCTTGCTCTGCATTAAAAGCAGGAGAAAAAGCAGTCTCGTACTGTGTTCGTGTCAGAAAGCGGTTTTCCTTCTACAGGGTCCCTCCCATTGCGTTACTTTGATTCTCCTCGCTTTGCTACAGAGCTATGTGTGTCTGTTGGAGACTGTATTTTAACTCAGTTGAGCCCATATTAGAAATACCCAAGTCACGTACTGGAAGCCAGCCATGTTTTGAGTGCCTGTGGAATTTGTTTTCCAGTCTTCAAAAGTTTACAGACCTTTAACTTTTTAGGATATTAACCAGTATGTGATTACTTTGAAAAGAGTTCAGCATGCTAGTGAATAATCTTGATCATGTTTAGAGCGTATGTTGATTTTCAGATTCTCTTTGCTTTGCACTGCATTGGCATAGAACTACTGCAAACATTTTTTCATTATCAGTTGTCACTATAATGAATGCAACATAAAAAGTTATAATAAAATGAAATAATCCTCTGGGTTTTACCACCTTTAAAAGAAAACAATTTACTCAAGAAGGTTTTCCATTTCTTTGTACTTTCTTGGAGGTCACAGATCTTTGGAGTAGGGAGAACCGTGTTACAGTATTTGACTTGAAAAGAGATTGACGTGAGAATGAATGGTTGAATTTTGAGGTTTTGATTGACAAATATCTTTTGGGGTATTTGTTTCATACAATACACAGCACAGTATCTGGGGGTCTAAATTCAGGGCTTGGATTTGTAGCTGCAACATGACCCCAAAATAGTGAGTCCAACTCCTGATTCCAAAAGCATAATATAAACAACATCAATCACTAAACGCGCCTGTCTCAAAAATGACAGCTTTGCTAGGCACTGAAATTCAGAATTGTATGACTACATTTTGATAAGAGAAAGTAGCATGAAAAATATATTAATGAAGAAATTGACTGAAAAAAGCTTACAGTGAAATCACACTTATGGTGCTGCCTGCAAATACTATAAATAATAACAGAACTTGGTATTCCAGAGAGATGATTTCCTCATGATTTCACACATTGTTTTCAAATAAACTAGATTGTAGCTTGTTGTCATGGAACAAAATGACTACACACCAGGAAGATGGGTGATCTGTTATTAGTCTTTTCACTCCAGAAAGGGTGTGCGTTTTTTTTAAGCCCTGCATTTAATTCCAGTCCCTTCATACTGGTTATTTATTTTGGTTAGTGCTAGTTTTCCTTCTGACTAGATCTCGTATTCGAGTTTTGTCTTGTCGTGCTATTGTCGTACGCGTTTTCTTGAGCTGCGTGGGTGCCCGTGCACCAGCCACTGATGCAGTGGGCTGTGGGATGTCAGCTTTAATTAGTGTATCAAACTTCTCGTGGTGGGATGCAGCTTGGAGGGGAAGACATGGGTTATTAGAATATGACTCCTACGCAGAATAGCCGGTGTCCTCCCGTACTCGTATTTTAACCATAATGATTTTGTGTGCCATTGCTGCAAGTAGGGAACAGACTGTTAAACCTATGGATTTGGCGTGATAGCGTCGTCCCGACAAAATTTTCATCTTAATTAGTGTGGTTCTATGACAGTTTTTAGAGAGCCGCGTGCAGGCAACTGGCAAGATGTTCCTTTTTGGTAGCAAGTTCTTGGCGTGAAGGGGAAGGAAGGTGGCTGGAGCCGTTGCTGATGCTGTGGCAGGGACAGCCGCCCCGGGGGGGGACGACTTGTGCCTCCAAGGGCTCGGACGGAACTCGTGCCGGCCGGGGCCGAGTTGCAAAAAGAATGGGTTTTGTGTCCAAAGAATTTTCGACGTAGCTCATGGAGTTGCATTTTTCAGGCATTTGATTTGACTTTTGGGACTCTTCTGTAAGTCTATATGAAAGTTTATTGAAAACAAAGAGAGCAACCTAAATTTACCCAAACAGCAGTGGATCAGATCCCCTGATGGCGAGCCCATCGGAACAGACGCGTTGTCTCTTTGTCTGTCTCAGGAAAGCCTTAATACTTCAAACTGCGCTTAGCACTTCACAGACCCAAATGCAATTAATTGATGATGATAAACACTAAGAACAGCTACGTACCTGTACCTCCTGTTGAGAAACAAAGGACCATTCCAGCTGATCATCGTTTTTTAAAGTGGGAACTCTTCAGTAGTTTTCTGTGAAAGTAGTATAATAAAACTCTTCAGGAACTGTACTGGTAAGAGTGTGAAATAGCAAAATTGCAGCCATTCTCAAGCAAATCTGTATGCATAAAATTATATAGCTGTTTAGAGTAGCTGTCACTTGATGTGGCAAATTTCATTTAAAAATAAACTGTAGATTTCAAGTATCAGCTTGATTTATGTTTACTGTTAAGAATTCAAAGAAAATATTTTATATAGTCTCAAAAGCTGCATTTCCACTTGCCAAAGATTAGTAACTGGTAATGAATGCCAGTAAGCTGACAACTCGTAAAGAGATTATAAAAGTAGAAAACTAATTATGTAAACAGCATTATTTTGAAAATATGTTAATCCCGGTTCTAAAAAAATTACTTTTGTAGGGAATGAATATTACTGTCATTTCTTCCAATTTCTATGAATTTCTTAAGTTCTTGATTGCTAATAAACCAGTGATTGTCTAATGAGCTGCAGAGCTTTAGAACTCCATGCTTTACTTGAGAATGTTCTTTAATTTGACGTCTCTCTCTTCACTCTGACTAATGAAACAGCGTTCGAAACTATTTGCTGAGGCGTTCCACAGTCACTGTTAAACACAACTTTGTAAAGTGTAGAGGAAATGCACTTTTATTTTCTTCTTTAGATAAAGGGTATATTCTGGTTCTTAATTTGTAGCACCCAGTTGTTGTTGGGTCCTTTTGAAAGCGCCAGTTGCTTTACGTGAAGTTGTATACTGGCGCTGATTTTTGTAGCAGCAATATAGCTACTCAAAAAAAAAAAAAAAAAAAAAAAGGCCAGTATTCCTCAGTGTAGGCTCCAAAATTGTGAAATCACATTTCCTTTTCATATTATGCTGGTTCTCTTCTGCTGCACGTGATGAAAGATACTCGAACTCTCCAGTGGATTGGCAGCAGATGCTCCTCATCTGGAGCCATTTACATTTTCTTTTCTTCCCTGAAACACTAACTTTCACAAGAATAACCTTTTGAATAGTGTGTGGCTGCTTCATCAAATATGGTTGTGTGTTGTATTTACTTAGTATGCTCAAAATGTCAAGGGTCTCTATATTGATTTTTGTACCATTCATGCATACTGAACATATACCACTGGACGAGGAAGGCTGCTGGGTTTGGGTTTTTGTTTTTCTGTGTTGAAGACCATGGGTTTTCCACCATCGTCCCCGGAGACTTTTGAAGAGTTGCTTTGCCCTCACAGCTCTTCAGGGTCCTACTCTATGTGCTTGTCCCCATGTTGTGCCCAATTCAAGCTCATGGGACATCCTCATGGTCAACGGGGGTTGCGTGACATGTAGTTCTGACTGTTTTGTTATCTCCGAGTGATCTTTTTAATGGATTACAAAAGGTGAGAGTTCTTTGTTTTTCTTGTTCTTTCCAGGGGACATGAGTTTTGGGTGGATTTGAATGTTATGAAATTATATGAAACTGTTGAGTTTGACCAAATGCGGCGGCTGTCCACACCTTCCTGCCCCAGCTCCAGCTCCAACTACTACACGGTCTGGAAATACTTCTGCAGGGACCACTTTGGCTGGAGAGAGTACTCTGAGGTACTTAACATGTTCCAGAATCCTGCTTTTGGGTTGTAACAGTATATACTATAAACTATATATACATTTTTAGTCTGTTTCCTCTTTGAACATTCAGGAAAGTTACTTAGAGTTATGTTGAGGAAGATAATCAAGGTCAGTGTTGAACTGAAAAAGCAATAAAAGGAGAACTGTGCTCTGCTGGACTGCACGTTGAATTATCCCTGAAATCAGAGACATGGAGACTGAGTGAATTGTCAAATTTGAGAGCAAACTGGCCCATGTCGGTACCGAGAAAGTCCCTTCTAATCCCTAGAAATCTGGTTTTAAGACGGGGGGTGGGGTGGACAGCTTTCTGCAGCCTTTTTAACATCACTACCATTAAGCTTTGCAGTTTTTAATTTATTTACCTGTCCCCAAAGACATCGCAGTGCAGGACATGAGCCTCCAGAGTCGCTGGATCCAGCCCTTTTGCTGTCTCGCTGCTGCAGCTGGATGGTCCCACAGCTGCCAGCCCCGGCTCCTTAGGGACCTTTTCCTAAATATCCAGTTGAAATCTATTCACCGATGGTTTATGCACACTCAATCCAGCGTCACCATTGCCCTTTGGTCTGCAACAGCCACGGCTTTCCATATCAGGTTTTAAATAGGCCTTCTCTCTTTCAACTCTTTAACCCCAATTATGGACACAGAAGTCACGTACACTGTCTAACAGTATTGTGCTAGACAAAACCAAACAAAACCAGAATACTTCTATTCACTTCATTCGAGTAAGCTCTCCAGTAAGCCTTTTAAATACCTGTGGTAGTTAAGAGCTCATCTTTGGCTGGCCAAAGCAGTACCTAATATTTTGAATAAAACCTCATCAGTGTCTTACACTGGCAGTACTGGTTGGCAGTACCAAAAATATCTCCACCAGTGTAAACTAGATCACGTTCCTCTTTTTCACAGGCCACACTGACTTTGTAAGCGCGGTAGGAAGGTTAAGGCAGAGCACTGTATACAGCGTGGGGCTTTGCAAATGAAAAAAAAAAAAAATGCAAGAACTGGAGAGAGTCTGGAAGAAAGCACCACAAATAACAAGAAATTTAGGATGTTTGACCTGTGAGGAGAGGTTAAAAGAACTGGGTTTCCCTAGCGGGGGGGCGGGGGGAGAGAATATATTAATATATAAAAGATTGTTCTACAGCAGACTTCTGCTTTTCACATTCAGGGGGCAAAGGCAAAAAGTAAGTAATTTGTGGCAAGGGAGTTCTGGGTTAGATACTGGTAATAACATTTGACATGTAAAAATATGATGGCACCAGCACCAATTACGTAGGAAAATTGTGAAACCTGCCTTGTTGGCAGATCTTACAAACAGGTAACAGAACATTTTTCAGTCTAAATGTTCTTGTGCCTTAGAGCAGGGGAAAGAGAGGAGATGGGAAGGGAGTAGAGAGAAGGGATTCTTTGAGGTCTCTGGCAAAAATATTAATTTTTGAACATGTAATTTATCATGTATATGTTTTTTGTTTTCTTAATTTTCTTGAAACAGCCTGTTGTAAGATTGATAGAAGAAGCCAGCTGCCGGGGTCTGAAAGAGGTTCGGTTTGTTACCTGGCATAATCAATATATCCTAAACATCAAGGATGGATTCCAGCAAAATGCGTGTTTCAGAAGAGAAATCAAGAGGAGACCCCTTCTTCGCTCATGCATTGTGCTGATGCCGTTTTTACAGTACGTATCCCAGCAAAATGGAAACTTTGGATTTGTTCTCCATGTTGGTCTGTCCACGAGAATTGTATTCCTTAAGATGTGACAAAGAAATAGGCATCACTGGGTAGAAAAATCAGAAGCAATAATAAAAAATCTCTGTCATACTGGCAGCTCTTGCTTGCCACTTTTCAAGATAAATATTACCTGAGGAACTCCTTACTGCAAGGCTCTGGTTATTATTTAAAGGTTATAATGTACCTTGTGGATCTCAGAACATCAGAAGCTCAGACGTACTTCAAGTTTGCCAAAGTATTGTCCAGCTTTCAGCATCTCACCGGCTATAGTGACTGCCAGGCTATCAGTTCTAGGTCCTATAAAAATGAGTGTTCACAAACATTTTGTAATTTTCAAGCACAATTAAAGAACGCCTTGTTTTTATTGTCATCTCAACTGGGGGTGAACACGCTCACCCATCAAAGGCATAGTGAGGAAAGTGTTGTGCTGTAGTCATTTTTGATTACAACTCATAAAAATACCATTTTTGTGATCTCACCAGCACAGCTGGAAACATTATTGTCAGAGTTCAGTAGTTAGGAACATATTGTCCTGTTAGCAAAGGGGTGGAAGTCGTTAGTCTGACTGGCAGCTTGGCATGTGGGCCAATCAAAGGAGCTTTAACTGCTGCAGTAGGGCTAGAATGCTCATTAGCCTGCAGAGTCGTTACCGCATCTGATTGCGAGGTGAACGTGAATTTGGTCAGAGCTTCCAAACACATGGTTGTTGGAAACATTTTTAGATACGGTTTTACAGGAAGGAAACCCAAAATTATTGAAGAGGTACTGGGAGGATGCAGGTAAGAAGACCAGCCGTGGACTTCGTGGTTATAGCAATTCTGATTATCATCTTAACGAACAATAACGATTTTGCTGATGTTTTGCTGCCAGCGACTGCTTTACTACAGTGTAAGTCTATAATTTTGAGATAGGCTAAAATTACGCAATTCTCACTAATTTTAGTGGACCCTTGAGGGTTCTACACTCATGCGGCTCTGAAATTTCAGTTGTTCTGCAGTAAACCTCATTCTTGTTTTCTCTATCTAAAGACCTTGTGATGCTCACTTAAAAACCTACCAATTCTTAGCAAGGAACAAAAGAGTATTTTAAATATTTATGGGAGCTATCCTTAAGAAGTCAGTATTTGCCTCCACTTGTCACACCATGCTACCTGAGATTTTTCATTTCCCTCCCCTCCCACCTGCTTAAATCTGTTTTAAAAGTGGGAAAGAATTCTTGAATAGAAACAGTGGGAAGTGGGTGATGGTGGTTGACAAATGCTGACTTTTTAATGGCTTCCCTTGTATAATAAATGCTTACAAATAATTTACACTAGTCAGAAAAAAATGAACAAAGTACACCAAAGGATTGCAGTATTTTTATTGTGTTTGATGTCTTACTCATTAATCCATAACTTATTGTTAATCTGTGCTTGGTCTTCCAGTCCAAGTGTGAGTGAATGAGGTTCTACAGTAATGTTTTTTACCCATTGACTTTAGGAGGGGAAAAAAAAAATTAAACACACAATGTAATATTGCAGACTGCTGTTTTAACAGTCATTCTTAGAAAAATTCATCTTCTGGGTTTCTGTTGAACTATTAATAAGCAGTGAGAAGAATTTTGAGTTGAGTCAAATCCATGCAAATGAAGTGAGGTCTCTTTTTAGCTTTGAGCAGCAGGTGAAAACCACATGAACGCTTTTTTAAAGAGCATGTCTGCTCTAAAAAGTGTGAGTGCAGTTACAGATGACTGTCTCTCTGATCCAGATCAAATGTATCAGTTTAAAAATAGACTATTTTCCCCCTAACTTTTTTCCTAGACCTGAAAAGCTCAACCTGCAATCAGAAAATCACGTGAAATTATTTCTGGGTCACACAAAAAAATCACACACAGGCTCATATATCGCCAGCATTAAATATTCTGAAAGGCAACCTTAACTGATGTTTCTGTAGGTAAGATGTGAATAGCAGTAGAGTTCTTATTTATCTAGATAATTATGTTGGCTCTGCAGAGACAAGCAGGCTAACGAGCAGGGAGAATCAGCAGTTGCTCTGTGATTGTGTACTTCGGGAACAGACTGGCTGGGTGCAGAAGTCACGGTTTCGCGGCTTTTCAGGCAGCATCGTGCCTGAACAAAAGCGGATTGATTCCTGGAGAGTCACTCTGGAGAAAATGGCTTTGCCTTTAGCAAAGCTCTGAGAGTTTGTTTGCTTGCCAGTAAACTTCCTTTTTACAAAGACAGTGTAGGGAATCGAGTTTGTCTGCTGCTCCTGTGTGCGAAATCCCATCGCGTATAGGCAGGGAGGCAGGATTTGGCCTTGGATGTTGTCAAACCTCAGCTTGCCCAAGGTGAATGCACAAAGGATTCCCTTTCCCCATTTCCTCCTAGTCAGAACAGGTTTTCTCCTTACACGTTGGCAGTGATATGTTATCAGAGCACAAGTGACCTGAGAAATTACATGAACTTTAATGTTCATTAAAATTTAATTTAATTTAATGAAGTTTAATTTAAGGTCGTCTGCGGGGTTTAGAGACAAGATTCCCCTTGGGTCACCTCCAGCCAGACAGCGAGTACCTGGGACTTCGTAGTCTTCCCTAAAAAAAGCTGCCTACTTCTGAGTGAACCTTACCTATTTGCGTTCATTGCTGGTCGGTCCTGGAGTCAAGAGCAGCTTTTCCTGTAAAAATACTTTGGTAAAATACTCATCTGATGAAATTTTGAGATAGTCCTATCTATTCTTGCAACTGAAAGGGAACCTCACCAGCTTGCAGGAGCTGAAGAGCTGTGTGCTTCAAGTGAAAACCAGAGCCTGAACCTGCAAGCTTTATGTGTTCAAAGTGTTTTCATTGACGTAAGTGGGAGAACTCCACGGGTGAGGATTATTCAGCTGAGTAAGGCTTGCTTGTTCAGATTATAATCAGGGGAACATAAGCCACAAACGCCACGCTCTCTATCTAAATTTAGCAGCTTCAAGAGTGTGAAAAATTCCGCAGAGGTGCAGGTATTTATTAAGAACGAAGTCTGGCCACACCACAGCTGATGTCCTTAACTGGATTTTACTGGTGTCTGTTCTTTTTCTGGCATCCATGCTGCTTCCCTGCCACAGCCATTACAGGCAGCAGCTCCCCTCCTGCTCCCCTTCCCGACCCCTTACCTGGCAGCGTTCCCCAGAGGAGGGGCTGGTCTGGCTCATGAAAAGAAGCAACTGCAAATGCAAATCTACATCTGGCCCATGCAAAGGAAAATGAGAGAGCCTTCCTCGGCACCGTACTGGGTAGTACTGAAAACACAGTGTCTCCTCTTCTGCATAATGCAGTGAAATATCAGCAAGTTTTGCCTATAAAATGTTATTAGTTGGGGTTATTCATTATTCATGCTGTACAAGACAGTGTATGTATCTAGCCCTTGTATTGTATTTTAAGGAAATTAGGTCGAATGTTGCCACATTATTAATCTTTTGTTATTCCTTATGTCCTACTTGCTATGTTAAAATCACTAATGCTTTATAGCTAGTGAGTAATGACAATAGTAGGCTTTTAATCTTACTGCCTGCTGGTGTTTTTCTCCCCATGGAAGAGCATCCCTGAAAGTCAAGATTTTGTTGTTAGTTTGTGTGGATGGAGGTGTTATTAAAATAGCGGAAATAGCTGGCATGTTTGTTTTAAACAAACATTAAAGAGAAGTAAATTGTTACAGAACTGAAGAGCAGCAACTGCTTGAGATACGTTGGTGGTGAAATAAAAGTGATTAGAAGCTCTTCCATTTGTGACTGTTTAAGCACAATCTTTTTCTCCTTCCCTGACTAGGACCTTAGGTGGCAACTCTCCAGTGCCCTCTCCGTCAGCTGAACCAGCTTCCTCACATGTCTTATCTCCGACTGCTGTTACCTCTCCGAACTTCTATCCTGAAACCTGGATTAGTATGGATCCATCTCAGGACTTCATCCAAGTGCCTGTTCTGAAGGAAGATAAAAGCTATAGAACCATTTATAACCTGTTTCACAAGACTGTGCCAGAGACCAAATACAAAATTTTGAAAATTCTGAGAGTGCAGAATCAGTTTCTTTGGGAGAAATATAAAAGGTAAGAGAATGCAAATACCATTCTTTTACAGTTGTGGAAAAATACCTTAAAATATGTGATTTGGGCTGCAAAATGGACATTGATCATCAAGTAGAATACATGAACTCCAGGTTTTCTGAGGAAAAGGAGCATTTTCAGTTGAACTACTTTATCAGAAGAGTACTGAAAAATCTCTTACGCTGAAATTTCCTGTGTAAGAGGTTTAATACACTATCTACTGATAACTTCTGTAGAATAATCTTCACAGAAACTTCAAAATAAATCTAAGATATCTAGTTGAAAAACCTTTCCGTCCACTTTCAAACTGAACGAGGAGGCACTGTTTCCATCAAATAATCTCACTGTTGAAGACAGCCATTAGTGCCCTGGTTCCCCAGAACATGCGAGCCAGGGTCTTACGGTGGTCTCGCAAAGGCAAAACCCTGTGTCAGTCAGTCCCGTGCAAACCAAGGGTGCTGTGTCTGAAAGTTACCATCCATTGACCACTTCGTAACTGATAGGAAATTAGATTTATGGATTCTCTCTCCCTTCTTAAGGAGGGCAGAATCTCAGGAGGAGTCGAGGGATGGGCTGCGTGAGCAGACTGACATTCTTACAGTATTCACATTGGTCTAGAGCATCCTCACCCACCCTGCCTCTCAGTAATTCTTCTCCGTGGCCTCTTCTGAAGCTCTAGTGGGATTTAATTTCCACACAGCCCTTGTTTTCACTCTGAGGAAGATTTCCTTCTGCATCCAAGGTGGAATACAGGCAAAGATAAGCAGGCACTTCTCAAGCTGCTTTGCCTTTGCCACTGTGCGAGTGAAAGAGCTCTGCCTCCAGCAGTATCGGCTCGGGACCTTCCAAAAATACTTATTTCACACGAAAGCTTTATTTGAAAGTGGAAGACCCGCTTTGCTATCTGTATAGAAATGTTTTCGTATCTCCTCTTACAGCTCTACTATTCTAGAGGATAATACTGTTACTTTAGGAGCGGCAGTGAAAACTGCTTTTCCCTTGCAGGTCTGCGATGAATATTCATCTTCACTTTCCGTTTTCTTTTCCAGGAAAAAGGAATATATGTCAAAAAAAATGTCTGGGCTCGACAGGATAATGAACGAAAGGCATTTGTTCCACGGCACCTCCCAGGATGTGGTGGATGGAATCTGCAAGCACAACTTCGACCCGCGCGTCTGCGGGAAGCATGCCACCATGTTTGGACAGGGCAGTTACTTTGCCAGAAAGGCAAGCTATTCCCATAATTTTTCCAAAAGGTCACCCAAAGGAGTTCATTACATGTTCCTGGCGAAAGTACTGACAGGAAGGTACACGGTGGGTAACCACACCATGAGGAGACCTCCCCCGGTGAACCCCGGCAGCATTACCAGCGACCTCTATGATTCCTGTGTGGACAATTACTTTGAGCCTCAGATTTTTGTCATTTTTAATGACGATCAGAGCTACCCTTATTTTATTATCCAATACGAAGAAGTTAGCAACACTGTCTCCATTTGAAAACTTGTGCTGCTAAATTACTCATTTTAATAAACTTTCTTATTTGGCATCAGTAGCAGTTTTTGTGGAAAAAAAAATTTGGACGTTGCAGAACTGATTAAATTACTTGCTTGGAAGGAACTAAATCTCAAAATATAGAAAAGAAGATCTGAAATGACCAATTGTGCACTTGCTGTTTGATTATGTATGTGCAAACTGTAAATATTTTTTCATTGTTTATAGTTGCAAATCTGTGCCTTTTGTTATAAAACACTGTTTATTTATGTTAGTAAATATTCATGTTTAAAAATGCGTGTGTGTGTGTCTAATTTCATTTGCGTTCTGCGCATGTTAGAGCGGCTAGAAAATCGCTTAGGCCCTGATCTCAAAGTCTTATGGATGGCCATTTCTAGATAATCAGAACCAGATAATTTTCATCCCGAGTATATTAAATAAGAGATTCTCCCAACCACTATTTTTTTATTACTGTATTTCCGAAAGATTGGGAGAGGTTACAAAACTAACATCCTGCTCATACTTTGGATTATTAAACAGGACAACACAAATAAATACATCATTTTCTAAAATCAGCCCTAAGTAAAATTAGGAAGAGGTTAGTATAGCACGCAGTCCATGAGGGTTTAAAGCCGAATGGCTTCCCAGCAGCCGACGGGACATCCAGTTTATCACTTTTTGCCGCTGCGGTGGGAAGTTAAGTAAATAATGGTTGCCTCCATTCCGGACCTTGGCATAGTTGGCGTTCTTGGCTCAGTCCGTTTTCTCCAAGTCATCCCCGAAGCACCGTGGTGCAGCGGAGCCCGTGCCACACGCTCACCGGCCACCGGGACAACCCGGGAGCCAGCTTGCCCACTGACTATCGCCTGGGCTCGTTCCACCAAAGTCATCAGGACCTTGTCATGGGCACGCTCGGGTCATTGCTACCTTACAACAGCTGGAACAGGCTGGCCAGCGTGACGAAAATTTTAGTTCTATGGCAAGTGGCATAGCTTACAGCCCAGCAAGGTTAACTTTGATGCTTTACGGTTGTTCACCTCACGCAGCCTGAGTTAGATACACCCGCGATGCCCTGTCCTCATTAGGACCTTGACAAAGTGTTACG
Organism: Astur gentilis; assembly: GCF_929443795.1. Taxonomy (NCBI): domain Eukaryota; kingdom Metazoa; phylum Chordata; class Aves; order Accipitriformes; family Accipitridae; genus Astur; species Astur gentilis. The sequence continues at coordinate 43,181,165 of NC_064885.1, read as the reverse complement.
TGTCTCGTTATAAAAGCTACACCTGCTTTATTAGTGCAGGTGTGGCCCGGGAGCCCTCACCTGATGCTCAAGGAGCCCGGGCGGCTGCTGTACCTCTGCCGGCCCCAGGAGCAGGTCCCTGGGGTGGGATGGGACCTTCAGACTCGGTGCTCTGCAGCAAACCTCCTCCAGCCGAGCCTGGAGCCGTGCTTTTGTGATAACCTGCTCGCTGTCCGCTTTCTCTCTGGAGTGTTTTGCCACGGGAGGGAATTATTTACTCCCACCAGTGCTCTATTTGTTTCTGTCCCACTGGATTGTTCCTCATCACCTGTAGTAGATCAAAGCAGCTCGTAGGTGGGAAGAGGGGGAAGATCCAAGCAGCTGGTTCCACTTAACTCCCAGTCTCTTCTGAGGCCCTTGGTAGCACAGGGAGAGCCCAAATTTGAGGAGGTTCGGCTTAGAGGAGGAGACGTTGGCATGGTGGGATGGGAGCTATCAGCTGGGATGCACCACACAGAGGAGCTGGTCCTGGCTGTAGGTTGCCTCCCCAAGAGATGACTTTGGAAAGGTAAGGTGGTTTGTGGCTGATGATGAGTAAAGCCGAGGTCGTCTCCTTTTAAAAGCTGCTAAATCTTCTGGCTTGCCTTCCCTTCTTTCCGACAATACTCGTGCTTTCCTGCAGTAGCTGAAGCAACAGCTCGGCAGTCCCGGGGCTGCGAGGCGGTGGTGTGCTCACGTGCTTTTTGGTCCAGCCATGGTGGAATTGGGGTGGAAAGGTGAAATTCTCTAATTGCTGGTACGCTCTACAGATGCCTCGCTGGAGAGTGCTGCCCGTGGAGCCTGGCTCTCTGGGGGCATGGGGCAGCATTTTGGGGGGCAACTGGGGCCGGGAGCTGCTCCAGCAGCACAAGCTGATTGTCCGAGTTGGTTATGTTACGTTTACAGCTGTATCTGCGTGGGCATATTTTAGAAATGTCTTTACGCGGGATGCTGCAGTTACGTCAGGACTGAGATTTAAGATTTACTTAAGGGACAAAGATTTGGAACAAGGGCTGATGTTCTTGCGGCTTTTATGTTCACTAGTTCCCCAGTCAAAGGCTTCTGGCCGGTTTGAGACTCGGATGAGCAGGACCAGTGTGGGAGGTGGGAATGCTTCCGAGGGTGGGAAAAAGCATTTGTCGGGGAGGGTGCGTTGGGGGCTGCAAAGCCTCACGCCGGGGATTGGAGGCTTCGCTCCATTCCCAAGCCGTCATCGGGGGAATCGGTTGTATTTTCTCCTCAGGTGTCGTAATGGGGTTTTGGTCTTCTGGGACCTTCTCTCCCATGCTGCTGGTTTGCTGCTGACTGTTTTCCCCAGCCGGTGGGATGCTCCCGCAGCCCCGTGCTTGCTGCCCACTGATGCTCGGGGGGTGGCTTTCCTGAATCGTCACCTTTTTAGACTTTCTTTGTGAGCACATTGAAGCAGCTGCGGGGAATTGCTGATAACAAGATTGGTGACACACTGCTGACAATGTATTGAAAATATTTATGTTGTTTCCATGCCAACCTGTTCCAAGTGTATAAACCATCCTGCAAAGGCTTATCGAATTAGCAGCCCCTTAGCACGTGGTGTGTAGTGACGTGGTCCTGCGTGGAGGGCACAGGACCCGATTTTCCCCTTTTGTGCCCAGGTAAGTCTGGCCCCGTAGCTCACGTTGCTGCAGCCATTGGGAGCCTGGCCGGTCACGGGGACGTGCTGGCCGAAATTCGGCACGGGTACTCTGCAGCAGCGGAGGACGGGCAGAAGTGCGCCGTATCACCGCGTGCTGCCGATGCACGACAAGGCGAAGATCAATAATGCTCCGGCATCCATCCGCAGATCTCCCGGGGCTTAGTGGAGGATCCCTCCTGGCTTCCAACCTGTCTTGGGGCAGGACCTGGGCGGGAGCTGTGTGGGCATCAGGGCAGAGCCCGGCGGGAACAGAGCGTGCCCCTAATCACCGGGCAGCCTGTTAATTGCCTCCTACGTGCGTCTTCCCAGCTCCTTCCATAGCACCGGTTGTTCAAGGGGTGTTTGAGCAGACTACGCTGAGGAGCCAGCTATTACTAAATGCTGTTCCGGAGCTGCCCCGAAGAGGAACATCGGGAGAGAATGGGCCTGATCCCAACCTTGGGAACGGGCAGTTCTCCCTCTGTGTGTGTTTTATCTATATAAAAACCGTACATAAATATAACTGAAGTGAAACCCTCGCACAGCCATCGCAGCTGGTCTATTTAAATGCCCGTCACCAGATTTCCTACCCCTCCCACTTCCCCCTCACTTGTTTTGTTACTGAACTCGGCTTTTGCCTGTAGCCGTGCACAAGGTTTCTGGGGCAGGATCTGGCCCCGTCCGAGGATCCACAGCACCCTGCGCAGGGCTGTGCCGCGGCCGCCCAACGGGGTCTGGGGGTTTGCCATGGTATGAGTAAATAATGGTGTTTTCTCGTCCTGTTTTTGGTGGTGTCACTTCTCAAGAATTCGAGGCTGGAACAAGGTGAAAAACGAGTCTTTGTGATAAAGATCTCTCCGTGTCATTATTGAAATTGTAGGTGATGACACACGCCTTCGGCAAAGCCGAGTCATTAGGAAAAGCCAACTGGCGCAACTGGTGGCAGGGCTGGGGGTGGCAGTGATGATCCCGTGTGCCGGGAGGGACCTTCTGGGCTGCGCTCCGTTTTTCCAGAGCTGTGGGAATCCAGCGTGGGCTGTAAGGTGCGGTGTGTATCCCGGGGGGCTCCGCTAACTTACCTGTGCCTTTGGGGACCCTGCCAGGTCAAGACTCCCAGCTGCTGGAGGCAGCAGTTCGAGCGCTGGCTTGGGCGACGGTGAAAGATGGGGTCGCGTCTTCTTCGGTGGCTGGTGGTGGGTGCCTGGGCTGGGCGAGCGATGACGGAGGGCTTTGTTATGAAACAAACCGTTCTGGACAGCAGAATAAAGGCGTCTCGGTGGCTGGGAGGAAGGAACAGCTTAAGCATGTGCTGTCCTGGGAGCTGGGCAGAAGGTCGGGAGGCTGCTCCGCAAGGAGACGTTTAAGTGCCAGCCGCCCGAGAGGTCCCGTGGGAACAGCCGGACCGTTGTGATTCCCGTCCGCTCTTCCTACGCGTGCAGGCAACGCTGCTCGCCGAGAGTGACCGCTCTCCTAACGGAGGCTTGAGCCCAGCCAGGCTGTAAAGCACCCTGCAGGGGACCCCGGCTGTGTCTTGTACAAGCGATGTTCAGGGCTGTCAAGTGTCTAGATTTCTTCAAAGAACAGTAATCGCAGAGCGGGAGGTGGTCTCCGTCCCCTCCTTACAGGTGCTTGAGGACCGCTCCGCAGGCTTCACGCCTCTGGGCACGGCGGGACGGCTCTGCGAGAGGGGTTTGGGGAAGTGGCTTGAAGAAACGTGGTAGCAGCGGGTGATCGGCACCAGGAAGGTTCCTGGACGTGTCCTTCAAGTGGGAAGGAACCTCAGGAGGTGCCCAGACCAACCTCCTGCTCAAAGGAGGGTCAGCTCCGAGGTCAGACCAGGTAGTTCAGGGCTTCATCGAGCCTGTTCTTGAAAACCCGCAAGGGTGGAGGCTGCGGAGCTTCCTGGGCAACCCGCTCCACCACCTGCGATGCCCTCGTTGGGGCATAAAAAAAAAATCCTCTTATATCCAGGATCGCGCTGCCCCGTGATTACACGCCCTGCCTTCTGGCGTCCGTATGTCGCAACCAGTTTATACAATTTCCAAACTTGGGGCAGGGGTGTTTAGAAGTGGTGGAGGTGATGAGCGAGACCATAAATCGATGCAGTGAGAAGCTTCCTAGCAGCAGGCTGTGAGAACTCGGGCAGGGTGGCGCTCCCAGGGACTTCTGTAGGACTTCTGCAGCTCTCCGATAGCTTGCTAAAGCCTTTCTTTCCTCAGCCCTGGAACAAAGCTCTTGCCTCTCAACTTTGCCGGGAAAGGCAGACCGAGACAAGGCCAGGAGAATATTTTGCCATCGGTGTCGCGGCAGGGCGGTCACGATCCGGCCCAGGGTTTCCTTCTGCTGGAGGGGAATTCAACGCCGCCAGCTCTGAGGGCCGAGACCTCACGCGATGGGCTACTCGGGCTTTGAGTCATGAGGCTTTGACAAAGCATAACGCAGGATGAGTCTTTTTGCTTCCTGGTATCAAAGCCCCTAGGAGCGCACACAACCGGGGGTTTGAAGATTTTTTTTTTTTTTCTTTTTCATGTGGAAATCTGAGGTTCTCGCACAGTAGTGAGAACTGGGAACTGGGTTGCAGAAGAAGGGAGCATCTGGCTGCCGCTGGGGTTTCTCCATCACTGGCAGTCCACGGTGTCATTGCCACGCTAACATCACGGCAACCGAAAGCATCTTCTCCGTGAATATATTTTTTTCTCTTATGGCTACAAAGTTTGCTTTTATGAGAATATTTTCCCATAGACTGGAAAACAAATGTCAGGTTGACCTAAGGATTGTTCTTTCCTCAATTTTCCTTGGGCTCCCTTTTCCCCAACTAGCTGGGTACAAGTTGTTTCAAGCATAATTAGACTATTATAAATCATTTTCTGCTTTTTTTTTTTTTTCCCCTTCCACAAGGAACACATTCTTATGCATTGATACACACTCAGGTTTTGTTTTGTCTGTCAGACTTTGTGCAATCCTCATACCTCTGCAGCTGACCAGCACAAAATTGTTTACCAAACCTCACCAAGAACAAATGTGCAATCTCTCTCCCAGCAGTATTTTGAAGAGGAATCAATCGTACAACCAAATATCCCAGGTACCTGGACCTGCAGCTGCTCCGGGATGGGCTCATGGTAGGAACACGGGTTCAGGTTAGTGGAGATGACCTGCTGCTGTCCACTGTTGGCCTGCTCTGAGAGCAGGTCACGGATCAGCTTTGAGCTCTTTTTGTCCATCCCAGTCGATGGGGAAGCTCCTAACCATTTTCACTTCTGTTATCCATGGTGCAGCGTCCCAAGGCCGTGCCTGGCCGTATCTCCGTGCCGTGGTGGCTTCTCGAGGGATGCTCTGCTGGGTTTCCCTGCCGCTCCCTGGGCTCGTGGATGGGAAAGCGATTTTCCTCTGCCCGAGCAGACGTGCGGTACCAAAGCAGGCTCAGCCCGCGGCTGCGGCGCAGAGGTGCCCTTCGGGCTCCTGCCGGCATGCCATTAAATACGGGACCTCTTCTGTAACTGCATCCTGATCCCAGACGAGGGGAAGGGGTTATGAGGGAGAGAGGACAGGTCTGAACTGGAAACGTGCCCAGGACCTGGATACCGGAGGGGAAGATGCTGTCTCTGATTACTTGCACAGAAATACCCTCTTGGCATCAACTGGCTGAATATTTCTTGGTAGATGAAAGTAAAAAGCTGCAGCCAACAGAGCTCAACACAGCGCTAGCAGGGAGCGAAGCGAAGGAGGAGATGAAGGGGAGGCGTCGTGGTTTAACCCCGGACGGCAACTAAGCACCACGCAGCAGCTCGCCCACTGCCCCCCTACCCAGTGGGATGGGGGAGAAAATCGGGGTGGGGGGGAAGTAAGACTCATGAGTTGGGATAGAGACTGTTTAATGGGACAGAAAAGGAAGGGAAAATAGTACTACTACTACTAAGAGAATATAAAAACCAAGTGATGCACAATGCAATTGCTCACCACCCGCAGACCGATGCCCAGTTAGCTCCCGAGCAGCGGTCCCCTCAGCCCATTCCCCCCAGTTTATATACTGGGCATGACGTCGCATGGTATGGAATACCCCTTTGCCCAGTTTGGGTCAGCTGTCCCGGCTGTCCCCCCTCCCAACTTCTCGTGCCCCTCCAGCCTTCTTGCTGGCTGGGTGTGAGAAGCTGAAAAATCCTTGACTTGGTGCAAACTTGGCTACAACTTGGCTACTTGGCTACAACTTGGCTACTTGGCTACAACTGAAACCATCAGTGTGTTATCAACGTTCTTCTCATCCTAAAGCCAAAACACAACACTATAGCAGCTACTAAGAAGAAAATTAATTTTATTCCAGCTGAAACCAGGACAGAAGGAAAGGAGGAAGTGATTTAAGAAAAGTGAGAATTGGTTTCTGGTGAGGAGGAAGAAGAGAGGGTGAAAGGAGGAGAAACAGAAACAGGGGAAGGGATCACAAGAAGTATTCAGGGAAATGTCCAGCAGGAAAAAACACAACCAGAAAGTGAGAGAGGAAACATAAGGAAATGGAAACAAAGGTGCCAATGGCAAGAAATCATTGACAGTCAGAAAAATAAGGGTATGCAAAACCCCCCGAAATCCAGCCCCCAGGTGCGGTTACGGGTGCTTTATCACGAGTGGGTGCCTCTGCGAAACTGGGTGCTGCTTTACGTGTGCTCCCGTGCTTTGGGCTCTCTCCCCTCCGCCTACCCCGGGCTGATGCCGGGGGGGCGGCTGGCGATGGTATTATGGCACGGGGGGGTCTCGCGAGGGCCAGGCTGTCCTTAATGCTCTTGCGAGGACGTCAGCTCTGCAGGCGGGCAGACGGTCGTCTTGCTCTTCTCGCATCCTCTAGCAAGCGTTTAATGGCTCTGTTGGGTGTTTCGTGGGCAGAACCTGTTCGGTGTCCCCTCCTGGGGGGGGGGGGGGTCTGGCCGCTGGTGGGATCTGCTGCCCCACAGCTCTTCTGCTGACCGGAGAGCCATGGGCAGGACCGCGGGGCTTAAACACCCACCCCTGAGCGAGGCAGGGCAGGTAATTTCATTTCTTTTTCTTTTTTTTTTTTTTTTTTTTCTAATGTTTCCACTTAACTTTTGGCGTTGTGTTGGAGGATGCAAATACGCCCTCAGCCCCTGAACGCGGATGCAGCTGCTGGAACCGTTCATGCACGCAGTTTCTGCTGTGACCGCTGGCTTTCACGGTCTTCCGATGAAGGGAGTGCTGCGTGTTGGGAAAGACTGGGCAGGACTTGGTGGGTGTGCCGTAAAGCATTTGTGGGTTTTGCTCAGTATTTTTTTTTGGGGGGGACACACGACAGCCTCCTGAAAGATCTTGCATTTTAGCCTGGATTTAAAAGCTAATGACTTAAGTTCAATTCTAGCCGCTCTACCTGGACAGAGCCACGCTCTCGTTACCAAACCCTTTGCAGAAGCCGGTGCCAGGGACCGCGCTGCCCCTCCGCACGCTGCGGCTTTCGGTGGAGCCGACGGGGGTTGCGGGCAGGGCAGGGCTGGGCTGGGGCTGCGTTTCGTGCCCCCAGCCAATTTCTGGGCTCTCTCATGCCAGCGGCTTCCTGAAACGGTGACTAAGCCCATAGGAGAGCGCTGGGTGACAGATTAACGCTTTATGGGTTTATTGCTGCCATGCGCTCTGGGTGGAAACTTTGCACACACCCACCTTCCGCTCTTCACTCCAAACACTGAGCGGTTACCGGGGCTTTTAGGTGATTTTTTTTAAATTTTTTTTTTATTTTTTTTTATTTTTTTTTTTCCCATGTCAGGTTCACCCACTACATCCTCAGGCGCTGAGCGATGTCGAAGTGGTGATGAGGGAGCAGCCGCCAGCACGAGGTTACGGAGATCTGCCCAACTCTGGCAGCGGCGGCCGGGGGCTCGTGGGCAGGCGACAGGCAGCTCTGCCGGGGCTGCACCGGGGGCAGATGGGTGGGAAACATCCCCCTGAGATTTTGTTGGGGTTGTCCGGCAGCAGGGTGCAAGCAGGACAAGGCTCGGACCTGATTTCTCACGATTTCCCGTAGTGCTGCTTCTGCTCGTGTTGTCTTGTCCAGCACCCGCGTCACGGCGCGTTGCTTTGTGTTGTCAGAGCTGATTGCTCCCGTTGTTCCCTCTTGGGGCTACTCCTGAAACAAAAATATAAGCGATTGTTTCAAAAAAAGTTCTGTATTTCCTGTTACTTGGAAAATAAGCCCCAAAAACTCGCTAGCGAGGAGTATGTGATCTGAGCGCAAAGCCTGGCCGGCTGAGCCTCGAATGAAGCCCTTCCCTGAGGCTGCGATTGATTCCTAACGGATAAAATATTAGCGAGCTTTTAACAGAAAGGCGCCCAGGCTGGGGTGAGACTTTCTCCGCGCCGCTGCTGTTCGGGGCGCTCGGGGCTCCCCTTCCATCGACGGTCATCCCAAACGAAGGCTCTCACGGGACGCGCTTGCCTTGGGGTCGGTTTTGGAGGGCCGGCTCCCGCTCCCTTCTCTGCCAGCAGCCAGGCTCCGTGCGGGATGCCGTGGGATTCCCTCCGCCGGTGCCGGGCTGCTGCGCTCCCAACGGGCTTCCCGTCGTCCCTCGAGCGAAGGGGAGGCAGGCCAAGCAGCGTTTGGGTGCTTTTTTGGTTTATTATCTTCATTTCTCTCTCACCCCTTGTGGATCCCATAGAATAGCAGATATCTCTGTTCCTGCCTTTTTTTTTTTTTTTTTTTTTTTTTTTTGGAAGGCCAGGCCTTTGGCAAGAGGAAATGGAAACTGTGAAGCCGCTGCCTGGAGTGGTCCTGCTAATATTTTTCCATAGAGTGAAACTGGAAATGACTTTTTAGAAAAAATTTAGGGTGATTTGTCGGAGTATTTTTGTTCTGTGAAAATACCTCATAGTGATCAACAGCATCCTTGCTAGGGAACAAAAATAAGCGCATTGCTGAGGACGAGCTGATGTTTATTTCCCCTTGCGTAGCAATAGAAAGCTGACCGGGTTCCAGTTACTGGCATTGCACAAACCCAGAGAATTTTGCTGGTGTTGCTACAGGTGTCTCTTGCTTAGCAGAACGCTGCCGGTGAAGCGAGTGCAGGAAAGGGCCGGGCTGGGCGCCGTTTAACGCGGACATTTGCAGGGGCAGCCGCTCGCAGTAGTGCCGAGAGCCGGTCGCGATGCTGGTTTGACGGCCGGGCAGTGCCGCCCGGCTGGTACCCGGAGCCTGCGGAGCTCATCGTTAAATGATGATCATTCTCCTTCGTTACCTGGAAGATGGCTTCAGGCTCGTACCAAGCCTTCGCTTAGGTCACTTGGCAGCGCGCCGTCTGGGTCGCAACTCTTCCCTGCTTCGAAGAAGTAAGGGTATGCTTCGTGTATCGTAAAAAGACCTCCCTGCCTGTCCCAAGGCAGGATCCACTTCTGAATTCACCCCGATTAAAGTCAGGCCAGCGTATTTCTGGAATCCTGCAGAGCTGGGAAATACAGAATCCTCCTGAATGCCCGAGCCCAACTTTTCTTTGCTGAACGGTAAACCTGTTATTACACGTCCTTCCCGCAGCACTCACAGGCAGTTTGTACCCTTCCCTTTGCAGCAGCTTCTTGCATACTTGGAGAGTGCTGTCATGCCGTGCCTCCGGCTTATCTGCCGCAGCCCAAACAAACCGGGTGCTCTGGGGGGTCCCCGAGGCTCTGCTCCCCAAACCTCCCATCGCTCCTCCTGTTGCCTTCTGGCTTGCCCAAACCGGGCTGTGCCTTTGGTCACAGCCGGTGCCCCGGGTCCCACAGGGCTGGGAGCAACGGCAGGGTTATTGCACACATCCTTCAGCAGCGCTTATACAAAACAAAGTTGATATTTGCTTTTTTGAGTGTGTGTTTTGCTTTGGTTTTGTTTTTTGGGGTTTTTTTTGTTGTTGTTGTTTTGGGGTTTTTTTGTGTTTTGGGGTTTTTTTCGGTTGGTTGGTTTGTTTGTTTTTATTTCAAGAGCTGCCATTATTGACCCGATTGCAGAGGAGCTGCTTTTCCAGCGAGCAGCCGGCTCTCCCCAGCACCCGTCGTGCCAGATCTCTGCCGGCGCTCGGGGCCGCGGCCCAGCTCAGGCACACGGGCCACCGCGCTGCGGGAGGGCGCGTGCTCAGCCGGAGCTGTGCTTCAAATGCGTACCGAATTTAAACTTAATAAGCGTCCTTATTAATTAAATATCAACAGGTTATTAAAAACAGCTTTATTGGAGGTTAGCAGCTGAGGAGGAGTGACAGCCCCATTCAAGTAAACTGGGGCTGCTTGGGCTGTGGGGTTTTGGTTGGTGTTTTGCAATTTTTATTTTCTTTTTTAAGCTTGGAGAGCATGTGAAAAAACACTTGTCTGGCCTGTACGGGCTCTGCTAACGACCTCGTGGCTTCGCCTCGTTGTTGCTCACCCCTGCGCTGTGGCCCAGGGTGGGCAGAGCGCCGCGGTGGAAGGACGGCATCTGCTCCATCACCCTCCCTCCGTCTCGACCCCGTCCAGGGTCTGGCACAAAGCACGCCAATGGCCCCAAACTGGACTCTGAGGCTCGCCTCCCACCAGGGATGGCTCCGCAGAAGCTGGTAGCGTGAGCCCTGCTTTTTGGGCTCTTACTCCTTACTCAGCCGCTCGTCTGAGCGTTCCCTGCTCCGGCAGCCGGTTTGGGATGCGAGGAGGGGACCCACAGCCCGCACCTCCCACCTGGGACGCAAACACCCGTCGGCAGCGGCCGGGCAGCCCTCCGCCGGCGATCCAGGTCTGTGGTCAAAGCCCATCTGCGAATGGGCTCTGCGACAGACCGGTGCTGACTTAATCCGCTGCAGCAGGACGAGAGCCCCAGCCAGCTCCAGTGAGGCGCTCGGTGCCATAATTGCTCTCCTGCAGGTCGCACCCGGCGCCTTGTTTACTCTCCTATAAATAGAAGTTCCTGTGGAACGCTGCTCACGGAGCAAAACCCAAACGGGGTATTACCGAAGAGCTGTCAAAACAGTTCTCAAATTGAAATATATACATATGGAGTAGTTCTGCTGCCAGTCCCCTTAAATTACAGCTTACGCACCTGCAATTTTTGGTAAATATTCTAATGCATTTCTTTACACACGGGCATTAGAGCCGCAAATCCTGCCTTAGCGCTGCGTACAGCCGTCTTGTTCTCATCTTGGCTTGCACGTCCAAAGTACTCCGTGAAAGCAGTCCCTGGCCTTGGCACCCGACGCCTCGTACCAACGGGCGTGCTGGAGCATGGCAGGGGTCCAGCTGATGCTGTTTTCTGCCCCCCCCATCTCCCCAAGCAGATGGTCAGAGGAGGGTAGAACACCACAGATGAGTAGAAAACCGTCTCGAGACAGATCGCGCCCAGTCGAAGGATCTCTGTGTCTCCTGCGGTCGTTTATGGCTCACCCGCCCATGGCCTGCAGAGTAGCCACGAGGACCTCGGTGACAACAGAAAGCAGGGCAGCGCAGGGTCTCGCCGGCCTTCGAGCATCTTCTATCCATGGCACAAGTGGCCAAAGTACAGTAGGCTTTGATACTGGGCACCTCGCTTCTCCCATGCTGTTCTTATTTTGAATGATGCAATATTTTTTTTTTCCTGAGTTTCCTCACGGAAAGCCACGGGAAGCAGCACGCTAGCAGGCAGGCTCCCTCGATTTCCCGCAGAACTTTGTCAAATCCTCTCTGCAGGGATTTTTTTCCCCTCTCTGCTTCATGTCAGATACACTGGGCTGTATGACTGTGCACATTTCCACCTCTCTCCTCTGTCTTCACGGTTTCCCAACTTTTGCAGTATCTCTGGTATGGGAAACAAAAGGCTGACTGTCTTATTTGATTGAAAAAATTGATTCTGGATTTTTCAGATGGCTGAATAGCCAGAACCTGTGACAGTGCCTCCCCCTCCTACCAGCCACCAATTCAGCCATGCAAAAACTTTTTACAGTAACCTGCCTGTGGATCAGCTTAATCAAGAGAGTTGAAGCGAGTGGCCCAGGGGATCGGCAGTGCTCTCCTAAACACAGCTCTCGTTCCAAGGAACACTCGCAGAAAAAAAGGGGAGATTTTGAACCAGGAGGGTCACGGTGATGGGCCCAGGTTTTGCTTGCTGTGTTCATGTGAGTAGCTGCAATGAAATCAGAGTGCTGTGATACGCATAGTTGATAGATGATTTTTGGATTGGGGGGGTTGGGGGGGAGGTGGTATGCAATATTTAAAGCTAACAGGGCCTAAACTGGCTTTGATAAAAACATCACAGTCCAGCAATGCTGTGCGGACTGCTCCAAAGCCCCTCTGTGTTTTGAGGCTGAGCTGGGAAAGGTAGGAGTTTACAGCCTCCCCAACGCTGCAGCTGAGCAGCCACGCAAAATCTTGAAAAACACGCTGGTAGGTTTACAGGATCCCTTGAGGCTACCCCTGAATCGTTAACAGGGCCGTGATTAGGCTTGGCAGCCACTACAAAGTGCAGAAACAATCTTAAGCACCGATTCTCATGGCTGGAGAAGGAAGAAACGTGAACTCCGGCCAGAGAGCCGGGAGCTCGTCTCCCGGTGCCGTGCTCTGCCCTTTCCCGGAGAGCGGCAGAGCCGGCGTGCACCGCGGCGGCGAGGGCGAGGAGAACAAGAGCGATGGCTCTGTCTCCAGCAAAGAAAAGCAGCTCATTTGCCACCGGTGCGAAGGGTCCGGCTGCTTCGGCAGAGCCTGAGCTCTCTGCCGAAATATCCTTGTGGAAGCTGGGCTGGGAGCTTTTATCTGACGAGCGTTGCTCTGCAGGGCGCTGGCTCTTCCCGGCGTGACGGGTGCGTTGCTGCCGATGCGCGGTTTTTCTCCTCCGATGTCTGGAGAAGCCCGAGTTCCTGGGACTGCGCTGCCCGGCACAAGAGGCTCCTCTTGGTGTGGCTTTGCTGGTCCTCCTTGTTCCAGCCCGAAATGGCTGGAGAGAGGGAAGAGACAGAGCTGGAAAAGGAGCTGAGAGCAAAGCTGGCTTGACACAAGCTCAGCACGCAGGGTAGGACAGGGGCTCCCCGGGGCTGTCCCAGGCAGCCGGGATGTGCTCTGCAAATATCTTTATCATTAGCTCTTCTCTTTTTGCTCCAAAGACGATTCTTCATGTTGAAAGGCCTTTCCCAATCCAATGCCCAGCTTTTGCAAAGGCGCAGCATCCCTCCCAGCACCGAGTGTAGCTTTGCCCACGTGGGCATTACGGAGCGGGGAGTCTCCCAGTTACGCTTGCTTCGGCTCTGACGGGGCAGCTCAGATGTGCCTGGAACAAGGCTTACAGACACCTATGACTCTCTTTATTTAAAAGCAATGCAGCCCTGTTGATGCCACTAACCTTTGGTAGCAAATCCTCTAATGGCCCTCCCAGCAGGCACAGCACGACACGAGGTAGCTGCGCTCTCATTTGCAAGATTATTCTTACCAGAGCTGCTTGCCAGGTCTCTGCTTCCAGCCTCTGGGCTCTGCTGGCCTGACTTGTGTACACCACGCATTCATTTTGTACACCACGCATTCGTTTTGGACATCACGTGTTTGTTTTGTACATCTGCTAAGTTATTTCTGCCTGGGGTAAATACGGCATGTCTCCAGCCACCGGGCTATCGCGAACCCCTCAAACCTTGCTGTATCCAAGGTGCAGCAGATCTGGTAAGGAAGATGAAAAACAGAGGACCGGAGAGCATAAATAGCTTCTTACATGATCATATGTATTTTTTTTTTTGGCAAGTACAAGAGATCAAACTCCATTTCTAAACCAGTACCCTCATCAGTGGACTCTCCTGCCCTCTCTGGGGCTGTGGATGCTCAGTACTTAGAAGAATTCAACCCCGAGGATTTAGATCTGGAGGAGAAATATGTGGATATAGTCCCTCGTTAGAGGTGGCTGTAGTCACAGCATTCTAGGCTAGAGTTTGTGATCTACCCCTTATTTTCCTTTTGGTTATTGGGGCAACTTCTTTATGGACCCGTGCAAAGGGACTCTCCGTCCCTGTCCCCTCTGTAGGCAATTCCTCTTTGGAAGATGTTAGTATGTGACTCCAAAAAAGGCTCCAGGATAGGAACTAATGGCTGGCTGTCAGCGCCTGGAGCTCTTGTTCTGCCAATATCAAAGTCTAGGCAAGCTTTCACTGAACTTGGAGAACTTGTCCGTGTGGCCAGACCTTGGTGTACAGGGCCGCCCCAGTTTTCAGCAGCATCTCTGCTCGTTGCCCATCAGTGCAACTCTTGCCTCTTTGCTTTTACAAAGAGCAGGCTTACTGTCTGGCTGCACAGATGTCTAAGGAGCACGAGAAATTTACTCCCTGTCGGACAATATTTATTTGCCTTCATCCAAATGATAAAAAAAACCCCAAACCCTGGTGCTTCAGAGAGAGGGAGCAGTGCCAATCCCTCCATCAACAGCCAGTCTGGAGCTGCTGTCCACTTGCATGAACTTGTACGTGTAGCACGAAAGCAGCCTGGAGGAAGAATATTTGGGCTTGTGGTACCTAAATAGGAGAGCATCGTATCAGTCTCATGCCAGAAAATAGGTCATCTGCTGTACTGACACTACTGATAGCAAGATGGATTCACACCCACCAAAAATACCTTCATAAAGCTAAAGTCACTGTAGAATTAGCATGAATACTTGTATACCTTCGCAGACCTTGTGTGCTCATCCATATGAATAGCAGGCCGCTGGAAACGAGGCTTTGTAATAAACACAGGGGAAGAGCTCTCGGCCGGGCTGTTGCACAATCTCATTCTTTGGTGCTTGTTACCTGCAGCTTCGGTTATGACTGATTCTATCACGGCCATAAAGAAGCAGTAGCAGCAATTTTATCAGCGCTACGAAAGCGGATCTCTCGGGGAGCACAGAAAGGAGACAGGCTGGACTACATTCTGTCGTTTTGTTTTAGGAGCTGGGATGCAGGGTAAGAATTTAAACAGCTGTGATAACGTTGTGGATCAGGCTTAGGTTTGTAAGGCATTTTATGTTCTTCCCTTCATGGAAAAAGTAAAGCCTGATATTTAAATGCAATGATATTTGAATACTGTAGGCTTACAGGATTTCTTTTGTTTTGCTTGCCAAGACAAACCATGTACAGATGTGTAAGAACCAGGATCTCCTTCAGAAAAATCCTAAACAACTAGGTTTTATGCAAGAGTTCATACCGTTGCCTACCAGGACAGGTTTTTATTGAAAATACCATTAGAGAACGCCTGTCGTGCCAGGTTGCATGAAGGACCGGGTAAGGAAATTTTGCAGTAAATACCACTATGGAATCAAATTCCTGTTTATTTCCCATGAACTCGATATTTGCATAGTCAGACCAAACGGCTTTAATTTTCACTGGGATGTAACGATGAGGCTGACACACCAACTGACGCCTTTCCCAGATAATCTCTAGCTGCGATCTGCTGAAGTCAGAAGACTCCTGCTGACGGAGACGTTTCAGGTGCTTTCTCTCTCGTTCTTGCACATTTTCCAGAGCATTAAGCGTGCGAAGCAGATTTTAGAAACGCTCGATAAAACTGCAGAAGTGTTTATAGGAGTCTACGGTTTTTTTACCACATTCTGGAGGCCATTATAATACACAAAACCGAATAATTATTGCAAGCAGCATACCAGTTAAATGATGAATATTGTTTTGCATTAGAAGCACACCATGTGTCCCAGCCCGGCTTGCTGGCCGGTTCCTAGCACCAGTTGGCCGTGACAAGGCGTTCAACGCTCGCAACAGTCAGGAGAAGAGCACTATTGGCAACGCGCCTCCATAATGGTGACCAGCTGTACCTACCAACCGTTGCTGCTTGGTTTTCGTCACCTCAGATCTTCAGTGTAAGCCCTAAAATGCTGAGATAGCCGAATACGCAGCGGGCCACAGAGCGAACTGCACTTAACCTTTCTCGGTCGCTCCCCGCCACGTCTGACCCCTGCGCTGGAGGGTCTCCAGAGGGAGAAGGCGAATTCTTCCCATCGCCCCGCTGTCGTACAGGACTTTCTTGTGAATGAGCTCTTGCCGGTCAGGTTTAATTTACTGCTTGAGTTGTGAAGTGTTCTTTAGAAGTATTGGACGTTTCTCGTTCTGTCGCCAAGTGGTATTTATGCAGCTTGATAAAATTTCTCGAGCGTGCAGGAGGTACGTGCTGGGACAGCGAGTGTCGCACGGGGCAGGTGTTAATTAGCAGCGCTGTCAGGTCCTCCATCGGCACCCACGTAGCTGACTGAAAGGAAAAGACGTCCAAAGACAGGCGGTCGACATTGCTCTTTCCTAAGCCGTGGGTAACCGGTTGTGCTTCTGGGAACCAGTCGTTCCCCTGTTATCTCCCGCCCCTCAGCACAGGGGTTTGGAGGGGGCTGCTGTCCCGCCGGCGCTCGGCCAGGCCTGAGGAAGGGTTGCGAGATGGGGTTCACCAGCGATTTATGTGTCTTTTTGTTTTTAAAAGGGGATGAAACGCGGGTGTTGGAAACTCTCCTCAGCCGTCGCAGTGGCTTTATGTGAATAACAGCTGGACGGGCTTAGCGCCGCTGTATTCCAGCTGCTGGGGCTGTGTTAGGCTACCTGAGCCCTGCACGCCTCAACGTGTGTGTCAGGGAGAGGATTGCCTGCTCTTCCCTTTGCATACGCAGCCTCCCAAACCTCTAACTGCCCCCGCTGCCCTTCTTTGAACATCTTTTGGTTTTGCTTGCCCTCCGAGAAGAGGCCGAATCTAACTGCGCATCCCAGTTAGAAGGCGCGCGGTCCGGTGCCCCTCCGCCCGGGGTGCTGGGGACGAGGTGCGGGACGCGGCGGTGGTGGCTGCCCCAGCCCAGGGTCTCGGGGAACCCGCACGTCTCGCCGAGAGCAGCCGTGGGGAGACGCTTTTGTCTGGGCAGACGCTCACGCCGAGGGAGAATGAAGAACTAGCAACAGTTTTAGCCAAAAAGAGAAGCGCCAAAAAGGCTCCTTAATGCTCCCGTCCTCCTATTAGCCTCCCCTGGCTGTGGGGAACAGATGCTGGAACTTTTCTCTCCAGCTGGTGCTAAAGATCTGTCCTGAAGGAAGACTAAAACTGTTGCTGGCTGTATCCAGGCAAGGGTTTGCTATAAACCCAGTGCTGTTAGGGACCTGCTGCTCTTTCTGCTTTAATATCCAAAGGGCCCAGCTTGTGTGTGCATTGAATGGAGCTACCTCGAGGAAGAACGTGCCCCCAAGCCTCCTTACCGTTGGGGCCGGAATGCAAATAAACTTAATTGCTGGCGGCAGGGAGGGGCTGCGAGAGCCCGAGCCACGGCTCTCGCTTCAGGCTCACTCGACACCACGCAGAGTTCATCTGCCCTCCCCAGATGTCTCTGTTTCTGCTCGCGGAGGTCGTTACAACACCAGAACTCGGCGTGTGTGTTGTTCAGATTGTTCCTTCTGATACACGGGGTCTCGCCGGTGTCTTCCCTGCGCTTCACGCGCTGGCGTATTGCTCAGCGAGCTGCTCTGCGACGGTCCTGCCACGCTCTTGCCGAATTGCTTGCGGTACGGAGAGGATTTGCTGCCTTGCTCTTCACTTCATCTTCTAGGTTGAGCATTAACAGAAGTGCGAGGAAATGCTGTCATTATGCTCTTTCCAGGGTGGTACACGGCTCTTTCTCTTTTTTCTTTCCCCTTCTCTCTCACGCACGCAGCACTTACTTGGCAGCCAGGCTTTCCCTCTCCCCTCCAGCCTGCATGCTTTGCTAAGAGCTTCTCACGAGGGGCTGTGTCAAAAGCTGCAAGAGCTCTCCGTAAACGATTTTTCACTGATAGCACTTCAAAAGTGCAGTAACAGCTGAAGCAAGCATGCCTAAATGTAGAAATGCCACACTAGGTTGTTCTTACCCATTAACTCCTCTTCACAGGGAATGTTGCCTGCTGTCCAGATCATAAGCTGGGCGACAGACTCGGGCAGGATTACAATCGACGCTGAATGCAAACCCTGGGGAGAACAGTAATAAGGTACAAGCAAGGGCCAGCAAAGCTGAGCTCCCCTGTGGAGCCAGTCAATCCCACAGCCCAGGAGCGCAAAGTTCATCGGGAGCTTGCCCTGGGCATCTCGGCCGAGGGGCAGGGAGCGGGGAGCGTGGCTGCGGCTGCCAGACACCTTGACGCCTCTAACGACGACATCCTCATCACCTCTAACCTCTCCCTGCAATGGGCAACTCCAGGATGCAAATATGGAAAACGCAGTAGCACGTCTACCTGACTCTAAGGGATGCGGCATCAAAATACCACGCTCCTGCTTCAGCTACAGGCTTGGCAGCATCTCCAGCCTGGCTTGGAAGTGCAACACGAGCATCAGCTTCTCCCGTGAGCTCTGTGTTCCTTAGGTTTGCGTTGCAAACATCTGGCAAGCTTTCGTTTGTTTGTCTTTCCGCGCTTGCACGCATTTTAGTCAATTCTGCCATGCTCTGAACGTGCTGGGGGAAGCCACGGTGCTCTGCAGGAAGCGAGTCTAGCCAGTGCAAATCTGGGCTTGCTTTGGGAGGGAAGTCGGGAAGAATGAATATTTGCCCTGTGGCATCAATTTCCTGTCTAGCATTCTCCAAAAATCAGCTGGAAGATGCCCAGGAACACAGATGTATGTATGTGGGCCTGGCACCCTCCTGGCAGGGGTGAGAGGGAAAGCCTTTGGTCTTTCCCTCTGCTTGTCACAGACCTTCCTCCCTAGCCCCAGCCGCCATCCTCCTCCAAAATTCCCAGAATCATCACTTTGCCGGAGAGCTCCTCTCCTCTGGAAATAGGAATTCATTATTCAATTCAATGTACCATATGGGCCCATGTGGAAAAATGCAGATTCTGCCTCAGGAGACCGAGTGATGCAATCGACTGGGTCAGCAAGATGTGTGCGAGGGAGGCTGGCTGCACGACAGCTCTCAGGCTAGCCGCGCGGCCAGCAGCTCCTCTGCCAGCGCTTAGAAAGCCTCACTCAGCTTCTCAGGACACCTCCAAACTACTTGACCCTTTTAATGATAGTGAATTTTAACGATTTCCTTTACAAGTCTGACGCGGGGTAATCCAGCGCCGTGTCCGCTGCTGACGTCCTTCGGTGGGAGTCGGTGGGATTAGGGGACAGAGGAATAGAAGTCGTTAGTCGTAGGGAATTGCCTCTCGTTGCTGTGTAGTTTCAATAATAACATCCCACGCCCCAGAAAAACCTGACTGGTTTTAAACGCGCCTTACCTAAGAAGGAAGTTTTGTTGTGGATTTCATGGAAATGGCTTTTAACGGCTCGAAAGTTTTGCATGTGTCACCAGTACAGGTTTGCTTGAGCACGAACTGCTTTAGCGGGCAGCTGCAGCGTGGGGGGACCTCGCTGGGCAGCGAGCACAGACCTGGTGCCTCCTGCACGGCTTGAGAAGACCCGTCTGCGTCCTCGGCTAACCAGGAGAGCTCACAGCACGTCCTGAGTCCACCTTCACGTACAGGGGGCTGGATTATAGCCGCTCCATTTACTGTGTCAAGAGGTAGCGTTTGAATCCTGGTCTAGCAAATAGCGCTGCTTGCACACGAGGTTTCTAATGAAACGCTGCGTCGCCTTGGCCCTCGCAGATCACAGAAGTATTGGCCCCTTCCCAGGCACTTCTCATGCCCCTGTGACGGTGTGGAGCAGAAGGATATTGTCTCTCCCGGCTCCTTCCCACGCGGGCAAACATCAGCTAACGAAAAGTTGGCTTCTTAATCTGACCTGAAACAAAACTCCTCAGTCCACGTTCTCGCTTTCCTTCTCACGAAACTTATTCAAGAAAGACTTCCTTTGTCACTTCACAGGCTGTTTGCTGTCATTGGTCCTGGTTGGGGAAATACTTTTATTTGGATAGTTATGGGAACAACTTTCAGCCTACGGCTTGGTTCAGCTCCAATCAGCGCTGAAGCTGCGCTGGCTGGGTCTGGAGGCACTGGTCAGATCTCCTCCAGCGCTGAAGTAAAAGGTGAAAATCAACAACTTTCAGGCGTTGAGTGGAGGGAAAGGGAGGCTGCGAGGTCCTGTGAAGGCTCCACGCTGACCCAGCAGTAAGGTCTCAGCTGCTGTTCAGCCCTACAGCCACGCACGCAAAGTCCTCGCCGTCGTGTTGGCGGTGGAGGGGCTGCGATAACAGCGTGGCAGCAGTTCTTCTCGAGGAGGAAGGACAGGAACGACTACGAAGGTTGTCTTGGGAAGGAATAACAACTGAAAGGAGTTGTATGTTGATAACGGCCGGAGGACAGCGAGCCCGCAGCGAAAGGCAATGTGCGAACCAGTAAGATGATCTTTGCCCTAAGAGGCTCAGAGTCCCGCTGAGGGCAGCCGGTGCGGGGGGAAGAGCGCTCGATGGACGTGCGAGCTCGGTGGGGAGGATTAGCTGGGTAACGGCAACAGATTAGCTACGCCAGCGGCACAAGGCTACGGGGACAGCAGGGGGGAATGCCACGTCCGCGATGAGCTTTTCTGATAACTCTTGACATCGGTCACTCTCCTCTCTTGCCCTGGAGCAGCCCGGCTGTAGCTGGCCGTCTTGGTCTGCCGGCAAAGCAACGGGTACAAAGAGTGCAAGACTCCCAACATCTTGCATCATCAGCTGAGATTTTTTTTTGCTGATTTCACTGTAGGTGCAAACCAGAAATGTATTTAAATCTTATTTACAGTTCAGATACATGCTGGAAGTTAAGCAGGTGCTAGGCACTCCCCTGATACAGGGTGCTAGTAGTGGGCTTGGGTTTTAGTTTTCTTTTTGTATTAAATCATGCGCTGTTATAGCATAAATAATGTGACTGAATTTATTTGGCAACTTTTTCGCCTGCAGTGCGTCTTGTGGCTTTTGAGGGGGAGGTAAAGCAAAAATAGCTGTAGCTATTGTACCAAATAAGGCTGTCACCAGCCCCAGCTGTGGAACAGGGGATCATTACCTGTCTGGACAAATAAGTAGATTTTTCTGTCTTCTAGGGTACATTTTCCCTTTGCTGTGCTGTGCCTGCGTAAGGCCAATTAACATTAATGGGAATTGTACATACACACCCAGTGGAGGCCAGACCCTTACAGGAGGACCTCATTAGCTCTCTCTGACTGTGGCTTTCATTCCGAGTTGCTAAATTTTATGGATTAGCAAGAATGCTAAAAAATATGGAAAAGGAATCCTGGATATTGCCATACCAAAGTGCTTGCTTACTTAATTTTAACGAGTCAGGTTTGAGAATGAATTGGTAGGTCTATGTATAACTAGACCTCTGGAAAAACTATACAAAGGCAATCTGATCAGCCAGCTGTATAAATACCCCACTGCATGGTCCTGACCTCTTCCACTCCGACAGTGTAATTCCCTGAGAAACTCTGTTTCCAAGGGAAAAACACTAGAAATTCTCATAAACTTTGCTTTCTCAACCTGCCAAAGAAGAGGCGTTTGCAAAGGGAGTCACGCATCGGAGAACGCCCAGAGGATCTCCTTGGGACAATAATGCTACAAGGATTGCTCATCTCCTGGGACAACGCTGTGAGTCCCAACCATCCTCCATCCTTGAGCAAACTGAGCTGGTATTTTTAAGGACAGTGTGTATTTAAGACAGCTATGAGAAACCTGCAGCTGCTGACATAATTTCTCTGGCTGAGGGATGCTTGATTTTTCCCACGTTATGGTGGGATAACATTAGATGTGTTTTCATGTGTGGTCTCCCAATGGTATTTGAAGGGCCCTCAGCAAGGAAAAGATTCTACCCTGTTTCTCCTTCTCCCTGCGGGTTTGAGGGAATGTAACTGCAAGAGGCGGCAGGTTCAGCAGTGAAGCTGTTTTTCTCATCCCTGCCTCACCACACACCCCCTGCACCCTGGAGTGAGGGGCCTGGGTTGTATGGGACCAAACACTACCGACTTGCAGGTCCAACAGTGAAGCATCTGAATTCAACATGTATCAACGTGGATTAATTATCAGGATCATGGCAAAAATGAACACAGTTGAAAGGGAACGATGAAACTGTGATAAAGCATGTGGAGGTTGGGAAATCACCCTCCTTTTTAAAGGGGCAATTTCTGAAAATCCTAAACAAACGTAAGATTTAAATAGAAAACTGTCCCTGTGTGCAGTAGCAGTCGTTTCATCCAGCTGGAATCCCACCACAAACTGCCTCCCGTTGCTGCTCGCCAGCACACAACGTGTTATCTTCTGCTACGTGATGCCTTCCTTCTGTCCCCTCGCAGAAAACCCATTTACAGAAGGCGATTGCTGGGGTACCCGAGGCAGTACACAACCCCACTAAATTCAACTCACTACTTTTTTAAAATGAAAGAAAGCTGCATTTGTGGGTGATTCTCAGAGGCCTGGAAAGTCTCAGGACTATCCAGATACTCTCTTTCCTTCCCTGCGGTCATCTTCAAAAGTATTTCTGTTCTTTTCTGCTCCTCCGTGGAATATTTTTTCATTCTTAAATTGATGATTTGTCTTTTACGATGTTTCTGTGTGAGGATTTACATGTCCTGCAACGAGACAGATAAATAAAAAGCTGAATTCTGAAACCATGCAGCCTGGATTACGTATCTCAGAATTGCCACGATTTTCTCCTGACTGCTCACCCTGAGTGTCCACTTATCTCCACCTGTATCTCTGCTCCGCACCAGACAGGTCCTAATTCAGTGTGCTTCCTCCAAACAACGCACTGACTAAACACTGACTCTGGGGGAACTGAACTGATTTCACTAACTTGCTTTTGAAACTTACGTTACCTTAAATTGTGCCATGCCCTGGTTGGGGCTTACTTGGCATTTGCATCTGTAGCATGCTGATTTCACTTGGTAAAAGCTCTGAAGTGTAAGGGCTGAGGACAGGGATGCCTAAAACGGTGGAAGACAGTGAAGCCTCCAAGTACATTTGGGTATAGAGGAAGGAGAGAGTTAGACCTCTGGGAGAAACTGAGTGGGAGGACAGGGAGATCCACGAGAGACCTGGGGGTCTCTTCTTTATCCACAGACTGTCCACGGCCCGTCAGTCCTCTCCCGGCTTGTCCTCACTTCCCAAGTCAGTGGAGAGTGCTCGTCTCCCTGGCTGTTTATGAAGGACGGGACTGCAGCAGAAACCATGCCAAGGAGGGCGAAGAGTCTCCTGCAGCCATCCCACGCAAGCCACCTGGATATTTTGATATTCTCATCTGGCCTTTCAGGCCCTGTCATTTTGAAATTAGCTCTTGGGGTTGAATTTAGCATCCTTACTTTCAAACAAGCAAGCAAGCAAGCAAACAAAAAGACAAGGTTTGCTTTTTCGTTTTTATTGTTGTTTCCAGTCCAGCTCTTTAATGCTATTTTTAGAATCCTGTATTTTAATGCTGTGGCATGAATTGCTGGGATTTCCCTTTGCTAACATAAAATAGATGATCTGCACTTTGGTATTAGCAGTCAGCCAGGAAATCCTTGCCTGGTGCCAAAAATGGGCCTTCTTTCATAAATCTGTATTTGTTTTCATTTCCTATTGCGGCAATGACACACCAGATCAGCTGCGTTGGTTTCTTGACATATTATGTGGTGCCATATAACATGACAGGCTTAACTGGAAATGAGAGGCCAGATTTGTGTTTATTTGATTCACTGATGATACACACAGCTGGGAAACGCCGGTTTGCAAGAAATCAGGGAAGGGACTATTTTCTCATCCCTGTAAAGAAGAACTGGCAGAAGGCAGTCATTCTAGAGGGAGCTTTAAATGTTTGAAAACATAAATGATGAATCCTGTATGTCTAATTGCCTTTAACACCACCACAGAATTATCTTTTACTGATCGTATCTTTACAATAAGGCAAGGAAGCTGTAGTCAAGTAGGCTGAAATCAGCTGAAGTATCCAGATCCTCTTCCAGCTCTGCCACTATCTGAGCAACCCGCCTCTGTTTTGCTGTGAAATGGGAATCATTCTGTTGATCCACTTTTTGCGCAGTCTGTGAAGGAAAAAGGCTCTGTATAAATAACTGGTAATTATGCTTCTCTCTGGATCAGAGTTAATTTCCAAAACACTCACGTCCTGTTGCTACTGTGGCTGGTCTCTTCCTCCCAGCCAGGAAGGTATTACACGGTGAGGATTACGTGAAGCAGTTTTTTAACTTCTATTTTTAAGAGTTCTGAAAGGCGATACCTAGATGTTAGTCATTGCCATCCTTAAAATAAACAAAATGGCAGCTCCAGGCACTTTGACATTCAGGGTTAGCAGGGAACACAGACACAGCGCGGGGAACGCAGAGCAGCGGCGTGCGTGGTGGGGCATGGCTCTGTACAGCTCGCCTTCAGCCAGGGAAAGGTTCCCGGTGAGTCGGACCAGCTCCCTGGCACGGTTCCCTCGCAAAAAACGCAGCTCGTGCAGATGTGGTCCAGCGAGGACTGTGACAGCCAGTTCCTGGAACAGGGATCAAAAGGGCTGCAGTTTATCTCACCGGGATGAACTCCCTTCTCAGGGGGACAAAGTTCGGCAGAGCTGCTCGGTGCTCGGGGGGAAGAGCTCACCAGTCCCCCAGCAAGTGCTGCTCTGGGGGTGCTGGGATCTCTGGGGTAACCCGTTAAAAACGCACTGGCAAACCAAGCCGGGCCATTTGCGTACCACTGGCAATGCACGTGGAGTGTGAGGCAGCAGCCTATGAACAGATTATTAGAGACCTAAATTCATCTCACAAGCAGATCCCTGGAGGCTAATGAAGTCCCAGCGAATATGCTGGCAAAAATGCCTGAGCGCTCCTCGCTGCACTGTGCTGCAGCGTGATGATGTACAGGAACGTGCACGTGAATAAGCAGGTCACGGGCGGCAGCAAGAGAAAGAAAGGCACAAATGCAGCAGTAGCAGCAGGTATTGTACAAGTTTGGCCCGCAGCGATGCGCTGCGTCTGGCTCTGTACCTTCGAGCTATGCCCCGTGCCTCACGTAAGGATCTTCTCCAGGCACGCTGCGAGCCACAAGGCATGCTGGAGGTGAAGGTGAGCTCGGCCTCGCTGGCTTCGTTGTGCTAAAGCTGACCACTTCAGACACCGCAGGCACCACGGGGAGCAAGTGCTTCGAGTTGCTAGAGGAAGACATTCAATAATCTCCCAGATGTGGATAAAGATGATGGTTAAGGGTATGTTACACACATGCTTGGATTGCCGAGTGCTAGATCTTATTTACTCGCAGGGCTGTATTTCTGCGGGCAGGCTCGCATTCAGAGACAAGTGCCGTTGATGCCACTGCCATCCCAGCCCGCGAGAGGTCCCAATCCCACCCCTGCGCATCCCTCCAAGGTCACCTCCTCCCAGGATTTCCTCCGCAGGCAACGCCAGGCTGCCCTTACCAGAAACTGCTACTCTCACCCCAACCCCAGTCCTGGGCTTAGTCACTTCCAGCCACCGGTTCTGCTGCCAAAGCCTCTTCTAATTGTGAAACCGGTGGTTAACATCACGGCCAGCGGTGAGCAAGCGCGCCCATCCCGCTACCACGCACAGGCCACCCGCCTGAGGCGGTCTTGCTTCCTTGATTAATGCCTGCAACACGCCTGGGTGAAGCAGCAATATGCGATAGCTAAGGAGTTGCACAAGGAAGAAGCAGAGTTACTCGCCCGGGACACCTGAGGAACAGAAATTGAGTGTAGGCCTCCCACGGTCGAGGACTGTGCTTCTACCTACCAGAAATCCTCTTCTTGTAATGGGGAAAAGGTTCTTCCATGAGAAGAGGTACTTCTCAATGCAGAAAGCATCTCCTGTGCCGTATGGTTTGGTTTTTTCCCCAGCTCCCATCCCGCCCGCTTCAGGAACGGCGCACCTTACAGAAGTCAGGCATTTTTAGCGGAGGGTCCTCATCTGTTAAACAAACGGGAGCCAGAACTCAGCGTTAAAACAAAGCCTCCACCCTTTAGTGCCACTGATAACACAACTGGTCTTTCCGCAAGCAGAAGGTTTATGAAACAGGCACGGCAGGGCAGCGCAGGCAAACAACCACCCCAGGGCGGTGGGTAAGCCTGAGCTGGGGCCGCATTCTTTTGGGGCAGAGACTGGCTCTTATCGTAACTTTTGAGAGCACCAAGTACTGTGGACCTTAATCCTGATGGGGCCTCTAGGCGTGACAGCTATATAAATATTTAATGTGCCTTTCATCTTGGGGTGGGGAATGTGACTTGTATCCCCAATAGGAAGCGCTGAGCCTCCGTTTGTGTGACTGTGTCATTGTACTTCAAGATACCATGCTGGGTATCTACTACAGGATCAACCAAGATACTGTAAAGTGTACTCAAAGGGATATTGCACAAAGAGCAAACAGCAGCATGGGAGTGCTTTTATTCTGCAGGCGCTAATCCCAGCTCAGCAAGTAAAACTCTGCAGAACCCCCAGAATCGCAGAGTCTTTGAGTCATATCTGGCTTGGATCCTAGAGAGGGGTGTTCTACTCTTTAGTGCAGAGGAACGGTAAGAAGGAAGAGCGCCAAGGACAGTGGGACACATTCTGTCCTGGTGAGCTGGTCCCAGCCCGCCGAGCTGCCAGGCACCTCAATCCCTGCCGAGGGAAGTGGGAAGTGGCCTTCGCCCATTCGCCAACAAGCAGCTGGCTGGTCTGGCTAGAGAAGGCTTTCCGCACACCTTGTGGAACAAAACCACAGCCTTTTCTCTCACACTCGGAAAGAAAGGCCATCAGGTAAAGGTCAGGAAGCTTACATTTTTGTGTAATTTTGTATTCTGTAGGGAAGAAAAACATCGACTGTGAAAGGAGCCTGTAAACAGTAGGATGCAAGATTTGTTCTTCTCCGCGGCCGTCCTGTGGCTAAGGACATGACTAATCCCCTGTGACAGCCCCGTGCTTGGAGCCTGCTGCTCTTACTGGTGCAGCTGGGGACTCTGTCGCTTTTCACCATCACAACATGAAATGAAAACTCTTTTGCAAGGAAATTGTTTCTGCAATGAAGTGGAGGATTACTAAAGCACTTGCCACAACCACTGGGAAGAAAGTCACTTTTTTATTCACAGTATTGTGAATAAATGGTGAATTATGCATTGCAAATGTCCCCTATGTGGTATGATGTGGGCGTGTATAGTCCTGAATGAAATGTGAATACCTTTGGGTGTCAGCTGCGAGGTACTGCACTTTAAGATGGACCCAGAAAGTGTGGCAGCACCCTCTTAGTCACTCTGGTGGAACCCCAGTTCAAGCCTGACTTCCCAGCAAGGTTCAGTCTCTCACGCGTACCGACGAAATGTAGTTTGTACCTTGCTGTTCCGGATTCTCTGGGGAGCAGTTTCACCCCCGTGACATATCTGGGCAACCTTCCAGTCTGCCCTCACTCGTACCTCAGCGGCTGCAGCCTCAGTGGGTGTTTCAGCAAAACGGATGCCATGCCTACCTCTCCTCTCAGCCCGCTGCGATGCAGCTCCTGCACCACAGCATCCTGCGGCGAGCCCAGGCTCGGCGCAGCCAGCCCCGTGCCCACCAGGGGCCCTCTTTATTTCAGACCGTAAAAAAGCTCTGGCAAGTTTTATCGCCATGGCGTGTCAATGTGGCTTGAAAACTGTGGCTGCAGTTCACCAGAGATGGGTGCAGAGCTACTGGTGAAATGCTAAACGTAAACAGGAAGAAAATATGCCTGTTCCCCTAGTGACTCCATAGTGACAGGGAAATGCCATCCAATTTCACAATCGTCTCTTTCCTCTCGTGGCTCAAGTTCGTCAGCTCTCCTGACTAGACCTGCTGCTGTCAGGTGAGTACGACAAGCTGGATTCAGCCCTCAGCAGCACTTTGCTCTGCACATCATGAGACGTCTCTGCCTCTGGACTGCTGACCTCCCGCTTCTCCCTGGAGTCAAGCTGCTAGGCAGCTAAAACTTAAACCATAGGCACCAAGTGCTGGTAAACGGCTGGATGTTAACCTGTCACGGACCCTACCTAGAGGTGAAGCAGTGTAGAAATCAGACAGCAGAACTGAGGTCGCTCCATGCGCTGAACCTCTCTTGGAGCCTAGCAAAGGACCCACTGCTGGTGAAAGGCTGTGGCCCGAGCCCGGCTGGCACTAGGTATGCTTTTAGCAGGAACTATGAACACCGACTTGTGTGTACCTCTGATAACATGTTGTAGTCTCCACCCGTGCTCCCAAACACCTCAACAGTCTGGGCCTTCTGCTGACAGCCGTGCCAAATTCTTCAATAGCTTTTTTCGGGAGAAATGGCAAAGAAGCCTAGAGCTTTTAAAGCAAGTATTTTGCCTAAAATTGCCTTTCTTAAACCATTTAGGATAATTACAAGTAGCAAACAGATTATGTGAATCATGACGAGCTGACAGATAACTCACAGGAATGAGAGCTAAGTTAATGCAATGAATTGCGGTGCTGAGCAGGTCATCATGCTCTTCTTACGTGCTACAGGAGGCCTGAAGCAACCACCTTCTAACTCCTGCTGATTTGTATTCCAGGCCTCTCATAAACCAGCTTGCACGATGATGGTGATGCCTGCCACAACTCATTTGTGGCACAAGCTCTCACGAGCTGCCAGCTTAGCTGCGGGTTACCTTAGGTGGCCACAGGCCATGGCTCCCGAGCTCTTTTGCTTAGTGCATCTGCTGATGGCAGTGGAGTTGGTTGGAATCAACTCAAATTCACTTCACCATCATCTACCTCAGCATCAATCTTTAGATCCCAGAAATAACCATTTTTGCACTTCAGTGGATGTTACCTATATTTTGGGGAACAAAAATACAGGCCCCCATTTTGGACGGGATCTTGACCTTGCCCCATTTGAAGTCAATAGGTTTAACTGATGAGTGTTAAGAGGAAACAGGTTCTAAAGCACAGCAAGAAAATCTTTATTTTATCTTCTTTTCATCTGAGTTCCATACAGCAAGGTATAAGGGTATGGCTGTATTTTAACAACAAGGTCGTACCAACAGCATGCAATCAACATACACATGGTGCTATCTCTTTGTGGGAGATAAATTTAAATTGTCAGGCCATGCCATGGAAATGCAACATTTGCATTTTCCTATCAGGATGTGCCAGGACATTACACTGCAGTCGCAAATCATGAGGTAGCAACATGAAGCGGAGGAAGGAGTAGCCTAATCTACTCCAAAGTACTATATGCTGTTACTTAGTATTTTAAAAGGCTGCCCGTAGCATCAGGAGATGGTGTGGAGCCCAAGAAAAGCTCCAGAACTGTTTCAACAGTAGATATTGTAATACGGTTTCAGGGCTTGCAAACCTCAATATTCCTTATTCATATGGATAGTCCCACTCCCTTCATTGTAGGCTGGGAGAGCGATGCATCGTTTTTGCATGCTGGATCCGAAAGTGATGTATATGTACCGACCTTGCCTCCTCGATTCAAGTCAGCCTCACCATCCTCCTTGGTATGCTCTGTCCTCTAAACATCCAGGCTTCCTTAATTTGTTTTTTTTCTCTTTTCTTTGCCTGTTTCACAATGACTCCAGAGTTCCTTCATCATTGCCTGATACTTCTTCCAGTAGCTCACTAAGCCTGTAAGTAACATCTGTCTTGTTTCATCCATTCTCACCCTCTTTCAGTGGGGAGGGCTTTGTGTGCCGTTTCTATTTTGGCAGGATTTTCAGGGTTTGTTGGGTTTTTTTTTAAAGCCAACAGTATAAATGTTTTCCTCCCTACAGATTGTGTGTTTAAATTAGGAAAAAGCAGATCACTCTGCTCGTGGATGGGGGGAAGGGGAAAGATTTATGGGGTTTCTGTGTTCCCATGGGAGTTTCCTCCTAGCAGGCCCCTGGGAAACTGCTGAGTCCTGCACAGATGAACCTCACCCTGATGGTAAAAGTTCTGTTTTGCCAGAGGAGCTGTCATAAGTGCCACCATCGTCATCCTCCCAGAGCATTAGGTGATCTTTTAGATATGCTGAGCCCAGGCCATTGAATGCCTTAGATAAAGAACAAAACCTTGAACCCTTCTGCACCTATCTCCCAGGGGTCTGGGCTTTTGCTTGGTCATTTCCTCCCTGAATCACGTCCTGCTAGCTGGCTGTCTGTGCCCTCTTGCCCTTCGTGCCCGTTCCTAACCGCTTGACTGCTGAAGCTGCCTCTGTGCTCTGTATTCCTTTCTCACTTCAGCCTTGTATCTGTGACGCTTTTCCTGGCACCCTTCCCAAATTCTCTTGCTGCCAACTCAGGCTCAGTACAAGCTTCTTGTATTCCCTTTCAAATCCTTTTCTACCGTGGCAAATAAACCCGCTGTCCTCTACACACACACTCCCGATACTATCCTTGACATCTCTTCGCTTCTGGCACTCAGCTGCTGCTTAATCATACAGATTCCTCCTCTGATTCACCTCATGTGCTCTTGCGGCCAAAACCTTGACTTTGATTTGGCAATGTCACAACAGGAGTACTGGGATCTCCTCCTTCATGATCTGATTCCTGCCTCGCATGCCCCACTGTCATTAGCATGCTCCTGTTTCACTCTGCTATTTAAGCCAGCATCACGGTGCCTTCAGAATCCAGTACCACCACCTTATCTCTGCCCTTCTGCGCATACCTCCCAGTGCCCTGGTCCTTTACACTTTTCCCGATTTTATCATTTTCACGCCGCTTTGGAGAGTTTCTGTCCTACTGCTGTCCCTTTGCAGAGAACGACCTGCCTGACCTTGACTCCCAGGTAGCCCTCGCATTCGGATCCCTCCTCCAAATGTCTTTCCACAGGGGCTGCTCTCCCACCACGGTCTCGTCCTTGTGACATTTGCAAAGAGAAGGGAGCAGAGCAAACCAAACCAACCTAGCAAGCAATATAGCTCAAAAATGGGAACTAACACGATGTGCATGCAGCACCAGAAATAACCTCGCTGCCGTACGCCGTGCAAGCCCTGTCCTTCCCTTGACCCCTCCCTCTGCACGTCTCCTGCCATCTCTCCTCCTCGTGTCAGCCTCTGCTGCGGGCCCCAGCGCAGGGACCCCTCCTGCTCCTCTGCAAAGCCCCCGCGTACCTACAGCACCGCAGGTCTGAGCAATAAGCGCTCACGCTCTGCTCCTCCCTAGCAAAACAACTGGAACCGCCAGCAGGTTCCCAGAGGAGCTGTTGACAGACAATGCTGCAAAACCGCTTCCCCGCGCTGGGCTTTGTATTGAACAAATGAAAGTACAACCTAAAACAAGAGAACTAGTATAAACGTGCGATTTCTCTTTTGCCCAGGAAACGTTGCAGGCGCAGGCATACCTATTCACCCTCACACACACACCGGCCGGTCCTGCTTTGTGCGAAGGTCGTGTGTATTAGCCATTTTCCCTAGCTGCCCACTGGCACGGACTTTGCTCCTCCGGGTTGGGATTTCTAAGCAGCGGGAGGCTTTCCACGTGTGTTTGAGAAGGTACAAAGCCTGCCGGAAAACAATGGAAATAGCTGGCTTATGACTGTTGCGTGTCACGCACTCATTTCTTGCCTGTTCGTTTGTCCTTGGAGCTGCTCGCGCTGCCTGGAACCTGATCTCCAGCCGTCCCGCTCGTTCAGGCTGGCACGCACGCCGGCCTGCCGCCACGCCATGCGGGCGAGACATGGCCGGACTCCGGCCCGGCCTGCCTGCCCCAGGGGAGCTGAAAACCCACGGGCAGGGGCAGAGGCAGAGAGACCCCTTTCAGCCCACCGCAGTCCCGAGCCACCCGTGCCAGGCAGACTGGGGTGTGGGGGCCATGACAGAGCGGGGATTTTGTGGGGGGCTTCCCTCAGGGCTGGGGGGGGGGGGGGGGGGGAACAGCTGCTGCCGTGCTTCCCACAGGAACCCCCAACCGTGAGCATCCAGGCTGGCAGCAACATGTCTCCTGCCCGGTTCTCCTCACCTCCAGGACAGGCTCTTCTCACCCCCCCAGGACTGGATCTCCTCAGCCCCCCCAAAGGCAGGCTCCCCTCAGACCCCATGGGCTGGATCTCCTCAGCCCCCCCAAAGGCGGAGGCTCCCCTCAGCACCCCCAAAGGCAGGCTCCCCTCAGACCCCAAGGGCAGGATCTCCTCAGCCCCCCCAAAGGCAGGCTCCCCTCCAACCCCATGGGCAGGATCTCCTCAGCCCCCCCAAAGGCGGAGGCTCCCCTCAGCACCCCCAAAGGCAGGCTCCCCTCAGACCCCCCAAAGGCGCAGGCTCCCCTCAGACCCCATGGGCAGGATCTCCTCAGCCCCCCAAGGGTAGGCTCCCCTCAGCCCCCCCTCGCCCAAGGACAGGATCTCCTCAGTCACAGAATGGTTTGGGTTAGAAGGGACCTTAAAGATGATCTTAGTTCCAACCCCCACGTTTTTTACACGCTTGCATAAAACCGAAAGAACAACAACAACAAAGTGTGTCGTCGTCCCCCCCCCCCCCCCCCAGGACAGGGTCCCCTCAACCCCCTCAGCACAGGCTCCCCTCAGGACATCTCCTCACACACGCCTCCCCTCAGCCGAGGGCGGGAAGGGAGCAGTCCCCGTCCCCCCGTACCCCCCACCCCCCACCGCTCCCTGCATCTCCCGGCCGCTGCGTGACGGCCGCCTTCCCCTTCCTTCCCCTTCCCCTCCCTCCACAGCCGCGGCGGTGATCCGCGCTGATCTCATCGCCCCGCCGCACGACACCCTTCCCCGGCACGGTAGGCGGCCATCGCGTGAGAGGCGCTGGGCGCCCGGCCCGCCGCCCCCCGCCACCGCCGCCATCACGCAGGGGGAACATATGCCGGCAAGGCGCGGCCAGGCACCCCCCCCCCCCCCCTTCCCTCCGCCACCCCGATCAAAGGCGCTGCCTTCCCCGTCTCGCTGTTAATGCCGCTCTTAATTAAATACCTCCGCGGGGGGCGAGCCGCCCTTCACACGCAATCCTACCCCCCCCCCCCCCCCCCCCGCCGGGGTGAGCCCCGCTGCCAGCCCGCAGGCACCGCGTGGGGGTGGGTGCAGCGCGCTGGGACTTTATATTTTATTTATTTTTAAATCGCCAGCTCTTCGCTCTGACCTTTGAGCGTCTTGCGATGGGCCGGGTTAAATTTGCTCTTGAGCTGCAGGGCGGTGGTACGGGGTGACATTCCCACGCCACCCCCCCCCTTCCCTTTTCCACGCGAGACACCCCATCACCACCCACCCCCCCTTATATCCCGCGTTGGATCACGAAGAGGTTAAAGGAGGTGGTGAGGCGAGGAGGACGGGAGGGGGGAAGCTGGGGCATGCGGCTCCGCTTGCTGCCAAACTGGGGATTAACGATGCAGCGGAACACGGGAGGTCGGCACGCAACGTGGAAGGGGTCACGCCGGCAGCAGACGCCAGGGTTGGGGGGGGGCAGCCACCCGTGGGACCGTGCTTTAAAGCCGGGGAGGGGGGGGGGGGGGGAGAGGGAGGGCACCGGGCGCCCGAACGGGCGCCCGGTGCCCTCCCTCTCCCCCCCCCCCCATCATTGCAACAGCTCCTACTCATGCAATTTTCCTTTTTTTTCCCCCCATAAAAATCACTATCTTCTCCAATACCACCCCCCCTTGCCCCCACGCAGCTTACTCCACCAAAAAAAAACCCATATTCCCTCCTCAGCCGCTCAGCACTGCTCTGAAAAATGTGACCGATGCTTTGCCCTCCACGGAGGTGCCCCAGAGACGGAACCTTTGCAGTTAAGAGCGAATCACGCATAAATTAAATTAGGTTAACAAAGGTCGGTGGAAGGTCACCTCCTTTTTCATGATGGCCTTTTTTCAGTTTTTAGTGGACATTCCTAAATTATTAATTTTTTTTTTGGGGGGGGGGCGTATCTTTTTGTATAAGGCTTGCAGGGAATGCTTTGGGTATATAGGGATTGCTTTGGGCATACAGAGATTGCTTTGGGCATATAGGAATTGCTTTGGGCATACAGAAAATACTTTGGGGATATCGGAAATCCTTTGGGCAAGCAGGAATTGCTTCGGACAGGCTGGAAGTCGGCTTTGGGAGGTGAGCAGCCTTCGTCGGCAACATCACCCGTCTGCGGCTGGTTCAGGTGGAGGGAGACCCCGGCTGCGCCGGCTGCCTTGCTGGAGACCGTGGGGACAGAGCAGATGGCCGTTGCGGCACGGCTGATGGGATGCGATAAAAAGGGGAGTCTCACGGCAGCTCGGGTTTTCAGGCCCGTGCCGAAGGGGCCAGCCATAAAATAACCGGCGATGAAAAGGAGAGGGGAGGCAGAACGTGAAATTAATTCCATCGAAATGGGGTTGTACGGAAAACTCCCGGTTCTCACATCTTGTCCTGATTTATTTATTTTTATGGCTTCGCTGTGAACCCGAGCGGATTTCACCGGCGGCTGGCGGCGCAAAGCCGGTTCACGGGGAGGTTGAGCACATGCCTCCATGTCGAACACGCACCTGACCCAGACCTGAGGGCCGGTTTTGGGGCGACAGGGGCTCCAACGAAACAAAGGCTTTGCCACCAAAACCGCGTCCTCCCCCTCCAGAACCAGATCCAGCCCTGCCACCGCAGCTCCTCCCCATCCTAGTTATTAATTTCCAGTCGGGACCGTTCGCTATGCGGGGTGGGATCAGGGGCAACGCAGACCCTCTGTTCCCCCCCCCCCCCCAAAAAAAAAAACCCCAAACCCAGACACCAAACTCGGCCGGTTTTGCGCGGGCGCGCGCGCCCCGGCCACGTGAGGCGCACGCGCGGGGCGGCGCGCCGTTGCCGTGGTTACGGAGGAAGCCGCGGTAAGAAAATGGCCGCCCCGGCTGGCTTTCCCCTCACCCCGCTTCCCCTCCGGCTGGCTTCGGGCTCCGGTGTCTCCCGCGGTGGGGAGGGGGGCCGGACCCGGCTCGGGGGGGAGCTCCGAACCGCCGTACCCCGGGACGGGTGGTGTCCCGTCCCCTTCCCCTTCTTCCCCCTTCCTTCCTTCGTCCCTGCCGCGGCCTGCGCTCCGCGACCGCTGCCGGGGCTCCGCCGCTGCCGTGCAGCCGCGGCTTGTCTCCGGGCAGGCGGTTGGGGCGTGGGGAGGCCTCTCGGGGCAGGCCTGGGCCGCCTGTAGGGGGTGTGGGCTTGCGTTTCCACGCGTGGGCCAGAGGAGACGTGCGGCCCTGCTGCTGACGGCAGGTTCTGACCCTCCCTGTGGCCTCTGGCAGGTTCCCTGAGCCCGCCGCAGAGTTTCGGGAGGCCATGGAGCGGCACGTCCCCATTCACGCCCTGCCCGAGGAGATTCGAAAGGTATGAAACAGTGGAAGTACAAAAACCAAACCATTTGGAGGCCAGGTACTACAGTAACTTAGGAATGTTTTGCTGGCCTCTGAACGCTGGTACGTTTTGGTCCTGGTTTTATACTGGGTGTGTTCTAGCTCTATACGAAATGTAATTACACACTAATTCTATAGGAACAGTAGAGGAACATAGTCATTCTGTAATGGTGTTGTCACTGCTAGGCGAGTTTCGAATTTTGCCCCATACGGCGTGTTTTGTTGCCGTAAGTTTGGAATGACTGCAGAGCATAACATGTAATTGTTCCAAAGGAGTGCCAATACAAACAGGAATGGAACATTCCCCTTCATCTCTTCTTCTGTCTTCTCTCTGTGTGTGAGGCTGTTCTTTTGTTTGGGAGACAGATTACTACTAATGTAACAATGCTGCTGTTTATATGGGTTAACTTACAAGGAGGCTCTTTATATGGGGTGATGCACACAACTGGAACACGAGTCACTTTTTACAACACTATGAAGTTTTTACTTTGGCAGTAAAACACCCTGCTGTCCTCATTTTTTTGGTATGCATCTAATAATCAAGTAATTTAAAAGTTTTATGTAGTCAGGCTAGCACAGTCTGGAGAAATTGATAGTCCAGGAAACTGTCGAAACAATTTCTGAGCCGTCAATGATGATTTCTGAGAATTCAAGGACTGGTAAGATAGCCAAAGGAAAGGAAAAGGAATACTTGCCTGTAAAAAGGGGAGGGGAGGAACCTGGGAAATTTACAGAGTCATTAGCAGCTTTTCTGGCAGCAGCAAAGATACCAGATACGTTTGTTTAGAAATCAGTTCGTAAGGGTCAACAGGATAAGGTGGTTAGCAAAAATCAGTACAAGTTTCTCAGAAAAACAGTTGTGCCAAATTGTTGGATGAAGCACATCAAGGAATTGTTCTGGATCTAGTACTGCTCAATACTTCCATTAAAGAATTAAGGCTGTAGTCTGGTGGCACTTCAGCTGCCTGCCTTTCATTTGGATCAGTTCCTGATCTAGTTCCTGAACTCTGTGCTATGCATATGCTAGCACGAGGAGGAAGCAGGTGTAAGCGCAGGCACAAACTGGGAACAGAAAGGGGGTGACATTATTTCTTTTCCGTAGGAGTGTTGGCATCTGCTGTTTTTTGTTGAGCTAGGATCTTAGATTACAATAAGGATTACACTGATGCCAGTCTGGGAGGGGTTGTGAGCATTCTGGGAACAGCATTAAACTTCATGTTCTTAGTAAGAATAAGGCATATTTAGAAAGAGTATGTCCGATGCATCAACGCAAAATACAGAGTAACTGACTAAGCTTCCTTGTCTCTTGTCAGACCTAACACTGAGGTCTATAATCAGGTCATAAGCAGAATAATAGTAATATTGACAAAGTGATGTTACAAAGAAAGCAAGTATTAAATGTATTGATATAGGAATTGCATGTGAAACTTGGGCCTTCATTATTCCTCTGCTCAGGGCTGTTGAGGTATCAATTCTGAGCTGCAGGCTTTAAGAAAAATAACGTGACTGATGGCGATCTAGAAAAGTGCAAAAATAGTAAAGAGCTTAAAAATCTTGTTCTAGGAGAGGATAATAGAACTGGGTTTACTTATTCTGGAAAATACTTGAGGGCACAGTAACAGAATTGACGTGTAGGAAGATGGCGGTTGTCCTTCATCTCCAGCTGAAAATTAATCTGATCCTCACCTTTTTGGACTTGCTGTAGTTGAATGTTATGAAACTCTCGATGTAGGGGTGGTTGAGCTCTGGAGCAGCTCACGCAGGGGAGTTGTGGAATTCCTCCAGTGGCACTGTGGGGGACAAGTAAGGCAAACTTTTGCTTTGGGGTAAATGACTGGGCAGGCCGTCTCTTGAGATCTCTCTCACTTTTTGTGGTACACCTTTAACAAAAAGATCTATATGCAGAGGGCACATCAGTACTCCTAGATATATACAGGAATAGGTTTATGTTCCTGTCCCATCCTACCCTGTCACCTCAGTGTGAGATATGTGAGCCCTAAGGCAACGACAGCCCAAGATTTTGGGATCAGTTAAGAGTTGGGGTTTTACATATCCTTTGCTGCTGCTCGTCTCTTCACTCAGCTGACTTGCATTGTAGTTGCAGTATAGTTACAAGATACAGAGCTTGATTACAAGTCATTCTCACAATTTCCTGTCCTTGTATTTTCTACCTTTGATGTACACAAGCTGTTATTCCCTTCACATTCCCTGCTTCTTGGATTTTATAGCATCTCCTTTGGAGTCTTTCTTTTAGATGGCTCCCAACATATGCAGAACTTGTGCCAGCTGTAGATTCCTCTGCCAAACTGAGCACATGCTCCCAACACACAGTTTTTGGGCCAAAGGAACACGTGTGTCTGCTTCTCTCTTACATGGCCCTGCCTCTCTCTCTCTCTCTCATATTCCTTCTACTGCTCTCATACCTCTTTCACACAACATGCATTGCAAGATTGGCGCTAAATGAAAAAAAAAAAAAAGTAACAGGCAAATAAACATCCACATGTCTGTTATTAAAGCTTATAGGGTTTTTTGTATTTACAGTTGCATACTTCTTAGAAATGAATTATTAGGAAAGATCTAAATCATGGTTTGTTTCTAAAAAAAATTTTAAAAACCCAGAGTTGTGACTTTGCCTGTGAGCAGTTTGACAAATGTTGCTCAGTTAGGTAACCAGTGTTAGAAGTCAGCAGGAGTCAGTTTTCCCTGCAAGTTTTGAAGGAAGCTATGCCACATGGAGTGGTGGTGATGGCGAGTGTGGAGAACAGCTGCTGCTGTTTTGGCAGCATACATAGGAAAATTGGTAACTTCCCAGGAGGGAAATAACCAAGTCGGTCAATGGCAAAGTCCAAGCCATAGCTTAGGTTCTCTTCTGTGACAGTTTTTAGGGAGGGTATTTTAGGGTATTTAGGGAACCTTATTTTAGGGATGCTTGTACACTTCTAGGAGGTGATGCTTGCACACTTGGTGTGTCAGATAGCAGGTGTTTTAGGTAATTGAGTAAGTTGGTTGGTCTGCCTCTGTAGAACACTACATTTTCTTATTAAGTGTATTGCCACAGAGCTGTAGAAAGAACTTTGCAGAGACTGCTGGCTTGTAATGCCTACTTTTTCGTGTACTTGCATGTCTTAAAGTTTATGCCATCAAACTCAGTCAGAGAGGTATCATAGAGCATAGGATAGTACAAAAGTTGGTGTTTCCTTTACTCCAGTGTTATGGATGTGTATTTTTTGAGAGTTCTCTTTTTTTGTTTGTTTGTTTTTTTTGTGTTGGGTGGGCAGTTGGGTTGGTTGGTTGTTTCCTCAAGAGAAAGAAGATTATCATACTGTACCTTGTTAGCTGTCTGTTGCTAGTGGTAGACAAATATTTTATATGCTTGTGAACTTACTGTGTTTGTTTCAGCATTGTTATCCATTTAATGTAAGTAGATGGGAAGATGCAGTTTTTCCCTGAAGGTCTTAATGAAATGGGAAACGAATAGCAGCTACCTATGTAAGACAGTAAAAATATAAAGTTATATTTAATTTTATATTTTATTTGGCAAATATATAACCTTTGCTTAACATAAATCATAAAATAATTGAGCACAAGATACCCTTACAGACAAGTAGTTCTCTCACCCTAGGAGCTTAAGAAAGTAAGCAGAGCAGGAACTTTGAAGCTACGTTATACAGCAGTACAGAACGTTCCCGTGGTATCCAACTATCCGCAAAACATCATGTACATTACTAATAGCAAATGGTTACTCAATAGATTTGCCACGTGTGCTTTAGATTGAGCACATTACGGTATCTTTATGAACACATTATGTTGTCTTTAATTTTTCTTGCTGTCTTTGGACCTGGGGTTATTTTTTTTTCATAGGTTCTTACATAGTTCCAGTTGTGTCAATTAGCTAAAGAATCTGTCCCATACACCAAGCCTAGCTTTGTAAAGTGAACAACATAGCTATGTATTTAGTACTTAAAATATTGATATCAATGTGGATTCAGAAGCAGCAGCATTTCCATTTGTGCCCTTCAGATGAACACAGTAACATTTACATGCAGAATGGCAGGAAGTGTTTCCAGGGTCCTGTTGTCACATACCTTATGGATGCTTCTTAAGGTGATATTTGTGAGTTGCCCCTATGCCTGCTGAGATCTTCAATACTTGGCCGTCAGATTTTTAACATTTAGATTTCATTGGGATGACAAGCTCTGGCTATGAGAATATTCTGAGTGGCTATAATGTACTTTGGAAATGTTGGAAAGTATATGCTTATTTTTGGTATGAGCCCATATGTTACAGCCTGAAGGGGTGGAAAGCTCTCAACAGTGAACTGGTTATGCATGGACCCATAGCTGACTTGGGAAAACCAGTTCCCAGGTAGTAAAGGCAACCTGCTCTCTTACCACTGTGTATTGCGGTATCAAAGGATTTGTGAAAGCATATCTTCTGGACTTGGATAACGATCTTCTGTTCTTAATGTGAGAATTCTGGAGTCACTGGTGGTCACCTAGGGCAGCAAAGCGTTTTTCTCTCTTGCTGTACTCCTAAGGCTAGGGCTGTATTCATTATATTGAAGCTTTTCTCATAAAACTAGGGCTGTATTCACTATATTCAAGCTTTTCTACCCTTTCTGCAACCAGCATCCAAGTGCGTTACTAGGAATTGGAGAGATTGCAGTCTCTCTTGCATCACAAGCAGTTGGGTTGTAGCTAGGAGGGACTTCCTAACAGTTGCAACTGCAGGTGCAAAAAGTCAGTATTTGTCAGGCAAAGATATGGTTAGCAATGGGCTAAATGATCTTTTGTCTGCCCGGGCATTGCATTTTGTCGCAAAGTCCTGAGGTTCAGTTTATAAGAACTCTCTGCTCTGCGTTGCACTGGAGAGCTGGAGTGTGCCTTAACACATCCTGAAAGAGCTTATGAGTGCCCGTAAGGTCTGCATGGCCTGTTGGACATGTGTTAGATATTTGCAGGGCTTGTGTGAGTGAGTGCAGTTACTAGCAGTGCAACACAGTCTTTTATGATTCATTAGTCTGCTTTACTCACAGGCAGGAAAAAATTAAAGCTACCTGAAATCCGAGTATTATTTCCTGTCGTGACAAGCTGATTATTTCAGGGCATGTTTTGAATGAAACTTTTGAGAGCAGGACATTCTGTTTTTACTGCAAGCCTATTTCTACACTACTCATATGTATTCAAAGCAAGTACTGTGATTTTTATTTTGCAATTGCTATTTTATGGAAGTGGAGTAAATAATTATGTATGCAGCATGGCTTAGCGTTACAATGTGTATTACTTTCTGACTAGATGCTGACTGAAAGCTTGACTCGCAATAAACTCTTTTTAAGTGAAGTTTCTACTGAGACTCTTAAAAATCTTTCTTTGAATAAA
This sequence comes from Astur gentilis, assembly GCF_929443795.1. Lineage (NCBI taxonomy): Eukaryota > Metazoa > Chordata > Aves > Accipitriformes > Accipitridae > Astur > Astur gentilis. The sequence continues at coordinate 43,141,098 of NC_064885.1, read as the reverse complement.
AAAATTGATCAATTTCAGTCAAATAACTTGTCAGTTTTGCATATACAGCAGAAGATTCCACTTTCTTCCTAGAAAATCAGTTGTGTGGTTTGAGTAATGATTTCTTTTTGTGTAATAGGGATTGGCTAGTTTGTCAGGAGAGGGACAAACAGCGTGAGAGAAATGAAAGGAGTATGGGAGAGGAGGAGTAAAACAAAAAGAAAGTAGATTCAGATAATAAGGTAGAATCAAGTAGAGGTAGAATAAAACAATCATTCTGCTACAAGCGGTATTTGGACAGATACAGGGGTTTTTGTTATTTGGCCAGTCCTTGCTAAAGCAGTCTCAGTCCTGACGGATCAACTGGGGAGGGAGCAAGAGCTGTTAACTACCGTGTTATGTGCCTGAGGAGCACTGGGTGATGCAAGGAGGATGGCTAGTGCTGCAGTTCCCTTAGGCTCTCCCTCTCCTGCACTGTAAAATTAATGTAGAAGGAGCCCATCTGTGCTCATGGCTCTATGTTTTTATTTCAGTGATGCACAGAAACATATTCAAAGCTTTTTAAAAGAATCTCATTAATTGAGGACTTAAGTTCTGGCTTTTAAGAGTCATGGCTATTTATTAGCTGCTTGTAATGGGCTATTTCTAGCATAAGGGATCCATATGCTGGATGTTGTAATACCAAGGCACTGCTAAGTGAGAAAGTAGATCATTTTTCTTTTAACAAGAATTTAGTTCTTTATCGTGGTAACTTTTGCGGGTGGAATCAGAAATATCAGAGAAGAATAGCAGTGCACAAGCTGACACTCCCTGTAGTTATTTGGTCAAGTTGAAATGGTATAAATTCCTGTCTCGTCATTCAAAAGGCTAATAATGGTCCAGACCACCAAAGTAATCTTTTTCTTTCTTTTTTTCCTTATAACTTATGCTCTACAGATGCTTATGGTACTGAGTCAGACAGATGTAATTTAAGTGACTATCAGTCTTGGCTCAGTTCTCCACTTGCCCTTGGTAGCTAAAGAAGTCTATGTAACCATGGAATGATATTAGTTCTTCCAAAACCAAATGCATCTCTGAGTTGAAACTATTCCCACAGATGCTGTAGTGGAACAGTTGCTGGAATATCACAGCTAGAAATGTTACCTTGTGATACGGTTTGTTCTGGACATTGCTCTCTTCCTTTCTTTGTAGCGTCTGGTGTAATGTGTATCAGAACTGTAGCTCAAAATCTTGTGGATCAAATATCTTCCTAGCTCAAGCACTTTGTCCTCAGTGAGTTTGTTTTTCATTTTATGTTGTTATCATGCATGCAGTACTGTCGTGCTAACTTCAATAGCAGGGGTTTTTTAGTATCCCTCTGTTACCTTTTCAAGTCCTGTTTGCCTTGAGTTTCCCTGTCCAAGCTGACCAAAACCACAACACTAAAATTACTCAAATGACCTTCTGTTTGGTGTTGTTTTGGGTTTTTTTTATTACTGATTGATTTTTTTCTATTGACTGCTTATTCTCACTGGTAGGGACATATACAGTCCCCTTTCTAGATAGAGCTCTGATAGCTTCCTTTTTTTCCTATTCCTTCCAAACTCTGCTTTTTCCCCTGATTTTTTTTCTTTTTTTGCTTTGTGTTTGAGAAGATGACAACAGTCTTTTGATCAAATGTAAATAGATAGTGAAATATGGAATCTGAAAACATAAATAATTTTGTATGTAATACACATTCTTTGTGGTTACTCAGGGCTAATATTATTCCAGAAAAGGTAGCTTTGTAAGCATAAGAACAAATGAAAATTTGTTTCCTATAGACCTTTGTGTAATGGTTGATCATCTTTGGTGTTTAAGATACAAGGTCTAATGGAATCTTTTGTCCTGGACAGACCATTTATAAGGCTCTCTTCTGTATGGACTATCTGATATCTGATAAGGACTGCACTCACACTCCAGAGTGTTCTTCAGCAGGGAACTTAAAAAGTCTTTATTGCCTACCTAGTTGTCTAAAACTTTTAGACACTTAAGTATCTCTGCCCTCAGTGTCAGAATTGGTTATAAATGACCAAACATTCTGGTTTGCAAATTATTGAAGGGTGACAATAGAGAAATACACATTTAGACGAAGTAATGTTATTTCTCTTGGAAACTGCAAAACCCCAAAACATTTCATTTGCAAGTAGTCTTCAAAGCTATAAAATGCTTTCTGGCTCTGACCTTTAAATTGGTGTAGCCTTTAGATGGCTTTGTCATTATTTTGGCTGAATGAAATCAGCATCTACAGCTTGACAGTATTTCTCTATACCTGTCTGTGTGAAGCGTCAGTAGCTTCTGAAAAGTGTCCAAACAGCTCAGGAATTCTAGGAGGTGTTTTAAGTATCAGCAAGGAGATCTTGGGTTGTGATGTTTGCAATGAGAGGGTGGGGTCGGGGAGGGAGAAAGTTCTGGAAAGTTCTGCCTGTGATTTTACCACTGTGGGCATGACAGAGAAATCTTGGATTTAGGATGAGAATTCAGATTAGTACAGCCCTTGCTCTGCCCAGTTCAGACCTTGCTCTTTGGAGCAATTCACTTTCAGCTGGGTCCTGTTAATTTTCTAGGCATATTGGGCATACATGAGCTGAGTTTACATTAATTAGCTTGCTTATTGGTGTTAATCTACTGCAGCATGGAATTTAGTTTGGGCTAGCTTGCCTGTTGAGCATCGCTCAATCCGTGCCAGATTCATTACTGGTATTGAGAAACTGCTGTTTACACTGCAGATAGGTACTTTAAAACTAGTTCATGTCTATATACAGCATATTGCAGTGGTTGCAGGATAATTGTGCATGTACAGAAGCAAAGTTCTGATTAAAAGCCTGAACTTTCTTTCCTTACTGCAGTAGTATAAAGCCCGTGAGCTTTCCTGTGATTTTTTGACTATGTAGCAAATACTTCAAAAATCCAACCTGATCTGCAGTCCTTTCAAGTTTTTACTTCACCTGAGGAATGGATGTGAAGAGGAACGGGACCCATTTCCCACTAAGTCCAGATGGATAATATTTACTGTTCTATGACTTAATTTATTTTTAAGTTCAATAACAAAATTGAATTTCAAAACTAAAAAGTTATAGTACTTGCATAAAACATTTTCAGTTCAGGACCCTAATTGTTTTATTTTGTTTTTAATCCTAGTACCCAGTGAAATCTCTGTAACTGTTTATTTGAAAGACAGCAGTGGTGGTGCTGCAAGAGAGCACAATGTTCTTTTCGGGATAAGAGCCCCCCTCCTGTGCTCCTTATAACAGCTCATTTTGTCCTCTTTCAATATAGTAATTTTAGTGCTTTGGAACTTTATGGTAGTTATCCTGAATAACAGTTTCATATTTCCAAGCACAGTTTGCAGCTGCCAGGAAAAACAAACTTGCATTTTCAGCTCATTCAGAGCAACTGTAACTAGGGGTATTTTAAACTGGGGCAAGACTAAGAAACTGGAAAATAAAGCTTGGCCTGGTAATTCCAGGGCATCCTGAAATACCATTTTTATCAAGCTGTATTTAAACTGCTAAAGGTTATTGAATCATGGGATAATGAGTCTTTAGTTTATAATTTTTGAAAGCTCTTCTCTTTCATCTAAGTATGATTTCTTTGAATTTATCCCAATGTCTCAAAATATCTTTTTTTTGTTCCTTTTTCTGTAACACGAAGGACTCTTACGTTCTTTGACTTAAACCGCTTGCAATTTCCCAGCTTTCTGACTTTTCTAAGTCATTGTGTTAAAATCGTTGTAACAGTTGATAATTGCAAGAAAGGTTAAAGCGTGTTTTAAGCTCTCGGTACACAAACACATAACTGCTCTTCCAGCTGCTACCCATTTTCCATCTTTCATGTCTCCAAGCTTACCCATACCTGTTTATATTTGTTGCTTTGAGGTTGTGTCTTTAGCTGTATTATGAGTGTCCTCTGATCTAATCTTAATTCTAACCATCTCCTCTCAAATATATTTATGCTGTGACCGGAGAACAGTGTAAAATCTGTCATGTTCAGGGATCTGTGCTGGTATGCAGATGCTTACATGTCCCCTACTGAAGTGTCAGACCTTGGATTGGTCTGGCTGATTTATTTACTTGATATCTATTTCTTGTGCAGGTTCACTTCCACATCACTTGTAAACTGAGCATTTTTTTTTTCCTGGAAGTGAAAATTAAGGTATGCAGGAACAACTGATATACTGAGTAATAAGTATGTATCAAAGTCGATGCACATCTATCTGTTCATATTTATGAAGCCTTGCTTACTGCAAAGCTTAATTTGATTACTTGCAAAAGTATGTTTCTCAATTTAAGAAATGGTCTTTCAATTAGATATGTATTATGTACTCTGTATTTTTTAAATCAGTGATGAATACTTCATACCTAGTAAATGGGTTACAATTTCCACAACACTCAAGTGTCATGGACACTACATCATAATAATTAGGCCTGTACTCATTTGAATTACTTTTGATCTTGTACGCTTCAGTTGGATATACTTCAGTTGTCAAAAAACCACAGTAAATAACATATTTCTGGCTTTGGTGATCACAGATTCATTAAGGAGATAACTTTGTAAAACACAGCATTTTATTTTAAATAAATACATCAAACATAATTCAGAGGTGCTTCATTTTAGAATTCCAGTGGGAGTTCCCACATAGTAAATTGCATAATTGATGTATCTTGTGAAGTTTCCAGTAAGTGAAAGTACTGCTATGGTTTGATTTCATTTTGCTAATGTAAAATTTTGTCTTTATTATTTGTTAAAGCAATAACATAATCTGATCATAAATGCTCCAGAGCAGTAAATGGTTTAAACTATTCAGATTTATTATTATTATTATTATTATTTAGTGTTATTCAGGGTTTTTTTGTTCAACTTGTTTCTTACAAACAATCTTGCAATTTTATCTTTTTCTAGATGTCCCGGGATGAGACAGTGTGTAAATACTGTGGAGTCAGCTATTTGATACTTCATGAATTTAAGTTGATGGAAGAAAAAGTAAAAGCAATGGAAAAGGAGATTAAATTTTATGAAGGAAGTATAGAACGGGAAAAAGGACTTCAAGCAGAATTGCAGTCTCTTTACCAAGACCTTGAACACTACCGAGCTGACAGTGAATCAAAAACAGAAAGGTCAGACCATATTATCTAGTCTGATGTTATTCTCATGTATGTGTATTAGGTAGTTTCTTTCCACACAAGTTTAAAATACAAATAAGATTTGTCTGTCTTTTATCAGATGTAACATATATACTGTAATACTTAATTTAAATCATCTTTCATAGTATTCTTTGGCAGTAAGTTTTAAATTCCTTAATAGTTTAGAAACAGTCAATATATTTAAAGTGAAAGAAAGGCCAGAAGGCATTTCAGAGGTATTTCCCCTGCACACACGCCCAAAGAGAAATGATCCTGTATTTCATCTTATCATTTTGTAATAAAATTATAATATTTTAAATGAAATTCCACAGTATTGGGAGTATCATAGTTCTGAAATTTTTACTTACCGTCTCATAGTAACATGGTAAAGAATTACCAGCGTTCGTACCCTGAGAAGCTTACAGTTCACTCTCTGAAGGGATGATACAGAATAGTAAAGCAATTGTGAAAATCTTGGGTACCGCTTGTGGCATTGTTCCTCAGAAACAGGAGTTTGCAAACGCTTACTGGCAGGTATGTGAAGGTCCCAATTAAAGGGGGAGTTTTGTACTCTTAAGAACTCCAGTAATTAACAGTATGCCCCAGAGCCACCTTTATGTTTTTAGGGCATAATGATTACAACCTTTAAGTGTGTTCGCTTTCAGCTCATACTTCCAGGCTTTTGTTGTGTTCTACTTCTTTGTCACATCATGATAACTTTAAACTTAGAAAAGGAAGTCATACTTCGAAAATATTTGTCCTTTTGATGGGCCTACAGCACAGCTTTGCTTCCTAAACCTTCAGATTGGTACAACAAATATAAATGTTCATTTTGGGGTAGACATGAGAAAACAAAGCTTAAAAGGAAGGTTTCAAAGACTTTTTTTGCCCTCTGCCCTTCCTTCCTTCATATTTTCTAATATTTTTCCTCTTCTCTAGGTTTGCAGTAAAGGGTGCAAAGGCAGTTATACCCAAACTAGCCTTAAAATATGTGGCTGATTCATGTACTAGAAGTGGCGTTCCTGAGGCAGTCCAGGCAGCAGCAGTGGCTGCAGAACCTGGTGTCTACCTGTGTTAGTTTTTGTGCCCTGTAATTAGAGTGCCATCAGGTTCTCAACCATGAACCTCAAGCTAGCTTGTTAGCTTTGATTTGTCCATCCTCAGCGGTTATTTATGATGTATCAAGAACTTGGACAGAGAGGGAGATTGTTGTAGTCAATATGAGCATTTATGATAAAAGCATTATGGGTGGGGTTTTTTAGTCTTATTTTTGCTGTAGGATTTCTGGACTGACATTTCTGGTTTCTAATTAACCTTCTGTTGCTTTCTGCTGTTTTATGACACCATGACAATATGACCAATTTCATAATATCAAATTGCATCTTTTCTGCACTGTTCTGTGAAAGAAAGACGAGTGTTTTGGTCTCTTCCAGACTTGAAGCTCTGAAGAACTGCCCTTCCTTTTTTTTCCTCTTGTCTTCTAATCTTCATAGTCTGGTTTAACATGGATGCTATGTGCTGGTTTTCTGTATCCTAATTTTCTATCCTCATGTTTTGGAATCTATTGTTATATTCCACTGATTTGTTAACTATAAACATTGATATTTATAGTTGGCTAATAAAGGATACTTTATAAAAATGCAGTTGCTAAAGTTGACTACTGATAGAATAATGTGGTACAAACAAGGGCATCATAAACTTATTGGTAATTTCTTGCTCATCTGAATCAAACTGTTTGTCAGAAGCCTTTTGTACGAATGAGATTATAATTTTAATTTTCAGCTCAGTCATTTTGATTCTGAAGACCTCCCAGTAAGGGTGTTTCTTGCATGACTGACTCACACCTAGTAGGAAGTGATCTAGAACTGATAATGTGGGGCATTTTGAGTGTTAAGGTGCTTTCAGGAGATTGGTCTGGAATGCTTTGGACACACTACAGAAGAAACAACTTCAGCTTGTCTATAGGCGAACCGCTCAAATCCATTAACTTTTCTTTTCTTTTTTTTTTTTTTTTTGTGAATCACTTAAATACTACTAAGAATTTAACATTACTATTAATGGATTTAGTTAGGCTTGTGTTTGGTAATATTATTTAAAAGATTCATTTTAAAACACAAGTTCACACAAAGTTGAATAAAATGCATTTATCTTGTAGATCACTCTATATTGTTTCTTGCAACATTTTTTTCATTTGAACTGAACATCCTCCACCCCCCTAATATTCAATGTTTTCTTTGGCTTAACGTTGTATTTTTGAAGAGTGGATTTGCTCCTTGTTCCTTTAATGGCTCTGGGTGGCAGTTATGGTGGTAGTATTCAGTTTGTTAGCAAATGCAGTGACAGCACATTCTTCTTGTTGAGGATCATTTGCCAGAGGTAAACTTTAAAATTTTCATTTAGCTGACTTTTTGTCGTAAAGCTGGAAGAGTTAATAAAAATTTTATCTCTGCATTTTTTTCCCCCTAAGGCTCGACTTGATTTAAAACCTGCTGAAATCAAGTGAAGTACTTTCAGTAGGCTTTCATTCAGACCATAAATCAGCTATTGTGCCTTGTTAAGTAACTTGTCTAAATATTCCTTATCTCCTCTTTACTATCCTGGGCCTCTCGTTACCTTGTGCTGTTGGCATAAACTAACTATTCAACATACTATCTTCTGGTTCTTGCAAGGCTGACAAATCATTCCTCCCAAACTGCAAATGTTTATCAGGAGCCAAATAGGACTTTTTTTTTTTTTTTCCCCCCCTCTGGTAGACCAGGAGATTTAATCTTTCTTGTTAGTTGCAGATTGTTTCGTTTTTATATTCCTTTTCGGTTGAAGTATTGCTGTTGTTTGTACCAGTGGTTAACCTTGAAAGCCACCTGGGTACCGGCGCTTTTGCAGAAATTAGTTACCTGCCCTTTGGGATTTTGTCAGAAGAAGGGGAACTAACTGGCATGCAGTTAACTACGCTGATTCGATTTAGCTATTCAAGTCTTACTCTTAGTCAGTGTTAAAATCGCTTTAATTCCAGACTACTTGCATGAGAGCTATTCCTGAAGGGCTGGGGCTAGCTTGAAATAGCAATGCCAGTCAATACTCATACTGCCTTGAGGTGGGCTGTGCAGCTGGTGCTGCATTTTGCTCTGTGCTGCTGGCTACCATCTGCAAGAGCAATGATTCACGCTTAGTTAAGCTGAAACGCTGATGTGTCTTTTGACTAACTATTTTTGGTCTGTTACCTATTTAAACATATTGGTAACAGGCACTTTCATTGGGGCCTTCTCTAATTCATTGGAGATATAGGTATGGCTGGATTTAGCCATGTCTCTGTGTAGGACCCTCCCTTAGATTCCTGGAGTCCCTAGAGCTGACTTTATTAATGGATTTTCTCTGGCAGTGTCCTTTGACATTTGTGACACTGCATGAGGGGCACACTGTATTTGTGGTGTGACTTTTGATAATTCTCACAACACCCAATATAAGAAATGTAAAATAGATTTAAATACTAAAGATGCTTTTTAAAGGTATAGTAGCGCTGGATATCATGAGCCTGACAAAGAGCAAAAAAATTGTTATGATGTTTAGAGATGTGAAGAAGTGTATAGCTATCACTTAGCAAGTCCTATGTCAAAGTTCTCTTGTAAATAGATTCCTGAAAACTTTTTTACAAATCTAGCAGGAGGAGTTACTTGTTGATTGCTACCATGAGACTTATGCTCCTGAGCCATGCATATAGATGTTGAAAATTTATAAATAATAAAATATTAAAGAAAATGTAAACCTAACATTTAAACTTGTGGAAACTATTTTTTCCATATTTGTGGGGTTTTGTGTGTGTTTTCTTGAGTTTGTTAGTTCCTACCACAATGGCAAAACCTTAATACCATGAAAAATGCTTTGTTGTTGAATTTGCCTAAAATAAATCTTCCTTTTTGTGACATGATTGCTTAGGAATGCAACAGCAGCTACCTGGCTTGGTAAAGTCTAAACTTGCAATAAAACACTAAAGTGACTCGGCAGGGATAACAGCATGCTGCTCTACCCTTAGCTAGCAACCTACACAACAGTTTGGTGGAAATGACGTCTGGTTTCTTATCCTGGGAGACTGAAAATACTGGGAATGGGGAGTGGTACATGCTTTAAGAACTGTGTCACCATTTTAAAAATAGGTTTTGAAGGGAAAGAACACAAGGCAAAAAGGTCACTTTAATCGTTGGTGTTTTTTTAATGTCTGTTTCTGTTGAATATTTAGCGATAAAATGGAGTGGAGTTGGTATAAAAAATCACTGAGAGCCAAATCTGGATGAAAAAAAGAGGTAAAGAGCTAATCTCTCCTTTTCTGAATGTGGTTTAGGGCATACAGTCGGTTATTCTTATTATATACCATCATATGTGGGTAACCTGGGAGATTGCACATCTTTTGACTGTTTCAGAAAGCATGACTAACAAACAAAACATTATAACCACTGCAGCACTGTAATGTATTTTCAGAATGATATTGGTGTATCATCTAATACATAAGAAGAAATCAGTTCATAAAGTAGTTAGTGTTCTTCATGCTACAGCTATTCTGTGCAAGTCTCAGTTGTGTGCTCCTTCAGCGGCTGCTTGGAAGAGAAAAGTAAATAAAACAAGCTGCCAAGAGGTATCAGCTGGGCACAGGATTCAGTGAGTCCCTGGGTTTTGCACTCATAATTTCCCAGCAAAGGGAAATAATGTAGTGGTTTTTTCTTGTAGGCAGAATATAGAGCACATAAGCGCTGGAATTTTTCTGGCTCCATATGTATTTAATTCTACTTTTAGATAGTTCAAGTTGCAGTGTTTAGAAGTGCGCAAGAGCTGGTTTGTACTTGGAAGTGCCGTGTGTGTGTGTTCTGAAGAGAGGATATGAAGTTTACTAAGAAATGGCGCCTTCAACTTTTTTATTCAATCTGTTTTGTAAATAACATAATAGTATGTACTTCTCTAATTAGCTACTTGATAATTTTAGGGGGTACTTATTAACCAGGAAAAAGCAGAATTTTGTATTATGCCAAAGTGGTTTCATGTGTTCTTTTTAATAGTTGCAAACTGCTCTATGTATTTTGCCCTGATAGTGGCATCATGGTGGCTTGGGTATGGCTCAGGCTTGTGCAGAGTGCCAGCAAAAGGCCTAACAGGGTTTGGGGGACCCAGGTCCTGTGTTCACCCTCTGTACAGCAGTGAACTTCACTTTTACACTTAAAAAAAATCACTGACAAATCTTGTCACAGTCTCAGAAAGCCAATCAGCACAGTGCCTTGGGGAAATAATCTCTTGCTGTTAGATTCTTATGTAAAGTATGTTGAAGCCAGTGTTCCCAATAGGATATGTGCTTTTTTCTACTGACAAGCAATAGCTTAGTCTCACTCTTGATGTGTTAAAATTGGAATTGCTCTAGTTTTGACAAGGTTTTTTTCTATTAACATGATTAAGTGCCAAGATTGATTATTAATAAGCAAGACAAATTTGTTCACAGAGATAGTTCAGAAGAGAAATTCATGAGGTGCAAAACCCTGAAGTAATGCTTAATCTTTGCCCAAATTCCTGACAAAATGAACTTTCTTCTGGCAAAACAAAATTCCTTATCCAGAAGAGGCTAAAACAGCAGTTAGTGGAAAATGCAAAAGGCTACATGAAATCTGCATTTTTGCTTCCATGCATACTTTTCTTGTATGTTTCATTAAAAATATTTTCATATTTAATAGGTAAAATTAAAAGTTGAAGTCACATTAAAAAAATTATCACCGTTTTTTGGCATCTAAGAATGGTACCACATACTGCAAAAATGGCCTCGAGAGGCGTTTACTGACAAGAAAGCTCCAGCAAAGATTCCGCGTAAGTCTATGCGTGCCTCCATGAACGGCTAACTTTCCTCAGGAAAGTAAAGCAGTTCGTCTCCCTCAGTGAAGGTTTTTTGCATTAGGCATGTATTTTCAGTTCCTTCTCTGCTTATTGTTTGAACAGTTTATAGGCTACAGTTCTTGAGGTTTTCCAGTTTCAGTGCTCACAACCGTCTGCAATTACAGGGACTAGTTCCTCTGTTACACCCTTGCATGGTTCCAGCAGTGAGTCCTTGCACAGCGTCACGTACAATGGTAAATGCCATATTTACCTGCTTACTAGGGAAGGAGATCAACAGGTCATTGTATAACTTAACTCATTGTGGGCAGCATAATTGCATGTGAGAGATTAAAGTAATGCTTAGATATTATTTTATTGTATGGTTATGGTATTCATAAATTGTCAGATAATTGAATTTGTGTTTAATATCCCATATTGCATGGTAGATATAAGAAAATGGTGTGATGCACATTTGTTTAGTTGTTTTCCCCTTTCTTCTAATGGGTGATCATTTATTTGTTCACACTATAAGCTCAAGTTAAAACTTTCAATTGCTTGGGTATAGTGACTGCTATCCATTTTGTGACCACTGGTTGAAAGCAAAAAAGCAAGAATTCAAGAATGACCCATCAAGAAGTTTTTAATAAAATAATTTTCTGTGCCTCCATTTATCTCCACTTTATAACTTAATGTGAGATTTGTAAGCTTGCTCTGTAGTTGTAAAATGATTCTGAGCATAACTGGAAAGCCTTAGTTTGATTCAGTCCATACTCAGGCAGAATGTCTTGCTGAAATCCATAGGGGTTCTGCTTTATTATCTTTCAAAGTGAAATTTGAAAGCTTTGTGATTATCTACTGAAGAAGGTTAATATATTGTGTGCATGTGAATACAGGACAAGGTGTTATGTTCTGGAGCTCTCTATGGCCCCATAGCAATGAAACTTGGATGGGACCAGAAGGTGAACACAGGCTAATCCTTGAATACTGAGACACCTATTTTTGCTTCCGTTTTTGACTGCCCCTTGCACTTGACTCTGCTTTTAAGACTGCAAAACGGGAAGGTGGCTACCCAGAGAAAAATCTGGGGTAAGCTCTTTTGACCATGGCTGCGTTCTGAAGGATTCTCTAGTAAAGGGAAGAGGTGAGTGTGGGATGGATGAAGGTTGCTTGCTGCTCTAGATCACTGGGCTCTGTGGATTTGGAGGTCAGGGAGCCCCTCATCAGAGGGAAGATACAGAAAAAGAGATTTCATGTTTTGTAAGAAAGAAGTAATGAAAAGATGGGTTCACGTGGATTGTGACTTGTAGAATTCAGAGGAAAAATTTAGTTTCTGTTTGCATTCAAGGATGTAATAATGTATGTAACAGAGTTGGCTTCATCAGCAAGACACTTGTCCAGTTGAAAAAAATATAAACACATAAAATATATTTGTATTATGTTAGGGAAACACAATGTATTGTCTTATTGCGTATAATTACATGGTCTCTACTGTACCTGCAAAGTCTAGATACTAGGAAAAATTCTGCTTGGGAATTATACTCAAACATACACTTTGGGAAACTTCTATTTGAATTTGCTGGTGCAAATTTGTAGTATAAGTAAAAAGTCACCTATAAATTTGCCTTGGCACCATTTCTTTTTTATGCATTCGTCAAATTACTCATGACTGTAATCTCATTTTAACTGAATCAGTGTAACTCCACTGAGTTCTAAGAAGTTATTCCTGAGTTACACTGCTCTGACAGTACTGAGTATGACTGCTATGACTGAAATTATGTGAACTTTAATTACTGTAGATGAAGTTGGGAGCTGGATTGGTAGCTCTGGGAAGTTAAATCTTGAGTTTCTTCAAAGATAAATTTTGAAGTGCTTGTGACAAGGCAGTCATCTTTCTATCATTGTTTTTCAGACCTGTTCCAGAGATTTACCTTTGCTGAAGCAAAAATTATCCAGACTGTCTTCATAATACATCTTATATTTCTGCTGAGATAGTAAAGATAGATGAAAATTAATGCAAGATTTGAAAAGACTGTCAGCCTACATGAGACTTGATAGAGACCTTCACAAAGAGCCTCTTCATTGGTTGTCAGAGATAATTTTAATTTGCTGTCAAATTGGACCGTATGCTAACCTGCAATCAAGAGGTGAATGATTCTGCAGTGGCACATGAAAACTATTAAATAGTCTTAACTTGAATAGTCTGTGCTGAACAGAATAATAAAAAAAAAAAAAATTATGAAGAAGTTTGTGGATGATGCCAAATTTATGAATGAATAATGTAACATGCTGAAATGAAAATGAGCAACTTCTGGCTCTGAGTAGATCCTAGAGTTTCATGGAGCTGAAAACACTGTAGTGAAACTTTTTTCATTGACAGTGTGTTCCAGCCTCCTCTGTGCATACTGTCTTTGCTGACTCCGGGCAAGTAGGGATGCAGTTGCTCATTCAGGCTTAAATGGGGCTTACTGGGGCTTGTAAGGGGGCTATGTATTGTGTAATCTGCAAAGGTTATTTCTTCTGATCTTAACTTCTGCAAAATGCAATGTCTTAAATTCAAACAAACATGGCAATTGCTCTTGTCGTTACTTTTAAGACAATGAGTATATTTGTTGGCAAGAATCCCTTGCAACTACTTCTTTATTTTCTCATGCTATTCTTTTCGTTGTCAGCACTAGTAGTTAACATGTTATAATTGAGCTCCCACTCTGGGCAGGCTTTCTCCTGTATTCACTAAGAAAGTATGCTGGCTGCAAAGATAGGATGATAATTTTCACAGTTCGTGTGAACTGTAGGACAGAGGGCGAGATCAGTATGTTCTCACGATTCTCTTGTAATGCCAGCATTTAGTGATTCATTGAACTTTTTCTTTTGTGCTAAATAGCACTAAAATAACATGTTTATTTTTCTTCCTTCTTATGGTGGTGGTGGTAGTCAGAGTGCAGCTGTCTTGCCTTCTCCACCTCTTCTTTGTGTGTGAATGACCAGAACATACTGATAATGTCCCTTTGCACTCTGAGGCTGCAGTTCTGTGCTAAACTCATTATATCGGATCTCTGGAATGGAAAGAGGAAGAAAATTTGCAAGTTATTTGCAAGTTTCTTTTTTAAACCAAAAGATCTTCAAATACTGCCCATTCTGGAATGAGTAAGAATAGAAAATGAGCATCCAGTTTTCCATGGATCCCAAAGTTTTGATTTGGTGTTGTTCCATGATAAATCACTGTTGTTTTTCCTCAAGGTATAGTTAACAGAATATATCATCTGCAAAAATAGATCTGAATGTAACTGTTATGGGGATGGACATTTCCTCATTAGTCAGTGACACCAATCTGATTCTGCTCCCAAATGCAATCAAACAGATTTTATTTTCTCCTCTCCTGCCCTCTGCCTCCAAGAAATTTACAGGTAGGTATGGGTAAATTTTCCTAGCAAGGTAATACCAGAAATTTCTTCAATTTTTTTAAAGTGTTTTTTTTTTGGGGGGGGGGGGGGCGGGTTTTGGTTTTTTTTTAGTGATCACAGTTGAGCCCTATCAATTGGCTTTTTAACTACTGGATGTTCAGTTTTAGTTTTGGCAGAGCTCTACAGGCCCAGGTTTCTTTATCAGGACTCATATTTTTTTAAATTTGCTTTTTGGTGCAAATGTGTTATAGATGATCTATCTGATAACAGAATTAATGTACGTGAATATTATGACTTATTTTTTATAATATTTTTTACTGTAAATCATTCTCATTTTCTTTTGCTTTTTAAAGTTGAAGCAAAAGCTGATATAATGTTTCTGCCATTCTTTTGGTTTTGTAAAATATTTGTTGATTTCAAATATTATTTACTTGTGACAATGAGTCGCCAGTAGGCAAATAGATCGTATACTCTGCTTGCAGTAGTAAGTGTTGAAAGCTTACAAAGGGACTGGTTTTTAACAGTTGCATATCATTGTAGTTGTACTTTTGGGGATAGAAGACTATATTAGAATGGTTACCTACAGCTAACAGAAAAGAAAAAAGTTGTACTGTAAACTGGTAATGATGTGCTGCCGTGTGGTATTCTTTCTGCACATGTAACACAGGAAGGGAATTGGATTCAACTGTCTGTTATTCCCGTATGGTTCCATTCTTTTCATTACAATTGTGGGAATAAGTCCCGAGTTGTTAAAAGAACAGTGTTTAAAATGTATTTATTTATACTATGATAGCTGTGCTTGAAAAATAAACAGGTTCAGAACCGCTGCTATAATGAAAGAGTTCAAAAGGTGAATTTTAGAGGCAAAGCAGAACTTGCAGGTCAGCTGTCTGTTCCTTTGAACTGGGCGGCTGTGCTTGCTGTGGGTTAGAGTCCAGCACGAAGGTGGGTCGTATCCTAAGCGGGCGGGAGACCAGTGTGTGCAACTGGGCACAGCTGTACCGTGATGGGGAGCTCCCTGTTCTTCCTGGGGCCACCCTCCTCCTCCTCCTCTCCTGTGAGCAGGCGATGGCGGTAAGAAGAAATACTGGTCAGTTCTCCTGTGTCTTATCAGGGGGCTGGTTTGTTTTGGGTTTTTTTCCAAAATACATGTACAAAACTTGAAGCAATTAAAATGAGGGGATTGTTCAGATGTTGGCAAATGCACTCACTGAGTGGCCACCCTGAGCAGGCGGCATCTCCGTGTGCTTCCAGGTGCCTGCGGGAATCCTGCCTGACCTCGGCCTCCGCTACACCTGGGGAGGGAATGGGCCGAGCCGGCTGCGGAGCAGGCATCCTGCCTGCCGACTGCGAGAGTGGGAAATCCCATAAATGAGGGAAGCCCCAGGTGGATCAGCCTCATCTGATGAGGCGTCTGGTTTTGTTCCCCCTTTTTCTGGGTGGGAAGTGGTGTGGAGACAGAGTGAAGCCCCTGCGAGCGGCGGTGCCCCTTCTCCCCGGCTGTGGGATGCTGCTCTGTGGTCGAGGCAGGGGCTGCTTAAGCAGCACTGTCTGCTGGCTGTAAAACAAGCTGTTAGTCCGCAGTGGTGAAAGAATGGGGGTTTTTCCCACTTTATCCTTATTCTACATCTTGAGTTGAATATTCTTTTACATAACCATGAGAACGTATCATCTGTTTCTGATCACTTTTCCCCCAGCACAGTTATTCTACTTTTGCAGTGTCATAATCTCATTTAAATAAGCATAATTGAAGCACAGATGTGAGAAACGTTAATTTGCATTTTTAATAGGAGGGAGGGTACATAGTGTATTTGTGAGTCCTGATAACAGTAAGCTTTTCTTTTCCTATCCCAGATTTAGGATCTTTTTTGGTGTCAGATCTGAAGTAAAATGCTGAATGCTGTCACCCGCACTGTAATTTAAAAATCTAGTGTGTGCTGTTGTGATGAAGCACCCTGGAAGACCAAGGAGGAGGAAGCCCGAAAAAACTTTTCAATCTATTCAAGGCAAATACTTACAGAGGGTGTTGTGACAGTGTCTCCTTCAATCCCCTTCTGTAAGGTGATTGCTTGCAGGCGTCCCGAGGGGTGTTAGGAGAGGGAGGGGAACCAGAGAAGAGCTGAGACTCTGGCAGGAGCCCAGCACCCAGCGAGGCTTTGTCAGGTAGAGCCACCAAATCACATCCTTCCCACCCCGTCTTGTGGTCAACAGGGTTCTGTGCCCAAAATATGTTGGGTGGGTTTTTTTTCTGAAAGGAAGCAGGGGAAGTACAGAAAATAAATGGGTGTTTTCTCTGGCATGTTGTGGGTCAGGCTGGGAACATGGAAACCTAGCTCTAGTCCAGAACTTCCTGCCCTCTCCTTAAGTCTTCCTTAAGAAAAACGTAGGAAAATAATCTTACTAACTTGACATTTTTGATTGTTTTGATGCTAATGTCATTGCCTGAGTACATAGAAGTAACATCTGGTGAAAACATTTTTTGTGAAAAGTTTCTCTTTAGCTCTTTAAAATGCCATTGTCAAGCAACAGAGACCTAAATTCCAGCTGGTGTAAAAATAACAGACAGGAATATATTTTACTTGTGTATTTTTTTTATTATCATTTGCTGAGCACCATTAATTAATTCAGCAATGCAGAAGTACAGTTCCATGATCATGAGTGTGAAACCGAGGGCAAAGGGAAACAAGAGTGACTAATTGGGGTTCATCTTTTGCAAACATCTGAAATTAAGAAATAGGTAAACAATCTGAATAGAAAAAAATTTATGGTAACAGTAACCAAAGATCTAGTATTTGCTGTTGGTTGACTTAAGAGAATTTCCCCTTCAGCGTAGACGAGCTTTCTATTACCCTTCCCTGCACATCCTTGCAGTTGTGCGTAGAACCTACGCCACTCATTGTGGTACGTTGCATTACCTTGCTGGGACAAGGTACCTACCTTTTGGGTATTGCAGCCCCTAAGCTGTGTACCCAAGTTGAACTTTAAACTGAGATTTTCATAATGGTACATGGTTTTTTGGAGGATGAATGAGTTCTGTGTTGCATCTGTGAATGAACACTGGATTCTTAAGATATTTATATAGCATTGCCTATGAGCTGATATTGGACATATACATTTCCACATTGTTTTACAAATGTATTATGATTATTATTTTGAAAGAGTTGCTCAAGTGGCTCATGCAGTGGCCAGAAGATAAACTCTCTCCATTTGGAGATCTGACACCTCAGTCTGAAATGTGTGGTTGTCATCTTTGAAAAGACTTTCAGCATGTTTTTGATTTAAAGCTGAAACAACAGTTAGAGGTTAGGTAGTAATGCAAATAATACTTTCTGATTATTTTATTTACATCTATAGAATAAAAACCCTAACGGTGGAACTTAAAACCAAGCAAGATGAATTTAAAAAAGTGAAAGAAGATTTGCGGTATTTCCAAGAGGAAAAGGAGGCTGCCTATAAGCAATCACAAGTGCTCAGGTAAGAACCCAAAAAGAAATGCCGACGTTGTGCCTCCTGCAAACGTGTACAATGAGTCAAAAGGATTCAGTGGAGATGCAGGCACAGGCAGGGAGAATACTGTGAGTGAGAAGAGTGTTTATAACCATCCCAGTGTGTCTCAATTTTCCAGAATATACGAGATGCTGTAGTGTTAGCAAATATAAGCAGAAAATATCACTGCTGGTTGCTGGTGTTATTAGCAACAGGATAAGTTCTTCACAAATGTAAAAGCATTTGTGTGTACCACTTGCTTGTAATGCATTGGAAATACAGTGTTTCTTACGTATATTGTTTATAAAGAGTCAAAATAAGCTTGGACATAGTAATTTAAACATGATTACTCTGATTTCTCAATAAAAAGTGGTTGTACAATTGTCTGTGCAGTTTTCATTTATATGCATAAGGTCTAAATCAACATTTAGAAGGGAGAAACTCACTATAACGATATTCAATATGCAGCCTATTTCATACACTAAATTATTGTAACCCAATATAGTATAAATTGTCATATAACAGAAAAGTAGTTGTCAAGTTTACTTTAGTTCCCAAGTTTACTAAAAGTATGTTATAATTTAAAAAATGTACTTCTGGTATTACTTTTCTGTCTTGCAGAAATACATTGGAACATCATTGCTCAACTCTGAACAAGGCTGTCTCACTGTTCCCTTTTATTAGAAGTGAACTAGACAGTATTAAAGAAGTGATTGCTAGTAACCTGGAGAACTGGGCCGCCATGAAAGAAGAAATTTTTCTACAAATAAAAACTGTTAGCAAAGAAGCTTTGACAGGTAAATCATCTTGCAATGATTTTGGGCAAGGTAAAGTACTTTTTTGGTAGTTGAGTGTAGCACAGTGAATTAGAAGGTAAAATGAATTAGATAATTTCTAATTCTGACATTAACTTGTCCAGATCCAAAGTATTAGAAGACCCTACCTACTGCTGTGGCATCATGTGAACCGAGTTGAACTTGGTCCAGTTCCTATTGGATTAGTGTGCTGGACCAATTGTTTAGTTAGCCAAGTCAGACTGAAATGGAAGTAATATAAATACTTACCATGATTTGAAACATAAATAATATACTTACTGTGAGTATACAGATATGATTGCAACATAAAGACCTGGAGATATTTTAATTTGCCTTGTGTCTCCTATTGCCAGTTTTTTTGCACATGCTCGCAGACACGCGCGATACTACATGGCACTGGTATAATATCCTTTTGTGGAGCTGCTTGAGGGTCCTGCGGTGCCGCCTCCCCATCGCGTGGGCAGGCTGCACTTCTTTCCTTGGCCAACCTGCTGGTATACCCGTGGGGTTGCCTTGAATACATGAGCCGCTGCATGCGAGCAAACCTGCACCCAACATGGAGCAATTACTCCATCCTTCCGTTTCTGAATAAGAACAAGTAATACCCAAATACAGCTGTCTTTATCTGAGGGGTCTTTGACATTGAAAGGGGCGTGGAGCAGCCCATGGGTTGAGAATAATTCACTTGGCCCACAGCCTGCTTCCGGCTCAAACAAGGGCAGCCTTCAGGAAAAGAGAAGCTGGGATCAAGTCACAACCGATGGCTTGTTCGTGAAGGTCATGCCCAGCCCTCAGGCTGGCGGTCAGACTCGAAAACTCAGATTTGTCCTTGAATACCATTTTTGCTCTGCCTCAGTTAAGAGATTAGTTTTGCTGAAAAAAGTGTGCGGTAGTGTAATTACACACTGTAACATCCAGAACATCCAAACAGGCAGCTGTTGCAGCTTTAATGGCCTTTGGATGTAATTTTCATATATGTATTCCTTTCCTTATAGTTTTCCAGCGTGCTCTGTGTGTATGAGTTGATGACCTGCAGTTTGCTCTGGAGGTTAGTTTTATCAGGGTTATTGGGTAGCAAAGAAGTAGGTGAGCTGATATCATGCTTTTTGTCCTCGTGAAGAGGAATCTAAGGGCACGGTGGGTGATGTGCATCTCCCAAATCACTCTGCTCGTGAAACCGTGTGAACTCCAGTGCAAATTGACAGCTTAAGCGAGACCTGCATGTGCAGATTATCTCAGAAAATATGTAGCTTCATTTTAAATAACAGCTCCCCAGTAGCCTATGCTTCCTGTGAAATTAGAAGTAATTTTTAACATTTTCAATGATTGCTTTGTTCAGACTGGGAAGAAATAAGTGGGACAGCTGTGCCACAGGAGCGAGTAGGCACGCGTCCCCCTGAGACAGCGCCTGGGTCTGAACAGAGAGCTCTGAGCCCGAGCAGCAGAGAGCCCAGAAGGGAGGGCTCTTGCCTGTTGAAGATGAGCGTGACCGGAAAAAATCACTCTTTAGTATTCAGTTTTTGTAAGAACAATTAATTTAAATGTCAGTGTCAATATCAAGCATTTTGAATCATGACTTCATCTCCTAATTAGACTGAGTATTGTATGTCCCTAAAGATTCCTCTCTTCCTGTGCTCATTCTCTGCCTACTTCTAGCTAATAAAGGGAATATGAGCATGAATTTCTGCAGACATCTTGAGGTACAGAGATTCGTAATATTTTAAGGCTTCTTTTCTGGAGTATCCCTTGTTTTATTTGTGGTAATACTGCAAATATATAGAATATCTGTATGGAAGCAGAAGTGCAGCCTTTCACGTTCTTTTAATAATTATACATACAATTATACATGCAGTATATCCCTGACTGCGTTCAACAGATCCCACTGAGAATAGTGCCACACTGTGAATATTACATACATCCTTAAATCTAGCTTTCTAAATCAAAACCATTTAGTCACACGTAATTTTTTTTTTTTTTTTTTTTGGCATGAGAGTGCTATTCAAAACCTTTTATGTTTTGTTTTATGAGTTGTTCATTATTAACATATGGGTAACATGTTAATATATAGGGGGTTTTCTGTTTATTTGAACTTACTGTTTTTGCAACAAGATTTTCAGGACTTGTTTTCCATTCAGATTTTGAGAAGAAAAATGTTACACAAGGTGCTACTCTTTATGCCTAGACAAGTTTGCTTGGTTAGTTTGAAAACAGCTTAAAAGCCATAGTATATATACATTATTTAGGCTGGGTTAATTAATGGCAAGCAGAAAGAAGTATAAGAACTTAAAATCTTTTGGTATTTACATTATTAAGTCTAACAGTAAATTGATTTAAGTGTGGAGTAGCTGGGAAAGACTGTAGATAATGAAAATATGTGGACCACAAAGAATATAAAATTTGCATGTGGGCAGCATATGAAACATATGTAATAGCTGACTTGACAATAGAATTAGGCTCATCTAACTTGAACGTTGTCATTATTAATGTAAATAAAAGTGACATAACTTCTTTGGACAACTGAACATATAGGGCTGTAGTTGGAGAAGGTGTAGAAAAGAATTGCAACTACTTTTGGAAATGTTCAAATGCACTCATCAAGGATAACAGAACTCAGAAAAAATTATGAAAATGTAGGAGACCCACTATACCTCACCCATGATTTACTTATTTACCTTGCAGTAAAAACTACCTGGGAAACTTCCTTGGGACTGCTGCTCTTCCGCATTGAAGAGCTGATGAGAGAGAGTGTGAAAAAGCCTGTCTCTTATATAATGAAGATGTGATTACTTTAACAGCAGTAGTCATCTAAGGAGCGAGAAAATAAAATGTAATACACATGCCCAAATATCTTCTGAACCAAAAGTTTCAAACTGAGCTTTAGCAGAGGCTAACCCCCTTGATATCTTCTCAGATTAATTTCCAAATGAGTCTGCAATTGTTTTTGTGTGTCAACAATGGTTTGTGTATCTTCTTAAGATAAGAGGCTTGGATTCAGATATTTCTGTCACCTATTGTTATTTCATTTGGAATATATACATGTATTTAATTTTTGGATCACAGAGGAAATACATATTATTGCTTAGAAAAAAATTTGTATTTTTTGTCAATAATATGTGTTTGGCTAAGTACAAGTTATCTGTGTAAAAAGATATTGCACAAAGTGCTTCTTTTGGCTCTCTACATTCTCAACAGAAGTCTTGCTAATGTATGTGGCTTACACTGACCCATACCTAAACTGGGCTTACAGAATGCTGAAGTCCTGAGGTTGTAAATCAGGTGTAATAATTTTAGTGAAGAAGATAGATTTGACAGCAGTCTATATGATTTTTTTTTTTCCTCCTCAGAAATACCCAAACTGAATCAAAGATTAGCAAAATCCCAGAGAGAGAATGAATGCCTCCAAGAAAAGGTAAAACATCTGACGTTGGTGGCTGACACAGTTGAGCTGAAAACTCAACAGCTTCAAACTTCACTTCAGCAAGGGAATGAGCTACAAAGTAGGTGCCGTGAACTACAAAAGGAAACATTAGGTAAGAGAATTTTGACATTTGAAGCAAAATTCCAACTAAAATGAAATGCAAAAAAATTTTTTTTAACAGCACCAAAGTTGTGGCTGTTACTGTGAAAGCACTCAACAGCCCAACTCAGGCCCTAATGAAATGTGAATGTTGTGCAGTCAGAAAGACAGTATGTCATTCTGAGGAGTCTGTTACCCTGCTGGGAACATGAGTCAGCTGAGTGTGTGTGGGGGGAAATGAAGGAAGGGAGGAAAACAACGAAGATGCTGGTAATACAATTATGCTATTACTTGTCAATCTTATGTAAAACATCAGGGAGAAGGCTCTGAGATTAATTTTAAAAGAAATGCTCTCAATTTGAGTGGAAGGCCAGGAAGGTTTTTTGGCTTTCAGCAAACAGAACTGAAAAGTAGGTCAGGCTAAGCCAGTCTCTTCTCTCATAGATTCATTAAACTTGAGACTGTCTAGTGATTTGCCCTTGATAGCGTGTCTCAAGAATCTAGAGAGTCCTCTTGAAAACTGTAAGAGTAGTGATAGCACTTGAAATCATAATATCTGGTGAGCTCTGCTGAGACAATATCTCATTACAAAAAGATTATTAGTATCACATAAATCTCTTTTCTTCTTAAAGCAGTATTGCATTCATAGTGCTGGCTCAGAGACATTTTAAGACCTTGAAAACATACAGAGGTTGTGCTGTTCTGGGCACAGTTTTGAGTCATCAAATTGGCACAGCAATTACCATGCTGCCTTATGCACAGTATGTAATGTCAGATTTAAAGCAGAAGGTCTCAGTGCTAGTCACGATGAAGGAATTTCACTGATCCTTCAATACCAGTGGTAATATCAAATGTGAGACTGCAAAGCAGGAGACTGCAGATACCATCCAATGAGTTACCAACCCGTGTTTCTGAGATCAGTCTTTATTTTTGTCACTGTATAACAATACTGTTAGGAAAGCTCCAGTAGTGATGTGTTTGAATGGTAGAAATCAACAGCTAACTCTACATCGTTTTCCAGACAGTGTCCATATAAGAAATAGACTTAGTATGTCTGTCTTTCTGTGGTATGTATTCAAAAAACTAAATGAATGCAAAATCAGTTAGATTTTGCTCTGACAAGATTTTTCTATGGAGTATTCACAGCATCCACTTTTGTCTTTTTTTTTTGTTTGTTTGTTTTCTCTCCCTCCTTGGGGAGCTGCTAAGTGTTCCAGTATCTCAAAAACTTGCCCATGACATTTTTCGGTAGGCTTATGATTGTAGTTACCTCCTGTTACTTAGTCCTCTGTTCAGAGTAAACTCTGACAGGCAAGATTTGGGAAGATGGTTGCCTTCGAAGTGTTTTAGCTGTCAGTCATTAGCCACAGTATCTCATTCTGAAGACCTGAGTAAATGGAAAGAAGTGAATCAATTCTATTTAGATTTCCTTTTTCAAGACAATCTTGAACACACTGTTGGACAGTGAAATTTTACCTTTTTTTTTTGGCTTGTATGTAAAATCACTGGGAGAGATATTTTAGGAGATGTGAAATAAAATGCTGGTAGGACATAAATGGTATCTGCTGTGTTGATTTTCTGCAAGAAAAGTAAACAATCTCAGAATTATATGTGCATTATATACATATAATACGTATTATATATCCGAGACAAGTGCCCGGGTTAAAAAAAAAAAAGCCAAAATCCCAAATAAGTTCAAGATAACGTCGCTAGAAAAGACAAAACTTAAGGCATTAACTAGTTGCACTGGTTAACTAAATCACATTGCTTGTCCCAAGAGCATCAGGTTGCCTGTGACTCCTCATGTTTTACTTGAAACTTGTTTGGAAAAGATGCTAAAAATGCATTCATTTCTTTTGAAAAGACAAGCGTGTTTCTCCTCCATTAAGAGATTCATGTTTTATCCAAATAATCTGTGTACATGTATAACTGCCAGATTTGACTATTACAATGCCACAGTCCAAAATTTGGAAATTATATTCTTTAGAATATTCTGTGTGTTTTGTTTCTTAACATTCACTTTCTGTCTTCATTTATGCTGAAGTAACCTTAGAGATTGAGCTGAGAGGCTCTTACTGTACTAGAAATTGCTCAAGCAGATAGTATTGCTCAAAAGAAGATATCCAAGGTGACTGGCTCAAAAAGAGCATGAGCGCCGCAGATCCTGCGATAAAACCTGCACCAATGATTTATTGCAGTTGATTAAGCTTTCCTTTCTCTGCTAGTAGAGTAGCACTTACAGGAAGAAAGTTTGGTCTTTAGTGTGGTCTTGCGCCATGCGAAGAAAACTGTCTGAAAGTTCATTTGTACATCCACCTGGATATTCTACTACAAGTGCTGATAATTGCAATGATTTACATGTTACTTTGGTTGTCACAGATATTCTGTTCAGAATCCATGCACCGTTTTGGTCCATGCTTCTTATGTGCTTATGTAGTGTGATGTTTTGGTCACACTGCTGTATTTTTGAAGCAGCAGTGGACGTAAAATGCTTGTTTTGCCCTAATCCTTGGCTTTCTTCTGTGCTCAATATGACCAGAAAACCTATTTCCACTCTCTTTTTAGGAATATCTTATCTTCTATCTTTGTATAAATAGACAGAAGCAGTGATAAGTCATAAGCAGTTAGATCACTTATTATTTACCTTTCTCTAGAAATCTGAGCTTCTGCAATTTCAAAATGGGTCTACCACCTGCCTGCCCTGAGGAAAATATAATTAAATTTGACACGCATTTTTTTTAGGTGGAAAAATTAGTCAAAATAATCTCAGTGCAAAAATAGTTCCTTCTCAAGTATACTGTGACATTTCATTTCTGTTGAAAAGTGTTTTAATTTTTTTTTTTGTATAAAATAAAAAACTTGTAGGTGACACAAGTTAAATTGTCAGTGCTGGTGTGCAGACTGTGTTGTAGTTCTCGGGAACAGTCCTTTGTACAATTTCCAGCACTGTAGTTTTTACTTTTTATAAGGTGCCACGTTCAGTGTAACTCAGATAATTTTGCGCATTACTGAGTTAAATTTTTCTGGTGAGGTGGCTGTATGTGGGCATGTGAAGCTGTCTGTGAATTCAGCAGTAGTTCACAGGCATTCTTGGGAGCTGGAATGTTGGCACTCGCTGCTGTTGTAGAAAGTCTAAAGTCCATTTAATTTGGTATCCTGTCCTCACTGCTGAAAAACACAGCATGATTCAAAGGAAGGAGCAGGAACTCTAGAACAGCAATTGTAGGATAATTTATCTTCCTTACGTGTCTCATCTTGATCTAAGAGGGCCTTGAATTTAATAACACAATCTTTTAATCTTTTGAAATACGTGGTTTAGTATCATTACATAAGATATTTGTATTGTTACATTTATGCTGATATGGAAACTACCCTTAGAGTTCCCTTTTCAGTTTTGTAAAGCTGTTTACTTCAGAGGTTCCTGTAAACAGTGAGTTCATAGTTTGTTCATGTGCATTGTAAAATACACTTTATTTTTCAGTCTTGCCCAGCTCTAACTCCATGGAGAATTGCCTTGTTCTTAGAAGACCAGAGAAAGATGCTTGCAGTCTGTTATTCATATTTATTTTTTTTAAAGATTACTTGGTGCGTTATATATTTTTGTGGTGCTTGCATGGCTTTCTGGCTCTTCTCAAAATCTAAATTTACTTCCTTAAGTTGGCATGTTGCATCAGATCATCACATCAAGCAGTTAGTTATATTTAGGTTCTAATTTCTTGCCTTTAATTGATATGCATAATTTAGGGAAATAACTGTAGTATATATATGAGTACCACATCATGAGCAGGTTCCGGCTAGCTCGCGTTGAGCATCTCTACTTTTCGTGCTGAAAAAATCTGAGCTTACAAAGTGGCGCCTGGTCTAAAGGCCCTATTCCAGTCGGTGGATCATCATGGCTTTTTTGAAGTATCGCTGTATAAGAAAACCAAGATTGCTCAACATTTCCTATAAGATGATCACTGTTTTCAGTGGCTTAGAATATTACCAAACTTAACCAATCAATGATTTTTTTAATATTAATTCCAGTAAAAATAGTCATAGCTTTCACAAGGGTGGGGTGGCTGGAAAAGTCATTGGATTTTACGTTTAAATCTTATGCTGCAGAAATTTTCTTGAAAACCCCATGAACCTTCTGTTCTCTGAAAAAGGACTCTGAGACGGGAGGTTCGACAGTGTTATTGAGATAGAGAACCAAGCTAAACTGACTAATAAGCCTTTGAAAGCGTTGAATAGAGCTGTTTGTTGGTGTGGTGGCTAAGCTCTCTGTCGTTCAGGTTTACAAGTCTCCAGAATACAAGGGCTGGGCAGCACTTTCCCAAGATTTGCGTGTTCCAGGGAGCTGGGCAACAGGACGGAAAGCAAGGAGACCGTCTCTGCTGCACGCCCGGCGCTGTGCGTGCCGAGCACCCTGGCCGCTGGAGAAGGGAACAGCCTGGATGGGGCAGAGGCCAGTGCGGGAGTGCGTAGGTTAGGACGTCGTGACAGGGCTATTGGGGAATTTGGTTTGCTGGCAACTCTGTAAATGAGCTGGGGAGCGCACACTGAGCAATGAAATGCCAGTCCCAAATAGCTGGAGTGCTTTTGTCCTGTGTGGCAACAGACGCAGGAATCGTGTGGGGGGGGGGAAAACAGTGTGTGATTATATCCTGAACGAATATTTTGTAATGCATAGTTAATAAAGCATGAAGAAGCAGCTGGTATTTTTCTATGTTTGACTGCAGCACTTACCATAATCACTAGTGCAGTTTCTGAGTGTTGCACTTGAATGTATCTTATCCTGCATCCTAGCCTGCACATTGTTGTTGTTCAGAGAGAAGCATGATTAGAGCCATTTCCTTTTTGGTTTGAGACCCAAAGTCTACTGTCCCATTCTCGTTTTGATTCATCCCCAAAGTCCATGGTCATCGCAGGGTGCTCTGGAACAGTGTTCACAGAAGGAAGCTGGAGCGATGTGCTAAAAGAACGAACTCGATCGGGTAAGATAGCTGTGCCGTGTGGTGGCTGGGAAGAGGGTGCTCTCAGCAGCACGTGTCGAGAAAGAGCTAACGGGCAGGGGGCTGGAGTCAGTGTCCTTCTCTCCTGCAGCCAGCGAACTGCAGCTTCCTCCAGGCTTTCTGCTGTGCAAGGAGAAGATGTCTACAAAATGCTGTATGGTTAAGCACAGCAGGTACAGAAGGAAAACCAAAAGAGCTTTTTCCTCTTTCCCCTCTGGCCTGGTTCCAGACAACTCTCAAGACTAACAATGGTTTGTTGTGTTGTGTGTCCTCAGCTCAGCAACAGCTCCCGAGTTCTTCTCGGGCACTACAGTTCTGGTTTCTGTTCTTCTGTTGCCAGTGAATCAAGGGAGGGGAGCGTACAGAGTGTGCTTTCGATGGTGTCTAGCATTTCACTGGAGTAGATCAAAGGTGTCAATAGCAATGGGACTGCAAACTGTCCTCTCCCCCTGCTGTCTTGGCATCCGTCTTGCACACACCACAGCTCACTTTCACCTCCGTGCCATCACCAGGAGCTCGTAATGTTTTTACCAAAAGAAAAGTTGATGAAAAGTCTCCCCTTTACCTGCTTCTGATGAAAGTTTTACTCTGTCCCCATAAATCCTGTGGATTTATATCTGTATCAGTGCTGCTGGTACACATTTTTGTGTTTTCAGTTCCATATTTATGGTTTAAAAAGCTGTACGTTGCTGTTTCTGTAGTGATGGGCTCGAATCCCCCCTCTGATGGCTGGGTCGTACTGGGGTTTGTGGGTATGCCGCCTCTTGCCTTCATTTCTTCCATCCTGCCCCTGGGCCCCTCCAGGAGTGAAGAGCGCTCACTGACTTTTCTTCCAAATGGTATTAACAAGACTTGCATATCATCTAGTAAGCTTGTTGGCGTCTGTAGTAAATTGCAAAGTAAAGACATGTTAATCAGCAACCCAGGTGGTGAGTATCACATCTCAAGGGTGGAATGTAAACTTAACATTAACTTTACAAATTTACTCCTTTTATCCAGAGTCCTTCTCCGAGTTAATTTGGGGAGGCCGTTTGCGATTCAGCTCTCACCAGCTATGCTGCTGTTGGAATTGTCTGTTAATATGAGAAACGATGGAGTTCTGGTTTTGATGGGAGAAAAAAATTGGGATTTTTTGAACTAAATTATCATTTTTTCACTTTGATGTGACATAACTGAAAGTGAGGACATGACTCTTGAAAGAAGCCTAAAATGTTAGAATATTCTGAAAAAGTTTTATCCATGCTTACGTATTTATTAATTTTTTTCCCACTGGTAGCATTGATAGGAGGCCTAGCCAAGAGCTGCCATCTATGTTTTTGTCTTATTTCTATTCACTTCAAAGGAATATTTTGGAAGCTGCTTGTTTATGTTTGTAAAGCAATTTGAAAACTTAGTGCTCTGCAGAGCTACTCCTTCCCTTGAGAAGTCAGTGAAGTGCAATGCCACATTATCTCTCCTGCTCACTCGCCCTTTGTAAATATATTTCCAGAGAAGAGGGATTAAGGGGGAAAAAAAAAAGCATATGTAACGGGTTCACTGAAAGTTATCTCAGTGGTTAGTGTGACTGTGTGGATTCTGGGGCGTCTCGGCAGTGTAATACTTGAGCAGAAGGGTCACTGTGACCGCTGCTCATCATGCTCTGCTGTTTGACTCACTATTTACTTATTTTGCACATGTCAGGCTTCTTTTTTAAACTGCGTATAATAAAAACTTGAAATAGCAGACGTTTTGTGGAGAAAACGTAAATAAAACATCATCTATGGGATTCATACAGAATATTAGCACTCTGCAAAATCTTCGTGAACAGGTAAAAGATCAGCTAAGGTCGTTTTATGTGAGGCATTTTAAAATTTATTTTTATGAATTAAAAAATGTAGCCGTTACTTAATAATAAATCAGTTATTAAGAAGCAATAAAATCTTTGATGGTGGATATCCAAAAGGAGATTTCAAGGCAGAAAGACTGCTAGCTCAGGCCTCTTTATTCTACCCTTCCTGAATAGATCAGTAAAACAAATCCATATACATTTGAAGAGGTCTGTCTGTATGGAACTTGTTGCTGGATTGGAGTAATAAAGCTGGCTAATGCACTGATGATAAAAATGTTCTCTTTGAAATACAGAACATGATTTTCTTTGTGAAACAAGCATCAAATATTATATGAGTTTGCCATTGTATTAAAAAAAAAAAAAATAGTGGGAACAAGCAACACTTTTAAAATTTATTTTTTAGATTGCCTCACTTGATCTTAGTGAAAATCAATTCCAATTAGTGGATTTACATCATATAAAGTCAGTGTGTAGGAAATCAGCCAGATCTAGAATGCCTATGGAGGGGGGGTGTTATTTTTTTGTTGTAGTTTGCTTTTTTTCCCCACAAACTACTTGGAAGCTAATATCCCTCTTTGGTACTGAAATTGTTTGATGATCCAGGAAAAAAAACCAACTACCAGGATTTGTGATTTACATGTTTTGAAAGGATTTCCCTTTTTGCAACCAATATTTTGAAGATTCTTGTTTTGTGTAATTATCATAGGATTGTAAATTACTGAGTATTTCATATGATAGCAGTCATTTTGCAAGAGCTGATAGTCATTTGCAATAGTAGAAACTAAGCATTAGTTTCTACTATTGTTTCTTCCTTCTTGTGATTCTCACGACTTTCTGAAAATTATCTTTGTGAGTTATGTTTTGCCAAAGAGGTGAATTTGATTGCTGGTTCCATACCGCTTTTCAGACTCGCAATGCATCATCCAGTTAGCTAGAGATGACAGGTCTTGAAAAATGCTTAACGCAGGGTAAGGTCTGGTGAATAACTGTCTAATCAAATAGACTCACACGCACAAAAAAAATCAATAATGCCTTGTGATAGTGTCTTTGTCTGTATTCTTAGGGTCAGAAGCAGCAGAAGAGCTGCAATAGCATGTGTTCCTAAAAGAGAGGAGCTGATATCTGTGCTTTCATTTTTATTACCAGCCAAATCCTTTCCTCTGCTTAATCACAGATATAGAATATTTTTTCTTCACAAAGTCATTGCAGTTTTTCTTTAGCCCATTTATAGTTACAGGTTTGCCTCTGTATGGGTTTAAATTGCTGGCTATGCACATGAAATCTGTCTTTTAAATCTTTTGATGCTACTGCTTGATAGGCTACTTAAGTTACTAAATATAAACTTAGCAGTGGTCTGCTGACATAATAAGACTAATGAGAGATGATTGAAAAATGCAGGCAGCTGTAGGAGTAGCTGGGTAGTTTGAGTGGGGAATGTTAGCACTCTTCATGGAAAGAAGGAGCAGTATTTTCATCTACATGAAGTGTCTTTAATGACACTTTAAAGACCGCTTTGAAGAGCTTTGAAAATCCAAAGAGAGAATAGTTTCCTGTAGTTTTAGGTAGGCTGCAGTTCAAATATCCCCTATTCATACTACAAGTACTGTTGAAATATTTTTTTTTATTAATTCCAGCTGCGCTACTAAGAATTTGCGGGGTGAGAGCTGGGGAATGTAGTGTTGGTGTTTGAACAGAATGTGACAAATGGGTTAGACGAAGCAATGGCTCATTAGCGCTTTTCAGCAGTCTCTTAAAGTGGAAGAGGAAACAGATGAATATGATGGAAAGAACAGCGTCCTAGTTCTCTTCAACTAGGTGTTGGGATAATGCTGTGTTTGAGTATGATTTAGTTACAGAAGGGCCCCACTTTGCTTCTTGAGGAAAAGCAGGAATCCATGTCAAAGGAAATATATTTATTATATTTTGTTTCATCTGCTTGGCCTAAACATGGAGAGGGAAAAAAACCCCCACCTGTCTCCAAGGAAAATTAAGATCAGAAGCTCCATTTTCTCACCTTCAGTTTTCCCAGCCAATAGGTAAGTGCCAGTGTTCCAAATCAATTTTAATACATAGGAGAAGCAGGTCTGTAGGAACAATCCTGACATATCCCAATTAGCTGGGGTTCAAAAAGGCAGGAACGTATGCAGAAAATTCAGGCTTAAGGACCAAACCCTTTGATGCCGGAGTGTGAACCCTGGCCACGGCTGAGCAAATACCATGTAAGCAATCCCTCTGACTGCAGAAGTGCTCGTAACGGGTCACTCACGCACCCGGGGAGCAGGGGGAGAGAGAGGGGAGTGAGGTTTGCTGAGATAGCATTGTTTCTCTAATTAAGCACTTCATAAGGTCTTGGAAAAGTTTGCCGTCATGTTTGCATGCTGTATGCAGTTGCTGGCTTATTCTTTTGAGGGCACTACGGGTATTCTAGATTTGTACCACTCAAAACTATTTAGAATCTGGTTCCTATCTCTTGGTTTTTCTGTGTTTGTTTCATATACGAACATGGAAGAACTACCGTACTAGTTCAGACCGGAGGTCCAGAAAGCCCAGTTCTGGCAGTGGTCAGGAACATATGCTGGGGGAGATAAGAAACAGGCACTCCTTTTTCTGGCACATCTTCCCAGTTCCTGGCAGCTTTTAGTGATTTAGAGACTTCCTGGTGGCACCGGTCAGGTCTCCAGAAAGGATGTAAATCTATATGGCTGGAGTCCATCCCTGGGCTCCTTCCAGACAGGCTTGTACTTGTGAGTCACAAATAAAAAGAAGTACTTTCTTGTGTATACAAAAAATAATTTATCTTAGAGAACATAGTACATGAAATATGATAAATAAAAATAAATAGTTCTGTTCTGTGCGTGCAAGGGCTTTGAGTATTTAGTTCACTACTTTGGTCTCCTTAGAAACACAGAGTGAGGCAAATTATTCCTACTCTGGCACAGTAATTTTTCATGTATGTATTTCGTATTTCTCACAGCTTCTCTACTATTCTTTTTAAATAAACAAAAGTATCTGTGTTAAGTGTACATCCGAATTTGGTCTAGCATTAATGTTCTAAGAAAAATTAAATATTTTTACCCCTTTTGACACAGCTCATCAGCCAATATTCAGGGCCTCATAGGTTGCTCCCTACAAGGAGTAGTTATTCAGTAGGTTTTAAAGAATACCCACAACCTCCTATTTCTCAGAATACCAGAGAAATTTAGCAACAGGAGGTGGGTTCCAGTCTGTCTTGGCCGGGATCTCCATTTCAATCTCCTGACTGTCTTCTAGGTTTGAGCAACCAGTATTTTCCTGACCCCTTGGATTCTCTGTTTCTTTCTGCCCATCCCTGTAATGTTACCGGCCTGCATTTGCCCTGCTGCCCCTCTCCCTGTTCCTTTAAGGCAATATCGTGGCTCCTGCCTTTGAGTTTCTGTTCCAGCCAGTCCCTTCTGTGCCCGAAAGAGCCGAACTGCTGCCTGCCGTTTCCCAAAGGAAGGACGCTTCTCTCACCCACCAGCCGCGGGGAGGTTTCCTTCAGTCCGCCAGCATGACAAATACTATCTTGATCTGAGGTAATACAAGGAGCATCCCACGGGGTTTGTGTATATATGAAGTCTCTAAAAAACATTGTTCCTAAAATGAGATTAATTGTACAAAGGAAACCGTATCGTGGCGAGAGCTGGGCTGGTCCCAGCTAGCCCAGAGGGGACCCAGCAGCAGCCTGGAAAATGCCTGGAGGGGAGGTGGGAAGGTGGGACATCCAAACTGGCCAGGGAAGTGGCAGGTGGTAATAAGGCAGGGGATGCCGGCCACAGCTTGGGAGCTTCGGGATGGACCTTGGGAAAAGGTTTTTCGGCAGAGGGTGGTGCAGCATGGGAAGAGGCTGCCCGAAGGGCTGGGGGAGACTCCAGCCTTGGGGGTTGGCAAGGCTCAGCTGAATAAACCCCCAGATAACCTAGTAACCTAGTCTGGTTTTGTCAGCAGTACTGCTCTGGGCAGAACGTTGAACTGTGCAACCCCCAGAGGTCCCTTCCAGCCATCCTTTCTGTGAATCTGTACCCGGCTGAATCGCAATGGGAATGTCATAAAGCTTGATAAAATAAAAAATATTTTAATCTGTAACTCTTCTGCAAGTAATTGTCTACTGCTGGCCCACATGCCCTGCGTGAGACTGGGTATTTCTGGTCAGCAGGACTGGAGGGCAGCACGTGCAGCCCACACAGCCTTTCTGCTTCTCGGTGAGAGTGTGAACGGGACTGCCCCAGCAGTTCTTTCTCATCTGTGACCGGTATGATGAGTCAGAGCTTGTCTTGTTTAGACCAAACTATCTGCCAGTTGTTTCCCAAGCCGTGCTTAAATAAAGGGAAAATGAAACTACTTTTTCCCTGTGCTGTTTTCTACATGCTGTAGCGTAGCGATGTGGTTAGCAGTAGCAAATCCACTTGCTTCCAATCCCCAGCCAGGTAGTGAGAAATAGACTGTATTTCTGAAATTAGAAGCAGATGAACTTTGTAGACATGCATTTATTCTTAGGTAGGCACAGTCATTTTAGACCAGAGACTTAGTGATACAGAACAGATTCATACCATGACTGGCATTGACCTAAATAGAGCTGTGCTGTTGAGTTTCTGTCCGCCAGCAGCTGAGCTAGTGCTGCTAAGGCAAAAGGGTCTCAAGTAATGACTGGGGTCTGCATGTCTTCAGCGGTAGTATCTATTTGAGCTGTGCATATTAACCTCTCTAGAAAGTCTTGACACCTGGCAAATAGTCTTCCTTTTCTTACATGTGTATAAAACACCGAGCTTTTATTTAGACAAGACCAAAATTTTCAGAAAGTATCTTGGATTTTTTTTTTTGCAGGTTTTGCAGGAAAAGTAGAAAATCACACAGTTCTAGCACACGTGTGTCTGAACTGCTATCATTGTGAATCTGTTATGAATTAGCTGCAAAGTTGATGGTTTCCAGAGTGGCTGCTTACCCAATGTGAATATAGTTCACAGTGCTTTTTTTTTCTTCACTGAAAACTTTACCAGTTGTTGCTATTTACAAAGCAGGAACTGGAGCCTTCATTCAGCACCGTGCTGTTGGCTGAGCAGCTGAAGAGGATGCAAACTGGGTGGCTAAATTCCTGAAACCCATTCCTGGGCAGATTCCGTGCTCAGTGTTTTGCAGACACTATGGGCTGCCTTTATGGGAATTCACCCAAATAAGAGGAAACGGTCACCAGCTTTGGTTCTTTTTCTTTGGTTCTCCACGTCTTTTCTTTGCGCATGTTCTGCGCTTTGCCCCTTTGGTCTCTGTCCTTATGACACTTTATGGAGAACATGACACTGCTAAAACACAGAGGTGTAGGGGAGGCAGTCTCTGCCTTATCCACCTTTTGTCCCTGTTTGAAGGCAGAGCTGATCGCATGTGCTGCCTGAAGGGTTACCGTTGACTGTTTATGACTATGGTAAGATCCATTGGGAATCACAAAGATCAGTAAAATTAAACATGAATGATATTGAGATGGATTTGGACTGATGGTTCTTTAAAATGTGGTACTACTTAAAGCTTTAAAATGACTATCAGCATTACAAAGTGTGAATGCTTTTTGTTGGTTTTGCATATTTTTCAATAAGCTTTATTTTCATTACTGGAGAACATTTTTACATAAGCATTTGAATATATTTTTCTTTATTCGGCAAGCTTTCAGCCTAAGTTTCCATTTGTGTTACCATTCTCCTTTTTAGTTTCCTCAGTTTTCCTATGTTTTTCAAACGTGATTGAAATCTGTATTATTTCATCTCTGTGGGCAAGGGTCTGATCCCTCAGACTTTCTGCTAACCAGCTCCAGTTGACTTTGGTGGGAACTCTCTCTAGAGAAGACTTGCAGAAACCAGCCGTATAATTGAATCCATCTACTCTCTCATGAAAAACTCCTGTCAAATGCTCAGTCATTATGAAAACTTCTCAAAACAAATTGAGTAAAAGAAGAAACAGCTGAAAGAGACCACCCAAAGTACTAGAACCAAAATAAGCATTATCCCTCTCCTTTTCCTTTATTCCAGAACTTGTGTCCATACTCCCACATCTAGGAAGAGGAAGAAAGACCACAGTTGTTAATAATTACCAGAGATCTTCTGTAATAAGAATAAAATAAAAAAATTGTCAGAAAGAGATGTTTGTGAAAAACTTCTCTAGCAGCCATCACCATGCAAAGAGAGGCAAAGGGCTCTCCTCTCTGTGGTGTTGATCTACGGTAATTTGCTCTTAATCTTTTTTAACAAAGCAGTCGCATTGCAGTAGAACTTGTTGTTGTCAGTGTTAGATTGTTCCCACATGTTCTGTCTAACATCTGCCTGGTGTGTGAAGCCAAAGCTGCTCCTTTTTCTGTAGGCATTCAGAGCCATTTACTTCATAAGCCAATGTCAGGATGAATGACAGGAAATTAAAGTTGAATTACTTAGCTTTGGAAAAGTGTACAGAACAATACATTACTGAAGAATGCCCAGCTGAAGAAACTAAACGAAAGTATCTGCAGGTGTTCTAATCTGTCCTCCGTGTACTTGGCCACGACTTCCCGTTTGTAGAGAAGGCGAAGATGCCAGCATCGAGCAGCAAACACCGCAGCTTGGTCCAGTGTCTATTGTGCAGGTTTTTGATGCAGATAACAGGACTTAGATAACCTAGCGACTGCATGGCTTTGATTACAATGGGAGTTTGTCAGAGAAGCCTTTAAAACAGCTGAGAGGAAGTTTTGGCAAGAATACTGTCACACAAACACGGTTTTTAAATAATCGTAGGTTGTCAGTGATTTATCTCTATGGGCTCTGTTCAACAGCAAGCGTGAATGCTCGGTGGCTCTTTCCCAGGGAACTGAGGGAAAACGTGGTTGGCTTTCCAGGCACAAAACTGAAACAGTGAGAGGGTACTGAAAGATTATAAACCACTGGTTCCCAGTGGTTTTGACAAGCAGTTAAGCTACCCTTACCATTTATTGTGGTTATGCACTACCAGCAACCTTCGGGCTCTGTTGACAATAGCTCTGTGGAAGAGGTTCAGACCACCTTCCGTCAATTTGAGGAGCGCAGTCAAACCAAAGCTCCTAAGGACTTGGTATTATGGGAATGGCAGGGACAAATAGGGGTCAATGCAGGCTACCAGTTATTTAGTAAATATCATTCCAGGTCTCGATAGCATCCAGTACATCAGAACAAGAGTGCAGCTGTGAAGAGCTGGGAATGTTCCCTCATTCGAGTAGGAAAAGAGAAGGTATCAGTCTCTGTCTCTTTTTTTCCCTCTAGGAGTCAAGGTCAGCAGTCTTTAATCCTTTTGTACTGCTGAAGGCTAGTCCTTGGTCATACCCAGCTTACAAGTGGCACCATGAGGAATATTGAAAAACTGTAGAATCTGAAACAATTTGATTTTTTTCAGGAAAACTCCTTTCTAATGCCTGCGTAGCTGCTGATTGCTTAACTCATCGCACGAGAAAATGTACAGTCCTAATGGGGTAAGGAGGGAGGGGGAGAGCAGATGAGAAAATGTTGAACCAAGTTTTAGCTGAATAGTTTGCAGCGAAGTCGTGTGTGCTATTAAATAGGATTACTGCCACTGAGCACAGTGGTCAGGGAGGTGATGTTTGGAGGAATGCCTCTTTAGAGCTGACCCTTTCTTTTTCACCTCAAGCCTCTCCTAGCTCGGCTGTTGCTGCAGTGTGTTTTATGGTGGGAACGTATTCTGTGTCTGCTGCTGCTAAGACCAGTGTTTTTGACAGCGTCAGTACGGTCTCACTGAGAGGTCTTGGCTCTCCCCCAGCCGAATACGTGCCCGTACAAGTGGAACCGCACAGCTCCTTGCTGTTCTCCTGACTGTCTCTGCACAGAACCTACTCTTTGCCTCTAGGGAAACGGGGCAGGGACTGGTCTGTGGACATAATAAATGCCACTTGGAACAGAGTGCGAAGGAAGTTTAACTTAACTTTTGCCAGACCGTAGCTTGATTTATGTGCGACGCTTAATTTCACTGTTGCCAAACCTTTTTACTTTCCAATTCTTTCTAATATTGTCATGGGAAAAACGGCCCTCACCACAAACCTAGAAGTATCTTCTTCCTGTATGACGAAGAGGGTCAGTCCCTGTGGATTTCTGAGCCTTCTTTTGTCTAAACGCCAACGTACGATGCTCTCGGGTAGGGCTGTATCTAATTGCTGCTTTTGATTCTTTTTATGTTTCTGAAAGTCTGATATAAGTATTCTCCATTAACTGAATATAGATAGTTAATTACTAGTAGTAGGTAACAGTAACTATGAGTGAATAATTATCTGTACTGATGATGTCCTTCTCCTTTTAATATATGCAATTTCCAGAATACCCAGAATGTCAGTTGTGTGTGCGTGTATTTGTAGTTCATCTTGTTCTGAAGCTGTGTGGACTACTTTTCTCTCAAAATTAAAATACAGCATGATGGTATTCTGTGAAAGACAACTTGTGGAATATACTGGAGCATTAGTTTATATGGATCTAGCTACATTTATGTAGTTTTTGCATTAATTCATTCCTGTTTTCAAAGAGAAAAAAGTTACCTGGTGAAGTTCTAGTGCAAATAACCTCGTTTATATATTTTATGAAATGGGAGAAAGAAATTCTGAGTTGTATGTAGTTTGACAGAAGTCTGAAAGTTGCTAATAAGTCGTAGAAATGTTGTGTACTTGGGCATGCCTTGCTGAGTGTAGGATGCGTCTGTTGGATGCCAGAAGATCCTTTTGACAGCTCTATGAGGAATGCCAAGGAGATGGGCAGGCAGTGATTCACCTGGAAATAGTCATCATCGTTTACCCCTCCAAACCTTCTCAAATAACTCAGTTGAACAACAGATGCCAGAAATTATTGGAAAGCCAATAACATAAATAGTTTAGATGTTTCTAAGAAGCCCTAATTTCTAGATAAGTTTCTACCTCCTGTAGGATACTGTGCAAGGTGTTGTGTGAATGTTCATCTGTGATGAATAATGTGCATATTAAAAGACAGCAAATACTCCATTCAAACTTCAGGAACTTATTTCACATTGGTGAAATAGACATTGCAACAGAATATGTATATAGAAGTAACCTTAAGCTGTGATTTCTAGGTTTTTTGTTATTATAAGGGGGTTTTTTTTAGTTGCAATACTGTTGTATCAATTCCTTTAAACAAATTTATCAGTAAGTTTAAAACTGTTTATATTTCATCATTTTCTTTTCTTTCTAGACCATTTATTGCTGAAAAACTCTGGGGAATGGACAACATACATACATATTCACATTTTTTGATACAATGCAAATAACGTCAAGTGTAGAAATGCTTGTGGATCTCTTGTGATCACACTCTATGAAAAAATGAGTGTTGTTTGCGGATTCCCCAGTTTCACATAATTCTTTCTATGGCTTTGAACTGAAGTATTTTTCATGAAAATGTATTTTATACAAAGAAAAACGTAAGATACTCTTTGTATTTTTTTACATAGTTTCAGCACAGACGTATGAGGACTACTCTCTTCTTTCTTCCCATGCTGCATCCTCAGAAAGAGGCACAAGCACTCGGGAGAAGAGCCACGGGTGAGCTAGATACAAAAGGGTTCCTGGGCAACCTCCAGCTTCCCTGGTCCGAGCTCCCACGCAGACAGCCCGAGAGTGCCCAGTCAGTACCATGGCTCCCTTTTTCCTCCACCCACATGAGCAGCACTTTATGAAAAAGTGCAGTTACAGAATCGTAAAATCATTTTAGAGATGATACCACTGTGCTGCTACTACAGGAAGTTCTGTTTTCGAAGTGTCTTTTTTTTAAGAGTCTTCTGAGAGAGATGATCTTAGTGTAATTTGTGTATTCGTCTCTTAGTAGCATCAGTAAGAAGAGTCTGGGGGTTTGTGCTCTTCTGCTGGTTAATGCAAAAGTACCGGCGCATCCATAAAATTGGCAAAAATAAAGGTAAGCTTGTGTTTTTGTCTGGCCAGTGATTAAGCACGTACTTTTATTTAAATAGTGGGCTTTCCTGATTTTTAATTATTTTTTGAGGGCAATCAGTCACCCGGTGATAGGCAAAGCTCTTAAATAGGGACTAATATTCCCATACTGTTTAGGGGAAAAGCAATTGGAGCAAACTTAGATCACAGTTTCAGAGTGAAGTGAATATTCGTGTACGTTTGGCTGCTCCATTCACTGCTGTGTTCCTTCGCCATAGTTGGTGACTTATTTATAAAGCATCACCTGCTGTACTTTGGGGTAAAAGAGACAGCTAATTTGGTTGATAAACAGTTGGTATTGTTGGAGACCTGGAAAGCAACGTGAGAAAATAGACCACTTCACATATAATCATCCCTAGAATGGCAAATAGAGTACAGAATGCAAACAATGAAGCAGAGCCTTTGAGGGGAAAAAAAGAAAAAAATCTGCTCTCCAGGCTGGAGAGGGTTTGCTATGCTTCCCACTGCAGCCCTGGCCATGCTGAAAGGGGCTGCTTTTCCCATTGGAAAGCATTTCAGTCTGAGTTTTTCTCTCAGAGCTTTCACCTCTATTTCTAGATGAGATTAATTACTTGCATAATCTCAAGAATACTGGTTTGGGTTTTGGCTTTGTTGGTTTTTTGTTAAGAACAGCATATCATTATGGACTCTTGGATTTCCAAATCTGTGACAGGAAAAATTCCATGTGAATTGCCATTTGCCATTTTTCAGTATAATTTGGCAACGTTAACATTTTATGAGTTAATACCTTGTAACAGCATTGGAAAAATAAGAAAAATAATGACTGGAAGTAAATAATCTTAGACCTTCTCTCTATTTGTCAGTTCTCATGCGACACTGTTGATTTCTTAGTATATCTATATATATACACACACTGTTTTTCAGTGTGATACTGCTATAAACTATACATGGTGATTAAACACACTTTTTACTTTTTCCCAGCAATACTGGTCTTTTCAACCTGTTCAAAAATTGCGTTTTCTGTGATGTCTCATGTTCCATGGAGTAGGTTGAACTGTTTCAAGGAGACAAATAAACTTGAATGGCATCCGTCTGAGGCAGCTCACTATGTGCACAGCAAAGAGTGCTATCAGCTTCCCCTGCGTGCTAAAAAAATGAACAGATTAACTCCAGGAGGATCTAGAATGTCCAGGCCCGTTCGCTTCTGTCGATCAGGGCTTGTAATGAGCAGTGCTCTGTGTGCATCCATTCTCATTTATTAAAAGGCTTTTTTCTTGAATATCTACCTACACTCTTCTATTTGCTCATTTAATTAGGTAGACTCTGACTGATGTGAATCAGAGTAGAAGCTATTTCAATGTTCAAAGATTAGCGACGTGGCAATATCTATTAACAATTGCAAAAATGAACGCAGGACTAATTAGTATTTCTTTTTCTGAAATGTATAAACACAGTGGCAATGGTACATTATACAAAAATATATTTTTATTTGTTTTGTTGTCAGTGGCACGTGGTATAGAAGGTGCTTCTATAATATACTTCCACTGACTTTTGCAAGGGCTTAGTCAAGCCCAAACAAATTTTAACTTTCTCTTAAAAAAGCTCTTTATCAATGCTGATAGTTTGAGAATGTAGCTGACAGGTAGTGTGTACTTTACCCTACATAATTCTCTCCCTCATTTTTTTGGTTATAGTTTGAGATAATGAACAGCTTTCCTCTTCTCTTTATTGAAAACAGGGGCATCTTTCATGTGGTAAGATTTAGCAAGATACGGTGTGACATGGGGGATCGCTGGCAGACAATCCCACTCTGGGGTTATCCGTCGTCATGATAGTTTCTGGAAATGACTGAAACAGGCATACAGGAAGAGTTATAAAAATTCAGTGAATTCTGATGTTGGAAGTGATAAATTTAAGAACAGGAATCACAGTTAGATTTGGTTTCTTGGAGCTTTGAAGATGGAGAGATTGGACTCTGTGGCTGTTCACCTTCAGAGAGAAAGTCAGCTCATTTAGTTTGCTCTTGCATTTTGAGGGAAGATCTTGGTTTTTCTTCCACTTCTAGGTTTGGTGCAATGTTCTATTGTACATTTTTTTTCCATGTAGTTTATGACGCTACCTTTTTTGTAGAGGCAACTTTGATTTCAGGTCATTCTTATGTTTTCTTGAAAGCCAGCTCTCCTTGTTTGTGAGCATATTTAGATATGTTCATTAAGATGAGAATCAGATTAAGGTACGTGCCATTACGTCAGTTTATAGGGCTTCAAATCTTGAAGTTAGACTATGCTTGTGATTTAAAAAAAAAATAAAAATATTATGCCACACAAAACTAGATGAGATTTCTTTCATACGTAACTGTTTAAGAAGGTTGCAGAGTTCGAATTATTGGTTATTGTGTTCTTTGAGACAAAATGGTCTAATATGTGTCACGAAGGGATTTTAAGAAAGCTTTTAAAATTAGTTTGCACCTGTAAACAAACAGACAGATATAGTTACAGATGTCAAGAAGGTTTGCTCTGTTCTCACCAGCCTGTATTTTTTGCGCAGCACATGCTTGTGATCTCTGTGCACCAAAATTCTTGGGTGCTGTGCTGCAAGTGCAAACTGACGGCCGTCTGTCCTGCACAGCCGGGTGTGGAGAGACCTGGCTTACTCTGAGGAGTGAAAGCTAATAAATCAGAAGTGTTACATTGTCTACTGGGAGTAAATTTGTCACTTTTTTTGTTTACATGAGACTGTGCAGAAGGAGTGATATTTAACAGTTCTTTTATCTTTGCTCAGTATTTTCTTTGGAAGCTTTTTTTCCAAGTGTGGAAAAAAAAAAAGATAATTAAACTGGTGGTACAGATGAAAAGAACTGGGATATATGTCAGAAAAAAGGCAATGGCAGTTGAAACTGATACGTGATGTGTTCTGAATGATAACATTTAGCTAAGAGACTCTAAGACAAAATATATAGTACCATTAAGTCAGTGTCAATGTTTTATATGAAGTAGCATTAGCAGGTTATTTTCAGGTCCACCTTCCTGCATGCTTTTGCTCTTAGCATTATGTACAAACCATATGGTTTAAAGCATTGCATATTTACATTTAGTTGAACTTGATGTTTCCTGGTAGGATAAAAAAAACCCAAATAAACAAAACCCAGCTTCTTGCTATAAAGCCAGTCTCTGCTAGTGTATGACTAGAAATTGGAAGGCTGTTCTGAACTGAAGTCTACAGCGATGTAACAGCGTTCCAACTTTTTAAAGTAATTTGCTATTCTTAAGAAAATATAAACAACTGGCTTATATGCTTAGCAAGCAGTGAGAAATCAATTCAAATATTACAAATCATAAACCGTCCTTTTCACAGATGGCCATTTTGCGTTGTTCAGAGGCAGTGCTGTGATCTACTGCTTTGCCTGTTTGAGGTGGGAGCAAGGAGCTACATATCTGAGATTCAAATAAAACTCTATATGTATAAAAGTGAATTATTTTAATATAAGTACAGGCATGAAACCCATGTTTTTGTTTTCAGATTTAACAAATCAAGTAGAGACAATTGGACTGAAGCTGCAGAAAGTAACAGCTGAGACGGACCACTACAAAAAGCTGTTAATGTAAGATTTCCATTTGCTTGATTGTTTTGCCACTCCGCATAGAGCTGTAACAGACCACTTTTTTTCAGAGCACGCTGCTTGTCGTGATTTGAGAAGGTTATGACCAACAGAGAAAATATTTTATCGTCATATTAAACAGTCTGTATTTCTAACCGGCTGACTGAGCATGTCTCTGTGTGGAAGCAGGGCTTTCTTCCCCCAGCTGTGTTTAATGCTAGAGCAAAGAGGGGGGCTAAGTCAGCTCAGTGATGCTTCATTTAACACACAAGCGTAGGATACATTTTGTGAAATCCACATAACTGCTGGACTAAAAATGTTTGTGGAAAGTAGTATTTCACATTGTAGGTTTGGAGTGGAGGGAAAGGTGCAATAAAACTAATCAGAAACTTTAGTATTTATTCAGTGATTATGATTTCTTTTTTTATTCACCCCCTGCAATGTAAATTTGCTGTGACTTTTCCCACGCACCAGTATGCTTTTGCGGTTTGTAATTTTTCTGTGTTGTGCCTATGGTTTCAAGTAAGAGTATGCAAAACCTAAATTAATAGAGAAAAAAAATAGAATGTCATCATATACTTGTCAGAGCTAACTGAAGCACTATGACTGAAAAGAGAGCACTCGCATGGAGTAAAAAATTCGGCTTGCTCCGTCTCCAGCCCACCCGCAGGGAGCAGCGCCTGCCCCTGCAGAC
The DNA here is from genome assembly GCF_929443795.1 of Astur gentilis. Classification (NCBI taxonomy): domain Eukaryota; kingdom Metazoa; phylum Chordata; class Aves; order Accipitriformes; family Accipitridae; genus Astur; species Astur gentilis. The sequence goes on along the minus strand of NC_064885.1, from coordinate 43,097,879 downwards.
TAAGGGGTCCTCTATCAAAACTGGAGGAGATAAGAAAAAAGATGCACCTCTTCTTAAAGGTTGTTGTGCTGCTGCACACTGTTGCCCTGGGTTACTATTTAAATGGCCAAGCAAGGGCCCTGCAGCGGAGCTGCCACGTTCCCCGCGCCCCAAGGCTGCCCTCCATTGACTTTTGTGGGAGCTGTGTCGGGCACCCAAAATCCAGGGTCCCATCCAGACGCAGCGGTGCTCACTGGGACTTGTGTTGTGACCTCTAAAATCTGGGAGCTGGATGCTTTCCTGTATTTAAAATCCTCATTGCTTGCATATAGCATAGAAAATCATTCCGGAACAGCAGCACTTCATAATTCACTTTATAACACTTTATAATTCACTACTGAAAATAAAAATTACTGTTTCAAATATTAAGCTCAAAAGCAATGAACTAGTACTGAAAATCTCGAGACCAGCTATCATTGGTCTTTTTCTGTGTTTCCTGAAATTTAACCAAGGATTCATTCTTCTATGATGTGTACTTTCTGGTTTCGGTTCCTATATTCAGAGGGTCTGATCATAACAAGGTTGTAAATATTTGGAATGCTTAGCAACAAAGTGTTTTAATGACAATACAAGTATTGAGTATGAAAAAAAGATTTTATGAACATAGTTAAATAAACGTTAAATGGTTTCCAAATGTAATATTAAAATTTCAATGTAATATGGGTAAAATTTAATAAAATAACATATTCTATATCTGTTTAAATGTAAATATGAAGCTTAACCATGGTTATTAATTGATGAAATGATGACATAATGACAAGAAACCTACAAAGTTTCCAACCGTCTTACCTACTAAATTGTTTTGTTCATTTTTATTCATATCTTACTTGAAAGTTTCATCAGTGTTGCAAGATCTCACTTTTTTGTTTGCAGCATTAAACTTGTTGTGATCCTGGGTTAGTCTGAGATTACATTGGAAGTGTAACTTCCAATTATTTAAATATGTTAGCTGGAACGGAAAGACAACGGTTTTGTTTGTTGTCCGCCTTTTAACTGAAATAGAAAAAGAAAGTTAGGTAATACATCAATAAATGACGTTTGGGTTACTGCATGAGTAAAGGCTATCATTTCTTTGGACAATACACTTTTTTTTAATGTTTTCTTAGGGTGAAATCAGCGGAACTTGATGTCTGTCAGAATGAACTGAAAAAAATGAAATACGAAAACGGAATTTCTGAATCAAGGTAAATGCTGAAGTTATGTTTCCTAACACAAATTTCTGAGCAGTGAGAGCAAAAATTTTGTGATTTTAATGCAGTTTTTATACAATTTTTTTTTTCTATTTTTGTGTTCAAGTCACTAGATTTAACTTCATAAAGGATACACAGGTTTTTGTCTAATATTTTATCTTCCAGGTACAAATGATTTCCGTCTATTTAGTTTCTGCCTGTAAATAAGAATATAGTAACTACAATGCTGATACTTTTTTATTTCATCTGTAGACTTATGAAAGAGCTCAAGGAAAAGGAGGAATCTCTTCTAATTTGCCAACAAGTATGCAAACATTTACAGGAAGAAGTGGCTGAGAAAGAAAGGAAAGAAGAAGATCTAAAAAGAAGAACCAGTCGATCAGAAAGTGAGCTGGAAGCACTTAAAGCTCTTCTTAGACAAACAGAGGAAGAGGTGGTGATGTTGAAACAAGAAAGGTAATCGGAGCTGAGTCACCACGGGTAACCTCCTGTGACTGTACGTTCAGCCCAGATTGTCTTTTTGGAAATCTATTAAAAATAAAACATTCCTCCTCTGCCAGATCCTCAACCCCTCTCGCTGTTACCTAAAGGACAGATAGATTCTGTAAAGCACCAGAGGTGGCTTCTGCCAGTTGGGAGGTGAGGCTGCAGAATGAGGAGTGTGGCTATGGGCACTGGGCAGACTGGGAGAGACCTGCTGGTCCCAACTCCGTGTTCTGGAGTTGCTGCCTTGCCTGTGTGCTCAGGACAGTCCTGCCCTGCCGCTGCCCTCTCTCATCTCCTGCTTTTAGGGCAAAACTCTAAAAGCCTTGGCAGCCCTGAGCTCATATCCTGAAATATTGGAATTAATTAGATTTTTTTAAATTATTACAATATAGACAAAACTTGAATGACAAAGCAAAGAAAATCCTATTAAAAAAAAAAAAAAAAAGAAAGCAGGGGGGAAAGCCCTGTTTTGCAGTCCAGGGCTTCAGCTCAAGCTTAATCTAAACACTCATTTACTGCAGTTGTTATAGCTGCTATTTGTATTGTGAGGTTTGTAGAGCAAAAGCCCTGGAGAGTTTAAATTCTTGTAACTTATGTTATTAGCAACTTTCAAACCGTAATAATGCTGTAAATATTACAATATGCCAGGTTATTGGATACAGTCTAGTATTTGGTGAAGTGTATGGTCAACTTCCTGCCAGTCTAGTCTTATTTTGAGGGTTCTCAGATATCAGTGAAGCTGCCGTTTTCCCTGTAATTACTTTTCAGATGTGGAAAATAAAACACTGAGCTTCTGAGGATTGTCTTTCCTGGAATGGTATCTAGTTTGAGTGCCTTTGTTTCAGACTTGTGTACTTATCACCCTAAATCCATACTTCTTAAAATTGCTTGGAGTGTAATCTACATACCCTGTATTATTCCTAACAATCACAGGTTTGTTTTATTATTTAAGTGTCCTGCTAATAAATTTTCAGTTCCTGATAAATTAGCTTGTCATTTACTAGCAAAATAGAAAGTGCTGTCCCCTACCTAAGACATGGCAGTACGTTATTTTTTTGATTTGTGTACAGTGGAAAATGTATTCATAGAAGTGGCTTTTGGAGAAGATAAGCATTTTCTGAGAGTGATGTACACCAAGAGGCATTAAGCTATTTTCATATTAAAGGATTTGAATATTCCCTGTACTTTAGTACCTGCATGAAAAGATACTACGTGTTAATTTAATAATATTTCCCTTCTACTTAAACCCCGGATACATGAGTTGTTCCAGTCGGTACCTTGCTAATAATCTAAGTTACAAGAATTTAAACTCTCCGGTTCTTTTGCTGTACAAGCTTCATATAACAAACAGTAACTCTAACAATAGAAAGCACTTGGTTGTTTTCAAAACCTATTACAATTTTTTTAATTAATGACAGTAATATTCTGAGCTCATTAAATACAACAATTTCTGTTTTGAATATTATAACAGTTTTTCAGTGTTCTTAAAAACTTCACTTAGGAAATATTAAAAATATTTGAGGTTTAAATATGTATGTGTGGAAGAAAGATCAACTACAGTATTTTCTTTAAAACATAAAATTCATAAAGCATGTGATGGCATTATGCAAATGCTAAGTAGTGATTACTGCTGTGCCTCTGGGCTCCAGGCAGGATTCCTGGGCTTATTGCACAGAATACTAAACAAAGAGGAAAAGACGAGCCTTTGCCACAAAGGACTTAATTGCAAGAAAATGGCATACCACCAATCTGGGCAGAGCACATATTTACATACGAGTTTTTGTGGTTTCTAGGGAGTTAATGCTGATTTCTCATCAGAACAGAACAGAGCAGCTGCAGGAAACATTAAGACAGAAGATGCGGAATGAAGATAACTGGAGGGAGAAGGTAATACTGGATGTGCAGTTGGCACCCTTTCGATTTCTTCTTTATTTTTTTTTTTCAGTTGTAGTCAGCTGTCAGGAGTGAGCACAGTAAGCCAGATACCTGTCTCCTCAAGTGCAAACATGTCAATAGTGTTCTTTGTACAAGAGGTTTTAATGGGTGATCTCTCTACATAGGTTGGAACTGAATGCAAAAGGTGTTTAGCATGAGTGTTTACAGACTTGGCAGACGTTCAGGTCTGATCCAGACTTCCCAGGTTTCAGGGTATTTGCAAAGCGCCTGTGTTAGGAGTGCAGTCCCTTGGAAGCCTGGGTATGAGGAGCAAGACTGAGCCTGTTCCTCAGAACCTCTGTTCTTCCAAGCTCCATGCTTTCCCTGTGTGCTCTGCAGCAGGAAAAGCCCAGTCTCACCAGCCGTTGTCCTATGTGAGCTCCAAGGAGGTGAACGTACAGAGCCTACCTTGTTCTGTGTGCAACTGTCCAGGTTATGAACCCTGAACCACAATTCTGCATGGGGAAGTGCATCAGTGCCTGGATTTGTTTCCCTACGTGTCTCGCAGAGAAGCATAGGAAAGCATATATTTAATATTGAAGTAGTTTCCCAGTAAAAACAAGGTTGGGCATTGTTGCCGCGAGAGACGGAGAACGCAGAGCCTTCCTGCTTGTAGGTTAGGTGAACTGAAACTGAAGATTGCTATTTGTAAAACAAATCTATAAAATAAATAATAAACAGATGAGCAAAAATGTCCTTTTCTTAGAAGACAGGTATTTGCAAACCAAAGCAGAGCTAAACAAAAAAGCTGGCTTAGCATAGTGATTCTGGAGCTTTCTGGAGTTGTTCAATAGCAAAAGGCAGCGGAGCTGTTAGCCATACAGCTGACAAGGAAGGCGAGAGGCATGTGGATACCCTGCCCGGTACTTACGGCAGCTGTGAACACAGGATACATGTTCATGCCATCCCTGGGATGATTCTGTCACTCATGGCAATAGGCAAGTAAGAAGTAACATGATAGTTTTATCCTTTCCAAGTCCTCTGTGAACATGAAATTTGTTGTTGTTTTGATATGAGCCCGTAGTTCCCGCTGATGTCAGGACAAGTCCCCACACGTATGGAGAGTAAAACAATACTCCCAAATTAGCAGTGTCACCTCGCTCAAGACCTGAAGTACCTGGAGCGAGCGTCGCTTTCAGCCTGGGGGCACAGGGAAGCTTCTGCAGCCAGGGGCTTGGGGTGCGTGTGCCCCTCCAAGCAGCCTCCCCGCCGAGTGCTCGAGAGTCACCTGGTTGTGCCTGACGTGGCAGGCTGTGCGTGCCCACCGACTGAGCGAACGGCTCAGTGGGAGATGCGTATTGGCTTGGTGAGCGTGTGGCTAATTACAGCATGGGAACCTCAGCAGAAGTGCTGGGTAGTGCTGGCTGTCAGCTGCAGCTGGGGGCTAGGAGAGGGGGCTAAGGAGCACCGTGGGTAGGTGGAGGAGTGTGGTTGGACTGGGGAATTGGGAAGGGAGACATGGTAGCAGAAAGAAGGCACGTGGCTCGTCCGTTTACTTGAGCTGGGGGTCCTCACAATAAAAAAGGGCTAAAGGAGTTGTGCAGCGAAAGTCCCGGAGCTAGGACGGACCTCTTGGGTGCAAAAGGCTTCTGCTCTTTCTGCTGACCTCTCGCATCACCAGGTCCTTTCAGGCAGTCACATCTCTGCCAAATAGGCTCCTGCTAATGACTCTGCTGGTTCTTTTACTTGCCCTCCCTTCAGATCAGAGCAGTATGGAGATAAAGACGTCAGTGAAATTTACTGTGAAAATACCTCTGTATTTCATTTGAAAAGACTTGACACTCCTGCAACTTGGCTTCTCCTTTGTTATTTTATTCATTGACTCTTATAAAAGTCTCTAAAGCCACTTTCATGTGCCACCTGGGGTCTTTTGGTAATTGGACGATGGTTCCTCTCGCATGGAGGAGGAAGGAGAAGGTGGGAGGGAGGATGATACACCTTCCATACATGCGTGCTCCTTTATAAATGCCCATTTTTCCTTTATTTAATGGAGTGAAGGAAAAAAGAAATTAAGTAAAGGCTACAGATGAGAAGGTTGGTTGAAGTACAGCAGGAGGACACCCTGAATTCAGGGGGTAACTGGCTTGGTTGGGGAACAGAGAGTGGGAAAGAGATTAGGTCTAGTTCTGGTCCATGGATGTAGGATGCACCCTTAGGAAAATAGCTCAGATGCAGGGCAGCACACCCAGCTGCGCACCCGCCCTCGGAGCACCTCGCCGTGGCCGAGCCGGTGCTGTACGCGTTGCACAGGTCTGTTCCACAAGCATAAACTCCTGTCAGCATGTGTTTTCTTGTTAGAAGGGTTTCCCGCTGCTGGTCATATCTTGAACTGGTATTATTACATTCTACAATGTTAGGTTATAATTTGTTAGTTGTCTGTTAGTATGTACCGGGGTTTGGGGTCTTCTGTGGAAAAATATTTTCAGCTGATTTAAAAAATATATGTGTATGCCCGCTGTATGTGCTAATTGGATGGGTTTCTTAGCTAACTGTGCAGCTGGTTGGAATGGGGCAATGCTACAGCCCCTTGTTTATGGGCTTTGAGCAGCCTCACTGCGTAACAGCGATCTCGGGAATCAGGACCTTTGGTTCTGCTCTGCACGACAGATCGCTTTTTCTTGGAGTTTTGGGTCATAGAATCATAAAATTGTTTAGGTTGGAAAAGACCTTTAGGATCATTGAGTCCAACCGTTAACCTGACACTGCCAAGCACACCATTAAACCATGTCCCTAAACGTCACATCTACATGTCTTTTAAATCCCTCCAGGGATAGTGACTCCACCGCTTCCCTGGGCAGCCTGTTCCAGTGCTCGACAGCCCTTTTGGTGAAGAAATTTTTCCAATCTAAACCTCCCCTGGTGCAACTTGAGGCTGTTTCCTTTCATCCTACCACTAGTTACTTGATGGAAGAGACCAGCACCCACCTCACTACACCCTCCTTTCAGGTAGCTGTAGAGAGCGATCAGGTCTCCCCTCAGCCTCCTCTTCTCCAGACTAAACAACCCCGGTTCCCTCAGCCGCTCCTCATAACACTTCTTGTTCTCTAGACCCTTCACCAGCTCGGTTGCCCTTCCCTGGACACGCTCCAGCACCCCAATGTCTTTCTTGTCGTGAGGGGCCCAAAACTGAACACGGGACTCGAGGTGCGGCCTCGCCAGTGCCGAGTACAGGGGAACAACCACCTCCCTGCTCCTGCCGGCCACACGATTTCTGACACAAGCCGGGATGCTAATGGCCTTCGTGGCCACCTGGGCACACTGCTGGCTCGTGTTCAGCCGGCTGTCGACCGGCACCCCCGGGTCCTTTTCCACCGGGCAGTTTTCCAGCCGCTGTAAAGTTCTGAGCTGGAGACTCCGACTGGGATTGGAGTCCAGCTGCCAGTGTCTTCCAGTGGGATTCGGAAAGCTGTTTACCGCAAACAGCTGTGAGCGTGTAAACTTTGTTTTAATCTGCAGCTTTTTCACATGAGCACCAAAAAAACCCTCAAACTGAATATAAGAAATTACAACAACAAAAATCTGTGAAGGAAAAATTGAAAATAGTGTTGAACAATAACTCTGACTTTTCTGATTTAAGCCTTACGTAATTGCTGACTAAAATGACTGTCTGTCTTCTCTGGCTCAGTACGTGATAAGTGTCTGAAAGCTTTATTTAGTCTCAGGAAAATTTTTGGGCTACTAGCAATTAAGATCAGTTACATTTCTTTTAAAACTTCTTAACGTCTCTGTCACAGGATATAATTTTAGAATGAGGTCACACTGTCTGCATAATCACAATGTATTGTTCAACCTGACATTAAAATGAGATAAAGACTGCTACTAATAAGAGAGAGCAATTACAGTTTTGGTATCGCAACCATTAAAATGCAGTGAACAGCAAGTGCTCTAAAAATGTTCTCATCAGAAAAAAGAATCGGAAATATGACAAAGTGACAAAGTTATCTTTTTCTTGGGTCAGTGTGCCATTACATAAGTATAAAGTGTTCCAGTTTTCTATTTAAAATACAGATAAACCTTAAAACTGTTTTAATGGAACAACAAAAAAATCTCTTTTACAAAAGATTTTAAGATTGATGTAAACACTTGTTTAAATGGATTTTTAAAATATTAATTAATGAGGGGCACGTAAGTGGTTTTAAAGCAATTAGTAGCCATTGCGCTTTCTTTGAAGATCAGCTGCCATTTTATTTCCTGTTCTGCTTATCAGCTTTATTAGCTTCAAGTGTTAAATGTGAAAAATGCTTGTATAATCTTCAAAATGAGCTCAGTTTTTTATACTGCCTTTATTTTTTAGTCTTTCTAATCAAGTAGCGTCCAACATACGATCTGTTTCTCTAATAATATTTAGAGTTAATAAATTTGTTTTTCTACAATTAGAATCCTAACTCCCATATCTAATAATGTAGAAGATATATCTGTAATAATAATAACAACAATAATAATAGTCTACTTTGAGGATCTTACAAATATACCAGCTTTAAGTTAAACATTAGTGGGGGATTTGTGCCTATTCAATGGCCAGAATTTGGTATATTTTGATTTAAAAAATAATGAAAATATTTTCAGTTTTATCTTTTCCCCAAAAAGTGTTAGGGGATTTGTTATACTTTCACTCGTAATTAGTGTGTGAAATTAGATAATTGTAATTAAGCTCATTCTGGGCTTTTCTTCTTTTAATAATTTAAAGTAATTAGGCTAGTGTTGTGCATGTTTAATGTGCCTTTCATAGTCCTTCAGCGTGCTACAGTTAAGTCCATTAGAATTCAGCCTGCAGAAATACAATATTAGCATACTGGTTTAGGAAGAATATTTTTCAAAATATAGCCTTCAGTATTTCCTCCAGAATCCAGGCTTTTATTTTCAGGTAATTGTGGCTGAATTTTCGAATTCAAATTTGCAATATTAAATATATGAGATGCCTTCAGGACTGGGATATTTTACCCAGAATTTGCAACGCTTTCACTTTTCATCTCTCCGCTTTTTTGTCCAGCGCTCGTCCCACATACATACCATCGGTGCCGTCTTGTCTGGACCCTAAAAGGAGCTGGAGCTGCTCCTTGCCGCTCCCTCGAACCTCGGCTTGGCGATGGAGCCGCGTGCCGTCGGCACCGGGCGATGCTTGGAGAGGCAGGCATCCCGCTGATGCCTCGCCGAGAGGTTCTGCAGAGATTCCTCTGTATGCTCCTTCCCCTAGATTTCTGCTGTTTACAACGGATTTAGTGGAAGGGGGACACGTGATAAAATCGGTATGCGGTCCTAACGCGCGCTGCGCTTCTGAAGTGGAAGATGGCACGCGTGGAGTACGTGTCATCTGAGTGTGGTCCCTGGGAGCAGACAGACAAACATTTTATATGGTAATTGCTATTCCCCGACAAGGCCGAGTGGCAGAGCGTGAATAAAAAATGGTTTTATAAGAGTTAACATCTTTGAATATTGAGCTTACGGCCCATTTTTAGCGCAGTAGATGCTGTTTACTGTGAAATGTATCAATTTGCTGCATTCGAAAATAATAACGGGCTGAGTTTTACCTCCAGGGCAAATGCTTCCAGCAAAGTAATCAGCTTTTTAAAGAACTAGCTAAGGATTTCGTAATTTAGTGTTTTCATAGGGATTTAGCGTGAAGTTCGGCTGCCTAAATTTAGGCATCTAGCACCACTTGAGACACCACGGGGCTTGTAAGACGTCTCCCTGGGGCTGCCGGCTGTGAGCCAGCCCTGATGCTCTGCGGAGCAGGAGCCATCCGTGCCGCCGTGAGCCAGCGGGAAGCGGGAGCTTTCCCTCGCCAGGCTCCAGCGGTTGCAATCATGCAGATGTGTTTGTTCAGCGCCCAAAATTTCAGTCTGCCAAATTTCACATCGCTTCATTTATGGCAGTGTGGAATGTGAAAAATATTTTAAGGTGAGTTGCTACATATTGTGAAAAAACACTTGTTCCCTAGATGGAAATTGATCTGGCTAAAGGTGAAGCACGACACAAAGAAGCGATTCTTAAAGTCAAGGAAGAAGCGAGGGTGGAACTAGACATTGAAAGACAAAAACAGCAGGAATTAATCACAAAATATCAGAGAGATCATGAAGAGCTCCAGAAGAAGGTGTGTAACACTTGAGAAAAGTTTTGTGGCAGTAGATAATGTAAACTTCTGAGAAACAGTATGTGAAGGAGTAAAACCTTCTTTATGTGTAGTCATGTATCTAGATGATACAATTTTTTTTTTTCCCAGTCTTAGCATATGTTTCAATTATTACTATTTTTTTTAATGGAATGGGTTAATAAGTAATTATTCAACTTAGTTAAATGGTGTGGAAGTTCTTCCTTTACTCACATTTTCTCTGCCCAGAGTTCATCTATGTCCATTGACTGTAGCTGTTAATTATTTTTAAACTGACATCATCATTTTTTAAAAGCTTTGGTCTGTTTCAGGCTATGACAGGTTGTCACAAAACCATCTGCAGTTTTCTCCCTTCCCAAATTAGTTCAGCACGGATGGGCTAAGGTCCAGTGGCCAGTTAACTGCTTTCTTGTCTATATTGGTGATTGTATCACATGCAGTTGGCTCTTCCCAGCTACCCAGATATACGGTTTTTGAAGTTTTATATAGAAATAGACATCTGATGAAATTACATTGTTGTTTAAAATTTGTTACATTACATAGTGTTTTTAAGAGCTGAAAATAACAGTTTGGCTTAGTTCACTTTACACATATTTGGCTATGATTTTAAAACCCTGAAGAAATACTAGCTTGCTGTAAAGAAGTTAAGTTTTTCCATTTTTACCTCTATTTCTTTGAGCTTGGATATACTAATTAATCTCTTTGTTCTGAGTGACTTCTGATTAATTTACAGCTCTCTGATATCCTTTGAGAGTATTACATAAAGTCAGAGCTTTTTTTTTTTTTTTTTGTCTCTGAGGATGTTTGTTTGGTTTTTTTTCCTGAAGTCAACTTTTGTCTGATACTGAGTTCTACCTACCTAACAATATCCATTGAACGTAGACTAATGCAGTTTTTGTCTCCTCTAATGCAGATACCAGGATTAATATCCAGTGCCACCAATAGCTTAAGGAAGGAGACAGAAATTCTTGAAAAGAAGCTACAAGATGCCCAGATCAAACTTGCAGAGAAAGATGAAGATAAGGAAAAAGAAATTCAGAGCCTTAAAAGACTAATTACTGAACTTGAATTTCAGCTGACAATGGAAAAGAACAATAATGAATCATTTCTGGATAATATGAGGAAAGAAATTAAACACAAGTCAGATGAACTGGAAAAATTAACCCAGGAGAGGACACAGCTGATTCACAATTTGAGTCAAGTTCAAGAGGAGGTAGGAACATGACCGAGGAAATGCCTTGCTATTTTTACTTAGAGACATGTGATTTCTAAAATAATTCAAAGCATCTATATTTCAGACCCTGTTATGTACTGGCTTAAAAGCCATTGAAATGAAAATATTTATAAAGCAAGTCCATCATAATTTCATAAATACAGTGTATCACAAAATATGTGAAATTTTTAATTCAGCAAGCACTTAAACTAGTGTTTTATTTTTAAAAAATATAAATTTTTCAGGTCCTGCAAGACCTTTGTTTCCTAGTCTCTAGCCTCACATCATGCTACATAAACATGAGTAAACAATAAAGCATTCCTCATGTTTTTAAAGTAGAAGACATGGACATTTCTCATTCTTTGAACCTTAAAGCAGCGATCCTCCCAGTAATCTTACTTATTTTGGAAATCATTTGTAAGAAAAAAACTTCATGCTCTCAATAGAAATGAGAGTGGATACAGTCCTGTTCCGAATGGCTTCTGGGGCAGAGATTGCATCTTTTAACGTGGGGGTATGTGTGTGTATCCTGCCGTGCTAATGGGGATGTAGCCCACTTCCCACCAGTAAAGCCACTTTCTGTAACACAGAAACACATACAAATTAAGCAAATGTGAAGAGAAATTTGACTGATGGATATTCTTAGCACAGGCATTTGCTGAATGTTTGGAATATAATGGGAAGGGAAGAGAGAGCGCTGTACTGCTCTATGAGAAATGTGAAAGCAGTGAAGTCAGGGACTGTAGATAAGATTAGACTGGAATGTCCAAAGTAATTAAGTGGCAGAAAAAATTGGTAAACAGTGGAAATGAAACTCTTCAAAATGAATTAGGGCTTGGGTTGATATTTATTTCTCCCTTGAAAAAGGTTCAGAAACACTGTGTTAGTGAAATTAGAATAATGTTGGCAGTCATTCTGTCCTGTACCTATGGAAAAGGCTCTTGGAAAGACACGTACTCTTCAAGTATTTGTCAGGAACTTCAGCAGGGTAAGGAACACACAGTTACCCTCAATCGTGAGATTCTGCCAGCTCTGCTTATGTGCCTAGTTTTCCCCACTCTGAAGCAGAGTTCCTCCTCTAATACGATTATATTAGGAAAAGGAGGGATAAGAGTGGTTGAAAATTGAAACTGGTTTTAATATAAACTTCGTATCAGGATACTTCCTCAGATTTGCTGGTAACACTTTCCAAATAACTTCACGGACTAACAGTGACCGTCTGAGTGGCAGGGAAAGTAACGTCTAACTTTCTTTCATTAAGTTGTCTGCAGAATTAGGTATTCAGAGAGTAAGTTATTTTGAATATTTATGTCTCTCCCACTTCTACTTCTGCGTGTAGTTATGTTCCTTCTCCAGCAGCTCCTTCACTTGCAGTTGGCACTGAGGTTAGATAGCCTGAGCAGAACTTAGGTGTTTCCACTCTACATCTGCTACAGGTGCTTTGATCAAAGTAAAATTTTAAAATCTAAAAAAATTGATCAACAAAGGACTTTTCATTTCTCCATCATTTTTGAAGTTTTGACAGGAACACACATGCAAAAATGTAATAGTTTTAGTAAGCTCTTCTTGGCTAAACAGAGCTTACCACCTTCTGCTTTAGTGGGAACACGCTTCTGTGCTCTGAATTTACTGACACTGGTATTCGCTCTTCAAAACGTCGAAAAAGTGCTATTGAGATTATCTTTCTTACACATTTTCTTCCCTGTTACGCACCCACTGTCATAATCACATGTGGAATTTCAAATACAAATGTTTGTCCTCGCTCCGGGGTGATTCGTGACTTGACCTGGCGTACAGCTCGTACTCTTAGCGCTGGAGAGGTTTACACAGAAAAGTTTGTGTCTGGGCAATGCGGTTGTGCACGACTGAGGGTGTTGTTCTCTGACTGAATCATCACTCTGTGTTGGAGACTGCCTCGGTGGTTGCTTCCCTTCCATTCTCATGGATCTTCTGGTGTCAGCAGCAATTGCTTGCTTAGAAGAACAAAAACATGGATATTTTCTGCTTGTTTCAGTACTTTCAGTAGTTCTGACTTCTATGAATCAGTTTAGTGGTGTTGTCGGTTGTGGTTTTTTTACTTTTCGTTTCAGCTGGGAGCCAGGAAAATTAGCATCACAGATAAGTTCTACATAATATACCGACTTGGGGACTTCTGTAATACAGAAACAGTTTCAGTTGTCTGCTCAAGGCCCAGTACCAGTCACTTACCATTTAGGTATCAGGAATCACAGTCACAGTGCGAAGGTTGTGAAAACCACTAGGCTGGAAATCATTTATCCCAATTATTTGGGAAATAGTAATCAATAAGAAATTCCATCACACACAAAAAAAATCAATGCACAATTATTTATGCCGCAGAGGAGGTTGAACACTTATAACGAGGTGGCGCAGTAATACTCAACCTGTCTGTTGCTTTTTCCTTTCCAAGAGCAGCATTCCCAGTTTCCCCCTAGTTAGAGGATGGGCAGGAGATCAGAAGTAACTCCTGATGACTTACCTCATGTTTTCCGCTGTCTCCTGAGGGAGTGAAGGGTGTGTGAATGGTGATGTATGTCTTCTGAGTGACTTTCAGAGAAACCAAAGCACAGGGAAGTATTGAAGGGTTTGTAGGCATCAGTACCCTCCAGCCACCCTGCCTTAAGCCTGAGGAGTTTAATAGGCGCACTTTTTGACCAACGGCATTTTGTAAAGCCAGTGTTTGTTTCTGTTTGCAGAACACTCTTCTCCAGGAAACGGTGCGCAGAGAGTGTGAGGAACGCTATGAGCTGACTGCAGCTTTGACTCAGGCCAGGGAACAAGTACTGGAACTAAAAAAGCTCAGTGGAAACTTCCCGTTATCGCCGTGTTCCCTGACTCAGGGCAGCCTAACCTCCTCTGCTGCCCTGCTCGCTGATTACGGACAGAAAAGCCGCACGAGCCCTGGCGCTGGGAAGGAAATCAATCTCTCCAGACAGTTTGGTATTTCAAGAGCTGCTAAGGCACCCACCTCCAGTAAGCGTAACAGCAGCGGTAGCGTGGGCTTGCCGGCTCTAGCCCCACCGCATCCTCCAAGAGGAAGGGCGGCTTCGCTGAATGAGCCCAGGAGCAGGATTGCTGCAGTTATAAGACGACAACTGAGTCAGCTCTGACAGCTACGTACGCATGCATGGCACATGAGAAACCATTCCAGTGCATCAAAGGACCATTTACTTGTGGACCCCTAGGGTCAAATCTTAGCCAATGCCATTCATGCATTTCTACAACTGTAACTTAATTTTAAGTTTTATATATTTTTGATGCATTAGTATTTCTTTGACCATTGCATATCAATGTAATTAAATGCTATCAACATTAGAAGAGTAAAAAAGAAAAAATATTGTCTCTCCAAGAGGAGCACATGTTCAATATCTGTAATTAAAATAGCTGCTAGTTCCAAATACTGTTTTCCCTAACCACTTTATTGGAATTTACCTATTTTGTGTGTTCTCCCGTGTAACTTAATTGCTTGTTTCTGGTGTAAAAAAGTGATTTGTTCGGTTAGAATCAGATTTTTGCGATGATTTAATTGAGTAGTGTTATATTTGCAAATATTTATGCTTAGGTCAGTGAGACTCGCTAGTTGGGGAGTATATATCACTCAGCGTGAAAATGTGGCAAATCTGTGCGCTCAGTAGACTAGCCATTGGCAGGGACATAGCTTCCTCTGTGTGCAAGTCTTCAAGCTGTGCTAATTAACAAGGAGTTGAAGACTTAATATATTTTGTCCAAAAGATGGTTGCCTCTTGAATTTCATCGGAAAAGTGTCTTTTTGTCAAGCGTAGTTTTTAGCTTCAAAGTAGACAGGCTGGTGTTCTCTGTAAAATTGTTACAGAGGAGGATCAATATTTTTATTTGCTGCTTGATGCATGGAGCTGTGGTTTGTTTTGGGGCATGAAAAGCCCAGACGAGTCTCGGTTGTCGTTGTTAGCGTGCAGACGCTGCAGAAGCAGCTGCTCTTCGAACAAGGCAGCTCTGCTCTTGGGGCAGTTTGTCAGCGCAGAGCACTGGCTGGGCTAAGTGAAACAGCGATGGGCAACGCAGACGCAGTCTGAGATTTTATCAGATACTGCATCACCAGGTACTCGAGTGTTTTGGTCAGATAAGCCCAAACAGGGCCAGTCTGGTGATAGTCACTGGTTCTGGCGACAGCCTGGTGGTCATCAGACCAGGAGGGGCGATGAAGCAGGCCCAGGTCAGCCTGGCGAGTCCCTTGGGCAGAGGTAGACCTACCATACCACGTAGAAGGGAGACCTACCACACCATGCAGAAGGTAGATCTACCACGTAGACCCAGCTCGGGCGAGGGCTGGGGCCAGGGCAGGAGCTTGAAGCTGAGCTCCTGGCCCCATGGGAGCCCCCGGCACGGGGTGGGGGTCAGACCTGCGCACCAGCACCACACCAGTGCCCCAGGAGTCACTCGCTTGGAAGACCACCATGCATCTTCTGAGACCGTCAGCTCTGCCTTGGACGGAAACTTCATGGGAGGTAAGTTGGAGGGGAGCATTTTGCAGACTTGGAGTGTGCATATGAAGAACTGGACGACTGAAATTGCTTGCTCCTGTTTCAGTTTTGGGACTGGGCTTGCTCTTCACTCAGAGTCGTGGAGTTGCTTCTTCACAGGCCACTTGACTTGTAAACCCAAATACATTTATAATCACACCATGAACCTCGACCTTCTCATTATTTCTGAGTGATGAGGTAGTCCTGTATGTGACAAAATGAGAGCAATGTCTTCAATGCTGGAGAAAATTAGAAAAGCTTTGCTGAGGCCGATGACATGGCAGGGAATGCATTTTATTCAAGAACATCAGTGGAAGAAATGACCATTGTAGATTTAGCTAGATTTGAAAACTCACTTTGTCTTAATCAGCTTCTGTTCCCACTGAAACCAGCGGTAAGCCTTACCTGACTTCAGTGGTAGCAGAGTTTATGCAAAAGCTCAAAAATCCTCTATTCGCAAATTCCAAAAGCAACAAGAAACCAGAATTACAGCAATTACTCTGGTAGCTGCTGCTGTATAGCGATAGCGTACGCACTCTGCAGTCAGCTGGCAGATTGCACGGACCTGAACTTGACGGTCCTCTATGCACTGACCTCAGAGAAACTGTTAAAAAAATCAGCTGGTTGGGGTGCGTTAGAACCGCAGACAAATAATGTCCCCAGGAGGGTGTGGACTCAGCTTGGTGGAGGTCTGAGCCCGAAAATTCACCTTTCGGCTTTCCTCAGCTTTGGCTCAAGAGGAGGCTCGCTGCCTGCTGGGAATGAGGCCGGCTGTAGCTCCCAACCCAAGCGTGTCCCGATAGGCTCTATCCTCCCTGTGCTCAGTGGAGGCTCGCCCAGTTTACTAAAATGGGATTATGCTCAATACCGATTGACTAATTAATTGGCCAGTGGCAGCAGTGAGTCTTAAGCCCAACCAAGATACCTGGGAAAGTGGGAACCGTCTCTGGGATGTGCTGACTTTGTTCAGTTACTCGTATTTTCCTTAAAGATGTCGAAAATTGGAAAAGCAATTCTACTGAAATGCAAGCCTCAGGAAATTTGTTCTTCCAACAATTCTGCATGTGCAGAAAGAAGGGATGGGGAGCACTTCCAAAAGGTAATTTGGAGTATGGCCGGATGGTCCCCTTCTCTAGTCAGTGGTGATGCTGATATTTTTAAATTATTTTTTGTTGTTGTTTAGGAAAAGTCCTGACGACTTCAAGCTTGAAAATTGTTATTCCACTGTCCGCCCACAGTCTTCCTGTGCTGAAGTAATAGATTTTCATTGAGGCAGTTCTTAAAATGGTGAGCTCCAGAGCTGTTACGTAGATTTTTCATACAATTTTTAGATGAACTTCAGTTGTATTTTACAGTCTTACAAGAATTTTTAAATAATGTAAATGCAGTAAATGCTATTACATAATTTTACGCCCTTGTATAGCTATGGAACAGGCGTCACGGTGAACCCTGTGGTAGGTGGCGTTGTAATCTGGAATTTTAATATTGGAATGTTTATATCGAAGCAAAGGTGGGACGTTTACCTGTGGACCGTTCTGCTGGCTGGAGATCACCACTGCGCAGTGAGGGCTCTGTGCACAAAGCAAAGCCGGAGCACGGATGCCGAAAGCAGCCTGTCCCCCTCTAATTCTTGCCTTCGGTAAGAGAGTATCCCTAATTCCGTGTTGTAGCAGCCATTCCTCCCCTTGTGCTGCTGGGGCCGTGCAAACAGGTCAGATTTAAAATCTGGGCTCTTGTCTGCTGCTTTGGTGTTTTTGTCCTGTAGCAGCAGCAGTAGTAAAGAGTGACTGCGTGTTCATAAATCGTAAAGAGAGGAATAACACGTAAAATAACGAGAGCAGTCATAGAAATAACATTTCTAGCATGAGGGAGTGTATAAATCATGGATCCAAACCAGGTCAAGAACAAATATTTCCCTTATTTCCCCTCCCTCACAGAAACCCAGAACTCCTGCTGCTAAGCAATAAGCAAAATATATAAATGTCAGGAAACCTTTTTTACCAGCTTTTAAAAACAATTAAAAGTAATTTTACATAGTCAAGGAAAGTTTACAGAGTATTTCTCGTAATGGGATGAAACGCACCAGCAGAAAGTACCGTGGAGAATGTAGACACCTAATTATATCACCACATTTTCAGGAAATAAAACTTCCTGGAGGCAATACGTCTTGTAGAAGCAGTGTCATTTACAAATGGGTTTTTCGTGTGCTGGACCTTGCACTCTAGGACTCATGGCACAAGGGAATACTAAAAAAAATCTCCAAGCTTGAAACAAATCTGCCTCTGTGGGATCCTGACCCGCTGGCTGTAGGCAGTAAGCCATCCTTTCACTCCTCAAGGTTACAAGAAAACATCCCGTGGCAACGGGTTGTCTTGTTCTGTCCTAATGCAAAGCCTTCTGTTTCTTCCGCGACAGAGCTGATATTGTTGCCTGGTCAAGAATAGTAGCCAGTACAGTCCTAAATCTTTCCGTAGAGTATTAACCCCGCTGCCAGTTTGCAAACCGGGATATCCGATGCACCAACTTGCTGTGTTACTACCAAATTTGTCCACGTATTTTTATCCAGTAGCCTTCACTTCCAGAGAAGCTTCTCATACTTAGTGTCTCACTATTAGTTGGAGAGAGTCTACGTGCAACGGTTGAGCGCGGCGTTATTGGGAGGAGGCAGAAGTGCCTGGCTTCGAGCTGCGAGGGAAATGCCGTCACGCTCGTGGGGTTGTGGATGGGAAAAGGGCAGGAAAAGTCCCCTGCCAGGTCCTGGCGATGCTGAGCTGGATGTTGCGGGCGCTGCCGGTGCTTGCCCCCTCCAGCCTACCAAGCCCGATTCCTCTGGGCGTGAAAATAAGAGTCAGTAACATGGGTCTGGTGCTTTAGAGAGGGCTTCGTGTGAGCATCAAACGTCGTTTGTGTTTTGGCCAGCTCTTTTTGAGTGCAAACCCATCGTTGTTGATGGGGAAAGTGTGTATATCCGTGTGTGATGGAAGGGGAGGTGCAGGGCTCTATCCAAAGCCAAGGTGGGACAGGGCAAACGGAGCCGTGGCAGCGTTTCTGGCACACAAAGCAGCAGCAGAGTCCTTCTGGGATGCCTCAAACTCCTGGATGTGCTTTCTGGACGCTCCTTCGAGGCTGCTGTCCCAGATAGCCAGCCTGTGTTCACCAGGGAGAGCTTCCCAGCCTCAGGCCAGGCCTTTGCTCTGCCCATGTCCCTGCAGAAGGTGCAAATGAAGAAGATGGATGGAAACGAGAGAAGCAGAAGCTGGAGCTGCTTCTCACGGGCCTTACCCAAGCAGCGTGCATCTGCAGTGATGCTTTGGCTGCCATAGCAGGAGCGAGCAATTTTTAGAGAACCGCAGTACGGGTTTGCTGCGAAAGGCTTGCATCCCAGGAGATAAAACCCAATGGACACGGCCAATGCAGTCCAGAAGGGGAAAGTTTGATCAGGGAACATCCCGCAGGACAGGAGCGCTGCTGGGGACCGTCCTCGGCGCGAGCTGTGCCCAGAGCCGTGCCTTGGCTGCATCTCAGAAGGAACTTGCTGGTTCGCTCTGAAAGAGGAGCAGAAACTGGCAGGAAAGACTCAAAAAGTACCCACACGTAGCCTGGACTCTCAGGAGCTTGGGACCCGCGGCAGCTCGGGGAGATGTTGGGCAGCACTGGAAGGACCCAGCACGTAGACTCCATGGGCTGCCTCGGGAAAGCCAAACCTAACTAAAACTCCAGTGCTGATGAGCGTCAGAGCCCGCGGTGGGTACAGCAAGAGCCAGGCATGTCATTTCAAGCACGTCACGAATGCGAATCGATGGCTGTTGGACAAGAAATGGCTCGGATCCAGCCCGCGGGAAGCTCGGGCAGGAGAGCCTGGGCTTTCCCCAGACACGCTCCCTCTCCCAGTTCACTCGCTGGAGCGGCAATCAAATTTACAGCGGTCGCTCTATGCCTTATTATGGGTCATTGCTTTTCCACTGGAAGTTGCCGAAAATTTCTGCCTTCGCCGCAGATAATAGTACTGAAAGAATCAAATCCGGGTCTGGTGACATGGAGCTCCTTGCCGCTCTTTAGACAGGAGAGTAAATTCTTGCTTGCCATATGTATCATAGCCATAAGTGCTTGCCATATGTATCAAACTTTTATTCCTAATAGGATATTACAAAATAAAGCAGTGATGTGCCTCATGTATTAAAAATGATAAATAGATCTTTAACTGAGTTGGTGTGTATGATCTGGGATCCCAGCCTGTGGCTTGCATATGGAGTTTTTCCACGAAGGAAGAAATTAGACTTCAGAAAAAAGCATCGTAGTATCTTAGCAGCATTAAAAGTGTATGAAAATAGAAACTGGAGCCAGACCCAATGCCATATATCATTAAAATGTATTAATCACAAAAAGAAAAAAAAAAACCCAAACCAAAAACCTCTCTCTCTTCATTTAAAGAAACAGTTGTGCTGTGAGATATTCTTTGCTTTAAATTCTTGATTTGGCTCCTGCTGGTTTATAACTAGTTTCCTTTAAAGCCTGCAGTATGCTGCAGAAGCACTGTACATTTTTAATACGAAAGAAAGAGCAGAAGAATGAAACTAGGGAAATTTCCTTTCTAAGACAAAACCCACCTGTCTTTATTTTCAGTTATCTAAAACAGGGACTTATTTACATAATGAAAAACGATTTTGTCTTTAATTGTTATAGGGGATTAAGTGTAGTCTACTGAAGAAAGAGTAAACTCTATATACAACTGTGATGGTGTGAAACAATGTAACCAGACATGCTTAGCACTTATGTGGGGTTTTTTTTTCATCCTCAAAGCATAGTACAAAATTAATTTTGATAGGATAATAAAAAGGGTACTGCAAAAGATTAATGTCGAGGCGATTTTAACACCGGAAATATAATTTGTGTGATGGAAAATATGAGCATCTGGCATTGCACTGTGAACTGTTCCCAGATAATGAAAAAAATTCTTCCAAGCAAGCGTGGCCAGTTCCCGCAGATTATTTTTGCTTGTCTCTCCAGAGATACCCTCTGTCTTCTGAAACAACCGCGCAACAAACGTTCCCTCCTTGCAGTTTTCCATCTGGAGCCTTGAATGAGTGGTGAATTCAGGTCAGTGCCAGGATGTGACTATATTTCTTCCCAGTAAGCCAAAGGCCCATCTCCGAGCAGCCTACCCGAGTATCGCCGTCTGTTCTACCCAAGTGGATCCCATCGCGTTATAACCGTGCGGCAAAACCAAGCCCAATTCCATCAGCGCTTCACCGGCAAAAGCAAGTCCGTGTTACCTTGAGGTTAACTGGGTAACGTCAATCACGCCAGCCTGTTACGATTTGCTTTACACCAGTTTAAATGGACAGTCCGTCACAGCGTGCTTCCCACGGAAATGTCCACAAGAGAACATTTAGAACTTTAACAAAAAATCTGTTTTTAAAAAGTATTAAGATAAAAATCGTCTGCAATGCGTATTATACCTTATTCCCATACCTTTTGTGAGACGGAAAGCCCTTTTCGTGTGCTCCACGGCTCTTGTTCTCCCCTGAAGTAGGCTTCGGCGATTCCTTTGATACAAAGGCAGTTTCACATCTCGCCGAGGAACGCTTCAAAGAGCTTCTCGATGTTAAGTTGCCGTGTCCAAAAAGTGCCTCGCGGCTGCTGGGCTCCGTGGCAGGGAGGGTTTGCTCCGGAGCAACAAACTTCTCGGGGCTTGGCACAGCAAGGGTTTTGAAGAATTGAAGCAGAATTTGGGGCAGGTGGGAGCTAAGGCAGGGAGGCAGGGCTGAGCTGGAGAAGAGCTCGGAGGGAGCATCGTGCTGCGGTGGGACGAGCCCCAAAACACCTCCCCCCCCCCCCCCCACACCCCCCCCCCGGCCACGTGCGGGGCTGTGCCTGCGGCTGTGGGGACGTCGCTCCACGCAAACAGACGAGAACTCGAAGTGGGGCAGAAAGGACCGGCAGGATAGCAAAATTATGTCCATATATCAGTCTCGCGTGTTACGAGGGTGTGGATTGAGCGCACTGGGCACGTTGCCTCCGTTCTCTGCCTTTTCCCTGTGGGTTTGTACGTGACCGCCCTCCGCGTGGTCCATAAATTGTAGTTTTTTGCACTGTTGGCCCGTCACACGACGGAACCGCTGCGTGTTCGCCTTGCTCGTCGTACTGCAGGCCACGGCAAGGGGCGTTTTGAAATGCGGCGCTGAGCTGCGTGCAGGGCAGCTCTGAAATGCGGCACGTGGGGAGAAACGAAAGCGGTTTGTTGTCATCCCTACGCGACGGTGTGTCTGCTTGTGAAATGTCAGCACATCCCCATTGCCACAGGTCATGAATAAACAGATAGTCTACTTAGGGATTTTTTTTTTTTATTTATTCCCTATTTGCTGTCACACACTAAACAAAATTAGGAACAAAATGGATGTGCTAATGCAGAAGCCGTCTCAGTCATGAAGCCTGTCTAATTGCACCAGAAAAATGTCACTGTCTCCGGTCTGAGCCTCTTCAAAAATCAGACTGAACTATTATCTTTTTGTGTGAGTCATCACCTAATGTACCAGAGAATAAAAGAGCAGTCCCGAATCACGCTGCGGGTGCCAGCGTGCACCCGTACTCTCCTGTTACCTGCGCTTGTTCATTTAATAGGGTGTGGAGTGATGCTGGCTGCTCTGAAAGCTGTGTAGATTTTTATATCTTCTAAAAATCAATTGGTTTCTAAATGTCAGGAACACACAAGTGGTGACGCAGAGCTGTTTTAGCCTATAAAACCTGTTTTTGCCGGTTCCTCAAACCCACAAATTTACAGGGAATGGTTTGGTTTGGGGAGCCTCCTATTTCCAAAAAGACATTTAAAGTTTTTCAAGTTGATAGAATATCCTGCTTTGACACTACTGAATGTTAAATTTTTATTTTCAATTTATGTTTTATTCCGTTTAGAAAATAATACAGAATTCAATTAGTGACTGACTGAATTATGGTAAAAAACGAAAGAAGCTGGAGTTCAAACCGAAAGACAAACCATACAGGATTTCACTTCAGCAAACCTGGAAAGTTTAACTTTTCGTTTTCTTATCCGTGGAAATCTTAAACCCTCCCAGGGCAGGAACACGATACCTCGTGCGACTCGGTGCTAAAAGCCCAGGCTCGTGCCCTTCACGCCGATGCTCCGGCGTACGCCGGCTACCGCTGGAAATGCTTCAAAGCTTCTGAATTCATTGATGTAAGAGTTAAAGAACAGTTCGGTATAAATAAGAAGCTGATTGCTGTGCACACGAAGCAAGCCAGCTGCAGTCAGCAGTGTGCAAAAGGTCTTTAATGATGCAAACAACTTTTGGACAAAGTACAAAAGAAGATAATTGAGCGGCTGGGCCAGAAGGCACGGCGGGCGTACGTAGGTGTGTAAGAGGTCCCTTCAGGTCTGGGGTGGAAGGAGCTTGCTCTAGGCACAGGCACAAACATGCCGCCACCGTGAGGTCCAGCGCTTCTTCATACCCATTCTAAAAACAAAACCAAACCAAAAATGGGAGTAAATGGGGTATTAGTGCTGCGCTTTGTAATTCTTCTTGCTTAGGCTGGAATTTAGCCAGGGTGCCACGCTAACATCCCTGGCGACTTTGAACGTAGACGTGGTGAAAAGCCCTGGTGACGTGAGGTGCGCTCCGAGGAGTCGTGGCTTTCAAAGGGAACTTTGAGGTTAGTGACCGGCTTGGAGAGGGCTGGTCTTAATTGTCATTTAAGGTGAAACCCGACGTCCTGACGCAGCCACGGGTAGGTCTCCTCGAGCGAGACCTCGGCACGAAGCTCTGCTTTGCAGCGTTACTGCTCACGAGGCCACATCTGCAGGGGGCGAGGGGGTCTGACGAGAAATGATGCCTCCTTTATAACGGGACGGTATTTTGCCAACACAGCCCAACGATTTTAAGAGTCTGAAGAGGAGACCCAGCCAAGGGCTCGGGGCGACCTTCCTCGGCAGGAATGCCTGTGGAAGCTGCTTTATTCCAGGTTTCTTTCTCGAGCCGTGGGGGGGGGGGACCCTGTGTTGGGCTGACGGGACGCGCTCGTCCCTGCGCGGGTGGGAAGCTGCGTCAGAATCAAACCATACGGGATTTATGTCACGCTCCACCAGGTCAGCAGTCGGTACCTTGAAGGCATTTCTCTCAGGGCTTCATCCCTGCTCACTTCGGCCAAGCATCCCTGAGTAGTCGTAAGCAGAGTGCTAGTGAAATTAATCCTCTGCGCGTCTCGGGGGCAGGGGGGGAGAACTCATCACTTACCAGGCCCTTCGCTGCCTCTGTGTAAGTGCAAGGATCTGGAGAAGTGCTTTTTGCTATAATAGAGCAGAAGAGTAATCTGGAGATACCTGTGTTCTTCAGTTTACTTCGGTGGGTCACTGCAGTGTTTGACCTTGTCGCTGGCAGTTTGGTGAGTTCAGGCTGCTGGGTTAGCAGTCATTTCCAAAGTCGATGCAATTGGCATTAGTTAATTATTATCTAATTATTACCTTTAGCAGTGGATTTCATGTGCAAAATAGTGTTTCTTGGAGCCGGATTTTTAAAAACTGGGTGTCTGTCCTCTACCTGCCACATTTGTTGCCTGTACAATCATGCAACATGCACTGAAACTGCAGAGTCTCGGTTCTGCATTTTTGCACACAGAAATGGCTAAATTTGTCCTTCTTCATAAGCTGACCCAGGCCACCTGCTCTCTGAGTCTCTCGGGGGGGGACAAGAGCAAATAGAGCCATGGAACTATGTTGGCCCCTTCTCCCACTTTTAGAAGTCCTGGCATTTTTTTTCATGGTTGATCTAGGAAATAATAAAGTCCTTTATAGAAAAAAATGTGGCTGAGTAATGAAAAAAATCTCATGTACCCAGAGTAAGATAAGAGGATCTGCGAGGTGAAGGACTCCAGGTTATCTGTGGCTGAGTAGTGAAACTGGGAAGCTTGTGTCTTTTGCTGGCGTTGCCTTTTTTTCCCCCTTTTTCACACACACTGCTGGGGCTGGCATCCATCTGCCGCCGACTCCAGGGTGGGTTTGTAATGCCAGAGTCACTCCGTTCCGTGGGGTTGTTTGGCGAGGGATAATGGGAAATAATTGAATTTATAAGGTACGTGAGGCCGGTGGGTATTTCTGGCTTCTTCAGGCTCTGCAGTCCTCGCTCAGCCCTGCACCGCCTGCCACGACGCAGCCCCGCAGCTTTTCCCTGACTGTGGCCAAGAAGTTGCAGCTTTGCAGAAAAATACCGGTGGCGTTTCTTGCCAAAAGATCACAGATAACTGATAACTTATTTTTAAAGCAGGCTGCAGAAGAATTATTCCCATTAATTCTTAGGAGGTGGCAGGACGGTGTGATGGGGCTTTTGTAGCCGTGGCTTCTCGCCTCCCTGTGCTACGGGTGAGTGTAGCAGAGAGCTGTAACGTCTCTTATCCCATCGTGCCGAGGCTAATGAACAAATGCTGATCGTTTCTCCAAGGCACAGACTATCATTTCTGCTCTCGGCACTTTTTCAGACTCACTCGGACCCCGCTCAACCCTGTAACTGCAGTGCGCTTTGGATCAGGCTGCCGGTGGGCACATTTGTGAGTGAGTACTCCGTTTCTGTAACGCAGAAAAGAGCACGATGTCATGCCAGAAGAAATAATTTGAAGCCAAGTTTCTGGTGGTTTTCATATGAAACTATTGTTCATTCAGGGCTACACATCCAGCTGCTACGTGAGTGGCCACTGTTTTTCACAGCCTCCTGACCCACACCTTTGTTTTACAAAGATAAGATTTTCAAATGAAGCCCAGGTGGGTGCAGTTTAATTAGGTTGGGTAGCTGGAAGTAGGTTATGGGTGGTGACATCTTCACTTAATTTACCTACACCCAGAAAACATGTCCCACGAGTGCCACCAGACTTCTAAGTGTGATGAAGAGCACTCCCTTGGTTTCCTCATCATTTACAGCAGTTCAGGCTACTGATTTTCTTTCTGCTAAATTTAGGTGGCTACCAAGCGTTTGAACTCTTCTACAACAGCCATACAACGCTGGTCGCTTTAGTTCGTTAATTTAGAGGGTGTCTGGGTTTGTCTGCGTGAGGCACAGGCTGAAGATAGTTTGCCCAAGAGGTCTTTGTGGTCACCTCTCCAAGCACCAGGCACCCCAGTGCCTTCTTTTGTCGACGGTGGGATGTATCTGCAGATCAGAAGAACTCAGACGCTATGGTGACAGGCACAGAATAAAAACTGGGGGTGGTAAACATCGGCGAAAGGGTGGAATAATTCGGGGGGGTCCACGATGGGAGTAATGGGATGACATTTAGCAAAGGAAAGTTTCAGTGCAAAACAGAGGAAAATGTCCTCACGTGGAGTTGTGTTAGCCATGGAAGATCTCTGGGGGGAGCGGCAGAGCCCCTGTGCTTGAGTCATTCAAAGTGGACAGGAAAAAAGCTATGGAAAATGTACTGTCAGGAGCCCTGCACTGGCAGGAGCTGATGAACCGTATGACCTAAATGGTATTTTCCGTCTCCCAATTTATGTGACATGGAAAGTGATTTATTCTGGCCTACCACCGCTTTACTACAATGAATAATGCCCAGCTCGCAAGTACCCGCTTTGAACTCTGGCTAAAGAGTCCTTGAAGAAATGTGGTGGTCACAGAGGCACAAAGAGAGGAGCCTTGAGATCCACTGCAGCAGGTTTTCCTTTGCTGATGCGGATGGCCATGCTCTCTGTCCTGCCCCAAAGTCCTTGTCAATGTACAGGCCCCTGAGAAATCAAACAACCGAAAGCATTGATAACACCTGGGTTGCCCTCTCTTGACTTCTGAGATCACTTTTTTTCCATGCCCAGGTCACCTGAGAAGCACTTAATCGGCAGCAGAAAATGTAGATGAAACATACCCTAGTGCTGTATTTTGTAAATTCCTGCTATTCTGCTAAAATCGCACGTGATGCTGAGGGTGGGCGTTCGGTGGAGTCCGTCTCCGGCAGAGGAAGCTCCTCAGGACCCGAACCTGACCCCGCTTGCTGAACACCAGTTTTCATGAATCAATGGCTTTCATGGAAATCCATTCCAGCATCCATTTATCCAGCTGTTTCCTGTGTATGGGAAGCATTGTGCTAGCTGCAATATTTGTTTTAAGTTACCAGGACTGAGTGGTCATTTTAATCATCGTAAAGTTCCGAACAAAGAACCACATGGGCGTTTTGGGAAAAGTACCCAAAAAAGGATCATCAGCAACAGCTGAAAAGTGTCCAGAAAGAGGTCAGATGTGGAGAATGATTTATGGGTGCTGTGCGTGTAACCAAGTAGCAATACTGCCTCAGTGCTTTCATAGATCAGCAGTTGCCAACTTCATTGTATTTGCCAATGTCTTTTTCGTTTTTGTTTTTGTAGATTCCTTCTAAAAATAACAACAGCATCTCCTTTGAGGGTAATGGAAGCAGTTACTGGAGCTAGAATGAGGCAGTAATTCATCTACACAGGGAGCATTTTGATTTTCAGTTCCTGTGCTATAAAACAAAAGGATAAAAAGTTGCTTCTGAAGACCAAGGTTTTCTACAAATTAGGAGTCATAGCAATTCATAGAAATACTTTCCTCTGGCTATCTTTGGGCAAGGGTGTTACAAACCCGCTGTGCATCCATCTTACAAGGAAACACTCCCTTTGCCCGAAGGATTTCGTGTAAGGGGATGAGCCGTACGTATATTGCCTGACTCCCAGGGCGCCCGGCTGTGCGTTAGCTGCAGTAACGGAGACGTGGGAATCCACGGATGGGTAAGGTCATGCAGAAGGTCTGCAGAACATCCTCACAGCACAATTCACGTTTTACCTAATAAGCATTAAATCTACAGAAACGACTGAAAAGCCAGCGCTGTAAATAACGGGGGAGAGCAAAAGCCTTGGCAGGCTCCTGAAACAGAAGAGGTTGCATTAAGGAGATGCCCAGGAGAAACCAGACTACAGCACAGATCCCAAAAGGCAGAAGTTTCCAGAGGTCCCCCTTAGCCTTACCCAGGGAAAATGATCCCTGGACCTTAAACCTGATGATGACCGTAACCCTGGGAGCGTGAGCAGGACGCACTGACCGTGGGCTGGCACTGCTCACCCAAAGCCCTGTCCGTAGCTGTGCACAGCCTCGGTGTCTGGTTTGGGGACTCCGTTTGAAGGAACGCATCCAGGGGTGAAAACTCATTTCTGGCCTTGTGGTAATCAGCAAAAGCATAATTAAGCAGGGTGTAAACCTATCTGGTTAGCAGTGAGTGATCCCATCTCCTTTTCCACACCCTCTCCCTCCCTCCCTGTAGACAGCTCGGACATACAGAAGACTTCAGTCACATCGCTAACACCAGCGTCATACCTTCCTCGTTGTACCTTAAACCTTCCAAACTCCACCTTAGGCCAGTTTGCGTCACAAGTAGTAGGATGCGGATCACCTACTAACCCACAAAAAAAAAGGAGTCTGACAGCAAGTCGCTTTGCAATTCGGGCTCCCTAGGATTTGGCATGGCATTAACTAATTCTCATTTTCCCCGAATTCTCCTGCAGCAGAAAGTATGTTCAAGCATGCCCTCAGGAGTACACACATGTCCTTGTTCAGTGGCCCGAATACTCTTTTATGCCACATATTTTTTTTATTTTCCTGGTAAAACTGAGGCTGACTCACCCGCTCGGAGTCCCTCTGCGTGTGCTCTTGTGCCGTTTATCTCCGGTCACTCCCAGGGGCTCAGCCCGGGAATGACAGAGGGTTTCCCAGCTGAGGAGCTCTGCTGTTGAAAGGACATCCTTCTATTTATTCATCTGCCATCGCTTCGGCTAGGCAGCCTCCAGGACATCATGCAAAGGGAGCTCATTTGCTGTAATTTTCATCAGTTGTCCATGAGGTTTTCAGTCCCAGGGCTGGATGACTGTGAGTTTAAAAAGATGAGTCAGGGCTAGGAAAACAGCATCCCCCAGTTAAAATGCGGGGGTTTGTTCTCCTCTTTCCTCCTGACTTTATCTCTGTGTCTAATAAATCTCTACACGTGGAAGGCGAGCCTAAAGAGCAATCGAATATCTCGGCATTATTTACCAGCTTCCCGGTGCAATGTGGTGAGGAACGTATGGGAAAAATGGGATGAAGCTGGAGAAGATGCCACGAAGCTGTTGTGGTAGCCCTTGCAGTCACGTGGATCACATGGATTGCTGGCTGGCATAGTGCGGGTGCTTTTCCGTCCCGCTGCATTATCCTGGTGAACTCACACACCTTTGAGCTCAGGAGGTGCTCAGAGTCTGCAACTTGGTTTTAGCCTTACAAGATGAAAGCATTCAATATAAAGGCTGGAAGGCCACATTACTTCCCCAGAAATGTAGGTGAGGATGAGGCAAGAAGTAACCTGAAAGCATTTGATCTGAGGAAAACAGTGGATTTTTTTCAAGTAGCTCCCTCACCAAGAAGGGCATCCCAACCCCTTCTGCCCATCTCTGCTTGCAGCAGAGCCAGGGTGGGGGGTTCAGGTGAGAAATTATTCCCTTAACATCAGCGTAGTTATGAGTAACCCTCCCTTTGTTTGCAACACATGAACCAAAACTGTTTGGGTCTTGCTCCCAAAGCCGGGGTCCCAGATTCTTGTTTAGATACCTGTAACCGGCTTTCAGAAATATATGCTACAGCTGCTCGTTTTTTCTGAAAATCAGGCCGCTTTATTTTGGTATCTCAATGTGGATTAGGAAGCCCTGACTGCAGCCAGCCGAGCCCAAAGGTCTGCCCAGGTTGTCGCAGCTCCTTCTCTTCAAAGTGCTGCAGGCACGTCTCCAAATATGACTAACTGTAGTTAGTTCTCCAGCCCCTGCTTTGGGAGATAATTGTTCTCATTTTTAAGGCTACAGCTGATCTCAAGACACATCCCGTGAGTAATCCCACCTGCACAGTGCTGGGCATCTCCGCCACGGTCTGCGGGCGTGTGTCCCCGGGAAGGTGGGATGTTGGGGAACGTTGCCCAGCTGAAAGGTACTCGTGATGCTTGTAGAGTCACCCGGGGAGGAGGACATCCATGTAGGACCTGAACTCCCACCCTTACCAGCCAACAGGACTTAAATGCAAAGGAATGCGTCGCTTTCAGCCCAGATCCCAAAAAGCGTTTGAAAAGGGTGGACAGGGATGGCATTTCCCGACAGGGCTCGCCGGCCTAAGGGGTGCCACAAAATGCAGTTGCGAGGTCAATGCCTGCCGGCATCTGCGGCCAGCACTGGTACTTGGCCGTCGAGGATGGGTACGGG
Source organism: Astur gentilis (assembly GCF_929443795.1). Taxonomy (NCBI): domain Eukaryota; kingdom Metazoa; phylum Chordata; class Aves; order Accipitriformes; family Accipitridae; genus Astur; species Astur gentilis. The sequence goes on along the minus strand of NC_064885.1, from coordinate 43,068,175 downwards.
GCGGAGGAGAAGGGTGTTGGGTCCTGCCTTTGTGTTTTCGGCTCTGGTATCCGTGTCGTTGGCTTTGCTGTTGCTAAGGGAACCCGCGAGTAGTTATAAAACAAAAAACAGCCCTGAGCCATACTGTGTCAATTAATGTAACCAGACATATTTCCTCAAATAAGAACCATATGTTAGAGATAACATCTTTGTTTGTTGCTTGCGGTTTCCTTGATGGCAAACTACTGTGCTATAATCCTTTAGTGTCCGACTCGTTTATAAAGTCATTGTGGATGAAAATACAAAATACTGGGAGTGTTCGCTTGGGGCTGGGCTTGCCCAGGGCTCAGAGCTCCCGGCGAGGCACCCGCGGGGAAGCAGAGGGAGGCAGAAGGATGCTCTTTGCCCGGAGAACATCTATTTTATTCTCTTGAAAGGGACACCTGTGATAGCTCTAGTCCTCTCCCCTCCAGTTTGTTCTCCTTTAGTTCTCTATCAATCAGCCTTATGTGTGTTGTCAGGCCAGGTGTCTTCTCAGCATGGAGGGTTAAATTTTGAAACATCGCCAACTGGTGTAAGATGCTTACGGGGTTGGGGTTTTTTTTTTAGAGGTATTGTGGCATAGAAAAGCCTACAGGCTTTGAACAAAACTTCAGCTCCTCAGCCTCTATACCACTTTAAAGTAGGACTTACTTAAAACTGGCTGCAAAGTGCATTTGGGTACCTCACTCCTGCTTCAATCAGTACAAACCTGAGGATCCTAAGTCACATCATAGGTATTTTAAAAAGCCGCGCCGCTTCACTGAATGGATGTATTTGAATCCGTGCAAGCCCCTAAGTTGATTTACCCGGTTTAAGATCATTTTGCTGTTGATTTCTTCTCTTGATCCCTTATCAGCACAGGGCACGTGCCCCTCGGCTGCCCAGGACCTGCACTACCTCAGCTGGAGCAGCTCGCTGGTTTGGCAAACGGGAGCAGCCTCGGCTCCGCTCACGTGGACTTCTGCTGCAGCAGAGAAACCCTTTAATGATGGGATTTGTAAGACCACAAAAATGCACAGGAGACAGGAGAACTTAATTATTCTTTACAGGATTGTTTTTCCCTTGGATATCACTGCTCTCAGAAGGGAACAGCGGTGTCAGTCTAATAATTCTGCCTTGGTCAATCCCTTATGATATTTACACAGCGGCTGTGCTATAGTTGGTGGGTAAATATAATTTCTTTGATCGATGCTCGCTTGCGGCACTTTGGAGCCGGTTCATGCTGCGTTTGAGGAAGGATGCGCGGGTCGGCATGCCCGCCACGCCGCCGTCCCCGTACCCTCGCCTCCCTCTGTGCAAGCGCACTTGGGTTATTTGGCTCCCTCCAAGGCAGAGCACTTAGCCGGCTAAGTGAACGATTTTGACATCGGGGGAAAAAGGCTCAAATTGCAGTTGTATAGAGTTTTTCTCTACCAAATTTAAAAAAAAGGGAGCCTTAAAGCCAGGCGTAGCTGAAGTGGCACGGTCTACAGAGCTGGCAGAGCCCTGACAGGCTGCACACAGTTAAAATGGGTATGAATTTTGCCTTCCAACTAGCTGACAAGTTCAGACCATATGCCTTGCTCACCAATTATCCACGCTCTTGCAGATGTGTTTTGCTTTCACAAGTACTCAGCAAAGAGCACACGTATGATTTTTTTTTTAACACCAAGGTGAAGGGACTCGTTCCTTGTGCTCTACCATCACTCTCCATGCTCCATTACCACCACTCACGTCTTTGTCTTCCCCCCCCGCCCCAGACCCTCGGTCTCACCCGGGTTCCCGGCGGGCAAAATTTTTGGCTGGGGTGAGCAGGACTTGTGTGCACAAACCCTTGAGCTGCGGGGAGGCTGGAGCTCCCGGCTGTCCCACGGGCACTGGCGTGGGCAGCCACCCCACAGCACGGGTGAGCTGAGTGGAGCGATGGGACGTGTCTTGGCTTAAACAGTCAATGTTTTCCTCGGATATTTGGTACTAATACGTTAATCAGATCTTACACACAGCCTCTCATTGTATCGCTCTCTCTGTTTGTACAGTAATTAATTCTGACTGCAGCGACTCCATCAGCCTCAGGGATCGCTGCGTATGTGCCTGCGCTTGCGATGTGATTTTGGAGGATGCCTGAATGAAGCAGCGACGTTTGCTGTGTGATTTCAAATTGAAACTTGATGACAAATTGATTATTGTGGAACAGAAGGAGCGTGGCGAGCACAGCCACACACGGCCCCCCCCCTTGTGCAACCCCATCCACGGGTGAGGGGCTCTGAGCGGCCGTGCGGTGGCTGGAGCAGTAGGAGCCAGGCGCTTAGCCTTGGTCCTTTTCTCGCCAGAAGCAGAAAAACTAAAGATGCAATTTGGTAAAGCTAATCTGAAATCCCTTCCCATGGGGGGGTGCCTGCTCCAATCACCACATGCCTGTAATTCCCATCAGACTTCACCTGTCACATCCAAGGTGAACCGGGCTCCGCGATGTGCAGCAAATGAAATCCAGATACTTTCTGAATACATACAGGTTGCCATCGCGTAACAGCAAACACATATTAGAGTCTGGTCTCATCTAACACTCGGAGGGTGCTCGTCTAGCATCCAGCCTGCTCCACCGTGAGCCGTGCTCGCCGGGAGGAAGGTCGCATCGCGCCGGCTGGCTATCGGCATTCGGGGAGGGGGAGCACGCATCGCCCGCCCCTCACTTCCCCTTTACCCGCTGGCTGAGGCTGTCACCGTTTCCAGTGCAAAATTTCATCGAGTTCCCACCCTCCGAGCAGCGCAAGGTTGGAGCTCGGGTTTGCGGGGGTCTCTGCTGAGCCTCCCGGGCAGCACGGCGGGGATGGCCGTGGGGAGCAGCATGCACCCGGCTGCGCTTTTCGCTACGTGGTTTGTTAAGTGAAGCGCTGGAGGCAATTAAAAGCGTTCCTGAGAAATCCCTGCTTTCTCTGGGCAGCGGTGAGCAGGGCAGAGTGCAGGCAGCGGGCTCGTCCTCCCAGCCCTAAATCTCTTGTTACCCTGCCAAGGTCCCTGTGCATCCCTGGGAAAGCAGCTTTCAAAACACCCCTGTCCCTCCGTACCCCTCTTCCCAAGCTGCTTGCTCTGCATGCGAGGAAATGATTTGGCTTGGGGTAAACTCTCATTTTCATCATCAGATGAAATTCTTCCATTAAATCCTGGGGACGGCACAGTCCTGTTGGGGGTTTATCGGACGGTATTAGCATCCCAATGCCATGACATGACCAGCGAAGCTCCTCTGGTCCCCTCGGGAAGCCTGTGGCCCTGCTGTGACCGGCTGCTTTGAGACACCATTTGGGAGTGAATATTTATTTTATTTGGGAAACAGATTAGTTATCTGTGTTTCTGAAAGTCTCCTTCTGTACTCAGTAACACACATGTACCCGCACGGCTCTGGGGAACAGGGTGCAAGTGCCAGGCACAGGGAAGCACTAGGTACCATGGGATCTGGGTTTTCAATTAGCTGAACAGAGCAGTCATTAAGGGGACTTGCGAGGCAGCAAGATATGTGTACCGCCCCTGTGGAGATAACAAACCTTTTAATGCTCAGGCAAACGACGCTGGGAACGGCAGCTGAGCAGGACCATGAGATACGGGGACGCCTTAGAGGGCTTTTCTGTCTCTCGTCTCCTACAAACCTGGAACAGCTTTTAAACCAGCATGGCTTAAAGCAACATAAACCCACCACCCCCTGCTTCAAACCACTTAAATATATATTTATCTGAGAGATGCCCACCAGTGCAATTAAGTCGACATTCATTAGCTTCATATGGAGGTTTTCTCATGCACAGCAGCTGGAACGAGCTTGGGCTGCGGTGCATAAACCCCACTTTAACTTACTGTCTCTCCAAGGCTGCGGTTGCAATTGGCCTTTTAGGGGTAATTCCAGCTGGTCCAACCAAGCTGTTGCACAGCTGCGGGCGCATGCTTTTATACTGGTTTTAACCTGGTTGATAGAGGGCTCTCTCCCACACATCTGGTGGTTGATGCCCTCCCTCAAGACCGCCCACCCATCAGCTGCTCCCAGCAGCTTGAACTTGGGCGCCCGTCTGAGCCTTTGACCCCAACCGATGGGGCTGCTCTGCCCAAATCGCCCACAGGGCTCAGCCACCCCATCCCCCTGGGGCAGAGCACCCGTCCCCTCCTCTTCTTCTGGTCCCTTTGGCAGCACCAGCCCAGCTCCAGCAAAGCTTTGTGCGTGCGTGTGTGCAAGTGTGTGCGTGCACGCATCCATGCATGCGTGAGGGTGTGCACGCAGGGGGATACTCACGTCCGCTTTGCAATACTTCCACCTACAGAATAAAATCCAGAACGGCAGCGGGAGCAGCCAGCAGCGGCCCTGGGAGCCGATGGGTGCACAGCATCCCTGGGGGCCCAGCTGGGTGGGGGGGCTGCTTTTGGGAACTGGGGCAAGCTCTGTGTGTGTGTGAGAGAGCCCCGTGTCCTCTCCAGAAAACCTGTGAAGATAGATTCTCTTTTCCTCCGACAAAAATGGTAAATTTTGCAATTTTTTTTTCCTTCCACTAGAATATAAAGACTTTTTTTTTTTTCAGGCCAGCTTTACTAATTTTAACTACTTTTTTTTTTTTTCCAAAATGCCCCGCTGGGCTGTGGCCAGGCAGGAGATGGGACTGGAAAGCTGTTTCCTTTACAGAAGTGTTTTTTCCTAACTGAGGTGTAATTGCCAGTGCTCCGCTGCGACAACACCCGAGTGCTGTGGGGGTGCACATCAGCCCCGCAACAGAGAGGGGAGCGCAGGGCACGGGGCGGCCGTAGCAGGTTTGTTTCCTGCCCCAAAGAGCTTGCAAGCAACAAAAAGCTTGTGCTTTGGAGAGGGCAGAGCAACAAGGAGCACAGACGGGAGAGCCACAGACTTGGCAGCTCGTGGATGGGGCTGATGTCAAATGATGGATTTCACGAACATTTCCTGGCAGGAGCAGTGACCGGGGAGAGATTTCCCGGAAAAGGGACCCTTATCGCTGTCATTAACAGCCATGCACATGGCACGCTCTGCTGCACCCGCTGCCACTAACCTGTGGTTTTTGGGGGCGGCTAAAGCCCTGATGAGTACTTACTTGTTGGGCCAGTTTCCATTGAGAATAGTCTTAGATTGTTCACTATTATTTTTCTTCCCAAACCATCCAGAGCTTTTGGTCCACGTACATCCTTCCAACATCTGTAACAAAGCTGAAAGGGAAGGACAGTCACAACAGTTCGCATTTACTCACTTGAAATATTTGCATCATTTTGCTGAAAAACTCGTCAAAACATTTTAACAAAATACTTTTTCTGAGAAAAAGCAATTCTGAGGGTGAGATCAACCCAGCCAAACACCCATGCCCTAGAAGAACTGGTCAGGTGAAACATTTCCCACCAGTTCCTGTGGGTCAGTCTGGGGGTCTTAGGTCTTGAGTTCAGCGGCAGCACCTTATTTCCATCACAGTATTTCTAACAGCAGCCTCACCAGCAGGCGATGCAGGAATACTCCGTATTTCCCAGGAAACAGTCCCCATTGCAGTACAGTGCGGTGGGGCAGGCGCTGTGGGTGCCACGCTTGGTCCCAGACACTGGCGGGTGTCACCACCATCCCTGAGCTCCTACCTGCCAAGGTCCTCTTAACACCCCCATTTATTTACTAACAGACCTCCCATGGTCTCCTTTCACTTGGGGTTGCAGATGAGACTGGGCAGCTCGAGGCTTTCACAGCCACTTCCTGTCAGAGCCATTTTTTTTCAGAGGCGTCCAAGCCACTGGGCTGTGGCTCAAGGTGACGCGTAGCTCCTGTTCCTGCTTCGCACCGTCTGCCATCTGCCACTTCGCCAGGATGGCATCCGCTCTGTCGGTGTTAAGCAAACATTTGCCTGTGGCCATCTGGGTTCGATGGTGCAGCCCGAGCAACCTTCCTGCCTGCTGTTATGGCAGCAGCAGCAGCAGAAACTGTGCCCGGAGACAGCCATTGCTGAAAATACTGGAAAGATAGAGAGGAAGGACCAAAATATCTCTTGTTGTGCTTCATCTGCATGCTCCATCACTGGTTTCTTTGGCTTCCTGGTACTTCCATCAGTACTGGTGAGAGAACAAGCACAATAAATCAAGCATAAAGGAATGGGGCAGAGGGAAACGGGTGCTGTACTGCAGTACAGCCCAAGCCTGGAAAGCCATTGCCGTCCCACCAGCACATGGGGTTTCAGTTAGAAATAGCATTGCAGTGGGGCATTACAGAGTCTGTTTTTACCATAAAAACTTTCCATTCTGAAGGGTAAACGTTTAAACACGGTGTCCCATACTGCTGCGCAGAAGAAAGCCCATACAGATGACAACAAGCTCAGTCAGAAACAAAAGGTCTGTGGAGGGTGCTCAAAACTCCACCTCGCTTCTCAAATAAGTCTGTCTGTTACCTTCCACTGCCCGGCGTGGCTGCCTGGGTCTGTACCGAAGGCAGAGCTGTGGGCTCTGGGCAGGAGCTGCAGCGAGGCACTGCTCCCTTGGGCACTTCTACATTCTGATGTCAGTGGTGGGTCACCAAAGCCACCACATCCTTCAGAAATAGGTTTCAGCTTATGAAGGGTTCCCAATAGTGACTCAAGCACACGGAAGACACAGAATTCAAAAATAACAAGTGTTAAATACCTCTCAACCACTGAGATTTGTCAGCGTAGCCTCAAGTGACTCCTGAAGGTCGATATGGATGCTTAAAGGTCAAACAGCACTCTAAACTATTAAATTTTGTGATTTAGAGTTTAATGAACATGTAAGTACACTTCAAAGACTTGGGAGAGACATATGAGATCTAGTTGTAAAAACAATGCAGCAGCTCCCTTAAAATAAGCTTTAGCTGATGCTTCACGGCATTGTTGATGGTTATTGCGCTGGACCTAGCGCTGGCACGCGACACAGCAGAGCGAGGCCCCGATGCCAACCCGCTCCCGGCACATTGCCCTGTTCCTCAGCCGGTCACATCACCTCCCAGCGCAACCTCCGTCACATATGCGTGACTGCTGCGAGCAAGCTGGCATTTTCACTCTGTCACTGCTTTTGTCCCCCCCTGCAACCCTAAGTTTGGGGGAGCAGCTTCCCTCCTGTCTAATCAAGCCAAAGAGAGCAAGGAGCTCACGGCATGCCCATGGGATACGGCAAAGGAGGCAGAGCTCTTGCTCAGGTGTGGCCCAGCCAGAGGCAGGACAGCCAGACCCGGGGGGCTCCCAGCTGTGCCCTGCAGTCAGGGCAGCTCAGCAGCCCCAGCTGCGTGCGCAGCTGGGTCAGCAGCTGTAACCACACTCATGTATTTAAGTATTAAACTGTTACTTACCCAGAAGCTTTCTTTCTGACAAGTCAAGGGACATTGACAGGATTACAGCCATTCGGGACCCTTATGCTGCTTTCAGGCTGCTCCACCTGCTCTCCGTGAACATGCAGCACCGCCTGAGGGGACCCAGCCAGTGAAACAAACAACTCGCTCCCCGCTGCGTGCTTCTTGCTGCTCAGAGCCCCAGCACATCTTCTCTGCTTTCCAGCGCTGACCTGACATCCTTGGGCTTCAAGAAGGAACTGCTGCTTTTGTTTCAGTAACCCAAACCATTAATTTTATGGCCTGTCTTTGGCAAAGACCTTGCATGGTTAAGGCCACCATCCATAAACCTGGCTGAAGACATCTTTTTTTCCCATGGAAGAACAAATGCTGAACTTCTTGCTAGCTGACTGCAAGCTCGCTGCATAAGCAATCTGCAGCAGATGGTGTCTAGACGTTCAGCATCACCAGATGTTCCAGCTTTACATGGAAGTTAACTTCTGCTCTTCGGCTCTGGAGCAAGGGGCACTGGAAGCACAGAACTGTAATTAGTGCTTACACATAAACACAAATATAAGGGCTGAGCCCTCTTCGTGTTTCACTCCGATACACAAACTCTGACATTCAACAGAGCTTGAGCCAATTGTGCTACTTCAAAATTGGGTTTATATCACTGCCCTAGACTATCTAAATACTTCTATCTAGGGAAACAAGCTACCTTAATTTCCATAGCAACAGATAATTCTTCTTGAAAGCAACACACACATGAAATACAGTTACTGCAGTAATTACTGCAGATTAAAAAAAAACCCTACAGAGGTAACCAAGAAACAGAGGAAGACATTTATCTTCTCCCACTTTTCAAAAAAATACATTCCTTTTTTTGTATTTCTAGAGAACAGATGCAAATCAGGCCTGGCAGGATGCTGGGTACCTGCTTACGAGAACATACCAGTTCCAGTGAAGCTTTTGCTCAACCACAGGTTTATTTCCCTTTGAGGTCTGCAGAATGTGTGTCCAAACAAACTGGCACTTGCTCCTACAGCAGCACAGGATACCAGACCCATATCAGTCTCGTTTGGCCCCAGGCTTTGCCCTCTGCCATGCTGCAGGTGAACATACCCAGACAGGTCACCCTCAGCCAGAGCAGTTAAATTGTGAGCTGCATTTTGAGAGAGCAAAGGTCTTTTTATACTGCATTAGCAGTCTTCATACCCAAAGGGACTGCTAGGGACTCCAGCTTAGCAGCTAAAGCTTGCCAAGGACAGCAACCTCCTTCAGGCTTCAGATTTTGCTACTACCTGAGCAGCATGAGAGAATCAAACCCAGTTCCTCCTCACCCATTTCATCTCTCCTTTACCCACAACTCCCCCAAGCCAGGTTACAGCTTTGGGTTGTACAGTGGCACTGGGTACGATTCCAGCAGCTGGACGCCAAGAAATCACCCCAGCACAGGGGTGAGCTGCCAGCAGCAAACCGCTCTGCATTTCGTGCTGCAGCACACCTGGCCTCTTTAAAGCCAGTTTCCCCAAGCTCAGTCAGTGTGACCCTTCAACCAAGTGCAGCAGCACAGCAGGCAGCTTTGCCCCAGGGAGCTCAGCTGTGTAATCATGACTTGCCATAGGATCCTTCCTTCTGTTGCCATCATCCTGCCACCAGTAATGAAAGAGAAATAGAAATCCTGAAACTTCATCCCTCTAGGCACGTCCTTATCTGTCCTGCTTTGTACTTCTGGCACAACCAGGCTAAAGGAGGACAGCAGATGACAGCAACTCACTGCCACCTGCAACAGATGGGCAGGGAAGAAGTCTCCACCTGCCCAGGGGCAGCTGACAGGGAAGCTGGGACACCAGTAGCCCAGCCCTGGCTTGCAAAGCACAGCTCTTCCACAGCTTCCCCCACCAGCTGCCCGTCCCACTCCACTTCAGAGAAGTCCCTGCTCATTTATCCAACTGTTGCACGCATGTCAGCAGCGGACCTGGCTTCCCAGCTGCCTCCCCTAGGAAGGACACCAACTTCTAAAGCTTTCAGAGTCTTCATCTGCAATAGAAGCACATTGATATCCCAGATGTCCCATGCATATGCAATGGTCAAAGTGACACAATTAAGAAAATTAAGTTTAGTTTCCATATATTTGACATCCAACAGGCAGTAAAAAAAAAAGCTTTATATTTTATTTCTTGTAAAAATCTTTTAACACATGCAGACTAAAACCAGTGTAAGAAAGTATCCACCATCGTTTAAACAAATAACTATACTTAAATATAAGTGTCTGCAATTGACTTGTATAAAAATAAGGTACATTTTGCTTTTTTACAGAAATCCATTCTCCAGTTCTCATATCAATAAACAATACACAACTCTAATACATACAATTTAACCTGATCGTTGTTTTCCACCAATTTGATACTGCTAAGGTATTATGTGCAAAAGTTGGTAACAGTTTCTTTCCCAAAAGAAAAGTCTTCTATGTGTTTTAGAAAATTAGATACTGGGTTTAAATTAATCAAATCCTAATCGGTTCCTTTGTTCTCAAAGAGTCCCATTTACTGTATTATATACAGGCTTAACTAGAATCTGGTGCAGGTGCAAACCTCAGCGTCTGTGCCTGCTGTGTCCTGACCGGCCGCTACCGTGGTGTTTGCCCTTGTGAGACCTCTCGAAGGAGCGGGATCTCTCGCGCCTGTCTCTGTGGTGTCCCCGCTCGTGCCTGTGCTTCTTGGCAGCATCAGAGTGATCCCTGGATTTGCTCTGTGAACGTGAACGAGACTTTTTCCTTTTATGACCGTGCCTATTTGCACTCTTCAGCTCTTCCCTACTATGCTTGGTCTTCAGGTGTGGCGAGCCGTGGTTATGGTGTCGGCGAGGGCTGCCACTGTGGCTGCGGGACCTGCTTCTCGATCTCGAGCTGTACGTCCCAGACAGGCTCCGCCTATTATTGTAGCTTATAGAAAAGTGTTTAAAATTAAAACATGTCTTCAACAAAGAAGAGAATTAAAAAAATAAATCAATGCTTAGGAACTTCCAAGTTACTGGAAGAAACAAGACTGCTTCTCCCACAGAGGTAACTGATGAATGATAACGACTGTCCCAGAACATGCCTTTGAGTGGAGTTTGCTTTGAAAACAAAAAGCCCAAACCAAACCCAGAATGCAGTGCCTTTCGTAACTGTTCCACCTTGTCAGAAATCTTCCCCTCAATGCCGCATTGCAAATTGGTTATTGCCTTTTTCCCTTCAACGATTTGACAGTCAGCAATACTCAGGGCAACACTTCACTGAGATCCAAGTTGTCAGCTTCCAACTTAGATGTCAGCCTGAAGATTCTTTAAAAAAAAGTCAGCAGGTATCACTGCATCACCCCCTGCACAGTTCCCCCTTTTCCCCAGTCACAAAAGAGAGGCAGAGCACTGAAGAGCCAGACAGTGCATCGTGCAGCACTGACAGAAGATACATTCTCCCATGCATTTGTAAGAAAGCTGCAAAACATGAAACTGGCTCCTATGACATTTCTCACTCCTTCTAAGTGGAGTGAGTTCTGAGAGACTGCTCTCATTTATAACGGACACCTTGTGAAGATCATCAAACAGGGTAAGACTACGCTCACTCCATCATAGACTCATCATGTACATCTACAGTTAGGATACTTTTAAGCTTCCATTTTATGGCAAAGCTTTTAGAACTTGAACTATTAATGGCACAGTTACCAACAGAACTGCTTCACACCAAGAACCAAGAGCCTAAAGCCAGACCCAAGTCTCTCACTTTTGCCGGCCAGCAATTAGAAGCTTGCGTTAAGCATCTACAAGCTACTTAGAGTGGCCCTACTTCTTAGAAGTGAAATGCCCTGCTGAAATATCCCAGAGAACTAAATATGACAAAAAAAAAAAAACAACCCCTGCAAAAAACCCTGCCCCCCTCCTTGCAACCGCCCACCAACCAAACAAAAATCCACTACTTACTGCCGCCTAGGAGTGTGAGATCGAGACCTTGACTTTGTTCTTGACCTAGATCGACTAGCACTTCTGCTGCTTCTACTTCTCTTGCTTTCTTTTCTCATGCTTGGGAGGGAGGGGAAAAAAAAAAGTTACACTTCTGAGGTACTCGTTACGTCCATGAAGTAGCTCAAAAGGTAGTTCACTGTACTTCAGTTGAAGAAACAGTTTTTACCGAAGTCTTCTCTTCATCAGGAAGAGATTTTCACCTACCCATTATAAGGGCTCTTTGAAGCTTGCTGCCTCTCTTCTGGCTCTTTTTTAATGGTTTTGGTATTCAGAGATACTGGTGTCTTCTCTTCAGTTTTTACTTCTCTTGGGGAAGCTGAGAATTAGATTTAAATTCAAAATTAGGTATTTTATTCATAGACTTTGTAATAAACATACTGTATCCTTTATACATCTTTACCAGTATTTGCACAAAATGTAAATACAAACTCAATAGCCACTATTTCATTCCAACTTTCCTTTTATAGTACACTCCTAGAAGAGAACACTGCAGTGAGATACTCATGGGGAGACGCATAGTTTAAAGCCAACTGCCGGCAGGGGGGAGAATACTGTGACCTTCAAGCCAAGTAGGCAGGCTCAGTTGAGCTTTTGTCCACCCGAGCCCAAGTGGTACAAAACAAAAGCTGCCGCCCTTAAGGTCCGCAAATCCATAACTTAAATTGTTACCTTGACAGTTAATAGAAAGAATTAAGACTCAACAGCAAAATTACAGATTTCATTTTTATATTAGTGGTACAAATACAATACATAACAAAAAACTTAGTTTATAATCAACCTGTCTCTACAGTCAGCTGATATAGCCCAGAGATGGACTCACCTTTTCACAGGAGGGCTACTATGCAAGAACGACGCATTTTTATCTGGCCTGCTGACAGTAAGGCAGAGGTGCTGCATTATGACCACACCTTCCTCACTCAATATGGTTCAGAGGTTTAATGTGAAAATACAGAAAGGCAGAATTCTGTCAGAAGCTTTCCCTCAGTTTGTCAGCTAGTAAGAAGTCTTCCAAAACCCCACCAGAGGTCCTGCTTTCACTCAAACTCTTCTCACCTAGGCTCCCACTTCACAGAAATAAGAAAAAGCTTTCATTGTTTAGTGAGAAATTCACACTTGCCAGCTCAAAGACCGGTGGAAACTCAGATGAATTGTTCTTAAGGAGGAATAACTGCTACAAATATTGCTTTCTCGGAATATGTTCTTCAGTTCCTGAAGTGGCCATGTAACAAACAAGGGCCTGTGCCTTACCCACCACCACCAGACCAACGCTCATAGTAGCCTTTAAATTTCGTTGGTAGGTTACAGATCAATAGCAGCATTAAGAGGTAAAAGCACCAAGACAAAACTGTCTTGTCTTTGTATCATTAGAGTTCAGACAGATTTACTGGCTGATTCAAGATACTTAACAGTTGACAAGTACATTAAAAAAAAGAAAGCAGACAAAGCAATTTCCAGAGATACCCACTGCAAAAGGAACCATGAAGGCTATTGCTGCACCCTCCCCAACAGATTAAATCCCGAGTCTCTCTTCACAACACAGTAAGATACAGCAAACTCCTGGGTCTAGACATTTTTCGTAACATAATTATCTTAAGAGTGCATATTACTAATATATCACTCTCCCGTCTGTGGAAGTATGGAGTAAAGCACCCTGTTTCCCTCTAACCTGCTATTTCAAGGTATTGAAACTGTTTGTAAAATTTGTGTTTTGAAAAAAAAAAAAAAAGATTTGTCTTGCTTCTTAATTCTGTAAGAAAGCCTAAATTGTCTAACAGCTTAAGAAGCGAACCTACTTTTTTTTTTTTTTAAACACCTTGGGACACAGATTTAAGACTTATTAAATAGCATTATGCAAGTCTCTGTTCAGAAAACCAACTTACATGGTTTGGATGCAGGAGAAAAACCACCCAGCGTTGAGAGTGCTGGAGTTCCATCCGGATTTAAACCTTTTGCCTTCAGTTTAGCTTCCTGTAGTGCCATTTTCCTCTTTTCTACTTCTTTATCCAGGAATTCATAATTGGGCTGTTAAAGTAACAATGTGGTAAGAAGCTGAACTACTGCAATCCGTATTTTCATCTCATTTTTGAAAAATACTTAATTATCTTTTAATCATCTGTCCAGTAACGTAACTAACTTCCATCATTTGTTCTCACATGCCCCTCAGAGGAGAAGCCATACAGCAGAGCCTTTCCAATTAGTAGATTTATATGCAGACGTTCCCAAACACACTTAGACAACCATAAGGCAGCTCAAGCTGCACTGAAAGGGAAGAACAAACATCTCAAAGTTACCTTCTTCCTGGTATAGAGCTTAAGAGTTGTTAAGCATATCTCCTGAATCTCCTCTTCTGTGGTGCCAAAGAGCAAGAACCAGTGAGGGCGGGTAGGTAGTGGAATCTGCGAAGAAAAACAGAACAAAACACTGAGAGCTTAGTAACAGAGATTACAAACCAGGCTTTTGTTTTAAATATTTCCATTAATTTTCTTGAAACCAAATTAGTAGCAATAAAAGGCAATGCTAACTAAAGACAGATGAATACTCACCTGCAGAGCTCTAGCAGCAAGATAAATGCAAGCACATGCTATAGTCTCTGGCTGAAAGCGAACAAACACATTTGTTCGAAGGCTGTCATTCATGTAATTCCTAAAAAAAAAAATTTAGGAAAGGTTGGATCTCAGGTTTACATCACTTTATTTAGAGGATAACAATACTGGAGACTCAATTGACTTTATTATTTTTTCTGTTATATTAAACACTTGGTTTCTTTCAAATTATTGCATTTGATGTTTACATCTGTTACTTCTGTAACAAAGTTTGCACCATTGCCATTGTTTTGAAACCCCAATGCAAGTAATAGTATGTAATGGCTACTTCCTAGGTAGGTACGTTAAGTTATACCATGAAGTGTCCATTGAGTTAACAATCTAACAAGTACTTTTCATCTGTGCAGCTGTTTGCTTTAAACACCAGTGTTCTTGTATTTAAATATCAGTATGCTTAAAACTCAAATGCAAGCAGGAAAGCATGGTATAGTTGTAACCTACCATTTTCCAGAGGCTAGATGCAACCTCTAAAGTTCATAAAACATTGCATTTAAATCCTACGTGTGCCTCGAGTCACATTAACTTCATCCAGAAAGAGAAGCGTCCAATTTGCTCACTGAGTGTTGGAAAAAGACCTGCAAGTTAGTAATGGGTCTCCCACTTCACTAAGCTACTGTTCTTCCATCACAGTGGCACTGCCAAGCAATACGTGCCAAGAGATACATTTAAACAGCAGAGACCTCCATCGATTTCTAAGTTACTGAGCTACAGGAAAGAAACGAACAGCAGTCAGTAAGTATTGACTCTACAGAAAACCATGCCCAATATGGCTTCTAAGTGAACATGCTGCATGCACTGTAATTGTCTTTTTGTTTTTAAACTCAAGTTTAGCCAAATGCTAAGTCAACTAAATAAATGTTGGCAGAACGTCGACCCCACGTGTCCTTTAAATACACTACAGTATACAGTAGTTAGGCAACAAATACATTTAGAAACATTTTTAACAGTTACTTCTAAAAGCAAATATACAAATCCTTTCGACACCCAGACAGAACTAGAAGATGCTGCCCGATGGATATGGACCACTTCAGTGAATCTCGGATGAGAGCTTGCACTGGGTTGGCTGGAGAGAAGGGCAGCCAAACAGGCCATCCCCAGGTCATGGGCTGAGGTGCAGAGGGCAGAGCTCTATGACTTACCATCATGGACTACCCTTTAATTAAAGAGTAGAAAAAAGAACAAAGTTAAATTGAGTTCTCCATTACTATATTGGAATCAAGCCATGAAAATAGTAAGCAGAAACAAGCACTAAAATATTTTGGAAGTATATATTTGTGTAGTAACTTACATCTCATTGCTTTGCATATGGATCATCAGGCTTGTTATTTCTGCTACTATTTTCCTGGCTAGGAAAAGAATGGAAAATAACAACTTACCAGGCTGTCTGTACCAGGGTTTGATTACGTTCACATTCTAAGACTTGTAAATACATAACAATGATCTGAGGAATAAGGGGGGAAAAAAAAAAAACAAAACCAGACTCAGTTTTAACATATAAAGCAACAGTAAGGAAATAACTACGTATAATCAAACAGCATTCTAGAACAATTGTGTCTCCTCTTTTTTTAAGCATACACTGTAAGCTCACATCATCCAATCATGTTGAGACAGTTCTTTTACTACTTTTGTATGATTTTCAAAAACAGTCACCTTTAACATTTCCCAAGGAAGCAACTTCTACCAAACTCAGTATGACTATTTGCCCAAGCACTCTGGCAAAAGCATTCATAACTAATAAGAAATAAAGAGACGAAATCAGTCATTTTACACCCGTGTTTCTTGTCCCACAGTTCACAATGATGCCATCAAGGTGGAATAATATTTACAATAATATTATCTTTGACAACTCACCTTATGTGGATGCTTGACATGAACACAAAATCCCAACTCCTTCAGTACCCTCCTTTCTGCTTTGATTACTTGATTTTTGGTGTTTATGTAGTTCTGATCAAGTATCAGGGGGCTTGGAGTCCTATAGTTTGCAAGAAATAAAATCAAAACTGTTTTGCATATCCAAAAATAGCAGCATCTCTGTTTTCCCTTCCAACCAACTAATGGCAACAGAAACCGGTTTTCAACTCCTGCAAGCAAGTTTAAGCATTAATCTTGTGCTGTCCAAGTTTAGATAAACTAGTTTAGTTTCTGCTTTTGACTAGCTACAGATTAGATGACTAAGAAAAAAAAAAGTCTTTTGCTACTGTGTATGCAAACTATGCTGGTCCAGCTGCTGGAACAGAAGTCCACTTTACAGTGAAGACCTCAAAGAACCTTTATACTTCATGACAGAGGTGGGGGAGGAGTGTGATACAACTACCTTTGCTAGGTAGGACTTCAAAGCAGAAGTAAGCTAGAACAGTTTCTTTTTACTGATATTAAAGTAGCAAGCTTGTGCTCTACAAATTTCAGTTTCCTATGCACTCTAAGACAAGATGATTCAGATCTTCAGAGAACAAGACAGCCCTGCTACTCTGATATACAAAAAGCCTAGTAAAGCAAAGAATTTAACCTTTGAAATGGTGACAGATCTGCCTGCAATTCTGAACACTGCACCCACTAATCAGTGGGTATCACGTCACTTCTGCTGTTCGCATTTGCAAAACAAGAGCTCATTTCACAAAGAAAGAATCCTAAATCTACCACTATCGAGTTCTAATTCCTTCCAAATCCAACACCTGAACTCTCCAAAGCATTTTTTTAAGCTTTAAAGTAACTTGCTGTATGCTTCATGCACAAATGTCATACTCCATTTCGTATTCTTTTCTTTGTCCATGCTTAGACTTGACCTTTCAACATTCCACATGGTGTTTTTTAATCCACTTCCTCCTCAAGACAGACCAGCTTTTTCCCTGTTTGCAGTGGATTCAAAATACAGGTTCTGTTTTATCAGACAAAATATTTCACTACTAACTTGTCTTTTTTTGGTTCCATGCAAGTTCCACAAGTGGATCACACTTCTCTTCCCCAATAGCTCACAGTAGAAAAACACTCCAAAAACCTAGGTTCCCACCCCAGGAAGAAAGGGTCAATTTAATTACAAGGCTAGCTGAAGGGCTTCCCAACTTCAATATTCCAGAATTTATGCTACGACTTCTGCAATCACCTGGAAGGATGCTTATTACCATTAGTCAAAGGATACAACAAGCCATCCACTTCACTAATAAAAGCATCATGTATCACCAGGCACTTGAAGCGTAAGCTCTCCCTGGTCTCCCCAAGGGGCTGAGAAGCAGCTCCCAGGAGGTCTGAAATGAACTATTGCAGCTTCTTGGTGCCAGGCAGGACCTACAATTTACGCCTGACTACTTCTGTCTCCTAAAAAAAAAATATGCAGTGTTTTCCATGTTACGTAAGAGTAACTTCACTAGTCAAGTGTTACTCTCACTCATCAGGGCAAAGACTACAAAGACTGTGATTTTAAATATAACCTAGTCAAATATTGAGGTTTTTGTTTGGTTGGTTTTTTGGTTGTTTTTTTTTTTTTTTTTTTTTTTTTTTTTCTTCCCGTAAATTAAATGGAAAAGAAAAACTTTTAAAGCTCCTTTAAGGTAACTACTTCAGTAAAGAGGCTATGATTTTATCTGAACGCTCCAGAAGTACAAAGGCTATCTGAACACAATGCTCTGGAGTAGGAGACTGGAAGAACCAAGCTGAAGTTCTTCAAATCAGTGAAACCGATTCACTTCCAATTGATTTCAACTAACTATACTGGGGTTTATAACAACATTTCCTCCAATATTGCTTTACTTAATTTTATCTAGAGATCACTGGCATTAACAGGATCTGCAAGGCATCATTCAGAGCAAGTTTAGGTGTCCAGGCTCAGCTTATCTTGTTAGCAGAACACTTCATCAGAGGTGACAAATCTTGGATGAAACAGGGCAGCTATGACTTCCAGTCTAAAAAAAAAATAATCAGCAACGGGACAACATGACTGCATGGAATCATCCAACAACCTGCTGGAGGATTACTATCTTCCACATGTCTCTGCATTCTCTGAAAGCTATGTAAGAAAGTCAGTATTATGAAAACACAACAAGGTAGCTCGAAGTGCAACAGTAAAGACTGTGGGCCTTACTGCAGGGCCACGGGACGAGCACAACAGTTCATACTTTGGTTGTACATGTTCAACAGCAAAGTGATAGGAAACTCAAAATTAAGACACTTGAAAGTGTGTGCTTTACTGTCATCCCCTGTTACTCTGGTCACTTACGACACCCAAGTTCTAGAGATCTAAAAGCCATGAAAAACATCAGTTTATCCAGACAGTACTTCCAGAAATAGAAAGACAAATGCAGGCTTTTACCTACTTATGCAAAGAAAAAATCTGCAGAAGACTTTACTGCACCTTATTACTGGCAAAAGTCAGGTTCCCCAGTCTATTAAGATTTACCAATTTAGTTTGCCATAAGCTCCCAAGTGCTGGTATGCATAATTACTTAGAAGTTGGAAACTTCAGAGATTTCCCTTTGCAAAACTTCTTAGTTCTCCTACTGAGAAAAGAAAAAAAGAGGAACTTTGCTACTGCATTTGCTGCACTTAGTTCTCAGTCCAAGCAGCAACCATTTTAGGTCCAAGTAACAAACCAGAGAAAAATAATTTATAAGCTTACATATAAAATATAAGCTTCAAGCCCTATATAGCCAAGTAGCATTACAACTTCTTATTTTGAATCTGTTCTTACAGATCAGCACTAGAGCTCCATGCAAGACTTCAGACTCAAGAACAGGGAGCACACAGTGCCCATTCTGGTAAGTCAACTCAACATTTAGTTGCAAAACTTCATCAGGATTTAGTCATTGTGTAACAACCCGAAAGATTAACGCACACTGTAACGTGTTTGTAACAATAAATAAATTTCAAATTCCTTTTTTTAAATCCCTGTGACAAATGAAACCTAAGTTCTCAACACAGCTACGGCTTCATTTGATGTAATACTAAAATTTGCCATCTTTGGAGCGTCTAATACTTTGGAGGAAGAGTGCCCTGCCATGTAGTTTTGTTCATAATGCAAAAAGTACTTCTGACAAGTACAGCATAACATCAGCATCTCATTTCAAAGACCAGATCTCTCTCATGCCAGTCAGTAAGAGAAAAGAAACTGAGTTCTATATTTGTCTCCAACATTGTAAATACAAGCACCGTAGATTTATGGAACAGTTTGAAGAACACTAAGTAGTGTGCATTATTAATACAGGCCACTTCCAACATGACTGCGTGAACCTGTTTGCTGCAACATAAGTAAAGAACAGCTGACTGAGCATCTCAAACCAACATTTGTGAGATTACACAAGTCACATTTGGTTCCAGTCTCATAAGGACTTTCTGCAGCTTTCAGGCACATTTAAGAGAAATAAAATCAACTTCAAACTACATTCTACATGTTAAACAGTAGTTGCACTTCTCTCAGAACACAGATGTTTCAGCACACAATTTTTAAAAAAAGCAGTATTTTCATAATACGAGCTTTTCTCCATGCACACAAACATTTTTACATGCAGTACTACATGACATATGCTCGTGAAAGATCCAAAAGAAAATATGCTTGTCCAAAACACTTTTTAGCTTTTTCTTACTTCTCAGTATTAGAAATACCACCTAGCAGTAACTCAGGTCTTACAAAAAGACAATTCCAATGCAATTCCCAGTTCTGCAAACACGTACATATAAGGGACTGCTTACATAGTAATTTATATAAATAGTGTTACAAATTCAAGACTTCCATATCCTTGTGAAGGCATGTTTTACTATGAATTCAAACTGCAATTATACAGAACCAGAAAGTGGAACCGAGAACCCAAAACTGTTTAAGAAAGAAAGCAAGCCTACTCAAACTACTCAACCTTCACGTGTAGGTTAAGAGCTTCAGTTAACAGAAGTACTAGGCTAGAGACGAAAAGAAAGTACAGCAGCCTAACTGACTTTCAGTTCTGGGTTGTGTGTGAGAAACTAACTACAGCCTAAGTGTTAGCTTCAGATAAAAAAAGATTAAGCTAGTATTCTAAAAACCTGGACAGCAAAGAAAAAAGCTTATAACAAGATACAGGAGTTCTTCCAAATGGTTCACCAGCGGCCAACCTGTTAGTCCCCCGATTCCAGTGACCTATTCTCAGAGCACTGGCTTCTCCTTGGGGATTTTCGATACTTCACTCACTGTTGCCATGACGACAGCTTCATCTTTATGTACCACTCCACATCACCCAGGCTTTGGTAAATGTAGCTGGTCGCTGTATAGTCGGTTGCAAGGGAAAAAAGAGTTGAAGTTAATAACGTGTACAGATTATGTAATTGTAATCTTGTAAAAAGTACAGAAAAACGTTTATATCCTGCTTGTTAAAAAAAAAGAGGCAAGTCTGAATGTCAGACTTCAGCATTTTTAAGATTAATTTCATGCAGATTCACTCAGAATCTCAGAGCAACAATACCCATTTCTCCAGAAAATAATGGGTAGAAGTGCACGATTTCTCTCGACATGATGCATTTTAGACACCATGTAACATGCACAAGTGACATTCTGATTTGGAACAGGCTAGCTGGAAAGATTTAAGTTCACAGGTTAAGTTCAGTTTCTCTGATCCTTCGCACAGCACAAAGAAACAACTAATTCGTATTCTCATTGCAAAGAAAAGCATTGCATATGATTAATTAACCTTCACTGCCTGGATCAAGGCCAAAACATTACAAATCACTGAACCGGCTTCAATAATTCCAATAACCAGACTCCCTTCTCATAACTGTGGTAAGAAACAATACCACCGAATTCACATTCGGCACAACTTCATAAAACTCTGAAGGCCATCAGGGATACAACTTAAAAACAAAACAAAACAAAGCTAAGTTCCGATGTGTAACACCGAACCATTCTTATCTAAAACTAACTACCACAACATGAGCACCGGGCAGGAAAAACCAAAGTTTTAGATTCAACAGAAGCATAACCAGGATAAAGACACCAAGAAAACAGCTGGTTTCCCTAAGAGATTTCTACTCTACTTCTCAGAAAAGGTTACACAACACTAAAGTTTAAATTCCTGCTGTAACCCGGTGATACAGAGCAGAGAAATGAATATGGGAATTTAAGAATCTCGCTGAAGGCAAAATCCCTTTCTAACTATGGACTACCTTACACTTTAAGCAATTGGCCACTAAAGGTAAAGCTACTTCATCACAGCTGGCATCTCCAATCTCACAGACTATAATACTGCTGCATGACAGATTTAAAGAAATTTTGCATTTAATAGCAACTTAGAAAACTCCTTCCCTTCAACCATTCCTTGTTCCTTCCAATACGTCAAGTTAATTTGCTTTACACATGAAAACATACATCACTTTACACACAAAAAAAGCAGCATTAGGCACTCGCAACTGAGAACAGCTCTACAACTCAGCAGACAGTTATCCGGATCTGCACACAGATCAGGTAAGCTTACACTCCAACTTCATTGACACAAGCACACGGTACCATGAAAAAACACAAGTCTCACTTTTTGCAATTAAAGATGCCTTCAGCTTCCAAGACTCAATTACACATTCCTTGTTGAAGCGGTGTCATTAAAGCTGCAAACACTGTAGGCCAAACCATACTTTTTTCAGATACTTTCTAAAATTGCTTTTTCTAAAAGGTAATACTGTCATCACTGGGAAAAGTTCAGCTTTCATCTTTTGTTAACTGATACTTTATTAGCACCATAACCACATCTGGATGGCTACATACTAACAAGAGAAAAGCATTAAAACTATTGAATGTGGTTAAAAGTCTGGAAAATATACAGCAACATGCTAATTGGCTACTCATACCTAAGACTACCTTTCAAGAACTACAAGACATCAAAAATCAATTAACAATAGTCCTAAAACTACAACCATGGACTTACAACTAGAACCAATGCTCATGACTTGTAGCTATGTAAGTAATGAAAACGGGTCTACCAAGCAAACAGAAGTAACAGTAGAAGTTAGCATTGAACTGTACTGCCTACACAGCAGCCAAAGAGCACTCCCTTCTCAATTTTAGGTCGTTGAACTTAGCCTGGAAAAGTACTGTGAATTGAAAACTGCACTGTACATTAGAGACAACATGTGCTTATGTTCATAACGAAGCTTATCTTACCTTTTTGCTCTTAACTGACGCAAATGATGAAACACGTTGATCACGTCCCTTATACGACGAGGTGCCTCTTCGATTTTGGAAGCGAGATTGATGCAGGCCATAGCAACAATCTGAAAGGAAGCCCCGTTTCCATTAGAAAATGGCTTTCAATCCCACCAAGACTACAATTACATAAGTAAAAACAAAACAAAACAAAAACCAACCACCACGGCCTAAAGGCTAGAAGAGAGCAGCCCGTTTGGCTTGTGTCTGGCCAAATTCACCGGGCGCCCAGAACAGCGCCTAACGCTCTCCTCCCTCTCTCCCCCCCCCCCCCCCCCCCGCCACATCCCCGCCAGGCCGTGCCGCGCTCACCTCGAAGCTGTGCTTGACGAACGACTTCGAATAGAAGAACCGATGAAACAGCACCTGCCCCGTCGCCATCGCCACCTATGAACGCAAAGGGAGGAGGAGGAGGAAGAAGGAGCGGGAGTCAGTCACCGGGCCCAGCCGCCGCCGCCATTTTGTGTCAGGCACCAGCTGGCGCCGCCGCCGCCCGCCCCCCCCGCGCGGCCGCCTCACACGCCCTTCCCGCCGCACCACAATGGCGGCGGCCGCCCTCCCTTCCTCCCTCCCTCCCTCCTTTCTCCCCTCCGCCCCGGGAAGGCGCCGGGGCCCGCACCCACCTGCGGCAGTCGGAGGAGGATGCCGGCCGCCTGGATGAGCTCGCAGCCCAGGATGCGCAGGTCGGTCTCGCACTGCAGGTCCAGGCCGTCCTGCATGGAGGGAGTAGGCGAGAGGCGCTCCTCGGGGATGAGCGAGTGGTCGATGGTGAGCGATACCTCCGAGTACAGCCGGTCACCGATAAGGATACCCGGGGCGGCGGGAGCCGGCGGGGCGGCGACGGTAGCGGAGGAGGAGGAGGAGGAGACGGAGGCGGCGGCAGCGGCAGCAACGGCGGCGGTGGCGGGGGGGGCCGGGTGTGTGGCGGAGGAAGCCATGATGGCGGAGCTCGTCCTCACCCGCAGCCGGCCACGCACAGACTAGCGCGGCCCAGCGCCGTGACGCAGCACACAGCGGCGCCTGCGCGCGCGGCACGCCGGGAAAAAAAAGTCCGCCGGGCCCCGCCCCGGTCGCCCACGATCGCCGCTGCCCCGGCGGAACCGGGGAACCGGGAACGGGAACCGGCCGGCGCTGCCCCGCTCCGTTACAAGGCGAACGACGCGGTGGCCGAACCCGCTCCCGTCCACATCGCTGGGGACCTTCGGCGGGAGTTGCCCCCGGGAGGGGAAGCTCGCCCGTGCGAAGATCGCCTTTGGCAAGCGAGGGAGGAAAGGAGGACACGCGTGGGGGCCCGGTTGCCTCCCGTGGGGAGGGAGGCGGCTGGCACGATTCACTTTTTTTACAGCGTTTTCCACTGCAAAAGGTTTTAAACAGTGAAAACCGACACCCTGCACTGTACGCTTCCCGAGCAGCAAAGGAAAAAGAAATTGCGCTGGTTAAACTGTGTTTTAAAAACCGTATAGGTTAACTGGTTCAGAGCTGCGGGCAGGGCTTTTGGTGCTTGCCGTGTGTCACGCAGGGAAAAAAAAAATCTATAAAATTGGGTAAGCAAATAAACAGGATGGCCATGGTGCAACACTGACAGAAGGGGGGCTGTGTATTTCCCGACAGGAAGCATACTCTAGCAAAAAGTTCATTTCTTAAAAAAGGAAAAAAAAAAAGCTTAAAGCAGCTACTGCGGTTTAAGCCATTGCCCGTAAACGCACAGCGTTAAGTGTTGGGGAAACAGTCACCCACCGCCCGCCCCGCGTTGCCCCACGTTTGTCGCGCGTTCCTCAGCCCCACAGAACCAATTCTGGCGGCTTTTCCCTCATTTTGCTGTTCACTGCGTAACCAGCCCATTGCAACACACAGGATTACGGGCTGCTTGGGCCATGACCTACGCTCACCGTTCCTGAGTTTTATTTGCTAGAAATTCATTATTTTTTACAAGCTACCACTTCTCACGTTGCTTTTCACATCAGGCTGCACAGTTGCTCGGCTGATTTCTGATTACATATGTTTATTTCCAGTAAGAGCGTGTTTGAGAGTTGGAAAGGGTCCTTTTTCAGTAAGCTAGGACATTGTTACCGTACTAAGTGTTTCCACTGCAACCTCAGGCGCTGCCTGAAACAGATTATTCTGACAAAACACGGGTATTTTGGTTACAATCCTGCAAACTGCACAAATACGGCACATTTGCAAGAAAAGCGATCGCTGCCTTGCTCGGGCTCGGCCGTCGTCCCTCTCGGGCACTGGCTGTCCCTCTTCCTGACGGAACGAGCGGCTGGAATCGGTCCCTCTGCGGGACCCGACACTCGGGAGCGACAGCCCGAAGGTGCCCTAACCGCCCCACCCTCGCTGAGGAGAACGGCGAGGCGGCCCCGGTGTTCGGTCAAGGCGGTGCCTACCCTGCGACGGCCGTTCGCTCTCCGACCCCCTGAGGCGGCCGCTATCACCTCAGCGCAGACCCGGGGAAGAGGGGACAAGGTCCACGCACGCCCGAACATGGCGGAGACCCCACAGCGACCGGCTGTCGCAATCCACGGCAGGACGCGACGAGCGGGAAATTCCCGCCGCTTGACATCACTTCTCGGAACGACCGCACCGCGCCCCGCTACCGATACCCCTCCGCGGCCGTGCGCCCTGGCCGGGACTAACTCCCCGTCACTGCACGCGAACTGAACGGCAAATCCCGCCCCGGCCGACAGCTTCGGAATCTGATTGGCTCGCTCGGCTTGAGTGGCAGAGCGCGCTCTCGGTCCCCGTCCGCCATGTTGTGTGGGCGAGCTCTGGGTGCCGTCTTCTCACCCCGGCCGCGTCCTCGGGTGTCCCGTCAGCCGCGGGTTTGGCTCCGTGGGCGGGCGAAGCCGGCCGGTATCGCCCCGGCGGGCAAGGAGGGAGCCGGGGGGAGCGGATCCTGTGGAGATCCGGAGCCGCTGCCTGCAGCCCGGCGCTGTCGCCGCCTCCACAGGGCCCCTGTCTGGAGGAGATAAGGTTGAGCCGGCCGGCGCAGGCCTTGTCTGGAGCAGGGACTAACTCTCCTCAGGGGTCCCTCTGAGCTCTCCTGCTCTGCCTGGGCACCGTCCGCTGGTTTCAACTCATGCTCTCACAGCCTAGAAGGGTCCAGTCCTCGCAGCAATGCGTTGTACCCAGTTTCTCATCAGCCAGCGTGCCTCATAGTTGATGGGCCTGACCCTTAATCCAGCAGCAACTTACCAAACAGCAAATCGAGAAGAGAGACCGTGACTGTGCTGCTGCAGGGGCTGTCTTAAAGAGGAAAGCCCAGGGCCTACAGGATCTGCTAGAGGGGATGTGCTCGCTATCAGCTAGTCGCGATAATTTCATGCATGCACATAGGACACCTCTCAGTCAGATGGGCTCGTCAGTGCAGTTCTGACCTTGTGGGACAGGCCGAGAGCTCTGCAGGGAGGGTAAGGTTGCAGTGCTGCAGAGGGCATGGGAAGGATTTATTTTTTCTGGTGGTCGTTGAGGATAAGCAAACCTGATCAGAGCAGAGGGCTCACAGGACGTGAGGTTGCCTAACCCCCATGGAGCCAGGCCAGGTTGCAGTATAATAATTAATTGTGCAAAGGGTCAGGGTAGTTCACTGGCTGCTAAGGTTTGTTGTGCTAAGAAAGCGTAAGATAAAAGCATTTGTAGAGAGATACAAATCCAAGATTTTTAACCGGGGGCAAGAAAAATCAGTGCAGAAGCCTAGTCTGCTAGGCTTTCACAGGAATGGCTTTGCTGAAGGGGCTGCGGTACATGTGGCCTGGTCTGCTCTTCCTCAGGGCAGCCAGCACAGGGTGTGGAATAGCTGGGTGCAGCACTTTATTTTGTGTCACGGTTACAGTGATTAGTCAAACTTTCCTAGTTTTACAAGCAAGTCTTTTAGAAAGATTACCAAGTCCACAGTATACAATATTTGCTTTTTAGCCTTCCTTTCCATTTATAGTTTGAGGTTTGAGAGCCAGTCTGTGACTGTCACTGAAATAGTGCTTTTTGGAGAAAGAGAACATTTAATTGGGAGGTGCTGCCCTTGCAGGTTCATGACTCAGCAGGGATCCCAGTTAGTTGGAGTGTGCTCACCCTATTTTCCTGGTCATTTCGCAAGCTCTCTCCCTTTAGCCGTATATTGTACAGTCACTGAGATTTTAAAAACAATTTTACATAGATTAAAAAAATCCCACCACCAAGCCGGAACATCAGCTGCCTTTTAGAAACCTGCAGTGGTCTTCTGTGTTGCATTAACACAGCCAAGAAAAGTCCAGTGAACCCACAGCGCTAGCGCTCAGCATCTCTGCAGTGACAAAAGCAATTTACAGTCCATTGAATGTACTGAAGATTAAAGAAATAGTAATAGAAAGGGGAGCTGGGAAAAAATTGCCATGGTTGGCTCAGTTCTTTAACCCTCAAATTATTCTGAAGGTGAAAATACCAGGTACCATGGTATTTGCAGAAGGCAAACAGCTCTTTCCATTTTTGTAGCAGTTAGCAACGTATGCCAAACAGGCTGAAAAGAAGGAAAAACAGGAGTCATGCAAGCAGCAGGTGTCACTCATTGCAATGGAATTTGCCCACCTTTTTTTTTTTTCCAGGCACACGCCCATCATATATTGGTTTTAATTTGCTCTGGTTTTCCAGGTTACACCTTAATGTTTTAAAAATCTGAAGAGAAGTGTATTTTGCTTTCCTTAGGTGGCTCAACCCGCCCGTACCGTTCTTACCAATTCTTGATGTTTTTCATGTATATATTTTTGAATTGAAAGTTGAGCAATGCGTTCTCCCCTCAGCTGTTAGGCAATTGGAAGTCTTAGCTATGCCAGAAAGTTTTGCTGTAGCATGTTTAAAAATAAAGAGTGCAAACAGCCTACAGTAGCTGGTGAGCTGGTACGATGTCTCCAAACTGGTAAATATGGAGTTACATTAATGTTTTATTTCGCAACACAGTTGATGGGAGGTGGTGCCCAGGAGTGGTCCCCTTGCTGTAGAAGTGTACCCAGATGCGCACAGTACAACTTAAGCCTGTTAACGAAGCAGCTTAATAAGTTCATGCTTTGTTGCCAGGACACAGTACACTGCTGGAAAACAATGGCAATCAATAATTGCTGGTTGAGTCATGAATGTGAGTGCATTAACGAGCCGAATTCTTTTGTGCCCTTTGGCCCGGAACTGTACAGTTCATGGAAGCTCCCTCTTTAAATCGATTGTATGCAGATAGTTACTGGCATTAAAATAGATACTAAAATACGTGTGTTTGGTATCATATGTTCACACATGACAGCCTACAATCACCTACAGCATTTGCAACGTTGGTGTCCGTGTAGATTTGGCATCAAGGCCACGTTGCCTCCAGCCTTTCGTAATCGTTCTTCCTCACCTTCCGCAGCACCTGCGGCTGCTGAGGCTCGCATAGCGATCAGCCCACCGTCGGAGCACCAGCCCCACTGGGAGGGAGCCATTCCCCAGCTCGCCCGAGCAAGCGAATGCACTTGGGACTGGGATGGAGCAGCGTATCACGTCTTCCCAATTTGCGGTGTCTGTCCTGCGTCCGTATCATTGTGCATTTCTGCATCATCCGGCAATGCTCTTTTGTTCTCCCAGGCTTCCGATTGCAGTTGCTGAGCGATAATCTGCATTGGCAGAGGATGGCTGAGCTAAAAAGAAAGTAGCACCAGCTTCCGAGTGAGCCTCGTGGGAAGGGAGTTTTAGGATATCCTAAAACCTCTCTCCTAGCAGGTAATTGGACCACCTCAGTGCCTAATATCCCCTGAGTATTTTACAGGTTTGTCAGCAAATGTTTCACAAAAGATAATAAAAGAACAGGTTCTTAGCAAAGAACTGCAAATTGCAATGTGCAATTACCTTAACAGAGTAGAAAGGACTTGTTTGGAAAAATAAGAATCTGTGATGACAGAAGAATCTAATTTCCTTAAACAATGATAGATGGCAGTATGCAAGAAAACAATGTGATAGGGAGGTAGGCAGTAAATTATTTTGACATGAGCTGATATCTGAAAGTTTCTGCTGTCATATCAAATAGACTAGACTAAGAGAACAGAGACTATTGTCAGATCAATTTACTCTTGAATTCAACTAATTTTTTACTTTGGAGATTTTAGAAAGTTGATTTTTTTATCAAATCATTTAGGAGATTGACTTCAATTCTTCATGTTGAATCTGATAAATTAACCGAGAATCTAGCATTATCTGCCATCTCGGTGATAAGAATATGTGTTATCAGCTCTAACTGGACTTCTTATTGCAAGTATACTTCCAGTATGGGTCAAATACTGGGTTTGCGTTGATATCAGAGTTTGGCACCAAAAGCCTTGGCAGTGAAATTTACTCAGGCTGGAGAAACAGTGTTTCACTCTGTCAAATTATGACTTGAAGAGGAATTAGGTACTTCTGTAAAAGATTTATAGACTCCAATTTTGAACTCTCAATTAACAGCCTAGAGGAACAATGAAGATTATTTGAAATCATTCCCAGAGGGTGATTTCTCTAAACTCTTACTCACTGGTTTTGAAAGAGAAAAGAGGAATTCAGTAGTGTAAGTTACATCCTGCAATTTTTACCATTAATTACTTGGTGTGAAACCAGAAGTGTAATTATGAATACAGCCTTTTATATGAGTGTTTCTCTGTTTTGCGTTAACTGATTCTTTACCTTCCACTCCCTAAATCTCTCCCTCTGTTGGTTTCAGTGGCATTCCTCCTGGCATTACTCATTTCTTGCTTAGTCCAGTGAAGCTACTGCTGTTGACTGGTCTTTTATCAAGAAAAGATTGAAACATTGTTCCCATGTGAAAACATCCCCCCCCCTTTTTTTTTTCCCAAGGATGCTGTCATCTAAAATGTAAAAATATGCTGCTGAACTGGAATATTTGTGTTCCTCAAACCTTGTACTCAAGATACAATATTTGTTGCCTGTTGTTTTCTCAGTAAAGCTGTGTTTCTGTAGAAGTGTTTTATAGATTTTTCAGAAGACTCTAGTGCAGGCTCTGCGGAATTTGGATGCTAAGTGAAGCCTGTGTGTCTCTCATTTTTTGAGTTTATGGATTCAGGGCTTCAGGTTTCCCATCACAATACACACCAATTGCTTAGCCTTCTGTCAAAGTAGTATAAGGCATTTGGAAAATAAGTAAATAAAGAATGTTCACAGTGTATTAAAATCAGTAAGCTTTTCCTACGGACTCATGTTCACCAGCTCAAAAAGTAGTTTGATGCATTTGCAAATTGAACATCATGCTTAAAGTAATTTTAGTTCAGACCTGTTTTGCAGCATATTTAAAACTCAAACCTGTTTTTCTCATGGAGACACATTGGGTATTCAAGAAAAAGCATATGGAATTTGATTTATCAGACCTTATCATAGTCAGTGATACGGCAGCAAAGTCATATTCAGATGCAGATCAGTGAGAGCCCATTTCATCTGCACACAACTTGTGCCTTAACTAAACTGGTTTGAGAAATAGAAAATTATAAATGTGTCCAGCTACAGCCAACACTTGATGTTAATACACACCAATTGCTTAGCCTTCTGTCAAAGTAGTATAAGGCATTTGGAAAATAAGTAAATAAAGAATGTTCACAGTGTATTAAAATCAGTAAGCTTTTCCTACGGACTCATGTTCACCAGCTCAAAAAGTAGTTTGATGCATTTGCAAATTGAACATCATGCTTAAAGTAATTTTAGTTCAGACCTGTTTTGCAGCATATTTAAAACTCAAACCTGTTTTTCTCATGGAGACACATTGGGTATTCAAGAAAAAGCATATGGAATTTGATTTATCAGACCTTATCATAATCAGTGATACGGCAGCAAAGTCATATTCAGATGCAGATCAGTGAGAGCCCATTTCATCTGCACACAACTTGTGCCTTAACTAAACTGGTTTGAGAAATAGAAAATTATAAATGTGTCCAGCTACAGCCAACACTTGATGTTAACGCGCCAGCCTTTGAACTGCGATAGGAAGCTTCTGAGAGAGGGCAGGCAGCAGTACCATCACCAAAAGGACAGGCCAGTCCTTCCTCCTGTGGGTCAAGGTTGCTGTTCCCATAAGCAGGAGGCAGATCCTGGGCTTCTGTGGGTCATGTGTGTCTATGGCATGGACCTCACGTGGTCGTGAGCAGCTGGAATTGTGTGAAATTCAGGCAGGCAGATCTGAGAGGGTGTAATGATTGATTTGCACTGGTGTAGATAATGACCCAAAATGTACAACAGTGATGAGATGATGTCTCTGCTGGCAAGGGATGCTGAGAAGCAGGCAGTTTCTCCTACATCTCAGGTCTGGCTTTGCACTATTAGGTAATACCCCAAAACATGGAAGGGTTTTACATGAAAAAACAGGCTATTTCATGTCTCTGAGGTGTGCTGCAGCTTACAGTCAGCTTCTCCAGGCAGAGCTGACACTGCAGGAGCAGGCAGCGAGCTCTGCTCTCCCCATCCCTCGAGGCAACCCATCCCTGGAGGGTCAGCAGTGCCGCTGGCCGGCTTTGGGAATGGGGGGAAACGCACAACCAGGCTTGATGTTATCCCCGCCAGCTGGTCACCACGCACTTCAAGGAAGTGATAAGCTCTGCATGCGTGCCTGTACAAACATCTGCTTCAGATCTGTCCTGGGGAAGTTACCGTGGGTCTGACAGTATTTCCACCTGGAGGTAAGAAAACTGGGAAAATAGCAAATGGGAGAGCGTGACGTCGAGCACAGGACAGATTCTCCAAACTCTCAGCACAGCCCCTTGCTTCAGTGAGAGGCTCTTGCACCCTGCCTGCATCATCGTGACAGTGAAAGACCTGAACTGGGAACGTGCCTGAGTTTGTCCTTCGCGTGCTGTCCTCCGGTGCCGACTCTCCTTGTGTGCAGATGTGGTTCTCGCAAATATATCACAGCTGAGCAGGCTGGTAGCTGTAGGCGTGTGAACAAGGAGGTGTAGGCTCAAGGTGTTAACCTGGAATAAGTCACAGCAGAGCCGCTAGCCCAAAGTGTGAACAGAAGCAAACATCGACAGGATGGAAAAGAACAGGCTGTGTCCTGAAGGGCATGCATCAGAGACAGATTTAGCTCTGGTTCATGCAGGAGGATATTTGTCACTATGAGGAGAGGCCTAAATTATTTTTAGGGGCTGCATCATGAGTCTGCAGCTTTAAAGGACAGAAAAAGAAAGATGAAGCTGGCTTATTTGGCAAGGGCTTACCCTGCTCTCGTGGAGCAGGGCGATTCATGTGCAGCCCTGGGAAGACGGGGAGTGCATGTCGGTACATACAAGCCACCATGTGCTGCTGCTGCAAGTGCAATGTCTGGTTTTATTTCTAGTAGCTGTGACGCTTGCAGTCTGCAAACCCCAGCATCACACGTGCTGTCCTCATCCTGCACCATGCAAGCAGCAGTCTAACTAGCAGACTGAGCCCAAGCAAGCACTGCCTAGCAAAATCTGTTTAAGATTGAATGACTTTACCGAGGAACCGCCTAACAGAGGCATGCTGTATAGGCTCAGGTGGCTTCTGCCCATCCAGCTTGCGTTAGCAGCCCTGGTCCAGCCACAGCAAGATGCTTCAGTCCGACAGCCACCTTGCTCTGCAGCAGGAGGTAAAGGTGACTTTCCCAGCCTGACTGCAGCATTGCCGTCAGCCCGGCCGGGCTCCTCAGGCAGGGTGAGGTTGTGGAACGTGTTTTTGAGCCCCAGAGAAGCTCCGTGCTATGGCAGCGAGCGTGCCGAGGCCGCAGGACCACATCCTGCTGTGGGGGACGGGGCTGGGCGGGGGGGGGGGCAACCATCTCCTGAAACATTATCTGATAGACTGCAGGAGCAGCTGCACAGCGTAGAAAACATCGAGCTGCAATCAGCCAGCAGTTTCACCAGGTGTTTCCCCTACAGACAAAGATACAGTCAGTACAGAAATGCTTAAATCTCATGTAAATATCAAGCAAATCTTTCACTGCTCCATCCATTTGCATATTTGTAATTACTGAACTGTGGATCAGCACAAAATGAGTGTAAGGCAAGGTTAACGACAGCAGCGCTGTCTGCACGCCTGGCCTCGGGTCACGCAGGAGTTACCAGAAAGGGCTCTCGGGCTGTTCAGAACTTCTCCGAAAGGGCTGCGAGGGTTACCGAGGGGCTGCACACCCTCTCCTGCTCGGCGGCTGTTTTTTTTTTGCAGCAAGAACTTCCACTGCTCTGTTACCCCGAGGAGGAGCCCTTTGTCCATATATTATAAAAAGCTGCTTTCAATATTGAACAAGTTATTACCACTCGCATCCAAGAATGAAAATAGCAGTTGGTGAACAGAGGAGGGCATAGAGTAGAGAGGTGGTAGCGCTGGGGGAGAGTTAAATGTGTCAGCTGGCTGCCTTCTTTCACTGTAGGAATTGCTGTAACAGCCTGCGAGCTGTTCAAGCATTTTTTTTCATGGTTTCGCAAGCTTTTTCTGCCTTTAAAGCTTTTTCTTGTTAACCTCAAGAGCTCTTTTATTCTATTTTTAATTTCCCAGAGAATGATTCAAAGCAGAAAGACCAGGTCCATCAGGTCCTTGCCTCTTCATCTTTGCTGCTCTGTCAGGGACATTATTTCTCCTGCAGCATCTAAGTGAAATCTCTACTGAGCTCCGAGTCAGTGGCAAGTTTCCCACTGATTGCAGTAAAGCATGAAATTCTGTCCTTATGGGCATAGTGGGGAAGCTTAGAAAAATAGCACAACCTCTTCGAGTTTATATATCACATTGCCAAAAGTAACTCACTGGATAAAGTGGAAACTTATTAGAAAGACACCTTTAGGACTCCTGGCAGAAGGAGATGATGCTAAATATGCCGCAGGTCATTGGAGCTTGTGATCTGAGCTATGTGAAAGCTCATATTGTAGCTCATGATCCAAGAATGCGAAAGCTTTTAGTAATGTATCTTGCTAGTGGTTATTGGACAGGCTTCACTATACTTTGTGAGGTCAATTATAAGCAGAAATTTAATTCCTCTAGCTATTTACCAGTGGTGAATTTGGGGTGGCTTTGTTTATATAAGACAACTGCATCCGTGGACTTTTGTAAGTGGTTGTTTGCCATCTAGTGGGTTAATGGGATTTTGCAGAAAAGCGTTAGGACAGTTATTTCTGTGCCATCCCAGGTCAGGCACGGCAGGACAGACGGAGAAGGAATGCTGAGATACCAACAGCCTCACTAACAAAGGGAGAGGAAATTAAATTGATAATATACGAGCAAGATTTTCCTTACTGATATAACCAACAGCAATATTAAATACATGCAGATATTGCCACTGATAGACTACAAGTCATTTGCGCATAAAAGAAACTGGTAATTTGAAATAATTAATTATAGCTGTCATCAATAAGCTCTCTGTCCCCATAGCTCTGAGAGAAAACTGGCATATAAATGTATGCAGGGTGTACATTGCCAGGGTGTACTGGGATGTAAGTGTAGACTGGGATACCAACATCCCAGAATATTTTCAGTGCCAGTTAGTTAGAAACAAGGGAAGACTTGAAAATTTATGTTAGCAGGTCATTTATGGGTGTAGGTGGACACATCTTGTTCAATGATTGACATAAATAGGGCTTTCTACCATTATAAGCAAAGTTCCCCCATACTGTACAGTGCCATATGTTAGAGCAAGGCTTTTGTTAATATAATTCTCCTTTTACTCAAGATAATTGAATAATTCTGTCACTTATTTTTGGAGCAGATCACAGCCTGAACTAGGAGATTCTTAAAGATGCTCTAAGCATCGTCTAGTTTCTGGAAAGACTGACAATATCATTTTCTAGTATTTCCCCAAGTTAATAAAAAACACCAGGTTTTGGCAAGCGTTTGTAACAATAATACATGGGTATCAAATACAACTGAGTAAACCCCTTCCCACCTTTTGCTGTTGTTGTTTTAAGTACAGGCATGTTCTGATGCAGCAGCAGATATCCCGCAGGCTGTGCAGGAGAGCCCAGGGACGCCTCAGTGCCAGCCTGGAACCGACACGCTCCAAGAGGACTGCAGCCCAGCGCGGGTCCCTGAAGCACCCGTACCGAGTGTGGGAAGGGGGTGCTCGGGCACCACCAGCCAGGGTACAGCACCCTGCAGCTTGCCAGCAAAAAGCCCTGGGCATACAGGCAAGTCCCAGGCCCCCTTCTTCTTTGCTATCAAGCATCCTCCCAGCCCTGACCCCTCCGAGAGCCCCGCGTGTCCTTTCTTCCCCCCCAGCGCTCGCTCACCAGCGCTCACACACCCCGAAGAGGTTTGGGTGCCCCTCTGGGATCCACCGCTAGAGAAGGTGAGCGGGACAGGCTCCGTTTTCTTCTCCGTTCCTCTCGGATGAAGCTGCACCAGAGACAGAAGTCCAGGCACCCAGTGTCACCGTAGGGAGAGTTCAGCCCACCGGACTGCCTAGAGTGGGTCTGAAGTACACCCCCCCCCAGCAGGTGTACTGAGAACATCAGTTCTCAGCGCCCACTCCCCATTACAAGACATACGTGGCATCACCGGGCCAGAAAGGCTAGAGGAGGGTGGGGGAGTGTAGAGGACCCTGCGCTTGCTTCTAAGCGCATCTCGTACCTTCTCCAAAGACCACCTCAGAAGCAGCTTAACATTGAGCGCTACAGCAGGAAAAGTTAACGTTCCTCATTCCTTCCCCAAGGGATTCACCTTTCCACTTGCACCAAACTGGGCACAAGCAAAGAGGTTTGGCCTGAATCTATAGCAAGGGTAAGGCAGAAAAGCAGCAGCCTGGCCCTCTACCCCTGTGTAGGTGGCCCACTGACAGCATCCCTCTGTGTTCAGAGGGATAAATACACTGCCTTGAAATATCAGGCTATTTTCTTATGCAGCCCTTGTGTCCACAGGCAGTTCAGTTTCTTCTGTGCTAGACGCCTTGCAAAACGGATATCCTATTTCATTGCCAAGGGAGCAATCTCTGCAAAGCCCTTCCCTAGACTTCAGGTGAACTTAATAGCAAATTACTGAAGAAATGCTTTATTATAGGGCCTTCTACCCAGCAGGAGGCAGCACTTTACTACAAAACCAACCAAAACTTAGGCACAGCTGTGTTTGACCTTAGGTAAAACTAGATTTTGAAGTGAATTGAACTAAAAAAAAATAAATATCAAAATAACACTCATCATCTTATGCTTGTCTCCAGTAGCTTTGATAGACGTTTGTACAGAAGTTACTGCAGTGGATGCTGCAGTACTAATGCTCCACCTAAGCAGGGGAGGGTGGCAGAAGGCACTGAACCAGCTATATGGAGAAGGTGGGAAGCTCAGGGATCTTTAGAAGGGAAATTCCATTTATCCTGCATTAGTTGTAAATAGGACTGCACTAATAATGGATTATGTCAGATTCAAAATATGTTAATTTTGATTTTGTGGCCCTTTTGGGCTGCAACTATTACCAGCAGAGTTGGAAGAAAGACCTTTTGACTTTATTATGCAGCAGAACAAGACTTATGCTGATTCTACGCCCTCTCAAAAAATGCCATACATCTGCTTCGGTGTTACACTGTAACCCACAGAAGCGATCAGCATAACTCAACTGTTCTCTTTTAAGCCTATTGGCATACATCATTATCAAAAGAAAATTCACAGTTTACTATAATTATCATTTTTACTGCACTGGAGCTTAATAGAAGACCTAAATGATTCAGTCAGCTGAAAGCATCAGAATGTCAACCACGTATCTGGGTGGTTCTGATTCTCCCACGCCACATCAAGATAACCAATATAGGATTTCAGGTTGGATGTATTTCACAGGCTGCGCTCCCCCAAATATTGCCGCCTGCTCTCTAGTGACTCCAGAGCAGAGCGAGGCCTCCACTAAAAGTCTTTGCTCCTTTGAAATAACCCACCATACGTTCAAAGCTCAGCACGTGGCACGGCTAAACACCAACCGTCGCACACTCTCCCGCTTCCCTTGCGCGGCCAGAAAACCACTTACCGCTGCCCGGAGCATCTGCAAACACAGCCCTGCGAGGGGATGGGGTCAGCCGCGGTATCGCCTCTCTAACTCCAGAACGGCTGTGCCGGATCGGACCAAACGTCCGTGCTGCTCAGCATCCTTGCTCCCAGCAGCAGTAGGACTCTTTTGAAGAGTCCAAGACCAAAGCAGGCCACACAACAGCTTTCTTCAGGCGATCACCCAGCTTCCAGCAAATTCAGGAGACAGGAGACTTATATTTTTGGGTGAACTTCTCCTGCTGAACATTTCTGGTCTGCGAGCCTGCATGAAATGTCACCATCCAGCACATAACACAACAAGAAAGCCCCGAACCACCGCTACGACCACATTCTTCCATCACTAACCAGCAAACCCTTGCTCACACTGTCCATACCCCCAGCTGCCACGGCCACCCATTTTATAGCTCTCTGCCACCTGCAGCTTATTACCTAAACCCGGCAGCTGGTTCTCTGTTAGCTCTGCAAGCCCAGGCGCTCACCTCTCCGTACCCACCTCAAGTTCAGTTACTCCTTAGGAGGTGAGAAAACCTGGTTTGCTCAATCGTTAACGGGAACTTTCCAGACAGTTTTGGCAAAGTCCAGCTGACCGCTTTGCAATGGCGTTTTTCCCAAGTCCCATTTTGGGATGCAGCTATGATTAAGGGAGAGTGTGCTGTGTAAGCTCACACATCAGGCCAAATAAATGAAAGATGTCTCCAACGGGCCATCGTGGGGCCCATCAGATTTTAGCCTGCCTTAACAACCCATTAATATTTAACAAGCTGCTGAAATCCACTGGTGGACAAAAGGCATTTCTGGCATTTTTGGACTTCATGTCAAGCTCTATTTGTTAACCCGATATGTAATGATCAAAACAATACGCATAGATCTAGACCTTTCCTAAAATTACCAGGCCCGGTGGGAAAGGCAGTGAATCCATAGCGTTTGCTGACATTCTCTGCAGGAGGCAACTTGTTACACCAGCAGCCTCGGGTGCGCAGTAAATAACTTTGCGGTGCCTGTGCCTCCTCGATGATTTACGACGTACACAGAGACACACTCCATCTAGTCACATCCCACTGAGACTTTGCTCATCGTTTTCTTATTCAGAATTACATGAAGGTCCATGAAATGTCTTCCTTCCCTCTTTTCTCTCTCTCTTCTCTCACCTACCTCCTACAGCTTCATACCTGTCACCATGCTGTGCTGGGGAACTTCTGAGATAACTCGGGTCCTAGCAGCAGCGAACCTCTACCATGGGGACACTTATCCTCTGGGGACTGTAAAGTCGGTAGAAAGGAGCTGGAAAATTCAAACCACTCTTATAGTGGGAACTCCTCACAGGCTGGTGGGTCACACCAAGTACCATCAGCGTGTGAGACCTTCTGCCAAAGATGCCATGCAGCAGACCATGCGGTGCCCTTGTAGTCAGCTACCTGCTTGGTGGTACCTTCTGAAAAGCTACATGGCAGCGGCTTCTGTAAGATCTGTCCTAAAGATCCTCCTTACCAAATAAACAGACAATGTCTGCATATGAATAGGAGTCTCTGCCAACGGATTTGCCCGATATTTCCTAAAACAAATAGGTGACCGCTACGTCGCACTTTAATCCCACGTGTTCAGGTGCTCACTTTCCCACTGCGTCCATTAATCACAATCCAATCTCTTAGATGGAAAGAACAGAGATGAACTTTTTCAAAGAAAAATGAAAAGAGGAGTGGACTAGAGAACGTGACTGATACAGATGCGGAAGTGGAAAAAAAGGTGTTGCGATATCATTTTTAGAGCCATAGATTTAAAGAAAGGAAGATTGAAAGGAAGAGGCAAAATATAGCATACACAAAGCCATTGAATGCCGCTCACAGCCGTTTGTCTGGTTGAGGCTCTTTGGGTAAGGCCAGGTTTACAGGACTGGAAGCTGACAATATTTTAACTGAGATGGATGTACATGGTGAATTCTTCAGGAGCTGTGAAAGTTTAGAAGGCCCGTTAGCTTCTTTGGGGGGAAAAAGACCTATTTTGTTTGTATTTCAATGGACCTGTGGGCTAGTTTGGCGTCACACTGGATGGTATGAGACTCTGTGCTGCTCCTTCTGACTGAAAGAGTCAGAAGAAATAAACAATAGAAATGTCCTGAAGATCCTGTTGCACTTAAATGCTTAGATACAACTTTAGATTTCAGATAAGCCCCATGATCTTGAGTCATCTTCCCTTTGACTCTTCTGCAGTGAGTCAAGGAGCTCACGCACCAGCTCGATGTGCCTGCCGCGCTTGCTGTGAATGCCCCAAAAAGCTTTCATAGTGCCTGCTGGGCTCGTGTATGGAAAAGGAGGCAGGAAACCTCAGTGCTGGGAAACTGAATTACTCTAGGTGCTTTCCAGTGCCTTCATGCTGCCATCAGAAGATTTGCAGATGAGGACGTTGAAACGATCAAACAACACACAGCTAAACAGTGGAACTCAGGACGTCGTGGACGTCAAGAGTGTGGACGGCTTTAAAAAGGATTGGGCAAAATCTCGTTATTAAACGTAGCATTCGGGAAGAAGCATCTGGTGTTAGAGGTCCCTGAAGCGTCATAGTAAAGAGGATGGTGCAGGGAGGGGGTCACTCGATATTTGTTTTCTCCTACGGTCTCCTTAAGCATCTGCTACTGGTTGCTGTCAGAGGCAAGATGCTGGGCAGCTGGTTTTCGTCTGAGAGCATTGATCCACCCCATCACAGCCTTCCCTCCAGTTAACAGGCTTACGGGCTTTATAGTTTAGTACCAATACTGGTATTTTACACATGGGTTTTATTTCTCATTTCATAATAGTATGTACAACAGGCTGCTGATAAAATCGTAATGTTTTCCATCATCCTTCCCCACCCCCATTGCATTGCCCTTGTCAAAGACAATCAGCGCAGCAGGAGGCTGCGAGTGAGAAAGTGAGCTGCTGTGAATATGGAGAGCTAATAGATAGCAGAAAGGGAAGCCCAAAAGCAGAAATAAGCTTTTTGAAGAGGGTGACTGCTTTTCACATGCGTTCCCCTTGGTGATTAAATGGACCAGGATACAGCCAGATGTGAAGCACTCAACAGAGCTGAAACAGTTTGCAAAAGATCATTTTCAATACTCGGCTTCCATTCAGTTTGCTGCTTTTTGTTTATCCACAAAAGTATCTGGAGGGTCGCAAGGTGTTTACCAAGCTATTGATGAATTCTGGCTGGAATAACTTTGCACCGGACAAGTGTTTTTTGCCTATCCAACAGTTACTATCTTTATTTTCCCATCCATCAGCATCAGCCATTCTGTCAGGAAGCAGAAGCAACAGCAAGTGGCCAGTAGTATGTTTGCCAAAGTGAAGAGTGTCAAGTAATTAGTCCCCTACAATTATCAGACATGCTCAAGGTAGTTGCAGGTACCCTGCGCTGGGCTCTAAGCAATTCTGCCACCCACCTACGCTCGTAGCATCCCAACGACTTCGGCTGATGCAAGGAGATGAAGGCGGCTCCTGTGGCCCCTTCTTGCTGCTCCCACGTAGCAGGAAGAAGAGTGCTCCCAAATCTTTGGCCATCGCCCCATGAAGCATCGCAGGGCTCCGACAGCTCTAACTTT
Source organism: Astur gentilis (assembly GCF_929443795.1). NCBI lineage: Eukaryota > Metazoa > Chordata > Aves > Accipitriformes > Accipitridae > Astur > Astur gentilis. Next base: position 43,028,613 of record NC_064885.1, on the reverse strand, counting down.
GGCATAAACTCAGCAGGACACCTCGGTGGTGCGTCAGGGAGCCCTGCCGGGGGTCAGGACTCAGCCCTGGTTTTGGGGAGTATTCTCAGTGGTGTGGAAGACAGGGTAGCCAGCGGTTCGCAGCTAAGCCAGCGCTTAGGTTATGGATGTGCATCTTTCGGAGTACCCGAAGCCTGAGCCTTGGGGATGGAATTTAGGTTTGTCAGAGGCCTTGTGGTATTTTAGACACATCATTTACCTCTTTTATTGATGTAAGGCATCTGCCTGGTGCGGTGCCGTCAGGACTAGTCTCTGGACACCCAGCCGTGGAGCAGGAGTACTGTGGAGCTCCTCTGAAGTCCTGTTTGTCCTGCTGGTGGAAATCTCACACTGGCTGGACCCAATTATCCTGGAGACATATCGTGCTAGATCCAGATCTGCAAAGCATGTGGTGAAAACACAACAAACCCAATACTGTACAACCTCCGGCAGAGAGCCAATGGAGCAGTCACAGTCCCGTACACACATGGGATGTGTTTAGAAAGTGCCTTTGATTCCTCGTAGTTTGGGCTGTAGTCAATGTTTTAAAGACACACCTTGTAGGTGTTAGTGGACAATGTGCTCCCACCCTTCCTCTGGTGCTGGTGTTGGTCCTGGTCACTTGCTGGTCGGGCAGTGGGATCCAGAGGGACTTCACTGAACCGGCGGCCACAGCAGGTTACCTAAAGCATGGCCGGAGTGAAGGGGACCCTGGTTTTTGTTTCCTTCTGTATTCCTGATCTATTTTAGATTCACTTCTTCCCTTCGGAAGAGAAGAGTGGCCGTACTGGACCGCTGAAGGGCAGCATGAGAGCAGGACACTCACACAGCCCTGCCCTTCCCTGCTGGATGTGTAACATCACTACCATCGACATTCGGAGAGCACTGCGGGTCTTGATGAAAGTTAACGAGTCGAGGAAAATAAAACAGGCGGATTCCTACACATTAAACCCAACAGAGAACTGCCAATGTTTCAGCAACAGGAACAAGACATCGCTAGGGTCCAGCAAAGGTAGGAGAGCAGAATCGAGACCACGTAGAGGGAAAAATATTCGTGATCCGTCAAATGGGAAAGCGGAGCCTGGCAGGCTGTGCGGGTGCATGGCCAGGATTCAGCGCTGCCTTCGGCATGGTGCTGGGCCATCTGAAACCTGGCGGTGGCTTCTCCGTGTCAGAACTGAGGCGCAGTCACGGACAGCTGGAAAAACATACTCTGCTGTTGCCTAAACACCACCTGCATTGAAGCAAAGGATCTTCACACTTGCGTTCTTCAAAGGAAAAACAACACCACTTGCCACGAATGTTTTCCCTTGGGCTGGAAGCCCCAAACCACAACCAGGCAGAGACCTTTGGTTGCAGATCTGTTCTGCACCTTGTGACACATGGCCTTCTACTGTTGTTTACTCTTAAATAAAGAGTCATTCCACAGAATACAGGTTTGTAGCCATTGACGAGAGTGTTATGTGGTAATGCAAAGTTATCTTTTACAAAAATAAGTAAAAACAAAGGACCCTCTTACAGACACGCATATTTTCCATGAATAACTGCCAGTAACTAGAAAACAGGTTTTTTTGCTCCTAACTTGGAGGCGTTGCCGTCCCTCCTGTGATCACGTTTTTTTAATGATCTTTTACCATGTACTGCACAGTGAAATCGGGGAAGAGGCAGCCAGTCAGCATCACCCGGGGCGGAGGGGGGAGACCGTGGGCTGCAATGCCACCGACCTCAGTGAGCGATCTCTGAGGCTTACTGCCAGCAAAAGCATTGCCTGGTTTGTAAGGACCCCCTCAGATTCCGTTTTCCCCATGCTTTATCTATCTGCAAGACAGACAGAAATCGCACGTCCAGGTCGATTTCCCTGTTGAGGAGGAGCCAGAAGAAGTGAAGGGCTGGGGTGGAGCGCTGAGATCAGCCGGCAGAACTTCGCTCTTAAACAATAGCTATTGCTTAAAGGTATTGGTACTTCTGTCCTAAAAAAGCCAAGTGACTTCAATGTGTACTCTAAGTTGCAGTTAGTGAAATACCAGGATTACCTTTTGAATGCCTTATATCCATGGAAGATGGACAGGGCAGTTAGAGTATCCGCATTGATAGAAGCAAATAAATCTAAACTTTCTGATGTCCTGAGGCTGTGTGAAACCTGTCAGGGCTCCCTGGGGCTGGGGGGATCCCCAAGTGGGGTGGGGACTGGGACCAGCTCCTACAGCATCACTGGGGCAGGACGGAGGCCCCCGGCTGGGCTGGGGTCCTGGGCAGGGGTGGGGGTACATGCTGGGGCTGGCTGGGGACATCCAGGTCCCGACACGACCAACCCCAACACAAACAATTTAGAAAGCTCCAGGATATTTCAGTGAGGCGGTCAAATGAATCAAGTCTGATTTTGCTGCTTTCTTCACCTAATTAGACAACGGGGAGATTTATGGTATAATCGAGCCAGCTCAGTGTGGCTGTAATTTGACATCTGATTAATCGATGTCCAGTTCCTTCACAGGTGCAGTATAAATACTTCCTAACTGGAAACAAAGAAAAAAACCCATAAAATGTGTTTATTTCCTGCTTCCTCCCACCATTTCAGCATGAAAAGCCGGCTGGGGTACCATCACTGCCCAAAAGCAGGAGAAGCGACATTACAGGGTGGCCACATCCCGTGGGGCGGCCGCCGCGCGAGGCAGCCCCGGTGCACGCTGCTCAAGGCACGGGCGATGCTCGATGCCAGTAGGAGTGAGAGAAGCAGCTTTTCTCACCGAAATACTCCCGGCTGCAAACCTGGTGCCTGAGGTTTGTCACTGGGGAGGGAAGGGTTTGTGTTTCTGCAGCTGGGCAAGTCCAGTGATCGCAGGAAGCTGTAAAGGTACCACTACGACGGGCAACCATCGGAGCAAAATTCTGGCCTTGTTAGAGTTAATAGGAGTTTTGCATTTGACCTCAGTGGGGCCAAGGATTTTACCCGAGGAGTATTAGTCATCAGTATCAAGATGAATTAGACAACTTGTCAACAAGAAGCAGGCAAGGTTATTCCCATGGGCTGCTGAGCTCGGAATCGGAAAAGCTGGAAAAATAATGTCCAGCTTATTCCATTTATACCCACCATGCATGCGATGCCTATATGCAATACCCAAGCATTTATCGCCTGTTTTACTCTGTTCCTGTCAAACACGCTGGGGAATGCTTTGTTCGGGGAGGTGGGAGGGAATTGTAGGGTAAAATTTCCTTGGAAAACTGCCCAGAACTGGGCTCAGCTCTCACAAACAAGCCCTGAGAAGGCAGTTTTGGTGTACAACCTATGATTCATATTTCTAGGAAATACTGTCAAGTGGAGCTACTAACGGCCCCATGGAAGCGCACACGGCTTGGAGAGCTTACAGCCTGGCCAGCCCTGCCGGCACGCTCCTGCAGTGCTTCTTTGGAAATTGTTGTTCGGCTGGTTTTGAGAATGTGATCCCCTCGAGACTTCGTAAAAGCAGCAAAAATGTGCAAAATTTTAATTTTCAAGCACAGGCAGTTTAGCACTGGGGAGGAAAGAACAATTTAATAAGGATGTCCGTGGGAGACCGCTGTTTGTCACCTGACTCCAGAATGTATGCTCCTGCCATCTGGGCACAGAAATATCTGCTTGGGCAGTAAAAACTGACCAGCACAGCGTAGGTGTCAAGTAATCAGAAACAGCCATTTGCAAAGACCTTGCAAGAAGGAATACAGGAATTTTTCAGGAATAGAACAAATATATTTGAAACAAAGAATGATTTCCTTGTGAGCAACAGAAAAATAGATGAAGTAGTTAAATTTGTTACAGAGATCAATTATTACGTATCATTTGCTTGGCTAAATATCATTCATCTTCATATTTATCTTATAAACCTTTTACCATGGCACTACCTCGTTCTTCGTGTTCCCTGGAGCCGTTGAAACCAGTGGTGTTACTCGTGATGCAACTCAGCCTGGGCAGCAGCCGTAAGTGCCAGTGTAAGCTGCTCCTGTTTCACCCACTGTGCCGCCTGCTCTCCCTGACCATGGTTGGATGCAGTAGAGATGAACTGGGAGAAACCAGTCCTCGCTGCTCCTCTCCCTACAGCCGTGGGCAGTTAAACCACGCAAGACACGAGAGGGAAATTGGAAGGTAAGAAATCTATAATATCTATGTTCTGGAGATGGAAGAAGAAGGAGAAGAAAGAAGAAAGAAGAAAGAAGAAGAAGAAGAAAGAAGAAGAAGACAAAGAGGAAGAAGATGAAGAAAGAAGAGGAAAGAAGAAGAAGACAAAGAGGAAGAAGACGAAGAAAGAAGAAGAAAGAAGAAGAAAGAAGACAAAGGAGAACGAGGACGAAGGAGAAAGAAGATGAAGGAGAAAGAAGACGAAGGAGAAAGAAGACAAAGAAGACGAAGAAGATGAAGAAGACGAAGAAGACGAAGAAAAAGAGGAAGAAAGAAGGGAGCCAGCAGCAGAAGGGTCCCACACTTTGCACATCTTGGGTGCACTGGCCGCCCCGAGCACTGTGCAGCCGGCAAACGGGCGCTTGTGGGTCTGTGCTCCGACCCTGGCAGGGCATGGGTCAATCCTCGCAATCAAAGGACGTCTCGATAGCAGGACTCCGCACAGGGGCATGGGTCTGCACAGGAGAAACTCATCTCAGGCTTACGGAGATGCAAACAGCCATAACCAAAACAAGCACAGAAAAAGATGGTCACGACAGCACAGTTTTTAAGGAAGGAGGGGGAAGAGATTTTCCCCATGAGACAGTTTTCCACAGCAGCTCATTGCTCAGCTCATCGCTAGCCACACTGCTTACAGAGAAGTCTATTCTTTGTTTGCTCTTCTCTTAGCGGTCGTCACAAGAGGAAACATGCACGCAGCTGCACCCATACAGCGCAGCACGGCTCCAGGGGCTGTGCAGTGCCGCGGCGTTGCTTTGTGGTCTGTTTTAGAAGAAGCGGAGGTAGCTGCTGATACATTTTTGGCAATCCTCTTGCCCCGCTATAGATCACAGAATAATTTGTGCTGGAAGGGACCTCGGGAGGTCATCCGGTCCTTTCACAGCACAGCTTTGGTCCAGCGGTCCGGTGCTGTGGATTGCAGCGGTCAGTGCTTTAAGACGGTTGCCATTGCACACAGCTGGAAGCCAGCTTGTCCCACCGCTGGACACCCCACTCCGATTTTGCCAGCTCCCACCCCGCCAGCGGGAGAGTTGCTCCTCGCATTGCATTAGCCCACGGATGGGTCCCAGGCTCCTGTCCGCTCTGCAGAAGTGCTACGTGATGAAGCTGGTCTATAGCCTGAGAGGTGTGAGCCAGCTCTTCTGTGCCAAAACCGTCGGACTGTTCCCCTTTGTTGTCGTATCGTCAGACGGGCGAAGAAGTGATGCTGAAGCACCAGTTGTTCTTGAGTGTAATGTGAGGCCACACACTCGCCCAGACTTGGATTCCTGAAAGATACGTGTGGTGTGGCACAGAAATCACGGTGGACATCAACTCTTCCCGCAAAAAGTGGATTATTGTCCTTACATAAAAATGTCCGTGTAAGCTGGAGCCAGTATTTTGAAGAATTATGTTTCCTAGAGAAGTTATGCTGATCTGTAAAACTAAGGTTAGGTTTGGAAATTACTCGCATTCAGGAGCGTTCGGGTCCGGATTTTGGTCCGGCTTTGTAGCTGTAGGCTCAGGTTTAGATCCTAAACCTCGGTCTGTACGCAGAGAGGGCTGGAGGGTGTTGGTTTGGGCTGGGAGCTCTCCCCGTTGGCAGCCCGTGCTCCGGGCCGCCTTGTGCCACGGCTCTGGGAGGCGATGCCTCGCCGTAACGGGGGGGACCAGCTGGCTGAGCCCCAGCGTCGCAGCCAGGCCCCCCCCAAATCTTGCCTGCTTTCACGGACCCCATGGAAACGGCACTACCGCTGCCCCTGGGGAGCGGGAGGGAGCGCGGTATCTGATACACCAGCTGGGTTTAGTGTCCCACAGGGCCAGGGTTGGGACTCGTCCCTCTCTCCATGGGAGCGAAGCTCCTTTCCTCCGCCAAACGCTGTCTGAATAACGGGATTCTTCAGCAAAGGTGAACTCGCCCCCCCCCCGCCCCCAGAAAGACAATGACATCTTTTGTCCCAGAAGTTGTGCAAGACAGAAGGCAGATTGTTTCCTGGCAGAGAGGAGCGGACGCTCGGCATCGTCCCGGTGCTGCAGCTGAGGAGGGCGTTTGCATCCCTTTTTCCGAGAGCGCAGCCACACACGCTCCCGTGCCCAGGGACCCGAGGCCAAAGCCGCAGGGAGCTCTCATGTCGTCTTCGCGGAGGGCCAGGGTGGTTCCTGCGAGGGACGAGCAAACAAACCGAGAAAATGCTGCGTAGCAGGAACGACCAACACGTTCCCTGTTCAGAGGGCAGCAGCTATTTAAATCTAGAGTGTTTCAATACATGCTATTTTAAAAAGAACCAATAAAAACTATTTATATATTTGCTCAAGAAGAAAATTTGCAACAGTGGGATTTTTTTTATTTTTATTTTTAAATCTCCCTGCTCTCATCATAACTAGATTGATGATTTCTGTGTTTCTCCTTTTAGGAGGATGACTAGAATGAGTTGCCAGCTGAATTTCTCTTTTATTTTATTCCAAGTTTTAATTTAAGACAGGAGAAGTGTGGCTAAGCTTCTTATTTTATGCAATTATTTTTTGGCACAGAACGCAGGGTCTCTCTAACTACACAGCTATGCATTCCATATTGTTTCAATCACGTCGAGATTGAAAGGAAGGATGTAAGCGACTGGTGACAGCCAAGTGCTGATGGCAAAGCCTTGAGACAGCAGGTGAAGCAGAGCCGCGTTTGCCCCATACACGAATTTCACCCTCAGACCTGGAAATCACTCGATGGCGAAGTGGATGCTCAGCCCCGATTTGCACATCCCCATACTCGGTCAGATAGGTGACAACATGTGATTGTACATACACACACACGGATAAGCAGGTGCATTAAATCGATGGTGTAATGCATAGGTGGCAGACTGAAACTTGGCATCAAGATTAAGAAATACAGACTATTTTGTCTGTAAAATATGTTTTTAATGGCCAACTTACTGTATCGTTGAACTCCAGCGACACGCCTCGGTGGGTGAATTCAGTGTTTGGTATAGGATGTAATTCTGGAACTTAAGACCATAAATCCACAAGTTCACACCTATGAATTAACTTCATTCCCATTAGACTCAATAGTGCGTCCTGTGGGTAAAGTAAGGATTTATTGGCCCAGGTATTGAAAATTAAATGGTTGAAATCTTTCCTTGTGTGCCAGAGAGGCCGCAGAAATTTCCCATCATATGTCTTTTCTTACCCTTGCACCGCTGCCTGTAAATCGAGGTTTGGGTCCATGGCTTCATTTACATCCAGAGGCAGGAGAGGTGGCAGCAGTCCTGTCCGCAGACCTGCATTATTGGTATGGACATAATATGCAACTTACTGTAGACTTCTTCCCCACTCCTTACGTGCGGTATGAAGGGCAGGAGGGCAGGCTGTCTGCATCAAGCCTGCTTCGTACGCTGTGCACGAGCAACTCTAAACAAACAGTCCCGTATCACTGAGATAACGGCAAATAAAAGGGTCACAGGCAAAAACGGTGCATCTTCCCCAAAAAACCCCCTGCTTTTGGTCTTCAACATCAGGCTTGAATTTGACTTCATGTGTTTTAGAGGCGTGAAGTGTAATAGAAGTTGTAAGTATTATAATATTGTATTACTGGCACAAGGCACACGTAGCCTGATCCCATGTAAGTGACAGGGAGCAGGATGGAGCTCTGCACCGGGGACCTGGACTCTGCCCGGCCAGGCGACCTACTCTAATGTCCACAGACTTGCTTGGATGGACTGGTCCCAGATGGGCTTTCGATATTTTCTGTGACTCAATTTAGCTTTAACGAAGTTGTTCTGAACGCTTTGCTACATTCTATGATCTAACACTCATCTCCACGTTTAAGTTGTTGCAAGAATTTTCAGGAATTTGAACACTGCAGCATCTCTCCGGATCACTGAGAGCATCGGGAAGTCTGGAGCTGGTTAAGGCATTGCACGGGCCATTGACTGAGGTCTTCTCTTTCCCCTCTGACATCATTAGCGTCAATGCAAATTTATCTTTTCAATCTGCAAACCTATGGCCAGCTTTAAAGCCCACCCTCATGTTCCATCATCCAGGAATGCTTCAGCAACGACTTTGCTCTCAGCCGCTGGCCGTGTGGTGCGATCTATCGGCACTTCCTTCTCCAGTCAGCATGGGAATGTTGGAAATTAAATATTGTCTTTTCAGGCCAGGGCTTGCTGACCTTCCAGGGCACGGGTGCCAGGTCAGTGGTTTGACACGTGTTAGGAGCCCGGGCTGGAGCGCTGGCTGAGACGTGCTGCAGAGGTCCGTGGGGCTGGAGGTCGGCTCCAGCCCATCAGCGTTGGGAGGAACCAGGTCTCGGGAAACGCTGGAGACCCTCAAGCAAAGCAAAACAAACATACGTGAACTCCCGCCGGAGCTGGGGAAGGAGCGCGAGAGCATAAGGAAGGAATTACCCATTTTGTTTCGCTGTCTCAAAGAGGATTTGGGGAAAATGTGGAGAGTTGGAAAAGATATGATTTGGGATTGGTCCAGCTGGTGCCTCGTGGACGAGGAGGAGGAGGAGGAGAGCTGGGTGGCACAACTGGCGGAACGGGGATGTCTCCGGGCTGGAGGATTGGTTTGGAAAGGTGGTATCAGGGCTATGGGTAGGCAGCGTGTTGGCATCAGGCAGGTCCACCATCTCTGCCACCAGAAGGTCACCACCAGAGCCTGCTCACCTCAGATTAATCCTGCCCCAAACCAATTTTGAGCTTGTTTGCTTTTATTTTCCGCCCTGCGCTCACTGCACCCTGCCCACGTGTGGCTCAAGGTCTCAGCATCTTTCTGCCAGTTCCCTGGTGCACCGCTGCCCTCCAGGGCCTCCACACACATCACTGTCGGGTCTGGGAAATGATTAAAAATAATGGGGAAAAAAACCAAGCAAAGAAACCCAGACGTCCCCACAAGCGCAGGCAACAAAAAGGAGGACACAGAAATAGCAAACAGCCTTTCAAACTTTAGCCTGATTTTCATTTCACTGTAAATGGAAATTCATTGCGTTGGTACTGCTCCAGGGTCCGTGGTGTTTCTCCCCAAAAGGTTTGACGGTGCTTTGATGGGTGAGGTTGGGAAATACGTCTCTGGAGCCGCCAGCTCTGGCTGCTGCAAGGGACCGGGCAGCCCTTAGCTCTGACCTGGCAGCAGAACTGAGGCAATCCTATGGTACCATAAACTAATTTTTTCTTGTTCTGATTCAAGTAAATGCTCGTTACCAAACGTTAGCATCCTACCCGTCAGTTTAACAAATTACAGAGCTCTGGCGGCCGGAGAGACAAACACCAGCAACACTCAGTGCTTGCAAGTTATCAAACTCCAAAGATAAATATGTCTGTGGCATGCTACAAGACTCCAAGCTTCGGGCCGTGAACCCCGCTGAACCACCACATCAAGGAAGCAGACACCAAACCTTTAAGTTAAATCCCTCGGATCCCACTCCCTCCGCACCTCTTCCAGCCCTTGCTCAGCTTCATGCCCGTCTTCTCCTCCCCACTTTCAGAGCCGCTGACCGGCAGCAGCCCCAGTGAAATCCAGAGAGCTGGGAACGGTTGGGATGGTGGAAAAATCAGGCTGTAAATTCAGAGGTATGCAGCCATTCAAGCTGCACCCCAACAGAGAACTGTGATATGAGACATAAACCTCGTGGTGACCGCTGAGAACAGGCTTGACTCAGCAGCACCAGCGCTAGCTTTACTCAATAGACCTTAATCCGAATTTATTTCCCAGGTCATTCCTTTTGCCCCCCCCGTTCCCCAAGCGTTTTTGATGACCCCTGGCATGTCCCTGCCGTCACAGCTGCCCGAGCCACCCTCACCAGCCCCTGCTGCCCTCCTGTCCCCACAGCCAAAGCCAAAACTCACCCAGCAAACGCTACAGAAAGTCGACACGAGAAAATTTCGGAAAGCAGATTATATTGCCATGCTCTGCAAGGAACTTTCAAAAGAGCTGTGAGCTCCCTTTGCTACTGAGTGGAAGACATGTATTACAGTAGAAAGCATTACAGTTCATTTTTTCCCCTGATTTTGTTTCCCCTCTCAACTCCCCCTTTTTGGCAACAACTTTTTTGCAAAAGATACATTTTTCTAGGTTGGCAAATTTCAAATTTTATTCCTACTCAGCCCTGAATGATCTCTTGAGTTCATTTCTTCACTTGCAGACTGCTCATTCTTTTCCCCCCCCTTTTTTCCTTTTTTGCTTTTGGTCGTTTCTACAGCACTTCCTCCACTTTGGAATCATTTGAGAGTGACCAAGAAAATCATTCAAACTGGGAATTTTCCAGTTCTCGAGAAATTTTGAAAAGTTACAGAACAGAAAAGGCAATTAAAGAAAGAAAGGAAAATAAATTTTAAAAATTACATTCAGTTACAAAGGGGAGAAAAAGCAGGAAAAGAGGGGAAATCAAAACGGTTAAGTATTTAAAATTATTTTTCAGCAGTATTAAATCTTTAAAATGGCTCAATTTCAAACCTGAAAGAAGCGGCAAATTTGATTTTTTTCCACAGACACTTATAAACAGTAAAAGGATAAAGTACACTGAGATTAAATAAGAAGGAAAATTATCTTTTTACAAACAGAAAGTGATTGAGAAAAGCAGAAAGTCCTTATGCACTCAAATGCTCTCGGCATTCAAGCCACCGAGACCTTGTGCATCTCGGAAGCAAAGGCTGAGGGGATGGGGTCCAGGTTCGTTTCTAACCACGGCTCCTGGCTTGCAGGCCATTAGGCTGAAGACAAAAACCTGCATTTCACACAGGGGCGTGGAAGCTGCTTCCACACCAGGCAACGTCCCGGTGCCAGGGAGCACTCCCGCGTGGTGGCACGCCATCACCGGGTAGCGTTATTGATGCCTTAGACCTCTTGCCCTGCACGAAGCTCTACCTAGCCCATGCTAACACCCCATCTTCCCCACGGTTTCCCATGATACCGGAGCCGACGGGGCTTTTGCAGGTAAAAGAGGTCCACGGTATGGCAGTGGGATGCTCTGCGCCGGAGCGGTCCCAGACACGTTTGGTTTGCTGGCATGGCCACGGAGGTGCCCGCAGCTCTACAGGTAGGTGGTGGCCTCTCGGCTCTCCCGCTCTTTAGCCTGGGCCACGGCAACGTTGATGCACTGAAGCCACTCCTCGGCGTTCTTCTCGTCTTTGGCCTTGAAAACGTAGGTCTTGCTGTCGGTGAAGATCTCAAAGGCCCGGGGCAGACTGCGGTCCCTGCGCTTCTTTGCCACCACTTTAACGCTCTGCACCTTGCTGAGCTCGATGGGGCAGTCGTCGGGGTCGTCTTTCTGAAACAGAGGGGAGACAGACAAAACCAAGTTCATCTGGTAGAGCTTCCACCATCTTAGCAAACAGTTGACGTCTCTAGAGCTGGGCTTGTAAACATTGCTCGTGCGGGCAAACGCACTGATGGGCACTTCCCAAAAATGCCTTAGGGGAGTTAGAACCCCCTTTCCCACCCCCACGCAGTGCCACACTCCCCTACTGGACACCATTGGCTTTCATGGGCTATTGCGGTCTACGGCACCCAACGGCCAAGGGTCCACACTGATGCCCGTGAGCTCTTCCCCCTCAGCATCTGTACTTTTTAGTTCCAGCTTCAGCTGTTAACGTGGGCTTGGATCTTCCTTTCTCTGGCTTTTAATAACGATGACCTCTGTTAATGGTTCCAGGCACAACTGGTGCCAATGGCAAATGCTTCCTAGGTACAAAACTCAGCCAGTCCTTGGGGACTGAAGAAAGCTGCCTTCTCTTAAGCAGTGGTAAGTTGTTTCCCTTCTCAGACTCTCCACCCGAAAATGGAAGCAGCAACTCCTTTTGCTGGTTTTGAAAACAGAAGAGATAACTTAAGTCTGACCCAGGAATGTGAGGGAAATCATGGCATTTCTCCATTGGGGAATGGAGAATACAGGACAGCTCAGTTGCAGTTTTGTTTGAAAACGTATAAAGTAAGTAAGTCTAGGAAATCTTAGTGTCATTGTAAGAAATATGATGCAGGAAGCATAAAAGGTAGTTGTACAAAATCATGGAAGTTTCCTGCGGGAGAAGAGGTTCGTGAGCTCATTAAAAATGTACAAATTGGGTCTCTAGGTGAGAAGTTTAAGCCCAAGGCCCTGATTCCTCCAGAATATTTTATGTTTCTCCTGTTGAGCTTCTTACACTTTTTACTAAGAGGAGCAAGGCAGATTTTCCAAAAGCTTTCTGCGCCTATCCTACAGGAAAGGTCTGGACTGATCCGAGCGAGAATTAGTGGCTAATTATCTTGCAGGAGCTGAGCATGACTGGGGAGAGGTTGCAGTGTGAGAGCTGCTGTCTCCAGAGCTGCTCTGCCTGCCCCAGCGTCGTCTGCTCTCCCAGCAGGCCAGCTCTGAAACGCAGGACCAGAACTGGGCAGGGAGACTTCTCCTGCAATAATGTCTCAGTCCTCCTGGGAAAGAACCAGGAACATTTTACTCTTCTAAGGAAAAGCTCATCCGAAAAGACCATCCAAAAGAAGTCCCAAGCCCAACGGCTGCGGTTCCCCTCTGGGGTTTGATAGTCCCCTACCATTACCACTGACCTGCCATTTTCCCACATCCATATTGAATACCCAGGATGCGTTTCCCAACTTTTGGAGCTCTTCTGTATTGTATACATATGTATTATTTACAGTCAAGCTCTCCTACGTTCCTGAAGCGCCACGGGCACTTGCCTGGGCAATCCCCTCCTTTCTAACTCAAAACAGCACTGAAGTCCATCCCTCGACTGGAGCAGCTCTCCGGCAAGAGACCCCTCGGCAGCGCCAGCGGCTGGGCGAGCAGACGGACCCCTCCGGGACACGGGAGGTCCGTGGGCTGCGAACGGCAGGGACAGCGCAGAGCCGTCATCCTCCCGGCACGGCTCCCTCCCCTGGTGTTGCTGTTGCTTGTTCTGGGGTGGAACTTTTATTTGTCTGTCTCATTTGTTTTTTATCAGGGATCCTATTCCACACGTGAGAAGTTCTCTTTAAATGGATAATTTCCCACTAAGATGTTCAGTTCCGACCAAACGACTTTCCACGAACAATGAAGTTCATCTCTAACTTCACATGGGAACAAATGTTTCCAGAGCCATCGTTGGTTCCCCATGCACGACCACACGACCACAGCAGTGGCACACCCTCCCCTGCGTCCACAAACACCAATTAAGGCTTTATTGACAGCGTTAAGCTGGCTCTGCACTGACATCTGACCTGGGATAAACATTATGAAAATTTTATCACAGAAAATGCAAAGCAACGGTAGACTCAGGAACAAAAACTTTGCACCCCACGAGCCAGACCCTTACACTTAGAAGCCTACCTAGCAAAAATTATATACTGCCTTCATTACCACACAACATTTGACCTCAACTCGCTAAAGAAAGTTGATTGTACCCTAGGCACATTTCTGTGGAAGGAATTTACCACAATTTTCCAGGAGTTTAGGATGTGGCTCTTTTTTGGACCTCTTATATTTTGGTTTTCTCCTGCCTCCCCTTTACCCACTGGCCATACAGCTGCTTACACAGAGCGAATATTGTCCACACGGTTACTTGACGAAGGGAGGGTTCGTGGTGGGGCTCCAGGAATAAGCGGGCACAGCCAGCTGGCCATCTCACAATACCTCCTCTGTGTTAGGTTTGTATTTTTAAGTGAGCAGCAAAGTCCAAACACCCACGCAGCACCCAGCCCTGCTCCGCAACCAGAGATGATGGGGCAGAGCTGTCGTGCTCAGCCAGCCAAGCTCCGTCCGGCCTCAAAGACTGAAACAAGCACCAGATAGAGCTGGGCAGGAGCCTCTACCACCGCCTTGGCTCGTCACAGCCTGCAGCCCCGCACTTGCGATGCTTTCGGCACCCGTCCCCGGCCAGCGAGGCGCGGGGCTGGTCATCCCGCCAGGTGCCGGAGGTGTGCCGGAGCAGACCTCCTGTGGGATCTGAAAATCACACACTTTTATTGTCCAAACCACTTCTGTGAGGCTTCAGACCTCCAGCCCCGCTTAAAGGGCTTAAAATTTTGCATTTGGTGTCTGCAACGGTCAGCCTAGGGCACGTGTGCGACCTAAACTGGTGGGCTCAGGGTTGCTCCAGGCTGCAACCCAAGCAATGGTTAACTTGACTCTCAAATTTAGGCCAAAAATGTAGAAGTAACAGGATATAACGCGCCAGCTTGAAAGACTGATTACCCAGGCGCAATAACCCTGCTGCTGTCCCGGGGGGGCTGGACGCCAGCCTGCCACGCTGACGAACCAGTCCAGGTATTTGTGTTCAACTTTAAAAAAAAAGCAAAGCAGCCTTGAGTTTGCCAGTTAAAAAGGGAAAGTTCATCCATACGAATTACACTGTTTTACAAAATCTGCTGGTCAACAATCTAATCTGCCAGCTTCACCCGCCTGCGGTGCATTGTACGGTCCCCACGCGAACACAGGGAGCACGGAGAATGCAAATCTAAGCAGGTGATTGCATCCCAGGAGTAATCAAGGTATTCTGTTGTGCCTTACGCCTGGCTTGTTTGGAGAGCTAATTAAAGCCATTCTGTTAAATACATTTCTATAAGCCAATCGACTTGCTAAAAAATGACGATTATTCTGACACTCTTTCAAAACTGAGCATCAGCCAGTACTGAGCTGTAGCTATGGGACATGTATAGATTAAACTGTCTTCAGAATCTCAACCACAACATCAGAAAAAGTCACTAGAAAGTAAGGAAAAGGCCGCTTCCTGAACCACCTGCTTTTAGAAGGATTGTATTGTCCCACAAAAGGCACGTGTTCCTCCCAGGCAGGATACCCTGTTGTATTTCTTATAGGAAGGGGCTCAGAAAGCCATTTGAGAAGCTTTAAGAGCTTTACTAGGTTTCTATAAAAATAGATTATTTACCAGAAATATTAAGGTTTGGCTATAGTTGGAAGATGCTGCTATTCCCGGATTATTTAACAGAGAGCTCTCGTAACAAAAATAAGCAGACTATTTTGCACAATGTTTGATAACGCTCATTGTGAAAAGCTGAAGAAAATGAGTTTCTCGTAACTGAGAAGTAATAGCAAATGAGGACTGGATTCAGTTACCTGCTCTTCCATGTCCCGGGACACACTTGTCTCTGAGTCCTATCGGTATAAATTTCAAACAATTTCACAGAAATTTCAGCAGAATTTCACTGAATTTAGATGAGGGCAGAAGCGAAAGCAAAAAGCCCTCTGTTCCTTTGTGAGAAAAACATTTTAGCATCACCTTGCTCTAAATACACAAGTGTATTTCCTGCACATATAACACCAATTATAATGCTGTCATCTCAAGAACAGTTATTGATGTACAAAACCAGGCAAGCCTTTCAAGAAAGGTGAGCAGTTGCTTGATTTTGGAGACTGCCCTGAGGTGTTCAGAAGGGCCTGACTTTCCAGATGTGCTGAACAACCATCTGCCCAGCAAAAACTGCTCCTCCCATGCAAACTGGGCACCCAGAAATGACAGCTCACTTGCAGCACGTTGGCTGTGGCCGCTACATACCTCGCTGTCCCATGCCATGCGCTTTGCAAGTGGAAAAAATATATTTACCTGAGCAGAATGTATTGAATTTGTGTTTATTCAAGGAAATAAAGAATCACTGGTCAAGACTGGAAACTGTTTTTTAACCCACTGTAATTCCTTCAGGAACAGAAGCTTTCGCAATATCCGAGAGGTGACCGTGGGATGCCTCGAGCAGAGGGGACGATGCTCGGGCACAGGTCACCAGCTAGCAGGGTATAAATTCCTAAGTCGCAGTGCTGAGCCCCGGGCATTTGTTGGCTGAACAAGAGCAGCGCCAGTCTGATGCTGAGCACTCTCAAAAATCTCACGCTCTTGATCCAGAGAGAAAAATATAACTCAAGCTGGTGAGCAACCCCATGGCTGAAGTTAGCCACGCAGCGTACAGAGACCACGGGCAAAGCTGAGCGGTAAAAACCTCTGGGGAACGGTGCTGGGGAGGAGGCAAAGAGAGAAATCAAACTGACGGTCTTCCGACTTACAGATTTTCCTTTCCGAAAAAGCAGCTGGTTGCCAGCCAGAGTGAAGTAGCGAGTTTTCCACCTTTTGATAAACTTCCACCGGACTTGCTTCTCTTTAAGCTTGCCTTCGATCAGAGGTTGGCCATCCTGATTTACAACTGCGGAGGTGAACACACAACGCGGGGGTTATTTCTGTCCTCCCTGTGCCCCAGCTGAAAGCCAGGCTTTTGCTGCGATGCAGAAAAGTTATTTTGCAGTTTAGCTGTGTCAGCTCCAAGACCGCATTCCTCCCAACCTCAAGCATTGAGCTGTCACTTCAGAAAGACATTTCAGCCCTTAGTCATATTTGCTTGGGAGGCCTAGCAGATGGAGCTGACAGCTCGGACTCCTCATCCATCCAAAAGTCCATCACTTTTTCTGTTCCCTTAGCCATCACGTACTTCTCCCCACCATCACGCGCTTCTCCCCGCCATCACGCCTCCCAATTGTTGTATTCTAAATAATAATTTTTAATTTCATGGAATTGAAACTAGTTGTTTATGTTGTCTCTGAGGCTTTAATCCACACTACAGAGCTCAGTACAGTTATGTTCCTGCTGTGGAGTATTACGGATAGGAATATTTTGAGGATAACACTCTCAATTAACTGCAATAGCTTGCTTCATTGCAGCAGCAGCCCTATGGAGAAGGAATTAAGAGCCAGAAGTGGGATGTGTGCGTGAGGCTGAGAGACCAGGTGCCATCCCACTGGAACAACTGCCAACCTCTTGTAGGTAATTCCAGCCCAGAAATAAGACTTTTTGCTGAGACAGGGGTTGGGAAGTCCCAGGGCTTTGTCTCCCAGACATGACCCTTCCCTTCCTCACCCTTCCGAGACACAACTCCTCCTTCCCTTGGGAAAGGGATGCTTTTATTATCAGCCCTCCCTTATCCAGTGTTCGAGAAACAATCTAGCCCTGCATTTTGTAGAGGTCACTCCCTGTTACATCTTTATTATCTTTTCTAGTTCTCACTTCAGGAATATTTCAAGAGTCATTTAACATTAGCAATCCATTTTGTAAAAAAATAATCCTTACAACAAACCCAGAGTTACTTACATCCCGTAAATCTCACAGCACTGACCAGTTGGGAATGTGCTAATTTCTATCATTTTTGCATTTCTAAAATAACACCATTTATTTTGACATCTGGACTGCCAAAAGCCGGAGGAACTCACAGCTCAGCCCCCAGGGACCCAGTGTCTGTCCTGCTCCCTCAGGAACAGTCAGGGTCGTTTCATCATGTTACCCATTGAGGACACGGATGTTTTTACCATCTTATGGCAAAATTTACTTACAAACTATTAGCGTGTCATTGGCCAATAACACTGCCTCGCCTGTGCCCTGGGTGGTAAGAGCTAAACCAGCATTTCTGCCATGTGTGCGCCTAAATGCCGTCCTTACAGAGTCTACTTCAAATACAAGGATGGGTAACTCTGCCCAAGCCAAAGACAAGGAAGGAGGAGAAGGAGAGACGCAAAAGATTCTGTCCCCCCCGCTGATGACCTGCGCTACAGCATGTTGCCCAAGAATAATCTAAAATGTAATTAAGAACACATACTGTAGAGTATAGAGTTCAATAACTGTAATGACTGTAATCAGCATGGAAGCAGAAATACAGACACGCTCAGCTACCTTACCTGCAGTTCAGCCACTTTCCAGTCCGTTCATCTTCTATAGTGGCCTGAAAAGCGACTTCAATTTGCCTTAGAAAAATAACTTATGTTTGCCACTACAGATTTTCCTTCAATCAATTCCCTTAAAAATAAAACCCAAATAAAGTCTCTAGGAAAGGGAAAGAAACCCTTTTTTCCCTCTTATTGCAAAATCATTGCTATATTTAAAATTACTTTCAGAATTCAAAGCACTGCGTGAATATTGGGAAGCCTCGTGCTTTCATTTACAGCGTGTTTATAAGGTTGTGGCCACTTCTACCGCCAGCCCTGTGACCACGGTGCTCACCTATGATCAATATTCACTGGCACTTACCTCGGCTAGAAGCACGCGAGGGTTGGGGAGCTGGAAGAGCATTCCCAAACCTTGCACGCAAAAAGGAATTTTCCAGCAGAAGAAAAGCCCAGCAACCAAGGGGATCACCATGGGCTTTAAACCACAACCGCAGAGCAAGCTCGAGCCACTGCCCTTTGTGTATGGAGCAAACAATTTAAAAATTCTCTAGTACCACGGCTGGGTTTCTTTTTAGTTTCTCTTCTATTTTTACATGGATAGTCAGGACATAATGGATCAGATAGACTGAAGAGCAGTCCAAGGCGTAAGCAGTCTGAGAACGGATGTTTTTTGATGTGCTGTTTGCCTTGGAATCCTTCCCGGCATCTGTCAGACGGTCAGTTATCCTCTGGCTGGCCGTACTTGCATACCTTAGCACGAAAGTTTATCCAGTAACGCTTTTGCTGGAAAGTGTTTGCTTTTGTCTGTGCATGAGCCTTTCAGAGCCCAAAATGCAGTAGGTTGGTGTGATGCTAAGGACACGAGGTGAGTGGGGTGGCCAACGTAGCACCTGGGGTTTTAAAGGCTTTATGGCTTTTTGGACACATACCTCTCTTCACTACCTCCTGTCTGGTAGAGGAAAAACAAACAATGCAAATATAATGCATCAGATTTAGATAAAGAATGTATTTTTTCCCCAGCTTTGTTTATGTTGGCAGAGAGGCAGGCTTTGGGGGTCTTCAGTGTGTACTGTTTCAATTTCCTCAAGAAAGACTATAAATATTTCTGTCTCTGTAGATACGGAGTTTTTGGAAGGAGATGGACTGAATGGAAAGGGGGGGTGGCCAAGTTTCAGCTTCGATGGGGAACTGCAGCTGTGATTTCCATGACAAAACCAGGTCACACTCTGCTTCTCACAGCCCGCTGCATCCCTAGCTTGATGCAGCAGCTCTTTTCCGTATATCTGCACGCCAGCACCAATGCGTTACACCACCCAAACTGGCACAGGACAAAGTAAAACACAATTTAATGATATACAGGGTAATATCCCTGTCATTCCCATAATTTGCCGCTCACATGTGAACTCTCTTGGTGGAGGATGTTTTCTCACCATGAGAATATGCAGTTTGGTGTCAGGAAATTACCATCTCAGTAGCATGTGGGTGATAATAACAGGGCATGGCTCCATATCGTCTCCCAAGATGAAGTGTCAGAACTGCTGTGACAAAGTCTACCCAGTGAGAGACAGAGAGCAAAGAGCTGTGAATCTGAGAAACTCAAACCGGCAGCACTGAGTAGCAAGCTTTCCTGGAGTGTGCATAAAAGAAAGAGGAGAGAACTTGACTTTAATAAAAAAATGACAAAGATAGGACAGGAAAAGATTTTTTACTCCTACATGATAAAAATAAAGAATTCATAATGTGCACAGGGACTTTCAGACCATGATGACAGCTGTAAAAACATCTAGATACAGCAAAAGAAGGACTTGATATGAAAAGACAATTGCTCAGTGGTTGGGTCTTGTGCATCTGCCTGGCTCCTGGTCCCGCAGGAATGGCCACGATACTGATGCCAGCGCAGTAGGAACATGCTTTAACCCATACTAAGAAGGTGTGAAGCACAAAAAGTTCGGAGACCAGAAGATACCGAGATGGTTGGTGGTCAGGAATGCAACATGAGAGAGAAAGTGAATGTGCAGTTTTGGCCGAAAGTGGATTCTTATGGCCAAAATCTTTCAAAACCAGGATTTACTAAAGAAACGCTGATCTCTCTTTAAGCACCCGGTGGCTGGAAGCAATGCTAACAGAGCACTTCTCGTGTACATCCACAAAGAAGCCCACGGGGAATTCTGATGTCAGCTTCCAAAGTCGTCGTAATGAATCTGATGCCAGTATGTCTGAGGGTCTGATTAGAAGAAAAAGATCCATGAAAGATAAGAATGAAGCTATTTTCCAATATTTTTCTAAGTCCTTTTGCTTATTTTCATTGTGGTTAACTTCACAGAATCACAGAATAATTCAGCTGGAAGAGAGCTGAAGAGGTCTCAACCAACCTCCTGCTCAAAGCAAGGTCACCTATGGGGTCAGACTAGGTTGCTCATGGATTTATCCATCCGGGACTTGAAAATCTCAACATCATCTCTAGGCGTGCCGTTCCAATGCTTGATCGTCCTCATGGTGGGAAAGTTTTCCCTCGTCGGCAGTCTGAACCTCTCCTCTTCCAATTTACGCCTGTTATCTCTTGCCCTCCCACCACACACCACCGAAAAGAGCCTGGCTCGGTCTTCTTGATGACCTCCTTGTAGTTACAGACAGACTACCACGGAGTCCCCCTTCAGCCCTGCCTGCACCAGCTCTTGTCCCTCAGCCCCTCCCCACAGGGCAAGAGCTTCAGCCCCCAACCCCCTTGGGGAAGCCTGTCCCAATCCTCATTGGGATTCTACTCGGTCACCACCGTAGCCATTCCGTACCTGCTGTGTGCAGGGTAGGAGCACGTGCACGGAGCAAAGGACATCGTGAGTAAATCCATCCTGCCTCAGAAATGCAGAGATTTACTCTCCTGTCTGAACTCTACCCAAACCCAAATTCAGTACCTGGTGACTCCCACTGCTTTCCACGGCAGAGCAGGGTTATTTGAAAGAAGCATCTGCACTTCTAATACAGTTAGAAGATTATTGTTTTCTTAAAATGCAATCAGCTGCCAATTGGCGCGCGCATATTCCTTATACACATATTAATTATTGGAAAATTATGTCTGGTTTTGATTTCTTCACCTTGCACGAAAAAGGACAACTTAAAAGACTCCAGGAAAGTGATAGAAGAATTATTTAAGACTGATCTTTCGTATGATTATTCATATCACGGGAAACTAATGACTTGTGTTCTCCTTAATTTGCCCAAGCAAATATCAAGATGTGACATGGTAAAGTCTACAAATAGAGTTTTTCTGCATAGCAGGGAAGGGCATAATGTGCTGCAGTGTTTAGAGATAGACTAGATATAAACCCACATTTTAACAGTGTGGTTAAATTACCTGAGCAACAACTTGGGCATGTCACGGGTTCTCCTTCACTTGACTTTTAAAAATCAGGTTTAGGCATCTTTAGAAAAATATGCAAAAGTAATACAGATCAAAGAGAAAACATTTCTTTGATATAAGCATTACTGGACTAGATTCTTTGACCATTGTTTTATACAAAGTCAAACTAGGTGATCACATCATCTCTGGGTTTGAAATCACTCTGTGTTCTGGTATGCTGACATGTATGTATGATGAATCTTTAGCTTGAAAAAATGAGCTAAAGGATTCTAAATGTTGTCTTTACTGCATATTTTTCATCGCTTTTTTCCCTGCAGAACACACAATGAAGCTAAAAATATTACCCAAACTCAAAATGAAAAATTATTTACTGTTCTGTCCATTGCTTCCTAAACCGTCTCAATAGAGACACACTAACCCCCAAATCAATTTAACCCTGAATAGTACCCGTTGAGGTAAGTGTCCATTGGAATTATTTTCTATTAATTGTATCTTGCTTTCTCTGCAGAGCTACAATGCATCAAGCTTTAAGTAGTTTGGGTACTAGATAAAAAGTAAAAAAAACTCCAAACGCTTCCAAGATGAACTCAAGACAGATAAAACCCAAAGCATTCAATCTTGCATTTGATGAAACATAGAATCATCCACAAAAATTCAGTCCAATCATGAATGATCTCAATGATAATAAACCTCTATTAACTTGAAAGAATGGAATGTGTGGGTGGCAAGCAGATGAAGATAAATGCAATTAACCTAAGGGAATATGGATTCACTCTCTCTCATTAATCATCACATTTGGTTTTGTTGAAAACCTGGAAAGGGCACATTACTGAATGCCACTTTTTATAATTTTCAAGCAGGCATTATAGCTGGGATATTTCAGTTCACTAGATAATCACCACTGCTAGCAAAAGATAAATGTATTCAGAAGTTAATATGGTGTAGGCTATTCTGAGTGAATTGCTTTTTTAAAGAGGAATTCATAAAAAAACCCCTCAGTTTTACCCGAATCATTGCCCATGGGCACAATGTCTCTTCTGCAGCCCACAGGGATTACTGCAATTTCTTTGTAAGCTTCCAGAATAGGGAATGTACTGCAATTCCCTCTCCGGCTATCAAGTGGTTTTACTGAATTTTTTTGTGCAAGAGCTTGTGAAGCCAACTGTCAATACAGGAGGTTATGTTGAAATGAGGCTCTTAAAGGCCGGCTTTTCCTAACAAGAGGCACACACTGCATTTACCAAAATTTCAAATGCCTTGTATCTCTGCTTGAATGGTTGTCATTAAAAAAAAAAAAAAAAAAAAAAAAAAAAAAAAAAGTGTAACCTGTTAACCTGTTTTTCCTAGCTCTGAGACCAGCTGCACAGTCAGGGCACATACGTGTATTTGAGCAGATGAGTGGGATTTGTGGGAATGCTCTTCCTGAGTGGCAGGAAAAAAACAATTTGGGATGATTTAACAGCACTTCTGGAGAAGCATGGCTATATAAGAAATGCTTTGCAATCAGAAGAATGCATGAGAAATAGTCAAACTTTCTCTGGGTTAATTGCCACTTTGGGTACACCCACCACATTGCCTAAGCATAACTGCCTCTTTCCTCACAAACTCAGTCTCCAAGTGTAGTCCGGCTCCAAAAATCCTCCCAGCCACATCCGAAAAAACCATCATTAATCTGGCATCCTAAGGCAAGATCGAGGCTTTAAGGCATAATGCTTTCCTAAGTCTGGAGGATAAATGGCATCTTGCAACACGGCATCCAAAAAATGCAACGAAAAACCAACAGTAACAAAAAACAAAAGACAATAATAGAAGAAGAATTTGCCTCTGAATTCCTTCTTTAAGAAGAATTTAGTTGCTAAACAGCATTGCTGAGAGGAAGAAATTACTTTCTTGTCTTTCTAAAGTATTTGGGATTTCAAAGGGTCTGTCCCATCGTGGAATGAAAATAAAGGTGTTTTACAGCCTTTACATTTCTTACCAATGCAAGGAGACCTCTGAATCCTCTTTCTTGTGTCAGATCTTATAAACCCAGAAAAACCCTGGAGTGTTTCCCACTCTGGTATGACTTTTCCCAGCTGCCACAGCTCTACATCCCCAACACTAAGGCGAATTTGTCATTCACCTGCAGATTTTTATTCCATTGAGCACTATCTTCCGCTTTCCTTCCCTACACCTGAGCTTTCATATGACCCATTCAATACTTGATTTTCTTGGTCTTCTGAAGGCTTTTAGAACTGCGAAGCAAATCATGATATTCACAATGTGCCTTTCTTACAAAATTTTCTTTAAACTGAGACAAAGAGAGACAAAGAGACAGCCTGGTGGCCGGGCAGGGGGGAGGACAGGCTGGAAACCTCTGTGAACAGGGAAGAGGCAGGGAGACCTGTGGGCAGCGATAACCCTGCAAATTCCAGGTATCACCATCGGTGCCCGCTGTGCTTGAGGAGGGAAAACCTTCTTCCAAATGTCCAGGCACCCTCCATGCAAGAAAGCAAAGTCTCAAGCTATTGCGTTTGCTGAGAAGGTAGCATTTCACTTAGTGCCTTAACACTGTATTTGCATTTTTTTTTCCATTGGGCTTTAGTTGACATCATACAGACACAAGCTAGAAAAAAGGTATCTAAAAAAAAAAAAATAAAACCATTCGTTTTTCCACTTCTAGAGGAGGCACTAGATTTACAAAGGCCCCTATAAATATCAGCATATAGGAATGAAAGTCTAATTTGTGCCCAGGCCTGCCGGGTGAGCTCCCATCACCCTCGGCAGCTTGGGGGGCAATGAGGGCAGCCCCCCCCCTCGCCCGGCTGGCCAAGTGCTCCCGTGCTCGCCCATCTCCCCGCAGAGCAGATTTGGGCACTTCTTGGGAAGGAGAGAACCGCTGTGCTGCTGGGTGGAGACTGCTCAGGCTGTAGGGCAGAGTTTTGAATGGGTTCCTCCCTTCCATTGACCCCAGAGCGTGAATGGAGAAATGTATTTACACACTCCGGGAAGTGGGATCAGCACACGCATTTCATTGCGGCCTTTTCACAGCAGCTAGGGGAAATGGTGAACCCTTAGAAGAGACGTGGCCTTCTCCCTCATCTCTGTGGGATATCGCAACACCAAATCTATTACCTACAACGCTGCGACGTGATTTTTTCACCAGCCTGAAACAACGGTAAGTCAGTGAGAAAGGCGGCGTGCCGAGCTCCACGGCAGGCGTCACGCTCCCGAGGACCACGGGTGTGAGGCAGAGCATACAGTTTACCCTACTTGAGATGTCAGCTCAAGTGCTCTGCAAACAGACTCAAGAGCCTCTTGTCAGCGGTACAGAGACGTTCCCCGCTTTCGTAAGCTCTTGTCGCGCTAACCAAAGAGCTCACTGGGAATTGCCGCCTGCTGTCGCAGCCTTTTAGTGCCGTTTGCCTTGAGTTCAGACCCATTTGAAAATACCAGCTCTATATTGGTCGTACCGGTGGGGTCTAGATCCCAGTCCCAACACCGTGCTCCTCTCAGCAGAGCCGTGGTGCTGTGCCACGTGGACCTCCCCACGCGGCGTCCTGCTCCCAGCCCTTCTTAGACCTCTCCTTGAAGGACGTGGCATTTCGGCAGGAGAGCAACAGGGAAGCAAGGCGTCAGCCGTCCTTTGAGGTCTCCAGACTTGCGTCATCAGCAAAACCCGTGGCATCAATAAAGAAATGGTGCCTCACGTCACCCCCAAGGTTTGCCTTTGCCACCTTCATCTGGTCTCTTGGCTCCAATACAGCTGTCCTACCAGCATAATCAATAGCTTGCTACAAACACTCCCCTTTTTGGACTAGTTCAATGTCTTTGAAAATTCAAAACAAAGCTATTTCATTAAGCTTTGAAATGTTAAGAAAGACAGACTCCTTTTCCTTGTAGCTTGACATGCATCTATCAGCGACGTGATGGACAAACCACAGCAAGACCACAGTACTGAGACGAAATCTCAGCTCAAACCATGATTTCTTTTATGGCTGTTGAGTCCCACGAGAGTCGTGGAAGGAGGAAGATGGTCAAACACCCACGAAATGAGCACGGGCAGCCCGGCCTGAAGCAGAGGCTGTGCCACTCTTGCAAGACTTACTAAATTCAGGTTTGATGAAATATAAAGAGATGCTAGCTGTTAAAATAAATAGCTGAAACAGCCAATTATTCAAAGGCTTGGCCCAAATATTCAAAATTCTTGGCAAGAATTGTGCAGACTTTTACAGAGTGGCAAAAAACATCTAAGAAAAAGGCCATTCCTCTGAATTTCAGTACACTGATCTAAAACACATGAGTATCAGAAAACTTCAAAAAAAGGTCACCAGGATCTTTTACCTGGGAAAAAGTGTAGTTTCCACTCACCCTGTTTTCTGATATAGCTGAAGTATTATGGCTGTTCTTGAGCTTTGCCTTGTTCCTAAGAAGATGGATACTATGGATTTGATTATATTAAAGCAAATGATTCATGTCGTCTTCGTTCTCAGAACTGGCTGTAGCATCTATGCCAACGTCCTCTGACACGTGGCACCTGTGCAGTCTCCAGAGGACCTGGGACGTGCTCCAGCAGATGCACCTCTTTTATCCGGACACTGCGAGATAGGTGTGGATCCCTCCCACTCCTCAGGGGTTAGTAGTCATGCAGATTTATGAGTCTACATTAATTTTTGGATTGTATCCCTCTAAGCATAGACCAAAAAAGCTTTGTGCTTGACTATCTGTCATCAGAGATGCTGAGGCGAGAGGAGTTTAATGGAGAATTCAAATTAGAATAGACGCTGCCTGGGCTATGCTGGAAAGTTTGCTTTCCCTTTTCCCAGACCTCTGCCACCATCACCAGAGACACAGCGTTATCTGTGAGCTCCGCTCCGCTCTCCACCCACCACAAC
This sequence comes from Astur gentilis, assembly GCF_929443795.1. Taxonomy (NCBI): domain Eukaryota; kingdom Metazoa; phylum Chordata; class Aves; order Accipitriformes; family Accipitridae; genus Astur; species Astur gentilis. Next base: position 43,002,616 of record NC_064885.1, on the reverse strand, counting down.
TCCACCACCACGCGCAGCCCACCGGCGCCGAGGGCAGACCGCTTACCTGTTGCCTTTTCAGGGTTATTGCACATGAAACACTGCCAAGTTCCCGCTTCCTCGCTGTAGCCGAATAAATCAAAGAACCTCACTTCTTCCAGGTGCATCTGCACGTGGTCCAGGTCCTAGGCCAATAATGAGAAAAACCAAACTCACTCACGAGGTGAACCGCTGTACGGTTAACAGCTCGTAACCAGAAATCACAGAGGGACGCGCAGCGGGCGCCGACGAGCGTCCTTTTCCATATGTCTCCTGCGGACACACAACCTGCTGGGGCAAATGTGCTAAGCAGGACATCTCTCTCTCTCTATCATCAGTAGCAGCTAATATATAAATCATATATTAGTCTGTAGGAGGCAGAGGACTGGTCTGGGATTTTTTTTTGCCTCTTCAACACTGCTGCCAGCAGCACGTTTCCTACCAGCTGAACCATTTTTATTACCTCCAGCCCTCTCTCAGGACTTTGTCAACGAGCCAGAAGGTAGTGGTCTCTGCTAACATGCTGCAGTGCTGGGGGCTTCCTCCTGTCCAGCTGGATCCCCCACCAGAGCAGAGGAGTTAGTGGCTGGGGACCACTTTACTTTTACTTTTTCTTTTTTTTTTTTAAAGAAAGAATGTAGGCTCTGAAACCAGCCCCCTGTGAAAAGCACTAATATGAACATTTAATATGAACGTTAATATGAACTTTTCCAAAAACACAGCAACAACGAGACTGATTTAGCTCACACGAAACATACCCAGGGAAATATGATGTTATTCTGCCAGTGACAAGCCAGGGAAGTTAAGGATTATGCATCTGCAAAGTAAACTGAATGTCTAACTTGATCAAAGAAACCTACAGAAAGTATACTTGTAGCTTCAAGTATGGGAAAAGCTGGAGGATACTCCTTTTGAGGCAATTAATGACACTGTATAATTCAGTGTGTTTTAAACTGCGTTATTTAATTTTAAAACAGAATGTGATCTCACACTTAAACAAACGTTGGTGTTAAATAACAGCAACCAAGTTACTCGCTGGAAACACAAAGGGAATTGCCAGGACCGCTCAGAAAACACTCCTATTTATTTGTGTGGGGTCTTCAGAGATCTGCAACACTGCACGCTGCAGCCCAAAGAAAACACGGATTTACGCAGTCAGTGGGGAAAATACCATCCCTTGCCAGGGACATCAGTTCATCACACTGAACAAGGCTGTGCAAGGGACGGAGTTGTTCGATTCAGGCCTTTTCAGAAAAGCTTTAGGGAAGGACAGGGAGCAGGAGGCCGGCTGGCTCCGGGACACCTGGCGGCGCGGCATCTCTCCTCCCCAGCCTCTTTCAACCCCAGAAACGGGCAGGAACTGCCTGTTCTTGCAAGAACCGAAATGCCCGAGACCACTTCGGTCCTCTAGCCATCGCCCCGGATAACAAGCTCGGCTGAGCCAAACGTTGAGTTTTAACTTAACAGGGGTTCTCAGGTGCCCCCCGCCCCTGCACACCAGAGGCCATCTCCTGATGGATTTTAGGCTGTCTGAAGGAGGGATGGCAAGGCAGAACGGGGAGCATGACTCATGTCACCCGAGAAGCTCCGAACGACAAAGGTTTTCTTCCCTTTCCAGCAGGAACGTGGAGAGAAATGGGCTTCACAGCACCCGGGAAGAGAACGATCGCAGGACGAAGGGCTCGGACACACGTTGGCTTTGTTTTTGCAAGAGGGTTTGCAGGGCAGCAGCCCCACAGCCCGGCTCTTTCCTCTGTCCTCGCCCGGGAGGTGCGCGGCCAGGCTGCAGCAGAGATGTCCCCTGCATTCCCGGGATCCCTCGTAACATTTGGCTTTGCAATTCCGTATGCCTGCTCACCGGGGTTGGAGCTCCATCCGTACCTCTGGGCAGCCGGCTGCTGGGCTGCCCTGCCCCAGCACACTCAAACTGGCTTATACTGGGGATCGTGGGTAAAACTTGATTATTTTGCTCTGTAACAGCTCTTTATTCATTGCTGAAGTTCTTACTTTCCTCCAAAGAGGAATTCCGTACTCTGGAAGAATTTAGCAGGCTGCTGCGCAGGTTCTCTCCCTATTTCTCTGGCCGGTCGCTCGGCGTTGGATCTGATGGTCCGAGGCTCCGCTGCCTCCCTTCAGACACTTTGTGCGTGGTGTGGGATCCCGAGCAGATCCTGCCTGGGCAGGAGAGCCGAGTCCTCGGGAGGGACAGACCACAGCAGCCCCTCCGGGGTCTTCTCCCTGCTGCAGGCTCCCGACGGAGGGGCAGAGCGGGGCAGAGCAATGCCAGCAACGCGCCCTGATCCTCCTCCTGCCGTGGCATCTGGGAGGACAGAAGATGGGCAAAATAACGATGGTACTGCTCTCAGGTAGGACGTTGTAAGGGCACGTGGATGACGCTGAACAGAAAGCCTGGGACCTTCTCCATCCTGTGAAAAAAAATCTTCTAGTGGCTGCAGTGAGGCAACTCTAGACTGAAAGAGAACAAGCATCCCTGAAATATCAATGCAGCAATCTTTCTTTTCCACTCTGTACTCTAGTACACTTGAAATAATCTGCAATAAACCACTTCTTTCAGGAAGGGAAGCACGAGGAAAAAGCTTAATTGGAGAGGAGAGATTTATCTCATCCCCATGCTCCATCATCTTGAAAACTTCAGCGACTCCATTGTGAAAACAGGGCACTTCTTTCTGCTGCGTAAGTGAGATAGCAAACAAAGGCAAGGGAGGAACAGAACTAACAATAGCTTAAAAATGTTAATTATTCTATTGCAACACTGCTTAACAAAAGACTCTCTTTAAGGCATCACACGGGGCTCGTAAAGTAGTCACCATCTCACTCTTCTGACACAGCATGAGTCAACACAAAGAATTCAGCAACGAGCTCAGAACGGGCTTAGTTTTTGTAACGTGGCCTGCCTGTACTTTGATAAAGAACTATGAAGCAACCAAACGGAAATCTGTAAGGATGTACATCTGGAAACGCTTTACTTCTGGCACATCTTAAGCCGTGTTGTATAAATATTTTTTGTGGCATGAACAGGCTTGCCCAGTGAAACACGACATGCTTTCTGTAAGCCAGGTATTCGCTGCAATTCCTTGCACACGCACCTTGGGCCAAATTCAGAAATCCCTTACAGTGATGTAGATCTAAAACTATTTCTCAGAATTTACTCTGGAACAAATCATTGACGTAATAGATTTTTCTCCAGGTTTGCAAAATGCTTTAGAATACATACCAAAAAAGAAGTCTAAATTCATTTACTCTGGATTAGCCCCAGGGTCAGAGGGCAGAAGCGGAGTGACTGCAGAGCAGTGTGGCAGCACTGACTCCGCTGTGGGTCAGACCTTCCCCACGTACTTACAGCACAGAAATTCCTCAGTTCTGATAAAGCATTCAGACATTGCTGTCACACGACGCACAAAACTTAATGCAAAATGTAATACAGGATGCTGACACTGCATTTGTATCAATAGATTTAAAAATATTTTAAATTTAAAGTGTTACACTTAACTGAAACAACCACGCCCCCATAATTTTGCTTCCTGCACTATCGGCAGAGGAATAATATAAACAACTACAATAATTTTGTCAATCAATTCACAATATGTGAAGTTCTATGGCAATGGGAAGAACTTCTGAAACAAAAATTTCAGATCACCGCAGAAGCTTAGTCTGTCAAGCAAAGTAAGGACTAAGTCATCCCAGGAATGCTGTGGCCAGATTTTTGGGGAACGTAAAAGCTAAAGGAAATCTTCTTTAGGGCAGGCCTAGGTCTCGCTCCCAGAAAACTCAGTGGGATTTTTCTCAGTAAACTGAACGGAAATTTCACTAGAAACAAACTCAGGTTCTGTATTAATAAGCAAAACCAAAACTGAGAAAGTAAATCCAGCAGCATACTGCGGAGACCAAGACCGAATATTAAAGTCTTCTACCATGTTAGATGCGTTACACCTGCCTGACTGTCTTCAGCCTCCAAGGGCTGTTAGGCAATCTGCAGCTCCTGGAGTTTCCAAACTTCGGTTCACTGCTTAATTCAATAAACCACTGAAGATCCGTATCTCATTTTCCAGCTCTGTTATTTTGGGAGCTCAAAGATGCTCTTAATGTCACGGAGTGATGAAAGTTCCCAAAATAGGCCAAACACTAGTATCTGAGCACTAGTAGGATTATGCAACTGATGCACTGGAGACTAATCACGTTTCTGGGGTGTTGGACACATTTTGTAGACTTTGTGTGCATGATGCACTACATCTAATCCTACCCGTGAAGGCACGCTCTTTCCTAAGCTCTTTATTCACCCCAAACTCCTATACACTCCACCAGCTCTGACTTTTGACTAGTAGATCTTGGCATGGGCTCAAGTTAAGCCAGTATTGAACAGAAAAGCAGTTCTAATGCCTTTGGATGAGTCAGGCTAGGATTTCAATAGCAGCTAAAATACTTAGTGCAAGCCCCACTGTGTCTAAGTAAAACTGGCCCATGAGCTGGGTCTCAGATGTGGGGATCCCCTGCTCCTCTTACAAGCCACAGCAGGAGTTCCCACTTCAACGCAACATTATCCTGGGGGTTCAGAAGGTGTTTCAAACAGAAGTCCTGTTTTCAAATCAGCCATAACCTTAGTAAATTAATCTTATTCAGTCAGACATCTTCATGCGTACAATATTCTGAGAAAGAGTATTTCAAAATCACGTTTGACAATTCATTTCATCCAATTGAGCTGGATCGAGATGTTGAGGAATAAATAGAAATTTGTTTTACAATCCTACAGCGTCCTTTTCCAAGAAGCCTGATTAATAGCTTTGAAATAGCATTCGCTGAAATCCTGGAGACAGTAAACAGCTTTGAAAGAGTAATCTTTTAAACTGATGGGGGTAACTAACGGTGGAGGCACAAATGATCATTTCCATAAAATCCAAGTCTCGGCTTAACTAGGTGAGCTTCCAAGCGGCTGCCAAACAGTCCATAGTGGCAGCTAATCTGAATCTAGAGTTTGAAACTGCGAGCAGGAAAAAAAATCCATACGTAGCATCACTAGTCTTCATCACGTCGGGAACAATCCACATGAAGCATGTACGAGGGGGTGGAGAACAAGCCTGGAGCCCTTTCAAAGCACAGTACAAAACAACACTGTGGACCCTCTACAGAGATTGAAAATGTAATGGCTGGTGAAGATTTTTCAACCTTCCCACAAGCCGAGTGCTTCGTGTGGAAGGGAGGTTAGAAGCACGCACTATGGATAGCCATACGGCCATCCAGGAGAAGAGGACTTGGCACGTCAGTAAGTGCAAATGCTCAGAAGATGCCGGAGCTAAAGCAAAGAACGGGAAGGGGCAGGGAAAGAGGTTTTGGTTTTTCACGATTTGAGCACAGCAAAGACTTGCTATAGCTATCGTAAAGGTCTTTGTACAGCTGCTGTAAAAGTCAGCGCAAAGTTGTTCTTTTTTTTTTTTTTTCTGAGAAAAATAAAAGCTTACCTTTTGGTGTGGAAATGTAGACTGGATCATGGCAGTTTCAAAACTGTGCGTCCCCTTGAGCTGTGTCTTCTCCCACAGGGCCTTAAGGACTTGTACAGAATTACTCTGTATGGACAAAGGTTCTGCAAACAAGCTCTGAAGAAAATGTTGAAAACAGGGTTTCAAGCATTTTTGACTTGGCCATTAACAAAGAGTATCTTGTTCTTACAGTGGGACAGCCACGCGAATAACCACAGATTAGTTCATTTCTCCGTGAGGAGTTACGATGGATCAATATGCACGCAATTAGATAAATCCTCAAATATTTCCTTGGGGTTTTTTTTGTTGTACATTACATGTCTTTAAGGTCTGTGGCTCACCAAAGAGTATCTATCAACTACCAATATGCATAGCAACATGCATGTCATTTTTGTATTGAAATGCTAGTTTACCAAAACGTTAGCAGCGCTGGCCCCTGCAAACCAGGCGGAGATCTCAGTAGCACGCACCTTTTTGGAAAACACGTGTCATTTACCAGCTAACGTGAAAAGATGCTTAGCACCGCTGCAGGTTTGTATATGTTTATTTGGACCTGACTGCAGCTCTTGGTCCTTGTGCGGGGAAGAGTGAAAGTGCAACGTTTGCAACTGCGCTGAACAGGCAGTGGGATGAAATGCAAGCGAAAAAACTCCACAGAACACATTCGACACAGATTTTGCTGGCAGAGGACAGGAATTTTCGTGCCCTGAACATTCACAAAACAAGATGAAACCTGGGTTGGGCTGGGTGCTCTCACCTCCAAAGCTCCCTGTTTCAAAGGACAGCAAGGATACAACCTTACCCTGCCTTGAATTATTCTAATATTTCAACTGCATTAGGTTCCTCATTGTATAAACTGCACACAAAATCAACGTTACAAGAACACTACTGCAGCTGAGAGCGCTTAGCGTTTCTGCCTCTCCTGTATCTGCTACATGATCTTGTAATTAAAAAACGCATTTGCATGCAGAAGCCAAGTTAAGCATGAACAAGCAAATCTGATTTTCCATATTTCAAGTATTTGATTTTGCAATATGAACAACGTCCTTTTAACGTAGGTTTCCTGGATGGACATTCTTTCTTCTCTTTCTAAGCAGAAACCCAACAATCCTAATCCCACTGTCTGGCATCCAACTGACACAGACACACTTCAGTAAGACTCCACCAGGAATTTTACCGTGGCCGAGGCAAGGCGTTTTTTCCAGCTAAGCTGTCAGAAACAGCCAGATCATTTTGCCCAAATTAAAAGGGAGAAGAAGTCAGCTCCAGGCAGCCACCTGGCAGGAGAAAATGGCAGCCCAATTAGTTTGCGTTTGGCAAAGTTCTGAGTGACTCTAGGGAAGGCGTTAGAAAGGGACGCGTCAGGCAGCCCCTTCCTCACCGCTGCTACCACAGCGGCGTGACACTGTCCCGCCTGATGAGAGAAACGAAACCATGAATCAGGATTATTTCAACGAATGAATCTGTGAAACTAAGCATCCTGTCCATTGAATAGCCCCTCTAACATCACCCCTTATTCTAGTTTTGTTTTTATTAATCATCGCTTATCTGTAAGACAATTTCTCAGATCTTCACTGCCCTATGCTTCTCTTCCTACGGCCCTGCAGTAATAATCTACCGTTTCACAACTTCCATCCAAGGGTTTCAAAACATGATATAACTATTCACTAATATTTTTTAAATGAAATAGAAAGCAGGGTTATGAAGTTAAGAATCTGTTCTGGAGACCTGAGAGAAAAAGTCTCTCTTCTCGCTTTTACTTTTGCGGAATGCAGTGTCAAACAGAATATGGAGCGACTGACAGAAAAGGAATAAAAATATGGCAACTGGTACTGGAATCTTCAGAAACCGTTTATTAGTCGTCTGTCTGTGAATCTATGATGGATCTGCTGAAAACTACATTTTTATCACCAGCCTTTCATTTAACTTACTATTAACACGCTATAAATACGTTTTATGTCAAATTTATCTCTTGTACAATTTCACAGGCTTAAATAACATTATCTCAGGGCTGAATTTAGTGCCCTGTATTTAATTTAATAATAGTTATATATCCAGTACTTAAAAGCTTTAGGATTTCAAACAAAAGAAAAACATAAATTATCTGACATTAAACATCGCCCCGACGCACAGCAGGCTCAAACACTCTGTGCAACACAAGAGGACTCTTTTTTTTTTTCCCCGTAAGAAAAAAGTTCTGTGTTTACAACATATTTGCAAAAAGACACAAAACTGAATCGCATTGTTTTGAGCCTGGCCCCGGCAGCGCGGGGGGATTCTGCTGGAGGGCCCTTGGCATGGGAGCCCCCGGCCAGGGGTAGCACTGGCACAGCCGGAGCAAAACTAGCAAGACCGTAGGGAATAAAAGCAAAGCTTCAGGAAGAGGAGCTGCAGTGGGACAAATGCGATTACCCAGCCCAGGGCAAGGACAGCCGTGGAAAACGGGGGGGACCGCTCTTTGGGGGCAACGTCCAAAAGAAGCAGGACCCAGCAGGGACACGTGGGGACGGGGAAGGAAAGTAATATTGCCCCTGTGAGCTGGGAACTACGCGGAGCTCAATAGTCCTGATAAAAGATGGAACTAGCAGAGCCAAAATCCGGGTAATCTGGGAAGGGGTGAAAGGGAGAGGTTTTTCAATGAAAAACCTATCGGGAAAAGGCTAGGCGCCAGGGATTAAAGGTGGATCAGTGATTAAATTGTCAGTGCGACTGATTCAAACCATGAACCACAGACAGAGCAGAGGTCATTGCGTTAACATCTGGTGGCAGAGGCGGCGGAGGCTGCACAGTGGCGAGCGAGGTATGCCAGCTCTGCTGCCCGTCTCCTCCGCTTCTTGTCCTCCTTTCTTGTTTTTGTGGGGCTTAGTACTTTTGTCCATATTTTTCAACACCTGTTTTCCTCTCATCAGGAATAAAGTGATGCATTTGTAACATAATTCATTTATTCTCTCTAGGTCCTCCTAAAATTCAACCTCTTTCTTCAGGTTTTCACTTACAGAGTAATTCACCTCCTTTGTTTTCCCCTTTCATCTTGTCTCCTCATTCCCGTTTCTGCCTCTGCTCTGTCGCTGTCCTCTCCTTCCCTGACTACCTCCTACTGACCTGCATTTCTTGAAAACATTTGTTGTATTTATTTCTAGGAGCAAACACAGGGAAGAGTGATTTGAGCTTTTACATTCACAGCATAACTCGCCGAGCATGTTTTAAATTTCAGATAAAACCTTTGTATTTCTAAGGTTGCATTAGGGTGGGATGAACTGTGGTGAATGGCTCTGCATAGGCTAAGAAACTGAACCTTATTATTTTAACACAAAATCCATCTGTTTCATCTTGAAGTGTGAATGTAGGGTTTTTTCTCTTACATTTTCATACTATTTGTAACCTATTTCGAAATTCCACGTATATCCAAATACTGGGCTGTATTTGGAAATGGTATCACACATGAGAAAATAGCTCTAGGGTAGGTAGGAGAACAGCACTGATCAGCTTTGCAAATCCTGCTCAGTCAAAACTTCTGCAGTAAAAAAAAATCCAGTGGGTGCTGCACCTCCAACCTCCCCCTGCAGTCTCGGGGTCGATTCTGGTCCCCTGCAAAACCACTGCAATGCTCCTGTTCATTTGCAAGGCACCTGGGACTTTACTGGAAGTTTTGCCCGAATGAGGACAATGAGGTTTGGTCCCACTTTTTTATCCCCAGACCTTGTAATCTCTCCAGACAGTTTCAATTTGTTGCATTTTGTAGAAATTTAAAAACTGAAAAACCACTTCAACCTACTATAACGACTTCTGAGACATCGCAAGGGTCACAAAGCACTGTGGATTAGAAGCGTATTTAAAGAGATTAACCATTAAAACATTTTTTTCCCAGTACAATGTGAACAATATAGAGGTGCCACTAATTTGTACTGCACGCACCTGCTGAAAGAGGAACATGATATGGATCCACAGTGGAGGCTGCTGGCTGATGAGGGTAAAACTGGATTTACTGTACAAGCAGTAGTGGCCCTTCAGGGGACAGCTGAAGAACAGCTTTGCTACACAACTTCTAACGGTATCTAGAAATAAATATGCAGAATATTAAAATCAGCTAAAGACAGAAACCTAACTGTACCAGCGTATTTGCCATCAAGCAGTGCGTGGGCATACATTTCCACTACGGGGTATCGGTCTGGTCAACTCCTGCAGCATTCGGAAGGGCATTGCTGTGTCTGCGCCCTTAAATTAAACACGAGCCATCTGACGGCACTAGAGAAATCTAGTCTCCGGTGCTTTAAATCTTACGTAGTAATCGTTTACTCCCAAGTGCAAAAGGTGCAAGACAGCACACGGTCGGGCTGTTTATCTTCTTTGTGCTTTCTCATGCGTTCTGTAGAATCATTTAGCTTATCGAACCTGACAGATCTGTCAAAACTGTGCATCACGTATTCTTATTTAAAGAGTTTGTTGGAAAAAACATCCCGTATGAGGAAACAGCCATATGGGGGCCTGACATCTGTGGGATCCTTGCCGAGACTTTGCGCAGCTGAAAGCTGGTGTCCGCAGGGATGGAGGAGTGCGGAGCGGGGCTCCCAGCTAGGAACGGGCTCGCTCAGCCGCTGGTAAAAGCTGGGGTACTTCTCATTTGCCACGGATTCTCCAGGAGCCAAAAGATGCATAAATCGGTGTACAACGCCACTGTGCGCGTAGCACGATTGCTGCACAGGCCATCCTATAAATTCATCACCAGAAACACCACAGTTTGAAAGAAGAGCGTTAGCGAGCATCCACTGAGCCCTGCGTCCCCGCGGAAAGCCGACGTGCCAGCTCCTGCCCCGCTCCGCGAGGGCTCCCAGCCGCAGCCCCTCTTCCCCATCCACCCGGGAGCTGCAGCCCTAAAGCCCAGGTCCACCTGAACCTGCTGCCCTGGCTACAGCTTGGCTTCTAAGGGCGCCTGGTCCTACAAATCCCACTTCTCATCAAGCCTATGTGCTACAAGTCTGCTGGTCATCCCTGATTTTTACACGCTAAGGCAGGGAGCTGCAGCTTTTGCAGCTATTCCCCGAGAGGCACGGCACACAAGGGACAGGAATCGTTGCTGCTGCCGTGCTGCAAGGGACAAGGTGGCACAGTGACTTGCCCAAATCAGCAAGCCAGCGCAAGGGCAGCTCTGGCAGAGCCCACGGGCCACGACGGCCAGCACAGCCACAGACTTTGCAGCAAAAAAAACACACAGAGAAGGAAAAGGCATGGAGCTCCAGGTCCAACCGGACAAGAGACTGCAAATGTATTCAGAGTTACACACCGGGAAAGGTGGGCTATGTCTGTTCACAGCTGCGATTCAGTGTCACCCACTCAACACACAGGTTTGCTGCCAAAGTGCACTTTGACTCACAGTCCCAGCTCCGGAACACTACAGACAGACAAAGCATCTCCAATTCTCGCTGCTCTGCCAAATATCAACCATTTATGCCACCTGTGATCATGTCATCTGTTGATAAAAATCCCGCCACAGCTACGTGCAATCTGAAGGTGTCCTTTGGGATCAACTGCTCAGCACAAAGCTATATGCTACGTAATGTTACCTGACTCTGAACTTCCTGCGCTGGTTTTAACTGGAAACGAAGCCCTTGAGATGCACGATTCTGCTTTTGCAAAATATCGACCTTGAACCCTCATTTTCTGTCTTTGGATGACTACTCATAATGATAACAGCATGTTAGGCAAAACCTAATCAGACTTCTTTTTTAACTTAAAATAGTGGTATCATTTTATAGCCCCTTTGAACGGGAACAAGCAGCCATCCAAGGTAAAAAGGCACGGAAAACAAAAAACGGAGATCCTTGGATGATGACCTTGATGCAAACACAGGAGAGAGCGGGACCCTCTTCACCCAGCTGGAGAGCTGACCTTGGAAGGGGAGGGGAACAACCAGCAGCCCCAGCTGCTGCTGCCGCACTTGCTGCCTAGCTAAAGGCAGAAATGACAGACAGACAGACAGACAAACCACCCTGCAGTGGCTGATGGGCCTGTCAGACTGGTCCATGCACAAAGCCACCACCGCTCACCTCTCCTGAGGTCCTGGCCTGCCAGCACCTGCAGGGTCAAAGCCAAAGCATTTTCAAGAAGAGAGCGGCGTAGGCTCCTGCGGGGTCGAACAGTCACGTCTCACTGTGCAGCGTCCATAAAATGAAATCACGCAGTTGGGAAGGTTGACACAGGCCAGCTGTGCAGGGAGCATTACTCAGAGTCTCATGCTATCCTGGTGAGTCACCACGCACTGAAGGTGTAGGAATAAAATGCTGTAAGAAAATACCCTAACTGGAAAAATGAGTTCTAACTCTTTAGAAAACGTGGGTAACGGGAAACAGTTTAAATAGCACAGCCTTCTGGATCTGCTGACAACGAGAGCCAGCAACAAGGAAGACTGATATCAGAAGGCAGCCTTTCTGTCCAACAACAGAGCATCTTGAAATACTTGCGGTTTTTAAACATTTTTCATCTAATCAAGATGTGAAAGCATAAGAGAGAAATGTAATAAATTCAGTATTTCGCATAAAACCACGATGAATGAGGAATGAGTTTACCAGAGGTACAAAAGTATGGGTCCCTAGACCAAAAGTATCAATGGATCAGATAGTTCCTGAAAACGGAGAATATTCAAAACTGGGATGTTGGAACCTGCTGAAGATGCTACAGAGAGGCCAGGTGGCTGTTAGGCTGGGAGAAAAAAAAAAAAAATTCAGAAGCTGGCAAGTGGAAACCACTTTATTATCCTTTGACAAAGCTGTTCGAATTTGCTGAGAAAAGGAAGTCGCCAGTGTCAAGCTGGGGCTGCAGAGCTCATCGAGACTCCACTGTAGCACAGGAGATCTGAGATGTAAAGGCACGGGAAGATTAGAGTTCACAAAAAACCGCTAGAGTCACTACACATACTGTGGGGAAACACACACAAGCCAAAGCAATGCGTAATTATTTGGAAGTGAGCACAAGAACCAAACCAGACTGTAGCGACCATACAGCAAGGGGTGACAACAGCACTCCTTCCTCAGAGGAACACTTACAGGGTATAATCAGCAACATCACAGCGGATGAAGCTTGGATTATCTGGAAACCAACGGGGCGTTCATTAATCTTTGATCATAGGCAGTCCCATAAGCCAATATGGGGCCAGAAGGAGTGACAGTGACAGCAGAAGAAAAGCCACAGGCACTAGGACAGAGGGTCAGACCAGGCGGTGAGCTCTCCTCCCAGGGACGGAGTTCACGAACCGAGTCAAAAATGATGTTGGGCTGACCAGGACCACAAACTTCATCTGGATCACGCCCCTCCAAAGAGACAGGATGAAGGACCTAGACCGGCCCCGGCTCTCCTAACACACGGGTGAGCCAACAAGAAAACCCATCTGTATTTGCCTCTAGAGAGTGCATTTCGTAGAGGGCAACTTTGAAGATGTTTCGTTTGCTTTGAGACAGTGATGGAAAGCAGAGCTGAAGTGGGGCCACTTCTCTCGGCTTCACCAAACATACCAAAAAACAGAGGCGCACTTATTGGTGTTAGGGAATATGGCACTCCTTCCTCTTGTGCAGGCCTGAAAAAATGACTATATTTCAGAAGAATGTTGCCTTGTAGAAGGGAAGAATCCTCATAAAGTGGTGGCTTGATGCCAAGCATTGGGCATTCGTAGGCTGCTCTTTGAAGATGATGATATTGATTTGTGCACATTGACTAAATCCTGTGAAGTGCTGTTTGGGCCATGTCAATCACCTGAGCACAAACATACTCCAAGATCCACAGCGGGACAATATTAGAAGCGTGCATATGGCTGCAAGCCTTCAGCAGCAGAAAGCCAGGGCTTAAATTTAAACCAACAAAGATGCAAATGCTGCTAAACTGAGATAACAGTTCTGAAAAGAAAACTAACTTAGCTGCAGATCACAGATACATCATGCCCATAAGCAGCACACTCAACTTAGCAGGGAAAAAAGAGGGGGCATAAAATCCACCACTCTTGGATTAGTGCCTACGGGCAAAATTTGAGTTTAACCTAATTACCCAAACCTACTGGTTCATACCCAAACCTGCCAGTGTTCACATTCAATATAAAGAAGGAGTTTGAGAAACTGAAGGGGTTAGAGTGACCCTAAGTCCTGGGACATATTAAAGCACAAAATTAAACGATGCCTCCAAGGAGGCTGTTGAGAGAATGCTCTTCCAACAGCACGGTCCAAACTAAAGACCCCTGGTTTATGCACCACAGATGCTAACAAAACCTTAACTTCAATACACTCAACCAGAAGTAGAGGCTTGGCCTCGGTCCATGTGTGTGAAAAGTTTAATGCTTCATTATGGGAAATCACTCTTAGCTAAACGTGACCATAAACCACGTATTGCCACTGCAAAAAGGAGCTGGCAGTCAATGCCTTCCTCTTCAGTGAGTACAGCAGTTATTTTTTCAGTTACAAATATATGAATTGACAAGAAACCTGGGAGGCATTTAAAGGCTGCAGGCAAACGTTGGAGTGCATTACACAACTGTGCAAGGCAGCAGAGTCCAGAGCTAGATTTATTGTCACCCACAGTAAGTCCACATCAAGCTGATGAAATCCCACCTGGGCAGCCTCCCACAGAAGTCATCGCAGCTGCGGGCAGAAGGTGGCAGAGCTCCAGGATACCAGCCCCTGGTTAGCAGTGAAGAGAGGGTGCCCAGTGCTGGGTGGGAGTGCGTTTGATGGGACTGTGGAGGAGGTTCCTGAATGCTGCAGAAGAAAAAACTGCAAAGGATATATGGAGAGACACAAAACCCTAACAAACTGCTCAGCAAGCCATTGTGGATGACACTGAGAGAAATACTGAGGCTACCAACACATGTCAAAATAAATGTCAGCTCAAGTGCTGGAGTCCACGCTGGCTGAGCATAAAGTTAGTTCCTGGAAGAACACAGCATTCATTTGTCAATATCAACTGAAAAAAGCCTCCTACTCAGACAATTTTCAAAGCTTTGGTATGAGAGGAGCGATTACTCACAACTATTTCTGCTACATTCGATATGCTGAATTTGGCAACGTCTGATAACAAGCCAAAGTTTACCACGTAAGTTCTTCAATTGTTTGCAATGAACTACCAGTTTAAACACGTAACAGCTAATCTCAGTTATCCCAAAGTCAGTAGAAAGTGGTATTTAAATAATAAATCTATTCTGATGAAGGCTAAGATGACCCTGATCCATATCTAGCACTATTTTATTGTATTTCACTCAAGTACAAACCAACACACCAGTACCATGGGAATTCATTTTTATGGTCATGGGAGACCTGTAAACAGACAGGCAAGGCAAAATGAGTTTCTTGTCATCATCTGGGCACATGAAGCTGCCCAGAATGAAGATGGGCACATTTTCAAGAAAATGACATGTCAGAAAAATATTTACGTTGTGCCATTTCACTAAATGTTTAAAATGGAAAAAAAAAAAAAATCATTTTAATGAATAGCACCATCAGAGACTGACCCACGGCATGTGAGATTGGCTCACTGGACATACACACACTGCAGAATAAGCAGCGGCCCGTTGTATCACTAACTCCTGCACGGACACAGACCTCTAACTAAAAATATGAATTGTAATAGTCACATAGGTTGAGTCATCATCTTCCAAAATTTGACAGCATCCACTGAAGGAGCAGAACTAAAAGCACTGCTTTCCTGCAGTACTGCCCACTGGAGCACTTCCCACCTGGAAACGTACAATTCTGCTTACAAGTAACCAAGCGCTCAAGTGTCTGGCCAAAGTTTTGAGAGATCTTTAACCACTGCGGCTTTCTCCTTCTAGCATTTTGAATAATAAAAGAGGTTTAAACTTTTATTCAAATGTAACCATGTCAGTGGAGTTCTCTTGTACTACATCCCATATAAAAACATTGCATATGTTGCAAATACTGTTCAACAGGTTATCAGAGTCTGTTGTGCTCAAAATATCCCCCCAAATGTCTGTATTGTATATGGCAAGTGTTATCCTAACACCCAGCGGTTGTTAGACACTAACTTTTTTCTGCTGCCTTTTCATTTTTAAGAAGCCAAACCAAAGCACCGTATGTTTCTAGAAATGACAATATTACTCTTTACAAGTATTTCCCCAGTTGTGTAGCAATTTCGATTCAGGGTCTATGCACTATATCCCACTGCAGCAGAGTAACAACATTCACCATGGGGCTTGATATTTCTAGTATAATATTGCACTTTCATAATATCTTATTCAAGGATCCCAAAGAACCATTATTTAAACCTCAAAAAGTTCACCACAGTAGGTCATTTTTGCTGTACGTTGTGGATAAGTTAGAAGCATGGCAGGATCATTTAGGAGCCAAGCATGCAATGCATCCATATTCATACTTGTACTCAGACATACTCTAACCGAGAATGAAAAAGGTGCTTTTAAAATCATTGCAGTATTTATGAATTGCGTGTACTTATGTACTCAGCATGATATGCAGTTTAGGAAGGTACTTTTTGGGTTTTCCTAAAACACAAGTACATAAATCAGCTGAGCTTTAGGTGAGCTATGTTGCATACTTTTCCCAGTCCATCATTGCAAGTCATGTAAACCACTACGAAACAAATATCAACCTTGTGTAATCCCACAGGATTTCAGAGGAATTAAAGCAGAGTTACAACATAGCAAGACCCATTCACACCTGTGGGAACGCAGTCATTTCTAGAGAAAACAACTCACTGCATTTGCACTTGGCAATGCACAGTGGCTGACAAAGGGAAATCTGATGAGTCAGCAGGGATCAGGTCTGTAGGTTTAGCCAGGAAAGAATCATAGAATGGTTTAGGTTGGAAAAGACCTTTAAGATCATTGCGACCAACTGTCAACCCATCATCATGCCCACTAAATCATGTCCTGAAGTGCCTCGTCTGTGAAGGGCAGCATACAAATGTTTTTGCTAGGAAGAACAAAACAAACAAAAAAACCCAAAACACTTACAGGCTTGAGTTAGTGGAAAAGCTTTGAAGGTGAAAAGAAACCAGTCTCAGCCTACAAAGGTGGAGACAGCTTAGTTCCCTGAATCTCTGCGTAATTGCACGTGTGGAAACACATAACTGCTCACCCTGACTTCGCCTGGTAAGGAAAGATTAATTTAGCCCCAAGAACCTTTCAGGATATCAGTAAGATACAACACACAGGAGACTCCTGTCAGCAAAACCTACTTGCTCCGCAACAGCTCCCCCAGCACACAGCTCATCTTGGCAAGTGCTGGCAATCCAATGTCGACTAAAGGTCCTTTTGATGTTATTTAAAGCAATGAAGTCCAAATTATGGCAAAGATGGATCTGCAACTCTTTAAAATAATTGGTCAAAAGTATGTAGGGGAGAGAGGAAGCAAAAAATTAACTAATTTCCTTGAGGACATTAAGCCTATTACATTGGTCACATTTAAACTATGCATTTACAGACTCTTGAAACCAGTTGTACTTTAAAAAGTACTGTCGCTTCTAAATGCAGAAAGCAAATTTGAAGCAGAGTGTTCAAATTAGCAGCAAAGTCATATCTACTGCTGCTGAATATCTGGGGTAACACACTGAACAGACAGAACAAGTGCCTGTTTTATCCAACTACTATGAATTATCCCTAAGCACCTAAGAGCAAACCTAAACCACGACACTTTAGAGCTATGTGCATCCCTCCGCTCAAGCAGCTTCTCATCTCAGCATCCCCCTGGGCATCGTACCCCGCTGCCCCCACGTCCTGCTCTCCTGCTTCGCTGGCAGCAGCCGCTGGTAACACTTGGGCACATCTTCTCCAGAAAGAAGGATGAGTTCTCCTCCTTCCTCAGGCTGCCTTTGGCTTGGAAGGAGAGTCCGAGTAACACAAGGAAAGGATTTTATAACATGAAGAACATGTGAAAGGCAATGCTAGGCACAACCCCCCCCACATAGTCACCAAATGCCCCAGATGGCAGAGACTGATGAAGATCCCAAGGAAACTCTCCTCCCAGTCAAGAAACATTTCTCATCACATCTGTTGGCAAGTCTCAAACTTCCAGCAAGAGAATAAGCAACTACTTGTTCTTCTTACAGGAAACAAGAGAATATATGTTGCAATTTTAAAGTTCACTACTAAGTGGTTGTGCCTGGGGAAAAAGAACAAAATATAACCAGAAGAATGTCAGTAGAGTTGTTAATTGTTTATTCCAGCTTAACATGCTGGGCTAACCCAGGAGGGACATAGGCAAGTAGGTACAGAGTCACTGGTTCTGGGAACAATTAACGCATTATTTGATTTACATTGGTGATCCTTTACTATTAAATAAAACCTCTTAATAGGAGTGAAAGTATGTTCATAAATTTCCCAAACAGAATCAAACCCACCCATAACATGAAACCAGGGAATAAGAAATGGATACAACTTTTTAAATTTCAGTTTTAAGCATTTTTCAGCTTCCTCAGTTTCCTTTGCCTGATCTTTTCAGTTTGGATTACAAATAAGTATGCAAACAATAAATATGTTTATAGGAGAAAATGCTAATTTTTAAAGCAACCAGCTCCAAGAAATGCTGATTTATTTATTTTTTTTAACACTACTACCTTTGCATGCATGCCATAACTCAGGCCAACAGACTTCACCTCCAGTAAGTTACACAAAAATTAATGAAGAAAGCATGACTATAATGGGGTCTGGACAGCCACTACAACGCACTCAATACACAGAGTCCAAATCGGAGTGGCAAAAGCCAGATTAGCTTAACTTTATAAACCCCCTCCATCTTCCTTCCCTTCACCACCAGGGCAATGAAAAGCCTCTGTCATTTGGGAAGGTACACCAGTAAAATCTCTCTGCCGCGTTGTCCCATCTTCAGAAGCAAAAGCACATTTACCTTTCCGCTGCCTGTGTCGATGACTGAAGCGCAAAGAGCCCGCAAGGCGTGCGCAGGAAAGCGGGGTCCTGGGAGAATGTCCCGCTCCTGCCACTGCCTGGCTCCTCCGTCTCCCACCCGCATCCCTTGGTGCCTCTGCCCGGCACCCCCAGCCTGGCAGAGCGGGCACAGGCAGCTCCTGGAGGAACTGTTAGCTCCATCCTTGTACGACCCAGAAGCTCAGAAGCCAAAGTCCTCTGGTTTGGCTTTTCCCCCAGGAGAGTGATAACACCACCCCAACCAGGAATCTACCGGCTACCAGGTAAAGCGTGTCTGGAGAGCAGTCTGTTTAAATTGATGCTTCCAGATTAGGTGTAAAGCACCAACATGATTTGCTATTATCACGTATGTGAGGGCAGCAAGTTACGAGCGCGTTCATGTTCCTATTACACTCCCCGTTGTGCTGGGAGTTTCTCCATGGTCTGACGACGCAGATCACCGCGAGCGCGATGACCATCCTGTGAGTTAGCACTTCCATTCTCACTGCTGTCCTCACATTTGGGATGCGTTTGAAATACCAGTCCTGTAGAATAAAATGCCAACTAATATTTTTTTTGGCCTAGCAGCAGCAGAGTTGATCTCTGGAAATGCTGGCCTGAGCCTATGCAACTTTGTGATCCCACTGAAGGACCAGAGGTCCATCTGTTCCAAATCAACGTTTGGCTTATGGAATGCTGGAATTTATCAGACCAGTGCAGGGGTGAGCACTGCAGGGGAGCAATGAGCTTTTCCATCTACACCATCATATGGTACCGATTATCTCTCAGTACAGCACAAAACATAATAACAACCAGATTTAGGGCCAGCATACTGCAACCTGTTTCCCCTGCTGCCTCCTCCTCTTTCAGCATTCTGTCATTAATCTCACAAAATGCTTGCTGTTTGTATTTCCTCCTGTAGGGCGCCGAGGAGCCAGGAGTGACTTACTACTGTAAAATGGTTATAATATTTTTCATTGGATGCCATTGCATTTTGAATGTGCCTTCAGTGACCGAGGACTGAATGATGCACTAGATCTCCCTGGGTTCTAACCTTTTGAAAAGGAGGGTAGGCAGGCTGGAGGTGTGCAAATCCTTCAGCATCCTCTACACACAGATATTATCAAATGCTTTCTTTCCAACAGCTCGCTTGACACTCGCTGCTCTGAGCTGTAGGCATCAATGGTGGCATTCTTATCCTCATTATCTAAAGAGCAAGTAGAACTAGAGTGGAAAACAAGGACCTGCCCTCAAGTTATAATCAAACCCAGCAGCCATACAGGCTTGTGTCTGGGAACCATCTGACACCAGCCGCTCCCAGAGGCAGGATACACATGGCCATGCATTTGATTCACCAACCCTACGTGTCTGGGAAACAAGAAGAATAAGTCAAAAATCATCCACCCTGCAGGGTTCAAGGGGAGACCCAGCAAGGCTAGGGGAGATGGAGCCTGCCAGCTGCTCAAGAGCCCTGTGCTGCACGCAGGGGGAATCGGGGCTAAAACAGGTACAACAGAGCGGGCTCACGTCTCAGCTGGATGTTGTGGCACTCCTGAAACCAACCCTGGCAGGCCATAACACCAATAGTGCCTAACACAGGAATGCCATCTTTCACCTAAGCCTTTCAAAGGAGCCTACTCAAACCATTGCCAGCACTATCTCCCCAGACAAGTACACGAGACCTAGAAAAGCAGAAAGGGATGAAGGACCTTTCAGAGAGCACCTACTGCAGCCAGTGGAGAAACTGCAAATGCAGCGCGGGGATCTTGAACACGGGCTCTTGTTCTTAATCACTGGGATCCCAGCCACACCGAGGCAGCGGAAATCCTGCCCACTGTACGCTGAAAAGGAATAACCAAACTCAGGACTATTCAGGAAATTATAGATGCACGAGTCTGGGCCACTGCCATCTGCAAGATCCTGGAGGTACTGATAAGATATAAGATCACAAACCATCTGGAAAAATATGGGCTGGGGAAAACTGCTTAGCTCCATGGAAGCTAAAGTGCTTGACAAATACGGTGGGTTTTTTTTTTTTTTTTTTAGAAAAGATCCGCAGGATTAAGAGGATTAAAGTGACGAACATGACATAAAAGAATGCCTCAAAATTGCTTAAGGTATAGCAGAGATGCAAATCTGGGCAAAGTGGTTCACACTAAGCAGGAACTGAACAAAATCATCAGCCCCAAACTGAAACAAGCTAAAATAAATGGACTTTTGTGGGTTTGGATACTTCTTTCTGCCCCAGTTTAAATCCCTCTCTGACTGCAGTGCTAGTTCTAAAAGACTCACTTATGCACATACACACGTGCATCTGGTAAGCTGCTGTAGCTTGTCTATTCTTCAAAACACCCTCAACTTGACCATTTTCTTAGTATAAGACATTCTGGCCAACAGCCCGGTCTTAACCCTGCTTCTGCTGTAGGATCATCACCCAATTCACAACTGCCCTCTGCCTGAAGCGCATGCAGCCAAAAATAGTAAACACTAAATGAGATAACAGAGCTGAGGACATGTCAATTTTTCAACGTGTATAGGAGGCATCTTCAGACTGTCACAGACAGATCATGGATCCACCCTTACAGGTCTTAACCTGTATCCCTTCACAGCTGTGACATCTAACACTTGAGTTAATATTACATAAATTTTTAAATATAATATAATTTGATTGAGCTTATAAGTAAGCAAAGAGATGGAAAAAACACACCCTGTAACGCAAAAATATTTTGTGAGGGCTAAGACCTACACAGCAAATGTCTGACTCAATAGCATAAAAGAAAATCTGCAAATCACAGACAATATTACAGAGCAGAGGATGCGATCAAAGACATGCAGGGCACCTGGAGTGGTCATCGGATCTGCCCCCTTACCCACGCCCAGAGTCGAGTGCCTATGACATTGGGAGTTGTAGTAGCAGTGCAGCTGGCTGATGGTGTAAGGCAAGCTTCAGAAGAAACAAAACTCTTATGTTAAATCAACTGAAGTATGTGAAAAAACCCAGAAATGTTTTAAGGAGCACCAACCCTTCTTCAGATCTGCCAAACCTCGCAGCCTTGCCTTGCCTAGGCCACCTTTTCAGCTTTCCTTAACCTCCATAACCTCCTCTGCCAGCGCAAGCTAGACAGCTTTTTCTACTGTTTAAGCTGAATCTTTTTTACTGGTATATAAGTTCATTATTTCTTGCCTTCTCCACCATGGGCTGTTCCCTTAACTGTCTCGCACAGAGCTGAAAATTCTTATTAGGTCCTCCCTCAGTTTTCTCCTCATTTGGTTAACAAACCAAATTTTCTCAGTTTTTGCCCTTTTGAGGGATGTTGGAATGGCAATTCTGATTTGAGGTAGAAAGTCCCACCAGTACCTTATCCTGGTATTAGCTCGCAAAGGGCACGTAAAAGAGCTGTAAGTGAGGAGGGCAAGAACAGAACAAGCACACAGCAGTAATTTCCCTCCTGGTACCTCCATCTGTGGCTCTGGCATTTCCAGAGTCAGGGGTGCTATTTTGATAACCCTTGAATGGCTCTAGTCCATAAATTTACCTAATCACTTTTGAAACCAGGTACCCTTTCAGCATATTTATGTATGTACTGTAGCAATCAGTTCTGCCATTTAATTACATGTATCTAATTATGTGTTAAGAGGTGACTATTTTGTATATTTTGAATTTGCTTCCTGACAACCTCATTACATGTTCTCTAGTACCTGTATTAGGACAGACAGAGAGCCAGCACTCCCAATTAATCTTCTCAGTCATTCACAATATTACAGATCTCTATCAGCTGTCTCTTTTCTGGCCTGTGGAGTCCCAGTCCATTTTTCTTCATGTGGAGGTCTCTGATTATCCTCATACTCCTGTTACGGGTCTGTTTTGTCCTTCAAGATTCAGGCTCCAATTAATGCAGACAATGACATAATGATGTCATTTGATGTATCTATTTTTCTTAATAATTCTTCTCTTGTCCATCTGCTTTTCTGTCAGCTGCTGAGCAATGAACTGAATGTTCTCTGTCTTTCTGCAAGGCAGTGACTCTGTATTTGGAAAACCTTCAGCAGCCTCTTGCTTTCATTCCTACTGCTCTTGTGCCCCCAGATCTAGCAGGGGACACGCACGCTAATTCTGGGTGTACCCAAAGGCACGCAAGCTACTTCTGTCCTCACCAGTATGTCATCACAGCACCCTTTCGGGGATGCCACCCAGTCTCAATTTTAAGCAATAAGGAATTCACCGTGTTTGCGGACAGTCTGCCCAAAGGTTAGACATCATTGTCATTAGAAATGCAAGCAAGGGTTTGAATTCTGTTTAAGTGAACAGAATTTCACCCATCATTACTCAGAAATTCTTAGAACTGACATTAATGCTCTGTTGACCTGTGTGCAAGCTGCCACTTGAAAGCCCAGGAAAGGCATGACTCTAATGAAAGGGTATGTGGGCAAACTCGCACCCTCCCTTATTGGCACAGCGCAGTGCTATTTTCTTGCAACACATTTTGCCACTGTTTCCTTCAAGTACTCTGTTTCACGGGAGATTGCTCTGAAGTGCCTATCTTTTCATATTTTCCACATTTTACATAATAAATTTCCAGTTCAACACACTCATACCTAACCAAAATAAAATTAGCCAACTATGTATATTAATACTTTCTAACTTTCTTTTACTGTTTCCTAAACATCTTATTTGAAAAGTAAAACAGATACATTTGAATGGGCCTTTATAGTGTGCGGGAATCACAGAAGTCCAATAACTACATTGTTTTTGATGGAGTGGCTTACGTAATATCTGAAATCTTAACAAAGCTGTCCCGTGCGTAATGAGCCAGACTGCATTTCTTCAACATATTTAGAATGAGTCACATAAATCTCCTGTTCTGCACATGTGTCCCTGCTCAAAGAATTTCCCTAAGAATGCTAGTTGAGGATTTTCAGGAAATTACAATAGTTTGAACGAATTTAGAAATAGCCACATGCTTAGAACATATCATAATGGGTACTTCAGAAAGGAAACTAAGCAATACATTTAAAAGTATTCAACATACTGTATTTCATTAATGCAAGGTCATAGCATTCAGCACTTCAAAAGCCAGATTGTTCATTCTCATGTTTCCACTGTAATTTTATGAATCAAAAGTTTTATCATTAATTCTACCAAATAACTGTTTCAAATAGTAAACCTGGAATTTAAGGTATTTAGGAAATTCTTCAGAAACATAAGCTTTTAAAACATACATAGTTACATCCCTTTTATGAGTGGAAACTGCTTTTCAACTTCTTGACCACTGAAAAAAGTAAACGGACAAATATTTTATCAACAAAAGTTGATATTTGATAGACCAGAAGTTACACAGTATTAGAAGACGATATTTTAAGTGACTGAAAATTCATTTAATTTATTGAGTCAGCTACTCTCTGAAATCAGTGTGGCCCACCGAAGGGTTGGGCTGTAAATAGCTCACGACCACCAGCAAGCGGTTAGATGCACACAAAGTCATGTTAAAGGGAGTGACTGCTGCTCAGTATAAGCAAGAGGTTCACAACCCAACCTAAAGTATTTACTTCAAAGACGAGTATCAAAGACCCGTCTTGCAGTGTATCGCCCACCTCCCCCGCAGTCTCACAAAACCAGCTTTCTCACACTTGAAAACAAATACCCACCCTCGATGAAAGCAGAAAATATTAAACAACCCTAGGGAGGGGTGAGAGAGGATCCAACCCAACCCAAAGCACTGGGGATGGCATTCTGTTGCGCCTTGAAGGAGCTTTGTGTCTGGACTGAAACGTGCTGACCTGAGGGTCCTGACCTGCTTCATTTCTCAGGTATCTTGTAAGTCAACTGATTTAATAATATGATAATAATGAGGAAGGAGACACAGATCTGCTCTAGACCAACCCAGCAGGCCAAGAAGAAAGCTTAAGTATTGGCACGTGCTTACTCACATGCCTGCGTGGCCAAGTCCGACCCATGGCACGTGCACTCCGTTGCACTTGACGCTCCACAACTGTTAACACAGGTCCATAACCTACAGCCTGGAGCTGCGTGACATTCCCCTTGCCTGTCTGCCCTGCAGACGTGCCCAGAGGTATTGCCAGTTGTAGCCAACAGCCACGGCTCTTCAGCTCAGCGTGACAGGTCCTGCCCTTTTCCAGAGAGCTCGGGGATAATTCTCTATGACAGCCAAAAGGCAATCCTCATGTTAACCTTCATGGGAGTCTGGGGTAGGTGAGGGTTGCACTATCCCCCTGAAGGAAAGAACAACAGCCCTGAAAGATTTCAAAACACTGCAATTTGTGAATGACATTGTTTTATTAGACTAATGTTCCTCCCCATCCACGAGCTCTGTGCTAGAGGATCTTTGCTACCCATTTGCTTGAACCCTGGGAGGACCTTCAGTGTAAAGTTCTTGCAATTGGAAAGGCTCAGACCTCTTACCTTCAATAACACATTGATTGGGGATAGGAATTTTCCTCCCCATCTCTGTGACATATGCTTTCACTTTACCCAGGTTTTCCTTCAAGTGCAAGTAGAGCTTGTCCTGGTATTCCACAGGTCTTGTCACTGCCTCTGCGCTTCCTTCGAGGGCCTTTTCTTTAGTAGGCTCTGGCAAATTTGCCGATTCCGTGTAATCGATACCTTGGTGTGAAACCAAAGAATTTCCCAGTTGCATTGCTTCAGTATCAACACTAAAAGGCAATTTGTCATTTTCTTGGCTAATGTAGATCTCGCTGAAGGAGATACCAGCAGTTATCTCCCCGTTCTCCTCCTCCTGTCCACTCTCTGAGTTTACCCCCTTCATGCGGACTGCATGCAAAGCGAGGCTTTTGGACCTGGAAAGTGATTAAGGAGAGAAAAAATGTTTTGGAATAGAGGTAAAACACAAAAAATCACGCAAACACGTGCTTTTCTGAGTTACCTCTGTGCAGCTGGTTCAGAGAGCTGGGTGTGGGGCTCATTTAGCCAGAGGCAAGTATCTTGTGGTAAATATGCATTTCAAAAGCAAAACTCAAGCCACAGCTTTAATAAGCAAATGAAACTAAATAATATCCATATATCACAACATCTGCATGACATGGAGGGAGCTAGTCAACCTATCTGCAAGAAACTTATAACCCCAGGACTGAAGTGTATGCTTTATTGATCACATCATAAAAATGCCATCCAGCAGCCATTTAACTGAACCAAGATTCAGCCTCCAGCTCTTCATTGCCCTGTACCTATACGCTGAGGATGAAGTTCAGCCTCCGTAAGAGTGAAAAGGGTAGAAGTAAAGTGACTGAAAGGGCAAATACTGAAGCAGGAAGAGAAAACCTCTGCTGTGAAGCTGCAGTGCACAGGCAGCCTAAGGAGACCGTGGGTGCACATTGCTGTCTGAGCCCTTACCTCACCCGGGAGAGTCGCACTCATCTCACACAGCGCACGGGCAAAATTTGATATGTATTAGCAATAATACCCAAGGAAGGTCTCTATATCCTCCTTTCTAGTAATATCTGTATGCAAATATTTTCCTATCCCTTGTGCCATCTTAGGGCACAGAAGAGATTAAATAAATAATCTAGAAAGATTTTATCCAGCCCTTGAATTCGTGGATACGAGACTTCGTTAAAATTAGACTTATGATGCCCACAGGTATCATGCAAGCAGACCAAATTCTCAATGTTTGGATAAAGGTTTATTACAAAACTGATATTCATGAAAACCACTCACACATTTTACAGGGCCATACCTGTTAAATCTCATATCCTTCCTTTCTTCTTTAGAAACCTGGCCTAAACTGTATCTCCGCACTGAGCCAGGAGTACTGTTGTCAACATTTATTTTCTCCTCAAAAGCCTGTATTTTAACTTGAAGCTTTTCATCTTCTTCATTTCCATTCATAACAGATTTTAAATCATCCAGTGGTACAGGGGATTCTGTTCCAGTATCATTTTCCATCCTAAGGAAGTAAAAAGCAGAGATTTAACCCTGGTACATTGTGTTCATACTGATGCTGCATTTCTGCCTGTGACCTGTATTATGTATCTGGTAAAATAATTATGTTTCAGCAGAGATTCTCTTAGAGGTTGATTAATCATTTGCAGAAACATATTCTAGATCAATGTCTCCGTCAGATGGATCAGAAACATTGAACATCTCTGACAACACTGGATTAGAAACTGCATGTGCTGTATCTGCATAAGCAAAATCCAACTCTTTCCCTGATAGTCCCATAGCAAAAAGGTTTTCAGCTGAACCTAAACCATTCTCTCAGGCTTGCTAAACAGCGACTTATTACATTATTTTTGTAAACCGAAAGTCAAGCTAATTGCAGTTTATAGAAATCTGTGGTTTTAAAGGTTTGACAAAAAAGTACATGCAGTTCCTACCAAATCATTGTATCATGAGTAAGAAAAGTATCTTTTAAAACTCAGCACATGGACAGAAACAGGCTCAGGAAAAGTTCCAAGCAATGTGACTGAAGTTCAGCAAAAGAGAATGAGAAATGAAGAGTTAAAATGAACTTGTAGGACTGCAGGACAAGCTGCTTTATTTTAAATTTATCGTTATGTTAGTCTTTGAATATGTAACCTTATAATGCAAAATTCAAAGTCAACTTTAAATTTAAAATAAATTGAAGAGAAGCTGTTAATCTTAAAGGACAAAAAGAAATCTGCTGTCAAATATACTGCTGGTAAAAACCTGCTTTCTAGCCATTAAAATATCGTCTGACCAGTGAAAAACGTTGTCTTCCCTGGAGGCCCAGCCATGCTGCCGCAGGGGCAGTAATCACTGCTGGCCAAAGCCCCGGGCACAGCAGAAACCTTCTGCCGAAGGGCCCCAGGTTGAAAGGTCCACCGCCCCGGCCCAGGGCAAGGGGAGACACACCGATGTCTCGCCCTACGCCAAGCGCAGCCGTTTCCATGCCCAAACCCAGGTTTCCTAGATTAAAGTTTTCAGTCCGAGTGCTAGATTCCCCAAAACAGGGCTTCTGAAAACAGGGCTTGCTGGGCTCCTAACACACCTCCCAGCGAGACTCAGCTCTCCAAATATCGGGCCATTTGCCAGAAACCTAAACCTCGGGTATCTGTACTCTCCCTTGAAGGCGCTGCTTGCCCTTTATGCAGCAGCAGCAGGACTGAATTTCCCAAGGGACCAACAGCACACTGGGGCAAAAGCACTGTTGCTCCTTCCCCTCTCCTTCAGGGAGGTGCCTTCTGCTGCAGATTTATATGTTCCTGTCTTACTCCTGCAGCTATGGAGTAACCAGACCAAAAAAATCATGAAGGCAGTACAAAGACAATCAGAAATCTCTTAGAGAATTAAGGGATATTTGACAGTATTTACTTTTTAAACTACCCACAGCTCTAAAACAAGCTTGTTTTCCTTCTGACCATTTCTTTGTGGTTTTCTTTTTTTCCTGATGAACAAACATCTGAATAGCTAAATCTGTAAAATATGGGTATGTAAAGCCACAAATGAGAGTTTTAACACAGCACTTTCAAAGCAGCAGAGTCTCAACAAGTCACGCTCACAGTTGGGAAGCCTATTAAAAACTCCCAAATATTGCAAATTACCAATTGTGGAGACAAAAAAGCATGTTTAAAAAAAAACAACCATGAATACTGCATCACAAAATGCACTTTTTCATTTGTTTTGATAAAGGCAGTTCAGGATATTTCTCAGGGGAGTTGGCAAGTTTTGTCTTGTTTTGTTTTTAATTTAGGCAAGATCTCATAATACATTAACACTGCAGAACACTTTGAAAAAAAATATTCTTCTGTAATAAAGAACCGTGGCATGACCTTTACTAACAAATCTTTCTGGAGATGTGGGACAAGATTTAATTTATTAGAAAGCTGTCACTCCAATATAACTCTCAACACTGCTCCCATTGTGGAACTGAGCACGAAGAAAAATGTCTGTTACATACGTAAATACGTTTAAAGCCCTCTGGCTACAGAGAGGGGATTGATGGACTGATGGGGTTTATGAATGACAGACCCAAACCAGCAAGCCTTGACGATGTTTGGAAATAAAAATGGCCTTTTATAACAGCACCTTTTTGTCCAGCATTCTCCTCTTGAGCTCTGATGGCTTTGTGAAGGATAGACAAGAAAATGTTTCTGCTAAAGAAACACGTTAATTAATCTGGTTTGCCGTATGTAAAGCAGCAGTAAGTTAGCACTCATGGGGCTCATCACCGCCTGGTGCTCCTCGAGCCATCACCTCGGTTTTCACCCTGTTGGTGCCCAGGATTTCAGAGCAACTGCAAGCACTGCGGGCGGGAGGCAGCGCGCTCAGCCCCGGGCATGCCCCGCGGGACCACTTGCTCTCACGTGTACCCGCTTTGTGCTCGCATCAATTCCCGGGAAGCCAAAATCACGTACCCCAAGCGAAATTTTCAATGAAGCCTCCGCCCCGCACCCAATGGGATGCCTGGCAGGCCTTCCTGCTGGCCTCCCCTTCCAGCAACAGTCAAATAAACTATTGTTTGAAATCTTGGCAAGAGGCATTCGGTACATTGCTGAGGTTGCTGGAGCAGGATCAGCTTACCCCAAAGCTCAGGCTGTTTTCGAGAGGAAAAGGATGCACGAACCTATCAAGAAATCATAAGGACCTGGCTTGCAAAGATAGTGCTACGCTACTCATCGTTTCACTGCTTTTAAATTCTGTGTAGAAAG
Organism: Astur gentilis; assembly: GCF_929443795.1. Lineage (NCBI taxonomy): Eukaryota > Metazoa > Chordata > Aves > Accipitriformes > Accipitridae > Astur > Astur gentilis. Next base: position 42,973,588 of record NC_064885.1, on the reverse strand, counting down.
AAACCTAAATACACAGGTCAGCAAGTCAAGAGTTATACAGTAATTTGAAAAGCATTTCTCCAGGCCACCAGCACCATTATCAACATCACCAGTCAGGTTCTTAAAATGGGAAAAAGAGCATACACAAATAGAAATTGCTAAAAATACACTTGAGATGAGATTGATTCCAGAGCTTCAGCTCTGTGCAGATGGAGACAACACAAATGAATCGAGTGCGGGTCCTTGTGGTTTGTCAGTGTACAGACATAATCACCTCCTTAAATACGACACGCAGGTCTGAAGGCAGCAAGTGGTGGATAGCGATGGCAATCTCAAAACCTCTGGCTCGCGGTTGGGAAGCCCATCAGGAGCTTCCAAACATTGCTAGGAACGATCATGAAAACATCATCAGCCAGGTACCGCTCAGGGCTGAGGTGTCACAAGGAGCAGGAGGCTGCACCCTCCGGCACATCCCACGCGGCACCGCTCACAGCCTCTGCCCTCACAGGTCCTAATGGTGGAGGCCAGAACGTTTTAATTGCTGATGCCGGCAGACACGAGGCAGCAGGCAGTGGCACACGCTGCCTGGCCTGCCTGCAGGGCAGCTGCTCCAGCAGCAAGAAGAGCGGATACTTCTCAGTGTCTGCACCAAATTAAATCACGCTGTAGTCCCTTGCTGGCATAGGAAAGTCTTAGATGCTATTACAGCTCTATTCACCACTAGAAATGTTGATTTAAAGAAGGACAAATACTGTAGAAAATGAAAGGCAAATGAATGGTAAAGGAATGCTCAATGATGCCATGTGCTAGACCTATCCTCTGCTTTAAGGAGAAAAGATAATTTCATCCAGCCACTACACTAAAATGAGTAGCACTGGTATAGCCTGTTACACTCAGTTCTTACCCAGAACAAGGGCTTGGAAGGGTCGTTAATTTTTCTTTCTTTCTTTCTTTCCTTTCTTGCCTTCTTTTGATTGACCATGCTATACTTCTAGGTTGGATCAGTTCATTAAAACTCTGTATGTGTTCTTAAAAAGCACCTCTGAGACTGAATAACTTGCAATTTTGTGACAGTATGGGGCAACAGAGCATCGCATGGTTTTAATTATACTCTCTACTAACTGCATGTAAAATTTCCTGTGTCAAACAACTCCAAGCCAGCCATCGCTCTAAAGAAATCAGTTTCTTCTTATGTAAACACATGATTCTGGAAGGAATGGTTATAATCCAGCCACACATTTTAAAAACCTGTTTTCCCTTCACAGCATAAATACTCTGGATTGCTGCTCTTTAAAAAACACTGCTGTTCAGTAACTGCAGCAACTCTGGGGCTAGGAGGGTATTTCCATGTCAATGTCTGAACTGGTCCCACTTAACGCTAGTACAAGTCAGAAGAAACTCCGCCTAAATCGGCAGTGAACTCTCATTTTAGCCTTAATTGCTGCGCCATACTTGTTCTTGTCCTATTTAGCTGACGCTTTGCTTGATACAGGCCTGAAATGTAAAACCAAATACCTAAAAAGCGTAATTGTGAAAAGTCAGTGTCTCACTGCGATCTCTTATAGCCACGTTGAGATCACAAGATGGTGGCTGCTGCAAGCAACCAGGGTCAGAGAGGATTGTGGGCATAGGATAAAATTTTTTTAAAAAATAAAAAAATAAAAAAAATTCAAGCAGTGGTCAGAGAATAAGAAGTAATTTCAGAAAGGTTTGTTTGAAAGGGTCCAGGGCCTGCCACTGGCTCAAGACAGCTGTATGCAGGGCAGACCCCACTGCAGCAGACATGTCCCGGGACAAAATTCTTTACCCAGGAGCATGAGGAACAGGTTTTCCTTCCCATCGCTTCTGGCTACACTCACCCCCGCCTTGTGGTGAGCACAGCTGCATCACAGGGACTGTCCTGTCTCATAAAAGCAGCAATTTATCCACAGAAATGTTAAAAACTGATAACAACAAAACAAATAGTGTGGAGGAATGTCTATTTTAAGTTCCTTCCACTGCAGACTTCAGGACAAACTCTGCCTTTCCTTAGACCAGAATAAACTCTGAGCTGCTCCACTGCAGCCCTGGGATAAGGTGGGTTCATTTTCCATCATCTGCACCTATATATTACCCTTCAAAGTCTGGCCCTCTGACCCCACAGTAGCTTTCATATTCCAAAGAGAGCAGTTACATTTTCATTTCTTCATACGCATGGCTGCATTCAAACTTGTCACTCAGAAGCAAATGCAACTTAAACAAGCAAACAACCAAAGCTTTTTCCTTTCATGCTCAGTAAAATTAGTACAGTTTTTCTCCTGAAGGAAAATAAGGATGCTTTCTGAAAAATCCACTGAAAAATAATATCATTTCCTCCCTTCTCCTCCCCCAGACTCTCCACCCAGACAGTATTTTGCATCTGTAACCACACTTACACAGATAAAGCTTCTACTCCTCAGCAAAGCAAGTCCTTAACAAAGGGGAATTTTAGAGAGAAATGAGGAAACACAGCAAGAACATTTTAATGAAAATATTTTCTTGTTTTGTACTGTTTTTTATCAGCTCTAGAGATAGATGTTAAGCACAGAAAGGAATAAGGAATAGGAATATCACAACATTTTAGCAAATAAAGTAATTTTTCTACCATAAATCAAGGGACCACGATGGGCTGTGTGAATAATTATTAGGCTTTGTTACTTAAGCCTCATTTCCTGTCCTGCTTCACTGCAGTTCCCAGAGTACATGATATCCTTCTGGTCCCCTTCACTAAGTGACATCTGGCATACTCTTCTTCACAGTTGAACTTGACTAGTTTGGAAAACATGTATGCCATTTCATGCTGGCTTTGCTATCTCCACTTAGGCTTTTTCACTATCTTCAATGGAACTTTTTTTTCACAAAACGTGTGCCGAGGGCTCGATTTCAGCTGAGGTTTCTGCCACCAGGTGAAGTTCAGATGTTTCTTACAGCCTTGTTGTAAAATAAGGGACTATATCAGGGTTCCTCTCCTTTTTCATTTTTAACTCTCACCAGGATACCAATTAATTGTTTCTCGAATGACCTCAATGTTTTGGCTCCAACTCTACAAGTCTGTCTCTAAGGCTATCCTTCATGGTTATGAGTTTTCTGACATCTGTGTTAAATTTTTTCAAAGAATCACTATTCCTTTGTGCCCTCTTGACCTATTTCAGTGTACACAGTACTAATTATAAGTCTCTCCCTAATTAAAAGTGACTACTACCATATATTTAAATAACACTTATATTCTTATAGTGACAAATGCAGCAACGCTCCCAATGCTTTAACCTTAGGATACACATTTAAAAGAAGCTGAGCGAGCAGAACATCTTTTTGTACAAGCTTGAGAAATTTTTTTCAGACTTTTTTTAGCAAACCTTTATCAGAGCTACGCCAGTCATTGTTCTCATCAGCTTCAGTGGTTATCTTCTAGAATAAACTCAATGATAATTGTGTAGCCTGACTTCACGGATTTATTTTTAACTGAAGCTTTTTAGATTGCCTTAGTCTACTTATCTGAGACACGGCTTTCTTCCTATTCTTTAAGTGCTAGAACTTGAACAGTTGCTTTATTCTTCAGTGCCAAATGACGCAATTTCTGTTGTATGATATTCAGAGGTCATTCTGCCTGGTAGGATGAAGCTGGTGTCTGCAGTGCACCTACATCTCTTACGGTCACTCTTTATTACAGATTTCTGCCTTAGTGTCAATCATCCTTATGCTTGCATTTGAAATGCATACCTCAAGTTACTTCTACACGTAGGGATGCTGCCTATCAGGTGCCTGTAAACTATTTTGTATGCTTACCTGACCCTATAAGTAACACAACCCAATGGCTGAGTGAGTATATACTGGAACAGTACACGAGGGATATCAAGATCAATATGAAAATGGCAACGTAGCAACTTACAGGAACTGCAGTACATCTTTCAGGTGATTGTTCATTCATCCCAACTTGAATATATTTAATATAAGTTTATACAGCCTCACACAGCCACGGAGATACCTGTGGCTTTATCATACAAACACTAGCTTTACCTGGCTCCTGACGTGTTGTCATTCTCTAGCTGTCGGACGAGGAGTTTGGCTATGGCAGTGAAACTGTTGCTCATGCGGTAGATGTCTCTGCTCTGGGTGCCCAAGATGCCCGAGAAGGTGTCAGTGAGACTCTTAATTTCCAGCAAAAGAATATGGTGAAACGAGTGCTCCATGTTGGCCAGCTGGTTCACCAAATACATTAAGCATATTCTGGCTCGCTCCTAGACAACACGAGGAGGCAAGAACAATTTTAAACAAATTAATTTATTGCTTGCTTGTGCAAGGGAGGTTTGTGTGCACGCTGCTGATGAAAGCATTGTCACTGGGGAGTAGTGGCTACCCCATGATAACTAACAAAAAGGCAACTGCATCAAACGCAGAGTTGATTTTTGCGTACTATTGACATTACATTTGACATTACTATTTGACATTACGTTTCTACCTCTTGGTATTACCTAACCCAGCCTAACTTCAGTACACCTTGTCTCCTCCTCAAACCTAAAGTCAGAGTCCCTAAAGCCTCTTTGAAGGGCCCTGCTTTGCTCTAGGGTAGTAGATCAGCCTGGCTCAGTGATCAGATCAGCAGCAGCAGACCTAGCTCCCCTTTCATCTTTGAGGAGTCTTATGAGCCTGGCCAAGCTACTTCACACCTCCCTGTACCCAGTTTCTGTGCCCTTTTTTTGCTTTATCCTGTGCTGTTTGTGGCAGGCAAGCTCTCTTGTAAGGGACCAAGCGCTCACGCACGCTGCTCCAGTTCACGGGGTCTTCTCCTCCAGGGTCTTTTCCCTCTTGCCCGTACCCCACCTGTTGCACGTTGAACTTGCAGAGGCATTAGCATGGACACAAACATGTTATAACCTGCTGGCAGACCTCAGCTCAACAAACCCTGCAGCTCAGGTCTGCACTGGTTTGTGGCACTGCATGACTCATGACCGATTGTGGCTTTGTGTCTTCATTACAGCCTCATTGTATTATCGGGCTAACGTCCAGATTTTTGCTTTGTCCGTGTTACTCTCCGCCCCATAGCTGCAAATAATCAATGGTCACCAGGAAATTGCAGTGAATTCTGCGTATGCCATTAGCTGTTACAAATACTTTGCCAGGAATGAAAATCCATTTTTCAGACCGTAAAATATTTCCCAATCACAACTTCCTTTCTGGACCTGCTGGGTGTTGCTGATTTGCTATATTTAGCAGTGTCACCTAAGAGCCTGTCGTCACCGATGCTACCCAGACTGAGCAGGACTATTCCGGCTCAGCGTCGGCAGAGGAGCGAGGTGCAGTGGGCAGGAGCGGGGGGACTTATCAGCATCTCTTCTCGCTAATGGCAAGAGATTAAAGCACCTCGTAAATCACCGGGGTTCTCTCCTTTCATAGCAATTCATTTAGGAGCAACACCCAGATTAGGCCCATGACTAACACTGCAACAAAGAGAAGTTTAAAATGAGATTTTGTTTTAAGATCTCATCACACGTGATAAGGCACTGTCTGGCAGCTGTATCAATCACTGCCAATGCACTGAAGTCTGATATGCCCTCTGTAGCCAAAGTTTTGCTAGCCAATTTTTCAGGGGGATGCGATCTTGCCAATATATCAGCGAGATCACATCCCCCACAAATTAGGATTAAAGGGGCTGTTTCAGATCATAATATTAAACACGCAAATATTTTCTAGCAAAGATACTTTATCATCTCTGCTTGGCAAGGGCACACAATTCCAGTTCCAGCTATTTCTGTATGTACGTGTACAAATTCACATACTAAAACAGAAACCCCAAAGGTGAAGAAACGCATTAGGGTTCCTCTGTTTTGTTATAATTGTCCTAAGCGTATTAGGTTCTACAGTCCTAAAAATATCTAAGTGGGAAAAGCAGCAGAGAAAGCAGCAGTTAACTCAGGAGTTCACATCAGATCCTCCACTGGGGTAACTGGGGATGGCTCCGCTCAGTGAAACCCACTTGGTACTCAGCAGATTGTTACAGAAATTGGGAGATATTTTGCTTTTAGACCCTGTGCTGAAATGCAAGCAAAGGCAAAAATGAAAAATTCTCTTCTTCCCAAGGGTTAGCAGAAAAGAAGGGGAAGTCACGTGCCATGCACATACTCCAAACACTGCAGGACAATAACATTATTACCTCTTCTCTTCTGAGACCTCGTAACAGGGGAGAAAAAATTGCTGAAAGTCTGATTCCAAATACAGCTGGGCCATAAAAATACACGGGAGACTTTAGCAGAACGTGGCCCGAGCATCACAAGCAAGAGATTTTTTGAAGAAAAAGTCAACTTATTTCAAACAAAAGAGGATCTGCTACACCATGCCATGACAGAGATAAATGAGAAAAGCATATCAGACAAATTGCTTCCCTTCAGCCATATGGGGAAAAACTACAGCTACATCCTCAGATGGGCTGGATGGTGTGATGGAATGAGCTTTTTTTCTCAATGGCTTGAAAGAGGTTGACTTTTTGGTACATATTCACTAGTTTATTTGGAAGACGATCCTCCCTCCAAGAGATAAACACAGGCTCAATTAACATTTAAAACACATTTTTGTTTCCTAAACAAACTGTGCAGCAGACGTAACTGGAAGAGAAATTTTGACCATTTTCGTGTCACTTTGATCCAGCTGGAGCGTCTCCAGCCATGCTGAAATGCTGCTACTCGCCTGGAGTGAGGTAAAAGAACAATAAACTCTACTGAGTAATATAATATGTAACTGTTATACAAAACAAAATTACAGCAAAATAGCTCAACATGAAAGCAGCCATTATCCCTGCCACAATTTTTATCCAAAAATTTTCAGAAAGCCTATTTGGTTGTACGTAACCCATTGTTATTCTAACAATGATTTTATGTTTTCATGTATTTTTTCATAAGCATCCCTTGCATTTTATGGCATTACATCTGCCAGTAAGTGAAGACCTAAAATACAACAATGAGGTGTGGCACAGTATTTGGCTTTACCCTAAAATCAGGCTCAGGAAACTACAAAAAGAGATCATGAGGCTTTCAGAAGCAACTCTGAATTCCAGTTGGTTCAAAACATACAGTTATTGAGGAAAAAAGATCATTAAAATCTTTGATTGACCTATGCCCCAAGATGGTGTTTAGCTTTGCACAAATTTATCGTTAAGGGACAAGTTCTGATTTCAGCTTCACCCATGAGACTGTCACTGACATCAACAGAAACGGTGTGTATAAACAAGGGGGCAACCTTTAAATAAAGGGATCTCTCTTCAGCCAAACCTCTCATCTCTCCAGGGGTCTGTCTGAACTGCCAAGGTGGAGAGAGCAGTTCAGTCAAAGCACAAGAGGTTGCTTCTAGAAGCCAGCAGAAAGGATTTTCTGCTCATATCTGCAATCTATATTGTAAAGGGCCAAGCCTCGATCCTTGCCACCTCTTTTCCCCAAGTAAACCTCCCAGTGAAATAAAATATCGATCACTAAAATTCCAACACTACCGTTGTCGTTTCATTTCCCACTTGTTTTGCTTGGCTGAGAAAGGGATGCTGCTGCTGATTCACATCTATATGTAAGAGCTAGCAGCCCATCTGTAACACAGCTCCGTCACAGGAAAAGGAAGAGGGGGAGAAGTGACAGCAGAGGTTTTCAGCAAGGCATTGCCACGGTGGGCTGCGAGACGAGACCATCAGCAGTGCACGTGTCTGCAGGGACCATTTTGCTGCCTGCATGTTTCTACTTGGACCTAATCTAAATAAACTGGCTGCAGTGATGCTTGTAACTTAGCAGTTATGCTTATAGGTCAGAGTATTATTTTAATTCTTTCTTGTGGGTGCACTCATTGTTATACACTGAGCCTTTAAGATCTGTCCAGCTTTTATGATGCCAGACGTGTTTCTGCGGATTTTATCACAGGCTGATTGCCTGCATTGCAGTGAGTGATGCCCCATACATCAGAGAAATCCATGGCAATTTTTTTTTCCTTTCAAGAAGCCTGATCTGCATGGGAACATCCAGAGCCACGACCTGTCTCTCGTCTCACAATAGGGCGAGGGTAAAATCTGCACAAGAAACTGCCCGAGTAAAGCAAACAAAACCTTTAAAAGGGAAAAGGAGGATTATGAGAAATCCATTGTGTTACTAAATACACAAGAGCCACAAGGACCTTTCAGTCAACGTCTGGTCTGATGCAACCCCAGGCAATTGTAGACCAACGAATGTCCTGCCAAAGTAGCTCCTCATACCCCCACAAAACTGTGGGCCACAAAGCACTCAAGTTCCCTGAAATGAAATAAAAAATCCTTAGGGTAAAGAGACAAAACTCACAAGTAGAAGGTGAAAGAAAGACTATCAGTTATAACGCCTGTGAAGGAAGAGGGAAATTGCTATGTGAAAATGCCCAGGTGATGTGGGGCAGCAGACTGCATCCCACATCACAAAAAAACCACGAAACAAAAGTATTCCACAAGGAGAAAATGGGAAACTTTAAGCCCCGCCAGCAACTCTAGCATACGTTTTGCACCCAAAAGGGTGACTCGCCTTGGGTCCAGCATGCAATGCCCAGCCATCACCCAAGCACGTTTTAAGGCTCTTTCTGCACCATTTATACCAGAGGGAATAACTGAACTGGTAGCATGGCACTGCCAGAAGCACATCCAAGCCCTTTGAGAACACCAGTGACACAGACATACCACTCCTAACCAAGGAAAGGCAGTGTCACCTGTGTCCAGGAGACAGCGCTGTGCAAGCCTGACACTGATGTCAGGAGCCTGGTGGACTGATAAGGCTCAAAGGTGACTGCAGAAACAAAATCAAGTCACCGGAGCACTGGTAACTACTTACACATTTCAATCAGGGCAGATCTTCCATAATTCAGATATTTTTTAGAAAACAAGTGAGGAACCATTCGCCTCACATTGGAAAGTTCACCCCTGCCACCTTTTGCGTGTTGCTTTTATTAATGTTTTTGAGTATCTACTGAAAGGTCTCCTGGATGTCACTAAAACAGAGCCCACTACAAACAAATTAAAAGCGTGCCATCTCTGCAAACACGCAGTGCTGGTGGCGGCAGAGCAGGCTGGAATGCAGTCTGCTGCTAAGTCAGCAGCTTGCAGCTTCTTAGAAAAATAAGACATACGACATGGGACATAATGCCAGTTACTTGACACTTACAAAGAGATTGGACATCAATTATGCAATGCAGGCTTGCCCAGGCTGCGTGTGTAACAACTTGGTAGCTACGTGTATCCATGCAGACCAACAGATTAAAAAACATAAGGAGAAAATGTTTTGCAAATCATTTCTTTGTAAACTTTACTATAGCCTATAATTTCCAACAATATATGAAATACAACGTGTGCAGTTGGTTCCTTGCTTTTTCTTGGTATTGGTATAAAAGAATAACAACAACAAAAGGCAAAATAAATTCAGTCCCTTTTAAGTAGCAGAACAGAGCAGAAAAGGGGCCTCAGAGACACTCACATGGGAAGAGCTGGTTCAACACGCTAAAATACAGAATCCAAATTAAATCCTTAAATTCTGATCCCAGCTGTGCTCGTTTGAGGATTAGCGAGTTATAAGCTGTAAGGCTTCTAGGAGATGTTGACTTTTAAGTACTAAACGCAGAACTAAATGTGGTCAGCTGCAGTTCTTATAAAGGTAAATTTTGCTGGGGTTATGTAAGTAAACAAGGAGAGAACAACAAACTTCATTTGGCTTACAGTCTTCAATGTGATTTTGACTTCATCCCCCCCCAGAAATAAGATTTACAAAGCCAAGCCAAATCTGGTTTTGATTCTTACAAGACAAATGAATATAAAGCTCAAGATCAGCAGAAACAGCAAGTGTAGTGTCTTCCTGTGCTGTACCCACCGCGATCAGACACCATCACCCAGCCAATACACACTCATAACTGAATGCCAAGGGAGAAAGGACTGGACTTGTTGCAACGAGTGAAAGATGACTTGCATAACATCCTTCCGTGCCAGCGAACAGGACTGCCGAGGGGCTGCCTCCTGACCCTCTGCTCCTGCCCCACGCAGCTTCTCCCTGCCTCACGCCAGGCTCCTCCGCTCCACAATATCCATTTAAATTAGTGCAACTATCTCATCTAAGAGTATTACTGAGACAATTCCGAATTATTAAAATGGGCGTGCAAAGGAAAATTTCCCCTTTAACTTCCCTGCATTTCTCACGGGTCTTGTTTTACCTTCAGCAACACCTAACAGGGCATAACGCACCCTGATGCCTTACGATGGGTTTGCTGGACTTGCCTACACCAGGGTAAGTGAAATGCTTCAAGCTGCCTAACCCCCCCCACTCGCGAGATTTAAGGGACTAACTTTGGTTAGGGGCCAAAAGAAACTATTTTCTCAGGAGAGAAAAGTCTCTCCGGAGATTCTCTGATTACCACTATCATCGATGAGAGCACATTGTTATCTGTATCTAAACAAGTAAATAGAAGAACTGTCATCTTAGACAGAAGATGAATATGTGGAGGATTTTTTCCCGCACAGCAAAACAATGTCACTTTTCTCCCCTCCTCCCTCCAAACCAGCCTCCAGCGGAGTCAGAGGAAGGACAACCCCAAGGTCTGATTCAGAAAGGCAAAAGCTGCAGTGAAATCTCTAGCCTTTATGCAGACAAAGTCCAGTAGACTTAGTGCAAGTTTTGCCTCAGGGATCACTGAAAGGACACGGAAACTCAGCTCTTTGCTGAAATAAATTATCCAGGTTACTGTATGGCAGGCATCAGTGCCACACTTCAGCAAATGCTTAGATTTATTACATACCATCATTTTCTGCCATATAATCGCGTTTTGTCACAGCCATAAAAATTTGAATTATTTACCAGAAACTCTTTGAGTTCAGCAGAACATTATTTTTGCCTTTACAGAGCTGTGATTTGAAGTGGAAGGAAAATGTCTGTTAACAGTGGTGAAAGAGACATAAGCTCATACCTGGGAATGAAAATAAAATCTCATTAAAAATCATGATATGTCATAAGTAAGTCTAACCAGTTTGGTGTCCTCAGGACACCCAAGGTCGTGAGGAATCAGGTAGTCTGCAAGCTTGTGGTAGCAACCTCCTTCAGGCTGTATTTTTAGGAGCTGGGGACAGCAGTGGGGTAAGATGGGTTTCGTCAGGGTCTAAGGCATTTCCTAGTCCCAGCTAGACAGGGCTAACATCGGATCTTTGTGATCAGCATCCGTCGCTGCTGGGGACGCAGGGGTTTTCAGACTGCTTACCGGAGCTGGTATTTTGGGGAGGTTAGAGGGCTTTGGGACCTGAGAACTACCCCATGGTTTCTGTATACACTGTCTTTGAGTCTGTTGATGGCACCTGGATTAGGTGAACATTGCTCCATTGCAGTCTGGATAGACTGCACACTGACGACTAAAGCAAAAACTTCAGTGCAGATTAATTATGCTGCCATGAAACTCCCATAATTTTTTAGGAGCTTGTCAGTGTAAGTCCTTTTTAGGCATAATGTTCCTATTGGATCAGATCCCAAACCAAGTTAACTGTGAAGATGTTCCTGTGATGAGGCTTGAGCCCAGCATCACCACTGAGCATTTCATTATAAAGACATTTGTCAGAAGTATCCAATTAACTATGGCTACAAAGCCAAAATATCTGGATTACACTATACAAGGAAGTTCATATTTCACTGCATGATTACAACATTTCTGAAGGCTATGTGCATCTAAAATATGATATCATACAAAGGGTGTGCAAAATACTTTTTTCCTCTTCTCTGCCTTTCATTTCACATATAGGTACACTGCAATGTAGCTTAGCTAAGCCCCTGGAATAATGACAGTTACCTGCTTTAGAACCTATACATGCATAGAGATACACAGTTTTATTATTATTATTATTATTTAGATATTTATCTTTACAGTTATGAGAGTTTAAGTATTCATCTTTTTCATGTTCATTAAGCTCTGCTACAAAGTTTCTTTCTTTCCCGCTAACCTGAACCCCATTTCTGCAGAGACCCTTTACTACTTGACAGTTCCTTGGTTAGAAGATTGAAAGTCAGTCTTGGTCACTAAAATACCACAGCTGATTTTTGTGGTACTTGCTCTCCTAGCCATACTGGTATTACAGTCTAGACCTATCATGGTATTAGGACCAGGAACATGTTCTGGTAGGGCAGTCTGGTTACTCATGAAGAAAGGAATACTTAGGTGTATTACTTTATACAAGATTTAGAAAAAAACAACCCCAAACAACCCAAGCCCCAAACCAACCAACCAACTTCTTTTGTTTTTAAACTTACCTCATCAACATGTCCAACAGCTCCAAAGATCTTTGCTGTTTGCCCAATCAAACCTGGCAAACTCTCACCAATTTCCTTCAGCATCGGAAGAAAAGTGGCTAAGGCTGTTGGTTCATAGGTGGCTATTTCTATAAGTATGTTTAGAATAATGTCACTATGGTTAGGGTCTTTCAAGTGTCCAAATAGAAATGGCATACACTCTTTCAGCACCTATTAAAAAAATCAGACAGAAACAAATTTTGAATACATTTTTAATTACAAACACATATAACCAAAAGAGGTACTGTACATTGGAGCAATAAAAATAAAACACTAGACTTTGATTTAGTAAAATAGTTTTCCACCCTTGCTGACCTTTGCACAGAGCTATTGCTGGGGTCAATCAAAGTTCAGCTCAACATATGGAATAAGGGTAAGCTACAGCCTTGAAATATTGCAGTTATGCATATATAAGTAAGGAAATGCCCAATCGTTAAAAAAGACAAAAAAAACCCCTCACCAAATATTTCCCTTGCTCTGGGCCTATCCTATACTTTATTGATTAAAACAATGTAGGACTTAGCCTTCCCCAATGACACAGTAAATTAAAGTACTCGAATTTTTTGGTTTCTACTGGAAACTAAATAACGTGACAAGGTTAATGGCTGGAACAGAGGAAAAAATAAGAGGCAAGATCTTCATTGCACAAAAAAATGCTGTAGGCAAGTTGTCATTTCTTGGTAACAACACAATTTGCAAGAGGCTGAGGGTATAGTCCTTAAAATCGTCTTACAAACAGGATGCAGTATATGCAATTATCTACCAAATGATTATTTTTCACATAAACACACATGTACAGTAATACACCTTTGATTCAAAGAAACCGTTGCATCTGTGCAAAAGACATTTCAACACAGAAACGGGGCACAAAGTAACCGATTCTTCTGACATTTTTTTGAGGTTTATCAGTTTTAGCAAGTGGATACCTGTCACTGTGGCAAAATACCACAGGTAGGTGGCTGAATAAATTGTTAGTAGTCATAAATGATAATAGCAATAATGAGAATGCAAAACAACTTCTGATGCGTCGGCTCCAGTGTGGACCCCTGCAATAGCCAGAGGTGCACCCCAGCCTCCCCCAGCTGACAAGGGCCTTGCTTCTGAAAGGAGTCCTCTTTCATCTGGGACTGTGTATTACAATAAAGTTTCCTTGGCTACCTGGGGAAAGATACTAACTACTGTTGATTCTTCTTTTCCAAAAATTTTATGAATTTCATAAATTCACAAAGCAGGTAGTTTTGTGCCTTGTTCTAATGCACTGGGTGCTGTCAATGACATGCAATTTCCAAAGCATGGTATATTTTGCCTTAGATAATTAATCTCCAGCTCGCTTCTAATCACTTCCTAACTCATTTTAATTTTCCTTGATATGTAATTTAATACAGTTCATGTATTCTAACAGAAACATAGTTATGGGAATTCATATTCAGCTGACAGAGAAAGAGCCAAAAATGTTGAAAACAGTTCTGGTTTAACACAAACTTTTTGGTCCAGCAGAGTCATTGTTATGTTCTCTTTATGGAGAATTTGGAATGAAATTAAAGAATTCACGGGGAATTAATGTAGGAAAGCACTATCATGCATGTTACGGGACTCCTCACTGTTCAGAGAGCAGTGAGCAGAGAGACCTTGCCAAGTCATCTGAAACAAATAAACTCCTCCAAAAGGAGGTGCAGTATTTAGCAGCAAGATATTCCAAACATGGTTTTACCCCAACTTCTTTTTTCCTAGCCACGATCTGGAGGAGCCTGAGGAGGTGGTGTTGTTCGGCTTGATCCAGCTGAGCCATCAGTGCCACCAGCTCCCTCAGATGGAGGTTTATGGGCTGCGGTTGCTTCTCGTACAGAGCGGGCAGGACACGCAGCAGCATCAAGTTCCCTGAGAACAGAGCAAATGAGAGGCCAGTGACTCACTGTATGGCCATAGTCTACAGCTGGAGAGAGCCCTAGAAAATCAGCACACACCTGGAGACACCAGTTTTTAAGAATCATCAGTACAAAATAAGGGAGATATGGAACACACTGTAGAAAAATATATACTGGGCCAAGAAGACAAATAAGTAACCTAAATAGAATGAATCATTGCAGGCATAACAATGTAACTGTAAAAAAAAGAAAATACTATTAATGATAATTTTCATTCTCAAGTACAATATCATGAGAAGGCTGCTTAATGAGCTTTCAGATTTGAATGATTCTTTGTTGAGTCCTACACCAAACTAAGTATGATTTAAATTAACAAAAAAATAAAGTAAAAAAAAAAAAAAGAAAAAAAGAAAGAAGGCAGCTAGAAAGCACATAAAAGCTATGTTTCTCCTTTGTCAAGATTCAGACTTTCAAATTAAATAAGCAGCATATGGAAAGAATAGCTGGTTATTAAGAGAACTAAATATGCATGACAGTAAATTTGAACATAAATAGTTAAGGATGCCACTTCCAGGAATAGAAAGGAGCCAGAGAGAGTCAACTGCAGACAGACAGAGATATGCAAAACCCTCTCTCACACATTTTCTTAAGATGTCTGTGCATAATTCAGTTTGAAGCCCAGGCTCATACCAAAATATATAACTTCATATTGCTGTACATGCCTGCCTCAATATATTTAAGTTTCACTTGAACAACATATGGAAAACATCTGCCTATTGCAATGTAGTATGGCTCCTTTTTGTAAACCCTTGAAAGTCCTTAAGGTCTCTTTGGATTTGGTTTCCAATAGGAACTAGCACTCTGGCCTGCTGCTTTTTCTCCCTTTTAAATCTGAGCCTTCGTATTTTGGAAGATAAGCAGGTCACTTCACGGATGGTAGAAAAAGGATATATCGGTCAGACCGGACCACATCGTGCTCTTGCCAGATACAGAAAACGCACCCCAAGACACTGTTAGGTCTTGCAACATCAACTCTGAGCCAAGTAACTAACGTATAATTTATCGCAGGTTCAAACAACTTTTAGTCGAACAGCTTGTAATGATCCCTAAGGGGTCCTTATACTTTGGAGGAGAGCCTCCACACTATTCAGCCAGCCACACTTCTGCATCCTATCCTGAAGCATTTATTCTGCTTGAAGAATTGTTGGCTTCTCCTTGAAGGCAGCTCTGAGCCCTCTGTACAAGCACTGCAGTGCTAAAGGCAAGGTTCAGACCCCACCTCTAGTCTCATGCACATGGCGAATTTCAGTCCTGTTTTGTTCTACATATAAAGCACAAAGGCCAGTTGCAAAGGAAAGATATTTGCTGATGAATTACCCTAAACAAATTAGCAAGCTGTTCAGTTCTGGCCATTTTCTACCCACATTCTTTGTGCAAATCTCTTCCTGATGTTACAAGCGAGTCTGTAAAAAAGTGTCACATTTTTACGATTCTCACTAACGTACCGTGGGATTCAGGCAAAGCACCAATCCACCCAAAGTTAGAACTAAAATGGTGGGAGCATGCATTTACTTGACCTTTTCTAGACTCACATCTGAGTTTGAAATTGAACAATTTTGTAACTGAATACACTAAAAATTATTTTCTTCTGCGGATAACTTAGTGCTTACAGAAATAAGTCCTTTCTTTGCACTTGCACACTTTTAGTTTCTACTGGAAGTTTTCTGCTCATATGGAAGAGAACCCTTAAGCTCCAGTCAAATTTCAGCTATGGCAACAATTGCAAAAGATGAAATTCCCATGTTCCTGGACAGACAAAATTCATCTCAGCTGTAAAAGTGTAGAGAGAAGGAATTCAGCAGAGAGTAACAAAAACTAGCAGCTTCAAACAAGGAAAGACAGGCACAAACCTGAGACGTGCTATTGCCTGAGCTGGGATGTCACAGATAGGAAGGTGTCTGGAAGGTAAGACTAATTATTCAACCTGAGAAAACAAGCATTTCAAGTGTCGGATGTATTAGAGGAGGAATGCAATTTGATGTGACACAACATGATGGATTGCAGCCATGAAACTTCTCTGGACAAAAATACTTCGTACAAACACAAATTTGGGCAGTTTCCTACAGCAAGCATTGCCACATTTATATTCACTAACCAAGATAAATGAAAAGCAAAGGCAATTTAGAAGCAACCCCATCACTTTGGAGTGATATTAAAGCCACCTCACTGACATGGAATTGCTTTTAATTGAATAACCTGCGTATACAAACTTGTAAATGATCCAAGCAGATACTACAGTTTGTGTCTGTTCTTCATATAACTTTAGAAAGGTCGTAGAGCACAACCCAATTCACTATTTTATTTTCTTTTCATGTTTCAAGTTAGCTCTGAGTACTTCTTGCCATTTGTTTGTCACACCTTTTCAGTTTCTAAGGGTATGACGCACAAGCAACTCACCAACCTTTTGATTCTCAGAGCTCGGGCAGTCAGAGGCGATATTGTACCCGCTCCCAAGTAATTCACTTTTTTCCATCCTGCTTCATCTGTCTCAGTCTAAACTAAGAGCCTGAAAAGTATGTTTGTTGTCTGAGAATGGAAAAACATTATACTCTACTCCTTAATTACCTTCTTTCCCTCTTCCTTCCCCTACCACCCTTACCCCCCAATACTTTCCAGATTAGATTTTCTCAGACTTCCCAAGCAGACCACACACTGGGAATTATGCAACTCAGGCAGAAACTAATGTACAGTTGGGGACACTCGATGGCTTTGCACTTCTGGCTGCAAGTCAGGCAGGGAGGAGGCACGTACAGCAGGAACAACCACAACTGCGTGCTGTGACGATGCCAGCCCGCCCCGGCTGCCCCAGGACCATGCTCCGGGCGCACTTTGGCCGTGTTCCCTGCACGGACGACGAGCAGCAAAGGTTGCCTTGTGCTCTCTGCCCAACTCAGCAGCACAGAGAGCTTGTTAAAAAAAAAAAAAAAAAAAAAAAAAAAGAGGAAAAAGCGAGCCTTGTAGCACACTGCAAATGTAACATGGACAGAAGGATCTCTCGAAGCTATACAGTGGTGTTTCGACATTCCCTGAAAATTGAGTATTCGAAGATAAGCGCCCACGCCTAATTTTTTTTCCACAGGATGAGTGAAGTTAGGCATGTACCTCCCCAAAATGTTCACCTCTACCAAAGTTTTGAGGTTTCTAACGTATTGCGCCGGTGTTACTATTTATTATTTGCGGTTGCGGAAGAGCAGCTGGAGGCCCCACAGTGGCAGAAACCCCACATACACCCAGGGTGAAACAGTGAGACCAGTTTGGCACGCAGGAATAGCACAGTACCGCGGCCAGCAGTCCAACGCACAGGTAGCCCAAGTTTGCACTAGCAAGGCTGGGTGCTGGGAGGCATCTGGTGCAGCACCAGGCTCTCAGCAGCTTTCTGTGGCCCCCGGAGCAGCAGGCTGCCCGGGGGTGTGTGGAGCAAGCCTGGAGGGGCTGGGGAGCAGGCAGCTCCAGCCTTACCTCCCTCCTGAGCAAAAGGAGAAACCTGCAAAGCGCCTCCTGGTCCCCGCTGCAGGAGGGAGCAATGCTTGAGGCCACGCACACCGTCTCTGCTGCCTCATGCAGCCGCACTTCCCACTTGTGGCCCAGGTGTTGGAGGCAGAATGAATAAGAACAGAAGCACAGGGCCCTCTTTACACACCCCTGCATCAAGTGATAAGGAGCTAAACCAGACTCAAATGGAAAGGGAACACTGACTGGAAGCTAGGTGCAATTATGTGGGGTTTTTTGCTATTCTCTGAATAATTCAGAGCCAATATATAATTTGTACCATATTATCCCTAATCTCACCTAAGCAATGCATCTCTGAAATAATTAATGGCCCATTGAACTGATAAGCCTTCCAGAATTTAAAACAGATTAACACCAATAACAATAATACTTAGCACTAGATTAATGTCTAATCCAAGAGTGCCTTGTTTTGTTTTTTCCAAGTTAACAGAAACAACTCTAATCACACAGCTGCTAATCTACATGCTCGCAAAACAAGATACTAGCAGTAACCTATTATCCGCCTAGTTATGATGTTGTTATTGGTAATTAGGGCTAGAAAAGCAACACTTTAACAAGCTGTCTTTATGAGTTCTCCTTTATTGCTTAAAGCAGTAAACTGTCAGTATATAATAGAAGTTTTTATACGTAACTATCAAAAAAAGCTACAATATTTAGGTTAAACCATACGCGTGTATCCAAACCAACTCCAGGTATGTTTATTTTTCTACGAATCCCCTCCAGAGCCCTGGCACATACCAACTACAAAATGAGTTTGCAGAGAAGACCTTCCTTTCCGCAAATAACACAAAATAACATAACTGATGCAGCCAGTGCTCGCAGGCAGAGAGCTCCAAGTGATTGCACCCCCCACTCTCACCCTCCCATTGATACACATTACAGCAATCTGCACTTGGAGGGGAAGCGGCAGCTCGCAAGAGCAGTTTTTCCCGTTTCTTCCCCTTCGTGAGTCAGTACATCTCCCCGCAGTGCAAACCTGGAAGGCTGGAATTGAGCAAGCTGCACGCCCCCTTCTCCTCTCGGCCAAAACCAACAGTCAGAAGTGCTCTTATTACAACACTGGCACTAGCATTGCTCATTCATTCAAGCTGAGGCGCTCGGAGCATTTATTAGGGGCTCGCTGTGTCTCACTAGCAGTCTTGTCTCTGCTGAAGTCTGACTTAGACTTTAGCTCCAGACAGCCCAGCTATTTTCAGGAAGCAGCTAAAGAATGCTGCCCCAAGAAATACTTTCTCTGCTTACACTGTTCTGTGTTTTCAGGGCTTCTGTTTCTGTTCTGGATGAAGATGACGACTATGATCTCATGTATGTGAATATGGATAATGAAATTGAAGGTCCAGTTCTTGGTACTGAGGAAAGTAAGTAGATTTAAACTAAATTTGCGTTAAGTGCAGAATTGCATTCTTTGTTGCCTAGCTCTTGTAACAGTTATTACAAACATAAATATTTTTCTCAGAGGAAGAAGCTTGTGCTTGCACCAGTAGGTTATTATGGTCAGCAAATGCTAAAGCACTTGGATGGCGTGCCTTGGAATTTGCTTTATGCTCTCTATTTTTCAGTGTTCCTGCAAAAGACTGCCGATGACAATTTTAAAATAGCTATAATACACACCACTTCCCTGCTTTGATATAGAGGGACACACGCTGACAGTCTGGAGCTTGTAAGCCTTGCAGAGAGCCAGATTTTGTCAAATACTCCTTCTGTTTAAAAATGTAAGTACAAAGGAATAGCAACATCTGTATCTTCCATTCCAGCTGTTTCATGCGACTGCCAGCGAGAGCACACTGAGTGGGACAAGCTCTTCATCATGCTCGAGAACTCTCAAATGAAAGAGAACATGATGCTGCAGCAGATGGACGAGATCCTGAAGGTGGACCTGCAGACCCTGAAAGCAGAGCTGAGCCAGCTCACCACCAACCTCGCGGGCACCTTCGCCGCTGCCGTTGAGAAAGTCACCTCCCATGTCATGTCACAGGTAGAGCAGGCGCTTGTAAGGAACACTGACCAAGCTGAAGAAGCCAAGAGGCTTCACGAGTCTGAGCAAGTAAAGGTTCTTGAGCACATTCTGCTGCTGAGCCACAACGTGTCCGGCAGGCTCGGCCGGCTGGAGAGCGCTTGGCTGAGGAGGTCTGAGGCGGAGGCTCAGGAGACAGCTTTTCAGCAGGATAAATTCAGTCCCACCAGAGGAGACAATATCATTTTGAACTCTCTGTGGAAAGAGCTACAGCAAACCAGAGCTGAACTGAAAGCATCGCAGAAATGGGCGGCTCAGCACTTACTGCCAGCAGGTAAGTCCACATGCGCTGTGCTTTACCAGAGAGCTCTCTTTGGTGGGCCTGTCCAGACAGACATCCTACAAATACCCCTCTTGAGCACCTTCCTCTGCATACGACTCCAAAGCAATCTTATGAACACCACAGCAGCTTTGAGCAGTCTGTACATACAGGGAGGAAACCCATTAACTGTTCTCAGAAAAGAGGCGCTGAGATTTCCAAACGTGGGATCAAAGAAGGGTTTAATCAAAGTCCTTAGAGAGGGCAAAGCCAGCTAGATCCCACCTCCTGCAGGCTCTCCCAGATCAAAACAGTTGCCAGAGAGCAGCAAATGTATTTTAAACATACAAATTATGTTATCTCACCTTTTACCTTCCCAGCTGGTAACTCCTACACATACACGCCAGTTGCTGAGCTCTCCTGTTCTGTTCATGCGTGTACCTACTCTTCTCTCTTCCTAAACTAAATGTTGTCTCCTCACCAACTCCAACTGCCCAGGAGCACAGCTAGATCTGAGGACACGCTGCTGATGTCAAGGAGCTAAGCACGCTTCCTGCAGCAGGGAGGGCACATTCACTGCATGCAACTGTGAGGACAGAATATTTCCTCAAGCATGGAAAAATTAGTAACACTGTGGTATTGCTGGTTTGCGGGGGTTTTTTTCCCCTTCCAAAATGTTTGCGTTGGTCAGCAAGCAAGGTAGCCATAGAAAAAGGAGCTCATATCTCAAATTCCACGTCAATTTTTCTGTGCACTGTAATATGACACCCAAAAAGCAGCTACAGCAACTTGGGTATGGCAGAGCGGACCCCCATCTATTTAAAGCTGGATGCAAAATTGCTACATGCACAATATAACTACACTGAATATAACTCTGCCTACCAGATAGCTATCACTGTCTGTCTTCTAAACACTGACATGTCTTTAACAACCGTATTTTCCACAAATGGAGGTTACTGCAGCTTAAAAACCCCACAGAAATCTACACTCGCAGAATCCCACGGGTATCCGTGAATAGGAAGTTAGAGGTGCAGTTACACCAGCCTTGCCAGCGATCCTGAGCAGCACCACCAGCGTAAGCTCTTGCACAGGTGAGCAAGGAGTGCTTCTTGTAAATGCTAAAGCAAAGGCAACAACTGACACAAGCCTACTGCAATACAAACACAATAATTTACATCAAAGAGTTTTACAATCTAACGTGAATCTATCCTTTCATGTAGGGCATGGATTCAGCTTTATAAGTAAATTGCTTTTACTCCTTTATTTATCATAACACTTCAGTAATCTTTGTGTACTGGGAGTAGATCTTACAGCATATTCCTTTTTTTCCCCAAGCACATGAATCTTGCCTTCCAGAAAGCATGATCTCATTCTTTATCACTCTCCTGTAACACAGCCAGCCTTGCAGTCAGTTACTCTGCACTAGGTGAGAGTATAAAACTTGATTGGCATTAAGGATCTCAGTCTCATCAGTGGAAATCCAGATTATTTCCACTGGTCCCTACATGTTTTTATATAAAATGTTCTTATTTTTTAATTTAAAGGATACATTTTAAGTACTTCCAGAGTGTCTCTCTAGAATTTTTTTCAAAAGAATTTTTAGCAACTGAATTTCATTTCTCACATCTTGAATTACTGCCAGCCATGCTCTTGAGGGATTTTCTAATCACACTTTTTGTTCTTCAGTGAGGCTGGTTTTAATTTTGTTTAGGCCTTGATAATAAAGCTTGAAAGCTTCCTAATTAAAAGCTTTTTCACAATAGTGTTCCTAAGTAGCATTTTAAGGAGTATCCCCAACAGTTGCTTGCTGACCCTGCCCCTTCTCAAAAGGGCCAATGAAGAAATGTAAAATCTGCTCAAAGTTGAAAGGAAGCAGTCTATGAAATAACACAGCAGCATGATCCTGGAGGACACAAAGAGTCCTTCATTCACAGAAGCAGAAGTTTCCACACGCTTTTAGACATTTTAGATCCTCTAGCTTGTTTAAACAGGAAATGAGCCAGCTTAATTGTAGAAGGGAGCTGCTTTTCCCCCCATGTCACCTAGAATATTAAGTTATATACAATTAGGGAATGGTACATAGAATACCAAAAAATGGCTTGGGTTTAGTGATCATCAGTCACTTTTCCAAGTTCCATAAATTTCTGTTAGTGGTTTTAGCTAATCTAATTTCTGTTATCAACATATTGATTCAATGGAGTTGAGAGATTAACTGTTTTTAAAAGACCAGTTGTCTTACATATTTCCCATGCTTAACCCGTACCAATGAAAGCTACTGCCCAATAGCCCTAAAGGCAGGGTCCGAAAAGGGAGTCGTTGCCATAAACACATCTCAGCATGCTTCTACCAACGCTCCCTGCACTGCTTTTCCGTAGCCCCTGTCCCCATCTCCTCTGCTGCCCGGTTATCCACAGGACAACTGCAGGACGCTCCATAACTGCCCGTGACAACTACCCAGCGGCTCCATTTCCCCAGCCGCAGCAGCAGTCTCACACCGCTATCCCAGGAACGGCACGGTACCTAAACCCGCCGTTGGACAGACCACTGAACCCATCCCCTCACCATAATGTTGCTGTTTTCATCACTCCTGAAAAAAAACACAGAGGCTAAAACAGGACTTAAATGAAACAGAGGGGACTAGCCAACATAATTACCCAATGTAAGGTGCTAAATTCTCGAGGTGACCCATCAAAAGAGAAGCTCTCCCAGGAGACACTTCTGAGCAGAAGGCACCTGCCCTGCACAGACCCTCGGGGAAGCCCAACTTCCCGAGGCAAGCACCAGAGCCGGCAGGCAGCATTAAACTCAAATGTCACTTAGCATGGCACAGGACTATACGATACACTGCTACTGCAGAGGGGGAAGAGCCAAGCCTTGTTCCTGCAGCCTGATTAGCCCCTAGACCCATTGCCACAGTGTTTGGCAAATTCATCCATGAGATCTGACAGCTTCTTCAAAGCATCCTACATCCCACTGGATGAGCTGAGCTCTCCGCTCCCTTTAAGAAGCCCAGGAGCGAGCATATGTCAAGGGTCCTAACTGTGCATGTACAAATAGATCGGTTTTTATCTACCTAACAATCTTTCTAACTTTTTCAGGGTGTGAAACAGCAATTCTATTCCCCATGCGTTCGAAAAAGATATTTGGGAGCGTTCACCCAACTGCTGGAATGACCCTTCACTCCTTTACTGCTTGTATCTGGATCAAGGTGACTGAGGCGTTGGACAAAACTATTGTCTTCTCCTATGGAACCAAGTTAAATCCATATGAAATCCAGCTTTATCTCAGCCAGGAGTCTGCAGTGCTTGTTGTTGGTGGTAACCAGCACAAGTTAGCTGTCAAAAACGTAGTTGTTCCTGGGAAGTGGATCCATCTCTGCGGTGCCTGGAGCTCAGAGAACGGATCTGCATCCCTGTGGGTGAAGGGAGAGCTCGCAGCCACCGCCTCAGACATTGCTGATGCTCACACCGTTCCAGATGGAGGGATTTTGCAGCTCGGTCAAGAAAAGAACGGCTGCTGCGTTGGAGGTGGATTTGACGAAGCTTTAGCCTTCTCCGGAAAATTAACTGGCTTTAACATGTGGGACAGAGTGCTCAGTGCCAAAGAGATAGCAGCGCAGAGCGGAGAAGATGCATGCAGTATCAGGGGCAACATCATCGGGTGGGGAGTCACAGAAGTTTTGCCATACGGAGGAGCCCAGTATGTTTCTTAAATTCTGGCAAGGCAGTTTCTGAAGCAGAAAACGTATTTTGCAAAGAGCCGAACGCCACTACGTACAAGTAAACAGAGCCGTAGGAGCCCGTGTCTCGAACTCCCAAGGAAGATGAGCGTTGAAAGTTTACAGAACGAGGTACTGTGGAGACAGGATTTGATCTCTGCCTGCTGTGTTGGCAAAACACTGAAAAAAACCCAAAAACCCCCACATCAAGGCATGACATTGGAAAGGCTGTTCCTGAGGTGAGACAACTGGTGTCTCTCTAGTGCAGTGTTTTCTGATGCATAGAAGTGAGTGCCACTGTGGACGTTTTGGAGTCAAACAGTGCTCCTGGCAGCCCTGCTGAAGCAAACACGTTGGGTATCCGGCTGACCAGTCTCTGCAGAACAGACATAAGGCTATGCATCTTCCAGGCTCCTCCAGTCATTGGTTTTTATAGTGCTAATGTGAGTTGTACAGAGGAACCACATAAGCCACGAAATGCATTGTTTATTAATCGTCGTTAGTAATTTGTAGACTACAAGAAAACTAGCTCCTTGTTTAAAGCATTATTTATGCCACGGATTGACCGAACATATAAAAGTAATATTTTCCCCATCATAAGCTGGTGTTACATTTGGAGCTGTATTATATTGTAAATTGACTTTGTAATAATTTTATTGAAATTATTTTTGTAAAGTTGTTCTGTAAATAAAGATACTTCACTAAACTAAAAATTTCCACGCTTCTCATGAACTGAAACTCTGAAAGTGAGTACCAATTGGGAATTTTTCCATGTTTTGAACCATGCGGTTGTAGCTGCTAATAGAAAAGAACATAAATATCAACATCTCATACAAATGGAGAGACCCTTAGAGGACCAAAATCCAAGCATTAGCCAGACACAGCTTTAAAGGCCCGTCATAACAATCCCTCTTGGGAACACTGTCATGTGCAAGGATCTGCCACTCTAGGAGTTCTCCCACATGGATGTGGCCATTTGTACAGAAGAGATGGTTTAACATACTGACACATGCGCATTGACCTGAGGCTGTGGTAGCACGGCACTTGGAGACTGAAGGAAAGATTGGTTTTGAGACATCCCCAAATGAAAAATAATTAAAAACAAATTAACCAGTACCCCATGCATAATGCTAGCCATCTGAGAAGGACATACTCAGTTTTAAGATATGTTTAGATATCCAAAGTAACCAACTTGTTTGATTCTAACAGGAGGTTTGTACAAGGCAGAATTGATGAATATTCGGTGGCAGCGGCTTTCTTCTCTCACATTCACAAGCTTATCTAAAATCCAATAAAAAAACTAGAGCTGGATACAGCACATAAGAAGCCAGTGCAGAGAGCCAAGACACCAGTGGTGATTTGCGTGTAGAAAACAGAGCAGAAGTAGACAATGATGAATAGTTATTCACTGTATATGTAACCATTTATGACAAGAACGATTATTTACTACCTGTTGAAGCCTCTTAACAAGTTATCATGGAGAATGTCTTATTCAAAGCAATTCTTATTTCCACTGGAAACAGCCCACCCTTCTGCTCTATTCACATGTTTCTCCATCTTTCTTATTCTCTACAGATGTCCTAAGAAAACACTTTGAAAAGTTTCTTGACATGTTGCTGCTATGCTTATTTCCTGAATGTGACACAGCTACCAGATCATTCCTTCCACAATACAAAAGTAGTAAGAAAAAGCTATGACAAGGTAATTTCCACTTTACTATGCCATTCAAGGGGGCTGTACTTGATACCTAGTTATAGGACCTGCTCCAAAGTTTTGTCAACACTGTTTATTTAAGGTAAAAATAACTGCTCTGATTGTTGGAATTTCTCCTATTAGCCCACAATAAAAATATATCTAAATTAAGAAATGCTTAGTGGTAAGCATGACAAAAATCCCTTACTAAATAATATCTGCAAATAACCTTAACTACAGAACAATGAAAGATTATCTCCATTCATCTGCTGTCAGCCAGAAAACAGATCTTTAGAGTTACGAAAAACACTTGAGGTCCCAACATTGTGCAAGGGCAAAACCGCTCTCAAATCCTCTTTCCATAGAGCGCCCCCCATTAAATGAAAACAAATGTCCATGAAAACATAGCAGAAAAAGCAAAATCCTCAAAAAGATTACCAGAAATCCTTCCTGCCTACTTTTCTTACTGTACCCTCATACCTGAAATGCTTTGTCTTGGAAGTAGCCTTTTCCCATCTCTGTTCTGCTTTGGCAGATGACCAAATGCAAAGCCAGTCCCTTCATTCTCACTGACTCAGCTGGAAAACTCTCCTCTTTCCAACTGCTTTGCTCTTCCTTTATCACTTCTGTGGACTAGCAAAGCTTTCCCACAGTCTAGTCCCCTCTGTCACCTCCATCAGGACACTTCTCACTTTCCTTCCTAGCTTAACTATGTTTTTCTTTGCCAACAGTTACTTTGCCTGTTTGGAAAACACTAAGTAAATAGTATTTTGGGGGAGTTTGGGCTCCAAATACGGAAAAGGCACTGTGACCCTGCTCTTGCACTGCAAATATAGAAATGAAGGAGCAAGCACAAGACATGCATTTCTGGAGTATGTTGCCGAGCCCAGTTCTGCTCTCTAACAAGCCTCTGCTGAATGCAACATCCACATCCCTTGCCTGAGCTCCTCTGGAAGGTGGAACAGCTGTGGGACTCTCAGATTACAGCAACAACTTCAGCGTAGTTTTGCTGCTGTCCCCTGGAAATGAGAATAAATCTGCCTGATCCCTTATGCTGATGGAAGGTGTCAGCACAGGGCCTGTCAGCATCACAAGCACGGTACAGACATTTGCATGTTTAGAAGCTGAGTTCACAATAACTGGAACAGAGTAGTTAAACACTCTTTCTAAAGAGCTCTTTTTTAGCTAATAAGATAAGAAACTGATTATGCAGCCAAACAGTTGCCCCAAGTAATCAAAAAATCCAGTTAGCTCTCAAACACTCGCAGGCAGCAGGCCAAAGTCTACTATCAGTCTCACTGGTGCCATTAGGCTGAGCCCTGTCTGTGCAGCACCAGAACAAGGCCCTTTGTCTCCACGCTGCTTTGTAAATTCATCCTTAGCAGCTTATCCTCTAGCTTCTCTTCTCCCTTCAGCAAACACTCAGTCTTTAAGTGTGGTTCTTAGCCTGCTGCAAACCAACCTTTTCATCCCTGAAATACAAATTATGTACAGTGCAATTAAGCCACTATGCAAAACAAAGCACTTTGCCTATTCAAAGTGCCCTCTTCCAGTTTGGAATTTCCAAACCTGATGTCCACAGCAACATCTGCTGGTAGAATAACATAAATACACAAAAACAAGCAGGCTCAGTCATGATGAAACCTTCAGTTGTGGGTGTTTATCACTTTTCCCAAACCTATGACTATACCATAAAACCTGTTTCATTCTATTTCTTTCTATTAATAGCACCGAGTTACAAGTGGCAACGCACGATGTTAACACATAAATACTAATGTCACAAGTCTTAAAAGAGTTATTCATGTGGCTTTGGAAGTTGTTAGCAATATTCTGTTCTTGGACTCTACTCAATTAGTATTATCACATAGCTCATACATATTTATCATATTTATCACACATTTGTCCTTAAACAAAGCAGACAGAAATATGCAAGCTCTTACCACAATGTCTTAGGGACAAAATTACTTTCTAGCTTAGCTATCCCTCCATAATACGCTCCATTTATATTTTTTAATAAATACAGAATGCATACATTTAATTCAAGGGCTTAACATCTTCATAAAAATGTTCTTGGAATAATTAGACAGCTATTGCTACTTATTGCTATTGCTCATACTTGAAGAACAAACAGTGATTTTACTACTGCAGTAGCACTGTATTGCAACAAATACTGTGAACATTACTAGTTCAACTAAATTGGTCTTCCTTTTGTAGAGGTATGAATTTTTTTGGCTTTTTAAACCACAAAAGTAAAACGTACAGAGTTTAGCATCAATATTCTAGGCAAAGCTAACAAAGTAGGCAAAATTGAAGAATCGCTACAAAGTTTTTATACTTTACATCTGACTATTTTGCCACAGAACGAGATTCATTTCATCTCCATTTATATTTTGGAGTATTGCCAATGACACTAATAGAAAGGATAAGAGCCCAGTAACTAGCGTCTCATATCATGGCTTATAATTTGAAGTCCATTAGTACAGTATACTAACAAATACAGATGTTATTTCCTGCCCTATGGGTCATCCAATCTATAATGAGACTTCCACAGTCAACAAGGTTCAGTAAATTCACATATTCTTGAAAGGTCTTCCTTGATATAGTCTGTTATTAGATTGTGTCTAACATGTTTTATAGGCATGCTTTATACATACATGCCTCATACATGTTTTCATGTAAAACGTGTTTGTATATATGGCTAATACAGACTAACTAATCTAATGGTGGGCATGCTGCAGGACTAAATCCAAACTCTCAGTGCTTTCATACCTTGAAGGACACTTTTGACAATAGTGTCTGTGTGATCAGCCAGCAGATCTGCTTTAGCAATTGCAGCCAAGGATAGATAACTTGACATGTTTCTGCACAGTTCCTTATTGCCCCTCTGAAGAAATTTCACTGCCACTGGAACAGCTAAGGCCATTATGGGAGGTCGATTGTAATTCTGCAAAAACATGAAAAAGCACTGAAAAATAAGCAGCTGAAATAATGATTAAAATAAAGTCTCATGCTGATCAGAGTAGAAAAACAAAAATCAAAACAACAGGAAAAAAAAGCAAAAAACATGTCAAGAAAGGTTATGTTTTGGTAACACTGCTGGAGGCAGACTTGAAAGAAAGAGCAAGTAAAGAACTTTAAGACTACTGCACCAGGAAATGCTAGTAATGCACCTATTTTTTTCTTCCGCAAGAGAAGGAGAGAACATGATATGAAGTGTACGAGTTAAATGTTAACTTCTGTAACATTTCTAACACGGTATTTTGTGTTTGGTGCTCTCAGAGAATACAGCAGAAGCTGTATCCATCATTCACACAGCATAGGTAATTTTCATCCCAAAGCATAGGAAACACCTTGGAGCAGTCACTGATTCTGTTGACTGGTAAATATTGCTCCCTGCAGTAAAAGAGGTATTGCTGCCTTTTATTCCTGTGTCACAGTGACCTGCCCCACACCAAGGTCCAGCCCCAAGCAGGTCAGCCCAATGCGCAGGCACAGTCAAAGCTCAGGGAAACTATTTCAAGCATTGGTAAATCTTGCCCAGCACAAGTCACAGCTTCCCTCATCTAACCTGAAGTGTGTTACTACTCTGAGTTTTGGTCTATCTTTGTGCTGGCAGAGACCACGTGAAGAAAGGACGACTCTGTTCCCAGAACAGGATCCCAGGCTAAGCCGCTGGGACTAAATCAAAGGCAGACCGGTCAAATGAGGAAAAAGAGGATGCATGAGTAAGTGTACTGGGACACTTGCTCACAGGGTAATAGCTTTAGTATTGATCATCAATTTTCCTGTAATGATTAAGATTTCCTTTTCTAAACTCCAGCCAATTTCTCTGAACACCAGGGTCAACTGAAATTTTTCTGTCCTCAAAACGGCACCAAGCTTCAGCAATCTCAGGGGTATCTGCATGTACACTTAGGTTTTGACATTAAGGTCAGAAAAGCTTTTCTGCAATTATTTGTATATGTAAAATTGTGTGCATAGACTATACGCATCTATTGCGCATTAAATTCCCCATACATAACTGCCCCTGAAACTAGTAGGATATGTTCATGTGTAACTGAGGACCTACAGTCTCTCTTGAACCCTCCTTAATCAGTGCTTTTCTCTCCTCTTCACTCAGTTTTGAACATCTTGAAACTGGAGTACTTCATTGCTTTTGAAAATAATCCTGCAATATGATTATATTTAATTAGCATCTGAAATCACAGGCAACCACTGGAACCCAGATGTTTCAGAAAGCAACAAAACAGTGCAAAGAAAGGCAGTCCAGACTTAACACATGCTCATTCTGGAGCAGTGCTGAAAAAATAAATTTAGACCTGAGAAAAAACAAATCTGTTATTCCACATACCCTGCTACATTGCCTCCCAGGCCAGCTCTTCCTTCATCAGCAGCAACTGCCTTTGCCATCAGCCTCACGCAGAGCAGGACTGACCCTAATTAAGGTTACATTACACTACTCAACCAATGCAAAAGAGCCAAGTTTAAGTGGCTATGAGGATTTTTCCTTGCAACAGAGACTTGCCAAGCAGTGGACTGCTGCAGCCACTCCGGGACAGTTCCCTTCTGCCAGCCCCTAAGGAAGAAGGGGCTGCAGCAACTCCTAGGGGTCAAGATAGCTCATCATAGCAACTGCCATATGACCAAAACCTGCGTCTTTAATGAGAATAGCCCTTAAAATGAATAGAGCCTTATGCAGCAGCATGTTTAAATCAACATAATGCCTCATTATATTTGGCTGAGAGGTACTACTGAGTAGGAGCCAAATTCTGCCTCCAAGTTATACTCTGGAACTCCACACAGAAAGAATGGGAAGATAAGGTTTGGCCCTCTGACTAGGATGTAAAAGATCTAAGAAAATTCCAAAGAACAATTTTTTTTTCCCCCTACAATAAAGACAAAATACCTAGTTAAGAAAAGGTTTGAATTCAGATGGGAGGAGAAAGGTTTCATTTGTTCTGTTATAAATATCAGGGCATGAATACACACTTATGAAAATGTGAAGGTGACAATGAAAAACAGATTTCAATAATATGATATAGTGATGTTTGCAAACCTAGGGGACCTCCCTGCTGCTAATATCAACAGAAACATGCTGTGAGATTCAACCCAGCTGTCAGATATTCATTACTATTTCAACTATCCCTCACGTATTGTATAAAAACTCATTTTATGCCTTCTTTCTTCTTTTATGCAAAGGAACTTGCTGATAATAGCTCTGTTTCAGGGAGCAATAAATGTACTTTTATAACTTTCTCATTTTATTTCAATGAACTCCTTGAAGTAATTTGCGACACAGTGCAATCCCAAAACATTTGGATGCGAGCTAGCTTGATTTACGCATACAGTTGCCAACAGCACAAACTGAAAGCTCAGACAAGGCATTGCATACTTCAGTATTCTTATGAAATATGATTGCTAAAGTACCTCAAAGACCAAATATGATTTTACAATGTACAGTCTCTTGTCTGGAAAGTTTACGTTGTGCTGCTGTCAGTATCCAAATCCAGTTACTGTCTCACCTCAGGGTACGCGAGACCAAAATGGAGATAACCGACACCTCCAGGAATGTGTTGCCTAATCAGAAAGGGTGGTCCCTACCAAAGCCAGTCATTCACAAAGAAAGGCAGAGGGGACGTAACTCCCTGATTTACCACTGACCTTCATAGGATGCATTACTGTGCCCTGTGCTGCACCGCAGCTTATGGTTCATGGCTCAGGGGTGCCAGCACAGTGCAGAAGAAATCTTGCTAAGCTTCATCTGCAGTCTTGACCAAACGTCTGGCTAGAATAAACCTCTATGCTTCCTAAACCAAAATCAATATGAACGTGGGCTTCAGAAAAGAAGGTTTTTTTCTTCTTTTAGTATTTTGCTATAATACACTTTTTTTGTGCATCTTTAGAGTAACAGGCTGGGGGTAAACAGAACTGACCATACTAAAGGATTGTAAACTAAAATTTCATTGAAGCAAATTCAGCATTGATGTTATTTTTTCCAGAACATTTTGATTCTTTTGGACTTTGAACACTTTCAGCCAAACTAGATGAGGAATCTCAGTAAGTTTATGGAACAATATATTCTATCAAGGGGATAAGCAGTAACTTTCATGGGAGAGTGAATTACTTGTGCCACTATCATTTGAATTTTTATAATAAAAGAACAAAAAAACCCCCACATCTGATTTCAGAGGCAGAGGTAAAGAAAGCAACTATGAAACAGCAGACATACTGCAAACATCACCCCAGAGTAGTCTGTATAGAAAGGCACTTCACAGCAACTGTTTCTTCATCTGAGACTAAGCTGGTCCCCATGAATTGTACCCACAGCTGATTTAATACCGGATTCCCTCTTCTCCCCACTTTTAAATGGCTTTTCACTCCCAGCTTACTTTCTTAGAAAGCCTTGGAATAGCACATTCCTCTCTCCAAAAGGCTGTTATATAATAAGATGTCTTCTTTTTAGTCTTGCATCCACAGGGAGCGATAGTTCATAGACTACTGAGTTCAGATAGGACCCGATTTTAGCTGTTCTTCTAGCAAATGTTTTTGAAACCTAAATACCTTTTCGATCTTCTTGTTGCTGCCTCCAACACTTAGTAAAGTATTCTAAGAAATTATTTTAACACTCCTCACCAGAGCATAACTTCTTTCTAGTCCTCTAACTAGAGTAGTAGAAATTGGATTTTAGTTCAGAAGTCAGTTTTCTATGTTATATATCGACTTGGCTTTTACAATCAAAATGTTAAGGGAGATCCTCCTTACTGACAGCATGTCTAGTGACCTAAATTTCACATCATTAAAATCTCTTTGGCATTTTGCTGCCTTCCAGAATGATTCAAAAGAATAACCTCTTCCCTGATGCTAAGTGCTTTCAAATTAATCTTTCTGTAACCACAGAAAGTGATAGTCCTACATCTCCCACTTTAATACTTACATGAAATGCAAATACTTAGAATTAATGGAGAATTAATGAAATCTGGTACTAAACAGTCGAGACACTTCTAAAGATAAGGAGGCTGCCAAAACTTTTGATTCACTGCAGTAGATGCCATATACATGTAATAATATACTTTAACATTTGGGGTCATATTCTTGGTTTTAAACAAATGCAACCACTCCCATGCACCCTCAAAAACCATAAAGTACAACTGCCTTCTAAAAGATAAAACTGAATAGCCAACGAATGCACTACACTCCCTTGCTTTCAGCTCATTCTTACCTGCAAGATACAGCTCATGATATCGGATGCAATTTTTGCATGTGGTGTGTCCTCATCTTTTCCAGAGGGCTTCAGGTTGTGTTCTAGACATGACTCCCAGAGAGCCACAAGGGCTTTCCCGTGCTTTTCTATGGACGCCGTCTCCCTGATGGCAGTGGTGATTCGAGTGATGCAGATTTCCACCACAGCCTGGTCATTGTCATTGGTCTGGTAGTCCTGGTTCAAATGAAAAGACATTTGCCAATGAATGCCCATCCTTTTCAAGGACCCCACAAAATTAGCCGGAAGGTATGAAGTTTTTGTAACTGTCCAGTGTCTGTTTTCTCACTTCCACCTTTACAACAAACATTTAGCGCAATTAAACACAGAAATTAGTCATCCCATAGACAATTCACTGGTTTAGGTCTTAATTCTCATTATTGTAAAGGTATGGATTATATTATCAAATGATTTTTCGTAGTCTGTCTTGAAGCATGGCTTTCTTGACCAGGGATTGTAGCCACACACCATAGAATCACTTACACAGGCCTCTTCTCCCGTAACTGTCCTAAAACTGAAACTGGAATTGATACACCCACAATATATATAGCCAAATGCAGTGTCCCAAATATTTCCCATCGTGTTGAGTCCCTGATGTAAAACCAGTTAGTTTCAATTAGCATCAATGTAACATGAATAGAAGTTAATTAAATAGGCTTTATCAGAAAATCCTGTAATCCCCTGTAATTACTGACACAGATGCCACATGGATATGAAATGGCAGCGCTTCGCTGTAACTAAAAGACTCAGAATACACAATCGCCATCCCTCAGTCTAACCTATGCTGTTCCACCCTAAAAAGTAATGAAGATGAAAGACAGACTGAAGTATTAATCAAAAGTCATTGGTTTTGCTAGATAAAGTATGATCATTTTTAAAGGGCTGGAGCTAAGTTCAGCACTAGCTTGCAGAAGTGCAGCTCCAGAGTTAGCTCCAGGGGCTCTGCGCTGCAGCGTGGTACAACAGCATATCACAGGCAGAAACCACATCGTTTGGGTCTGTCTCAAAGCAATTCTCTGCCTTTATTCACAGCTAGCCCTCTACAAGCTTTGCTTGGCATGACAGAAAAACCCATGCACTTATTAAAAAAGGAAAACACTTAGATTTTTCTTTTGTATAAGGTTACCTATTGATAAAGAGGCGAACAATTTAACAGCCGCTGGCTGAGAGGGCACAAGCGCAAAACCCTAGCGAAAGTCGTGGTCTCTGGCTGTGCGTGGACATGGAGAGCAGAGCGGTCCTGTCCCTGCTGCTGTGAAACTCCTCACATTTGCAGAAAAACCTGTGTCAAACCCAGCTTGCTCAGCCAGCGCTGGAGCAGCTGCCCGATCTCCAGAGCCCTCTGGTGGGAATCGCTTGGAGGTAGAGGATGGCTCTGCATGATGCTTTAGCTGCTTAATGCAGACCGGCGTGTTTGTGAAAACATTTTTTAGCTAATTCAGGCATTTTCTCTCAAAAGGCATGGTAAGGGGAATTTGTGTAAAATTCTTGATAATCTGCAGTTAGGCGAGTCGAAGTACATCACAAACAGCAGAAGCAATGGCCAAAATAACTTGATTAATGTTCTGAAAGACTGTGCAGATATAGTTGCTGTCAAAGAAATGACCAAAGAGAAGAGCCAGTGTACAGTGGCTGTCCTGATGGATGAGTCGGTTCTTGTTGCAACTGGCAATGTCATGATCAATGCTTCAAGAGTCAGAGGTTTGCACCTTGCCAAAAGTGATTTCTAAAAATCACATGCTGTATGAAGTGCCAGAAAAGCGCAGTTATGAGAACATGTACATGTTGCTAATTGAATATGCTAAGCCTCAAAAAAGATTTTTCCCTTCCCTTTGGCAAACTGGAAGCAGGAAGGATAAAGAGCTTTTTTTCTTTTTTTTTTTTTTTTGGACAGCACTTTTGAAGAGTTTACCAAAATCTGTAAGCCTACCATCACTCAGAACACTTTACGCTGCAAACAGAATACACACTATATATACAGTGTACCTGTAACTGCCTGTTAATCTTTAATATGCCTTAAACAATATTTAATAAAAATTATGATAGAGAAGAACTTGAAATATCTTTAAAGGAAATCCAGGTAGTAGGTACTGGATTTGGTTACCACATTTTTAAATCTTACACTTTGCTTGGCATTCCTGAGTTTCTAAAAAACTTAAGTTGTGTATGTCCCTGTCTTTAATATTTTATTTATACAACACATTTAATCTCATGCAAAATTATTAAGGACAGTGTTTCACTTACCGCAGATGAACTAATTATTCTTATTTGTTCAAGAGCTTCCGAGAGGCTTCCTTCAATTTCAGCATCCTCTAAGGAGAAAAGATCCCCTGCACGTGAAAGGTCCTTTTGTGCCAAAACCAGCCCAAACAGATGATGCATGGCTGCGCTCGCTGCCACTCAGCCAGACCTCTGCATGCACCATGTGCGTGAATGACTCAGATGAGGACAGAATGGAAACAATCCTGTGGACTAGTGATCAATTTAATATGAAGCATAACTCTGGGGCATATTTCAAGACTTCCTTGGCCCCCATCTAAAAGGGGAAAAAAAAGGGGGATGGGGGGAGGAATTAGCAAATGCAGTGGCTGTCATATTCCAGTTTAGCAAAGATTATTAAATGGTGTATGCGAGAAGCATACAGGATCCCCTGATCCAGGGACATCCTTAAGCACGTACCATAAACTGCATGTTGAAGGATCTTTTTCCCTCAAACACTAAATAGCTTAAAATTAGCTAAACAGTACATAACTCTTAATAAACAAAACCAAGTTTTTTTCATTTAAATGCATATTACCTGAGCAGGATGGTGACTGGACTAACTGATAAGGATTACAAACTGCCTTTCTGTGGTCAGTAGCAGAGTGGAGCTAGAGGAGGCGGGTAAAGCCACTTGATTTGTTTTCTGGGTTGTTGTGTCTTGACTCCAGAAATACACTATTAGCAAGATTGAGAAGATAATGATTTTTGTTTAGAAAAACAGTCAGTTTTACTGCCAAAATGATCCCTGCAGTCTTTCCAACTCCTGTAAAACAAACACTTGGCTGAGCTGAAACTATGCACTTCTCCTTGGCTGGGGAATTTAACAGAAGCCGAGCCAAGTGGGGCCGGGCTCAGCACCATGCATACACTTGTGAAAGAGGACAGTCCTGCACTTGTGCCCCTAAACTCTAGTTTTTAAAGCATCCACAGAGGACATATTTGCCTTAATTATAGAATTTCATTTTTTCCACATTTCAGAAGTGCTATTTGTTATTCCAAGCCCTCCAGGACTTGCCCCTTGCTGATAGGTCCCCTCTGCTCATACACCTTTAAACGAGGGTCTTCATGGCCAACCTCAGTGCACATGAGCAAGGGACTAACTGCACAGGGCTCTTCAAGCCTAGAACATTCCATGGGGCTTAGACACCCTCCTTGGGCTTTGCCAAGGCAGGTACAAATCCATGCCAGCAGAAAATGTTTGTCCTTGAGTCTTCCAAGGGTCTCCATGATGGCCCTGTCAGTAGGAACAGGGGAAGGACAGTCCGTCCTCCCTCAGGTCCTGATTGTACTGCACTTCTTCCAACCTTTCCGACCAACACTATTCACGATGACAAAGAAACCCAGCAAGCTGTGATTTCTCAGCTCCAAGGAGCACCTCTAAGTGTGGGGCCCTCTACGGGCTGCTAGTGCTTCAGGCAGAGCTGCAAGGGAAGTAGGGCAGTGAAAGAGCCTGCTGTTCAAGACCCTACTGAGAAAGGGGTGAATCACACAGAGGACATTCACCGGCACTCATAGCAGCCACGCTGGCCGGCAGCACGCTGAGATTCTGCCAGTCAAAAGGGACTCAAAGACACATAGCACCATGGCCCTGAGTAAGCTCAGACACACATGAAAGGAGAGGTTACAAATGGGAATGCCTCTGTGCCCCAGGAAGCTGCTGCACCGCTCAACGACTTCACCCCGAACAAGCTCTGCTTGACGGTCACCTCAAGCTCCCTTCAGCTTTAACTGCATCTGTGTTGGCCATCTTTTAGTACACAAGTGATCATTCTCACTCCTTCAACACCAACATCTTCCACATGATCAATATTTTCTCCATAACAAATTATGTGGAGATAAACACAGCACCATTCAGAGAAACTGCGAAGTAGGCTGTTAGTTGCTGTTTTGTGAATCAAAATGTCTTTCTGAATTGAAGTAAACATACCTAAATGTAAAGGCCTTACATATAATGTATGTGTATATATGCATGTCCTTTACCTTTAGGTACGCAACAATCTAAAAGTTTCAGCTTAGCCACTAGTGGGCGTCTTTGCAGGAATACAACAGATACACGATCATCTAGCTGACAAAATTGTGACGTTAAGGTAGGCATACACTATATATGATACTCATTAACTCAAGAGCTTGAGTTAGCTTCAAATGTCACAAACTGGAAAAGCAGTTGCTAGAACTGGACCAGTCCGCCTCGGTCTGCGCACATCGCTTAAATGACCTAGCCTGCGTTTCCAATGAGTAAAATTTCCCTGCAGCTTTATATAGAGGAAAGGGAAATGTCTGAGATTTGACATATATTAGCTGAAGTAAAATACAGGAGAAAAGGGAATCTTATGAAAAACAGATATATTAGCTGAAGTAAAATATAGAAGAAAAGGGAATCTTATGAAAAACAGGCTATTTGTAGTCTGGACAGAGTGATGAATAGGCTGAGTAAGTGTGACAAAGTAAGGACTCAAACTTCACCACATTTTCCACACAGGCTTGCATTAGATGAACCTGCTATAGGTACCACCACAGTCACCCTGATGGCACGTGCCAAGTGGGGCAGGCAGAAAGCTCCTGCCTGCTGCTGCCTGCCTGCTGGAGCACGTGGAGGCCTGCAGAAACCTCTGTGCAGATCTGTATCTAACCCAGTGTAGCTTGACACAAGAACATGCATTAAAACACAAACATTAAGTCACAAATGAAAACTTTCCTTCTGTCTTCACTTATTCATCTAATACAGTATATACCAAGCACATCTTCCAGGGGGCCAACTCCTCTAGGTTTTTCTCTTGAGCTGATGAACAAAGTACTACATTGTCGCAAACCGGATCTATAATTATTACTTGAAATACAGAGTATCCTTAATCCCTATTACTCTATTTTAAGCTGTTTTTCAGGAAAAAAAAATGCAAAATGTCAAATAAGGGGAAGAACACTGAGAGCCTTCTGGAAATAGCTCAGTGAAACAACATCTATTTTAATAGCATAAACAGCACCTCGCACTTTATCTGCCACAAGCCTGATTGTAAGGTCTTTTTTAATTTTCCCAAATCTATCAATATCATTACACAGGACTTTTGGTTTGATTACTTGCAACAAGACAGAAGCAGAAAAGAGCTTGCAAATAAGATTGCAAACCCTGAAGCACAACAGGCTATTGTCCTCCTGACAATTGCTATGGCATAAATCACCAGTCACCGAGCTGAAGGGGTTGGTGTAAGTACAGAGGAGATTGGGCCCATGTTCTCACACTCAGAAATTCTCAAGTTCAAAAATAAAAGTTCAAAAAGCCGCAAACACAAACTGATTTTTTACCTGTTCACGTTCCGCAATGACACCTTCAATGATGGTTACAGGTGCAAAGCTTGCGTTCTTGGAAACAAAGCCTGACCATTTGCTTTGCACTCCTGCTACCCCAGGCAGCATCCCGGGGCACAGCAAGTGGAAAGCTGGGGAATTGGGTGGCAAGCAGTGAACCTGAAGCTGTTAATTGCAGTGCCAGGAGTAAGGCATTTCAGGAATGCAGACTAAAGCAGCCTAAAAGTTACCAATGGCTCCGTCAGGT
Organism: Astur gentilis; assembly: GCF_929443795.1. Lineage (NCBI taxonomy): Eukaryota > Metazoa > Chordata > Aves > Accipitriformes > Accipitridae > Astur > Astur gentilis. The sequence continues at coordinate 42,935,104 of NC_064885.1, read as the reverse complement.
GACTAAAGGAACCTAAATGCAGAAAGGCCTTATCTCTGAATGAAACACTCTGTTTCTAGGACAAAATACAAAGCCTACTCCACTTGAGGGCAGTTGTTTTTAATAGAGAAAACAGAACTCTCTTGTGTTAGTGGAAAGCTATCCTTCCCTGGGAAGAAGGTAAAAAAAACCAACTCAGTAAGCTCACATTGTTTGAAAGAAAAAACACAAGTGAACAAACTTGCTACAGAAGAGATTCTCTGTCCAATGGAATAAATGCTATCATTCTGGAAAACTTTACATGAATACAAAGGAGGGTCCGAAGTTCGCTTTAGCTTTTAATGTTACTCTCATAAGTAGCCTAACAAAATCTGCACACATAATTTAGAAAAATGCTTTAGGAATGAAGATCCATTTGAACCTTCTCTTTGATCAGCTGCACTGAAACACAGCAACCCCTTCTTGGCCTTTTGCAAATGATATTCTACTCAATGTGCTTCTGCAGAAGAAGAGTTTCTCAGAAAGGCCCTGTTGTCTACGTGATGAACAGACACTTTTTATGTAAGTTTTATAGACAATACTAAGGACAATACAGAAAAATGTTTACTTACTATAAGCTCTTTGAAATGGAATTATAGCAAATCTTCTTAATACTTACATTATGTAACAGTGCTGAAAATACTTTTCTTGCATAGGTCCTAAAAGGAGAAAACTGTCCTTTAAGCATCTCCTTGCTCACTACAAGATTATACTCTGTCCTACCAATAGGTAGCTGGCACTGAGGAAAAGCATAATATATGTGTCTTCTAAAATGTTGGGGGGGTGGAGGGAGGGGTGGTGTTTATTTATTTTTTTAAAAGGGTCAGGTTAGAGGATAAAATTCCTTCAGAGTATGGTTCCCAAAATGTCTCATCAGCTTGACTCCACATCACCCATCAGCATCTTCTCATTCAGATAGGACAGACATTACTGTATCTGTCAGACCAGTGTCCGAGACAGATCAGACTTATATTTGTGTCCCATGTACACAAGCAATGGAGAAGAGACAAATGGTCTTGCCAAAGTTTGTAAGTCCTGTGTGGCTCCCCATTGGCAGAGTGTCTGTGAGGGGTCGCAGCAGGGATCCACACCTTCTTATGGTCAAAACATGGGAAACAAAGCAGTGACTCTTGTCAAACTTGTAGCAAACTTCAACTAGTTATGCAGGGAAAAAAAGACTCAGGTGATTACACAGGCCATTTCCGCTGGTTCACGGTGCAGTCCCACATCTAATTCAAAGTTTTGATTCTGATTTTCAACACCTAGTTTCCCTTTTCATGACAAGCTGAAAGAGCCATACGTTCCCTGGGACCTTGAAGCTGTTCCCCTCCACGGTGAGTCTCTTAACTTGCTGGAGGCACAGCATTCTTACCAAAGCTCCTTATCAGAAGCAATCAGAATAAAAGCTAGCCTGACAGGTTTCAGAGCTTGAAGCAATTGAATTGGTCTGTTTGCAAAATAATTCCCCCAATAATAGAAGATTAACAATAAAAATTCCATGTAAAAGGGCAGCTGGACCTAAGGGCATCCAAAAGCCAATTGAACTCTGAGCTAAAAGACTGAGTCTTAGAGTTTTATCAGGAACTTGGATTCTGCAGAATGACATTAGAAGGACAAAAAAAAAAAAAATAATCTTTTAAATCAAAGAGGAAGGGGAGAGGATAAAAATTTTTAAATTTAGTGAAGCAAAGTCTACGAGAAATTAAAATAATTTCCTTAACTTTCAAAAGACTTGACATGTAAGTATCGTTGCTTGGTTTTACCAGATGGTGCTATCCCACTGAAAACAAAAGTGCAACCTTCAAAGAACTGTGCAGTAATATCGTTACCCTAGTTCCATGCTAAGCAACATAAATTGAGAAAAACCTCACTATATTTAAGGAATTTTAGGAAATGCAGGCCACCTAGAGTTCATGTTAAGTGAACCTTATCGTATCTTCCAGTTTGCTCACTGCAAAGCAAGAGGCAATTAAAACCTTACTATACTGTTGAACCAATCTTGCACATGAACTTACATTAATACTGCATCTCAGAAGGAGGTTAAGCATGCACAGTACTAAGTCCTGAGCTAACTCAACCCTGCAGCAAAATCCATAACCCACCACCATCGGGAATAGTCCCTGCAGGCTCTCAAAGCCACTGTCCAGTTGCAGTTGAATACATCAAGAGACAACAGGCTGCGAGTACAAACCATCCCCTTGCTGGAGCACCACCGAGGACAGATGATACTCCAAACCCAGCAGACAGCCAGAGCTCCCAAGTGAATCCAAGATTCATTCAGCACTTCCCAAACCCCATTCTCCTCCGTAACACTCAGTTTGCAATGGGGACCATGCATGGTTCTCCTCAAATGCTGCAGCACAGCTCCTGACAGGAGCACTTCCAGCTGGTGTTTCTTGTTCTGTACCAAAGGACCAAGAAACCACAGGCACCAAAGCTCTTTGATAACAAAAGGAAACATTCATTTTCTGAAATATTAAAGAAAGAAATCTAAAAGATATAAAGCAAGCACCCTATTCAAAAAAGTAATTTAAAGTGTCAAGTAAATTACAGAGGAGAGGAAGTTGATCTGAGAATTCCCCTTAAATGGTGACACTTGTGTCAAAGGACTGAGAAGCCAGAGGTCTTGCTTTATCATGGCGATCTTGGGCAAATCATAGTCCAGTGGTTTGACTACTCTATCTATAAAAAGGAAAGGAAAAAAAAAAAAAAATCAATTTTCTTACCTCGCAGACATGTTGCCATGCTTAATACACTGGATTGTATGAAGTGCTTTGGATGCCTTAGATGAAAGACACTATAGGAAAGCAAAAGCAAAACAGTATTAGTAACTCTTTGACTTTTCAGCACTCTGTGTGCAGACTATAAAATATATGCTACATGATACCTCCAGGAATACAACTGTGTATTTCAACAAACAGGGCTTAATATTTAGGACCTGGTCCCATAAAAACCAAACAGGACAGCAGCTCTACTAAACCTTGTGGGACTTTGTGATGTTATTCACATACGCATGGATTGAACAAAATGACGTTTAAATTTCCATTCTCTCTGGGGGTGGGGACAAATGTTTCCAGCAACTGCATATTTAGTTTTATTTTACATTTTCATGAATAGGAGGAAGGTTAGAATCATCTTTAAAGCGAACTTTTATTCCGTACCTATGATAGGATTCCCTTCTCTTGAAATCCTTCTCCCCCATCTGACAGGAAAAATCTGTTTTGTGGAATTAGAAAAAGTATGTCTCAAACAGTTACAGAAGTTTGTAATATCTCCAAGACTGCTGGATACTTCCTTCCCCACATGCACCCATCCAGGAAAAAAAAAAAAAAAGAAAGCCTGGATACATTTCCTGCTTATTTTCAGCCTGAAACTTTCCCAATAACATTCACATATGCAATTTATGGACAGAATATTGCAAGATATTTCAGAGAACTTTCCCCTTCCGTGTTAGACTAATAATTTGATTTATTTTTATGTCTGAAAAGCATTTACTGACCAAAATAGAGCACTCTTTCAAAACTTTCAAATAAAGTTCTCACATTTTTCAGTGAAAGAAAAGGATTAAAGATTATATTGAAAGACCATCATTTTCACACAGGCTGAATAGACTACAGCAGTTCCCATGGGATCAGCTGCATATATTTAAACTCTTCCCACAAGACAACCATTGTTTCCTACAAGCCTCTCTCTCTTTTTCTGTCATGACAGGTTTCCACACTTCATGTTGTCTAGAAATCCCATGGATGCTGAGCTGGACCAGATGATGAAACAATAAATTATGAAGTCTACTAATTAGGCTAGGGTTATAAATGTTTTCTGCTAATGAAACACCTTGCTGCAGTCCTGGGAACTGTGAACTGACTTGCTCTCAACATCCAGCTCTTATACACAAGGAAGCAGTATTCTTACTGGAGGCAACTGCAAAATAATCAGAAGAATTATACAGCCTCTCTCAAGATCTATCTCTTCTACCAGAATTGCAGGGCTATACTACTATCCTTAGTTTGAAGTAAGTTCAATGTTCTTCCTAGAAGTGTAAACCAGCTTGTAAATATTCTCCCCTGCGATAAACTGGCTTGATCAGTAGGTTTTGTAGGTCAGATCCTGCTCAAAGTGAACCAGATTTCACAGATCTCCGAGGCAATTTTGGCTGCACAATCCATGCAGAACCCAACTGATGCAGAGTGGTAAGAATGTACTTATAAACTTGCCAATTGCTACTTTTGCAAACAGTTTATAACTTGACCAAATTTTTATATATATATATATATATATACTTGATAACCTATGTGCTGTCAAGACAGTTTTCTACAATTTTCAGTATATAAGAAATCAAAGTTTTATATTTGACTGCTGTTTCAGAACACACCAATGCTACATATAACACTTTGTAAGACTTAACATTTTTTAACATCAGTAAGACAGATTTGTAAGAACTCCATTTCTAAATATCTTCATGATATTAAAATATTATGCTAAAATAAACAACGCTCTACTAATATCAAATAAATTGCTTTATATAACAAATACCAGTACACTCATTGTCATGGTGATGCTGTCAAAAGCTGGTCATTTTCAAGTGTTGCTTAATGAGCTTTCATATCTGTGACAAATTTTCAATGTTACAAGAAAAGGAACTTGTTATAAAATTTTACAAAAACGTCTAAAGAGATTGAAAGACTAAATGGAACATAGCATGAGGGACTACAGGATACGGTCCCCAAGAATGCCACTCTGGAAGTGAAAATTGAACCAGAGCAATAAATAAATGCAAAGTCATTGTCCCTCAAAGTCTCCTGAAGCAGCAGTCACCGAACAATCATTGAACGTCCTAAATTTCCTCCCAGGTACCTGGCAATCCACTCCAGTTTCTTCAGCACATGTTTTAACAGGGCCAACAGTTTCTCTAGCCTGCATTTTCAAAGTTCCCCTAATGTAAGGCAATAATTCTACAGCACTGGGCACAAAGTGCCTCCTGAGCATGGGGAGGAAAGTGAAACACACTTGAGCCCCAGGATGAGTCAAGAGCACTGCAGGATTAACTTACATGCTGTCACACACCACAATACACAGGCACTGCTTTTTCTTTCTGTGGCACTTCAAGCTAACTTACAATGTTTTTCACAAACATTATTGTAACACATTTATACATATAATAAGCACAGTTCCTGCATTCACAGAAAAAAACAGTAACAGTCACACTATTAAAGACTACCTTTCCTACACTCTCAAAAACCTCTTCCATTATTTAATATTTGAATCTGCTACTCAACTTCTTTCCATGCAGTAATTTATTCATTATTGAAAATGTTACATGAATGCATATTTAAGTTAGTTATTCATACCTCTCAGAAGAGAAACCTCTGAAAAACATTAATAATTGAAGGCAAATTGTCGCTCTTTAGAGAAATTCTGATAAAATCCATTACAGTTGTCAGTCTCCCTTCCATCCCCCTGTCTCTGGTATGCGAGGCTGCTGGCTCAGTGCACAGCCTTGTCAAACCAACCGTACAGTCTATTCAGTTACCCTGGAGTTGTCATGTGGAATCAAGCAAACAAATATCTTCTCTCCATTTTCCCCAACTTCAGCACTCAAAAACAGATCAGAACTAATTCTTCACAAAGCTTAACTCCAGCAGCAGCTTGAGTGAAAATGCTCCGAGCTCGATATGGAATTTGAATTAGTTAAAAGGATTTATCAACAGCCAGTGGTTACATTCAGTTAATTAGTAACTTGCTTAAGAGTAACGAGGAAATTGCAGAAGTTTAATATTACTTATGGGGCCTCTTCTCAGAAGTTGGTGAGAAGGCTGGACCCTTTCAGTGTCTTTGGAGGAACATTAGCCAAAAGAAAAAATCAAGAAAGAGGAGGACACTGGAGAAAATTCATCCTTTCAGTTGACACTCGTTGAATCTCACCAAATCATAGAACTTCAGCCAGCCCTTAGAAAGCATAACTGCCCAGGTGGAACCAGTGCCCAGGACCTACCTGAAAACCTCCAAAGCTTGGCAGCCGTAGCAGAGAAATTATTTCTAAATCATTCTGGCGGCATTCTGCACACAAGCTGAATATGCTTTCCTTCCACATTAAGCACGTCTGTATACTTTTCCCTTTAACCTTCCTTTAATAAATAAATTCCAGATTCCCAACAAATCAACCATAACTAAAGCCTACCCTACACAGACCCAAAGGAACATGATGGAACTGATGCTGGCTATGTCCTCCTGTCCTGGGAGACCAAAGGAGCAAACCCACACTGGGAGTGTCCCAGCACGGACATTTTTCTAATAATAGCCAAAGTAATATCAAATGAACCAACACTTAGAACAGCGAAGTGTAAGGTCAAATGCTCTTAGCCAGCTGCTGGAAGAAAATAAAGAATGTTTGCCCAAAGATAACGAGGGGGCACGTTTGTACCATTCTTGCTGGGGCTTTTGTCTTTTTGTAATACAGAAAGGATTTATAAATCATACAATTTAGAAAAAAAATCTGCTCCATAGAATACACATTCAGTCATATGAGTCCTCAATTTGATGGCAAATCCTCCGAACAGCTTTTTCGCTCCTGTTCATTCCACCATAGCATCTACAACCAAATACAAAATTAATGGTGGATGAACACATACTTTTAATGATGCTAAGTCATCATTGTTGTTGTTACTGTTTTTTAAATAAAATGCAACTGTGTGCTCTCTACATCTTCCTTTTAACCTATTATGCATATGAAGAATACAGCTTGCTTGTCTCCTACCTCTACGAGACTGTAAAAAAACTTGCAAGCTGATAGCAGAACATAAATATTCTCACTCTAAAAATAATTTTCTAAATAAGAGATTTAAAAAAAAAAACTTTTTTCAAAAGGCAGCATGGTCTAACTAGGAAAGCATACATGAGAGTCTTGAATTTTACTTCTGCACTGGTAACTACATAAGTCATTGTACAGTAGGAATTAAGAGGTTGATTCCTTCACTCACTGTGAGCCTACTTTTGACTTCTAATAGCAACCGAAGTACCATTTCCCCCCAGCATATGACAATCTTTTAATTTTTCACGTGGAAGGAAAAGTAGAACCGCAAGCTGGTTTTGTACCTACTCAAACACAACTACAGTTGTAGCTAATGACCGTCCTCAGAAGATTTACACGGAAAAGCTTTTCTGATAACTATGCTGGAAGGATAAACCCGCTGTTGACTGTCTTCTCAGACAACCCATTCTCTTAATGTCATGAGGTGGACAGTAGGAAGGGGTTCCTCTTACTCTGAGGTGAATGCGCTCTGCTCCCAGAATCATCTGTACAGTCAGCAAGAAAACCAAGACAGACAGCAGACTGGGGAATATAAGGCAGCAAAGTAAGGATCAGTGAGAGAGACCCAAACAAGCTTTGAAAAGAAGACTGATGGCATTACCATGGAGAAAGACAGCGACGTGGCCCTTTCCAAGCTAGGCACTTCGATTCCTTCCGTTCTGCATACTCCCCGAAGAGGTTTGTCATGCTAGCATCACCCTTTACAACCCTGACATAGTCATACCTTAATTCTTTTGCTTCTGCTTTTTCATTGATAGATTCATTGCTATAAACCATTAATGTCACTAAGACAATGAAATCTTAGCTAATGGAAAATGGCATGTGAAAGAATATAGCAGGAAGACTGACTCAAGCCACACAGCGCAGTTGTCTTAGAATTTCTCTGACCTTCTCCTTGCTGTTTATAAAAATTGTCATCAACTACAGAGAACCAAGAAATTACCACTGGATCAGGATATGCTTGGAAAGACAAATGAAGTCAGAGACAGCAAAGAGCACTCAAGCAACTCATAAGTGTAAACCACATAATGCACATGGTAAACAAGATATTACAATAATAAAGCAAAACAAGATATTATGATAATAAGGCAAAAAGATTTTCACATACATTTCACTATCTGAAAAAGGATAATTTACTTTATGAAAATAATTTTTCCCAACCTAGACAAAAACCTTGGTTTTAACTTTTATTATAATAACTACAATGAATTTATGTCCTTCCTAAACAAAGCCCTGAAAATATTTATTTTGTTAGACTTCTTTTTTAAATAAACATCTTGTTAGGAAAGAGACATGCTATTGTTCTCTCTCTGACTAATTGGTGAAGAGAAACAGAATATTGCATATTCATTGCATTTAGCCTAAATGAGTCATGTTATCTTCTACTCAGACAAAGCATTTTAATTTTAATAACGACAATGCTGACAGCTACAATACTGTTCTTGCAGAAGTTTGCTTGTAAATAATTAACAATTGTTGTATAATGACAGTGGGTTTTTTGATAGCTCTATTAATTTCACAGTCAGGCTGGAGTCTCTTTAATTTAGGGTTTTCATAAAAATCCAACCCCCTCCCAACCTACTAACATAAAAGGCTAATGCAAAATACAGGTTTACATCCCTGCAGTCTGTCTTGATGCCAAAAATCTGTTGTATACCAAGAGTCAGCTATGGAAAACCAAGGAGAATAGTATAGAAATCACAGATCATACCTCCAAACAGTTTACATGTTTGGCTAATAATTATCCGGTTTCAAAGTTAAAGTCTGCATTGCGGTAATCAACAAGTTCACATAGCAAAAATCTGTTCTGTGTCCTGGTCCACCAGGACCTGGTGGTCAGTCACTGATGGTGGCATTGTCAGAGAACAGATTCAGCAGAGGATGGGGCACCACCTATTACTGTCCTTTAAATATGTGCACTCATGCCTCTCAAAATCTTGCCAAGCAAGACACTGGTGAATGTTCCCCTAACCCACTCATATTTTTAAAACCTGGCAACATTCCTCTGATTCTGACAGAATCACCAAGGACACAAATACTTTGAGGACCATGAAAATGTTTCCCGTGTAAGCAAGTTCTTCATTTATCACATGACATATAGTTCACTAATTCCCAGCTACGTCTTTTACATACATATTAGGAATTTCATCCAAGAATTGTAGAACTGGAGGCAATGTTTCCTCTACCATAATAGGAGATATCCAATTTTATTTTTTTTCCATTCAGATAACACATCCTGGTGTTCCCATTCCTGTGAGGATGAAATATGTCACTCCAGACATAACAGAGCCTCTCAAAAGCCCACGGAAGTTAACGGAGAGACTCTTACTGTCATTACAAGGATCTATAGTCTTTTGTTCTCCCAGTAGGTATTTCCTGAAGTTACCTTATACCCATTTGCTGTCCCAGACAAAGAAGCGGATAATGACACAGATATTTATGAAGTAGTCTTTGGTTTCTATATGGCCCAGGTAACAACAAGCACTTCTGGGCCATGCATTAGACTGGCAGCAGCCCCAAATTTATTGTACTTGCATAGTTTCATACACTAAGTGAATTAGTCAGGATTGTAAACTGTCCTGCCAAATAAAAAAAGTTTGATGTCAACTTAACATTTCTATCAAATTCCATATTAATTACTAAAGCTATTTTCTAACTATTCTAAATTTTTTCCCATGCTAAGTATTGCTTATATTCTACTTCAGTTATTGGCAAAGCATGGCAATCTTGCTTGACACTTTTAGAATAGCTGTTTATTTCTAAAGGCCGAATCATGTGTACCAGACAAAGTCAAAGCTCCTGTTGAAATTAAAAGAGGTTTTCCCCAGATGAAGTCTAAAAACTATAGGATTTGACCCATTGCCTCAGAGGAGCTAGACCCTGCCTCAGCACTGTAGATGATCGTTAGTAGTCAGGTTCGTAGGTGGTTACTGCCTGGCAGCCCTTTCTTGTAACAATACACAGAGCTCATTATCAGCTGCACTGCTCCAAAAGGCTCATCTGCATCACAAAAGACAACATCTGCCGTGCATCTAGATGCCATCTCCTTGATAAAGTATATCAGAACCAGAAAAAGTTTGCATACTTATTTCTTTATAGCCACTGCTGGTTTGGAGGCAGTTCCAAAATACTCATAGACAACAAACAAATGTCACTGCGGGTCCGTCTGACAGTACTTCAGATGCTCCGCAGTCCCGCTTGCTGTGATGGACAAACTGCAAACACACCCAGTCTCTTTTTTACATATACACATGCACACACATTCTCACATTCTGCATATCAGATAACATTTTTGTTAACCACCCGCATCATCTTCCAATTGAATTGCATATTTTATTACTTCAGGCATCTATTTCTATTCACTTTGTTTCCCACATACAGTGCTTTCTTAATTGAGCTGCATAGTTTATGAACTGTGCTAATTGAATTGTGTAACTCCGCTACTGAGTTTTTATATACTGTACCAAGCAGCATATCAAGAGTTTTCAGGTGTATCAAGCATATTTGTGCCACTGGAGTTACAAGCTCTGCAAGTTGAAGAGTACTTTAACAGTTCAGCTCTATTTTTCACTTAGATTTCTGTATGTTTTTCCAAATTTGTAATACCAGAATGGGTTGAAATCTGCTTTGAATTTGGCTTAAGCAAAAGGTTTTCTAAGGATAGCCAGGACAAATTAATTAAACTGTTGATGACAGCTCAAGTAACCCTTGTATTCTGTCCCTGAGAGCAGAAGTCAAGAAAACTTACCCTAAGTGAGCGAAGGCAGCTACTCCCATGCAGAGAAAAACTGCCTGACCACAAAGGACTGTTCCAATAGGTGCTCACACTCCTGGTTTCTGATTAAGAGCCAGAAGCCTTTAAAAGGGTCCTAGAAGTAGGAGGGAAAAGCAGTATTGATAAGTAACCATGAGGACATGCTGTTCTCAGCTGCCAGGAGTTAAGAGCTCAGCAATCAGGGCATGCCTGCTGCAGAGAGACACAGCCTCTGGAGCCAAGACTGGTTCTGCACAGCATCCAGCTGTTTCTCATCCTAATTAAGTCTATAGGCTAAGAGTGATTATTAGTATTAAACACCTACACTCTGAAGCTACTAATGAAACCAGATAATCCATACCATAGATCCACATTTAAAATTAATATGGGCATTTATGCTAACTTACAAGAAAGAGAAGCAGTACACGCGACACAACGTGCTCATGCCTTTCTTCTGCACAGGTTCTCCTCTTGGCTATGGATAGATGCCACAGTAAAAGCCAGTATTTAAAAACCACTAAAACATCTGTCAGATGCTTAATAAGCTTATAATCATTAACACTATACCTCACAGATTAGCACAATGCTTTCAAATACAAACAAGAGGAATAGTACTTCCACCAGAAATTCTAATTTCAATAATGGCATCAGAGCTAAGTAGTGGCAGTTATTTGGAGGCTTAAGGAAACCAGTCAGCAGGAAAAAAAAAAAGAAAAAAATAAAAGAGGCAGCACCTCATGGGACAAGCTATTTCAATTAATTAATACCAGGACTAATATGGGTATGTAAATGCCTTTCCAGGACAAAGTTTTATTTGCTAGATTTGTAGAAGAAAGCCTCTTTATAATTGAGCACCAAACCATAGCAATGTAGGACTGGAAAATCCTCAAGAGATTATCTAACCTACCTTCTTGTGTTGAGGCAAGAACTGTCAGGTCTAGGCACACCTAACATTTGTTCTGATCTTGCTTCCCTAAGCAGAGCTTTTCAACACTTCATAATTAGGAATTTACCCAGTAGCCAAAGACTTCTTCCAACTCCATTAGAAAGAGAGGACAACAGATCACTGTTTTGTTATGGTGTTTGACTTTACAATTCTTTGCTCTCCCAAACATCTCCTTTTGGAGCAAACGTCTCTTTCAGCTTCTCACTCTTCTCATATTTTCTTGCTTTTTTTCATTCTTGCTGAATCTCCTCTGGACTCTTTTCTGGAATTTCTCAGCCCATTTCCACAGAGCACTTGTGCCATCAGGGAGCAGCAAGTGGCTGCAGATGCCTGCAGGCTTGGATGGGGCTCCCCCAAATTATCTGTGAGGTTTGATCATTTCCATAATGGTCCCTCTTAACCAGCTGTGCAATCCAGCCCTCCCACACACCTGCAACTTTTCTTAGCTTCTCACACCATTATCTGTCACATCTGGCAATTTCACACATTGTGCCCAGTGCTTTTCCATGTCCTGTTCACTTGGCTTAACCTCAGGCCAGGGCCTGAGAAAGTTTGCCTCACAAAATTTGTTTCTTTGTGTTTGTTTGTAGCGTTGAGGGTTTTTTCGGTGGTGGTACCACTATACCTGTTGTCTTTTTCCTTAAGCATTCCCCCTAGCCTGAGAACGTCCCACTCCACAGACGTGGCACACAGCCAACAGTATGAAACCAGCTCCCTGAATTTTTCAAAACATATTGCAGAGGAACCATTTTTCTCATAAACTAAAAATTTAAACCAATAGTCTCTGCAACATAAGTCAACATCTCATCCTTTATGTGCAAAATGTAGTTCTCAGTTTTCCCCCAGCAGGTCTGAATTTATCAAACAGTGAGGTGTACGCATTGCATTAAAATCAAGGCATAGAAAATCCAGTGTTCACCTTTCAAGTCCACCTCAGTAGTAAACTGATTCATTTTTGCTGTCAATTAAATTAGGGAGAAAAAGGAGAAAAGGGGGGGGGGGGGGGGAGAGATTAACACATTCTGAGGTAAATGGTATTTCAGATAAGTTTAGTCTTACTTTCGAAATGTGCAGGCTCATCGCATACATCTACATGGAGAACTCTACATAAAACCTGGAAGGCTCAACACCAAAATACTGACATCATCACCTAACTGTGTTAGGGTTTTCTTTTTTTTTTTCCCTCAGCAGGACTCATGTGACAAGACAAGAATTTAGGCTGGGCCCTGAAATTCCCATTCCAGTCTAACTGACTTCAACCATATTTTCTCCTAATCATCAAGTTAAATTGCCCCTTTAGTCTTTCTCATCAGACTGTAAAGAGATGATCCTCTCTCCTCTTGGAAGGACAAAAATTAACGAAAGAAAAGACATGGCAAAAGACTGAAACCCATACAAACTAGAGGTAGATACCGATACCATGAACTCGGGAGACATTGTTAGGATGTACCAGACCTTAAGTCAACAGATTCTTGAACTTAACTTTAATCATATGAGTAACAGTCTCATTCTTTTTAATTATTCATTGCCCCATTTCACAAAGTCAGAGAATCACAGCATGGCTGAAATTGGAAGGCACCTCCAGCGATGATCTAGTCCGACCCCCTGCTCAAAGCAAGGTGAGTCTGGGCAGGTTGGCCAGGGCCACCTCCAGCTGGATGGAGAGTGCACGGCCCCTCTGGCCAACCTGTTCTAGTGTTTGACCTGTCCCACAGTGAAGAAGTTTTCCCTTACATTTAACTGGAATTGCCTGTATTTCTACTTGTGCCCACTGCCTTCTGTCCTGTCACTGGTTACTGCTGAAAGGAGTCTTCCTTCACTCCTCCCCATCAGATATTTATATTCATTGATAAGATCTCCCTGAGCCTTCTCTTCTCTAGGCTAAGCAGTGTCAGCTCTCAGCCTCTCCCTCTACACCTGATGCTCCCACCCACTAATCATCTTCATGGCTCTTTACTGGACTCACTTCAGCTTGTCCCTGGTCTTTCTTGCACTGGGGAGCCCAGCAATAGGCCCAGCACTCCAGACACATCTCACCAGTGCTGAGCAGAGGGGAAGGATCACCTCCCTCGAGCAGTGGGCAATGATCTGCCTAAGGCAGCCCGCTCTGCTATCATCTGCTTCTGCTGCAAGGGCACGTTGCTGGCTCACAGGCCACTGAAAGTCCTCTGTACCCATAAACTTCCGTAGACACCGGTTCAGCTTTCCACACACTGTTTTCAAATCTTTTCATTCACTACTTTTGAGAATCAGGCTTTAGAACAATACAAACAGGCACTACAGACAAAAGTCATGGCTGTCAAACTGGACTGAACCTCATTACAAGATGACAGACGTTAAGTGTGATACTGGTATTGTAATACATAATGACTTGCAAGAGAAAAAGGATTGGTATTTTAGAGTTAAAACTGATCAAACAGAACTGTCAGCCTTACCTGGAAGTTTTCTGATGCTTAAACAAATCTTCTCCAATTCTACATTCTCATTAATTCTTGCAAAGAAACTCTTTCCTACTGATTACCGTAATAATATTCTGACAATAGAGAGGGTAAAAAAAGAACAGCATTTTCTTGTCTAAATAATATCCAATATCAGTTCCATTTATCACATCTCATTAACAGAAAAAAACCTACAAAGCCTTCCTGAACATCTTCAAATCTCTCTGACAAATTTCATTAGCATTATTTCACCCTAAAAATTATAAAATCTACTTTAAATTTGCAGTCTAATAGTACCTTCAACCACCCTACATTATGCTCCCAGGAAAGGGTTAATGGCATGCATATATACAGACCACGGACTTTTTTATTTTAATGGCAAGGCAACAAAGAAATTCACTTAATGACAAGTTCTTGGACTAATGTATTATTCATTTTGTTATGTGACAGCAGAACAAAATTGTATCCATAAATATATAATGTTGTACACCACTTTTTAATGTAGTTTACATTTATGAAATAATTGGCTGTCTTTCACCACATTATCCTCTCTTTATTCACTTTTTTTTTTTTTAAGCGGATGTCATAAAATGCAGTCCATGACATAGAAGATGTGTTCATTCCAAGAACAGAGACAGCAACTGGCCTGGAAAAAACTGTGAATTTCAACCTCTGTTTCTGAAAAAGTTTTCTAGTCTCTAGAAGGATTTTGGAAGTATGTTTACAGTGTTTTTCCACATATAAATTGCTACTTTACTCCTTTTTCCTTATGATTAAAATTATGTATTAAATCATTTGAGGTCAACAAATTGATCATCAGCGTACTTACGTTCATGTATCTAATGATATGTGGAGTTTTGACTTAAATAATAAAAATACTCAAACCTCCTTAGTCAGTATCCTAAAGCAAGGCAAGCCAGGAGCAGAGAGACATCTCAGCACAGGCAATGCCCTCACCGGCAGGGCTTAGCCTCGCAGAGGTGGGTGCAGGCAACACCGGCCACTAACGGTCCCAGGAGAGTCAAGCGGTGAACCAAGCCCCAGATACACCCAGGCGGTCCAGCCAGGAGCAAAAGGAGACAAGGCCGGAGACAGGACTGGTGGCAAGGCTACAGCGTAAGTCCAAAGTCCATTCAGGAAACACGGCTGGCTGGATGCAAGCTATAATGTGCTCGCACGAAGGGTCCATCTAGGAAACAGGGCTGGATGCAAGCTATAATGTGCTTGCACGAAGGGTCCATCCAGGAGCCAAGCTGCTAACAGCATCGGCCCAGGACTGAGGGACTCGGCTTGAGCTGAACTGGGGCCCCTGGGCAGGTGTGGGTGGAGGTCCCAGGTGAGACTAGACAGGGCCATCCAGGCCCATCAGCACCCTCAGAGCACAAACACTTTCCAGGTTCCATTACCCGTTTGCTCAAATTTTGTTTGCCTTCATAAATCATTATGAGGAACATCTGCAGATTATTTTATCCTCTCCAGTCACCTGCATGGTCTCTCCAGTTACTGCCCTTGCGTGCTTCAGGTTCAAATCCAGTTCGGGGTTTGGTACCGCATGGGTTACTTACACAGAGAGGCCTTTTCTTTAGGCAGTGGGGGGGTGTAGGAGACGGGTCCTCTGCGGTCCTGCTGGCCAGTATGGCCCCTCCTGCAGCACAAGCAGCTCCTTCCAGCCTGTTCCCCTCTTCTCCTGCTCTGCACCAGCCACGAGACCCAATTCTGTCTACACAGGTGAGGAGACTCCAGCTAGCAGGCACGGTAACAACAGGCACCACCTCAGTGTCTCAGCCAAAACATTATAAGGCGAGTAACAAAACCTATTCCTTCCACAAGTCTGTATGCTGCTAAAAATTTTACAAATCTGCATGCTTTTTGCCCATCAACAACAGATGAGTCTCCTGGACGTAAACAGGGAATTTCACAGTGCCAGACAAATGCTGCTTGATTGCCAAAACCAACACTGAATCATTGCTTGAGCAGCAATTAAACTAGAACAATGCAGATACCCGGAGCCTTCCTTTAATCATTCTCCCAACCCTGTGTTAATTAGCTAGGCTGCAGTAACTACAGAAATGATGAGCCTATATGAGAATGAAAAGTAAAATTGTAATAAAAATTCAGTAAATTATACAACACTCTTTCCTATCACAGTATTTTAAACTCGTCATGTCCAAGAGTGCACATCCTACAAAGATCCCAGGATTGTTCATCAGACTTCTTTGTATCGCCGATCGCTAACTGCCATTACCGATCAAATTAAAAGGCGGTGTTCCAGAGCTGCCGAGGCTCGGCCGGTCCAGCGGGCACCGACACCGCAACGGAACGGTCACCATGGTCTTTATCCAGAGCCGAGGCCGGGCTTGCGAAGGGCACGTCGGCTTCAACCCTGTGGTAAATGCGTGGGTAAGGGGCCCCTTTCCACAAAACCCCCGCTTCTTCTCTCTTCCTCCCGACAGCCGCTCTGCGTGCGTGCCGTACGCAGGCCCGAAAGCCACGGGGTTTTTTGCGTGAAAGAGGGGCAGCGCTGCCGCCATAACTGCCGAGGTCTTAAAAACACCACAGTTGTTGGCACCTCGTCAGCGTTTTCGGCACCTTCGCCTCCGCTGCCCCCGCCTCGCCCTTCCACCTCAACGGCAAAGAAAGATGGCCGAGCCCGGGGACAACAGCACGCGTGCGGCGGTTCGCTCCTTCAGCCTCAATCCCCTCACAACCACCCCCGTTCCCCGGGCAGAAGCTCGGCCTCGGGCGCCGCGGCTCTCGGTCGCCGGCGGGAGGCAGCTCCGCGGCGAAGACCGGCGCTGAGGCGAAGGCCGGCCCGCCCGCAGAGGGCGCCCCGGCCCCGCCGCTGTGGCGGCTCATGGCGGCGCCGGGGCGCTACCGGGGGAAGGGGAGGGCCGGCGGCCCGGCCCTCTCTGCCGCCCGTTCCTCTCTGCCGCCCGTTCGTCCGTCTCTCCGCCTTGCCGCGGGTGGGTGCCGGGGGCGGGTGGGTAGCGGGCTCCCCCGACTCCTCTCCGGCGGGTGGCGGCCGCCGATGCGCGGGAGTTTAAACCCGCTCCCTGTCCGCAGGGTCTTTCGTGTGGTGAAACCGACCGACCGCCGCGCCCGGCCGGATCCCCGGAGCAGCAGCCGCCGCCGCCGCAGCCACAGCCTCGTCAGGTCGGTGCCAGCCCCCGCTCGGGTGCGTGTCTTCGCCTCCCCACACAGGCCGAGCCCCCTCCGCCATTATCAGGATTCCTTTAACGCTGCCTTCCCCGCTCCCGTTTCTCCTCCGATGACCAAGTACCGTCGCCGTCCGGGGGGGGACCACAGACCCCTTCCCCCGGAGCACCCCGGGTCTGCAAAAGGCCCCACAAGCAGCCGCTGCCTCTTGGACCCGCTTTCCCCCGAGGGACGGTGCTCCCCCGGGGGCTTTAGGGCTGGGATGGCAGCTGGACTGTCCTGAAGAAAGACACTTCCTTGTGTTTTGTTGGGGTTTTATTATTATTATTTTTTATAAGCTAAGTTGAAAGTGTTCTGTGAGAACTGGGCTTGGTTTCTAGGTAAAATTTGGTCACCGGCTCTGAAGAGGCGGCGTTCACAATCAGGAGTGTGTAAAAATACGTTTAGAGAATAGCTGGAGACAAAACGCGATCACCTGGTCACCGTTGGGAAGCGTTTGAAGAAGCCCTGAACTACTCCTTAGTTTAGCTCCACTTTTTTTTTTTCATTTCCCCCAAGAGTAATTAAGTTATGAATACTGTACAACTGAACATTCTTTTAGATTTCAGGCTGTTATTAGCTGCTGTTTAGAGAACTTGCAAATCTGCCAAACACACATATCTGACATCTTTACACATTACTAGCAATGTCTCGTTATTTGACATCCAGGAACACGCAGCAGCCAGAACGCATGGATGTTCCCAGCAGCTTGGCAGCTGGGGAGGCAGAGAATCTGCAGCAAGTCTCCCAAGTTCCAGGGAAAGCTTGCTTTTCCTTGTCTGCACTGTGAAGCTATTCTTAATGAAGTGGATTTCACTTTTAAACCATTGACAACTTCTGTTTGCACGTTTTTACTCCAGAATAAAGTATTCAAATAAGAAAAAGAGTGTCCAAACAGGAGCCTTAAGCTACCGATTCCTTCTTACTAAGTATCTTACACCATAATGGTTTTACTTCTAGCTAGACAAACACTAAAACTTTTCAGAAAGGTATGATGTCAAGGTTCCAAGTTCACTGTCCTGTGAAAAGAATACCTTTACTATAACTTTTCCAAATGGTAGTAACTAGTATTTGGGCATTAATCTAAGAAAGCATGTGAGGTTGCAGGCAAGGAATTGTTATAGGACAATAAATCACCTTCTAATACTATTTTCTTTTCTCATCATTCCAACTTAAATACTATAGGAAGAAAAGAGATGTCATAGCAGTCTCCTTATCCTCCTTTCGGGTGGGAAGCATTTAATGCAACAAAAGAGAAGTGGAAGGGTTTTATTTAAATGTTGAGGAAAATTTCAAATCTCTCTGGAAGACTCGACATATTGGGGGAGGGAATCGTCTGTATTGGCCTAGCTCAAACACCTTTATTCTTTTGAGCTGAAGGTGTAGTTATGAAGTGCTTTAGTGTCAGAAGACATAGCTTATTTGGTGAAGGCTATATCCTAATATGGCACACCCAGTCCAGGTGTGAAAATAACTGAAGATCAAACACAGACACCATTGCCTTTTGCCTTCCCACCAATGGCAGGAGGAGTTCAGCTTTTGTGGCCGATATGTTCGGTTGATGGCACCCAGTTGTTCTAGCCGCTGCTGGAATTGCTGGTTTTGGTGATCGGGCTCTTACTAGGACGGAGTATTTTACTGGGGATTTAAGAAAAATAGCAATTATTATAAGATTAAAAATACAGTCACAAGGACTGGCAACACGAACATTATTCTGCTGTATAAATGTTAAGTAATAACAACCCAAGAATATCCACATGCTTTAAATGTGTTAAGTATGTTGTGTGGCAGGAGGCCAAAGCTCCAGTCTTCCGTCATCTGGGAAGTGTAAGTGGTCTGTCTAATTCCCACCACTTTTTAAACTGTTTGGTTTTCCATAATAGCTGCAGGGTTTTGGAGCAGGGTATAGCATAAGATCAGGTGGTTGAGTCTGAATTGCCTTGTTTAGACTTGCTGCCACATAGTCCTTGATCTTGTAAGAGAACTTTTGCATGCGTGAGTCCAACTGCAGTTATGATATTCAGACATGGTTTTAAATACCACGTTAAACCTAATTTTTCAGACATGCTTTTAAAATACAAATACCATATTCTTTTTTTTTCTTTTTTTTTTTTTTTTACATCTGACATATTTTGCTTATCTTGAAATGAGCATTTGGGGATGAAGCTTAATAAAATGTATAAGGTTTCTGTTAGAAGGCTTATGAATGATTGCAAGTTCATGCCTAAAACCTGCCTCCTAAGTAATATGTGTGCTTTGATTTTTCTCCCGTTTTAGTGGGTGGTAAAACCCTGCTCAGCTGCAGAGTACCAGAATTGGAAACTTACTTGAAAGATTACTCGCAACCTTTTTTTTTTTTTTTTTTTTTTTATTTTAAAAATTTTTTTAAAAGATAGCTACAAAGTCAAATAACTTCACCAGTATAAGCTGAATATATCTAATAGGTTAAGGTGAATTCTCAGTGTATGAATACATCTTCTTTCTTTATCATTTAATTGGTTTAGGTCCAATGATGACGGTTCTCTTGAGAGGCGGCCAGTTTCTGCAGAAAACTTGTTCCAGCTTTTAATGCTGCAGATACTTGAAGTCTCATGAAAAGAAAAAGCAGGTTTCTCGACGACTAGCGAAGTAAGTCCTAACTTTACAGTGAATGATGCTCTATGAAAACAAACTTTGCGAAACTTTATCAAGATTTGAGAGTAGTTTGATGCATAATGAGCTCCAACATGTTACATTGCAGAAAGGGTATATTGTCAGCCCTTCCAAGCCCTGTCCCCAAGTGAACCTACTAGTATAGTACTTATTTTGTTTGGGTTTTTTTAAACAGTGCATTTGCTCTGGCTTTTTTCCTTGATAGCTAGTTGATTTTAGACTCTTCTGTGTGAGGAATTATTAATGTTCGGAGGACTTTAACCTACTCATTCTGATGATAATGTATCAGCTGGGTTTTGTCAGGAGGAAGTTTCAAGGAATAGTAATAGATAATTCTGCATTTTTTGTTAAAATTTTCTTCGTTTTTGTAGTGGTTAGCCCTCTAAGTAAATATTAACATTTCAAATAGGATGGATATTTCAGCAGGAACAAAAAATACCAGAATTATTATAACTGGCTACAAGAAAATATTTTTAAAGGTCAAACCCAACCCTCCCTAGCTGCAAAATTTAAGCCGCATTGTACTATTCTGTTTCATTCTGGGGATTTTGGGGGTGGCAGTACCCTACATTTGCCTTTTGCAAGTTTCTTATGCTTTCCATCTTTCCTCTGGAGTATTAAATAGTACAAACTGTTTGACACTATGTTGAATCACTGGTTAGTCTGACAGGCTAGCTAGATTCAAGTAGACCTTAGAGCTTTTCTGGAATCTGAGTCGTAAGTGACTTGTTTTTCATAACATTATCCTGAAGTTAGTTGCATAGAAAGCAACATTATGTTTTTTAAGTGTGAGAAGAGTGTTCAGAATCTAGGCTAGTACCGTTAAAGAAAGTACTGTTACTTTATTGGCATAATGTGAACATGAAAATCAGAGTTTTGGTCTTAAGTGCACAGAAATGGCTTGGCTTACTTTACCCTGTAGCAGAATACTGGCACCTCAGTGTAACTGGCAGTCTTAGTCTAACACAACCTCAGACTAGAATGCTATAGTGATATAAATCTGCAGTGTTGCATATTTGTCAAGAGCTAATGAATGCGATGGACCGCGAAGTGTTTTTCTTTCTTGGAAGTCTAACTTCTCTTCTGTAAGCAATAAATATAAGCAAGCATTGTACTGGTAATGTCTTATTCACACTGGCTATATTTATTTCTTTGAATTTGGCAGGTTCGTTTATGAGATTGGAAATAACTGTGATATCAAGCATCCGTCTGGATGCAGAGGTCTTTTCACAGAGGATATTCAGCATTGGTAAACGGATTTGCGGATTTGCATGGGGTAAAAATGGAGGCAGAAATAAACTTCTGAAATTGAATCTCAGTCCAGGAATGATGGCTTCTCAGCTGTATACACATGCTTTCAATATCTCCCCAATAGAGAATAGGAGATTGTGCATAAATGGAACACCATGGATTTGGCATCTCCTAGAAGAATGTGTCGAGAATGCGTGGGAGTATTGGAGCGTTGTCATAGGACTGATTTCCATTGTCTGTTTTCTGTTTGCTGCACTACCGTAAGTTTAAAGTCTTAAGCAGTCCTCAGATTCAAACATGAGTAATCTTGCCTGAAGCCTTTTTCAAAAGCTGCCTTTTTTTTATTTTATCTTGGATATGTTTCTCTATCTGCATAATACAGATATAATATGCCAGAGAAGCATGTTGTTCATGTTTGCAAAAATATTTGGTGGTTGACAAATGAGCTTGATGTACTATTCTGTTGTACTGACTTGACACTAATCTCTGCCACTTAGAGCAAATGAGAATAAATCACCTCTTCTCTCTTATCTTCTCCACCCCGAGATGTGTGTGCACGCGCAGGCACACTTGCAGCAGAAGTTGGCTCGGTGTTTATTTAAACCACATGCTATGTCACCAGTACTGTTGTGCTGGCTCCTGCCAATGAAATTTGGATTGGGAGAAGGTCAGAAGTGGCACATGAGTTAGCACTTCGGTAGTGCTAAATCAGTTGCTGTTTGGTCGCTGGCACTGGGTTCAGATTTCAAATATGTAGGTAGGAGATGACAAAGGAAAAGTAGAAATGCTCCCAGCAGGTGAAAATGCCTGAAACAAAATGGGATTGACTCCAAAGTCTGTCCCCATAAGGGGGATATAATTTACTGAACTAGTAAAAAGGCTTGGAAATCAAGCAAAATAAAACCACTCATAGTAAGCTGTTGAGCTTCAAAAATATTAGTTGAAATATTCGTTGAAAGGGGGCTTTACATTAAAACTGTCATGTTAGTGAGCATGGAATTCATCAAGATATGTCTAATGGACTCACATTTGGGATTGCTTCATAGTCCCTATTGTGAATGTGAATAATAGTTCTCCAATTTAGAGGCATAAGTGTAGTTGTCAGCTCTTTTAGCAGCTTTGTTCGTTCTTAGCCCTTCTATGTTAAATAACAGTGTTTTTCTTATTTCAATATTTTAAAGGCTGGTATTTACAGCAGATGAATATAGAATGTTTATGGAATAGGTCTGGTGACCAGAAAATTGTATTTCAGTGCAGGCCACAAAAAAGGAGCACATGCAAGCAGTAATGAGGTTGTGATTTGAGTCTTTTGTTATGTGAGAGTAAGACATGGTGAGCTATAGTGATACTGAGTTCTTCTTCAAAAGGTAAGTGGAGTATTGCTGTGATCAGTCTCTTGTGGCTAGAGTTTTAATCTTTATTCAGATTTTGAAAAATGTACTTCTGAACATATTAAACATTTTTTACTTACACTATTTTACAATTACTTCTGGAATTTGTGCCAGTCAAATTTACGTTGCCTGTCAGAATGGAAGAGTGGATCAAGCGCTGTCTTTGGGCTTTCTGCTGTGTTGGATAGCTGGAGATCTTGCAAATTTCATAGGCTGCTATTTAACAAATCAACTGCCAATTCAGGTAATCTGTCAATATTCCTACTTATTGATTTATTCTTTTCAAACTGTCTCTTTAAAGTCTAGGATAACTTAATATTGCACAGTGAAGTACATATTGGGGAATGAAATAGTTTTGTGTTCTGTTCACAGATCTATCATCTGTAAAATAAGTCATAATTTCCTAAATATTTACATTGATACTGTTACATGTTGTAGGAGTCATTTCACACTCGTAATTAACATTCAAAGGGACTTAGTGGGTACTACTTGATGATGAATGAAGTGGGGAATTTTCATTTGAGCTTTGGCTTCAAAGTAAGCTTGCAGAGGGCTGGAAGGGGCCGGAAGGAAGTTGTGTTGTTTAGCTTGTAATAGATCAAGCTGTTTTGGGGCAGCTACTCTTTAAACTTCCTCTTGTTTGTATGTTTTTTTAAGAAAACTGTTTATTAACAGGGAAATACTAGTTCAAAGCTGTTAGTGTCTGACTAATTTGAAAATATGTTTTCTTCATTAGAGGGAGGGTTTCTCTGAAAGAAATGGTCATTTTCAGCAATACATTAATTGTGTCTGAAACTTTCTTATCTGCAGTTTTTATTTTTGACTCTTAATTAAAAGAGAAAGAGGTATGTGTCAGCCACCTGCAGAAGTTTTCACAAGCTGGAGATGGACCCAAGGGTGGACAGTTGTCTTCTCTTTTACAACTTAACGTGTGGCGCTAACCGTTCCATCTCCCCATTACAAAAAGGGGAAAAGAGAATGTTGGTTTTGTCTTGCTGAAATAAGAGGCACTAAGTAAGAGCGGTAGCTTCCGAAGTGCTGGGAAACTAGGTGGAGCAGACTTAAGCTTCTGGGCAGGAAGGTTTTATCAGTCTGCCCAGGTAGGAATTTGTGCTATGCATCCTGGAAAATGACCAACTATTGTGATTGTGTCAGCGAGTCCCTGTTTCGTAAGGTTTACACTGCATTCATCTACAGTGGTCTAACTGGTTTTGTACTGGAAACGCTTTCTTTTTCTTTTTTTGGGGGGAGAATGCTTTGGTATTTGTCATTCACATTATGATTATGAAGCAAAATTTCTATATACATTTAAGTTAAGGTATTTTGAAGTATTTGTATACTGAACAAGCAAATGTATCTTCTCTTTCAGATTGTCACTGCCATTTTTTATGTTAACATGGATGTAATTATGATTTCACAATTTGTCTACTATAAGCTGAAGAATCAGAAGATGACAAAATGTAAGGTTTTTCAACAATTAAAATATTCTTCATATTGTAGCACAGTCTTTACTTTGATATTTACTACAGTGTTTAAATTTTTTTTTTTTTTCAGAGGGATAAAAAAATAGAGTGCACAAATTCTGGTTGAAGTTGTTAGGCCTATTGCTTCCAGTTTTCTTAGGCTCTTGTGAAAATCCTACACTTTCTCTTCCTTTCTCTTCTCTTTTCTTACCCACATAGTATCTGTAAATATTTTCCAAGTAATACTTTCAGTTTATATAGACATAAAAAATGCAGTAGTTTTGTGGAATCCAGTTCCATATTTTAACTTACTCCATGGTTTTACTATCTACTTGCAGCTATCTAAATATATGTATAAGTTGAAAGCAAGCATTATTTCTTTGTGTGGTTCAGTTAGTTTGCTCCATGTTGATTGAAACCGGACTTCATTTGCTTATAGCATAAAATATCTTGACATCTTCATGTGTTCTGTTTCAATACATGTAGTTAAAAAACATATTCAAGGGGAATGAAATTACTCGAGTTGTGCTTCATAAAATCCTGGCAGTAGTTGTAGTATTCAGCCTACCAGTGGACTACTGTTTTGACTGAAATGGAAGACAGAAAGCCCTGTTCACATTGTATCAAATCAAAAACATTAACTCATCATTCTAAAAAAAAAAAAAAAAAAAAAAAAGAAATCAAAGAAAATCCATGGTACAGCAGAGGTAACAAAAAGCTGAAGTAAAACAGATGCCTGCCCAGCAGACTAAATAGGGATAAAGCAGATTCATTCAATATGGAACTGATAATAAACCTGGAGATAGGTCAGTGCTGAAGATATTTCCTTCCTGCTGCCTACTCTTGAAAACAAACACAAGCTTTTGTACATTTTAACTGCCAGTGCCTGTTGCAGTTCAATGGTTTGCATAGCTGGAGAGGGGGGAATGGTACTGTGATTAAAGCTGCAAAAGAGGACTTTTCAGTACCCCGTTCTGGAGCAGTTGCCCTAGACAAGTTGGTCAATTTTGCATCCCAAGGTGCAGCCTGTGGACCAGCACTACTAAGCCTGTGTAGTTAGCCCTGCAGGTCTTTAGGGCAGACTTACTAATGCCATACAGCAATTTGTCCCACTGGTAACAGCGACTGCAGGACTTTACCAGCATCTTACAGATACAGAAGGTACAGTAGCTCCAGAGTTCTGTAGGATTGTCTGCCATTTTCAAGTTGTCTTGTAGGTGTCTCTTGAGACTTGCTGTATGGAGTCTGTGTCCTTGAATATGGGAGTCTTGGTAAGGCTCGGTATCTGGCTAACCATGGACATAGAGACTGGTCCAGCACAGCACTTTAGATTACATATCTATCTTAGAGATAGTTTTGTTAATTTAAATTTCAAATATCCTTCTTTTGCAGGTTTTAATCAAGATATGTTGAAAGAAACTGTTACATTCTATTCTACTTAGCAGTTGTCTCTTTCTCAACTGTTATTTATTCATAAACTATTAGAAGTTAATATAAGAGATAAGCCAAGTATGACAATTTTCTGTCATTAACAATGACTGTTTAAGGAGTTCCTGTCCTATTCCTGCACTGCTACCGTCGGTTGTTGCACAAAGACACAGCACAACTATGATAGTGAGCAGGGGTGGGCACAGAGCCCAGAAGAAAGAGGTGGACTTACATTGCTGCCAAGAAAACGATACATGAAATTGTACCTTTAAATTTACGTAGTTATACTGCAAACAAAAAGTAACCTCCAATCAACAGCAGATGTTATTTTTCAGCTAATTTGTTTGTATGTCATTCTAGGCAGCAAAAGCCTGAAGAATTTCTGTATAACCTGGATCATGGTGTGTATAGCACTGTGTGTTATTTTACTCTGTCAGCTGTTACTAAGAAACCAAGACCAGAATACAGTAATCGAAAGAAGTAATGTAAGTTCTTCCCTGCTTCCATTCAAAAAAAATCCCACCCAAACAGCTTTAAGGAAATTTGGGTGGTGTTTTTAACAATGATTTAGAAATCATAATGTGGCACTGTGTGGATCTTTTAACTATGGACCATGCATCCCAAAATAAAGAAGTTAGAAAATTTCTTCAGCTTCCTGTGTTTTGGGCTTATTCTCTCCCTGTGCTGCTCTGTGAAATAACATGTATACGTGTTGTGTTTCTGCTTGTGTTAAGTACTGTAGACATCCATGTAGAGACTATACAGTCACAAGTGAAATCAATAAAAGTGGAAAATAACAATTGTACCTGCTGCTGCTGTCATTTCAGCAGGAAAGTTCACAGGCTATTCCAGCAATTTGATGGCCTTCATACTAATGGCAGTAAAATAATTGTAATCCAGCAACATTGCCCAGCAGGGAAGCAGCTTATTTTCAAAACACAGGTAGAGTGAGAAAACTAACAACTCTTAAACTGTGAAAAATGAGTATTTTGCTTCCTCCAGACAGGACGATTCATTTTTATAGGTGGCCCTAGCTACAGTTCGTAGTTTTGGTTTGAATTATTGTGCCCAGGCTTTTTTAGCAGGAGGAGTGGATTGATATTAGTGTCGTATCCTAAAGCCCGGCACTAGTTTTGATCTCGGTCATGGCTATGACGCAGCAGTGTGCATTGTTGTGAGATAAAGATTAAACCGCTTTCTAACCCTCTTTGGTCATTTGAAGAGCAGCACTGAACTGCTTTGAAAGGAGTTCTGTCCAGAAAATCAGCCAGTGGACTCTCAGTTTAATCCTCTGAAATGCCTGAAAACATTCTTGCCAAAATATATGTACCTTTCTTTTTCAGAACTCTCTTGATATGATTGAAATGTCAGGCTTCATTTGTGGCTATATATCCTGTGTGTTTTACTTGGGAAGTAGATTTCCTCAGCTGTATAAAAATGTAAGTAGGTTTTTGGCTAAGTATACTTGTGTATTTTACAAAATGCTCTCTGTTGCTTTAGATGTCAGATTTTCCCTAACAGTGAGCCCTCTTGAGCTCAAAAGCCTACTTTGCTTTTGTGAGTGTCTGATATGGTAAAGAAAAAAAATGGTTTGGGGTTTTTTTCCCATTCAGAGGAGCATGGTGAGAATTTTAGGAAAATGGTGGTCTTTGACTGATGGAAGAGGTTTGATAGGCAAGGGAAGAGGAATTGAAATATTTACAGTTGGATTTACCAGATATGAGTAGAAACATGCTTTGCATGATTGATGTCGTGAGCAAGTGATATCTCCCCTTTTCCTTCTCCAAACTATTGTACCTTAAGAAACCAAATGTGGGATCAAAAGTTGGAATTAGAGGGAAATTAGTTTAGAATTTTACCCCCTTTTCACAAAGATGCCATTACTGGCTTTTTTCCCCCCCCCCCCCCACAGCCTCTTCACTACCAGTATATTTAAAAACAAAAGAAAAGAAAAGAAAAAAAAAAAAAAACACCCCAAAAAACCAAACACAACAAAAGACCAGAAGGTTTTACATTGTCAATTGTATACAGGCATTTTAATTGATTGAAATTATTAGTTCATTTTCAAGTCTGTTCATATTCCTCCTTTACCTTTTCCTTCACAGCTGGAATACCACAATATTTTCAGAAAGGTCTACTAAGCAGGCTGATAGAGCAACAGATTTCTTAAGAACTAAATATCATTTGGAAGCAGATTATCCTTGCTGCTTTGCACTTACATAAAAATTACTTTAACTGGAGCTGCTTCTAAGAAACTAACAATTTCTATAGTTTACAGTGATAGGTGCTGAAAGTACTAAGGGTGGAGGATTCAGAGCCCAGGAAGAGATGGACAAGAATGACTGAAAGTCTTTGGATGTGTTATAGTACAAAATGCCAAACCAGGGTCCCAAAAAATGGCATCCAACCAGGGTCAACCCACCACAATTATCTATAACTGGCTACTGTGATACATGTTTTAACATTTCTTTGTATTTGTGAAAAATTCTTTGTATTTAGTTCAGAAGAAGATCAACAGAAGGCACCTCTTACCTGCTGTTTGCATTAGCCATGATGGGAAACTGTACATATGGGCTGAGTCTTGTTTTAAAGATGCCAGCTACTGAATCCTTCCGTGCCCTCTACTTTTTACACCATCTTCCATGGCTCATTGGGAGCTTTGGAGTTTTGTTTCTAGACATTTTTGTATCCTTTTCCTGTTATAGCTAGAGTTTCTCAGGATAGGCTTGCTAATAAGTAGATCAGAAATCAAGTTGATTTTTTTTAAAATCGATTTTTTTTCTATGATTCTAACCTGATCATAAAATCTTCTTTCTGAACAATAATTTGTATGCTTTTTATAATAATAATTCTTGATAAGAATAACAAGTTTGTAGAAAATATCTACGTTAAAGCTGCATTGCACAGGTTAATTTATATCTTGTAGTCAATATGCAGTATACTATAAGTTGGGGGGGGGGGGCTGTTACACATTGTGCTGTTTTTCTTAGGTTTGCTGTCTGATAAATGTAAAAAAAAAACAACAAAAAAAACCCCAAACACACAAAAACCCCACAACAGATCTCAAGCCTGCTTGTTTTTAAATGCAAATACAGAATTATAGCTTTGAGGATTTGGTTAAATTGTAAGTGTTATTGCAAGATTGCATTAACGTCAGAGACAAACAATGAGGTTTTGGCAAACTTAGTTTCAGAAAATAGCACTTAGCAAAGAAATACTGCAGCTACCCTTAATTGCGTAATTCGGGGCAAAATCAGATGCATTGAGACACTGAGTGCCTCTGAAATCCAGCAGCTATGCTCATTAAGTCACGCTAAGGGCTAGCCAACTACACAGTTATCTAGATTTGTATGCCAGTTTCTTGAAAGTCCTGAGCAAACTTAAAACACTGTAAATTTTTATTCTTCTATTCAGGGGACATACATAAGAGGCCCACAGTATATTAGTTACTGTTAGACGTGCTCTTTCTAGATTGAGCATTAGCATCTTGTGATCAAAAAATTAAAGCAAAGTGTTTAGAGTACTATTGTACTTTTGCTTCAAAAGCCTAGCTAACAGTAATGTGGTGGTACTTGGTCTTACTGTTCACTATAGGTTTATAGTCACCTGTTTTGTTACTGTAGCTTGTATTTTCACTTAAAAGAGTACAAAGAGGAGATTTTCTGATTTTTCCTGAAGTCAGAATTTTGGGTTTGTGTCTGAAAACATCTTGGTACTAAGCTCCATGAACTCAAACTATAAAACAGGATAAAATGAAGAGTGATTTCAGGACCATGCTGAAGCATACCGTGTTAATCCGTTCCATATTAAAAGGAAGTTCTTTACCACATTTACCTGGAACAGTTCCAGAAGTTATGATTCCCAAGCATCAGTCTTGTCTTTCTGATTAAAGTAATTTCATAAGCCACTCCGATTAGACTAGCGATGGGACAGCTGACCCTGGCCTATGGATGGACTGTTAAATTATACTGTCATTCAGGATAGCCATCTGTGCTTTTTGTGTCTCCAGCCATGGCGATTTAAGTGGGCAGTTTAGTAAAACATTCTGAATCGTGGGAACGCAATACTCCACTACAGTGGTGAGACTAAGCTGTGGTTCGTGGCCCGTTTTGAAATAAATTGTAGTTTTATCTTTTATGAGACAATGCTGTTTCTTTTGCGCGAGCAGACTGTAGGGATTCAGGGTCGCTCGCCAGCCCATGTGGCTGGTTTGAGCTCTCGGACCTTTTGTTCCATGAACAAAGTAGTGACTCGTTCTTTCTTCCACCCCCAGCCCCCCAGCTGGAAACATAAACCAGCCAGTATTTATTTACCCAAAAAAACCCTAGAACTTGATCTTGATGACCCTTACAGTACATTATGTGCATATTTGCAGATGCCTTGCTATGATGTACTCTGAAAAGGAACTTTTATATTGGCCACAAACCTCCCCCCTCCCTGAGCCCTGCCCCAGGATTGCAGTGCCAGTGTGCACATGACATTCATTTCTGGGTTCTGTCTTGATTGGAGTCTGAATCCAATCTTGCTAATAGTCCTCCAGTTCAAATTATATTGAAAACAGATGCTTCCAAATCAGGTTGGGGAGCTTATAGGAATCTAGTCAAGTATATAGTGTTAGCTGAAAATGTATGATGTATTTGTAATCAAGAGAAAACAAAAGCAGACCTCCTGCTCTGAGAAGCCCTGAAGGTAAGGAAGTCAGTGCTTTTAAAAAGAGAGCTTCATTACTGTCTCTTGCCAAGCAAGAAAATGAAAAATCTAACAAGCTGGTATGTCACGTTAGACCAGAAAACGAAGAGCAGGATCACCTTGGTTTTGGAAAACAGAGGAATTAAACCAAAAAGTCGCAATTTCTAAAAGAGAGGTGTTTCATAATTGATTATTTGTGTAACAGACAATCTCTGTTTTGAGGAGTAGTTGCAGAAATTGCCTAATTCTGGTAGACTTTATTCCTGATAGGGACCGGACTTTCATTAGGTGGAAAATAAACTCTCATTTCTCAAGGTCCAAGCCAGGATTAAGAGTTCACTTACTCTGTGTCTACTGCAGTATTCTGTTGCTTCCATCTGACACAGCCAGCATTGACTATTTTTAGAAACAAATGGACTCCCGATCATAGCTGGAACAGCAGCTCCAGCGTTACTTAGTGCAGGATTACACTGGAGTTGTTTCGGCTTGGTTTAACAGGATAACCATCATCCTGTTTCTTTGGTGTCTACAGTTAAAGTTATTTGGTTGCACAATAAGCCAGTTATTTTTGATAAATAATGGAAGTGTCCAATTACTTGTAAAGTATGAATTGTCCTCCTTTTCATTTTAAGAGGAGTTTCATAGCATTACACATCTGAATTACGTTTGACACGATTTTGTTTTCCAGTAAATGTTTCCTTCCAACTGCCGTTTTGCAGCGGAGGGTGGTTGGAGTTTCTCAAGAAACCACGACGGTCGGGGTTTAAGTGGGCCTGATAGGGTGCCTTGTCAGTCAGATGCTTAGTCCAGGTTTGCCTGCTATAGGGTTCCATGGTGGGCCTTATTAGAGTTTTATTTTACGTGGATGATTACTTAATGCTTCACTTGTACACAAGGATGCAATACTACGTATTTTAAAACACTAAATCGGTTGATGAGCAGTTCTGCCTTTAGACTTGTAGCAGCAGCTATCACGAAGTTTCTAAGAGACTGAATCTAGTGCAAGGTTTTCCAGAAAACTTGGTCCATTTCTGTAAGTCGACTATCCTCTTTCACCCTGCTTCCTTCCTCCCCTGCTCCCACCAAAACCAAACAACTCTGCTTTGTGTTTAGTTCAGACAAAGCCCTTTACCAAGATTTTTGCCTTTTTCTTTGTTATTATTTGACATCACCCTATTGTCAGAGAACTGTGTTCAAATCCTGCACATGTACTTCTTTTCATTAAGTGTAGCCAGGTTGTTAACTGGGTAGCCAAAGTATATTCAGCAAGAGCCAAGCTGTTGTACACAGACTCTTCTCTTGCACCTTTTGTGATTTGCAGGGCAACCATTTGGAATCCATTATATACTTCTACAAAACATCACGCTTTGTAATTTAATTACACTGTGCAAAGAATATAAGTCTGACCTGACAATTCACCCAGGAGAGTTTCCCAGCCAAATGTACAACTTATTCTCTGTGCTCCTGTAAATAACTGCTTTTGTCTCAAAACTGTTCCACTTTTTGAGTTGTCATTAAATTGTTTAATTTAATGAAACAAACTTAATACAGTAGCTCAGTGGCTGTCCTGAACTTTACTCAGAAGTCAGTTTGGTTGTCTCCTCTACTTTGGGCTCTCTGCGTGCTTAGGTCTTAAAGTTTCCCCCAGAAAGTCAGACTTGAGCAGCAAGTTAGTTTCTATATTAAGTAGTCTTGGCAGTTTAGCATTTATTTTAAAAATATGAGCAGCTGAGTACGTATGCTACAAAAACATATTCTGGAAATACTGTTTGATAAGCTCCACATAACTTGTGTTTATAATTTATTCCTCCTTAAAAGCTCTGTTGCTGTTGCCAACTTGGTGGCTGAGAGTGATAATGCACAGTGCTAGAGCCCAGGCTTGTCCCAAGCCCACAGTGTGATTTCAGCAAATTTGATTCCCAGTTCACAGTGTCTTTTTCCACCAGTGCAACTATTAAGACTTGGGGAGGTGCTCAGCTGCAAGTACAGTAAGGCCTATAAAAAAGAAAAAAAGAAGAAGGCAGGAAATTTAAGTGGTAGCTATATATGCTATAAAACTAATTTGCTAAGCTCTAAGAAGAAAGCATTCCCCACATAATACTATAGAAATACTAAAAAAAGGAGTGCTGACCTGCTGTCTCTGAAGGAAATCCTGTCTAGTCTTTAGTTGGGCGGCCTCAGAGGTGGGACGTTGGAAAGCTTTGGGAAGGTGGGATAATTCTTGGGGCTCTGCCTAGGATGTAGAGAATTTCCTCTCCATTCATCCAGGCCTCCCAGAAAGCTTTTTTTTTTTTTCTCTCCTTATTTTTATAAATAATTACATACATTAGCCTCAAACTTCTCACAACCATTGTCTACCAGCCAAGTTATTTTAACTGATCTAAAGTGTTGGTGGAAGAATTCTGTATGTCAACTTTCCTCCCAGAGAAACGATTTCATTTTTAAAAGGGAATTTTATGTCTAACAGTAGTGGTGATCCAGGCTCTATAAAACCTGAACTTACATGAGCACACAGTGGACTTTTGTACAAGGTGCCCGGGTGTACAGATGGTTGCTTGTTTCTACACCACATACGTTTAAACCTGCTTTCATGCCGGTCCGTATGTTGGAGGCTCTCTCTTTGACCTCATCTAGTACACCTGCTTCCACCCATCTACTGTCCTCAAAGCCTTCTTTGTCAGACTTGCATAGCAACTAATGCTGGCTTTAGCACAGTCTGCTGCTGACATCACTCCCATCTTTTAGGAAAAAAAAAACCCAAAAGTGCCCAAAGTGAGGGAAAAAGTAGGAGCCAGAAACCCTGCCGTACCGAGTATTGCCACTTTGCTGGCTGGTGATGGTTTCTCTTTGCGAAGACGGGCTTCTGGTACCTGCGGCTTTGCATTTCACCTCATTTCCATATTGATTTTCTGTGAGTAGGAAATCCTTCTTCTGTAACGTGCTATGCATATTTCTTAGAAAAGAATACTTAAGGGAAGGGCATAGCTGGATAGGTTTGTACGATATCATTGTATCTTAAAATGGTATTTCTATCAGAAAACAAAGCGTTTTGTGTCAAGTTCAGTACTCAACTATCGAACTCCTCAACTGTCTAGCAAAAATTCTGAAGAGTAAGAAATCTCTCTCCTGTCTGTTCTAGATGCACGCCCCTGATTTTTTTTTATTTAAAGGCTATCTATGCTCAGAATAAAAAAAGTTGTTTGAGAGCTGGAGACATCACAGAAAAGGACAAGTACATACTTGTTAATCCTTTTTAGATTAGCAGTGTTTCCAATGGTCTGTCTTACAATAGAAATAAATAATTATGTCTAACTGCACAATTCTGTGTTGAAAATAGCATTAAATATTGAGTCATAGTGTTGTCTGTGTGTCAGTGCCTGTAAATATCAAACGGCCTGGAATTTTGCATGAAATGAGAATTTTGTTTTCTGATCTGTTGGTAAGAAAAGTTTTTAATAACTTTCTCTCCTTACCAGCATCCACCCTCAGCCCAGCCCGCAGTATTTAGACCACTGAGGCTGGAGTAGTACAGGACAATATGTTTGATTCCACCTTGTTCCAAATGAACCTTGTTCCTATTCTGCTGCTAATGAATTTCACACTTAGGACCCTTGCAAGCGTGAGGATGAGGTAGTAAAGGATATTTTCCTGTGTATTTGAGCCATGTAACCGAGGGGATCTGAAGTTTTGAGTTACAATTTTTCTGTATGCTCCCTTTTCTAGTGTTGCAAATGAAATATGATTAAACTTTTTGCCATAAAGAAGTACGGACAATGAGCGTTAAGTAGGATTTGGAAAAGGTTATATGCTAATGTAGAAAATTCCACAGTCGGGATTAAATAAATGGATAATACTTACTCTACAGTACATGAATTAGATACAGCAAGTTTTAAGCTTTCCTCTGTGGACTGTGGTATTCACAGCCTGTGCCAGAACTAAATGGATGGCTGCTGTTATTCTGTACAGCTTATTTTGGTTTTAATTGAAAGCAAGTACTGCAAATGCTACCTCTGTATCCTAGTTAATTACTTCCTTACCCCAAAATAACAGGTGACTCTGCAATTCATCCTGTATCGTCAGCACAAGGAGGGACAATCTGGTTTAGTAGCACTGGAAGTGGAACCATTGCTGGTGAATGAGGAGACTGCCTAGGGCTGTGCTGGATTTGGTTCCTGTTTTCATCGAATTTTGCTCTTGGATGACTTTGTCGAACAGTTAAGATTGCAGTTGCTTAGGGACCAAATTTATTACTTACTTTTTCTTATTTTTTTTGTCATTAATTTGTCATTACTTATTTGCAGATGACATGCCAATAAGAAAATATTTAATAATTACTGTGTTGTTTCAGATTACATAAAATTTTTTTTTTCCTGACCCCCCCCCGCCCCTCCCCCCCGATTTTAGCTGTTTCTCCCCAAAGTATGATACGGAGTCACAGCAATAGGTGCTGTAGAAATATTTATTTGACATCATGATACTGTGCATATCATGGGATGACTGTTTTTAGATGAACGTGTACGTCTAGTTAAGAGTAGCGTGGCTGGTTTAAAAACAACAGATGAGATTACCCCTGTGCCTTGAACCCAGCCTGGAGTTACAGACTGCTCGGTCCGGTTGCATTGTATGGTAAGACTTGGCCTTTTTTCATTCATACTCAATTTTGTATGCATCTGAATTAAAAACATCCTATAATTAAGTAACTTCAGTGCAGAGGATCTGTTATGGATGTAAAACCAGAATCCTGGTGTAAGTTGGTGGGACCCTCATGTACAGCTCGTTGCAGAGTATCACTATGCATTTTATTTTTAAGAATTAAAGCATTTATACATCAATACCGGTGTGTTCCAAGGATTATAATTACTGTATGTCATCATATACCCCGTATAATGTTTTTGTACAACATGCATTTTCTTTGCAAGCTTCTGGTTTAGATAAGTACCACAGAGAAAAATTAGAAACTGAGGAGACTGTACCTTGCAATTTGGATTTTTTGCAATACTGTGTTGTGTTTGAAGAAAAGTTTAATAAAATTATCTCAAAGAATAAACTTCTTATTAATATTTCATTGAATATATGTATAATGATTCACTCTTCAATAAATAAGTTTGTGAACAGAAGGGCTGCTTTTTTAAAAAGGTCGACATGAGCATTTTATACATTTGTGGGCTTACCGTGAAGCTCCTTCCCTTTGATTTCAGGTAACTGTTAAAGGGATGCGATTTAAATTTTGTTTTTAAATAATAACAACTAATAAATAATGAATTTCTTTTTAAGGAACTAATGAGTGCAATTGATCATATCTAAATTGCTGCCAAAAGTGCACACTGAAAATGAAGCATTTTTCTCTCTGAACTTTTCTAGAACTTCGTGCACCACTGGTAACGCCCCATGTAACAGGGTTGGGGTGGTTTTGGAGTGGGGTGGGGGCAACCTCATCCCTGCTGCTGTATATGGAAATTTAATTTCAGCTTCTGTTGCAGCAGTAACTTAGACAAGTAACTGAATTCTGTGTCCTTGCTAGAAACGAATTGGATCCTGTTAAGTGATGACTGACTGCGAGAGGGTGGATTAGGTGTTAGAGGCGCAGCGTGCCGTGGAAGGATAAACCCATTCCGGCGGCTCTGTGGGTCCGGATGGCTGATGGTCCTGCCGCCCACCGAAAATGCTGCTTGGCAATCCCCGCGTCGGTGGTGTTGGTTTAGGCAGTGCCACAACAGCCGAGTAAAAGGGATTTGCTAAGTCGTGTTGTGGAAGGCCAAGTACTTCTGAAACGTGCATGCGAGATCTACCCCAGTGAAGTCGGTTACTTTATTAGTCCCAGTGTGTACTTAGGGAGAAAATGTTTGCCCTGATTTCTGAAGCAGGTAGGGGGTATTAGAAGTTAACCTTTTCGGTACATAAATTAAAATGCAATTTGTCGTACTCGCGGATTTATACGCTCTACACACGAGATTATCAAACTCTTGCCTGGCTGGTGATTGAAACCATGACTTGTTACTTTTTAATGCAGTTAGAATTTGTTCTTACATCATCTCTTCTAAGATTATTTCCCCTTTTATTACTATATGTAGTCTTATTTTGGGATGTCTTTTTATCCCCGTTTCATACTGCCGTTTATTAGAACAGCCAAATATGGGGTATGCAAAGTTACTGTGATTTAATTTGAGCCTTTAATGGAAAATACTTTAACTTTTTAAATGTGAAGCAATGATAGCTAGTTATTGATAGTTCATATATATATGTAATACTTAGTATATGGGTTAACTAAATACCTATACTTGAGAAAACATTATTTCCAGTTAGCTATTTGACTGCAAGAGCTGATCGAATGCATACAGTTGTCCGGCTGTTTCCTATCGCCCATTAGGATGCAAGGTCTTTGTGATCCTTTGCTCAGCCCATAATTATTTTCTCAGACCCAGACCCTGCCACGTCAGAAGGAGAAGGTAGAGCCTTGCCCAAATATACCAGGTTAGAGACTAAAGGGCAGATCCGGATCGCCTCTTTGTTAATCTCAGGCAGGAAAATACGACGTGTAGCTTCTGTTGCAGCTACTTTGTTGGAAGCAAAGTGTCTTAATCTTCTCACTTTATGCTACTAATTCTTCCCTCATGCTGCATGTAATCCAAGATTAACGGCATTGTTTTCTAATTTTATTTTTTTAACTATCATGGAAATCTCATTAACTAAAGGAAACATCTAAAATGTCTCCAGGGCTTTATTTTTAAACAAATCAATGAAATAATTCAGCTAACGTAGTTCTCCATCGTCCGCGGAAGATTCTTCCAGGAATGGAGTTACTCCTGGCCATTACGCGTCGGTTCTGATCACTCGTTTGAACAAGAAAAATAGGTACTTAAAGCTTTAACTGAGGGAACCCTAAGAAACTGTTACCTGGGCCCCTTCAAATGGCCTTTATTAGTGCTCAGGTAACAGACAACGAAGACGACTTAATGGATAACAAGGAAAAGACAGGGAAAACGCTTGGGCCAGCGGCTGCGGTGAGCTGATGCCACAACGGTGGGTCCGTGGACCCCGCGTCGGCTGTGCCCGCGTCCCAAAGCGAGCCCAGGCAAGTCCCCCAGCGGCACAAATACTTCGCCCTGCTTTCCTAGTGGCAGAAGGCCGGGCAATTAACGCTCTGCACGTGAAGGCTGTTGGTCCTGTGGGTGAGCGTGGTGCTCCCCGCGAGCGGGGGAGCGGAGCACGGCGCTGCCGTGGAGGGAGGAGAGATGCGGTTTTGGTACCCGGCCGGGAACGGAGCAGTGATGCAGCCCCGCTGCGTCCGCAGCCCCCTCCTGCTTCGGGGCCAAGGTCTGGGTGAGGTCCAGAGGGGTTTTTTCCAAAAGCCGCCGGTACGGCTCTTGGCTGTGGACGTGCCCTTGCTCCCTACAGCGGCCGTGCAGGCAGGAGGCTGATGCTCCCTGGGTGACATCCCTGCTGCCGGCGGAGCCCGGTTCTCGTGTTTGGGGCTATTTTGCTGCTGTGGGCAACAGACAGCCCTGGCAAGCGATGGGGATGCACCCAGAGCTGCCTTTGCAGCACAGCGCTTCCTCCGACGGATCCGGATCCGTTCCCTGAAAGCTCCTCAGTACTGCAGCGAGGGCTGCCCCAGCTTCTCCTCCAAATCCTGGTTCGTGGGCATTTCCCGGCCGTTTCTTCTGACAGTCGGGGGTTAATGGGCCCCATCACCACCAGGAGAGGTAAATCCAGCCACTGCTGTGGTGCATTTTAAGGAAATTTTAATGGTGGTAGGCACGATTGATGAATATTAATGGGTTGTAGTACTTTGGTGTCCGTCCATGTGGCTGCTTGCTAGGTGCTGCTGAAAATATATGGTATGGAGACAGGGCATTGATTCATATCGTGATGAGAGGAGTCGCCGTAATGTGTTCCAAACAGCTTTTAAATGATGGCTGCGGAGGAATTAAGACCAGTTTAATCCAACTAAATAATACTCCTAACAATAAACCGTTAAAATCAAGTTGACTTTTAGATTCTAGCAATTGTATCAGACAAGGTGATTACGCTCAACATCAGTATTGATAATCGTTAAAATAGATTAAACTATCGACTGAGAAATAAGAAACGCTGGTTGACTCCGGCAGAAGTGCTGGTGTGACTTTACAGCAGTGCCCCTCCTGCTCCCTGAAACCTCTCGCTGCTACGCGGAGGTTCGGGCAGGTACCACTTACTGTTCCTCAGGAGCATCACATGCCTCAAAATTGGCACCTATTGTAACAGCACATTTTATTTTTAAATGCCTTTGGAGGACAGGTTGCAGACTTCAGGAAGAAAGAAGCGTTGCATCATTTTTGTCTGGCTTGCTAGTGGGTCACAGGCTTGTACCCGCTTCTTCTTGGATCCCAAGCCATCGTTCAGCTGAAGGACTTCTTCCAGGGTCTTAACACACCCAGAGGGAATGGCCTTCGCTGGGAAATGAGCCTTTATTTCTCAGCACAAGCTCAGCGACTTTCTTTGCGTTTCCTTCAGCAGCAGCCTGAACTTTCTCCTCTTAAAGGCAGTTCTCGTAGATGAGGCCCGAAGCGACTCGTACGTGAAATGACTCGGTTCTTCTGACGAAGCCGAACGTATGGAGCTGCCCGAGTTACTTACTGGGACCGCAGCGTGAGCAGAGCCTTAGCGTCTGCGGTGGGGCATGGATGGACCCCCAGGTAGTCCTAAACCCACCAGCCCGTGGGCCAGGCATCTCGCACAGACTAACGCCGTCTCCTTAGGGGCCATTGGCTCAGCAGGAGGTAGGACACCGAGCTGAAACCGTGGCAGGTTGAGGGAAGGCTGGGGTCTCCCCCAGGCACCACAGCCCGTGGGGCAGAGCGCCCGGTGTGGGTGTTGGAGGGGGGGAGCGCTGGAGCAGAGCGGTTGGGCTGGGTGACGTGGTCCTCTGCTCCAGGACCAGCCCCTAGCACTGAGGCCATGGTATCTGCAGCAAAACCAAAGACTTTTGCAGGACCAGGAGTAAGTGGAGACAATGGGAAGGACCAGAAGAAGCCAAGGAAGGGGAGGGGGGGGGGTAATGCTGGGAGAGAGGAGAGGGAGGAGCGTGTGAAGGGGAGGAGAAAACACCTAGTCAGAATTCATCTTTTTTTTGCCATCTGCAGCACTTGCTGCCTGACGGATTGGCCATTACACGGGAGCTTGATGTTAAAAATATCCTCCGTATCAACGAGAGAAGGTGTTTTGCAAGTGGGGAGAATGGATGATGCAGAAGAGTTCTCGGGCGCGTTGGAGGAGAAATTGCTCGGTGTCCAAAACGGCTTCTTGGAAATACGGTGTCCCGCTCCAGAGCCCTCTGCGAGCAGCCTTTTAGTCGGTACTTTACCCTCTGCCCTTTGCTGTAATGCAGTCTGGCCGTATTCGGGGCGCTCTGGAGAAGTGTGGATGCTGCTTTGCTATGGGGATATTGAACACTCGTCCGTGCCTTCAATTGCAAAGGGCTTTTTAAAATTGATTACTGGTCTGGCTCAAGTTATTGTATGATCCTGTAAATATAGAGAGAAGATGGGCATTTTATGATGTCTGACTTTCCTACAATATTTTTTTATTAAGTAAACTGTAATGGAAATATTGGGTTTTCATTTCGTGCTTGCTGCTTTTCCAACAATTGTCAGTAAATCAAAGTTGCAAAAAGCCATCTCTCCCTCTGCGCTGGCAGAGCTAACAGCAGCCTGGTGGTCACTTACTTTTGGAAATGATATCACCTTATTTCTAGGCACTCAGCAGACTTCAGTGCTGATGTATTGACACTTGCAGCTTTCAGATCAAGGAAATAGTGGAGGATAGCATTTCCAGCAGAGAAATGCCCATATTTTAATATAAGGACTGCCAGCTGTAGTTACGCCAATTCGCTGAGATACAAAAGTGCCACGCTTAGAAAGCAAGCAAGTATTTCTTCCCCTCTTCTCCCAGCATCTCTGTTTGTTTGCTTCTCTCCATACAGCACGTCGGGGATGTTGGATAGTACAGAAAGCCACTGCGAGCCCCTCGCCATGGGGCCAGCGGGGCTGGGCGCGGGGCACCTCTCCCATCGCACACCTAAGGACCTACAGCCGGGCGTTTTGACTCTTTTTGTAGCATTGGGCGCATTTGATTTGGCCCCGGACAAGTGTATGGAGTCAATGATGTCTAAGCACATCTGTGCTCATTAATTTGGAGACGAGTCCTGCAGTACAGCCTCGTCTCGGCGCTCTCCCTGGGTTGCGAGCAAGCAAAAACGTACGGAAAGAAAGTTTAAATGCTGAACAACATCGAATTTTTTTCTGCATTTCTGTGTCTGTTTTTTTTAAAGTACGGAAGCTGGAAGCTTTCTACAAGTCCTAGGGTGCTGCAGCCCTCTCTTGTTTATATATTTGTAGTGAAGAAGCGAGAAATGTTTGATGTAGGATGAAATGGTAACGGGCTGTTGAATTACTGGCAGCTGCAGGGGCAGAGCTTCGCTCAGCTCGACCACTTCACAACTGGTTTGTTTTGTTGAACCAAAGCTGTAGTGAAAGCAGTTCCTTCCACTTTTATCTTCACTCACTGCTTTTTCCCTATAACTAATCAGCAAAGCACCTGCCTGCGAACACGGGCAGAGCCCGGCACAGGCTGCTCGCTCCCGTCCCTGCCCTGTGCTGCGGTACTGGGCTGAGCCCGGTGAAACCTCCTTTTAAACCTTTGTCCTGTCGTATGCTTAAAACCAGAAAGAAGCTGGCCCCGGGTTTATTTAAGGATAACATGCCCATAGCGGCTCTCCTTCATGTTGGGGATTGGGTCGCTGAAGCCGCACGCCCGTTTCTTCGGGCTGACCTGGCTCGCTGCCGCCGTTTTGCTGGTTGTGCGCTGGCCTTGTTTTTCAAACACCCCTGGCAGGGACCCTTCAACGCCGGGGTTCTCGGCAGAAGAGGCACTGCTCTCCGGCGCGTCCGCTTTCATTTCGCCTTTGAAGCGTATGAGCACAACCGCAGGGCGTATGCTTCATCCTCGGTCGATCCTGGGCGCTCTGCTCCTCTTTTCCACGTGTCCTTTACCAACACGTACGTTTCCCTCGTCCATCCTTGCTGCATCACGTTGGGGGGTCTGGTGCCTCCAGCGGGCGATGTTGGGGGGTGGCAGAGGGCTGGGAGCCCCGTGGCGTGCCGGGGCTGGCCGGGGCATCGCCGCCTGTTCTGTAGGATGAAGCTGGAAGCCCACGGTCCCAACCCAGCCGAAGCCGTTCCCACCAGATGGAGCAGTTGCCGTTCCAGTGCTGCCGAGCCGTGAAACCCCAAACCCTGCGGGGATGCATCCCCCCGGCCCCCAGGAGGGACCCCGCAGCGTGTCCTCACTAAAGTGCCCCGCAAGCGCTCCGGCTGATCTCGTCTTTGCTCCCGGGGTGTAAATCTGGAACAAAAGTCCCAGAGCCGCGTGAGCTGAGCTGAAGCACTGCCTCTGGTTTGGTCCTTTGCTTTGCTTTTTGGCAGCTCCTCGCTTTTCGAGCGTGCCCAAGCCTCTGTCTGTGTTTTTTCTAACTTTGCCATTTGCAGTACGGGCCAGGCACGGGGGACTGGTGCTTTTTTAGCAAACTGTTTCTTTTCACCCGGTTTGGCCCAAATGCCGAACAGGTGCTCCAAAATCGCACAACACACAAAAGTAAAATGTGACCTAGCTGTGGATCCAGCTGTGCCTTTCCCGGGTGGGAGCCGACGGCGTGCTGCCCGCCGGCTGGGGCACGGTGACGGCGGTGCACGGGTCTGGCAGCTCGCCCTGCGTCACGCCAGGTTGTGCTTTGGTTCCACGGGTGCCACTGACATCGTGGCGTGGGCAAGACGTACCCACGTGGGGCCACGTCTGGTATTTGACCCGGTGGGTGCGTTCCCCAGCGCTGCACCAAGCGGGTAAGGAGAGGCACGCCGGCGATGCGCCGAATAACCGGCCACCGCCTCAGAGGGTCTGCGGCTGCGCGAGGGCCTGGGAAAACATCAGCGCTGAGCTTTACCCACCTAATCTGCCCTGAATCCCATCCCACGCTCTTGCTCCTCGTGGATCCGACACCTGCCCTGTGCAGGAAAGCAGGGAGTGTTCCCCCAGCCCTGGCTGCAGAGAGATGCTGCTCCCCAGGAGGACAACCCATGATGTTGGCCCCACACGTATCACTGACCGGTACCTTCACGTGCTGCTGCAGCGGGAGTAGGAAAGCTGTTCAAATTACCAAGCTTAGGACTTCTTGACTTTGCTTTGCTATTGCTTTAAAAAATTTGTTCCCGACCCATCTGGCCTTCTTGCAAGGGTCGCATATTGCCATGGAGTGGCGATGCCTTCTTCCTGCCCGCAGGTACCTTCATGATAATCAGGCTCAAGTTTTTCATCTGATCTGCTGGAGATGAAGCTTGGGGTCCAGGTACCCCCAAAAGCTGGAAGGCTCAGCCTGAGCTCCAGATGTTGCAGCTCAGAACTGGCTCTGTGCTGGTGAAATGTGAAGTTATGATTTATTACTACACGTAGCGTAATTCATTTTTACATTGAAAGTAATTTTATGTTATATAGTCAAATCTCATTTGTTATTTATTGCATCCTCTCCCTGCACAGATGTGGATGCTTCGCCCTCTCTCCTGGTGGATAACGTCCTTCGTGCTTCTCCTGGTGGGGCTGTGGGGACCTGCTGCGGGACGGTGGGCAGCGCCGGGGAGCAGGCAGCGCTCCTGCCCGGAGGCTGGAGGGATGGGACGGGGTCAAGTGTCTCCAAAGGAAACCAACGTCTTTTGCCCATTTGTACCTATGAAAGCGCAGTAACTTCTGCAAAGTGCGACCTCCGAGCAGCTGAGCTGGCCGGCAGCGAGACAGGAGCCGTGGCTTGTCCTGGGAGATGTGTCTCAGCCAAACATTTGCAATAAAATGCTTGGATGTCGAGCTGCTGCTACGAAAGACCCCCACAAAAGGATGCTGTTGGCCTCGAAACCCACGTGTTGCTTGTGTATGTAACTCTCCCATGCCTATTTGCTGCCTTTTCCTGGTGCTGCTCTGGGAGCATCACAGCAGGCAGGGCAGGCAGAGGCACTCACAGGTTCCTACCGTGCTGCCTGGGCACCAAAATACAGATCTAGGTGCTGCTAAAGTACAAATCTTGCTGCTCGATGCAACGACAACCTGCAGCACGAGCGCTCTCATCTGCCACCCCCCCCCGCCAAACAGCTTTCCATCCAGCAGAGCATCTCGCGGCGAGCCGAGACCACCCGCTGCCCAAAGAGCACAGCCCGTCCCTGCCCTGTGTTAAATCCACGTCTTACTGAGAGAAAGCGAGATTATTTTTTTTTTTTTGATGCAAGTCGCTCTACATTGAGCCCAGATCACTGATGCGTGCCCCTGCTCCGTATTACACACCATGTCTGGCTCAATTTAGAAACAGTATGAGCTAAAGGGGCTTGGAAGAGGGTCTGCATTACACCAAGGTCTACAGGTCTTCGGTGCCAACTCCAATTGCTGCTCACACACGGTGTTTAGTTTAGAATAGATTATAATATATATTCCAGATGTATTAAGCTTTAGAGCATGTCTTTTCTCCTAATCTTCCCCGTGCCAACACGCATCAGTTCAATCTCTCTACCTACAACAGACAAATTATTTTAGTTGTGCTTTGGAACCCGATGTAACCGACAACAAATCTAATGCAATCCTGGTGGCTACCACAGCTGCGTGAAGATGCCCCAAGCACAGAGCTGGGGACAGGTTTTATTTTAAGCCATCTTTATTCAATATTTCATTTTGTACTTAAAAACGGATGTATGATGGGGACATATTAAATGTTGATCTTCTTGCTCAACTATCTGCTAATGTGATTTTTGGTACCACATCACGGGGAAACTGAATTCTTTTATCTTTATGTAAAAGCGCTGTCACAAACCCAAGCAAGTTTTCAGCGTGATGAGACCCTTAAAAAGAGTGATTTTTTTTGTTGTTGTCATTACCGATGTCTTCTGAAAAGGATATCCTTAAGATATAGGAACAGCTATAGCTGCCGGTATTCTGAATCCCTCTGACGGCTTATACTGCAAAGGGAGCCTTGACAATGATGGATAACCTCCACAACTTCTCAGCAAACGATGCTGGGAGTAGCAAAACCTTTCAGGAGCCCGTTGCTCGTAGCCAAACGCCTTTATGTAAACAGCCAACCTCGCCAAGACATCCCTTGCCCCCCTGGTCTTTGCAGCCGCCGTGTCTGGTACTGCAGGGCTTTCCACCATCTCTTGTCCATGACCTTTTTCCCCCCAGTTGTGTTTAAGTTCTTTGTTTGGTTTTGCTTGAAACATTTTAATAAAATCACTGCACTAATAGGGAAAGACTTTTCTTGACAGCTTAGTATTTCTTGTATAAACTCATTGATTTCATTAAGGTGATCTGGTGGTAGCGAGGAAATGAGTATGCCCTTGGGAGTGAGGATTTAGGGGAGCTGTTTTGTTGCGTTTGAGGTCTTGGAAAGGAGACAAGTGAGTGCTTTGGCCATATTGCCCGAGAAATAAAACGTTTATAGACAGACATGGGAAATGGCCCATGAGACTTTGTAAAATCTTCTTCGCTTA
The DNA here is from genome assembly GCF_929443795.1 of Astur gentilis. Classification (NCBI taxonomy): domain Eukaryota; kingdom Metazoa; phylum Chordata; class Aves; order Accipitriformes; family Accipitridae; genus Astur; species Astur gentilis. Next base: position 42,890,516 of record NC_064885.1, on the reverse strand, counting down.
AAAAGAATTGGCTAGGCAATAGCTCTAAAAGGGAAAGAAGAGGATTGATGGGAAGAGGAGTGAAGGCGCTGAGAGAGAAGGTGTTATCCCGGAGGTTATCCTTGAGGTTGTCCTTGAGGTTGTTATCCGTGGTCCGTTGTGGGCTCCGGGGCAGGAGCCGTCCCTCGCCCAGGCGGAGCCAGCAGCGAAGGGCAGCCCCAGTCCCACGGGCAACGCCAGCGCGGTTGGACAACGCTGGAGAGGACACGCGTGAGCTGTGGTTCAGAGCAAAGGGTTTAGGCATGCTCTGGTAGAGATGTGGTAATTCATGCTGTTGTGGTTCGTTACCGTGACCTCTCTCCTGCTCCCCACACTTGCAGGGTGGCAGGTTCCTACCCATCGCCTGCGGACGCAACAGGGCTTCCTTTTGCACAACTTAGCGTTAATAACAAAATGTTAGCAAATTAAAAAAAATAAATAAATTTGAATTTCTGGGAAAATTCTGCTGCCCGCTGCTCTCCATCGGGGGCAGAAAGGAAGTGGGGACCGCGGTGGGCTGAGCTGAGCTGGCCGGAGCTGGGCTGGGGGGGAGCCCGGCGGGGGGGGTCCCCTGGGGGATCCCCTGGGGGACCCCCCAACCCTTCCTCATCCTGCGATCAGGGTACCCAGGTTCACCTTCCAGCAATCAACTCCTCGTCAACAGGGTCATCGGGAAAATAACTGCCAACGCCAGTTCTTTGGGGGTGTCTGAAGTGTCCCGCGAAGGCCAGGTATTTTAGTGCAAGCCCACCTCTAATTAATAGCAGTATTTGTTTAGACGGATCAATGTCCTTGACCTCAATGCACAATTTAAGCTATTACTGTATCACTAAATATGAAATGAACTATAATACATTTGAGAGGCAAACCACTTATATCGAACCCAGTAATACAGATGAGAATCTTTTATTACATCCAATGAAAGCTGTGTGGTTATATTTAAATACTCCAACTGCTAAAGGCTGCAGTGACAGACTTTTCCAGAGCTAATTTACCGAGGAGCATCGCGGAGGCTAACCCAGGCCTCCAGTGCACGTCACCTCTCCCAAGAAGAAAAACTGTTTTGGAGTGAGGAGCTCTGCTACTCGTGATTAAAATAGATCACTTAACGTATGCTGAAAGTAGTGCTCGCAGTGATTGCGCGGAGCTATAAAAGTGAGAGGAAAACTAAGAGCGAGGTGTAGGAGACACCGAAGGTTTGCAGTGGCAGCTCGGGGTCTGCTGCTGGTGTCACCCCCTTCGCGTGGGGCAGGGGATGCGCCCCAGGCAAAAGAAAGAGCCAAGAAAACACGGGGTGCTACCTCAGCGCTGATCAAACCCCGCGCAATTATGACGAAGAGATCGTCTCCAACGGAAGCGACGAACAAGGAGGTGTGATAACTAACTGAAGGCTTGGCCTCCGTAACGTACTTCTAATTAGCGGCAAGTTTAAAAGTCTCCTCTAGCACATGGGTAAACAATATCTTGGAGTAATATAGGGGTTGTCAATGATGCTTTTATGTTCAAAAAAGCCTGTATTGTACTCCGGGTCAATGAGAAGCTGTGAGAGGTGAGGACTGTTCAATACTCATGGCCTAAGATCTGCAGAAATCTCCATAATATAGAAATGGATTCTGCAGGGACAGGAATGCTAAGAGGCAGCATCACCACTTCAGGCAGTCGCTGGTGTGGTGCTCTGCGCAACATAAACATCATCCTTAGAGGTGTACCGTTACACTTTCCTATTATACTTCCTTTAAGAACAAAAAAAAAAGCTGTAAAAAAGTACAAGTATTAGGAGAAGAAAGCAGTACGCCGGTCAGGATGGTTTCCTCGAGTGCACGGCTGTGGTTGCGCGTGATTTCCTTAAATCGTTGGCATTTCTTCCGTGGGTCGGCCGTGCATGGTGCCGTAGCTTTCATGGGCACTAGATGAATTAGATCAGTTTTATACGTTCATTATATATTTGGGGGGAAAAAAAGGGGGCGCAGGGCCAGTTTTCCTCTCTATGCAAACCTTCGCTCCAGGATCGCTCTCCTGGCTCCGGCTGCTGTGCAGAATGAGGGTTTTTCATTTACAGTCCCAAAGGTAAAGTTGTTAGTGAATGCTGATCATTCCTCTTTAGTCTAAATTAATTAAATGACACAGTATCTGTTGTATGAAATAAATGGGGATCATTTTACATGGTATACTGTATACAGTGATTATAATGCGCGATCTTTCTAGAGAAATATGGGAAAACAATGTCCTTTGCTGGAACAGGCACTGCATTCCCCTGCTCTGCAATACATCTCCTTGTTAAGCAGTAATGCAATGTAATCCGCAGCGACTTAATAACTAACATGACAGATGTATAATCTAGAGTAATGTAAAACGTTGTAAGCACAAGATGCACGTGACTATCCTTCATCCGAAACATGTGTAAATCACCAGCATTCCCGCGCCCGCAGCAGCAAACAAAAGCTGCGCCCGTGCCGGCAGAAATGGGGACGATCGGCACGTAAACGCTGAAGCGCTGCTCGTGTTTTCAATCTGCGTTAAATAATTATGCAATCAGATCTCCAGCGATACTCATACCCCAAATTAGTCTCTACCATAAACCAAGTCTGGCTTGCGAAGGCTCCCTCCCTGGCTGGTTATCTTCGCTGCCTCCGAGTATTTCAGAAAGAAAGCCTTTACGCTTACTGATGGAGCACTCCAAATATGCATTTACTGCAAATCGCAATTTTTTTGCTGAAAGTGGCGATGCGATGCGAAGCAATGCAGTGATACACAGCCGTCAGCCAGAGGAGAGGGGTCGCGGCACGGATCCGTTCGCAGCACAAGTGACGGCCGCTGCTGGAACCGAGGTTTGTCTTCGGAGTAATTACTAAATCTGTAGAAAGTGTTGCTGAGAGAGGAGCATCAGCCAAAATTCGTCATAAATCACTTTAAATAAGAAGACCACAGTCAATAAAACACATGGAGGAGGAGGAGTTTTGGAAATTCCTTTGGAAAAGATCCAGCCTCTCTCAGAATTACCCTCCAAGATGTTTATAGCACTGGGGAGCGGCTCCGGGGGCACGGGGGATGCGGCGCCCAGCGATGTGCCCGGGAGCCGGCTGCCCAGCCCCGCGCAGGATGCGGCCCTGAGGCATGGACCAGAGCTCCCCGGAGGCTGACGGGCAACGTGTGATGTCAACACAGCAAACAGTCAGTTTAATTTCTATTTATTAAGTGTCAGTTAGTCTGTGCTTAATTACCACAAGTGGGCATCCCAAAGCTCCTCTCACCCTTTCCTCTTCTGAATGTTTGCTTATATAAAACACCTCATACTAGGCAGGAAAAATTATAGGCTGTGTGAATGTATACACTTACTCCTTGTATGTGTAGTATGTGGTATCTTCCACTACGAAAGTTTCTGTGATATTGTCCTGGAAAAGAAGAAGTATTCAATGCTTTTTAAAAAAAAAAAAAAAAAATAAAAATGGAATTTTGGGTCTGTAATACGTTACATTTCCAGGATTTCTGAGAATCGTTGCTTCTCATCGTGCTGGCAGTGCTGCTGTTGGGGTACAGCTCCCTCGGTCCCTCCACATCTACAGCAGGAGCTTGGGGTTTGGATACTTGGGTTTTGCTCGGGGTGGAGGGCGCAGTTAGAAATGCGTTTAGGAGAAGGTTTACCTTTATTCTTGCCATTCCCTAGGAATGCAGTGCTGTGGGCTCAGAGGGCCACAGCTGTAAATCTGGCTGGGATAGAACATCTTCACACAGGAGACAAAGAATAAAGTACCTGTGGCCAGGGTTGCAGCATTCACACTGGTGCATAACCCCAGCTCTGTCTGGGAGAAATATCAACCCAGAAATGTGCCCAAATGCGGAGCTGCAGGGAAGGTTGGTCTGAGCCAGGATCTGTCCGTCCACCCCTTCGCTTCCGGAGTAGAAGCAGCCACGAGACAAATGTTTTTGAGCATCTGGGTTCAGACTTGTCAAGAAATTTTGTTGATGATGTTTTCTGCAAAATTTCTCGGCAGTGGATTACGCACGCTGCTGATATTTGCTTTCAGAAAGAGCAAATGGGTTTTGCATTTTCCAACCATGCTAAACTTGGATTCCTGGTACTTGATATAAACCCTGTCCCAGCCGAGCTCTTTGCAGATGCCCTGAAGGAAAATGGAAATAGGAAAGAAATATGGAAAAATGGAAATCAAACAGAGTACAAAGAAATGAAAAGCCAAATTTTAGGGAGAGATGAGCACTTCTGCACACAGCGCTCCCGCTCCTGCGCTCTCTCTGTTCATATATCCTTGTTTTGACTCATCCTATGACTCCAGCTGTGGCAGAAGGCTTCTGAGAAAGCAGTTCAAATACAAATTTTATGTTAAAGTGGCGAAATCATCAGAATTATTCAACTAGTGCAGAAACAGCCTTAGTAAAACAAGTTTGTGTAGCATTTCAGCTATTAATGTATTATTCCCAAACAGCATTTCTCCATTCTTTGAAAGAGCAGAAACGCCTGATTTGCAACTCTCTGGCTTAGACAAGAAAACAAAAGACGCGAAAGCTCCTCCAAATAATAGTTTTTATTAATCTCTGGTGAAATTGCACAGAAACCTGCGCAGGGTGATTTGGCGCACTGCTCCTGCCTGCCCGCTGGCAGGGCTCCCCAAGCCGACCCTGCGCCCCGCGTCCCCACCGCCGTCATGGGTGGAAGGGGAGCTCGGGGCCTCATTTGCGTAAGGACTTCATCAACTAGCAATTAAATGCCAGGAGCCGACAGGCCCCGCGTGTGGGTGGCACCTCTGGGCAGGCGGTCACTGAGCAGGCAGGGCAGCGGTGGATGGGCAGGATCGTACCGTGGAGAAGTCAAGGAGCTCTTCATGAAAACCGTGACACTGTTTTATACGTCTTTTCTTAAAATAATCTCTATGATGCAGCAGAACCACATTTCATAAGTTTTTGTCAGACCTGCTATTGACTAATATGGTTTTCTAGGCAGAGCCTTTGCCACGCACGTGCTGGGAGCAGCGGCGCGAACCTCGTTGGGGTGGGAGGTGCGATCTGGCCGTAAACCAGCACACGGGACTGCATTCGACACTGGTCTGCAGATTTGATAAGTTCCATTTCGGCATAAATTTAAAAATCCTAAGACAGATTCTCCGGAGTTTGGCGGTTGCGTGGGGCACGCAGAGGTGCCCCCGGCTGCCGTGAGCCCCGTGCCCTGATAATTCGGGAAGTGATTTTCCCAACTAAGGTGAGTAAAAGAATACAAATCCATCCTTTAACCACTTGGACTAAGGCAGTAATAGCATCCTGGGCGGCTGGAGAAGGGTTGCTAGTGCTGGACGAAGCAGGTGGAGAAGAGGACCGACCCCGCGTCGGAGCAGGGCTTGTTCCCATCCCTGCCGCCCCTGCGGCCGGGCGGGCAGCTCCGGGCACGGGAGCTGGGATAAACAAACTGGGAGCTGGATGCGTCCTCCCAGCCGCGCCGACTGACGCCGCCGGAAGAATAAGTGGTTAAATATCGATATAAATATTTAAACTTCACTTACGGCCTTCAGCGTCTATTTACTCAAAAGCATCCCCTTAGAAAGTTTATTCGACATGATCTGCAAGTCAAACAACTTTTCAAAAGGCGCACCGAGGGAAACACAAAGGACCAAAACTCTCTTTGTGTTGTCGTGGAGGGGTCGCACTTTAAGCCTGCTTTAAACACGGGTGGCGAGCGTGGACCGGGGGAGCGGTGGGCACGGGGGGCGAGAGGAGAGCGGGGCCGGGGCGGCCGTGCCCGGTGCTGCCCGCCGGCACAGCGGCTGCCTCCCCAGCAGGGGTAGGCACTCGCCGCAGCCTGGGGAGAGAAGAGGCACATGAAAGCGGGTCTGGATTTGCCTTGCAATGACAGCTGCATATTAATCTAAAGAATTTCTGAAAAATCAAAAAGACATTTTTCAGCAAAATACACCCCTAGAGCCTCAATCATAAAGCAAGGGAATAAACTTGAAACAGGATTGATTTCATCTTAAAGGGAATATTTCTTTGAAATGCTACCAACTGCAGTTGTCTTATTTGGTTTTCAATACTATAACAAAATTGTGCCATATTGTGTCAAATAAGGAGATAATATAACGGCTTTAAACAAATTTTGTAATTATGGGATCAATCAGAAATGAATTAAATCCATGTGCATTAGGTAAGTCGTGCCACTGAATACTGAGTAGCTCCAAATACCAGCTCTGAGCCCTTCTCCAGCAGCCGCCGTCCGAAACCTGTGAGTTTGGGGTGACACCAGCCGCGGGACGCAGGGGATGTGGCAACCCCCAGCGAGTGCTCCTGGACCAGGGAAAGAAGTACAAGGTATGACGTCTTGGTTAAAAGCAGAGAAAATTATAAACTCCCCAAACAAGTCTAAGCCAATAGAACAAACCCACCAGCTCTTCCAGAAGCCTAGGGCTTGGACGGGTTTTAAACGCTTTTCTCTGCACAGTGATGCTGATCAGTCTCTCACACTATCGGGTATTTTTCTCACCATTTTCTTACTCAGTTTCAAATCTCCACAAGCCACGGTGCACAGAGGTTCAATATTAGTGAATACTGAACCCATCGTGAATATTGTGACTATATAGTGAATATAGACCCCATTGCAGTTATGGGACATCCCTGGTATTCAGGAAGGAGTTTTCCAGCTCGCTTTCTTCACACCACCGCAGATCCTCCCCCGGGCTGCCGAGGATGGGCAATTATTTCAGTCAAGCTTCAGCAGCCTTTAACCACAGCCCTTTGCTAAAGTTTTTTCCACTGCTGAGACCTTCATGTAAATATTTTCAGGGCTCTGGGCACTGGACTGACGTGGAGTGGGGAAAATAAAGGAGCTTGAAGGATGTGGCACTTGCCCTCGCAGGAAAATAGAGCCCGGGAACCCCGGCACCGCTGGTGCCTTCTCAAGGACTCGGGGCAACTATTGTCTCTTGTGTAACTTCATTAAATAATATTAAACGCCCTTTGCTCACCCACGTCATATATGCATGCATGCAAAAATTAACGAGTACCAAAAAAATATTCATGAATAGCAAATTTTCTAGCAAAATTTGCGTTCGCTTTCTGTAGGAAGTTTGACCCAGTCTCCTTCATTTGGGTTCCTTAGAAGTCCCTCCCTTTCCCGTTATAAATACTCGAGCCAAAGTAAGACCAGAATATCTCCTTGGGCAGCTTCCACCCAGAGGCCGCCCCGTGGGCCGGCTGCCAGCACCCACGGCCGTGGGCCAGAGCTGCAAAAGCATCCCCATCAGCTGGCTGCCTCTCACTGAAAGTTAATTAGTGTGACAAAAGCTTTCTGCATAGGAAAGTATCGGATATTTTGGAGCCGTTAGGAAAGAGGCAAATCACGCAGCGTGGGGTGGGGGGATGTGTCATTTCACACTCGCCACCAACACTCGGAGGTTCGTGTGATCTCCCCGAAGGAGACTCCAACAGCAAACACCTACTTTCTACCCTAATGAGCTTTGTAAATATTTTTTTTTTTACTGTTTTTAAAAAAAAAAAAAAAATACATAAAAAATTGCGAGGAGGTTTGGTGCTGCTAGAGGACCAGGATGAAAGTGGGAGAAGCGCCTTATCCCCCCGCGGTGTGGGGCCAGCGTGGGTGCTGCGGGAGATGCCCCTTGCCAGGGCTGGCCGTGGGTTGGGGCAGCTCCTGGGAGGGTTTTTCACCTCCTGCCTGGTCAGCACATGGGAAAACCCCCATATAGCCCAGCATAGACCTTCCCTGGATTTGCCTCGGCAGGCAGGAGGAGACCCTGGGGGATGCTGAAGCTTCCGCTTTGTAGAAAATACTGCGATTGCTTCAAATACGTTGTCAGAAAAAAGGAAAGTAGTTCTCTTTTTGTTTTCTTCTTATTTGTTTAAATAGGAAGAAAGCAAGAAAAGGTTTATTTAAGTGCTCCTACAGGCTCTCGAGCCTCCCCACAACCGTTCCCTTCCTCTGCCGAAGCATAAAGCCAGGCGGCAGGTGAGAGCCGCCGTGGTGCGGCGGGACGCCAGCACTCCCGGGAAGGGGAGCGGTGCCGTTTTGGTGGAGTTTCTGAAGGCTTTAAAGAGCTCGTCTCTGAACAGGGGCAGGCAACAGTCTATTTTCTTGAAACTCGGCTTCACAGAGAGCCCTGTTCTCCCGTGACGACCTTCAAAGGCGGTGCCAGCGGAGGTGGTGCGGCTGCGATTGAAACCGCCGGCTTGTCGGAAGCCGCAGCCGGCGTGGGTCCTGCAGGGACCGGGATGGGGAGCAGAGATGAAATATGCTCCGCTCCTTAGAAGCTTGATCCTCTCCTTCCTCTGCCTCCGATCATCGATTTCTTTAAAAATGTGATTCCTCTGTTTCCTTTTGCTTCTCAAACCGGTCCTTTGCTTGTGCAGGAGGCTCTGCGAGCGGCGTGGAGGCCACAGGCATCAGCCACCTTGGGTGTTGGGGTGCTGGGGCTGCTGGGGGTGCTGGGGCTGCTGGGGTTGCTGGGACTGCTGGGGGTGTTGGGAATGTTGGGGATGCTGGGGGTACCCTGGGAAAAGTGTGCTTACCCCTCTCCGCTCCACCTCCGGTGGCCCGTGGGCTTGGTAGCAAATACTGAAGAGCATCGTTTTTATAAATGCGCCTCTTGGTTTTCATCCCTTAGGAATTAACTGGCCTCCGGGTGAGGTTCTTCAGTGCCACGTGCCCGCTTCTGCTTTCCGAAGCAACTTGAGCAAAGTCAGCAGAGGCATTTGGTGAGATGAAGTGAAAATAAGCGCTACTTCAAGCTCGCAGGACGCTGAATCCCTAAAGGAAGCATCCACGGCGATGGGACCCCCAAGTTAAGAGCGGTATGCAGTCAAGGGACCTGCACGCTGACCTCACCCCCCCCCCCCCCCCAAGGGCTTCGTGCTGGGAGGTACTGGTGGGCTATGGGAGGGCTCCCCGTGGTGGCAATCCCCTCCGGTGCTGCCGCGCTGACAGTCCCCGCGGAGGGATGGTCGCAGGGGCACCGTGCCCCCCGAGTTAGTGTGAGCCTGGACCTTGTATACCAAATCCTAATCTAAAATATAACGGTCCAGACAAGGATGAGCACATCACTGTGCCGTTTCTACATACAAGGATTTAAATACAGGATTTTCTCTGTATCTTACCTTGCATGCCCGATACCTTTTGGCTCTCCCCATCCGCAGAAGCCCTGGCGGTGAGATGGGTTTTACTTCTGTGCTTGTCCAGCCACGAGCTGCTCTGGGGCGAGAGCTGGGATTTTAATTACAGGTTGCAGCATGTGGGCAAGCCCTCCCAGAGAGGATGGTGGGCTGTGAGAGCTCAGTGCGGCTCCGGATAACCAGTTATACCACATCCCCACACCAGTGCTGCTGCTGAGCGCACCGACCGTGCCCCGGAGAACAGCCTTGTGGGGCTCGAGCTCCCGCACACTTGAATTACACTGCTTTCTGCTCAAGAAAAGTGTATGACAAAGAATCGCCTACTGCTGCCAGAGAGGCGGGTCAGTAAAACTATGTCCATTCTGCCCCGGGTCGTCACGTGTCTGTGCAAAACATTCACCGCTGTGTCTGCACGTGCTTCTGCATTAGGTGATGGATTTTCCTTGGCTGAATAGTCCTTTCTGGTTTCAAGCAAGCAATGCACTTGCACAGGTGGTTTGCAGGACCGAGCCATCGGCTGCACATCTCTTTCATCCCCCAGGGAAATGAAAATTTATCTTAAAGGACTTTCTTTAATGATTTATTAAAAAAAAAAAAAAAAAAAAAAAAAAAAACACACAACCAAAAAAAAACCCCCCGAAACAGTACTTTCAAGCAATCACAAAGGGAAAGCAGCAGAAGATGGAAAACTGCGGAGGGCGATGGGACAGACGGTGAGTCTCGGTGATGACAAACAGATTGCTGGAGACCACGGTGCAGCGGCTTGGGCTTCACCGACGCAGGTCTGAGCCCTGCACGGCTGGTGCAGAAGTTCAGCCTCCTGCCTGCCCGTCGGGCTGCAGTTAGTTATCTCCGACAGATCCCACAGCGGGGCTTTCCCACGTGCGTGCAGCTGAAGGTTTTCCAGGAGGTTGGTGCTGTGCACCTGCGACCGGAGCTCAGCCTCCATCTCCAGAGGTGATTGCACCGAGGCACGACAGGGTTTAGAGCCCGGCTCGCCCCAGCAGCGGCCCTCGAACCTTCTCCTCACGGGCAACGATGCAAATGAATGAGTTTGCGACTTGTCGGATAAATACAGTGTTTGTTCTTCCTAATGGATTTCAGCAAGATATGGTAAATATTAACTCCCAGGTGGGGCAAAATGCATAATTCATCAGCTAGCACGTTCTGACTGCGCTGTTTGTCTCATGATTAACATGTGTGCTGGTTTTGGCTGGGATCGAGTTGATTTTCTTCATAGTAGCTAGTATGGGGCTACGTTTTGAATTTGTGCTGAAAACAGCGTTGCTAACACAGAGATGTTTTTGTTATTATTGAGCAGGGCTTACACAGAGCCAAGGGCTGTTCTGCTTCTCACCCCATCCCACCAGCGAGCAGGCTGGGGGGACACGAGGATTTGGGAGGGGACACAGCCGGGACAGCTGACCCCAGCTGACCCAAGGGATATTCCAGACCAGAGGACGTCATGCTCAGCATAGAAAGCTGGGAGAAGGAGAAGGAAGGCGGGGGATGTTCTGAGTGATGCCATTTGTCTTCCCAAGTCACCATTAGGTGTGATGGAGCTCTGCTGTCCTGGAGATGGCTGAGCACCAGACAAGGGAAATGACACTTGGCCAAAGAAACTGCTTACGTTACTGACAGCATCCACTGTGGGGCCACAAAACATGGTGCCTGATCCAGAAGTGACATAACCACTTCTTATTCTCCACTTTTCAGGCAACATTAAATCTCTTCCCATGCTAATGGATCTTCCTCCTCAGCCATTACATCTCTGACATGTGAAAGACACGTTTGTCCCTCCTTTTCTTCTGAAAGCTCGACACACAACGGCAGATGCTGATAACTTCAAGCTGCCAGACCCTTGAGCATCACTGACCCTGGTCTTCTGCATCTGCCCTCCCAGCTGCACAGGCTTCACCGACCATGGCCCCCCTGTGAAACACCCTGTTTATCAAGCTACGTCCAGCATGTGATGCATCTTCTCAGGGTTGTCACAGTTCTCATCATAGATCCGAAATAACAAACACAGACCTTCCACCTGCTTTTTTCAGCTGAAAGGAGGACGACTCCTGCCCCTGCTGTGCTCTCCTGCCTCTTGGATGGTCCTAGTCGAGAACCAAGTATGCTACCAATATTTTCTCTACCCATACTAATCTACTGCCAAAATGTAAACATTCTGACGCTTGCATCCTAAAGTGTGTGATTCAGTGGGCATGAAATTACACTGTGTCCACGAGAGGGCTGCTGAGCAGCCCCACGGGCTGGAGGTGAGCGATGCTGCTCATGAAATAGGATGCTACACAAAATCTAGCCCCAGAAAGTCTTGGCCTTGTAGCTCGTTTGTGAAGCCCACGAGCAGCACCCAGATCTCCAGTGCCAAAACAAGCCACCACTTCTGTAGCACAAACATCTTGCTTTTTGCCACCTTTCTGTCCTCACAAGGTGTGAAGCTCTGCGTTCATTCTGGCAGGTTAGGAGGGTACGTGCAGGTCAAACGCGCTCCCCCCCGGAACGCCCAATTATCCACCCGACGTTTTGGGGACCAAAAAAGTTCTTGCCGAATGGAGAGACCCAAAGGAGGGTGCTTGCAGGGACACAGTGGGAGCACCCTCCGCAGCCCCATCCCCGAGGTGCACCCGCCGTGGGGGGGTCCTGCCCCACGCCTGTCGGCTGGGCAACACCGAGCTGTACCTCGTGAGAAGCTTTTTCTGTATGCACATACGGATTTTTCACATGTGTTCGTTTGCTCTGACGTGCTACGTGACCTGAATGCACAACGGGGTCTTCGAAAGGAGGCGGCGCGCGAGCGGGGATGCTCCGCTGAGCCCTGCCCTTGCAAGGCGGTGGGCGAGCAATCGCGCTGCTCACGCTAAATCTGCTTTAAAATATCACTTGCTCCCTCACAAAAACCCACCAAAGGAATTAGGAGGGAAACCGAAGACCGCAGCAGGGTGATGCAGGTTAGCGGTCGGGCCAGGACCAGCTCTGACTACGTATTTCTGGGGAAGATGGGTTTCAGGAACTAATGAATCCTCTCCCCTATGGACAGCATACTCCTCTCTGCATCAGCTAATGCATCCCTGTGCAGATCAGACTGCCTAGCTCTTGCACCCAAATAGCTCCCCATTTCTCAATTTATCTTCCAAAAACCCAGTTATTAGTAGGTGTGGGCTTAGTAAAGGGTTAAGAGGTGAAAACTTGCTGCTTTGCTCTTTGAATGTGTAGTTTAAACCAATTAATTTCAGCGAAATAAACAGACTTTAAATTTCTGTTTAAGTGATTTGTTAAGTCAGGAGATAAATACGGGCCTTCACCTACTTCCCGTTAATTAGATGTCAATTCATAAATGCTGGCATTTGATGCTATCACAAAAATTGCCCCCAGAAGTGATTAGCATCTCTCTCAAACACTTAGCCGGTGGAGGAAATCAGTCTTCCAGACTATTGGTCTTCTACTTTTTCCTGGGCATAAATTAACCTCCTGCATACATCTCGGTAGCTCCTGTGGCCACGAGGCGACCGTGGTGAATTACGCCATCTCCTTTGGTGGCGAACATCTAAATGGAGCTGATCTATCACCAACCTCGCTTCCCCTTGCGCTGAAATTAGATTTAAGCCCAAGACTAAGAAGTCAAGGCTAGTGCACTGACTTACCACTTCCCAATTTTTTTTTTTCACTTGAAGCAGTCTTTGCCTTTGCACCCGTGTGGTGACAGTGCAACAAAAAGCCATCTTAATAAATGAAAGAAGTGACATTCAGCAATGCAATTTAAGACCTAGATAAGTCAGATGTTAAACAGCTAAGGGGTATAATCTCCTTTTAATGTGAGCACAATTCCCATTAACATTAATAGGGGGTTGTACGACGGCTTCAAAAGGAGAATATGCACCTAAAAGTGCAAATTAGCACTTACAAACTCTATTCATAAATTATTAAAGCATATCATTAAAGCATAGCCACACCTCCAGATCATTAGAGCAAGTCAAAAGCAGCAAGGTGGCATGCGCAGCGCTCCCTCATTATAACAAGAGCTAAAATGACATTTAGTCACCAAAACGAAGCTAGTGTAAATATTGGTTCATCAGCCCCCACTCCATGCAGAATTTGGAGTTTTAAGAGCTTGAACTTCTCTTCTTTAAATGCAAATGAGCACCAGGAAATGCTTTTCATGCAGATCACCGCTTAGAAATTGGTGTTTAAAAAGTGAATTAAAACCAAAACCCCAAAACCTTCGGGACCATGCTGTCATCAGAGTTCCTTGTTGTTGTTTACGTGGCACCGCGTCCGCGATAAAACCAGCACCTCCCTCCCCCTGGGGGGTTCAGACCTCAATTACCCGGTCTGCGACAATTAATTTTCCTCTGATGGTTTGCTCCGGCGAGGATCATGGGTGACACTGGCTGGTTTGAGGGTAGAGTGAAACCCACCGGTGCCAGTGCTCCTCTGGTGAAATCCTCCTGGGTTTCTTCTCCTGGTCCAGCAAGGTGGACCTCCCCGAGGTCACGATGTCTGGGCTCCCACAGCCGTGCAGGCAGCAGCTTGTCCCACTCCCGTTTGCTTGCCCAACCCAATGGATGTGGGCTCATCGGGCATTTTGCAGACCGGAGCTATTTGTTCCTCCCAGCTCCCCCCCTGGAGCAGACACATTTTGTGGAGCCACCGTGCCATGCGCATCGATAGAAATGATGGGGGAAATGCCGGGTACCGGGAAGGATGGATGCGGTACGCACCTGAGAGCACTGGGACTGGGCATCTATTCCCACTTCCAGCACTCCAAGAAGACGAGAAAGAAGCAAAGCAACACCAACAAGTGAGCCCAACTCCTTCAAACCCCCAGGCTGCTCCTGTGATACCCGTGTTGGCTGATCTATCCCCAGAAAATACCGTCAGCCCATTACCTACGGCTTTTAAATTATTTAACTGTCTTTGACATCTCATCCGCATTAATTCCCTCCCTTTCAGGACACTGTGTATCTCTCAGAGATTACCCTTTTACTCTCCCTTTTGTTAGATTAACCAGACGTGGGTGTCTCCAGCTTTCTTCATAATTCATGTCCCAAAACAGAGACTCTCTTTGGTTGCCCCCCGCAGCACCTTTACAACCCCAGCCATGTCTCCCCTTTCACAGGGGGAGCAGAATTGTTGGCACCAGTCTCTCTCCATCTCTCCAAGTTAGGTATTTATAGGATTACAATCGCCCTATAACCCTGGGAGGGAGTTAAATAGGACATAGTCATCCTTTTCTGTGAGGGTTCTATTTACTCAACCTGTGAGGGTTTTTAATGCACTAAAATAATATTTTCTCCTGCGCTTCAACATGCAGATTGACACGGCTCACTGTAACCCAGTGACCGATGCTCCTAATTTATAGGGTATTGTCTTCACCCTTCCAGGGATATTTTCTTAATTTAAAAAAACAATGGGCTATTTCTTCATCAAGGGTCCATTGTATAGTGTTACAACCACTATCGTGAAACACAGGTCCCAAACACTAAACCTGAAACTAATTCCTGAAGCCATTTAAAAATACTATTTTTTAAAATAAATTATTCATACAAATGTAGCTGCACGAGGAGTAGAAGTCAAGAAAACTGCACCTCAGCGGTGATCCCGAGTTTTAAGTGATGTCCATTCTTTATGCTGGCGCCCAGTAAATATACAAATTCAGCTGCTGAGGTTAAAACAGATCAAAAAAGTGTCCTTCATTCCTATGGAGAAAAGCTGTAAAACGGTAAAAAAAGTGCCCAGGAGGTCTTCTAAAGCTAAAATAAAAACGGAGGACATTTTGGTTTTCAAACTAGTTTAGCTGAAAAATCAGTCTTGTGAATGTGGGGTAGCTGGACCCCTGATTCTGCAAGGTCTGGAGCCGGCAGCACCAGGTGAGCTATGGTTTTGCACATAAAACACAAGCCAAGATGAGATGGGAACAGGAGAGGCAGAGTAAGATGAAGGTTAGAGTGGCACCTCCGATGATGGCCTATAATGAATTTTTTAAAGTTTTCCAACAAAGAGCAATAAAGGTCAGCTCCCTTCCACTGAATTCAGCTAATACTTTATTAATACCAGTTGAAATTACATGCATATAGCAAAAGAGAGAAGTCGGTAAGTGTTCCGCTACTGCTGAAATCCAGGTTGCCGAATCTCTCATCCTGCTCTAACCTAATACTCGGTCTCATGCTTTTGAGATGGTCTCTAGAAGCACATGTTTTTGTGTGAGACAACTCAAATAAGCGGAACCAGAGGATGACTACACAACACACGACCGGTCCTTTGCACCTCCCGAACATCGGTTTGGTTCATCCCAGCCCCCGCCTTGCAATGAGACCTCACTGGCAGCTTTCCGCGCTGCTTCTCAGCCCACAAATCCACAATCTGTTGGCAAAGAGCAGCTCCCCGTGTGGTGGAAGGCGCATGGCACGTTACCTCCACCAGCTTCTGTCGTCAGAAGGAATGGGACAAAAACCGGGAACGGAACCGATCGGGCAGAAGATCCGTTCTCCTGCCCTGCGATGGGTGTCCTCTCCCTTCCCGGGGTCTGGCTTTGGGGACACCCATAGAGAGACACCAGGTAAGAGGTTGCGGCAGCATCAGCTAGAGCTGGTTGCTAGTTTGGGTGCTGCTGTGGCGGTATTTTCCATGAAAGTTGAAAATACGGACTTTCAGGGTTGGGTTTCAGCAAAGGTCAGCTCTGAGTAGGAGAGTCCAGGTGAACCATCTGCCCGGGGTGTCACGGTGGTGTCACGCAGCGGCCAGCGGTGCCCACACCGACTTCTCCCTTAGAAACCCAGCCGGTCTCATCCCCATTAAACAAGTTTTAATTATTCCACACGTTACACTGAAAACAGTCCTTCCTTTTTAAAAATAATTATCCTGAGAAAATACGTTTTATCCCTCTAATAAGAAATCATTAATTAGGAGAAGTCGACCCAATGAGCTGTGATAGTTCGGTGGAAGATGAACACCGCTTTTAATCAGACCTTTTACAAGCTAGTGGATGTTAACTTCTGGCTGTTAATTATTCACACCTTCAAGTATTCAGATGGCTAGAATATTTCATGAATACTCTTCTTTTTATTTAATAGCGACATTGGATTTTATGAGCTAGGAATTGCACTTATTAATTTACAGTTGTTTTGCACTTCCATGCCAGTCATTTAGCATTAACTCTCTGTTTAAAAATAATAAATGACCCCTGACTCTCTATTGTCTGTCATAATTAGCATACTGTCTTTTAAAGAGGAAAGCATGTTTTCTCTTCATTAACAGTGATATTACCTAGGAATACAATCAGTAAGTCCGTGATCTAGAAGCTGCTGTGGACGCCAAATTACCTTCTCTACCAGGACAAAATCAATTAACACCACCAGGGATGTCATTATTGTCACATTATGTCACCGGATATACTCCAGGGTAAATAAATGATTTGTGGAATTTTTAATGCCGCCGCTGGAAACCCGACGCTGAGCCGCATCGGTGGTGGGACCGGCCAGCCAGGAGGTCCGAGCACCGCACATCTCTGCCTTTCCCCGGGGACCAAATCAGTGCTGGTGCAAAAATAAGGGGTAAAATGTCAACTGAGCATGGGGCTGGGGCAGCGTGGAGCCCAGCCGGGTCGATGGCACTTGCGTCCTGCCAACCTTTACGGAGCATCACCCAAAGTCACTCAGTCTATCACACACACAGATTGGGACCCGCGCCTGGTGGGGCGGAGGGGAGGGCGTGCGGAGAGGTGGGAGAGGCTCAGGGTCGAGAGAGAGAGAATTTTTTAAACAATTTTATCGCCATAACTACGTCCGGGAGTTTGCTGCTCCTCGGTACCGTCAGGAACTGCCGGGTTGGTCTTTGGCAGAGCTTTCCGGCCGCACACAACACCCGGGAGATGCCGTTTTTAAAAGTATCCACAACTTCTATATTTTGCCTTACGTCGGGGGGTATTTAATTAAGTCTATTCTGTCTAACACGATCTGATGTCATTGTACAAGGAGATGTTCTTTGTTAGCAGCGCTCTTAGTTTCAGGCTCCTCTGTGTATTTGAAACCATGGTAACAGAAGAGTAAGCTAAAGCCAATGAGATAATGAGATATTCTCATTGTAATTGTGTTTCATGAGGGCACACGCTCCCATGGGTGGGATCCGACTGTCTTACAACTGCTAACAGAATTTAAGGAACAGGCATATATTAGCGCGGTGGCATTTTTCACAACAGCCACGTAAACACTCCTGACACGGCGTTTGCTGTTGTTTCCAGCGCATCCAAGTACGCAACGTGCATTTGTGTCGCGGGAAATCACACTGCTAATGGGTATCAGTATTTTAAAACCCTCAGAACTTCAAGGAACTTCAGGTTTGAAAGGCATTAACGAGGCCTCGAGGTGCTGGTTTGCATGATAATTGCGACCGGCGCTGGAGCGGGTGGGGAGGAGGCGATGGAGGCAGAGAAAGGGGGAACGGGCTGGAGCTGCCGCAGCCCTGAGTTGCTGGGGCGTTTATGGAAGAGCCCGTGTGAAACAGCCCAAACCCCCCGCAGGGTTCGTCCTCCTGCTCCCACTGGAGATGAAATCTGAAAGTTCGACCGGCATTTTAATTCTAAAACTTTCTAGAGGCACTAACGAAGGGAGGCGTTTATCTTCTTTCCATTGTAAAGGAAGAGAAAACAAAAACAAGTGGTTGGGTTTTAGAGATCCCTTCGTGAGATTTTCATTTTACTCCCAGATGGAGGCGGGGGGGGGCGGGTGGGGGAGCGACACCCGCTTGCTGTTTGTTTGCCACACTGTGGGCAATACTTTACATATAGGACATACTTGGGATAGTATGCAAAAGTGAAATGGGAGGTATAATTTGGAGAATGGAAGGAAACAGGATCAGATCTACTTCGTGCTACAATTGTCTTTGTCCTGTGTAATTCCCAGCAAATGTACAATTATTGCTTTTTTCCCCAGGAGTAGCAGAGCACCGCGATGCGGGGCAGGACGAGCCAGGATGGTGAGCATGCACTGAGGGAATATGGGATGGTCTCCTGAAAAAGGTCACAAAATGTTTGAGAAAGCCGATTTTTTCTGGAGCAGAAATACCAACGCGGGTCCCCAGAAGCGGCGGCTGGGTGATGCACGCTGGGACCTGCTTCGTCCTGCCTCGGCAGAGGCCGGTGCTGGCAGCAGGTTTAGCATTTCACAGAAACAAACGCTAGTGAGCAATGCCAGCGTTAAATTTTACAAGGTGTGTTTCTGCTCTGGTGTCCTGGGAGGGCCAACCCTGTCCTTCCCTTTGGGCACAACGGTGTTGGACTCCCCTTACAGATGCATGGTCGCACGAAGAAACGCTCCGTCCCATCGGCAGAGGGAACCTGAGCAGGTCCAGCGTGGCCACCACCACCCTGCTGCATCGTTTTTGGGTTGGTTGATTTGGCCACAGCCGCTGGCTGAAACCCTCCCCGCTCTTTGTACCCACCTTCTGCTGGCAAAGGCAAAACTGCACCCTTTACCGCATCGCTTCCCCCATGGGCTTCGGGAGAGGGCTCCAGCCTGGCAGGGCACAAGGCTGGTACCCGGCCCCACGTTCAGCCTCCCTGGCAGCTCCATCCCCAACCGCCATGCGTTCATGCGTGGCAGCCGGACCAGCCCGGACCATCGCCGTGTTGGTGCGGCTGGCGAGCACCAACCTCACCGGTCCCTGAAATTGTCGGGCTTAGGGCATTGCTCCTCCAGCTTTCCCAGTGATGACCTCTCCCACCTTCTCTTCCCTGGGAAAGATGGACACACGAGGTGATCACAGCCCGTGGCACCAGCTGATGGCGACCCAGCGGGCAAGAGCAGGCAGGGGAGCTGCCAGAACTTGCTTCACGTTGTAGTCCGGGATAATTTTTATTATTATTACTATTACGTCAAAGAATACATTTCTGATGTGGGGAGAGCTGACAAGATAAATTATATCTGTTGTCAGCTGCATGTATAGACCTTTGTGATATTTTAATTAAAACCACGCTCTCCATCAGCCCGGCATGCATCTTCACCAAAGCTGCAGCGAGGAGCCGGGAGCTGCCAGTGCTGTCACCAACGCAACAACCGCACGATTGAATCGCCTTCCCACACCACGTATATTTTGTGTTTGTCTCACACACCCCAAATATTTGTACCTGTATTTGTTTCGTGTGGAACAAGACCATGAAAGCATTTGCGGTATTTTAGTTACGATGGGCGCCACTTTCGGAGGGTGCGTTTCCTATTAAAGCTGTCCACAACGCGTCTCCAAAATGGGCATAATGAGCCTACATAAAAATGACCTTTAACTGTTCAAATGTGCTGTAACTTTCTCCCAAACATGGAGTCCAAAGGAAAGCTATTTTTGTTTATACTCTTAAAGGAATACTCTTTCCAGCTCTGTGGCATAAAGCTTCAACAATTCAGTTCCAATAAATAGGTAGAATGCCTGCAGTGGTGTATTTCAAAGAAAACACATTCTTTCTGAGGCAATACATTAAAACACCTGCCTGTCCAGCCCCAGACGTGTGGGGTGAGGCAGACAGCTCGAAAGGTGCTGTAAGACACTGGGGACGTGTCCCGCTCTCCTGGCACACGGACCCGTTTTATCCTGCTGCAGGTGTTGAGCCTGACAGCCCATGTGCAACCAGAGGACAACAGAGACTTTTAGAAAAGGACATTTTTGAACATCAATTGCTAGCATTTCGTTGATCCCATATTAACCCATATGTGACACTGCAATACGAGTCATTTGAATGACTTTGTAGATTCATTGGCTTAATCGTGCCCGGCGTAACCGCAGGGCTTAGCTGATAGCCCATCATGTTTTTGACCTTCCGTATTAGGAGTCTCTCGCTCCTTAATCATTTCACGAGGCCTAAAACCCCGGGAACTGCCCCCAAACTACTCAGACAACACAAACCAGTGCCAAGCAAAAGTTCAATTCACCTTCACAACTCTGTACTTACTCATCTTGGCAATTTTTTTGCCCAGCTTGTTATTACAGCTGTGGATCACAGTTCAGCACTTGTAAAATAAATCTGTTATCATAGCTTGCATATAATTAGTGCTAAATGCGTGTGGTTTATTTTCAATATCAGGATCCACATTAGGCATCAAAAACACTTAAGATGCTGGCTATCACCGCGCTTTACGACTCTGTCATTTACTGACTCGAAGCAACAAATATTTAATGTGACAGTAACATTAAAATACGGCTTAGCCGATAAAGCAGCATGTCCTGCAATTTGCATTGCATGATGCAATGATGAGCCGTACATATTAACTATGATGCAGCTTGTCTGGTTCAGAAAACCTTTGTTGTTGAGACATGGAGAACCAAGGCATGTGTCATGCTGGCAAGGAGAGGACAAATATTTTTAGATGCTAATGTAAATAAACTGCCGGGATTAGCCTGGATTTCAGTAAAAACGGTCACAAGACAAGATGCTTTTGTAGGTGTGTACCGGCTGTCATGCAAGACTTCTAGCTCTTGTGTTAATTAAAATTTATGGAGCATCTCTACCTGGATTTTCGTATCACTCGTTAGCTTTGGTGATGCTCGTAAGTGACTCCATAAAACAGGGGAGCGGCAATACCTAGCCCTGACCCCGTGGCTCGTGCCCTACCCCTCCTGCCCCAGCGCTGGGCCATCTGCCACCATCGTCCCCCCTTCCCCCGGCGCAGGGAGGAATATCTACCAGCCCTGAGGTCGTATGGACCACCTCTTCCTCCCCAGGATTTGCTAAGAGGTGCGCGGACCACCTGGAGCATTAGGGGATGTGGTGTGTCGTGGCGAAAAACATCCTAAAATTCATTAAGTAGGTATGTTTAGGAAAGCTTAAGAGCAGCAGCATGAAGGAGGAGAGCCGTAGTGCCTGGGCACCCGCTGGCACGCAGCTTGGGGACCTGTGCCTGCATAAAGGCTCCTTCAGCAGCGAGCAGACTCAGCCGGGAAAGCTTTCCAGAAAACCAGGATAGGCTGATGTTCATTTGGGACGGTGGAGGGGCTGTGGGGGGCAGGGGACCCCTCCAGTTCCCCGGCTCACCAAAGCCTCACCTCTGCGTACCGCTGCAAAGAGGGCAAGAGAAAAAAAGACTGGGTTTAGCTGTGTAAATACATACGCATACACACACATATGTGTGTATGCGTGTGTATACATATATATCTGTGTGTGTGCGTAGGTGTGTGTACGTATAGGCACATAAACCACCTCTTCCTTCTCTCTCTGTCTGTCTGCACACAGGTACATGCATCTCTCTCTCTCTCTCTGTTTCTATACGTATGTATACGCAGGTGTACACACGTTCCTGCGGCACAGGCGGGGGTCTCTTCCAGCCCTGTCCCCAGGCTGAAGCAGAAGGACCCGCCAAGGTCCAAGCGTGGGGCTGGGATGGCAACCCGGCCATCGCCGCCGTCGGTGCTGCCCCCCGAGCTGTCCGCATCCACCGTCCTCCACCAAACACCTGGGCCTCAGATGTTTACAGATGCACCGAGAAGGAAGATTCTTTTAGAAGTCGTTCAAACCAATTCTGCCCAGAAAGAAATACAAAGCAAACGCTAATGCAATCCCTTCTTTCTCCTTTCCTAACATGCCCATACGCAGAACAACATGGCAAGAGCCTTCTTACTGAATTTACTGCAGAAAAAACTATTTGACAGTCTTGTACAGGAAATCGGAGTTATGTAGCGTCTTTTTTTAATTTAAGCAATATACACAAATCAAGTATATTTATTAAATCAATGTATAGTCATTTTTACAAGGAAGTGTAATTTAAAAACAGACATAAAAGATTTCTAAAGTAATGATACACATCTCTTTTGGACAAATGTTATTTCAGGGATTTATGATAATTCCTTTTCTGAAAGAAAAACTAAGCTAATTGAAACAAACTTTGTACTTTATATTAATGTCATTCGAATACAGTATGTGCTGCCAGTTATAAAGTGACATTGAAAGCTGATGCTGTTCTCAACAACACCATGGTTTCTCAGTTTTATGTACTTTTTAATTTCCTCTGTGGAAAATCTGTTCTTCATAAAAGGGCTGCTAAAGAAAATGTGGAAAAAGTTGATTCATTCCATATTTACATTCTTGCTAGTACCTGGAAATGAACCAATTACCAATGTGAGCCAAAAAAGAAGTTAGAAAAGTCATTTAGAAAACTCATCTTCCTACAGGCACTGCTTCAGAAGTGCCCTGGGAAAGTTCTGCTCTGATAGCAAACACCTTTCATCCTAATGAGATTTTGGATTCTCAGCCCCTTGGCTAGTGCAGCCTGCTCCTCACCATCGCCCTGCGCTTCAGATGCTCCTTAGCTGGGGGGCAGCTCTGGGGAGGTGCCCGGACCCGAACTCAAACTTGGACCAGAACCTGAATATGAACTCGAACCAAATCGTGAACATGAACTCAAACCCAAACGCAAATCCAGACCCAAAACCAAGCCCAAACCAAACCTGAACCTGAACCCAACCCAAACCCAAAGCCAGCCCTAACCTGAACCTAAACCCAAACCCAAACCCGAACCTGAACCCAACCCAGAGTGAAACCTGAACCCGAACCCAACCCAAACCAAAACCCAACCCCAACCCAACCTCAACCCAAACCCAATGCGACCAAACCCCTCCCCAAACCCCAACCCAAACTTGAACCTTAACCCAAGCCAAACCCAAACCCAATCTCAAACCCCAGCCTGCTCCATCCCCGGGCACCCCGCGTGTGGAGAACCCAGGCAGTGCCGAGCCCAAGGCCACCCCACAGCACCTCTGGTACCCCATCCGGGCGATGCTTTGGAAATGTGCCGCCGCATTAATGCCGACCGTGGCTGTGCAATTTGTGGCAAGGAAGAGCAAACAACGGGTGCAGCCTGCCCCTGGGCTTCAGCATCCTCCTGCTCCTTCACGCTCCAGCTTTGGGAACGTGGAGAGGACAAAGTACACAGTCAGCCCCGATCCAATTAAACCCTCATAACCCTGTACTGGTTTAAATCACAAAGTAAAAAAACGATTGACGAGTTCCCCAAAAGAGGAGGAAGAAGGGGAGTTGGTTGTCTTTAAAGCTGAATTTTGGCATCGCCGACATCCGCCCTGTTGGGGTGGCCTCTGGTTTTCGGTCACTTTTCCCAATTCCACCCTGAAACCATCACCGCGGCTGGCCTTGCCCAACCTCCGGCTGCTCCTGCTGCCACCTCCAGCCTGAGCGACTCTTCTCCCTTTCCCTCTAAGTTGCACGTAAGTGGATGTGACTTGCTAAAAAAGCCAGTCATCTCTGGAGGGGGTTTGTCTGTAGCTTCTGCATCTCCTGTTTGGTTACTCAGTTTTGCAGAAATACGCTTTTTTTCCTAGGACTGGGTTTAATAAAGACTTGAAGTGGCGTCTGCGTGGTGTGGTCGCCCACGAGATTGCTTGCTTGGGGCTTGCGTGGCTTTCAGCGGCGCTGGGACCGGGTAGGGGTTTATTAAATTCTAGTGTAGGAAGAAAAGTAGAAAGTTGAGTTTCCAGCACTAATACGATTTTTATTCTTTTTTTTTTTTTTTTTTTCCTAGCCTGTTGGTTTTTTGCACTTATATTGTGAGTTTCATTTCAAAAAGCAGTTTGATGGACACGGCGAGGTGCCGCTGCTCCTCATTACCAGAGAAAAGCCGGGCTGCAGCACTGCCAGCCCTGCTCTCCTCCAGAGAAAAGGAGAAATCTTGTCCCACTTCTCGCTCCACAAACTGAACCATAAAGTCTGGAAGTGTGGATATAATGAGGTGGAAAGTTTTGCCTCTTGGACTTAGGCTTTCACACAATATACCTGTAATCTCCGTTTGGGTTTATTTTGCCGAGGAAATAAACTGCGCCCAGTGCCCAGCAGCCCCCTTGCTGCTTCCCCGCTGCGGTAACATCTGGAGGATGCAAAGAGGATTAAGCCTCCCTCCTCGCGGGCGTGGATAAAACACTTAGCGAGAAACTTCCCACGTTTGGGAGAACTGGGAAAGAAAATATTGGATTTTCCCAAAGAGGAGGGAGAAAGCAATTCCCCCATCCCGCCCCTGCCCTCGCCGCAGAGCCGGGGGGGGCCACAAACCCTCAAAGGGGGTTTGTGGCCCCACCACCAGCCCACGGTGCTGGCTCCCGGTGTGCGGCTCAGGGTGAAAAACCCCTACTCAGAACCCCCCCGAGGTGTCGGCTAAGCCTGGGGAGAGATGCTCGCTGAGAGGCAGCGGCGGTGCCGGGCCGGGCAGGATTGAGCCCTTGGTCCGGTACCCGATTCCCACGGGCGCCGCAGCAGCAGCTGCACAATAAACACGGCACAGAGGAGATATACGAGCATTGATCTGATACGAATAATCTTTTGCGCTTCCATGGGGCATTTAGGGAGTCTCGGGGGGGTTT
Source organism: Astur gentilis (assembly GCF_929443795.1). Lineage (NCBI taxonomy): Eukaryota > Metazoa > Chordata > Aves > Accipitriformes > Accipitridae > Astur > Astur gentilis. The sequence continues at coordinate 42,866,021 of NC_064885.1, read as the reverse complement.
ATAAGCATTGCTGTTCATATTCACAGCCCCTGAAATAGCGACCGGCTTTGGCAGTCCCCCCACATTTGCGGGAGCACCGCAGCCACCGGGCTTTTTCAAGTAGCAAAAATTAAAATTGCTTGATATGCAACAGGCTTATCAGGCTCCCTGCTCCAAATCCTGTTTGTAAATACAGCCTCTTGTGCTCCTCATAGCAAGCAGTGAACGTGGAAGTTGGTTTGTGGCCTCCAATTAAGTTAGGATTGATTTTATATTTTTTTTTCTTACAGGCAGACTGAAGAAATATCTCTAGTTAAAATTGCTTTAACCCCGTTTTAAAGTATGCACGCTTATACTGAATTTAGTGCATAGGCTATTTGTCTTGCTATTTTAAATTAACTAAAAAATCAATTGTAAAAAGCAACTTCCACGCACGGCTGTGGAAAACTGTTGGAGCTCCAATATCTGCTACAAGGATGCATCTGCAACATCTTCAATATTACAAGAGACTACATGAAACACTGAATATGCAAGCTTTAAACTCACTCAGCTAAAATACACTGCCGTGGCATTAAGTAGCTAAGTATAGATTTCAAAATTAAAATACCATTGTATTGAAAATACCAATAAATGGGCATTCTCCTTTCTCGTGAGGTGGTGGTTGTCTGTGCTTATGCACACAAAAGCAGGAGCGTTAGATCAGGCAGAGAGGGGATGTAGAGCCCCAAGCAAATGAGACATAAGCACATAGGTGGGGAAGAGACCGAGGTACTAATCGTATTGCAAAACATAGCTCTTCCACAGAGCTTTGATAAAACACAATGTATTGACCAGCTACCACAACCGCTAATGAAATCCAGGGTTTCTTCTGATCTTATTGACATATATATATATATATATATATATAAAAGTGATGCATTTGCAAAAATGTGGAAGAGTGTTATATAATACCCATTAAGTGTCCTCCCAAAAAAAAGAAACTATCTTTTCTGTCCCCTAAACCTGACCTTCACTGATGTCGACGTACATGGGCCCAGCTCTGCCCTCGGATACGCAGGTGCCAGTCATTTAAGTTAGAACAATGTCAGAAAAGTTTCTTCCTGGAAATACCTCAGGCGTTTTGTAGGGAGTTTAATTCTTGTCTTGTTAATTCTGCAGCTCTCCAAAAGAAACCTTACTTTAAAATACCGGGATTGCGTTGGCTCGGAAGCCCGCGAGGTGTGCTGCCAGCCGGCACCGCAGCATCTCTCCTGCGGGGTTTGTTGAGTATCAATCCCAATTAATAAATTATCCTCTTTGAAGAAAAACGAATAGCACCAAGCAGCCACTGCTGTTCATTCAGCCCAGTTCAGGCATTTGCCCGTGTTTCCTTTGCTTCCCCACCCCTTCCTAATATTACCGCCTGCTTATTCTTCGTGCTTCACTGTGGATTTTTAATTTCCAGCCCTCCCGTTCCTCCTTCCAGCTCCGTCTGCCCATTTCCATAAAGCCAGGCTTAGAGCACAAAATGATTATGTGGCTTTTTAGAGCTATTTCTGCCTGGTCTTATCAAAGTTTTCAGGAGACAGGAACCAGGTAATATGTAGGCTAATATGGTCTTTCAGTATTAGGACTGACAGATGAAATGCTGTAATATGTTTGCAAAATTTAATGAAAGGAGAAAAGCAAATTCTCAGATAAGCAAGGAGAGCCACGGTCCAGGCTACCAGATGTGCAGCTTCCCCAGCTGGAACGCCTTGCACCGTCCGGCTGTATTTTTCCCCTGTATTTTACATCTCAGTAAGGGTGTAGGCTGTACACGGGATTTATGTGCTGGCTTTTGTTTTCATTTTGATTTATTTATGATGAGGCTATGAACTGAGTTACTGCAAAATGTCTGCTACGTGCCATTTGGATATATCGCTTCCAGTATTTATTGTATTTTTTGCTGAACCAGTATTACATACACTGATATAAAAAAATTGACGGGAAATCAATGTGGCTTAGTGTAAAATATCTTGACTATAAAGATTTTTTAGATATATCAAACATTCGCTCGGTGTGCAGTGTGTTTACTGTGTCTTGAGGCCGTTCCCTTGACATGACGATTGTACTAATTGTCCAAGTATTTGATTTAATTTGCAGTGGGAGCCAGAAAGGGGCATACAATTTCTACTTAAGGGATTTCAATTTGAGTTGAGGGGAACAAAACGCTATGTACATAGGCAACCGCAGGGTATAATCCCTTCCATAAATTTGACAAGACCAATCCAACGCCCCTAAGGCTGCTTTCCTTTCCACCTCCCGCGCTCCCCCATGCGCACACGTGTTTGTATGGCTGCTGCAGAACGTCGTTCTTCTCACCACAGAAAATGGAGAAGCAGAAACCCCGTTTCGAAGCCGATTATCCCTCAGAGAGTTCGCAGGCGTTTTGTTCTTGGGCTGGCGATGTCCTTCAGCCTGTATAGCTCCTTTTCCTGGTGGGGTTGCACAGCCAGCGTGGCATCCCTGGGTTCTTGCCCATGCCCAGCTCTTCGTGCCTCCTCCTCCTCCTCCACCGTGGCCATCCAGGCTGAGATGACGTCTCTTGAAGGCGATGCCTAGCTGAGCAGGGCTTGCCACAGCTGCATGGAGGTCCTGCAGCGGGGCTGGATGTCTCCCTGGGGAGCCACCTAAAAGCCCGCTTGCTTCCCTTCATGGCCATACCAGGCTGGTGGCCCATGGTTCCCTTGAGGTCATGGTGTTGGTCCTTCACGCACCTTCTCACCTAGTTCACGCAGGGGTCACAATGTGACACTCCCCTCCTCCAGCCCAGCCACGTCCTCCTGGTGAAGGGCTTTCTGCTTCTCCAGGGCAGCCGGCTTCTCCTGGTGAAGGCCTTCCTGCCGATGGAGGCCTCCATCCTCTGGTTTAACCGAGCTCTTCTGTGGCACCACATCAAATGTGGTATGGACCTCTGGACCGATTACACTTACCCACCTTCCTCATCAGGCAAACCACTTATCTCACCAAGAAAGGTACATGTTGGGTGAGAGTGAAGACAACTCTTCCTGGTAAAACCAGGGTACGTGTTACCTAATATCCATTTACTTAATTATTTTTCTTATCAAACAATGTCCAAAGACTTGCGCACTACGGACAGAAATGGTCAGCCGTTGCGTACATTAGGGGTTTTTTCCCTATCTCTTCTTAGCGGTAGGTTATGGGTTTTCTGTGCTATGATCATTTTGTATCACATGGAGGATTTGCTAGAAGTCCCTGCAATTCCCTGCGCTGGCTCTTTCCCCTCACTGTGGGGGGGGAGATGATCTGCCCCCCCTTTCACGGCCCCGGGGGGGGACAGCAAAGAAGAAGCACCTGGGAACACTTCCATGAGTGCAAGAGCTAGGAACTGCTCTAAGGGAAAAAAAAATCGGAGCAGTTTTACATATGGCAAAGAAACAAAGAAAAAAGGAATCAAGCTTAATTTCTGTGCTATCCAGTGACCGCCAGGTGATGGGAAAGAGAGTTCACGCAGTGAAATTAAGGGCAAATAAATTTAAAGCAATCAAAGGACATATTTCTCCAGCTTTTGAAATTCAGCAGAGTGCAAAAGTTGTGCCAGTAATTTCATATATACTAACACCACATGGCATAATCATTCAAAGCCTTTTTGAAAGTGCTGAACTCCTCTAGTAAATACTAGAGGAGATCTGCAAGAGCGTATCTAGTAAAACTTTCTCTTACTCCCATAAAAACTGTTTGTTTCTACAGCAGAATAAAACCTGCTGCTATTTTCCAGGAGGACAAAGTACAACAGATGTGTTGTCTGAGCTCAGGACCCGTGCGCATATAAAAGTTGCCTTTATGAGAGATATACGATGCCTTGGATATCTCAAGAGCTTCAGAAAATGCCACAATATCGGTCCCTACCTAGTCGGCTGTATGAATGAGTGGCTACACGATACTCTTTTAGCCAGCCATTAATTGCATCTGCAACACAGACAGTCACTTTTTAAATCTGTCCCATGATGTTTGACCCGGGAAGGATACAGTCGGGCTTTTTAATAAAGAACTGAATTCTTAGTTCATAAATGGAAATACGCTTCGGTGTTGAGTTCATTTTTGGAAGACCAATATTCTGGGTGTTACGAAGATGAGAGCAGCGTGCTGGAAACCAGGGGCTGGCACTGGGTGCAGAGGAGAGAGGTGACACCCTGCACTGGGCGGACTGGTGGGCATGGGAGGGAGGGGAGCAGCCGGACCCCCCTGCAGGGGCTTTCCTGGGGGCTGGGGTTCAGCTAACGCATTTTGGGGGCTCAGCCCAATTAAACCTTCCCCTGACAGGCTGGGGGTCCCACTACAGCGAGGCCGGCTCCATATATATTAGATATCCCTATAGCGAGGCTGCGAGCGCCTATAAATTTGGAGAGGCACGTGCGTGCATATATATTCTGGGACGGGGAAAAGCAGCTTTTAAGGAGCCGGGGGGGGGGGGGGGGGGTGAGAGGCTGCTTTCCCAAGCGCGTTGTTTGTTTAAACAAACCTTTGCAGCTACGACACCGCGTGTCCTATTTCAGTGGACACCGTGGCTTTGGAGCCCAGTTAATATGAGGTTAATTGTGAAAGCGATCGCGCCGCGATAAAAGAGCGAAGCGTTCCCCCCCTCGGAGCAGCACGGGGTTCGCCGCTGACGCCTCACTCTCCTGTTTGGATAGAAATGAGCAGAACAATTCCAATATTTCAAACATCACTCAGGCGGCTGGCGGCCCCGCCGCTCTAATCGCTGCCTGCTAAACCTGCCTTTGGTCACTAATGCATTCAAACATTGCTAATGACATGGAGGTATGACAAGATAAGAACGGGCTCGTAATGAATGACTCCACAAAAGCAAAGTGGCAAAAGTAATTATAGACTCGCCCGGGCGGCTGGCCCCGGATGGTCGCAGACATCAAATTTCATGTACCGCTAAAACACCACCCAGATAACCTTGTGTTCCGCGGGAGCCGGGGCTGTATCACCCGTGTAATTCAGCTGACATTTGCTGCTGTTAACATGAAACAATTTGCAGAAAAGAAATAACTTCCATTTCCCTCAATTAATTAGACAAATTAATTAAACTGCTCTTTGGTATTCGGAATCTATCTTCTATTCAAGAATAGGATGCTGCAGAGATTTTGTTAAATGGTTCAGAGAAGGCTTATTAATCCTGAAATGAATTCTATCAAGCCCTATAAAGCACCAACTTCAAGTGCATTTGCAGAGAAGAAAGCTTTTCAAATCAGATAGGAAAGCTACAAAAGTGCTGAGTATTATCATAATCTGGCTAGTATTTAATTTGACACTCTTATGTCAAGATATTAGAAGAGAATGAGCAAATGGCCTGATAAATATGTACTTAAAGAATGACAATCCTTATAATCAGTTAATTTCTATTTATCTTATGATACCCTTTTCCACAGAAACTTGTATTAGAAAATAAATAAGATTACAGGATAATTCTGAGAGCTCTAAAAACATAAAACACTTGTCTCCCTTTAAATGCAGAAGTCATGTTATATTGTACAACGTTTCAACAGCCGTATCATCTGCGCCGTGACGCTGGATTTTCTGCAGTGACTGATACCATCAGCTCCCCCACCGTAAGCATCTTCTTTCGGCCACCCGCCAGTGCCCAAGTAGGGGGCCTGATCCTGGCACCACAGCCCCGGCACAGCGAGCTTTGGGCCACATCCCAGCCTCGTCCCCAGCCCGGCTCTGCTGCCGGGTCCAGCGGGGAGGCGATGGGGATGTGTTGGGGAGGGGATGAGGATGGGATGGGGATGGGATGAGGATTTTCTCGGGGATGGCGATGGGATGAGGATGGGACGGGGATGGGGATGCACTGGGGACGAGGACGGGACGGGGACGAGGTCGGGATGAGGATGAGGATGAGGATGAGGATGAGGATGAGCACAAGCAGCCGCAGCAACGGGCTCAGCCCAGCCAAGGCAGGACAACGTGAGACCCCGGAGCCATAACTGCGTGTTTCCTGCCGCCCCCTGGGCTCCACGGGGTTTTAGGTCCAGGAGCAACCACGGGAGAGGGGCCGGGGCTGGGAGCGCTCGCTTCGCCCGTCCCCGCGTCTCTCTGGCTTCTTGCCCCGCTCCAGCTGAGTGCGGCTGGGGAGGCTCGGTGTCAAACCCGGCCAACTACCTTCTCGACTCCCAGTGGAAGGTTTCCATCTCGGGGGGCTTCAGCGTGAAGGCCAGAGGGAACCATGACCTGTATTTAAAGCTTATTTGGATGCCAAAGGGCGACCTGTATTAGCAAAGCTGTTCCTCAGCTGTAACTCCGGGAATCACGCTGGAGCCATTAATGACTGTAAAAAGCTTTGTAAGAAGAGCTATTTGCTGTTAAGGTTGTGAGGCTTTTTGTAGAATATAGCATAGATGTAGAAATTTTATATGGTTTATTCCCTCTCATTAAACAAACTTAAACATTTGAGTGTTTGTTATGAACGCAGCCTTTCTCCTGTACACATATTTCGAAGATAGTACAAAGATTTATCTCCTTCCATCCAGAGAGCTGGTATGATTAGATTGAACTAACTTACTATGACAAGCTTTGGTGTTTTCTTCCGAAACCCATGTTGCATTGAAGAACAGTGCCTGTATGAGGGAAAACTTGGTGGAGCTGGTTTGTGGGTCACTGCCTGCACTACAGGGCAACAGCCGTGCCGGGGCACGCGCCTGAGAGGGTTTTAAGGCAAAAATCCTAATTGGGAAGGCTAAACGACGGCAGTGTTAAAGGCTGCAGGATATGACCCAGCGTAGAAACAATGGCCAGCTCAGAAGAAATGAGTTTATTATCTGGTCTAAAGGGATTTTATTGACTTGCTGAAAAAAGTCATATTTAATATTGAAGTATAACTTTTAAAAACAGAGATGCTGACTCTATAAAAATGTGCTCTCGAGCTGAGACCTTGACTCCAAAGTGTAATCCAGAGTTTTTTTATAGCCGTGCTATAAATCATCAAAATTAAATGTTTGCATTAGCAGTGCCGGGAGAAGCCTATGCAGAGCGGTGGGGATGTGTCACCCAGCACAAAGCGCAGGAATTACAGAAACCCTCGGATGGCGTCTGACGTGGGCAAGGCGTGTAAGCGGTGTATGCCCTGGTTTGCACCGTTTGCTGCCGTTTCTCTGCGGGTTTTCCCCCAGTGGGGCAGCCGAGGTGGGGGGGGGGGGGGGTCCCCGTTTCCCACGGATCCCAGCGCATCCTCCGCTGGGGCCCCATCCCGCGCTGCCGAGGACGGGTGCTATAGGGGTGAGCAGGAGCAGGACGGTGGGGGGCTGCCCAGCTTGGGGGCTCAGATGGGCAGTGAGGGTGAAACGGTAAATGAGGGTTTTTTCACCGCTTCACGTGGTGGGTACCAGGCTGGCTTCCACCAGCCCCTGGCTCTGCCTTTCTGAGCTCTTCCCTCGGCAGCAACCGTTGGGGTAATATCATCTTTTAACGAGTACATAGCCAGATCCTCCTCCCCAGCCTGGCCCTGGGAAGTTTGCAGCCGGGCCCTGGCCGGTGGAGGATTTTCGGTGCTGTCCTGCACGTGAACCCCTTCCCATGCGCCGCCGAAAACGCTCTCCGGAGTCCGGCCAGCCAACCTGTTAACATCCTCTCCTTCACACTCCTGCAACGAGCCAGCTGCTCTGCCTAGCAAAATACAGCTGGAGAGGTTTATAAATAGTAAATTAAGGCTTGCTCCAGCCACTCCAGCTGGGCAACGTTATAGGAGCGAGTAATTCATCACTGGGGTGTCATCCCTCCCTTGATGTACTGCCCACCAGCACCGCGCCGGCGCGCGAGCCGGGAAGTCCTCGCTTCGTGCGGCTCAGCCGTAACCGCTTCTAATTTCGTGTTTAAACCTTTTCTCAGAATTAATTTCGCAAAGATGATCTAACTAGCCGGGGAAGTGTCGGTGACAGACCGCTCGCAGAGAGGCAGGCAGCTCTGGGAAGGCTTAAGTACATCCTTCCCCGAGAGGAGCGGGCGCTGCAGGTGGCTGGGAGCCCCCAGGTCCCCCCCTTGGCCACTGCGGGGACATTTTGGGGCCGAACGGCTGCTCCCGAGCAAGCTCCATCTCCGCTGGGCAGGAGGGGACGGAGGATGCGAGAGATGAGCCCGGCTTTGCTTCGGAGAGAAGGCTCGGGCACCCTCCATCTGGCGTGCATCAGCCTGGGGTCTCCTGGGTGCGTATCCGTATCAAAACTCAATTAGAAACCGAGACCTGGATGTGAAGGGCTATTGTATTCCAAGTATTTTTATAATTAAATCTGGGAAGGTGTTTATGAAGGGCCTTCAGAGAACACTACCTTGTGCGTAGAGGAAGGGGGTAGAAGAGTTTATCTGATGTACGGTTATATCACTTTCACAGAGGACAATAGGAAAAAAAAGCTCACTTACGGGTCGGGATCTCAAATGCACATCATCATAACCCTGCACCGCTGCCTGTTAATTGTGTAATACCCTGAAGTGTCTAACCAGAGCTTTCATCCCAGGAGCCGGCGGGGTGCGATGGGGACCCCCAGCCCCTCCTCACAGCCCACAGCCTCCCGTGGGTGCCTGCCGGTGGGGTGGCACGGCACCTTCCCCTCGGAAACCGTGGGGCTTCGGCTTTGTGCCACTCCTCTTCAGGTCCTGCTCTCGGAAGAAAAGTTATTTCTTTTCCACATCCCTGGCTGAATTATTTCCTACTTGCAGAGCTGCTACCTACAGGATATAATCATGCAACGCAGTAAATCATTGCGCCGTGTCAAACTGCAAGTGGTTTTGGAGTTAGATCCGGAGTTTAAATCTACGCCTGACTGTGTATTTTATCTCAAATGTACTTTTTAATTTGTCCTTCTGAAATTATTCTAAATTTAAGGGGTATCCAGCAAGAAGAAGAAAACTTTCTCTAAGTAACTGTGGTTGTTTTTCTGCCAAAGCCTCTTTGCAAGGAATCTCAGCCCAGTGCTGAAGCTGTAGCTGCGTTCAGGATTGTGCATCCTTTTTCTGCAGGCACCAACGCTCATCTGCTCTGCCCATGTAAAAACCCAAAGCGCACATAACAGAACCTTCAGCGGCACATTGCATTTCTGTTGTTTGCACGTATATATTTAATCCCCATCACGATTTAAATCATTTTTAGAAATCCACTCCCATTAAAAAGCCAGTGCGATGGCTGTCGTTAATCATCTGAAAGAGTGGGCGTTTTAATATTATTGATAGCGGGCAAATACTGGACGCACGAATGTGACCCCCTTTGGCGGCTCGGTGGTGGAGACACTCGTGAGCAGATTTACCCCAGCGTGGGAAGGGTGATGGCGAGGGGACGGGCAGGGACGAGCTCCGCAGCCCCGTCCTTGGGGCTCCCCTTGCCGAGCGGGGCGGCGGGCAGGGGATAAGGAGGACTTAGCCAGCCTGCCGCGGGAACAGAACAATTCAGTCCCCAAAATAAGACGTCTTGGCGGTTTCTCGGCTGGCTCCCCGGAGCCTGGCTTGCGAGGCACAGCGGGGCTGGCGCGCTCGCTGGCTCGCTCCCCGCGCGCTCGCCGGGCTGGCTTTGCTATGGACGGAGCTGCCAAGGCGAAGGCTTTGCGCGGGAGTTTCGCCGGAGTGACATTCATGCCTCGGAGTTTGCATTGTCTTCAGAAAATAATCCCCACTCCGTAATTCCCCCGTAGTTTTTCAGATGTGGGTCTTTACTGCGGAGCCAAGGGGACGGGGAAGGCAGCGTCGCTCGCAGCAGCTCTCCTACGGCCGGTGCTGTCGAAGCGCGCCGTGCCGGACGGCGAGCCCAGCTCTTGCCGGCACCGAACCCCGGCGCCGGGGTCTCGTCCCCCCGCAGCCCCGCGTCACGGCGCTGGCACCCGTGGGCGAGGAAAACCGCGGGTCATTATTTCTGGATTTGCACATTAAAAAATAACATCGAGTCAGAAGGGAATATCTTTAAACCACAAACGCCAGAAATAACAATTGTATTAAAATGCATTCATGAATACATAATAAAGTTCAATTTGCCATTATTTATCATGTTACTTAAAATTAAATTGAATTTATAATGCAAAAGAAAAGATTTTTGTGCTTTTTTGAAAATAATGCAAAATCTTTCATGCCGTTCACAAAGCATTTGTATTAGCACCAGTGTATACAGATTAATTTATTTATTTTTGTTAAATTATCACTGCTTCCCATTGTTCCTTCGTCCTCGGGGACAATCCTTATTCTTTCATGTATTTTTTAAGAGCTAAAGAGGCACTAGACAAATAACGCATTAAAAAGTCGCAGCGGTTTTGGTTGTCTTCGTTTTTGGAGTGCTGGAAGAAGTTAAAACCCAAGAGCTGGAGGAGGCCATCTTGTTGGTGTCGGCGTTGGCGTTGGCGTGCCGGGACAGGGTCCAGGAAAAAGGGAGGCATCAAAACAGAGCATCTCTCCGATGTGAGCCGGACCGTTGGAGGAGGGAGAGTGGCAGCAAACCTTTGTCACGGTTAATGCACACCTCTGAAATAATGGAAATTAAAGTGCTTGAGCACAAGCTGCCTTTTGCCCGCTCTGCACAAATATTATGTTTTTCTTAAACAGCAGCTGCACACAGGGAGCCCTGTGCAGAATAAAGAGCAAATGCCAGCGAAAGCTTTCCTCCCCTCGCCTCTGCTGAATGGGCTCCTTATCGCCGTGTTTTGTGCGCTGGACTAAAATAATCATTTGTGAATAGAGCTCTAATTACATTATAGCTAATCCATTTTCCTCTCTGAAGCTGGTAGTCAACAGTTTATTCTCTCACCTCAAAGATGAAACCGAATGTCAATTTTCAAGATAACATTGACATGAACTTATGTATCAGGCAAGTAGACAAATACCATTATAATCATTTATAATCCTTTAAAGCTGTGACTGAGAAGTGGCATTTGGACTGGATTTAAACTTGGCGTTGTCCGTGCAGAAGATTAACCACTACATAAGACTTTGATTTCTGAATATTGCCCATTAGAGAGTTTTTACATAGGAAATTGAAGTATTATATATAGTTTTAACGTGGTTAACAGAGTCTGACACAAACAATAACATTCCAACTTCAGTTAATTCTCTCGCATCCCATTTACAGCAGGGAAAACTGCATTGTCGTCCAAAAAGCACCCCAGTAGGACTTTGAAGATTATTCCTGCTTGATGGGAATTACACATCCCGAGTTCATTTCTGCCGTTGCCGATCGCTATCGGATGTTCTCCAGGAGCTGTTCTGCATTAGCCAACGCGCTGTTTGTGCAAACGAGCCCAGGCCTCCGGGGGCCAACACCAGCCCAAGAAATGTGCATCCACCGCCTTGGCCGAGACCGCTTTTCCTAGGAAAGGAGCTCGTCGTGGAGGCAAAGGGGGAGAATTGGTGCGGGAGGCTCCTGCTGCAGTGGCGTGGGTGGGATGGGTGGGATGGGGTGGGACGGGTCCCCCCCATAGGGTCCCTTTGCACCTTGGTGCTCCAACACCTTCCAAGGGGATTCGCCAGGGATGTCGGGATGGCTCCGGGCGGGTTTCTGGGGGGTCACCCATGTAGCTATGGGGGTCGAGGTGGGACCTTATAGACATGGAGTCTGCTGGGTGGAAGGAGCAAAGAAACGGCCATAGCGCTCCAACGTTTGGAGTTCGTTCTTCCAAAATGCGCTATAGAGGCTGATGTCAGAAACCAGCGCTGACAGCTTATGGAGGAAAGGCTCTCGTTCAGTGACGTTGGATTTTTCTTGTTGACTTTTGTAATAAAACTACAAGTCACAAACATTGCCCGCACAAAGGTGAGGAGCCGACCCCCAGCAGCGAACAGCGCTGCGGCTCTTCAAGCTCAGGGCTGGATGGCCCCAGCTCCGCGTCTGCTCCAGGGAATGTAATAAACACCGGGGTCACGCTTACAGAGCTCCAGTAGGAAATTAGCAATTAGGGTTTAACACTTTTTATTGCCACTTGTTCCTGAACATCAGAAGCAGCTTAGGAAGGATATAAAGGAAATTAAAATGGTGGTGCTGCTAGAGAAAGAGGAGGCATAAAGGAAGGCTGGACAAGCAAGAGGTGTAAATGCTCATTTACTGCAAGTGTTTTAGACATTCTGAGAGGCACAGGTACGTGCCAGACTGCTTTTGGCTTTTGATGTGGGCTGGGCACTGACCTGCCCTCCCGAGCCTTTGAAAAGCTTAAGGTATTTTTCATGTGTAATTCACACCGTTTTCAGGATTGTGCCCCTATTTGAAGCCTCTCCTTCTGCCCTAGGAGGGGACGCGAGTGACTGCAGACAGGTCCCAGGCGTGCAGAACCGCCCAGCCGTGTTCAGACGGGGACATTTTGGGCACTGGAGGAGACGAGGGGCGCGTGAACCCCCCCAGGGCCGCGGGTCCCCCCACCCCGCACTCCCCTCCAGGTCCCCAGCCCGGAGACCCGGGTGTCTGCAGAGCCGGTTGGAGGCACATTCCAGCCCATACAAACAGCTTACTATCATCTGCATTCAATCTAGTGATAAATGGGCTCCAGAAGTTTTTGAATATTTGTATAAGACCACAACGCTTCTTATCAAAACATTTCCCATTATTATTTTCCAGTCTTTCCTCCATCCCCAGCTACCTCCTCCGTCCCTTTGGTGCACTGCCATGCCCCAGCCATTAGCAGTGCTATCATTTTTTCTCTCCACGTGGGAAATACAAGAGAGCTTTCCTCTAAAGAGGGTAGCCCAAATCCTCCTGAGGCTCTCAACCCATCCTCCATCTGTGGTCGTGCAAGTGTTTCCTCCCAGGCATTATCACTGGAAATGAAGGAATGCGAACACTCCAGGCTCATTTGTTTTGTGTGTTTAATTTCTTCGTAGGTTTGTGTAAGTACTTATCGTCTTCTCCTTAGAAGATAATCGAAGACAAATGTGCATGCGAGATGCAGGCTTAACAAATGGGGCTGCCTTCAGAAAATGTGGTCCGTGAAATAAATAGGGACGTAAGAGCATCGCCGGTGCCTGCGAGAAGGGATGCTTCCAGGAAGCACAAAAAGTTACGAATACAGCTAAAATCAACACTACCCCATCATCAATATTCATATAGCGCAGACAAAACATTTTATATTGTAGCTGCTCATAAATCAGATAGAGAAGAAGGGGGGAAAGGCAAAGAGAAAAGGGAAGATATAAAGGAAGAAATAGCTGGGGGACAAAGGGATGGTGAGAGAGAACTCGGCTCATTCAGGTTAACATCTGCTCGATCTGAAGTGGAACCACCTGTTAGTTTATTAAATTGTACAATTAATTTATGTGGAAGGAAGGGAAGACTATATCTCATAAAAAACCCGAAAAATCTTCCATTTTAACCCCATCCTCCAAAAGCGAGCTGGGTAAAGCCAGTCATTCCTGCCGTGGATGCACAGCATCATCGTTTTCACGTGAAATGATGGAATGTCTCCAACATCTCCCTCCAAGGCGCCTGTCACCCTGCCGGGTGCCAACAGACGGCGTCTGCTCTAAACGGCGTATTCTCTTGCCACGGGGAAGTAATGAGACGGCTCGCACACGCGTGCCGTCGTGTAAAGCCAATTCAGCAGGAACTCCTCAAAGCCCTCCTCCGCCTTGGCCCGGCCTTATGAAAAGTTTCCATCTTTCATATTTCTGGCGCTGGCAAATTTCACGCGAGGCCAAGTTTTAATCAGAAAAGTGCAGTAATTTGCATGACGGTAATAATAAGTCAACTCCTGTACCCTCCCTGCTCCCACACCACCTCCTGCCACCCACCAGCCGTCAGCCGCTGGCTGCGATCTCGCTGGGCGGGGATGGCAGAGCATCTCTGCGAGGGACCTCAGCATCCCCAGCATGCAAACGGGGGCCGCGAACCACTGTCCAAACGCATCCCAAAAGTTTGCCTCCAAAATGCTAGGGGGGAAAAGGCTTTTGCAGGAGAAGCGTCGTGCCGGCCTCTTGCAGCCCTGCTCTACAGCGCTTACCTATGTCAAAACGCTTGAATTTTTCATTACCGAAAAAAAAAAAAACCCCAAACCCCCAAATTTAAAATAACTTGTTTCAGGCATCTATTTTGGAATGCGTCCTAGCGGCTCCTTCTTGCAAGTCCCCACCAAAGGAGGGTCCAGAGCCCTCGGGGGCCGACGTGCGCCTTCCAGGCTTGCAGGATCGGGCTCCAATTAAGTGCAATGCTCTCCAGATTTGGTTCCCATTATTGTCTTCCTTTGGCATGACCGGCTGGAGCACTTGAATTGGAAAGGTCCCAGAATCTTCAGTCTCCTAAAATATTTTCAATAACGTTGAGAGCAATTTTCCTTAGAGCATGTAAGGATTTCAGCGGAGGAGCCAACTTTCCCAGAGGAATGATCCAATTACGAGGACTGGATGCTCTTGTCAATCTCTCCCTCAGGGACGTGGAAAATCAAAATTATGATTTATTTTTTTTAATGTGACAGCGAGCGTAAAGGCAGAAATCTAAACCATGCCGTTATCTCCCCAGGCACCCCCTGCTCCCTCTGCCTGATACTGTTAGCTAAAAATACCGACTCGTTTCAGGCAGAACCTCCTTAAATTCTGCTCTAATGACAGCGCCGGCAGGACCCAGCCCTCAGTGCAGTGCTGAATTATGACTTTTTAATGGTGACCTTTGCATGTAAAAATTGAGTCAAAATGACTCCAGCTTTCGCTAATGCAACGAGAGAAACGCGGTTCGAACCCAGGGGTTTGCGTTTGGTGACAAAGGCGAGGAAAGGCAGCAAGCAGTCCCCCAAAAGCTAAAAATACTTCTCGCGGGGTGAGGGCAGCGGAGGAGCCGGGAAAGCCGGCGTGCCTTTCGCATGGGATGCTGCGGGAGATGTCCCCAAAGTGCCAGACATGGTGCTGGGGTGGGACAGGACCCCAACGGGCTCGTTTGTGCCCTGCAGCCCTCCTCCTCCTCCTCCTCCTCCTCCCCACACCATCCCTCCCTGCGCATCCCTGTAGGGATGCAGGGGAGGGGAGTTTAGGGGTGCAGTTTGCCAACCTCCAACGCCGGGAGCATTGTGCCAGGGAGAAGGAGATGCTTTTGTGCGGCGGGGCGGCGGGGGGCCTTTGTCCCCGCCGGGGCCGAGATCAAGGGGTGGGCAGTGGGATCTGCAGCAGCCACGTGCCGCCCGCTCCCCCTTAGAAGTTGTTGTTGCCATGGGGTCTATTGTTGCCGGCTTTCCCCCGGCGCTTTACATCCCGCACCTTGCTTTTTCACAGGGCGAACAATAACGCAAACTCTTTTCGCTCCTGTAGTTGCCTTTTCACATTTTTCCTTCCCCTTTTGCAACCTATTATGAGCGACAACGCTAAAGAACTGCACAATTCTTCGAGAGATTTTCCACCGCCAGCTCGTACCGCACCGCTCGCCAGGTTATTCTGTCCAAAAAGCCCAGGAAAATCTGCGTATCTGGGGGACGTTATTAATTACCTGACGTGACATCTCTAACTCAGTGAAGATTCGTCTCTGGCTAATGAAGCTGTCAGGGGCAGGCACCGTGCCGATGCTGCCCTGCCGCGGGCGCTGGCCCGCATCCAGGACAGCGCCTGCTATTTCTAGCCCAAGCCGGCGATCCCACGGGAGCACAGGAGCAGGATCCAGCCCTGGTACCTCCCAGCGTCACCACATCACGTTCATCTTCCAGCTCTTTTGGATCTCCTCAGCAGAAAACCAGCTGAAAAGCAAAACCTTTTGGCTTCATCTGTTAATTCCTTGAGGTTGTACCTGCAACGGGAGCAACCAAAGAGCCTTGATCCTCCCAGGGTAGGGCCTCACGCCCCTACAGATGCCCTGTGCGCTTTTTCAGGGCTCCAGGGAAGACGTTATGTATGGAGGCTGGAATAAATGTAATATTGTGCCAGGGCTAGAGGCAGGATCCCTCGCCCAGGCGCCACAGGCTGCCAGGGTCTCCCCATCCTTTTTCTGGGGAAGGGCAGCATCAGCACACCAGTTATTTCCCATGCCCTGTGGCCAGGTCTTGCATCCAGTGCCTTTCCAGCACGGGGAAAACATCCTGGGGAGCTGGAACATTTCTGCCATCACCCTGGGGAACCCCCTCCCTGGCAGCGCCCGACCTCCTGTCCCAGCAGCGGGATGCTGCTTGCGTCCTCCAGGATCCAGCTTTCACGAAATCCATTGCGAGGGATAAATGGGAGTGATTGCCCGTGATGGAAGGTGATCTTTCCTGGTGATAGGGACCGGTCTCCCTCAGCTGAAAATCAAGTTGTATAATTGCTTAAATGGAAAGTGGTATTCACGATTAAATAAATTATTGTGGTGGTTTAGAAATTTCTAATGACGAAGAGCAAGCGGACTGTTGAATCGGCGTGCCAGAGCGTCTGGTTCTTAATGACAAATGTTTTAATTAAAATAATCATAATTAAATGGATGTCAAAAAAATGTTTCAGTTCGAAACGCACTTCACAACCTCACATCACATCCTATCAGACGACAGACCACATGACAAAACAGAAAATAAACTGAGACCTTTAGGCAAATTCTCCTCAAAGACGCAGCGGCAATTCCCCAGCCGCATGCATCGTGCCGCCTGCGGTCGGCGGTGCAGCGGGGCCAGCTGTCACCCGCACCCAAATGAAAGCCGCTATTAGGGCTTTAATAATACCGAGCGAACGTATATGTATAGCGCTTCGCCTCTCCTAGCTCTCTGCAAACATTAATGCATATGCAAACCCCACGTGGGCTGGAGGAGACGGGAATCGTCACTCTCACCCAGCACGCAGGGATCCAGAGGCTGAGGCTTGCTCTCCTCCCCTCTAAGCTGTTTTTAAAGACGGGATTTAGATGCTTGAGCACATGTAGCTGGTGCCATCTTCCCTGGCTGCTCTTTCTATTAAGGGAAATAAATGTACGCAGACCGCACTCGTTTCTGCACGGCGGACGGAGTGCGCGTTCCTGCTCTACATTTCCAAGGGCACCTTTTTCCTTTGAAATGTGGGCACGGGGATGGCCGGTGGCGCAGGACGAAGAGCTTGCTGGCACGCAGAGGCGAGCTGCAGCCGAGTGTCCCCGTAGCACCCGGGTGGCCGGTGCGGCCAGAAATGCTGCAAGAGGGAAAAGGGGGAAAATGAGAGACGTCGACAGCAACATCCCCGGGACATCTTTAAACTCCACTATACCATCCAAAAGTAACATAATGATCCAATTATCACTTCCTCCGTCTGACCCATTTCGCGTAACGTACCCTGGGTATTTTCAGAGCGGTCCCTCCAGGCCCTCGCAGGCGAGCACGGCGGGAGCCATCCCGTAGGCTCCCCCACCCTCTATCCCGCATCCCGCATCCCGCATCCCACCCTGCACCAGGCAATGCCTCTCCGCCAGCCAAATGTTGTAATTGGATCTTAATTACACAGCTCTCCGAGAGGTTATTTTTATTTCTTTGTTTGTTAATGCAATTATTTAGCTGCCCTATTCTAGCCTTGACCTTGCAGGAAGAGGGTATTTTCCAGTCAGCATAATGCTTTATCTTTGAAAGCTACAATCAATAAGGATAATTAATGATGCCTGCTGCAATGATAGCCTCAGCAATCATTATACCACATTAATCCCTGCAGTCAGACTGGGGTCAAGGCCATCTAAATCATTCACCTAGGGGTGGAGAAATTCAAATAATTTACCAATTTAAATCCGAGGAAACAAATCCAACTTTATTTTTCAAAGCCATTTAAACCGTTACATTTTTAAGGGGCGGCAGCCCGTCGCAGCCGTGGTTTTTTGCGGGAACCCTGGATGCACAGCAGCGCAGCCCGTGATGCTCCCCGTGGGCAACCAGGTCCCCTCGTGGGGACGTGCCACACGTGCCACTGATTTTGCCTCAGCCCTGGTTTCTGTGACAGGATGGGTGAGGGGCAGGGGACCAGCCACTACGTATGAGCACAAACTGCAAAACCACCGATGTGTTTTAATTACTTCAGCCCGCTCTTTGCACGTGTATAATGTATTAAGGCCAGGAACGAGGCTGGGGGGGGGGCTGTGCCAAAATGCGTCTGCTGCGTTTGAGCGTACCAGCAAGCCCAAGGGAAATGCCGGGGACTTCTCCCAGCACAGCCCTCCGGCAGCTCCGGCCACCCTCGGGGCTGGTTCAGCTCCGGCAGCCACCCGCGGCTGCCGTGCCGGGCTTTTTTTAACGTCCACTATCAAAAGGATGTAGCTTTTTGACATCTCCGTGCTAGGAGTGAAGATATCCCTCCATCTGCTCTCTGCAAAGATAATTTTTGGGACGCAGCCAGCACTACGGTCGCATCCTGATGCCTCCCGACGTGCTCAACCGGGGCTTGGCATCCTTCTCGCCCCAAGGGCAAGCCGACGGCATCCCCAGCCCGTGGGGAGGCGAGGGGTCCCATCCTGCCCGCTGCCCATGGCAGCCCCAGCTGCCCGCCCCCGGCCGAAGTGCCTGTCCGCTGCACACTGGGTGGAAAAAGCCACCAAGGGCTTTGTCAGGATATTAAAAAAAACCCGCAAAGCCAAGAGCTGGTATTATTATCGAAAAGCTGCAGAGTAATGCCCTTGGCCAAAAAAATCACGTTTGTTGATAATCGATAAGTTTTGCTGATCTAAGTCTGTTCCCGGTGGCTTTTGCAGGGCTGGTTTTGCAGGTTCGGGACACGCTGCCTGCTGCAATGTCCACCACGATGTCGACCACGGTGTCCACCAGGGTGTCCTCCACGTGAGAGGGACCGGCAGCAGCGTGGCGCGGGGTCTCAGGGCTCTCTCTGCATCCCCCCGGGGTCTCAGCCCAGTTCGGGGGCTCGGCCGTCTCCAGGGGTGGGTGAAGTTTGAGAAGCACCCAGAAACGTGTAATGGTGTTGAGTGTCTCCATTGAAAGGAAGGGGAAATTTGGTCTAGTTTTGATTTATCACTCTATTATGAACAAGTTTGTGTTCTCACCAAAGCCATTCTCCTTCCCTGTACTGAATTAATTATATATTAACGGCGGCGTATAATTTATATGTGGACATATACAATAAATTATGGCCTAAATACATAATTCTACACATATAATTAATTGCATTAAACATCTACATTTTAAGCCTACAATTAGATAACCCTGAGAGACAATCCTGTTAGCATTTTTAATAAATACTTGTGTTTGAAGCTGTTTAACAGAGCACCTGATAACTGATATAGCAGTGTTAACATCTGTTCCATTATTTCCAGAGGACGTTAGTTTAACGTAATGCTCCTCACATAAAATATGCATTTGTTCTTGACTGTCAAGTGCCTCTATTATTTTATTAAAAAGTCAAAAAACAATATAATCAGACTTCATAATTTATGTGTGACATTTTCATTACAGAAAACTTTATGCAAAATTGAATTCTAAAATTTAATTTCCTGTGATGTTTAAATTACTTACTATCTGGCTCCTCTCCAAACATTGTGATCACTCCAGGCCCCATATGAATTCTATTAAGGATATGTTTAGCTGCTGCCAAAACGTACGGGGTATTTTTCTATGTAATTCCAAGAATATGCTCCTTAAATTTATTTTGTGCCAGTTTAAATAGTTTCCCTCACACAGGAAAGAAACGCAAGACGTTTTTAACCACTGCCATGGCTTTTTTTTTTATTGTTTTCCCTGGTTTTCCGTGCCCACCCTGGCCCTGGCCCGTGGTCCTTCAGCCCCCTTAGCCGGGAGGAGCGATCCCAACAGCCTGGGGAAACGGCGTAAGCCGGGACAAAGACCTGGGCTTTCAGGGAGCCCTGCTCGCCACGCCTGCTGCGGGCGTTGGCAATTAGCACACGCAAATTAAGCGTAACGAGTGCGTGGCGGAAGGGCGTGCGGGCCAGGATTATGGTTCGTGCTGCTTCGGTTCGCAAAGCCTGGGTCTCTCATCTCCACGTTATCTCCCCCGGAGTGTCTTTAACGTCCATGTCAGGAAAAAAAAAAAAAGCAAAGACGAGGCCTTGGAGAAGAGCAGGAGTTGGGTAATGGGAGGGGCTCAACGTAGCTGGGGGGGGTCAGACACATATTTGACAAGGGGACGGGGTGCCTCTGCCATCTCTGCAGCTACCCCCCGCTCTTCCTGGCAGCTCTTTCTTAAATCAATCTGCGTTTTGCACGCCCTCATCCACCCGGAGCCGAGGCACTATTGCAGCTGAAGATCAATACATCCGTGCGGACTATCGCTATCGGATTTGGTCATTTTCTGAGCAGACTGCGTCAGTAAGACTCGGCTTGCTTCGGTAAAATAGCTTGATCTCATGAATCCTCAGAGAAACTCACGGAAAACCTTGAGGCATGTCTTTGGAAGTAATTTAGCTTGCCGTTGCAGTAAAGTTCACAACGTTTCACGTACCGCGTTTGACAGTGATGTAAGGGTTTCCAAAATGAAGGCGCTCTGCCAAATTTCTGCTTCCCTCCCTTTGCCTGGTATCTGCGAGCAGCAGTCACGTCCTGCTGCCTGCCTGTGCCAGCGGGAAACACGAAGAGGAATAAAGAGACGCTGGGAAAAAGTGGTGGCTTGGAGAGAGCAGTGCCTGTGCCCTTCGCCGACGCCCTTGGCGTGGATCTCGACCAGGGAGCTGAGCGCGGCTGGGGACATCCCAGCTCATCCCAGCTCATCCCAGCACATCCCAGCTCATCCCAGCGCATCCCAGCTTGTGCCAGGATGTCTCAGCTGATCCCAGCATGTCCCAGCTCACTCCAGCTCGCCCCTGCACACCCCATCTCATTCCAGCATGTGCCAGCTGATCCCAGCACATCTCATCCCAGCACGTCCCAGCTCATCCCAGCACATCGTCTCTTTAGGGACAAGCGGGACAGGGACGACCTTCTCGACATCCAGGTGGCACGGCCGTGCCGGCACCTTCCCCAGCACGCCCTGTGCCTGGCGAAGATCGATGGAGAAGCCATACGTGTGAGATAAGTGCCGCATCGACAGCTCCGGGGCGGCGTTCGGCTGCGCCTGCGTTTCGAAGCGCTGCTGCACGGCGGGACTGCTCCGCGGACACCACGGCGAACGGCCCAGCCCGCTCCGCACGGACGCTTCTCGCAGGAGGCTCATGGAAAAGTCATGCTAAATATAAAGGGCAATTAGGGAGTACCCCAGCACGCTACCTAATGGTTATTAAATCTCTTTTTTTTAATAAAACCTGCCCTGACATGGGATATACATCCAGGAGCGTTCCCTTGCGCAGGAGGTGGCCAGCCGGTGGCTGGTGGCCACGGCTGAGGGCGCAGCGATGCACCGAGCGTTAAAACAGATGTCGTGGCGGAGCCTGATTTCCACCCACCCTAACTCGTACTGGTTGTGCTCCTGCGGGTTAGTTTGTGCAATTCCTTTACTTGCTCAGCATTCGGGAGTTATTCCCTTAACGTTCCCCGAAGAGAAAAATAACCGTCCCTGTTGGGAAGGGCTGGATTATTCCCAGGTTATGATGGCCACGCACCACACGGCACACGTTACGGAGGAGAAAAGCAAAATCCGGAGCAAACCCGGCTGCGGTCTCTGCTGTCTGGCCACGTGCAGCTCCCTGCACCGGGACTCCCTTAGGACCCGGGGTCGTTGCCGGTGTTGGGGTGCTGCCGCGGGACCCCCACCCCCCAGCCAGCGGGGCAGAGCTGTCGCCGCCGGGACGGGCTCGCTCCCAGCCCAA
Organism: Astur gentilis; assembly: GCF_929443795.1. NCBI lineage: Eukaryota > Metazoa > Chordata > Aves > Accipitriformes > Accipitridae > Astur > Astur gentilis. The sequence goes on along the minus strand of NC_064885.1, from coordinate 42,844,447 downwards.
CGCCGTCTGCCTTTCCTTTTGCGCTGGTAAGGCAAACCGGTGGATGGAAAACCTCGCAAGTGCCATTGGGTTTTACTGTAACTGGACGGTAACCATGGCCAGTTGTGAACGCAGAGCTAACGAAAGATGCAGCCGGGCAGATGCCGAAGGAAGCCCGGGCAGGAATAGGATGACAGAGCAATATTGCAGGAGGTAGGATCCTGCTGAGTCTGGAAGCGCCTGGTTTATTTATATTCAGCTAAACTGAAATATTCAGAAGGAGAAAATCTTCAGGCCGTACTCTTTTGTTGCCTCCTTTCAGAAGAGAGAGGGATGCCTGGGATATTCGCCGGGGAGCGATGCTCGCCCCTGTGCCGCGGTCCTCACAGCGAGCAGCCTTTTCCAGTGCCCGTCCCCTATTAATTCAAGCAGCACAAATCCAATATGAATTTTTTCTCTGATACACTGTGGTTCACAAATTGGATGATGACAAAACCAGATAATTTATTACCTGTATCTTAATTTATTTATTATTGAACACTTTATTAACCTATACACTTTGCTGCCTGCACATCTTTAATGGGTTTATAGTAGAATTATTCATTTATTCCTCTGTGTGAAATAGTACCTTCATAATTCACCTGTGGTATCGTAAGTTATTAATTATAGCACCCAGGGTCTTCGCTTAATAGTGAAACACTAATTGTGAAGGTAAAACACATTCTCATTCCGGAGAGCTGCTTCTCTCAAAACCCGCTTGCCATTTCCAGGAGCGGCGATGGTTCAGACCTCCTCGCACGTGAACGAATCATGCATTTTTATGAAGTCCAGATTACTGCGTTCGAAGCCAATTTCGAATCCTTATTGGATCAAAACCGTTTAACAAGACCGTAATTTACAGGGAGAAGCGGGTATGGAGGGTTTCTCACGGTCCCCATATGCTATGGGTGGGTGATGGAGGGTTTGCCCCCCGCCCCCCCCCTCGCCCCGAGAAGATGCTCTCTTGCAGGGGGAGGTTTCTACAGCTTTGACCTGCCCTTTGCTCTGCCTTGGCAGCCGGTGCCGTCCCCCCCCCGTCGGCGGGCGAGTTTCTGGGAGGATCTGGCAGCAGCGTATCCCCAGGGCAGGACGGGTATTTACGGCTGGGTTACAAACAAGTGAGGAAAAAAAACCCCAACCCCGGGGCATCTCGCAGCGCAGGCACCAAGGCGGTAAAAATAGTGTCGTGGGGAGGGGGACTGTAATAAGAAACACGTTCGGATGGAAATAACTTAATTCTGTCACAAACACCAGCTTAATGTATGCCCTTAAACTCAGAGCCATATAGGTTTCCCTGCAACATCCGCCGTATCGGAGGATCTGCTCCAGCTAGACACTCTGGTGCCTCGCGCCCTTCGGTTGCATTGCTTCGCAGCAGCCATCATCATGTTTTAATGAGCCATTTTGCTATTTATCTAATGTCACTGTTTCCCCAGCAGCGCTGTACCCGTCCTGTCCAGTAAAACCCATTATCTCTATTAGGCTGCCGATAGCGCATCGGTGGGATTGCTGGCTCCCTAATTGCTCGAGCACGCTCCTCCTCCCGCTGATAGATTACCCCGGGCTAACAGCCCCCGCACCTATTCCCCAGCGCCCCGCTACCAGCCAATCCCCAGCAATTGGGTTCTGCTTTCAGTAATAAATCCTAACCTATCAATATATAATAGGCCTTAATAATCAACAGCTATAGACGTTGTCTGCTTTGGGAGGCCTCCGTAGAGCCGAGCATTTTTTATCCGCCTATAATTAGCAGCAGTCAAATCCCGTTTGTGTGACAGGGTGCGATCGTCCGGGCTGTACGGGAACGATAACAGATTTTACGTACGTTCAAACGTGATTTAATCGGCTGGTCTGACTGTCTCGATAATGTGCATGGGTGTAAAAAAGTCCAGCTGGCCTGGGAACGTGTGGGAAACGTAAATATTGTGGCGGGCAGCTCTGGAGGGGAGCTGTGCCGTCGCCGCTGCGGAGGTGCCTTATTTTTGATAGCAAAAGAGCCATCGTGGGGTAAATCCGGCTAGATCAGCGCCGGGGCTTTGCTAGGAGGGGCTTTGCATCCGCGTTTAGGAGGGGCTTTGCAGCCAAGAGGAGAGGATGCTGTTGGAAAACGTCCCCAGCCAAATACGTTTGAGTAAAGTAACTGTGCTCAGCCCCACCAGCCGCGGAGGGGGAGGAAGGGAAGGTGCCCCAAAACAAGGCAGTAAAACTATAAAGTTAATGAGGAAACCGTGTACTTTTTTACAGTATAAGCCTTTATAACCCCCTCCTCGGGAGCCAGGCTTTCAGGGTAATACAGTGAACGCTATAAAATGGATGTTTATTGTAGCTGGGGGCCAAGAAAAACATTGTATAATTGTAGTAAGCAGCTTGCTAAGTAAAATGATAGCTTTTAAAGGATGAAATATAGCGTAGGTTTTCAGGACTGCACAGGCTCCAGCTTCATATTGCTCCAATAACAGTTTCTTCATTTCACTTACAAATGTATCTCTGAGGAGATTTGTTACAAACATCTCTCGGCTTGGAAATAAGATGCTAACTAGATCTGCTCGCGTGATCCATCGTGACTAAATGACCTGACACGTTCGGTCCTTGCCTCGCTCCCGAGCCACGCCTGCTCTCGCCAAATTTGTTTGATTTTCATCCATTTTAGGCAAACAGAGGTGCTGCCCCGCTGCCTCCCGGCACGGCTGACGGTGTACCGGCGCGGTGAAGGATGCTCACCTGGGATAACCGCCCCGGCTCCATCCACCCTTAGATTTGGCTGGGGGGTCTTGGGGGGGACCACGGGCCCCTCGGCGCCTGCCAGCCCGCCTCGGTCTCGCCGAGACCGCAGCTCCGCTGCTTCCCAGCCCCGTGTGATGTGGTTTGGGCCGGGTTTCTGAGGAAAAGGGGGCACCGGGAGAGGGGCTTTGCTTGGGTTTGGATTTTGCCGGTCGGTGGAGTTAACGTCTTCCCCGTCTCCGAACACTCAGCGGCCGACGGTTGCTATTGCGCGTCTGTAAATTCAAATAAAAGGGCGCCTATGGCTTAGCTGCGGTTTATAATATAGAGATTAATATATATAGTGTATAATATATACGCTCTCGAGGTGGGAAGCAGAGGGCACCGCTGAGGACCGGAGCAGGGCTTGCCGCGCAGCAGCCAGGCTCTGCTGGCTTCCCAAGGTAACGCCAGGACCACGGGTGGGTTTTTGGGGGTCCTTTGCACAGGATCTCCCCGCGGGGCTCCTGATGGGTCACAATCTCCCTCCGCCGTGTTTCCTTTCTCTCCGGAGAAAGCAAGCTTCGCTGCAAGAAGGCAACGCTGTGCGGGTGCCACGGGTGCCTGGTGCCCCCAGCCTGGTTCTCACCCCTGCTCCCAGGTTAACCGCTTACTACGCCAAAAATAAATACAAAGTGAAAGGCAGAGCAAGCACTACACGCGCGCTGGATTTGCCGAAATATTTTCCAAAATATTCCGGAAAAGACACGCTGCCTGCCTGGCTGGTTTTGCTGTTGCTCGCCGGGTGGAAATGGCCACGGCCACGTTTCGGTCACGCATCATTCCCCCCCGTCCCCAAAGGTGCCCCGGCTGCCCTCCCAGTCTGCCACGCCGAGAGCCACGATGCCCAGCCGGGGCCATCCTCCAGGGTCTAAAGCTTCTGCTAGAAAAACTGTTCAGCTTTCATGGGATATTCCGCATTAAAAGGTGATGAGGCTGTGCCGTGAAGCGAGGTGCTGAGCCTTTCCGGCGGCAACCGGGAGATGGTACCGCTGTAGAGAACTGGATGCTTTTCCGTGCTCCTGTGACAAAACCAAAGTCTGATATCAGAGTCACAATATTCCCAATTTCTGTAGAAAAAGTGAGCTTCACGCACAGAACACCCCCCCTTTTCACCTGGGGCCTTTTCAAACTGAGAATAAAGACGCGTACCTCTGCTTTCTGTATATGCACATAATGTGAAATTTCATCAGGCGCAGTATTTTAGAAGACAGGAATCATGAGATATATCACATGTAAATGGACATATCATCTGAGCAAGGCACCATTTATCAATATCACTTTGAAATGCAGTGGATGATCTGATGGCATTATGTAGATCTCAACTATCTATGGGTGAATGAAATTGGGTAACCTTAGCAACCCCAGGTACATTTGTGCAGCTATGAATCAAATGTCAGTGCGATGAGCTATGCACAAAATAAAGAAATAATTCTTTGAAATATTCAAAACAGTCTGCAGTGTATTATTTTATAAGTCTCTGCCTATTATGCATTTTGGAAGCCAGCTTTTTTAAAAAAACATTAGCATTTACATACCCCACGCCCGCATAAATGCTTACAAATAATGCCAACATGAAACACAACTGCAGCGGCTCCGGGTTCCTCTTCTTAATGGTGGAAAAGACATCTCCCACCAAGCAAATCCTCTAGCTGGAAGAACAGCAGAGACGATGGATTATTCACATAGATTTGAAACAGGACCTTCCTTCATCAAACCGGATAAAAACAAAAGTTACGCGCTGTAGTTTCACTTGCGTTAAAATATATTCAGCGGGGTGTTTTAATACCAGAAAGGTAGGAAAAGCTGGAAGTCTCCCTTAAAAATTGATGAATGCAAGAAAACATATGGTTTGGGGTTTTTTTATTCAGTTATTTATGTAAGTATTTTGGATGACCATAAGATACTTTAAATATATACTGCATCGTACTTGAACAATAAATAATTACATATGTAGTTGCAGAGACTTTCCATATGCCTGTGCACATAGGCTTGTATCTAGATACAGAAAGCGCTCGCGCACACTCCATCTTCAGTCTCCTCCACATCGAAGAGCTGAAGTTTCCAAAGTTTCTTGGTTTTTCCTGCACGGAAAGCCGTCCCTTTGTCCTGGCATTGGTGGGAGACTACAGTTCTCAGTCTGCAAATTTATTTTTAATTAATTAATGGCCACTGCCCTGACCCACCAGTTGCGACCACCCACTCCAAGATCAGTCGTAAGGACAAGGACGGGGAAAAGGTAGGGCAGGGGGTCCCCGCAGGATTGCCCCCCCCCGAGCAAGATGCTCGGGTACCTCCGAGCTGCCTTCTCCTCCTCCGCGCTGCCTGCAGATGTGCTAATGGCTATTTTGTGGTAGCCAAAGTTTTCATTAAAGCCTGAACACTAGAAGTTACGTTGATAATTGAGAATCTCAGTTTTCCTTAAAAATAGTTCCTAGAACTTGTGGTCAATGGAAGAAAACCATATTCGTCTCTCGGGCTTCGGTTCCTTCTTGCTTTCCAGGTCCTGAATACTGAAGAAACAGGATTACAGCTCCACAGCCCTCAGCATCACGTGCTGCGGGGTGGTCTCCAATTTCGGGGCCGGGAACCACCCATTTATTTATTTTATGATGCTTTAACCCACCCTCATGCTTAGCAGGCTGGCAAGCTCTGTGCTCTTTTTTTTTCTTTTTCTTTTTTTTTTTTTTTTCCCCCCAACAGCTATTAAAGAATTAGTGTTTCCGTAAATGCTTCTCATTCTTATTAAACATTTTCGGGTCGTGCTGGAAAGCTTAGCAGATAAACCACCCTGAGAATTACAGCGGCAGATCTGAAGCAGGCAGCCCTGTTTATTCAAAATCGCCTTCTCCGATGGCTCTCCCGAACGAGTTGGATTAATTGTTCAGGACCTATAGCACATGCTTCAGTGAAAATAAATTACTTTATTTCTATTACACCACCGGTGGCTGTGTAACTTAATTTCATTAGCTCGAACCTGTTGAGAGTGTTCAGATTTCCATAGCAGGACGCACTTGAAATGAAAAGATGCTTTCGATTCTCAATTAACAGAATCGTTCCCTTTCAACTGAAATGAATGTTATTGAAACCAATTAGCATAGACTGGAAAATCTCTCATTAATGAGGGGAGTGTGGGTGAGTAAACAGCAATGAAAAGATGAAATTAGAGAAGAGCCTCTTCTTGTTGGCCTGAATAATTACATGCTTAGTTGCCTAATTGTCTGGTGAAAAGCCTTGCCGTGCTAGTAACAGATTGCCATGTTCATTAGGCTGCAAAAGGCCACCTGCTGCTGAGGCTCATTTTCCTGCAGTCTATATACACGTGTTGCTCCCCGGGGACTGATATTTGGACACAACACTAGCTGTGAAAAGCAAATGAGCTTGCCAATATGCTGCAATATTGTGTCCTTTATGCCAAGATACAGAAGCTTAATATGTCAAATATAATGAATAAAACCAACAGCGATAACGAAGTTTATGAGGAAAGTGACCTTCTAACACGTCCCGGAGCAGAAGTGCAGGGCGTGTGGATGCCGGTCCCTCAATACAGATGTTCCTTTCTGGCCTGGACTGCTCCAAATTACACAGCACAAAAGATAAATTACAACCGCTACGGCCTGAGCGATTCCTTAGACAATGGCATAATGAAAGCATACAATGTTAACTGTTAAAATTGGAAACAAATGTGAAACGCTGAACGCTAAGAAGTGTTCATGAAAACCAGCATTGTTCGTATTTGCTCCGCTGTGGCAATAAACATCAAAGGAGGGAGGCCTCTTTGCGCCAGCCCTTCCTCAGATCACTTCGTGTCTTATAATTGCTATTTTTATGGGTCTTTTAAGCCGGGCTTTATTGTGCGGAGAGAAGACGCCCCAGGCACAGAGGCGGAGGTTGCCTGACCCCGGGGGCAACCTCCTCTGCGAGCCCCCGCACGTGCGCCCTGCGGTCCCGGCTCCGAAGGGTGGGATGGAGGGATGGACGCCGGAGAGGCGGCCGTGGGGTGTTGGACCTTGGTGGGATATCGCGCTCGAGCTGCCGCCCGTCCGCAGAGGGGCGAATGCGGCGCGCCGGGCGGGCGCCCAGCAAAACCGGGCTGTGAAGACCTGTCCTCTTGCCGCGCAGAGTTCCTCCTCCTAAGCTAAAAGCGACCTGCTTTCTGTCATTTCTGCTTTTCGACGGTTGTAGCTGAAATCTGGTGCTGGCGCAACGGCAAAGCGAACGATATCCCATCTTCTGGACGTCAGTGCGGCCGGGAACCAGGACCCTGCCCAATACGCTCCATTCAGCTCTCATTTTTGCCGCTGTTGGGGTGAGGGACAGAATTACCGGCAAACACGAAAGACAAAGACAGTAAATAAAATAAGAAAGGGAGTTGTAAATACTCTACTAACCTAAGAGTTACTGCAGTACCCAAGCTCTAAATACTGCAAGCGCGGTCTCCGAGCGTTTGTGCATCCTGTCTCGAGTGAAGTTGCAAACTGTTTCTAAGTGAAGAGGTTTACAGTTCAACAAAACCCCAAAATAACCAACAGAAAACATTCCTGCAGTGAGGTTGGCAGCTGGGACCAGCACCGCGAGCGGCTCCAGCATCCCGGGGCCGAGCCCTCCACTCTCTTTTCTAAACGTTTCCAAATGCAAGGTCTCTCCGGTTTCTCTTTTCTTTTTCCTTTTTCACAGCGTTGGAAGATGTTATGCACCGAGCAGGTAACGGAGCAAGAGGAATTGCCAGGGTATGGCAGGTTGGGCAACAGTGGCTTCTGGGTTCATAGTCACCAGCAAAGAAATCAGGGATGTCTGGATCTGGGTATGGGTATGGGTATGGGTATGGGTATGGATATACACACTTGAGTGTATTATACTACTGCAACAGTAACTATTGCCCATACATGTATATCATCTAATTAATAATAATTGCATTGGGAGGGAGCTCACTGGTCTCCGCTGTATTACGGAGGACCAACCCATGCAGGGGTGAGGAGCCACGTCCCCCAGCAGCAGCCCCGGTCCCACGCCGGGCGAGAAGCAGCCCCCCTGCCACATCTCCTGCCGCTTCACAGGGAAAAACTTCCTCTTCTAGCACCAACCGCATCAGTGTTAAAATATTCCACGCAGACGGTTTAAGCCCCTCACAACGGTGGCACATACTGTTACATCAAACAAAACAGCACACGCTGTTGTTCCCTCGTACCGCCCGTGCTGCAAGGTTTAATGCTACACGGGTTAAACACAAAAGCTCCAGTTGCCATCAGTCAAAGGTCTCGGGTGACAGCGGCGGGGAAACATACGCTGCCGCTTCTGTTTTGCCAGTTTTTTGATTGCTTTTTTTGGAGAGGAGAGCGTCGAACAAGTCCTTCATTAATTCAGAGAATGAGAAGATGTGATTAAGAAATGGGGTTTTATCATTTTAAAAAACTGTAATGCGCCTGGCAAGGAGCAAGAAACAGCCACGTGCAGGTGCTCCGTGCGTGTCTGCCAGCCCGTGCGTGCGGTCGGTGTCCTAACGGAGCGCCGGGAATGTGGTTCCTGGTGATGACCCCCTGCTTTGGTGGTGCAAGGCATCCCTGAGCACCTCTGCATCAGGGCTCCACACGTCCTCGCACCTCAATTCCCCTCTCCGACGTTCATCCCGCTGGTGGTACATCTTTAGTGTTTGTCGTAGAAAACTCTTCCTCCCTGGCTGTAGGCATGACGTGTGTTATTTAAGTTGATAAATTGCAGTACACGTATTTCACCTAAATTATACATGAAGTTGCCATTAGCCTGCTGAAATTTCTAAGCGTACAAGCAGACCCTGATATGGGGAGCAAGGGCATGGATCTGTGTAGAGGAAGGGAACAAAGGGGTCCTTCCCACCAGGACTTGCACAATCCCGTGATTTCTCTGGAAGTTGGATGCATAAACAGTATCAGAAAGCTCTAGTTTGCCATTAGCAGTTCTGTGTTTCAGAGGCCACAGCCCTATTAATAATCTTGACTTGGGAAATTCTTGCGAGTAAATGAGCCATCCGCAAACCGAATTCAATGCAAACCTTTGTGCGCTTCCACGAATCTTTCTGTTTATTTTGTATTTTTCCATTGCTGACTCCACACGTTGAATGCCGTTAACCAAGCACAAGTCTCCTCTCTCTCCATTAAAGATACTTCACTGACGAAACAGGATGGAAGACCGTGACCCATGTAGAGGTGCTTTTAGAAGTCCCTGGTGATGGGCACTGCCCTTTCCTAGCCGAATTGCCCTTTTGGAAGGTGTGGGGTTGGTTTTCATCACCCTGGTCCATGCAGTCTTCCTCCCCCGTTGGACAGTCCCAGCCCCCAGAAACACGGATTTGCGCACTGCTGGCCGTTTCCAGGGCATCTTTGCATCAACCTCAGGGGCAAATCAAGAGAATTAACGAACACACAGAAAGACCTCGCATGTTCCCTGCTATGGACCAGATCACGAATTGCTGAACGACTCTCTCAATGAACAAACCACTCTTGCTGAAGCCACCAGGCTCAACCCCCAGGAAAATCATCGATTTACACCTGATCTCCCTTAGCCCTGAGGGCTGACAAGTGACACCGGTGAGCCAACACTTTGAGGCTAGTCCTGGGGTGTCTCGGTGAAGCAGGGTCCCCCTCTGCCCACGGACGGGCACCCCCACGAGCCACCTCCATCCCACGGAGCTGGAAGCCAACGTGGTTCAGCAAAGCCGGGCAGCCTCGCACCGGTCTCCTCCCACCCAGCCCACAGACCCACCACAAAAAGCGATTTACGGCTGTACCCGAGACCATCTGCCCACCTGAGCCACAGGTCTGCATCACATTGGCAAAGAAAGTGATAGTTTCGTGTTATTCTGAATGATTTTTACAGCTTTCTCTGGTTTTATTCCATGAAGTACCCAGTGTGATTACATTATTTAGGCCACTTTCCAACTGGTTAAATACAATTGACTAAATTAATTAGGAAGATCAGTTTTACAACAGATTAGGATAATTTATTGGGCGGTTTGTTGTTTTCCTAATAGTCTCACCTGACTGATGGAGAGGGATGGCTATAAATGTTTTTTATGGCTGAGTAGGAGCAAATGCAAACTTAATCAGGTGTTCTGCTCTGGATTAAGTAAACCCCATGTAACTTGGATAATGCGAAGGTATAATTATTTGTGATGCCTGGGAACATTTTAAGCTATTAAGGGGGAAAAAACTGAGAGAGACACATTCCTGTAAAGCACCTGACTCAGGAGGCAGGACCACTCACCTCGGCTGAGCTTTGGGGTGATGTGGATGTAGGTAATGGCTGGACCTCGGGGTTCACACCAGGGAGCTTTGCATTTCTTCTTTATTTCCCACGTGTGGATAAACTGCCATCTTTGGAGACTCAGTCTCTATACCCAATACCTTTTGTGAGCAAAAATTTATCGTTAGTGACAAACGAACAGTGGACAATTAAGAAATAATGACCCAGACTTAATTAAGAAGTTCAAAGAAGGAGAAAACACCTTCTAGCTCTGCCGTAACGGGTTCAGAAATTATATCTATCATAAAGGTACCACCTGCGATGGGTGTGCAGCAAAGGATGCTAATTTGATTGCACTGATTCCTTTTAATGCAAAGAGTGAATTGTTTTCAGACTGCTGATGATTAATGTGGTTATTGATTACTTGATCGATAAGGCCATGGCGTCTAATTATTGATAATCCTTCTCTAAATGAAAGATCGAGTGTAAGGAGTGCTAGTTACAGAGCTCAAAATATAAAGTGATTCAGTGTGAAGCCTGGTAATTGAAAGTCAAACTAATCCCATAAATTAAATCACAGCAATCCATAACATTTACCTGATAAATCCTTTTGAAAGCTTTATTTAACTTTCAGTACTCATTGAGAAAGGTGTGGATGCACCCAGAAAGGCACCCCATTTTGTGATAAAAGTCTGGGTTTGGAGGTGCTTTTTATTAATACAAAAGCATGATTTAGTATAACTGTGTATAGTAATGACACTGGCTCAGAACATCTAATCCCATAGCTCTTTTGTTACACCTGAAGATAGTTTGGAAACTTAAAGAAACTGGTATCAGTCACACGTATATCACCTACACGCCGGTTTGTTTTCCCAACTCTCCCTCCAAGCCCTTTCACTGCACACCAACTATATTGCAAGTACAGTGGGGAAAAGCAGCCTGTTTGCTTTTCCCAGGGACTCCTGACAGCCCCTGCAAGACTTTTTAGGTGCTTGGAGGAAATCGAAATAAAATCTGGAAGACGCTATCACTTATTCCGGTAAATAAACTCATTAGACCAATTAAAAGTCTCCACTGATTGATCATCTACTGTTTAGGTAGCTAATTCATCCCAACAGCATCCTCTGTGGCTGTAATAGTCAGTAATCTAATTAGAGCAATTTTAAGTAAATGCCTCTAATCAGATAATCCTAAAAATATTCCATTCCCCAGTCTCTGAAAATGTCTAGGATTAGGACAGCCTAATTGCTGGGCAGCTGATATAGCAGTCTGAATTCTCCACTATTTCAATCTAGCGACGGCAGGCGATAATTTTGCGTGGCTTGAAACCCCTTAGCACACAGGTCTCCTGCTCGAGATGGGGCAGCAACGGCTGGGGCTGTGCTGGCAATTCGTAAGTTTTCATTTTGCTGCTTGTCGCGCTACCCCTCTCGAACAAGCCTCAATTTGCTGTTTGGTTTTCATCTGATGTTATGGTTTTGCCAAAATTGCATTTAAGGATCTTAAATAAAAGAAGGCTCCAGCCTGAGCGGAGGATTTATGAATTCTCGTTAGCGGCTCCCCCAGACCACTAAACAAACACATGCAAATTTTCGTAACACCTGAAACGTGTCGCCGCGGAATATTAAGAAATCTGTATGTCAGACAAATCACATTGGACAACAACAAACATTTCCCTTAATGCTCGCTGTCACCTCCCCCTGCTCTCCACCGAGTTTTCTTTCACCTCGATGAGAAGTGCCACCGGCAGTTTCATATTTTTCTCCTACTTAATCTTTATTCTAAAGTTCCCACCAGCCCATGTCCACAAACCGCTGGTGTTCGGGGACGGTTCCCCGTGATTTTCCGCAGTTCCCACTTTCTGGCAGCGCTGCCCCATGGGCCGGCGGCTTTGAGTCAGGCTTTGGGTGTGAGCCTGTGTCACGCTCTCCCTTCTTCGGTAGCTTTTGTAGGCACCACCGATACAGACAGATTTGTCTTTGGGTGTTGCTGTACATCACCCTGTTCCCCTGCCCGTGCTGCTGCGTTGCCCCAGTCCCTGTAAGGGCTGGCATCGTCCCCTCCAGGTGATTTATCCACGCCGCTCTACAGTGACAGCATCCCTCGGCGTGGGGCAGAGACCACGGTATCTCTTACAAGCATTAGATACAACGTACTGAAAGTTTAAGTCTGTCTCAAAGTTTTAGGGCTGAGCTAAAGCACTTAAAAGCGCTTCTCCATTGCCCAGGAGAGCTGTTTTTCTGAATGTTTAATTGATGATGGAAGAGCCGAATGGATCTCCAGAAACTTTCTCCAGTTTCTAAGTAACAGGAAGGGAGCTTAAGCCTATATATCCGTATTTTATCCTCTCTCTTCTTATCACTAATGGTAGTGAGCAATTCATAACTACTGCCCTAATGACCAATACAATTATAAACATCCCACAGCCCTTCAAGCTGGGTGTTCGGGGTGAGGAGCCTGGCAGCGGGTCCATGGGTGCCTCTTGCCGTAGGGGCACGGAGAAGGTGATGGAGCAGCCCCGTCCCAGAGCCCTTTTCGGGTCTGGACCCCATTTCCATACACACACGCTCTGGGGGGGGGCTGTACCCACTGCCCTGCTATTGCAGTGGTGGGCAGAGGAGAAAGCTGGCGCACATCGGGCTTTGGATACGAATATAAAGACGTTTTTATTCCTAGGACCCATTTCCCAGCGTTGTCCTGGGGTGGCTGTTCCCCCCAAGCCCTACACATCCAAGCCCCAAACACCCAGTCGTAAAAACACCGAGAAGAAAAAAAAACCAAAACAGGAGGTTTCTCAGTGTTTGCTGAGGAGCAGGAACACAGTGAACACATTTCAGAGCGCCGGTGCCTGAGGCACGTCCTTGCTGACACCCTGGGCAGTGCAGAAAGGCGATCTCCACCCTACCCGAGGAAACGTTTCATGCTAAGCAATGATGAATTTGTGTATATTTACAGTGCTCTGCTAGGTCTCGTAGTGCATCTCCAGCAAGCCGAGTTATGTGAACCGAAGCTGCCCATTTGGCCTCTCTAATTTTTTTTTTTCCTCCCAGTGAAAAGGAAGGAAAAGAAGACAAAATAAACAAAATTATGTTTTTTTTAAAGAAAGGGGGTTCTATTTTAAAAGCTACCAATAGACTATGCTTTGGAAAGACATTTTGAAAAATGCATTCATTATGAATTTGTGTTAAATACAATGTAATGGTCCTGAAATTACAGCAGTGATTTGGTTCTAAAAATTGCCCCATATTTAATAACGGTATAAATCACATGTAAAAGATTCTTCACACCAAGTGATACTGCTTTACATACATAAACCTCATAATTTGTTTTTATTGAAAAGATTCAGACAGTCGAATGTTATTTATGTTTTTAATTTGTCCACACTACTAAATAACTCCTTACTCAGCGTGCAGCCTCGTGCTGAAGCCTTCGACGGGCAGAGCGAGACCCCGGACCCTCGTCCCCAGCGGGTGCTGGCTGCTCCGGTGGGGTTTGTCCCCAGTTCCAGCCGCTGGTATCCCAAGTGCCCACCATGCCCGGGCAGGAATGGCTGAAGCTGCAAGTACTGAACATCTCCACTCCCCTGTGCAACCTCATATTTGATATATGGATTTTTTTAATGCCAAAAAGTGCCGTTGGGCAGGTGACTGATGGTGGTGGGTGTTGTCGGGGTTGATGCTGCGGGGGGGGTCCCCGAGGGCCATCGCAGCAAAGAGGGCGACACAACCCCACACATTCAACCAGAGCTTGGCAAACCGACCAAGGGCTTGAAGCATGGGCGAGCGAAGCTTGTGAAAGCGAGGAAAGGTCCGCAAGCACCTCCAGCACAGCCGTTGCGGGGGACAAAAGATCAGACTATGCTACAGAGGTTTTAATAAGTGGAGGTTTGACTTAGCGCATCACGAACCGTCGGCGCTGATGAGAAGCTCTTCAACGTGAGCGTCACGTCAGCGGAGCTGGAGCCGCCGATGGGGATGGCAGCCCCGGTCCCAGCTGGTTCTCCTGCTCCTGAGGACTGGGGCACAAACGCATCGTGTGCTGCACCAGCTTTTAATGGAGCCAAAACACTCAGAGGGTTGTCCCAGGTCCCAAAAGCCAGCTGGCTTTGAGCGTCTCCTCCACCGGCCGGGCTCCCCACGCAGGGCTGTGGCAGGTCACGGAGTCACGGTCACAGAAAACCCATTTTTCCCTGAAGCAAAGGCAGACCTGCCAAAACCCTGCTGTTGGTTGGGTCACCCCTGGAGCCACAGCCGGCAAGCCGTCGGGAGGGCAATTTAGCCCTCATAGTTATGGAAACATGTAATAAAGTGTTTGCGGTCCACCATTAAAGCACCACCTTCAAGCCTATTCTAAGCCCTCCAGCACCGTGTCATTACACCTAGAGCACAGCTAAAAATAGAGCTCCTGGGGGAGCTGCACGAAGCAGCAGCAAAAAAAAAAAAAAAGAAATAGGTGCTATTTAAATATCAGCTGTGAAGTTGTCCTGAAACACCATGCTCTCTCCTTGGAGCGGCGGGGCGCGGTGCTTGGGCTTGGGGCATCCCGCTGAGTCCCAGACTGGGAGAAGGCTGGGAACCCTTCTTGGCTGGTCCCACCACGGGCTGGGGAACCTCGTAGCATCCTTCGCTCAGCCCAGGGCTTCCCCGTGAAGGCACGCTGGTGGGGTTTTTGCCTGAAAGACCACCCAGGTAGGACCCGAGATGTGCTGGGGCATCGCTGCCCGGAGGGCAGGGATCTGTGGGATGCAAAAGTGCTGGAGTTTGGGGTCCTTCGTGCTTTTTCCTCCTTCACCCAAGAACAGCGCTAAGAGTAAAGGCACTTGCACCCATGGTGGGCAACATTTGCTCAAACGCTCCTTTCCCGGGTGGCAGCACCCACGCGAGCATTGGCGGGGCGCGGGCACCCCGAGCCCCCAACTAGCCGTCCCTTTCTGCCGCCTAATCGTATTTCGGGTGGCGGGGGGGGGGAGCCTGACAATCAGATTTGCCGGGGTTAACCCGGCGCAGCCTCGGCCGCAGAGTGACACCATCTTCTCTGGGCGCGATCCCCCGCTCCTCGCACGAGCCGCGGCATTGTCAGCTGTGACAGCCTGATTTAATCTGCAGGAGGCTGAATGCCTCTGACCACTGCGCCGAGTCATTAACCTTGACTCGCGTAATTGAATTCAAGGTTGATTGCCTGTGACCCTCCTCGCCGAGGTCCTCAAAATGTACATATTCATTATGAGTCGCACGGCTAAATGGATTGCACAGTGAAAGCTGTAGCAATCAGCCTGCTCGGTATGCGGAGGGCGAGGAGGGCACTAATTGCATGTTAGAGCTGAGGATTAGATTATGAAAAGAGTGAGAAAATGAAGATAGATCCCTCTGACACTGTCAGATTAAGGGCAGCGACGTACGGGAATATGACATTGAAATTTACGGTGCCGTTAAGGGAAGGGAGATTCGAAAGGGGGTGGTGCTGGATATTTTTTTTTTTAATTCCCATATATTTACTCAGTTATGGACTATTTAATACCAAAAGCTGATAAATGCATTTTTTAGAACTCTAACACGGGCGCAGTAAATTAATGCCGCAACGTTCTTTATGTCTCCGGATGGTTGCTGTAAGAAAGGTGTGCCAGCCCCCGTGGCTGTTGTTTGATACTACAGATTGTCCACCCAGGGCCACCACCACGCAAATACCCAACGGCCCCGGGATGCTCCCGGCGGAACCCTGCGGGGATGCTGCCAAAGCCCACGTCGGGTGGGGGATCGGTGGTTGAGCCCTTCCAAAGCCTTGCTTTGGCTTGACCGTTGCCAGCAGAGCTGTCCCCAAGAGGGGGGGTCCCGCAGCCGAGCCCCCCGCCTGGCCACTGCCGGAACCCCAGAAAGAAGGGGACGAGGGAAGGTGGCCACGAGCGATCCGCAGGTTCGCGTCGCTGCTGTTGTGATAGCTGGGTACGATTTTCCCGTGTTTTGCTGCAACTCCAACCAGATGTGATTTTTTTTTGAATTAAATGAAAGTTAAGTACAAAAACATTTTGCCCACGGGGAATTCAGAACCTCAATGTGCTTTTAATAACTGTTTGTAAAACTTTTAGGAAAATCTATGGCAACACGTTTACGGGGGAAAAAAAATCAAATTATTCTTGCCTTAAGATGTTATTCTGGTATCTAAACTTTATGAATCATCTTGTGTGGCCCAATTTCTAGTCAGTAATACTGCAAAATGGAATGGAAGTATGCAGCGTCTGAATTTAATCCACATAATATTTTTAAATAAAGTTGCTAATCTTAGCCATTGGCTTGAAATTTATTAAGAACTTTATACTAATTTATTTGTCCAATCCTGTGTAGTCTACAGACCTAACCCAACCCAGTTCAAATTGATGTTCTTGTTAGATTGCAATATGTAGTCCTCAAGTCTGTGCTAGTTCTTTAAGGCTCACGTTAAAATCAGGCTGAAAATTTGCCATAAAAATAATGTTTGAATTCAAGCATTTCTGGAGGTGGAAGCTGAACACCTAAATCCCAACCCACATGTTTTCCAAACATTGCAGGGGCTGTGGTTAGGGGTTAGATGGCAAAATTCAGGCTGTAAATGGGGTAAAAGCTCATGCAGGGTTTTATGCCAACCCTACCGATAGAAGTGGAAGCTCTTGGGAAGCTTCTTCCCTCTTATGCCCTGTTATTACTATTATTTCATGTGTCAGGGAAGGCCGTGAGCACCTGTCAGTGGAAAAAACAGGCAGAAAGTGCCTTCACACCCAGACGCAACCTCCAGACGATGGGACTTGGTGCAAAACTGCACGTTTTCCTTGCAGCGATCTTACCTTTTATGCAAAAAAAGCCTCCTTCTGCATAACAAACCAACGCTGGAAAGGAGCAAATAGTGTGCAGAGCTATTGGGATCTCTCATCTTCCCTTCAACAAGGAGCAGAGCTCTTTAGCTGGGCTGCAGGTTACTGCCTGCTAACAGTATGTGTCACTTAGCTGTCACTCCAGAACAGTATCGCCATTAATTTGATTAAATTCCCAACGCCCATAGCTTGCGGTATGGTAATAACAACAGGATCGTAGGTGGCAACGCACCCCAAAACCTAAACCGCATGAATTGCCGATGTTTGGGGTTTCTAATATGTTGAGGATGTAATTAGCGGGAATAACTTTGAGGTTTCAATCAGAGGGCTCTGTCCTGAAAGGAGGGTTTCTAACGAAAAGATATGTCAGGACCGTCACTGGATGAGTATGACCAGAATTTTTATCTCCCGCTCATTAAATTACCACCATGTATGACTTTATAAGCACTGAAAGTCAAGGAAAATCATTGCTGACTGACAATTCGGGATTGCCGGAGAGTGCAGGTTACCAACAGCTGACTCAAGTTGAATAAGACTGGCAAATTAGTCCTCCTGCTCCCTGGACAAGCCTGTAATAAAATTACTGTGTGACATGTGGGTTTCTCCTGCGCTGGAGGATGGTGGCACCCACAGAAAGAAAAAAAAGTCATTTATTCGGGGGGCGGGGGGGGGGCAGGAGTGTTGTTCATAAAGTATTCTGATATAACAGCAGCACATTATGGAGTTACACACATGCAATAAGACAGCCAAAATCCATTTGTCTCCAAAAATTGCTCTGATTTCTTTCAATTTATGAATGAGCTGCAGAGAGTGAAGGAAGTGCCCAAGGAATGTAAATGAAGTGGCTGTGCCATGGTCTATGAAAAAGGCCTCTAGACATCTGATGAAGAAAATTTTCTGTGAGGAAAGCCGGTTGTTGGCATTTTGTAAATCCTAAAAATAACCAAAGACAAATAGTCCAACGCAGTACTGCTGAAATTTCATTTACTTACCAACCACACTAATGAGGCACTGCAGAGGGACTTCTAATTAGATCCACTTTATTCCTGTCACTGAAATTAATTTATTTGCTTCAGCTTGTAGAACTAGTTTGATATTTTCTGGAGTTTTAAGCTAGACAGTCCAAAGGCTAGAAAAGCTGGAACTGGCTCTGATATTTATAGCCAGCTTACTCAGGGTTGGAAGAGTGAGGCTTAGCGCAGGTTTTGTCCAAAGCCAGAAGGTCTTTATCGGCGCGTTTGGAGCAACGTTGTGATAACCGCGAGGACGGGGATGGTGCAGACCCGGGGCTCGGTGTCCCCTGAGCTCCGCTTTAGGACCGGGCTCTAAGTAAGCATAAAGCAGCAATATCGTGCCACTTCGCGAGTTCCCGCCTCATGCATATTCAAAGAGGGAAGAGGCTGTATGCATAATTCATTATCCATTACAATTGCATTATACTATTTATACTATTACTTCGGTAGCTGTTTAAATTAAGGGTTACAAATGGCTCATTTGTTTTCCGCTGCTCTGGCAAGAAGGCTTCAGCTCCTCAAAGAGCCGCTCCGGCAAAGCGCAAGGGCGGGGGGCCGTGCGAGGTGGTCCTCAGCGACGGCACCCATTAAAGTTTGCAAACTTTATGTCCTGTCCAGCGCCCGGCTGAGGTCCGACGAGCTGCTGCCGCCACCGGGGCTTTGCTGGGCATCGGCTTTGCCCCTGACTTGGCTGCAGCCCGTTTCCCACCCACAGGCAATGAACGGAGCCCCCCAGGTTTCCAGTCCCCGGGGCGAAAGCTGAGCCCCGTCGCTCGAGGGTCCAGCGGAGGAGCTCGGTTTGGGCACTCGCAGTGCCGAATACGTCGGAGTCGTGTCAGCGATGTGGCTTGAAACCAGCCTTTTCACACCCTAATAAATTTCAGCGAAACGTGGGAAATCCTCATCTGGTAACTAATTGTCAACTAACTACTAAAACTCGGGTCCTGATATACATATTAGGACTCTTGGTGCCTTTCCAAACATTATTTTATTAATATGAATAATACATTAACCGTTGAACAGTCTGGACTTCGTCCAAACCACTCTGTTGTAAGTGCTTTGCTAAGACTTATCAAGGATATTTACTTCTCTAAACAACAGATAACATTTGTATTGGTTTCGGTTTTATTATTGTTTTACTAAATAGTTATGAGAGCACCAAGAGAGGGATCTGAAGATTTTCAAAACAATTTGAAAGATAGTCCATAAAGTGCTTTACATCTTCAGGAGTTTAAAAGGTGAATTACTCTTCTTTAATAATTTAAAGAAAACCCTCTAGAATGCATTTTTAAATGTATTTCCAGCTAAACACAGGTTCCTGTCCTCTGCTCTCATCAGCAGGGGATCATGTCAGGATGAATCACGCCAAGGGAGCCGCAGTCATGGCTGTGTAATCTAAAACAAAGCTGCCAAGGGAAGATCTGCTCCCCGAGGGAGACCCAGCGGGTACCGATGGATGCTGCCTGTTCATTACCATGTACCCAGGTCACAGGCCAGTGATGTATCTGATTTAGATATGACTTAAAATCCAATTTCTCGAAGTTTACTTAAAATTACTCGGATTCACGAATGCTTTTATACAGGGCTGTAGCATTAACAGCTGCGAACTCTCCCATACCATCCAGAGCTGCACGGCTCAGGGAGCACACAGCAATAGGGAGGGCTTCACTGAAAATGAAACAGGCTGTGATGGGAAGCCCTCTCTCAGTTTGCAGTCAGGAGACACCACCAGTGCCCTTCCCATGGCGCTTTTTCAGCCAACGTCGATAACGGATGCGAGGAGCCTACGGGTTTGCTCAAACATCCCAGCGAGCTGTTCCCCCAAACCCGGCAGCGTCGTTGCCTCCTCCTGGCCGACACATCGTGCTCCCACCGTTATGACTCTTTTTGTACAGCTGCTCCCATGCTTACTGCAACCTCCGCCTGCTAGAAAAAGCAAATGTATAAGCCATGCATGCGAGCACCCTGTGAGAGTCATATATTACACAGAGGACCATAAACAGTATCTCAAACCAGCATTTGTGGCAGGTTGGCAGTGCTCTTAGCTGGACTCGGGGAGAAATGCCGGTTAATACTCGTGCCGGCTAACAGTCCCCAGCTGTACATCCCATCCTCGCGTACTTCGCAGGTTGCTTTACCCCATGACTACCCAGTGCAGCCGTGGCTTGTTGGACCACCTCAGGAGAGACTCTTTGGAAAGTGACTTGGCATCACGGAGCTTCAGTTCACATGAACATCCTCTCCATGGCTGTAGATAATCTCTTTGTTGCCTAAAAGTAAATGTCCCAAACTTTCCTAAAGATCAGCCATGCCAACTCCAGCCGGGAGCCGGGAGTAATGGTGACGAGGAGTCCTTCCACCCGCACGTGGCCAGACTTGGGCAGTGCATCGAGCCCAGACCAGGGGCTGTAAGCCAGGGCTAGCAACATGAGCGAATGTGGGTTTTAATTCAAACAAGGACCCTGCACTCTGGAGGTGACACCCACAGCTGTTGTCCACGTTTGGTAAAAATCAGAGTAAATCAGGTGGGGGTACTTATGGTCAGGCTGTGTTCCTGGGGCCGTGAGGAGGGGAAGAGCCAGTCCCTGCTGAGCAAAGCACAGCTGGGGCTGGAGGGTTGGTGGAGCCCACACCACCTCCTCTTCACTGCAGAAGCAATTTTGTTGTCCAGCTTGTTCAAATTTTGCTGACCGCCACCCACGAAAGAGGCAGCCCGAAGTCATTTTGACGTAAGTATGGACAGTTATGAACATCCATCGGGATGACACTCTGCTATCTCTGCTCCCTGCGCTCCACCAAACTCGGCACGTCCATAGGTGTTTCAGACCACGGATACGGGAAGAGTTTAACCCACGCCGGGCTAAGCAGATGTAAAAGCTACCAGCAGACAACTCTCGTTTATAAACTCTTGAATTCATGTCAGAGTTTCATTAACACTTCCCTAAATGTGTTCCTTGGCCAACAGTCCCTTCAGGAAGGAGCAACTTACCCTTCGCCTCCAGTTTCTCAGTTTCTGCGTTTTTCCGCCTCACGTGCTGATGGGTACACGATGTTTCACCCCTTCCCGCACCCCGGGTTAACCCCACGCCGGGGTTAACGCAGCGCAGCCGGAGCGAGCTGCCTGCTCAGGTACGAGCATCCTCTTCCAGACAGCCCATCATCGGCTAATGGGACTTAAAACAGTTGCTGCCTCATCGGCAGGAGCGTAATGATCGCCGAGCAGCGGAGAGACCCATTATCCATCATCCATACTTCTCTTCTGTCTGATGATAATGATTTCTTAGTTCAACAGTAGTGCAGAGGGACCTCACTGCTTTGTGCACGATTGTAGTTTAATATCCTGATCAAGACAAATACAGATTGCATACGGGCTGCGGGGCCGTGTACTCACCGCCGCGGCAGGACAAAGCCACGGAGGGGTTGCCTGAAAAACTCAGAGGCTACGCAAGATCTTCAGAAAAACCGAGAAGCGCCAGCGTTTTGTGCAGCAAGGGACAACGTTGCTCCCCTCCCTGCCCAGTGGTGCATAACTCTATTGAGATGTGGATTCGCATGTAAAGAATCAAATCAACAGGGAAAGAAAAGAAAGAAAAGAAGTAAAAGCTCTTGATAACGTATTTCTACTTCCCACTTCATTTTTCTCCAACTATTATTCTCCAACCCAAACCATTCTACGCTTCTATGATTTTTGATTGAATATCGCCATTTCAATATGTATAGAAGTAATCTGATTCAGTTTAAAATACTTAAGGTTTTGTTTCATTGAGTGAAACGAGGAGATGCCAAGCACAGCACTAGACAAGCTTTGCTCTGTATTTAAATAATTGAAAATATGGGGGGAAAAAACGGATTCTGCTTCACTTGAGCTGAGGCTGGGACTGCTGGGAATGGCAGAAGCATGAGTTTTCCTTCAGTGGACGTTTGTGACCTGCGTCCCCCGTGGGCAATGCAGCCACCGCGCTGGTGACTGGTCTCATGGTGATGCTGAGACGTCGAGGGGATGCTTACCTGTCCCGGTACCTGCACCCATCCCCAGCCGCAGGAGCTGCCCTCTCTGCTGTTGGGGAGAGGATGAAGGCACCTCCCCGCACCCTCACTGACACTATCAGGAACTTCAAATCCAATAAATGATGCTCAAAAGAAATACATTAGCGAGAGCAGAGCCGCCGCTGAAAATTAAATCCGAAAGACAAGTATTTATTCTGCTCGGACCTCCTCGAGGAAAACAGGCACACCGGCAGCATGCTAAACAGAGCGGAGGTTCGGGGAGACAAATGTCCAGGCAGCTTTTCTGTAATATCCATTTGAAAGAAGCTTAGTGCCACGAGGCTTTCATCTCAATATTCCTGAGGCCGGATTTGAAAGTGCTTAAGGTTAAATATTACTCACTCTTGGAAAGAACATCTCCATCTGTCTCATAAAAAAAGCTTTCAGTCTTGGAGGTACTCAGGGAAACTTACCCATAAACACAGTCATTAGAGACTTCAGAGGAAAAAAAATCCTGTAGGCTCTGCCCGAGAAGTAATTAGCCTTTCAAATTCAGCAATGTTTAATCCCACAAAGCCTTATATACAAAATATAATCCGTTTTTTTCTGTGGAGCTGAGCCGGCGAGTGAGCGTGACCCTGCCTGACCAGGCACTGCACAGCTGGGTCCCACTTGCTCACATCTGGGCATCCCAAAGTGCGGAGCAAGGAGGAAAGTTTCAGCAAACCCATCTCACCCCAAAGGACCCCAGAAGGATGCTCCCGAGGTGGTCCATGGCCTCGGGACGAAGTCTCCGGGTGCTCCTGGCTGGCTGGAGAGCCTCTGCAGCGTCTCAAAGATGCCAAGAGACTCTTGGGCTGCTAAATGCCCAATTCACTTTTGAAAACTGGATTTAAACAGCTGGTTTTGAACATTTGCGGTAAAAGAGAGACCCGAAATAGCATTGTGTGATTTGGGGTGAAGTGGCCCGAGGCCTGGTGATAATAATTGTACCATTCTTTAAAAAGAAAAATGACATTTTTTTCAAGGCGGTGAAAGCAGCTGACAACATCCCTGGGGACTTCCCAAAGCTTTCGAGAGGAGAAATTATATCTTTTCAGAGGCTGAAAAATGACAGCGCTCAGCAGCCTGCAACACATCTCATGGAGTCCCGGATCAAACGCAGCGTGACGGTCCTGATGCCATGGGCTTGTGACTGCCATGCGGTGTCACCAGCCAGAGGGACCAGCAAGCGATGAGAAACCCATCCGTCAGCTAGAAAAGCCATCATTTATTTCCATAGCGCG
This sequence comes from Astur gentilis, assembly GCF_929443795.1. Lineage (NCBI taxonomy): Eukaryota > Metazoa > Chordata > Aves > Accipitriformes > Accipitridae > Astur > Astur gentilis. The sequence continues at coordinate 42,821,324 of NC_064885.1, read as the reverse complement.
ATGGTCCGGAGGAAGCTGGTGGGAAGCTCTGCTTTAGAAAGCGCTTTTCGTTCATCCTCGTGGAAAGAAATGAGACGGGTCCTGCAAACTGCGTGAGAAACGTGGCTTGCTGCTTCTCCCAGGTGTCAGAGGTGTGATGCCTAAACCATCCTAAGTGTGTCCCAAGGCCAGGAGATGAGGTCTGAAGTATCCCACTCCTACTGCTGCCTATTGAGATTAGAATAAAACTAATCTCAAGAATAAGGTGCATTTAAATGGCTCCTCGTTCGGTGTCCTCAAGCAGACTGTGAAAAGCACGTTATTCTGCAGGATCTCCTTCAGCCCGTGACCTTTTCCCACGCCGCCATCCTCCTTCCCGCTGGCCTTCCCCGCTGTGCTCAGCCCCGCCGAGCCCCAACACGACATGGGGCGTTTTCTTCAAAGCCCACAAAACGCCAGCTTTATGAGATGGAGTCGGAAGAGGATGCTGCACTGATCACGATGTGTTGACCGCTGATGGCTGCACAGAGATGCTAATAAGAAAATCTGGCTTTCAATGTATTGATCATAGCTATTTGATTACACTAGGAAAAAGGTCAGACAGAAAATGCCAATACCAGCGCAAAACCTGAAGGCAAATTAATGCTTTCCCATCGCCACAGTTCTGCCTCCCGCCAGCATGGAAGAGCAATGGGAAGCAGAGCATCACGCAGAGGAGATGTTGCGGCGACATCTTCTCCTTCCTACTGTTTCTTCCTACTGCATGTGAAGTAGGGAAAGGTGTGTTATCGCTACCGGCGTGGTCTTGTCTTGTTTAAATACTTACAATCTGTGCTCTGGTCTGACGTGTCCAAAGGTCAGACCCCTGAATTGTGGGTGCTAGGACAGGTGATGGGGCTCCTCAATTGCATGCACACAGGAAAAATGATGCCAGGAACCCAAAATGGGGACGCATTTTCAAAACGCTATTTCAGAATAGGTCTGAAATAATGGCTATGCTATTCTGGTTTTAAGTGAATCAGGAAATTCAGAAAATAAAAGTCCTGTAAAAGTGAGAGACACGCACCCCATGGCTATCCCTTGACAGAAGGATTATTATTGAGATTTGGATGTTCATCTGGACCTGGCTGTCAACCAACATTCACCTGTACGGGCTTTGTAGCCTGGGTGAAAAACAAATGCGGTGAGGAAGACCAATAAGAGATCTTATAGAAACATACAAAAGGGAGCAAATCAATACCAATAAACTGCTTCAGATGGTGATTAATTAATAGCAATTAATTTTGAAAAGTGGAGGATATTGACTTAAATTGACAAAGGGGCTAACCTTTGAGCAAATCAGAGAAAATGTCTTTAAAACAGAGTGATTAAGTTGTAGAAAGTAATCAAAAGGCTACACTGCCTCCAGGATGAGCTGAACCCAGCTTGGGAATGATGTTGGGACAACCTCTAATTAGACATTGGAGCTTGATAAGGTAAATTGATTAGCTTGGCGCTGCCAGATGGGACTTAAACCATCATCTTACTTCTAAATGTGTCCTTGGTATCGGGATAGCCAAATTCCTGAAGGTCTTTTAAAAAATGCTAAAAGCTTTGCAATCCTGAGATGCCACAGCAAGGAAGGTTCCGTATCTCACCTCTGCCGAGGTCACGGGCATTTCCAAACTTCCTTATTCATCAAAAAGCGAGTATCCAAATTTTACCATCTTGTCTGGGCCCTCCTGTTGGGATAAGGCTTTACGCTTCACCAGAAGCCATTCCTGCGGGTTCCCTTTGTACAAGGAACCTCAGGATGTTTTGGCAAGCCCTTCCTTCTGGCCCAAGTTCACAGGTTGTCTTCTTCAAGAGAGAAATGCCCCAGAGCCAGCCCACAGCAGAGTCAAGTCTGGATTACGTTGGGAGTGAATTAAATGGATTGTGAACTGATATTACAGACATAAGGACTAAAACTCCTCCACTTGCTGATAATTAATTATGATTAGCCGGGCATTGAAAGGCTGAGCGCGGCGATGGGTCTGGGCAAGCTGGCAAGGCCTATGGCTGCAGGAGACATGAGTCAACCTCAGTCTTTTGACTTCTCATTTTCATGAGAATGTAAATTAATGAAACACTTCTGAAAACGAAAGAGCGGCATCTGGTAGCCCTTTGTGGCGGGGTCAGGGAGACACAACAGCACAGCAGGCCAAAACTATATTTTGAAAATCTTAATTTCTTATGCCCTTTCTTCCTCGACATTTTGAAGTCCTGGCAGGTCATTTGAAGGAAGTCATAACCATAATCAAACAAAACTAATTTCCCAATCTTCATAAACTACATCCCACATAATGACCCTCCGTCACAACAGGATGCTCGGAAATTCCTGGAATCTCCCCCTGCTGAGAGCTCCCCCCAGGCAGGAGAGCCCGGCCGCTGATTTTCCAAGGAAGAGGCTATTTCTTTTTTTGACGGCTTCGCTCTACCTTTATTCTAGAGTGAAACCACGATTCAGAAGTTGGAGGAAACAGTTAATCACAGACATCTTGTCTGAGATGCAGCATGCGGGCTTGAATGTTATCTGATCGCCCTGTGGTTTTGGAAAAATAATATTGTTTCTCAAAACGTGCGACGTGCAGAGCAGTTTATAGCTGGTTTTCACAGGTCCGGCGAGCGCACAGCTCCCAGAGCAGGCGCAGGCGTTGTGCACTTCTCTGCAAATGGAGCTGTTTACTAACAATATCTCCTTATAGACAACCGAAAGCTGATTTATATAAAACTTTAAAAATAAAGGCATTTTAGAAACATTCTTGTCTCATTTTGAAATAGCTTGGTTAAATGTCAGCGGATGAAAATATCATCCAGCAACAGGGAGCTGAGCCCTGTTTTGAAAAACAAATAGCGGTGATTGGATTCAGCTGTGCAACAATGGGAACTCTGGAAAAGCCAGGCCAGGGCTTCACCCCGAAGGAAGATCGCGCTCCTTCCCGCCGGCTCCCCGGCTGCGACCCCGCGTCGAGCAGGACGCGGCGCCCGAGAGGTGCCAGAGCCTTGCAGAGGCTCCCCAGCCCGCCAGCGTCCTCGCTCCGGGCAAAATAAAGACATTTTGGTTGGCGGAGATTTTAGGAAGGATCCCACGGCGCGATTGGATTTCTCCCTCCGAGCTGAGAGGCTGAAGACAGCTCTGTCTACAATGGCTCGCAGAGCAAATTATTATTGAGACTGAAGACCTAAAATGACCTTGTAGAAAGAAAAAATTGTTATGGGAAGGGAAAAAAACCCACCCCAAACGGGTCTATTGTTAATAGCTGGCACCATTATAAAGTTCGCAACTGGTAACTTATTTAAAGATTATTTTTCTTCAGATTTTTTTGCTTTGTGCAAATCTAACTTGAAAGGAATGCCATTCTTTCAGACCTCTACCAACATTTACGTTTGCAGTCATGAACAGCCCCTAAACTCTTATTTGAGCAATAAGGACAATTGCAGAAAGCAGATCCAAATTCTGATAGGACTTTTTAAAAAACAAATAAACATCCCCCAGCAGGATTTGCAGCCCACGGCTGCAGGACCGCACTGATGAGTGGGAGCTGGAAAAGCGCATTTCTCCGGGCACACCGAGGCGCAAATGTGAACCAAACCAGTTCTTGGCTGTTCAAGCAGAGAATGAGAAAAGAAAACAAAGTGCACAGCTCCGAAAATTAGATGAGGTTTCTAGATTTCTCTTGGTATTATTAATCTACAATACTGCCTTTTAGCACTGTTAACCGACATTGTGGTTGTTTTAAATACAATTTAACCTGGCACTGCTCCTGACGGCTTGGGAACATTGACTTTTTCCCCGACTCCTATCGCAAGCTGGTTTGGTGTTGTTATTTCGACACATTAACGGGTGAGGATGTACTGCATCTCACTGGAACCAGCAAGGAGGCTTTTTCTCCTTGCTTGCAAGGGCTGGCAAAGTAACAGCGAGACCTCAGCCAGAGGGTCCCCGCAGGTCACGATCCAGCGTCAGACCCCCTGCAAGCAACTTCCAACGTGGTGAAGGCTTGGCCCGTGAAAAATGGAAAAAAAAATAAAAAATAAAGAATACAAATGAAACAACAGAGCATGGGACTATTTTAAATGTCAGTTTATCTCAGTTTTAAATATCAGTCCAATTCAGTTTTAAATGTCAAGGCCTGATTCTCCTCCCATTCACATGAAAATGGTGTCAGCCCTCCCTCCCGCCGAGGTCCCCGCAGGGCTGCCGAGCCCCAGCTCGCAAAGCCAGCCTGTTTTCCCCAAAATCAGGGAAGAAAAGGAGGTGCGTGGGCATCTGATGCAGACGTATGGAGCCCGTTGAGGGGCCATTCCCGCTGGCACCAGCGGAAGACGCGGCCACGCGAGGACAAGGTCGCCGGTCGGCGCGTTGCTCCTGCGGACCCGGACGGCCGCGGCCCTTCCTACGGCGTGAACTCTGCTGACTCTCACGAGCTCCCAGGACCATATGCTAGATAGCACGCTCTGTATTTTTTTGGTCAAGATTTGCAGCAAAGGGAGTTTTATAATAATATTTTACTAGCTGTAGCATGCATGTTATTATACGGTTAAGAACAAGATAGGAAACATATGTGTAGATATTATTTGCTGCAGAACTTAAATTCCATCAATGACCACAGAAATATTTACGTTTATAGTTTGTAATGAGAAACTGAATTATAATTATGGATTTGCAGAAGTGCGAGTACAGTATCGTCACTGCATTTGCAAAAAAATGCGAATTCCCAATACTAAAGCTCCTAGTCGACGGGCATCTTGACAATACAGGGATACCTCACTTCATAAAGATTATACAACATGTCCAGAATACTTTGTTTTATGATCTAACTCATGCAAAAAATTTAATAAAATTGTATTTACTTTTCCAAAGGCATGTGAGTGCACACATGTGAAAGGATCTATAGAGAACGTCTCAGAAAGGGGTAAAGATGTCAGACTTCATCACAGAGAGGAGTGAGATGGGAACATGTCTACCAAGCAAAGACTGCAACATTAAGTCCTTGGACCAGAGACGTCAACAGACATCAACGTGGTCCTTTGACTTCTTGAAAGACGATGCCTTCTCCTGCTGAGGAATCGGTGAAAGGGCTTGTTGGGAAATGTGGTGGCGAGGACAGAGCAGACAAGTCTGACGAGGCCGGTCTTTCAGGAGGCCAAGGCAGGGGCAAGGCCTGTCTGAGTGATGTGTCCCACCACAGGGACCATGGTCCTCCATGGCCGGTGTCCTGTCCCCAAGCTGGGGATGTTGGCAGGGGACACCGTGCTGCCAGGCCACCAAAACCCCTCGCAGAGCTCATCATCCCCGCACCAGGGTTTCTCCAGGGAGCAGCGTGTCATTGTTTTATCCAGGTTCGCTTCATTTTCAATCTGTTACCAAATGAGCAAATGTGAGCCTGGTTTGACATCTTGTCGGTTATGTCCACTCAGAATTGGGTGTAGGGCCAGGAATTTTTCACATTTTTGTCTCCAAAAGCTCCTACAGAGCCAAAATTTGCTTCTGCAAAGGCCTCTCCAAAGCCCTCGAAGTCAAGAGTTCAGAAAGTAGCTCCAGCTGCCACGCAAGAAGCTAATGTTTTACAGGATAATACTCATCCTCCGAAACAACATTTTGAATACAGTTATGGATAGAGGTATTTACTGTTAGGCTAGCAGCTGGTCTGATGGCCAGGGGAGTTAACGAGCTCTCGTTACGCATGGCTTTGGTCATCTTGGTCCTTTCTCTAGTGCGAGGAAGATGCAAAGCCCCTCTGGGATTATCCACGGGGTTGAGCTGTTCACAACACCTTTCCCGTCGCCCAACAGATGACTCCAAACCCATTTCAGGAAAACCCAGGTGCCCAGCATGGGTTCTTCTCAGAGGACCTGGGGGGCCTCGTGCCAGCAGACCACAGTGCTACCCACACTTCCACAGCACTGCTGACCGAGCAAAGATGCCTAAACCCTAAGTATGATGGCCCAGATGCTATTAGAAAGTTTTTCAAGAACACCGTTTTAACAGAAAAAGCTTATTTTTCACTGCTTGGTCTGACGGTATGGCAGCAAACCTAAGAATAACTAAAGTAAACTAATGCCTGAGCTCTACTAATGAGCAAAAAAATACTTTGGTATGGCTGTCTCCAACGGTGGGTGATGACTTCTTATTGATTAGGTTGAACGGGATTGCTCTCTAATTATGTGAGCCACTGATGCTCTAAAAATGTTAGAGAAAACTTGCAGTTGGAGCTACATGGGAGGTTATTATACAAGCTTTATAGCACCGGAGGCCAGGATTTCCCTTTTAATCAATCATAATAATTTGGTTTAAAGGACTAATTGAGCACACTTCATTTTGCACACCATTTTGCTGTAGCTGGGTGGCAGAGGACCCTGGCGCGGAGCGACATGACTCCGCAGACCACCATGGCTGCTCTGTGAATTATAAGGGGCTGAATTTCTAAAGCCCTGGCCACCTTCTTGAGTGGTGTTATCCTACACACATTAGGGAAGAGCATTTTAATAACGAGAACCTTAAAAATTATATATACGTACAGGTAGAATAAGCTGTCACACCTTCAATGAAGATAACAGATTTGTACAAGCACCTAAAATATTCATGCAGACTTTGGAATTTAAGCTTATGGCATAATAGCATTTGCACAATAATTCAATCTAATTGTGTAGGCAAGCTGTAAAACTGCTATATCTCTGATGGTTTACTGTGCAGAAAAAAAAAAGGATGCTGTTAAACCTTTTTCGCTGACATCTAATGTTTCAGGTTTTTAAAAATATTGTATAAAGACTGAGATTTATTTCCTAAGATGTTTCATTAATGGTTGTGGCAGGCAGCTGGCCTGAGGTTTGACACACAATAAAATCCATGTCAAGAATATTAAAGATAGTGCAAAAGATAACTATGAATTTACATTCAAACAGGCTTTTGACAAAGCCATTGCAACAGGCTCCTAATCAGGTCTTGAGACCTAGCCTGCCCTCTCTTTAAACCCGTGATCTTGAAAAGGAGCTTTAAATTGGAAATTATTACACATTAAAACCTCAACATGGGCCAGATCGAAGCGGATCGATATCTTGCCGAGCACAATAAATCAGCCTGCTGCTCTGCGGTTACTGTTTGCTGAACATATTTAAATTTTCTTGTAACAAATTAATTCCAACATTTTCTCTTGATTGAATTAGGGCAAGTGTTGGAGCTGTCACAAGTATTTCACTGCTTCAGGGAGACAAATTGCTCGTCTGGACATGGGTAACAAGCCAAAGTGTTGAGTCCCTGATAATCTTTCCACTAATTCTCCATTACAGCAAAATGAAGCCATAAATCACCGTGACAGCTGATCGATGCAAACATTGTTTCCGCCATGATTGCCAGCGCTCCCCGTGGACTCACTGTCCGCTTACAATTCGCCGAAATTACTCCCCGGGCAGCCTCCCCGGGAGCTCGGCGAGCCTCGCACCAAAGGCGCTCCTGTCGCAAAAGTAACCATCTCATTTCGGGTCTCAGCCCGCTTGCCAAATAGCAAATATTAATCAAAACGCCCTGTTTAGCCACCGGCCGGGTAATCTTTTAAAGCTAAGAAGCGTTCCTCCGGTAATCATTCTTTTGGAAAAAAAAAAAAAAAAGAAAAAAAAAGAAATTTTAAAACTCCTGTTTTATAAAATATATTCGTGGGAATGTAATGACGTCAGGCTCCAGCCCTGTCGCTTTCTCTTAACTAACTAGTGGCAACTTGGATGAAATTACTTGACCCTTTATCGAGTTCTGCTAATGTCTTCTAAAAAAGAAATTAAACCACCCTGCGGCTTGCCCTATGGCAGCTCTCGGCGCACATTTAATTCCAGGAACGATGTATTAAGTAGTTCTGCGCAGAACTAATTCACACCCCGAGCCCGCTGCGCCCGCCATCCGCCTGCATAATGCCGCGGCATTCCCGGCTCCGACCGGCGGCCAGCCGGCCGAGAAACCGGCGAACAAACAGCAAAGCCTGGAAAACCGCCTGCGCGGGTGAGCAGCTCCAATCCAGGCAGGGAAATCCAAACGGAGACAGGAGCTGGTGCTCTGCTCCAGGGGAGGAGGGCTGTTGGGGTGTCGTTTCACCACTAACGGGGATGCGGCGAGGAGGGAAGATGGAGTAAGTGTTCCTAGGAAAACTCCTATCCCCATCCAACAAGCTGTTTGCATGGCTGAGATAATGGAATAAAAAAGGATAAAAATAACGTAGAAGCGGTTCCAGGAAAGCTGTAGATTTACCGCGCTGGATGCTTTTCCCCCTGCGGGAAAGGCGACGCGCGGCAGAGAGCGGTTTGGGGACCCCCAGCCTGGGGCCGCTCCACGTGGGGCGATGCCACGTGCCCCCCCAGCGCGGCGGAGCGTGGTCATGCCTCTGCCCCGCGTGGGGTTGGATGTCACAGCCCCAAAATTGTCACGGCCGGCGGGGCGACCTCACCGTCCCCAGCCCGCTCCTTCCCCGGGAGCAAGGGCTTCCCCAAATGCCGCTTTGGGGGCAGCTTCTCCCCGGAGAAGGCCAAGCGCGGGAATTCCACTCAGGATTTGTGAGCGGTGCTGGGAGCTGAAGGATTCGAACGAAATACGGCAAGTGCGTCTCAGATGTCACTAATGAGACGTTCCTGTACCCGCCGCTGCCTCGCCGCAGCCTGCGGAGAGGGGGGACAACAAGTGTGCTGCAGTGCACATGCGTCCGACAAGATCCCTGCTGGCGAATAACAAAATATTTCAAAATATTAAGGCGTCGGAGCCGGATTATTTTAGATACGCGATTATGCTGTGTGATGGGCTCTAAAGCTCCGTTGTCGCAAGCAGAAAAGACATAGCTTTCCCCTTGCAAAGTATGGGTTTGTTTATCCGTAAGTAAAAAATGAAAAAAACAGAAAGCGGGTAACAAATGCTATTTCCTCATATAAAAAAAATATAATGTGCATCATCATGTCAACATTGCAGTCTCTCCGTTCCGCATCAGCACGCAAAAAAATCCAACGTGTGTTATAAGAAATTACGCGGAGGTGGTTCGCAATCACCAATACACAAAAAGAGCCTCTTCCAAGAAGCGCGCGCTCAGAGGAGCCGAAATTCATCCCCCAAACGTCTACGATCGCCCCAGCCCCCAGTTCTCCCCCCACGCAACCGTGCCACGGATCCGGGGAGTTCATCGCAGTATTGGATGTGAAGGGTAAAATGGCTAAAATGCATCCATCAATGTCCTTCTCCAAGTAGTTCTCAACCGATCACAAGTTGAGATCAATGAGTGATCATTAGGGAGGAGGGAGAGATGCTGGAGGTGACCAGAGACAGATAAAAGAATAACAAACCCCTACGCTGGCTTGGATATGATGGATCATATAATTTAAGGACAGCTTTCAAAAAAAAAAAAAGCCATTTCTGCATCATTCCCTTATTTGAGACTTTTCTAGGCTACAAGTTCCACTTTGGAAACACTTACTATAATTGAAATACGCTTAATTGATATACACTTAATTGAGACTAATTGAAATTCCACCGCCACTACCATAGCAGTAAATCAAAAAGGAGGGAAAAAGATCAGAAAGGATGTTTTCTTAACATTGCTAAACTTCAGCTTGTTTTGCTGTTACAAACTGGAGCTCTGGTAATAAAAAGTCTTGTGCTTCTGCAACAATTATGCATTTTCATGTATTGTTTCTAGGAAAGAGAATCTATTATTTACAGAGAAACAACCCTAAAAAAATGCCAGTCAAAGCCATTAAGATGTTTTCACTGATGCACCGCACGTAAATCTGATTTATGTTGGTTTAAACAGTTAAGAAATCCCCGAAATAACTTCATTTATTATTTTATTGCCTGATTAATGGTTCAGAGTAACTGACTTGTAGCTGAAGTTTTACCGAATGCAAAATTAAAATAATAGCCTTTTGTAAAAATGTTCTGTATTTGTTCAATTATGTGTTTAGAACTGAAACAAATATAAAAACTTCAATAAATATATTTTCTTCCAAGAAATGACATACTGTGGGTTTTCTGTTATTGTTGGGTTTGATGTTTTTGCCTCTAAGGAGGTCAGCAATATGGAAACATAAAGGCCAATTTAATTTGTGCATCTGTGGCTGCCAAGTATTTTAATTCCGACAGCTGTGACTGAAGAGTTAATATTTTACTTGTCAAAATCCAAAAGAAGGCCAGTGAATCACTCTAATTCTCATTAAGAGGCTTCCCCCCAGTAGCACCCTAATTCAAAATAATGAAAGTAGAGACTGAGTGCGATTCTAATACCAGTTGAGACCTATCTTTTAATATTTCTCTAGTGATGGATTAGGGATCGGGGAAATTCATCTCAGATCATAGAGCCTAATTTAATAAGGGATCATTCCAAGAGTATTGCATTTTATAATAATGTCATTTAATGTGTCGTCTTCCATTTTTACTGTCCCATATGTATGCTTACATGATGGTGCCATAGGGATAAACTTTTAAAGGACCAGTATCATTTTTTGTCCTGGGTTCTTCTTAACGAGGAAGTTTATCAATGATACGGTCTATTAGCGAGCTATTATAATTGCAGAGTAGTTAAAAGAAACAGTGGCAGCCAAGAGAATGGTAACACAAATGACAGTTTCGAACTCCAGAGAGAAGGGAAAGGAAGAACATTTAAAAGTAGGTTAAAATCAGATTTTAGTGTCTAATACAATAGCGCCATAATGTGAAAAATGTGGTAACCTAGTTCTTTAAAACGCACGATAATAAAATAATTTTCCCCTGGAACAACATCTACATACGACATTTTCCACTTGCTTGTTTTGTGTATCCTTGTGTTTGTTTAGGTAGATCTAATTGCTTGTTTGTTTATTTAAGAGTATTTTCCAGTGTTCTTTTCCCCAAAAGTAGAGTGATTTACTCTTCCGTGAGGGCAGCAAATTAACAACAACCTATATAACAGCTTAAATTTTATTATTGTGTATTAATATTTAGACCGTACTTAATCAGTTATGTTATTTGTATTTCTTGGCATTGCACTGAAGGTAAAATTCTTGGTGACTCCTACAACAACGCCTAAGCTAGTCAAGGTCAAGAAATACCCCAACCACCTAAACGTCAATACATTGTTATTGGCTGTAAGTTGTAGAGCTGCAGCCGGAGCTTTGCTTAATCACACTTCCATCGCACAAGGCCTTTAGGAAAAATGGTGTTATAATGAGAATTTTTGGTCTGAATACATTCACGTGATTAAGTCTTTATTTTCAGGTAACAACTCAATGGCTTCACTGTAAGGTTTGACAGAATTACATCAAATACAGACAGCCTAAACAGGAACCAGTTGAGTAATAACCTGCTGTAAACAATAATCTAATTACAGGAGTATTTCAAGCATTGAAATGTGTTGTTTGAAGGGGAACACAGTTAACATGAAATGAGGTTTTCCATATTTTCTCTTTTCTCTTGTGTATTTTCACAGTTTTGTTTTCTTTAGAATACTGTAACTTTGCACTTTTTCTTGTACAATTCATTATTTTTGTCTTTGCAAAAATATTCTTTCTTGGTATTTCTTTTGATTTGCTTCTTTTCTTCTCTGCATCTTAAGCCCCCATTTGTCTGCTGACTGTTTTTATTCTCTTCCATTTCCTCTCCCTTCCATTTTATTGTCTTCTCCTCAAGTCAGTTACTTCATATTTTTTCAGGTTTAATTTCTGAGTCTTACCATTTGTTAGTTTGTAAAACCCTCTTTACGAGTTGGAAAAGTTTCGTCTAGATTTTGTAGCCTAGATTTTTTTTTTTCTCACCATGTTATCTTTTCATGCGCTAGTGTACCGTTTGTTAAACTTGTTTCTTTTGATTAAATATCAAAAGTTATTCCTCCAGAAGGAATGTTACATATGTACATGTCTGGCATCTGGAACCGCTTTAGGGACTCATTCAGTTTGCTAAGAGAAAATTATATTTATAACTGTTTTAAATCAGAAAAAAAGAGTGTCTGGTTGTATCTAAAATAATTAGAAATGACTAGTTTATATTAAAGTATTAGAAACAAAAAAAAAAGTTAAATAAACAGGCTTTGAGGACTATTTTTTAAGGAACATTGCCTGCGTGAGTCACCTTTTTCAACTTCCACCACTTGTTTTTCCCATATCACCTTCATTACAAATAAGGCAAAGAAAAAAAAAGGGGGTGACAAATGTCGGCAGTTAATATAGGCTGTGTCCAGGGTCATGCGTGCTTTTAATGTTTTCCTGGTTTTAATCTATAACTGACCATTGCTCCTTTTCTTACTTGTACGATTCTTTGCCTCAGTAACTCACATAGCCGTCCCGGTTTGGCGCGGTGATTATTACACGCAGGTACCAACCCCCTATGAACCCGCACCCCGGCACCAGCGCCCCGAAACGGCTCCCACGCCCGAAATCACGCCGAGGGAGCGGGCGAGGGCAGGGGCTGTATTACAAGCCGGAGGAAAGGAGGGAGCGTGTGCGGTTAGGGAAGGAGACTGGACGTCACAATTCCTGGGCGTTTTTTGGAGCTCACCTCTGGACGTGTGTTACGTTACTCACTGCTAGGAAAGCTGAACTAGTATCAACCGAGTTGCGTCTGTAACTGGTTAACTTGGTCCGAGTCCAGCTTGCTAAGCTGCCGATTACAAACCCAACCAAAACGTGGTATAAATAGCACTATCTCAGTGGGAAAAATTGGCAATAGTTAGAAAATGGGTCCCAGTCAGACAGATATAAGAAGAAAGTATCATCAGAAAGTTAACTGTCTGCCAAAGAATATAAATACAGGAATGTTTCCAAACTTAGTCATTTCTTGCTTTTCATTTGTTCCTTCATTTCCCCCTTGCCTGTGTCTTTTTCCCATCCACAAGCCCATCCATAAATGCCCGTCCCTCCCACCACCTTCTCCTCCTGCTATTATATTTGGCATATCTGCTTCTCATCACCGAGCTCAGCTGCGGAGGCTAGCTGAACTCCAAATTATAGACTGGTAGACCATCTCGTAGTAGAAATATCTTCAAGAAGACAATTTAGGAAGAAGCTTTCCATGATGTTATCACCGTAGGCTTTCCTTCTTGCCTTATCAGCCCCTGACAATACCTGCCAGGGGACCCAGCGTGGCTCCACCACAGACCAGAGCTATTTGTATGGGTGCAAGCCTGCATCCACACCAGGACATTCCCTTCCAGTTCGTCACGCAGTGGCACAGCTCATGGTTTTTCCTTTTGTTTCTTTGTTACTTTAAATTAATCAGAATTCAGTTTTAATCTGGAAATTTACAGTCAGTTCACTATAAGAATTTGATAGTCAATACTTAGGATAACATAATTGTCCATTTAAGTCTGAAGGCATTTCTCTTTAGCTGTCTGGACAGGTATAAATCAGTCTCAGAAAAAAACAGGCTGCCAGAGCAAATATTCTTTATTACAATACAAAACTGATTTTCAACAAATAAAATATGCTGTTGTGGTCAGTATTCCCACAGATATCTGTGTCTGCTAAAGCATTTGCAGACAGCGGGCACAGGAAAAGACAAACACCCGATGAAGTACATGTTTTAAAGATCAACCCAATGTTACACAAAAACTCTCGGTAATTTGCTCTATTCTCATTGGAGCATAAAACCAACATCAGCTAAAATCTACCACGTAACAGCCCTCCTTAAGAAGGTAGGGGCTGGGGTTTTTTTCTGGCAGCCCAATTTTTTTTAATCCAAATAATAAATCCTATTTAAAATGTTGATAAAAGTGACCATAGAAATGTAACCAGATCAGTCATCCTTTTCTCTCTGATATTGAACTAATGTTTTTCACTCTAAAGATACTTCCTTAAATACTGTTAACTTCACATCAAATATGCCACGTACCTAAGCAGTGGGGAGTGTCTTAAGAACATGATATAATTTTTATTCAGTTTAGAAACGTAGCCTGCTCTTGCAGTCCCCGTACATGCTAAATTCCAGCGCTGGCGGGATTTACACGCACAGTCGTAACTTTTATTTCCTTATGAATCTCATGGCTTGCTCCCAAGCGATGGGTCGGCAAAAACGCTGCGGAAGGTCAATGGGTGTAGGCAGAGATCCCTTCGGACACAGGGAAGCTCTCTGCTCAATTCCGTGGGGGTGACGGGAGCTGGAGGGACGCAGGCTGAGAGGCGAGAGCCCACCGGCCAGCAGCCGCTCCAGCGCTAGGGTTAAGGTCACAACGCATCACCTCGGTGGGAAACCCTCTTTAAATCAGTTTTAACAGAATCTGTTTCGTCGCCCTGCGCTTTGCGTGTAAAATAAAGACATTGAAAAATGACTGATTCAAGAACGTTTTCCCCTCAAAAACCCAATTTCAGCCTACAAAGGCAGTGCGGACTGCGAGGCCCCGGGAGCCAAGGGCACTCTGTGATTATTTGGCTGTGGGGCTGCATGCAAACACATGCTACTTAAATACCCAGGGAGGCAGTTTTCACAGCTCTCTGCTTATGGCCAGATTGAGTTTCATATGTAAACGGGAGTTCCACTTCTTTCTAGACAAAGGAATGTCTACGAGTTTATATACAAAGAAATTTTAAAAGAACAGTTTATTTTGGGTACTGAGTGACTTTTCTGAGAACTCAGACATAAGTCGTTACTTGGATTTAATTTTTTTTTTAAATGGATCTAAAAAAAAAAAAAGTTATACATTGTGAAGTTACATGTATGCCATCTGATCTTAGCTGCAGAGGCTACTAGCTCATGAGACCTTCCATTCAGTCATAACCCATTGAAATATTATCCATCTGTTGCAAATGAGGGAAGGGGGTTATAATTAAATGATATTTTGCATGACTTGCGTTTAAAGGATAGCAGTTTGCTGATAGCCAGGATGAGATCGGATATTCACGCACCGTCTATTCATACAAACTCTGGTGGAAGGCAAAAATAGTACATGAAGCTTAATAGTCTTCTGTCCTCCTGTTCATCACTGCACGTAGCCTTTCCAGCAAGGCAACCCATCGCCCTCGTACCAAGAATTACCTACTTCTCAGCGAGTACGAGGCCAGAAGGATATTCGGTGAGGAGGAGGAGGATGTCCATGCCCTTCGCCCAGCGGTGCTCCCTTCTGCCTCCTGACCACACAGGGAGCCTCCAGCTCCCCCGAAGGCGTTTTGGTTTCCCTGCCACTGGGAATTATGGAGACAGCGGCCATTAATGGATGATGGATTAATGGATATCAGAAAATTTAATTTCCAGGTTATACTCTATGATTCGGGTCTTTCTGTAGGGACATAAATGTGCATGAGATAATGATATGTCAAGGGCCAAACTGCGGATATTCCCTTCCACCCTTTTCCTTCTGAATTCACGCAGTTGTCAGAGCAGATCTGGCCAGAGGGAAAGTACTGTTAGCCTGTGTGTCATAAACTTACTGCCCAGGCTCTTCTGGGCTGTTTAATTTAGGAAAATAAATGGATGAGTGGGTAAAGTATTCCACGAATACATCAGTGTTTATTTACAACCAATGCACCAAGTCCAGTTTCCCCAAACAGGCAGCCAACCGACCAGGAAACACTCCTCTTTTTGTCCACGGCTCCCACCCTGTCCCGGCAGTCACAATAAACAAACCGTGCTTCTCCCCGGCGTCGTATTCTGCTCCGGGTGCTTCTCCTCCTCTCCCTGCTCCTCTCTGCTTCTCTCCTGTTTTCCCTGCAATGCTGTCGCACATGCGGAGACACAGCGCAGCGTCCAGATCTCTCCTCTGTGCCTGTCGTCACGCCACGAGGACGCTCTCCACCCACACGCTCCTAATCTGTGACTCATCTTGGTTTCTGCCTGCATTTAGGGAATGGCTTCTGCTGCTTTGGCCATCTCGTTACATAAGGAAGCTCAGTCGTTTCCTATGCCCATCTGCAGCGAAGCTTGGTTATTGCATCCACCACCTTCAATATCACCGGACTCGATACTATTACTGCACAACGCACACACAGGTCCCTGAATATAAGATTGCTTTATGGAATTAACTACTTTTGCTGTTGCCTGGGAGTTGTAATTCAGGGGTCAATGGTGGTTTGCTTCAAAGAGGTGTTTTCAGTTTATTTATTTGTCTGATCTAGTCTAGTTTTATGGACATTCAATACTTTTCACATTAGTACTTGTGACCACTTGAAAATAAGCAGTATTACAAGCTTCTTGCTTCTCTGCAGGAGCTGTAGCTGTATTTAATAATTCTAGACATTTTTAATGCGAGTCTGTTCTAAAGCCTGTCCACATTTGCTGCCTTCCTTGGTGTCCCAGGGCAAACTCTCGGTAGTATCGACTAAGAGAGTTGCGATGGACATTTGGTCTTAAATTGTTCCCCAGGACTTCGATGATAAGAGCGACACTCAGACACCAGCCAAGAGCCCTAGGCTATAATTTCCTTAGATCTTTTAGGCTAAACAAGGTTGTGCCTACTCAATAGCTGTACAGAAGAAATCAAGGAAAAATGCAATTTGTGAACAATGCGTTTCTTCTGTGCACAAACCTGATTTTTTTTTTTAATTTACATTTTGCAGCACCTTTTCTGGAAAGCCTGTGGCCTTCCTTCCAGCATCCTCCAGGAGACGTGGCTGTGTGCTCCTCTCTGGTAGTAGAAACTGCAAAGCCCCGCTTCAGAGGGCTGCGTTTGCACCAAAGATCCACCACAACTCCCCTTCCAAACAGCAAGACCGTAAATACGTGAGCTTGGACCCCAGGAGCGGGGTGGCCGGAGCTCCCTTGAGTCCCTTCCTGCCCTGCTCTGACCTTCCAGAGAGATGTCCTGGGACCGCTATATTCTGCCTGGACAATCTAAATTTACAAACATACTATCTTGCTGTATTTTCCCAGTGTTACTGACTGTCCTGGGACGCTTGTGAGTGCACAGGATTTTGCCTCCTAAGGACAAAAAGGAAATAGGTATTTTTTCCAGGTCTCTGACAGTCCCCGGGGAGCTCTCACATCTTCCCAGGAAAATGATGCTGTGAGCAGCAACCCCAAGAGTGGAAGAGAGCAGGAAAGCACCGGCTGCTGCCGACAGCAGCTTAAGATCTGAGACAGAAGAGAGCTCACCAAGGCACTCACCCTCTGTAAAGACGTGGGTTAGCTGGAAAATGTACTCAGGCTCTCAGTGCGTCTTATCTCCTTTTCTAGCAAGGAAGAGAATGAGATGTGTAAGGGAGGGGAAGATGATGGGGGAGCAGTAATGCTCCCGTGCCTCTGGGAGGGAGGGAGGGAGGGAGGGAGAGGGGCTCACCCCTGGGCTGCCCACCTCCCCTGCAGCCCCCACCTTGACCTCCCCAGCAGCAGCTGCTGGTCCCCCCCCCACCAGGCTGGGTCCCCCTCGCGCCTTCTCCATCAGCCTCTGCCGAGACGAAGATGCTCACGTTGCCGTCCCTCCCGCGCACGGGTTGTCAAGGCGCCTGCTCCTGCTTGAAGCGAGAGCCTGTCTCTCCCCATCAGCAGCCAGGCTGCCTCCCGCTGTCTCCTGCCGCTTGCCGGGCAGTTGTGAGCAGGAGCAAGGCTCTCAGTAGACGAGGAGAAACAGAAAGGATACCCACGGGTCCCAGCCCTTGGGTTTTCAGGAGAAGACCCGATGCAGCACGCAGGCGTCCCTCTCAAGCCCTGCTGCAGGGGTCTGTACCTCTCCATCGCGCAGTGCTCTCCATCAGCCACCGAGACGGCACGCTAACCCTGGGGCTCCCGCGCAACTCTCGGGCACCCAAAGTGTGCCGCTGATTGGCACAAAACTCCTTCACATCACCCCGGCAGAGGCAGCTGAGACAGTCCCGGGGACTTTGAGTGGTTCTTTATGTAGCTGATGTGATGTCAGAGGAGCTCAGTCCTTTTCGCGCGGTTTTATTTTGCCTTACTAAACCCAGCCGGTGCCTCGCTCTGTTCTCCAGCCACCCTCAGACCAGCTCACTTGTTTCCCTACGGCATTTTAAAGGGGCTCGAGGCTGTGTCCAGGAGAAAGGACTGCCAGTGGAGAGAAACGAGGACAAGAAAAAACATCTTGGAGGGCTGGGGTGAGGAGCACGGAGAAGGGCTATCAGGAAGAGGCAAAGGATGCCACAGGAATGCATCATGCAGAGTGGCGGGCAGGAGGAAATGCAGAGCAAGAGACCGATGGTATTTTGGAGGGAGGTTGGGATAACGTGAGAGACAGCGGCAGGGAAGAGACATGGAAGTCAGCGCAGAGATGGGAAAATCACATGCAGAACCAGGCAAGAAATTAGGAACGGTTACGTGAGGTGCTACACGGAGATGCTTCGTCTGCGTTGCAATTCCTCTCAAGACACCCAGAGAGAGACAAGGGGTGGGGAAGATCTGCTGTGAGGTTACATTAAGACCATTCGCCGTTATTTATACGAGCTAGGGGATTTTAAAACTAATCTCATGACTTCAAAACTCACCAAAACTTAACATAAGCTTCCTGGCCACCTGCCCGGGCACAGTGGTGGCCAAGGCACTTGGAGGACGGTAAAAGTGGCTGTAGAGTACTGTGTAAATTGTTTTTTAGCTGGTTTTAAGCTTTAGTGAGAACTTTGAGAAAATAAGCAACGTGTGGAGAAGAGAACTAGTACTTTTAAAATAACAGGTTGTTTCCCAAGTGCCAGGTATGCACTGCTGAAGTCAGTACTGAAGAAGTACCGGGTATATCCAGCACGCAGGGTCCAGACTGGCGTGCGAGAGGAGGACTGCGATACAGAAACGAGAGCACAGGCATAGTGGTGGTACAGCCCGTAGAGACACCCGAGGCAAGAAGAATCCAGTGCAGATTTGAGGACAGCTTTCAAAATTTCTTTCTGTTTTCTTTAAGCTTTTGCAAATTCAATTCCCTATTAAATTATGACTATCCCAATTTTATAGATGTTAAAATACGAAAGCGCAAGCATTTTTAAACGTAAATGGCGTTTTTGATTACCAATGCCAGAACTAAAATTCTTCTTTCTGCTCCAGTTATTATCCTTGCATGCTTGAGCCCCTAACATTAATCCGCGTATCTGCAAGCTAATGCTTCAAGTTTTCTGAAATTAGACAAGACCAAATTTACCGTTTCCTTATTGACAACCCTTGAAGTACACTGAACCACCACATGTTTCCCTGTGGTAATGAACAACGATTGTATGAGCACACAGGAAATAGTTAAAAACAAATGCAATTCCTGGCTAATGTTAATTTTTATTTTTCCGAAAACTAAGTGGGACACTTATAAAATGTATGCAAAAGCTTGCAAAAATTTTAAATGTGTTCACACTTTAAATAGCCGTAAAGATACATTACTCATAGGAATACATCATACATAACTTAGCCTGACCTTGGACATATCTTGGCTAATAACAATTGTTTTGAAGTATATATGTTCCATTTATAACAGAAGGCTTAATTTGTCTTTCTCCAGGAACAGAACGGCGAGCTGACACTCTGTAAATCCTGCCTTTCCATTGTTTAACTGAGAAGTCTTAGTGCAGATGTTATGAAAGAAAGCTCGGAGAGAAAATTCACAGGCATTTCCCTGGCCCATGAAAATAAGTTCTTGATTACAAGCAAAATGAGTCCATTAGAAATTGATCTAAACTAATTACAACTGAACATAAAATAATTTACGAATTGCAAATGTTTATCTTTCCTTCAGAAATATTACCATGGTTAAATTACTTTTGAAATTCATACAAAATCTTTTACCTAGGTAGGAAAATATTGTCAACTATTTCTGCAATTAAACTGATTACATATGTAAAACTTTTCATCTGCTTCCTATTATAAAGCTGTTTGTCAGCTGCATGAAACAAGGACAAAACCCACTGAGGGTCAGATCTTTTCCTGATGCAATGAGCGTAAGACAGAGCTACTGCTGTTTACACCAGGTAAGGATCTGACCCTTAAAGCCAACAGATCCTATCAGGGAATCCAGCCTTGCAGTTGCAGCAGTATAAGAATAACCAAAATCCCACCTGCAGGCACTGGACAGAGAGAAAAATTATCTAAAAAATTACCAGAAACCATATGGATCAGTTAGCATCCCTTTCCATAGTGACGGAGAATGTTGTAGCAATGGTATTTCTTTAAATTAATGGCTGTTCAAGTAATCATGATAATCTAAACCAGATATTTAAAAGGTATCAAACCCAGTTAATTCATTAGCCTATTGTGTTCTTTTTCTTATACATTCAGCACTGTGGTCTTCACCCAAGCAGAATTTCTGCTGCAGTCAACATATGAATGTTCCTGTACAGGGACAGCAGGGGCATTTACATGTGGTTTCCATTGTCCTCCATTTAACCTCTCAAAGATATTTTGAGGGAATACTTGATTTACATTTTCTTTAAAAAAGGATATGTTTACCTTCTTCCTAAAGATTACCACATGTCAAAACACTTCCAAATCTAAATATTTCATAAAAGAGAATCTGCATAATAAATAATGTATACACATTAAGTAGAGGAATGGCGTAAAAGATGTTCTGAGTATTCACAGCTATTTTGTAACAGGCTACAGGCAGTATCTTATTTTTCAATACATTACCAATCTTGGTAAGTGCTAGCCAAGTTTCTGCTGCTTAAATATTTACTCAAAGGACAGCTAAGAGGTTCATAGGTGTGTTGTTGTTAATACTAACGGTTTACACACTGCCGTCTTTGGCATGGTATAGTGCACGGTCTAAGGGCTAAAGCACCCTCTGCGATCCTCTGGCACGCTGAGAGGGGCAATCACTTGGTGCCAGCTCTCACCAGAAGAACGATTTTAGTCACTACACTAAAATGCCCTCCAAGAAAAGTTGTTGTGTCTCTTTCTGGTCGCACCAAAAATTCAGATGCTTTCTAATAACGTGGCCAATTCTTATTTTTCAAGCACTCTTTCTAGCATGAGCTGTTCAAACATGGGTTAACTCTACCGTCCTGTATAAGCTGCGTCTGGTGTTCTCATCAATGGTGACTGGCGGGACACGTTCTCCTCCCGTAAGGAAAAGAAAATAGTAGGTCTAAATAGTTCTTAGAGAAATAGGAATGGCGGCAGTGGCCACCTAACACTGGAGTGACGAAACGTTTCCCCTGTTACATGGTGTGCAGAGTATGTTAACATCTTGCAGGAGCGTGTGACCACAGCAGTGAAGGTGCTAGTCAAAGGCAGATGACTGGAGAATTAAAATAGTCGGGTTTCACAGAGTGCGGGAACTGTGAAGCCAGTATGACCTCAGAGCCATTAAGTTCTGAGCAAAATTGCCAGCATTTACCATTTCACAGTGATATGAGACCACTTCATGCAAACCCAGGAAGCCAAAAAAGCTTGAGTGAGTGCAGGGGAGGCAGTCGAAGTATGCATTCAAAACACTGAAGGCTGGATGTAAACAGGACAGAAGCGACTGTTGACCAGCTTGTATCTGCTTGCTGCCTTTTCCAGAAGATGCAGAACCCAGGGAGACATTTTCAAGGAGCAAAACACCAGGGCACCAGCGCCGGCAGAGAGGTGAGGGAGCGCAGGCACCCGCTGATGGAGCCTACAGCCACCCGGCTGCACGGACTGTTGAGGACCTGTAGAAGCACTTCCAGGACCGCAGTGGGAAACCCAAGCGTGGAGCACCGACGTGGATATTACACGTGGAATGTCAGCCCGAACGGTGATGCAGCTGCATTTTCTTAATGCATTATTAAAACTGTTATCTTTCGTCTCTAAATTAACTTGAGGAAGATGTTCATAAAAGATTACACTACTCTGGTACTGTGTTTTATTAACCACGGGTTTATATCCTCGGTGTTTGCAGGATGGCTGTGGCTGCTGGTAAGGTCAAAGTGCCCCTTGATCAGAGCATTGGCCCACAACGAGTGCATTTTGTACCTCCCCACTTCAGAATTCTCTCTCAGAATTTTCCCCTGGGTGATTTTTACCAGTGTAAAAGGAGACTGTTGATATCACATCAGCATTTAATGAACGGCATGTCTGATGTGCAAAGGCCATAAAACCTTTGTTACGAAGGAAAACGTTCTCAAACATCTTTCATAGCTGCAGCATTAAAAAATCGAACACAGAGAAAAGGAGGTGCAGGTAGGGAGGTAGGTTTGCAAAAAATGACGCAAATCTCCTCTGCATACCTTCTTTTTCCCCCTTATCTTACAGAAAGAGCTCACAAGTTGGGGCCAGGGTGACAGAAGAAGGGACAGCAGACAGAGTCCAAGTTACTTTCTGAGAGCGCAGAAGTAGGCTGGTTATGCAGCGTTAGCCACTGGAGCAAAGCAGCAATTTTTCCTGTTTTATTCCTTTAGCTTACCTTCCCTCCCTAGGAAAAGTTAAGGCTCTCATATGAGCGCAAAACATGACTGCTGAGAAAGAGGCTGCCTTCTGCAGCACAAAACGAGAGCCGTATGTCGGCACAGCATCGGTACGTGCAAAGCATGGGTGACATTACACACAAACGACAGAGCAGATCCCTTACAAACCCTGCAGGCAGGAGCGCCCGGCACTCGCAGCCGTTGCCTCCGAGCAGGCAGGCTGCCGGCAGACGGGTGAAACCGCCGTTGGAAGGCCTTCGCAGGCACCTGCCAACCGAAAACAAAAATCAACCTCAAATTGGGGAGGGGTTGGGTTGGTGTTGCTTGTTACTTTTCTTTGTCAACAGAAGGCACGCTGTGACCACGCCACCAAGAAAGATGATGGGCATTGAGGGCTCTGCCGGCTCTTCTGTTAGAAATCTAGCTTTTGCCCGGTCAGTGAAATGAGTAACGACTGGCAGAACAGTGTAAATGCATCCTACAAGCCATACTCTGCAACCGGACTAGCAAGATCCATGGCATAGAAAATTCTGAGAATTTTCTTCATTCACAGTAACTTAATTGCCTAAAGAACACCTGGAGAGAAGACTGGCCACTCACGTAAAGTGTGACAACTCACATTTCTGAGAACACTTATTAGACCCTCCATCAAAACCAGGGGCATTTGCAGCTTAAATAAAGGTTAAAAATGAGCACAGTTTTTCCAGTTCCTTTCAGAACTCTGTTGCCCACCTCAAAAACGCAAAAGTGATGCAGATCTGATTCTTGTGTTTTTTAAATATACACGGTAGATGACCTTTAAGGTGCACTTTCACCTGCTGGTGCTTCACAGTAAGGGTGAACAGGCTCAGAAATAGTGAGAAACTGAAAATTCAAGGGCAAATGAGATGGGAACAGCCACAAAATTGGACAAGTATCAATATTTACTGGGCAGGAGTTAGTACAGTGTGTACTGTTACACAAACCACATTATTTATTCCTTGAGTATTCGGCCGCAGTTCACTCGAAGGACTGCTGTACTCCTAAGGGCAAACTGCTGTTGCGCAGAACCGTCAGCTGGATACCACAGAGGCTGAAGTGCTCTTCTGATGGTGCTTTTCTGAAAGGCAAGTTTATGTGCGCTGGTTAAAAGCTTTGCCTGGCATAAAGCTGAGCTGCTAATGAACACTATGAGACTTATCAGTTTTATACACAGTATTTAGCACATTTTCACCAACTTTTATGCCCGGGGCAAACCCCGTGTTTTCTTTCTTTCTCCTTTTAAGTGTTCTTGTACGGAGGACTGAAATCTATGGCAGGAGTTAGCGCAGCAGCGTTTGGAGTTTTGTGTAAGACATCTGGCTGCCATCGCACTTTGCTGCTCACCTAACGTCGTGCTGCTGTAGCGAGCGAACAAAATGTGGAAACTGCTACTTCACCAAGTAAGAATCTGCGTAAGTTCCTGCTGCGAACATGCGATCGGCACTACGAGGACAGAAACAGGTGTTTGCCCCTTCCTACACGATGTATGTGATCTCTTCTCTGAATCCCCTTCTCAGGCCAGCACATCTCCATGTAAATCCCGTGCTAAGATTTTATCTACAGAAAGCATATATGGCATGTGCACTGGCTGGCTCGTGAAATATCCATAATTAAATTTCATGAAACCTATGGGTTTTTATACAGGTTCAGACACTCTAAGAAATAAAATAGAAGCAGAAGAGTTCTGGCCAACTTCTGTCGGCCTACAGACTTATTAGGTATTCCAATCCAAGGAAACCAGGAATGTTAGTATTCCTGTCCAAAAATATCCCGTTAAGACTATTTTATTTTAATCACAGCTGCGCTAAAAAATACACAGTTGTCTTACACCACCCAATCATCTCTCCCTGTTACGATGAAAGTACGTTTTTCATGTTTTTTTATTACAATCATCTTGAAGACAGACATGCCAATATCTGAGCATATTGTAAAGATTTTAAATTCACATTGTATGTATCCATCACAGTTTACGTTACATACATCAATAACCTGCACAAGACTGTTAGGCAACTATATTTAAACTAGTTGTATTTTAAACAGAGCAGGTAAGACGTGACAAGTTTTACGCGGAGCAGACTGAGAATATCCGAGGCTGCGCTCGGGATGTGAGCTGCGGGGCCGCAATGACCGGGCTGCGATATCAGCTGCTTGTGCACATATTAATTAACTCCTTTATTCGGGGATCAATCGACACCACCGTTAGTTTTATTGACTTTATAATTAGCCGTATCTTACTTTTGCTTGAATAGAGCTGTTCTACCTAACATAAAATCTATCCTTTCCCGCCCGTTATCAGCCGATTTTGCTGTTGCTCCTTGCAGCCCTCTCCGGGAGGGCTCCCCGCCTGGGGGGGGGGGGGGGGGGGGAAACACAGGCTGCGGGGGACAGCTGGGGCTCCCTCCCGACAGCCGACAGCCGACAGCCTCCCCCGACCGCCCGCGGCCGCTCGGCCTGCGCCGGACCCAGCGGCGCCGCCGGCTCTTCCCCGCTGCGCGTAGCCTGGCGGCGGCCGGGCCTCGGAGGAGCCTTTGGCCGCGGAGAGCGGGCACAGCTCGCCGGAGGCCGCCGCTTCCCCGGCGAGGGGCCGGGCGGAGGCGACGGGGGTCCGGGAGCTTCGCCTCCGCCGCCTCCGCCAGCGGGTCCGCCCGCGCTCCCCGCAGCCCCCCGGGCAGCGCCTGCCTTCCTCCCTCGCTGCACCGAGGCGGGCCCCTTCCCGCAAGCGCTGCCCGGCCTCCGCGGCTGGGCGCGGGGGGCACCGTGGCGGGAGCCTTCCCCTCAGGGGCACCACCATGGCGGGCGTCTTCCCCTCACAGGGACCGCCGCGGCGGGCGCCTTCTCCTCACAGGGACCCCCACGGCGGGTGTCCTCCCCTCACAAGAACCCCTGTGGCGGGCGCCATCCCCTCACAGGGACCGCCGCGGCGGGCGCCTTCTCACAGGGACCCCCATGGCGGGCGCCTTCCCCTCACAGGGACCTCCACGGCGGGTGTCCTCCCCTCGCAAGAACCCCTGTGGCGGGCGCCATCCCCTCACAAGAACCCCTGTGGCGGGCGCCGTCCCCTCACAGGGACCCCCATGGCGGGCGCCGTCCCCTCACAGGGACGGCCGTGGCGGGCGCCCTTCTCCTCACAAGAACCCCCATGGCGGGCGCCTTCTCCTCACAAGAACCCCCATGGCGGGCGCCTTCTCCTCACTAGAACCCCCATGGCGGGCGCCGTGCCCTCACAGGGACGGCCGTGGCGGGCGCCCTTTCCTCACAAGAACCCCCATGGCAGGCGCCGTCCCCTCACAGGGACCGCCGTGGCAGGCGCCCTTTCCTCACGGAACCCTCGGAAGGACCGAGGCGTCCCGCCGGGCACGGCGTGGAGGAATTGGCGCCAAGCGGAGCCCTGGGCGGGCGGCCATGGCGGGGAGGGACGGGGCTGGCGGCTGGCTTCCCGGTGGGGAGCGGGACGCTGCGGCCGCTCCGCCGGGGCACGGCGGCCCCGGGCGGCCCCGGGAGCGGGGTGCGGGCTCTGCCCCGGGTCCCGGAGCGAGGAGGGAGGCGGGCGGCGGCGGGAGTTGCGGGTTCTGCGCAGTGCAAATTCCCCTTGTTCCTTCCCTGGAAAATATTTTGAGCCGTTAAGACTTTCCTCGATTTTATTACCTGAGGGAACTTGACAGAACTTGTAAAGACACAATTGCTATATAACTTCCACCGGTCTATTTTTCTTCAAAAGAAAGCCAAACCAAAACGCCGCGTTAAGTTTTGTGAAGCCGAAACTCAGGAAAACTCATATAAAGTGGTAACAAAAGATGCGCAGAGGTGAGCGGTGCTTCCTCGTCGTGCTATCGGTTTGTCGCGATTTCTACGGAGCAGAAAGAAACGTGCGAGCTCTACAGAAGGTGTAAACACAGAAAAGAAACAATATCACCGACGATTTAATATTAACAGTACCAGAAGTGACGTGAAGCCGTCCACTAAAACGTTACCCTTTGTCAGTCAATAGGTCGCAAAGTGTCTTAAATTCATTACTTGGCACTTATTGAAATTCGTGACGTCGAAAATGGACTAAAAAAGGTGAAGCAAACCTGAGTGAAACAAAATATATTGTACTGACAACAAATGTAATGAAATAACAGCATCTTTTTTCTTTTTTTTCCCCCTTTTTTAAATAACTTAAAATACACTAGAAAAAATATGGTCAATATAAATAATTTTGTTTTCATGGAGAACAAATAGATACAAAGCCCATCCATACCAAAGTTCGCGTAGAAGAGCTTTCCCTCTGTCTTGGCAATAAGCATGAGGGTCTGATGGCAAACTGGGATAACAATCACCGACTGCAAGGTACCCCAGGTTAAATAGCTATACGTCTTTCAAATAATAATAATAATAATAAAAAAAATCACAAGATTACGTGAATAGATACACCTTTATGAGATAAAATGTAAATGTTTGACAGTCAACTATCAATTCACAAGTTATAGCCAAAATAAACTTTGTTCGTGTGTATCAACATATTTTACATGTACCCAGTACCTCTTATTGGAATTTGCCGTTGTGTAAAGTGGTGGTTGGGAATTAAATACTCTTTTTTTTTTTCTTTTTCTTTTTTTTTTTTCTTTTGTTTTTTTGCCCTCAGGACAAGAGAGACCCGGCAAAGGGAGGCACGCTCCGCTCTCCTGATGCTTTCCGCTCCCTTTTATTTCAGAGATGGGACAGCAAACGACCAACAAAGATTTAAGAGTGGAAAAGGTAGTGCTTGATCTCCCTCTCTCTTTCTGCTTCCCTCCAAGATTAAAAGAGAAAGAACCCAGCCACGATTGTTTGTTTTGTTTTGTTTTGTTTTCTACTAAAGATGAGGGTGAAGTGCAAGTGAATCAAAGGACTCCATCAATGAAATACAAATACATGCAAGCCGGAATGCTGCTGGAGGAAGTATCCCGGACAGTTTCCCATTAGAAATTCGCAGAGAAATCATTGTCTCTTTTTTTTTTTTTCCCCTTTTTTATTTTTTTTTTTCCCTCTTCGTTGTCGTCTTTCTCTCTTCTTTTTTGTCGCTATTCCAGACGTGGTTGTTAAACTCAAGTATCTGATGCAACGTGAAAGGAGGCCCGCCTCTCTTATCAAATTTCTCGTATTAAAGTGAACTTCGCAGAAAAAGGTCAGTTTCAAAACCTGTGAACTTCCCAGCTGCGCGTCTAGTTCCTCTAATTCTTTAAATAAGTATATATCTCCCGTCAGTTTCACCTCTCCCTCGTCTTTTTTTTTTTCCTTTTTTCCCCTTTTTTTTAATATTTAAAAACAAAAAAAAAAAACAAAAAAAAAAAAAAAAAGAAAAGCGAGCGAGCCCGGTCACAGCCCCAGGGCGGCGGCGTGTTTCTTGGCCTTCAGGCGGAGGTCGGCGATGCTGGAGTTCTTGCTGGTGGTCTTGGCGGCGGCGGCGGCGGCCACCACGGAGGCGGCGGAGGCGGACTCGGCCAGGGTGGCCAGCGGTAGCCCGAAGGGGGGTGCGGGGAACATCATGTAGGGTGCGTGGGCCAGGTGCGGGTGGAGGTGGTGATGTGCGTGGGCCACGGCGCTGTCCAGCTGCAGCTGCGCCTGAACCTGCCGGGAAGAAGGGCGGCGGCGTGGCAGCGACCCACCCGCCCGCCGCGGTCCCGCGTGTCCCCTCCGTCTAGTCCGTCCCGTCGTCCGTCCCCACCACCACTGCCACCCGCGACCCCACCGCCGCCCACTTGCCTGCTGGAAGGGCATCCGCAGCGCGCCCACGTTCACGTACGGGGCCACCCGGCAAGCTTCGAACTGGCTGGCGGCGCCGATCAGCACCCCTGCGGGAGGGAGGCAGCGGCAGGCGGTCAGGGAGGGACAGACACCCCCCCACACACACACACCCCCGCATCACCCCCTCCCCAAGTACCTTTGTGGAGTTGGTTTTCTTGCTTTCGGCATTTGGCTCTTCGGTTCTGGAACCAGACCTGCGGGGAGAGGGCGGGGGGGGGGGGGGACGGGGACACGGGACACGAGGGGGGGACACAGGGGTGTCACGGCCGCGTTGGCACCGCCGTGGGGAGGACGCGAAGCGCCAAGAAAAAAAAATGATAATTAAACCCACCGAGAACTAAAAAAAAACCCCAACAACAAAACAACAAAACAAACCCCAAACCGGCAGACAAAGAAACCCGGCTGGGCTCCCTCCTCCCGGGCAGCCCCCGCTCACCAGCTCCGAAACGCGAAAGGCAAGGGAAAAAGAGTCAAAACATACAGAAAATCGACCTTCGCAGAGTGCTCGTTGCAGAGAAATTACTTTCCGAGCCCCGGTTTCGTCTTTCCACCTCAGGGTCCCAACAGACCTAAATCGCCCCCTGATATCTAATACTAACTGGCGATAATGGGTTTGGACGTTTGCACTGCCAGGCCTGAGAAGATCGTGCTCATTAATAAATTAATTAATTAGCTTTATCTTCAAGAAAAACTAAACACCAAGGAGTTTAATGACTCACTTTTTTTTTTCCTTTGGCGGGGTGTGTGTGTGTGTGTAATTACTGTCACAAAAGCTTCGCTACAAAGAAGTTTAGAATTTCTCTGTTCCTCTGAGCGGTGGAGTGTAGCACGGAAGCGGAATAATTGTCTCATTATCATGATAATCTAATTTGCTTCCACAGAAAAGGCTGCGCATTAGACAAGAACATACTTTTAATATCGGAATTGTTGAAATGAATTTCCAGAATAAAGTTCTGCTTGCTTAGAGAAGAGAGGTGAGGGGAGGGAGGGAAGGAGAGAGAGCTCGCCTTAAAACATTCCTGTTTAAAGACAGACCTCTGCACTGCATCTCAGAAGCCACATCCACCAAGCCATCCTTTCCCCACGGCCAAAAAAAAAAAAAAAAATAATTCTTTTTTGAGGTCTTACTTGAA
Source organism: Astur gentilis (assembly GCF_929443795.1). Taxonomy (NCBI): domain Eukaryota; kingdom Metazoa; phylum Chordata; class Aves; order Accipitriformes; family Accipitridae; genus Astur; species Astur gentilis. Next base: position 42,792,189 of record NC_064885.1, on the reverse strand, counting down.
GAGACAAATATAAATGTGAATTTCCCCCGCCCTGTCATTTACTTCAGCCAAGGAAAATCTGCCCAACAGCCATGTTCGCCCTCAGCCTCCCGTGGAAACGCACATTCCATAATTTACAAATTAGTGCAGATGCGAGGCAAAATATTATTGCAAAGCGTTTTCCGGAACGATTTAAAGGGAATGGCTTTAATCTATGTAAATCTCCAAAAGTTATTATGCACCCTGCGATTTGGCATAATGGGAGCGCGGATTATGCCCCGCCGCCGCCGCGTTCTTTGTCGAGCAAACAGCCAGCAGAAGGAAGCACCTCCCTTTTACATTTTTCATAGCCAAGTTGAAGCCCTGCAACTTTGTTTGGTTTGGTTTTGTTAAGATTTGCTGGGCATAAAGAGGCGGCCGCCTCGGTGGAAAAACGGGGGAGCGGGAAAAATGAAGGCTCTTTTTTTTTTTTTTTTTTTTTTTCGGTGGGTCAGGCCGTGATGACAAAAGCTGCCTATTATTACTTTTTCGGTTCAACGTGAGCGCTCTGTTTCTGTCCTTACCCTATTACAAGATGCAGGGAAACCCCACAAGGATTGTGCGCATAGTTCGGTGCAGATGGTGGCCTACGAGCACAAAGATTGAGGGGGAGTATCTGTTACAGCGATACTTTCTGCCAGCTGCAGATGTTAGGGGCCTAAAACTACTCCATGTGTTCAAACAAATAATGACCATCATTTTCTCTTCTTTTATTATTAGAACGGAAATACACCGGAGCAGCTACATTTGTTCTCATTTGAGGAGCTGCCTTCCTCCCCAGCCGGGCAAAGCCCGGACCCTTCCTCACTCTTCATCTCATCCCGACAAAACTCGCAGAAAACAGCCCAGGATCCGATTGGGAAAAACTTTGGGAGGGCGGCCCGAGGTTAAAGGCGCAGGTTAAATCAAAGGAAGCCGTGGCTTCTCGGTATGGGAGAACGCTTAAAATAGCCTGGTTTTATCCCAGACTTTTGTATTTCATAAATCCGAACAAAGCCGGTCTGTGCACTTCGCTCAGTTTCCGTGCCGCTTCCCTCAAGATTTAAGAACTATGACGAGAAACGGGCTGTAAATTCTTTTGCACTTAGCAGTTCCTAATTTAGTTTATGGTCACTACATCTATAAAGTTAATTGGTACGTCCGCCCGGTAAGCCCTGCGCCAGGAGCAGCCCGGAGAGGGACCGCAGCCCACGCCAACAAAATAGCCATTGTAGCTCTCGCCGAGGCAGAGATGAAATAAACGCAGAGATTAAATAAAAGGCGACAGAGCGAGGGGCAGGGGGGGGGGACGACTTGCAAGGAGTCAAGCCACAAGAAAGCTCAGGTGGGGGGGGTGGGGGTGGCAGTTTTACGGGTTTGCCGGGCGCATTTCTGCGTGGGGACCCCCCATCCTCGCTCTGACAGCCTGTGTCAGGAGCGGCGGGGACGGGGCACGACCGGCTTTTTTTTTTTTTTTTTTAACCGAGCTGGCCCCTTCCACCGTGCGCGCACACCCACGGGCACCCACGCATCCCCGCAGCCTGGCTACCTGCACCCTGGCCTCGGAGAGCCCCAGCCTCTGGCTCAGCTCCTCCCGCATGAAGGCGTCCGGGTAGTGGGTCTCGTCAAAAAGCCTTTCCAGCTCGTTCAGCTGCTCCAGGGTGAAATTCGTCCGGCTCCTCCTCTGCTTGATTTTCGTCTGCCCTTCGTCTTCCATTGCTTTCGCATCCTCCTTGCGGTCCTTCAGCTCTGGGGAGACTGGGCACGACACAGGCAGTCAGACAGGCGGGGCGGCCGGGAACCGGGGTGGAGGGGGGGGGGGGGCTGCCCAGGGTACCAGCACCGGGAACCGGGGGGGGGGGGGGGGGGCAGCGGGGACGCCGGAGCTCATCCACCCCCCCCCCCTCCCCACCCCAGCCCGGCGCTCCCCTCCGCGACGCGGGGAACCGGGAGGGAACCGGGGAGGGGGGAACCGGGGGGGACCCCCACCCCCCCAACCCCTCAACCCCCCCCCCCTCCGCGGCTGGGGCAGCCGGGAGCGGGGGCCTAAACGCCCGGGCCGCGCTAGGCCCGGCCGCTGCCTTTCCGGGCCCCGCCGCCGCTCGGCTCCGGTAACCGGAGGGGGGGGGGGACGGGACACCCGGCCGGCCGCCTCCCGCAGCCCGGAGGATCCGCACCGAAGCCGGTCAGCGGGAGGGCTGCAGCCCCCTTGCCCGCTCGGGGGGGGGGGGGGGGGGAAACGCAGCAACAGGTCGCCGGTGGCTCCGCCGGTCACCGCGGTCCCTCCGCGCCCGCTCTTCTCTCCCGGCTTTTTTATTTTTCGTTGTGTTTTTTTTTTTTTTTTTTTTTTTTTTTTCCTGCAGGAGACGCATCCCAGGCCGGACGGCGTGGGGAGTGGTGGTTGGAGGGGAGGGGGGGGGGTGTCCCCTTGCGCGGATCCCCGCGGGACCTGCGCTTCGCGGGGGCTGCCCGCCCGGCCCTGCCCCGGTTGCCCCCCCCCCCCCCCCCCCCCCCCCCGCGCCCCGCTCGTTAACGCAAATTTATTTATTAGCCCTTTCCCGGGGATGCTCCCGGCCGCGCTCCGCTCCGCCGGCAACCGCTCGTCCGAACAAAAGAGCGGCAGCGAACCGCGGGGCTCCGCGCAGCCACGGGGAAACCGCGCTGCCGCGGCCCCGGTTGCCTTCCCGTTGCTACCGACAGCGGCGGGCGGCCCCGGTACCGGTACCGCCATACCATGGCCCCGGCGCGGAAAAGAAAAAAAAAAAAAAAGAAAGGAGAAAAAAAAAAAAAGAAAAAATAAAAAAAGAAGCGCGGAAAAAGCACGGAGCGTTTGGGAAGAAATCCGCCCGGCAGCGGAGACGGGGCTGAGCGGCGGCGGCGGGGCGGCCCGGCCCCACGGGTGTCCGCGCCGCCGAGACCCGCGGGGGAACGAAGCGGGCCCGCGTGGCCGGGCTTTCGTTTGTCAGCGCGGCTTCCCGTGTGGGATGCTAAACAGGAACAGATCGTGTTATGAGCAAGTTAAACGCTTCTTGAGATATTTTAATATAAACTTCGAGGCTGCCCGTCTCTTTCCCGGAGCCGGGAAAAGGTGCCGAGTCGCCCGTTAACGCCGACCGCAGCCTCTCCCACGGGCGCTGCCGCTGCCGAGCCCCTTTCCACCCGCGACCGCCGGTCTCGCCCGCTCCCGCCTCCGTTCCGCGCGTTACCGACCCCGACGGGGGAGGGAGGGAGCGGGGAGCGGAGCGGTGGGGGGGGGGGGGGGGGGATGCGTGTGGGAAGGAGGGGAAGGAAAGACCGGGGAGCCCCCCGGTGCCGCCGTTACCGTCGCTGAGCTTGGGGGTGGCCGCCTCGGCGGCTCTCTCGGCGGCGGCGGCGTCGGGCTCCCGCGGCGGGGACCGCCCGCCGCCCACCCGCGCCGCGGGGCTGCCCGCTTCGTCGCGGCCCGGTTCCGCCGCCGCGGTTCCGCCGGTGTCCCGCGTTCCGCCGCCTCGGAGGGGCCCGCTCTCCAGCACCTCTCGGTAGGTGATGAGTTCCTTCTTCTCCTTCGCTTTGGGATCAAACGACTTAGAGACAAACGCCGTCAGCTCCTCCATAGCCGCGGCTCAGGGGCGCGCTGCCCCGTTTCCCCGGGTGGGCATCCACGGGGGCGGGCGGCGGCTGAACCCCCGGGGCCGTACCGAATCCCGTCTACCGTTCCCGTTCACCGTGCCGCCCGACGTGCAGGGCTTCTCGGGGTCTGATAGAGCCGCCGCGATTGAAGTGGCACTATTTATACTTTGCAAAGCCTGCCCCTTGTTCCCGGCGAATTACCTCCCCTCGGAGCTCTCTGAATGAAACCCCCTTTCTCCAAACCGCTTATACGCCGCCCTGCCGCGGGGGCACCGCGGCCGGGGCACCGCTCGATCCGCCCTATACCGCGCTCCGCGCCCTAATTAATTTAATTAGGCGACGGCCCGTACGCCAGGTCCCGCGGGCGAACGCGGCGCGGGAGAGAAGGGGACGGAGCTGCGGGGGAGTGGCCAGGGGCGGGGGGAGAAGTGGGGGGGGGGGGGGGGCGCAGGATCCGCGCCCGGCGGGGTGCGGGGAGTTGCGGGGCCGACCCCCCCCACCCCCCTCCGCGTCCGCGGAGGGGGGTGGGGGGGGTCGGCCCCGCAACTCCCCGCACCCCGCGGGGGAGGGGAGGGAGGGGGGGGGTCGACCCCGCACCCCGCCGGGCGCTGCGTGGGGGAGCCGGGAAAAGTTCCTCCGTGGACGGGCAAAATCCGGGCAATAAATTGCCGGTTAATTGACAGTGACAAATAGCGCCGTTATCGTGCGGGTTTTCTCACAGGGCGAAGCGAGGCATCAGATTAGAGCGAATTACGGTATTTATTGCTAATATCGTTTCTCCTTTTGTCGTTGAAATCCCATTAAGAGCGCGGGTTTGTTGACAGAAGTCGCCTCCCGTACACCTTTGCTGGGGTTCTAATAAATTATTCAAAATTGTTTAACTCTTGCTTATTTAGTGATTTTGCATTTGACCTTCGGAAAGGCGACTTTACGGAAAAGAGCGTTTATTTACTCCAGCGGCTGCGGGACCGAGGATGGAATTAGCATTTCTCCAGCTCCAATTCCCCACGCCTCAGCCGCGGTAGGCAACGATTTTTTTTTTTATTTTATTTTATTTTTTATATACCGTCGCTCCGTCGCAGGCGGCAGAGCGGGTCCCGCCGCCCGTGAACCGGTCCCGCTCCGTCGCGGGTGGACGGGGATCCCGACGGGAGAGACACCGGCCCCGTGCTGGCGGGCCGGGAAAGATGCCCACCAGCGGCTCTTCCATCCCGGTGTTTTCCTTTTTTTTTTTTTTTTTTTTTCCTCCCCACGCAACGTTTCGCGAGGAGCGCGTGCTCGGAAACTCGCGTTAAAGTAACCGAATTCGTCCAAACACAAGAATTAAGCGAGGGGGGGGGGGGGGGGGGGGGGGAGTCGATCGTTTCGTTGCGTTTCTCCCCCGTCGCTCGGCGGAGGCTGACCTCGGCGGGAGGCGGACCGGGACGCGCTCCCACCCGCGGCTGGGGCCATCCCTTCCCCCGGGGGCACAGCCCGGTCCCTCCGCGGTGCCCACGTCGCGGGGGGAACGCTGCCCCCTTCGGCCGCGGGGGCGGGTGTCAGTGCCGGGAAACACCGACACTCCCCGTCCCCGTCCCCGTCCCTTAATCACTCCGAGCTCAAAACGACAAACACCCCGCGCCGCCGCGGAGCCCCGTCACGCGTGGGGGGGACACCGGGGGGACAGGGACCGCAGCGGCAAGGTGCCGGTAAGTCGTTGCGGTGGTTCCAGCGGACAACGCGCCGTGCAACACGCTGCAGCCGCCGGTGGGTAGCGGGGACCCCGCGCGCCCCTCGCCTCCCGTCACGCGTGGGGAGGGCTCGCCCCGCCGGGGAGGCGAGAGCGCCGCAATCGATTCTTCGGCGCTCGGCGGCGCTGCCTGGCCGCCTGGATGAACTCGGCGCTCGTTTGCTGATGCCTGCCCGCCGCCCAGGAAGGCGCTGAGCTCAAACCGGCAGCCGCGGCCCGGTGCCGCCTTCGCTCCTGCGGCCCGGCCCAGCCCGGCTCGGCTCGGCTCGACTCGACTCGACTCGACTCGACTCCTCTTCTCCGGCCGCTCAGGTAACGTGGTGGGGCCCGGCGGCGAGCCCAGCCCCCAGCAGGGACAGGGCAGGCCGCTGCGGGACGCCGGCTGCGCCCTGCGGCCTGCTGCTCATCCTCCCCCGGGCCGGGCCTGCCCGGTGTTGCCATGACGACGCCGGGAGCCCGCCGCGGCCTGGCCGCCGCCGGGTTGCGGGGCCCGGCCGCCGGGTCCTGCGGCTCCTGCTGTGGAAACGCTGCGGTTTGTTTCCTTCCTCTCCCGGGCCTCCCGCCCCGGCTGCCGGGTCTGCACCGGGGTCCGTCTGTCGTAGGAGTAGTCGGGGTGTGTGTGTGAGCGGGGAGCGCGCAGTGCCTGCGGTGGGTGTTGCTGTCCCTGGCAGCCGCCCTTACCTTTTGGTTCTTGGGGTGGTGAGAGGGAAGGATTTACGTAGAAGCTTACTTTCCCAGCTCTCGGTCTGGGAAAGCGTGGGCAAGGAAGGTACGCGATGGTTCTTTTTTTTTTTTTCCGCGTCTGATGCGCCGTTTCTGGCAGCAGTTGTTTTAGGTATTTTCATTTTATGTTTCAGCTAAAGGCAGTTCTGGGTGCTACTTTTTTTTTTCCCAACGTGAATGAAACTTGTTTTGAGCAGTTTAGCTGTTCTAATGATCTGGGACAAATCTTAAACATGTTGTTCTTAGCGGTTTAGCGTGATCCTGTACCCCATGAGTGAGGAAGATAGTTAGAACTTGATCTAAAAGAAATACCAAAAGTTGCATCACCAAGCTCAGATAAACTTTGTTGATCTGTCAGCTTATTTTGAAAGTTGGTTACTTGGAAGAAATGCTGATCAACTAATGCGCTTAGTGAACTTACTTGCGTTGACCTAAAATAGGAACGTTTGTAGTTCTTGCTGCCTTCACGTGGTGGAAGGCCAGTTTGTAGAATGAAGACTTACTGAGCAAAAGATGGCTTCTGGAGGTGGTCTCTTAGTAGATAAGGATCGTACCAGGGTTTGAGATCTTAGTTTGATTCTCCACTTTCCTGTTGGTGTCCTGGATGGCCACGGGCACGTGGTGTCTCCCAGAGCCTAGTTTTTCCCGCAATTTGGAATCTAAAGATTTGAAGCTGAATTAAAGAATACTGTTATCGTAAGTAAATGGTTCATTCATGATTTTGAATTGAGGCAAACTTCCTTCAAGTTCAAAATGAATGATTTTGAAAAATACTGTTGACGTCATTATCAAAGAGGACATCTTTTATGTAACCAGAAGGCAGTGTTCTGGTATGTTTGGTGTCTGTGGATTCTTGCTCCTATGGGAGAGATTGTGAGAAAGTAACTGAATTCCTGGGATTCGGTGTTCTCTAGACTTTCTTCTGAGGTAACCAGTGATGGTAGCTCTCTGGTAGATGTGATTCAGGTGTTCCTCCTGCAGTGATCTGGAAACTTGGCTAAGGGAAAGAGGCACCACTGGATAAGTATGTAAAATCAATAACAACAATTCAGGTTGCTGCCCTCATAAGAACAGCCACCTTATTCTCTTTTTTGATCAAATCTCCTCCTCTACTGAGAGTACTTTTTCTGAGCTGTAGAGCAGGGGCAGCTTCCACATAACTACAAGGTTGGTGGGGGTAGTTACAAAGACAGTCTTTGATCTGTAGACACACAGAAGCTGTCTGAGAGGGACTTCTACCCTCTGCCTGTTTGTGGTTTGCTTTTTATGGGGAGCAGCGCTGCCATTAGTCACACTGTGACTCCTACGTATTAGCTAGTGAGCATGTTTGTTGAGGACTTAGAATAATTTTTATTTCAGTTAGCCTTGTTTCCTGGCTGAAGCTCACATAGCATCTCATCCTGACTTGTTGATTCTTTCTTAAAGATGGACTTGCACAGTTCAGCAGGAAAGAAGGGGATACAGAGATGGTTGCAGTATGTTTTCCATCGGTGCCCTTCTAAGCGGTTATAATTTCTCAAAGTATCTTGTTTGTAGAGATGCTACATAAACAGTGCAGGTGGTTAGTGATTATTGCAAGTTAGTTATAATCAAAGTTTCGTAGTAACTAACAAACATAAATTGTTTGGATTTGATGCCAAACAAATGTGGAGGTTATTTTGTCTTCATCACTTCTGGGTGATTATGGTAACTAAAGATTGTATTGTTTAAGTGGATGCTGTGCTCGAGATGCAGTCTGCTGCAGTAATGTTTGCTGGATAACAGTTTCTGATAAAAAAATAACCAAACAATAGTGTTTTCTTACAATCTACAGTAAATACAGTCATAGTTTGAAACTCATGTTTGAAAATATGTATTGCACGCTTGAAATAATTCTAACATCTATGATACAAGATTGAAGGAGGTCAAGTCAATGCGTGTGTACTTCTTACTACCTTTTAAAGTGTGCCTTACTCTCTTTGAATAGAGTTTTCTAGAGAAGTCCGTTTCCTACGTCATCTATGTTTTCTTTACATTTTTAAATGCAGGGTGGGAGGTTACTTAGCTGTTTGCAGGTGAGCTTGAAAGCACTGTTTATGACTTTGCCAAATGTAAGTAGTTGATTTGAAATTTTTGATGTTGATGTTTTCTCTTGGCAAAACGCATGTATGAGAGCATGCGCTTTGTCTTCATTTCAACCAAAGTGTTGCAGCATCAGTTTTCAGAAACCAGACTTAAACAAAAATTAACTATTAAAAAACCCAAAGGCCTGGAGATGTGTCTTTTAGGTACTTCAACATGCCTGTGCTCCAGAATGGGGACTTAAATTTTACCAGGTCCAGCTGTTAGTCATCCTATTGAAAAGCTGTTCAATTTCAGACAAAATTGCAAGCCTTCAAAATGTTGAAGTTCACAGGCATTCACTACAGCCTTCAAAAATACTTTAGTTGCTGATTCATTTGATGTTGTGTTCCAGCTCAGGCTTCAGCATGAGTTTCCACGTAGCTGCTGTGGGTCCTCATATCTTGAGACAGCATCGTCTGAATTCTCAGTGTTCCTTTGGTGTTCGACCAGAGTAGGTTGATCTAAATTCAGAAGTGGGTGAGGGAACATGCTAAGACTGGATGAGAACCGTACAGGGGGAAGGTTGGGGCTGGGTGATGGAAAAGAGTGAGCCTCGCTGATGTAATGGTCAGGAGAGTGTCTCCCCGTGGACGCCTGGGATGTAATCCTGGTTCTAAGGTCATCTGAAACTGTTCATTTGCTGTTGGTGCTTGTTAATGTGCCTCTTCCTCCTCCTCCTCCTAGTATTGCTCCACAGTCAGGATAAAAGCCTACTGCTGCCTCTTGTGCCTTGCCAGGCATTGAGAGCCCCATCTTCCACGGTGTCTACACGTAGAGGAGTTGGCAGAAGCATATCTCCTGTTGCAAATTCCTATTGCTTCTGCCTGAGAAGTAAGGGTAAGGAGCCTTAAAAATGGGATTCCCCATAGCTATAAGGGTGAACTCGCTTATGTCACTCTGTTTATGGTGCAAGTCCTTGTGGTGGATCTGCAGACTTTGTACGGAAACAGCCAGGTAGGAAAACCCCATGAGATTCAGCATATGATACCATGTAATGAGTCTTCATTTTTTTTCTGTTTGCCTTTTCTTCCCCCTCCCCTCCCGTTATTTTGCTAATTAAGGTTCCCTGAGTGATCTTAGTTCTCTTCTGTGATCTGTAGGTGCTATTATACAGTCCTGTTTGTGGAAATGGTATATGGACCACTGCTGACCCACCAGAACGACTCTTCCGAACATCAGGCTTCAGCTGGTGTGATCAATCAATGCTGGCAGTCCCTTTTCCCAGGTCTGTTCAGGAATATGGAGGGAGTAGGCAGTAGTCAGGAAAGATGCTAACCTGTTACAGGTCTCGATAATTGACTGCTCTCAAGTGCTATGTTTAGAAGAGGTGTCTCTGCAGGAAAATGGTTGTCATGTACTGAAGGGATGGTCTAAAGACCCTGGTGAAAGATAGGGCCTGTCAAAGTTGTCTGTTGCCTGTGTACTTCCAAGATATGCCAGTAGGAGACGCCTACTAGGACTCAGCTGCACAAATTGTTCCGGGATCAACAGTCTGCTTCTGGCAACATCTTTTCCAGTGGAAACTCTAGAATGTGCAGGGCATCAGTCACCCATGTGCCTTTGTCCTGTAGCTCATCCACGGTAAACCCAGCGCTCCTGGAGCTCCTGAGGCTCAAGGATATGCGCGTATGCCGTAGGGCTTGTCCTGTAACAGAGAAGGGCCATGGCATGTAGCTGTTCTTTGGTCCTGAAGACACAAAATTGAGATTTACATAATACGTTTCACTGGTTTTGTGGGTTTCTTAATCCAGTTATATGTCCAAATGGGGAAGAAAGCTGATGGCAAAAAAAGGAAGTTAAACAACAGACGATATATATGTTGAAGTGTAATGTTGTGGCTCATAATGATATCCACATCAAGTGGTGAATATCTCAGCAGAAATGTCTTTTGTACTCTTTGTTTCTCTGGTCTCTTTCATTAATCTTGCTGTCATGAGCTGTGGTCTGTGAGCTTTTAACTTAAAATCTGTGTGTCGTAGTTTCATCTTTCTGAGCAGTTCTGCTTATTTTGAGATTCAGGTTCATGTTCATGTGAAGATTGTTCTATCAGTATATATTTGAAGAGCTTTAGTTTACTGTTCAATAACTGTTAGTACCTTGGAGCTCTGTAAATCTTTTGCTATGAGGGGAAAAAAATAAAATGACTGCACAAGATGGTGCGTTGATATAAATCGTCATTCCTCTATGGAATTGTAAATTGAAGTGTTAGTTCCTTAAATGAGATAAAATAGTCTGTAAAGTACTGCCTCTGTCTTTTTCAAAATCTGTGCAGGATACCTTTAGTAAGATGTTAGAAATAACTTTGTTTAAAAAAGAAATTCTCGTGCATAGCAGTTCATCCTCCTAAATTTCTGCTGGTTTAGGTGCACAGAGATTTGTTGTTTTAAGTTGAATATTTCAAAAATGCTTTGTTTAGATTGTTAGCTGAAGGACCAGTTCTAAAGTGCCGAAAACAGAAACTATTGAGAAGTGAAGTAAATACATAGAGGGATTTGCTGCAGCAAAGCTTAGTAACGGCTAATTTGTAGGCACTCCTGGCTGCAGGAGTGGAACTGATAGCTCCGAGTTGCGTGCTGAAGAGCCGCCTGCAGTCCACAGAGATTTGGCTACATAGGAATGAGTTTACGTAGCTGCTGTTTTGATTGCGGCAGTGAGTGAACTCCAGTCAACGTCAAAGAAAATCCAGATACTTAAGGGAATGCCTTGTATTTTACCTTAAACAAACTGTTGGGTAAAATATGGAAGCTCTCCTTGAAGTAGATGCCAGGTCCAGAACTTGGCCCTTTCCAGGAGGATGTTCCTTTGACTCTTGACTTGTGCTCGCTGTAGCTTCCTCGCCCTGGCTCCAGGGGTCTGGCAGTCCTTAGGATGAGCTTCAGCAGCGTGGGAGGAGTGTGTCTCAATCTGACAAGCAAACCTGCATCTCTGACATAATCTTCAAATTCTGTTAAATGCAGCATTGTCTGTATATTTATTGTACTTTGAATGTAGCTACCCAAAAGGCTCCCTTGGGAAGGTTGGTCACAGTACCCTGACTTTGCAAATCCCATGCCTGCTTGGGTGTTTAGGTATACCGCTGTAGGACTGTAGCAAGTATGATCGTGTGCAGAACAGTTTTAGCTGTCTTGGGAACTGGAGGGTAAAAATGTAGGTTTAAGAGACTGTGGAACTAAACGTGTTTGTTTTTTTTTTTTTCTCAATCATGCATTTTGACCAGAAGGCCTAGCGTAATCAAGACTTGTATCCACATGTAAACTTTCTGCGAATTTAAGCATAAACGTACTTAGTGGTGAATTTCTCTTTTGTTCTGTTTTCAGTCTTTACCCTGGAGATTGGGGTCTGCTGCCTAGGTGGTAAAAGGTGTGAGGAAGGGCAAAAGTTTGTATGCAGAAAATGAACAAGTTCAACCTGTTTATGCTAGAAATATGAGGACCTGTAATGTTTCAGTGTTGATTAAAGACAGGTGATATTGTGGCAAAATATATCCGTGATCTAGCTGTTGATATGAACGTTAAAGAATTATGAGTTCCTGTTTTCCCAGGGCAGAAGTAGCTAGGGAGCCTTGAAATAACTGTTTGTTCCTGGGAAGAAGGGCTGTTACTAGCTGCCATTAGCTGAAGTGTGTGTGAAGAGGGGTCTTGAAGTCTTAGGTGGATAGAGCTGATACTGCTGGGACAGAAAAATAGTTTTAAAGCATTATGCACTTTTTGCAGCCTGGACAGTCAAGAAGTACAACAATTCTTCAATTGTGAAGCAATGAAACTGATCTCTTGGGAGTTGCAAATGAAGATGATAGTCTTTGCAACAATTAATAAATGGCAAGCTTCCCCACCCCCCACTTTTTTTCAAATCTCATATCAAAGTCTGTAAACTTTGTCCAAGCAAACAGACTGGCAAACAAGACATATTTCTGAAATTCAGTATTTATAGGTCTGATTTTGGAATAAAGCTATTTAAAGTTGAGTGGATCTAAACTGAGAATCAAAATCAACCTAGCTCTAGTTTAAATTAATTTAAAAATAACTTCCTAGAATTTTTTTCTCAATGCATGTTTTAATTTTGACAAGCAGGACAAAAATGTACATTATTTAAATTGCAGAACCTAAAAAGACATTGAGTGAGTCACATCAGTAGCTGAAATCAATAGACTGCATTCCATCGTTGTGTACATATTATGGATCTTCATTTATAACTGTAAATTAAACATATTAAAGATGCTGTACTAATGATTGCCTAGCATCTTAAAGTGAAATATCAGATACCAGAAGTATCTTGTACATTACTCCCCAAATTTCTGAAAAATTAATATCTAAGGCAAAAATGTAAAAATAAGCTAAAATGAAAATATGTTCTGATGCAGAAATGATTTTATCGGTGCGTTTATCTGTTTAAATGGTTGTGAAATATCTTTTGTGAAAATTTACAACAAATAGTTGATACCATAATAAATTAATTCAAATTTGCTGACAGTGTAAATTTCAAGTTACTTGGTAGCATGAATTTGTTGATGCCTTATATTAAAAACTTGATTTTTATTTTTACATGCAAACCAGATTTTCTATTCACATGATGACTTTTAAAATCGTATAATGACATGTTTGTTTATTTATGCACAGACACTATTTTTTTAATATATAACAACTTTATGTAGACAAGAGACTTTCTTACAGTTTAGAATTTTTCTTTTTATGTAGTTTAAAAATGGGACGTCGTTCCTCGGACACAGAAGAAGAGAACAGAAGCAGAAGGAAAAAGAAACACCGCAGGCGTTCATCTTCAAGTAGCTCCTCAGACAGCAGAACGTACAGCCGTAAAAAATCTGGAAGGAAATCAAGGTCAAGGTCGCGGTCTCGAGATCTCCAGTCTCGTTCACATTCTTATGAGAAAAGGTGCATTTGTAGTAATTTACTTTCTGTCACAGTTGTTTACAAATCGAGCTCTTTCAAGTTATGGCAGAAAGCTAGCAGCATTTGAATCCAATGTGTAGTCAGTTCTAGGTTGGAATTTTATAGCAAAGCTTCCTCTGAATCTTGGAAGATGTGGCAGTATTTTCACTTACATCTAAAGAAGAAACCACCACCACCACAAAACCCAAAACACCTTCCTCCTCCCTCCAAGAGTACAAAACCAGTGTATGTGCGGATCCAAAGGCAACTTCCTTATTAAAACAGACAAAACCAGCCAACTAAAATATCTTCCTTTCTCCTCCTCCTAAATAATGAATTTGGAATCTCATTTTGGAAATATAATAGCTCATATATTAACACCAGTTTGTAAAGTAGTTTCATTCAATTCAATTAGTTTTACACTGTTTGTTACTTTTTTCTGTTGTAATAAACCGAGTAGGTTCTTCCAGACAACAAGGTAGACTTTCTCAATCAAAATTGACTTAGGGTGATTTTACAGCAGTCTATACATTTGCTGCAACAGCTGGTTTTCACCATTATTCTTGCTATTTTTTTAAGTGTAAAGACTACAGTAGTCAGCCAGGTGTTGAGAACACAGGTCATGTGGCTATATCTACCAATTTTCACTTGACCTAACACTGTATTTCCTTCGTCAAAGTCCCTTTCAGTACCTGACCTTTTTAGATTGGGTACGCTCTCCTGGTTTTCTCTGTCTGACTTGCGGTGATCCTGGAGTCAAACTGAACAGGTGGTGGTCAATTTATTAGTAAGTGGAGCTGGAAAATACTCATTGTGTCTAGCTGCCCTGTAAATATATTAGCAACTGCTCCTGACAAACCTTTCTTTAGTTGGCAGAAGAGTGTTTCAATGAGGGGCACGCTGGCTGGTTGTGGGGGGTTTCTTGTTTGTTCATTTCCATCCCTCCTTTCTTCTGTTCCTGCTTAGCATCTACATACAGCCCTTAGGGGACACAATGAGATGACATGGGCTTCGATGCCAACAATATGCTGATGACACGCAGCTTTATGAATCTCTTTAGTCCAGTGCAGGCATGGCTATCGCGCAGATAAAAACAGAGCTTGAAGGGAGATTAGAGTCTGGACGAAGACCAGTTGACTTAAATTGAATCCAGAAGAGAAGAAAGTGTCTGCTTTTAGGATCTGGCTGGCACCTTTGCTTTGCCCTTAGTTTAGGGCATTTGCTCCTGGCAGTTAAGTCACTATTACATGCTGGAGTCCTGCTGGATTTATCCCTGACCCTTAAGAATCAAAAGCAGCAGTCTTCAAGATTACTGTGGTTCATCTTCGTTTAGCAGGAACATGGCATTCCTTTTTCAAATGAAGACCTGTTCTTTAGTAGTTAACCTATATATCTTTTTCCAGTTAGGACTACTGTAGCACTACTTGTACATAATACAGCACCTTTTCCCTTATGCTAGATAAGCACACATCACATTGACTACATCCTGAATTACAGAAGTGTTTCTACGTGGTGTTATATTTTAATATTAACCAAATGTAATAAAGGCCAAAAATATGGAAGTTCTCATAGGGATTGTAATTGTTATTTAGTTAGCTGTTAGGGAGATGGAGATGGAGAGGAAATTTTAAGATTGAGACTTGGAAGGTATCCCTCCCCTCAGTTTTGGGATTAGTTGGTTTAATTTATGTATTTAGTATCTATGCTTCCACGTTTCTTCTTTGTGTGTAAGAATTTATCCTTTGAATAAATGAAACGGGCAGGTTGGGTGGGAGGGGAAAAGGAAGATACCTTTCTGACTCCTGGCTGAACTCAGGAGAAAACTTCTAAGCTCAAATGGAATAAATTAACACTGATGATTTGATTAATAATAGTACTAAAAAAAAAAGGGGGGGGTGTCTGCATCAGAGCAGAACAAAGATTGCATGTTACGAAAGTTGAAATATGTAAGGTTATATATATATATATATATATATACACAAAATATTTTAAATTATGCACACCTAAGAATACATTCTTATGTTTATATTTTATGTATGTACACAGTATGACTGGAAATAATTGTATAGAGTAGCAATGCAGAAGTTAACATTTTATTAATTTCATTTTTAGTGCTGAAGTTGTAGTCCTTATCCCAAATGGTGTATTTCTGTGTAAATCCTGCTGAGAATGTAGGTTCTAAATGTTTCTTCAACCTTAGAGTTGGTAAAAAGGCAGTGAATTCCAATGAGCTGGTCACAGGACTACAAACCATTGAGAGCTGGGTTGTGTTCCTGGCTTTGCCCTTGAGGTATTGCATGATTTTAGGCCAACCAGTTAACTTTTGTTTCTCCATCTACCCATTTTCTGTCTTGGGATGTATATGTTAGGATATAGGCTCTTTAAGATAGGCATTGCCTGTGTGTACGTGAGTTACTTATTACAGTGTAATAGTGGTATTTGAGGCTTCTACAACATAATACAAAACCCAGAGGTTTGTATGTCCCTTTTAAGTAAACTGTTAGGGTTTTGGTCCTGGTTTTCTGTTTTTCTTGGTTTTTTTTTTGTTTTTTTTTTTTTTTTTTTTAGAAGCAGTAGCATACTAATAGCATGATTTTGTTTTAGACGCAGACACAGATCGAGCAGTAGTTCTTCATATGGTTCTAGAAGAAAACGCAGTCGTAGCCGATCGAGGGGCAGAGGCAAATCCTACAGGTCTCAAAGATCAAGATCAAAAAGTAGAACAAGAAGGTAAGACTCTTTTCTAGGAAAAAGAATTATTAATTCTACTGTAAAAACATTCATTTCAAATGTCCCTATAGTTACTGAGTTTGGAATATACTAGAAATAATGGTTGCAACTGACTGTCGGGACTACTTGTCACTTGAACTCTTCCTAATTTGAAATCGTTATGCTGTGCTTTTGATGTACTAAATCTTTACATTACACTGGTGGAACAGTTGGTTTTGAAGATAAGTTACATATTATGCAGTTGACCAAGTGCAAAAAACATTAATAAAGTTACCTTGGTTTAACTGTAATCATCTGAAAACTTCTTGTGGATTTTTTTTGATTGCTGATTTCTATAACTCCCATGCATAACATTAGCTCCCTGAAGATCAGACTAAACTGTTCTTTTGTCATCTGTATTTCCCTTGCAAAGAGATGAGTATTTAGTTATGCAAATTTTTCTTAATATTTAAAGATATCTATGGTGCTGAAATTTTTCATAAATTGGATTGTGACAAATGAATATTTTCAATAATAAACATAATTTAAATATTTAAATCGTAATCAGATGTTGCAAATTGTATTATAAAATCTGTTTCATAGTCTTGTAATTAAAAAGAGCTCAATTTTTGTGTGTGTGTGTGTATTTTTCAATTAAGAAGTTTAGGTAAAGTTTATCCCTGGATATCAGAATGACTGTTAGCATTTAATAATTAATTTAAATTAATTATTGAGTGTATCAGGCAGATCAAAGCTTTTTTGGTATGTGTTTACAAATCTTCAACCAGGTAATTTTGTGTACCTGCACTAAGAATTTAGTAAAACATGTTCTTTTCATATACCAGATGAGTAGAGCTGTTGCCTCTAAATGTTGAGAAATTGTTGAAAGATGTGAATGTTTCACTTTCTTTTATTTGTATTCTCTCATGACTTATTCACAGCTGTTCATTGTAATAGTTGCCTGGACACTTACTGCTGCAATGCCTTTGTAGTAGCAATTGGGTTATTTAAACTGTCTGATCCCTCTTTGAGTATACTTACCACCTGAGCTGTAGACCCCAGATAAGCTACTGTGCTGTGTGTAGAAATGTTCCTGTAAATATCCACTGTTTTGCTAACAAAATCAGTTTTAAAACAATGAAATGTCAAAAGCATAAGGTGAAAATGAAGGTGTTTTTCAGTATGTCAGATACTCAGCATTAGGAAATACAATAACCTGATTTAAAGATCTCTTTTTTTATTGTAATAAGTATAAATTGCAGATCTCATTAGACATAGCCTAATGGTCATCTTTTCCAAGGGGTTTACTGATGTTAATAATCATTGCAATATATGGAAATTATGCACCTAAAACTTTAAAACCATGACTACTGTTTATTTAATTTATGCTAGGAAATACTGCATATAAAATATTTTATGTATAAAACATACTAGCTTTTCAGTACTATAGCTACGAAGGTATAGCTGCATGTCACTTTAGAGGATGTTACTATTCGCAGACATAGTTCTTCAGGGAAAATATTTCTAAATAACATCCTAAATTATAATAGAAGGGTCTTTTGGCATGTTAAAAGCCTAAAACTAAAACCAACAGGACACACTGAATCCTTTATTGTAATTTTTTTCCAAGTCTGCTCTCTGCCGTTATGTTACACTGAGAAGCCATGAATTAATCTTATTTCTGGAGAAGAGTTAAATAGGTTGCAGGAAGCTGCTACTAGAGGCCTGTGTTTTCCCTGTTAGTGCTGAGGCAGTCGCAGCCATGCTAAAGAGTTCCTTTCTTTGCTATCTCAAAATCTGTCTTGTGCATTTGATCAAAGGTATGAACAGCTTTCCTAAGAGGACTGAGTACATTATGATTCTTCAGGCTGGAAAAGAGATCGTGGGGGAAAGAGGGAATATGATGGAGGGGTATTTAAAAAAATGAAATAATGAAAAAAAAAAAAGGTGTGAAAAGATGATTTAGGAATGAGTGTTGCTTGTCTCCTCCAATGTAAGACCTGGGGCAGGCATCAAGTGAACAGTCAGCTGGTGGCAAATTCTAGTCAAACAAAAGGAGATGGTTCTTAGGTATCACGTAATTAAGCTGTGGAAGCCCTTGCTGTTGGAGGTTATGGATACTAGAAGTTGAAATGAATTTAAAAAAGCAGTCAGGCAAGAAAAATCCATCCAAAGCTGTTAAATGCGAAGAGACAATATTTATCTTAGGAAATGTATGTATTTGTAATGCTGAAGTGGAATTTTTATAAGACTGTAGCATCTGTAATTAATTAATTTTTTTGCTTGGGTGGGACAACTTATTTTCATAGACATTTAAAGGTAGTACTGAGAAAACACTTATGTAAACTAGCTAATAAATTGGTCCACCTTGTGTTAGTGTAGTAAAGAGTGTGTTACTCGCTAAAGTATTCTTGTCGATCTCCAACTTCTGAATTGCCAGTGACAGGGAGTAAAATCTACTGACCCACCTGAAAAGCAGCAATATGAGAGACGGCAGTAAAGTGAGGATCATCTCTATGCTACTTATATCTGTGACATTACTGTTGTACCTTCCTTTAGGACTTGAGCAACTGTGGCTTTTGTTTTTTTGTTATTTGGGGTTCTCCCTCCCTGGCCCCCCCCCCCCCAGTGGGAGTGGGACTGACACTAGAAAACTAATTTCATATTGGAAGTTAAGATCCATTACGTGGTATCTTTAAATCACTGGTTTTGGTTTTGGTATAAGTGATGCAGGTGTCACAAATTCTGTATCCCATAACGTCTTTTCTCCCCACAGTCCCCCATCAAATTAAGATAGCTTGTTTTTCAAGGTAGCGAAAATGTTGGTAAAAGTATATGTGGCTGTAATGTAAAATTTTTTTTTTAATAAAACATCTATGTTAGAGAAGTTATTTGAGTGAATGATTTACAGAGCTCCAACTGTGTAAAAATACTGAAATATCAGGCTTTAATCTGAAAAGTTAGATTTTTTTCAATGACAAGTTTGGAAAATATTTTGAGTAGGTATTGTTTGTAACCTAATTTTTTTTTTTCTTTTGTTACTTTATTTTAGAAGCTAAGAAAACTTGTGCATATTATAACTATTTTATTTTAGATGCATTTTTTAGAGTCAAAAAAGTGGGGCTTCCTAGTAATGCTATAAATTTAAAGCTGTCCTACAGCAAGATAGTACAATGCAAATATGACTTAATAAGATCACAAACTGAATTTCAGCAAAACAACCAAGATTTACATTAAATTAGGAATTTTAAAACCGATTTAGTTTGTTTTACTGAGCATTTGCTTAATAACATTTCGCCTTCCTGCAATCTTTTTAAAGACAATAATTCGTCTGTGAAATGCAGGCACATCCTCAGTAGAAAAATTGAAAGCAACAGCTCACTTTCTGAAACCACACATACAGTGATATAAAGAAATATTTCAGCTCTACGAAATTTAATAAATCATCCCATTTCCTAATTTGATCATATTAGATGCTGATGTGGAAGAAGCATTTCAAATACCATCTCCTCATTAATATACATCAGTCTGGGGAATAGAATGGAATACTTATGCAGAGATGTCACAGTTACTGTTTCTTAGTTTACTAAGTGGAACAGGTTGATGTGATACTGGGTGCTATTTGTCAATGTCTTGCTAAAATGGTTTGGGTCGAGTTATGGAGTCCAGAAAGACGGCGGCTGATAAATCAAAAGTGGATTGAGTGGACAGGAGGCAGTGATTGATACTGTGACAGGATATGAAGAAAGGAATCTTGATACAAGCATGCATGATATTGAATATGAGAAGGAAAATGGCCCTGGAGTATGGATATTATTCAAGGAAATGAGAATAATAATATCATCTTGAAATTATTGCTGGGTGAAGATTAGGATAGTTCTTATTAGAATATTATGCTTCTCTGGAATGGAGAAACTCGGATTTCATATAATTTCTGTGTGGATAGTCTAGTTAATATTTTTAGATTTTTTCACTGCAATTGTTCTACAAGTTAATCGTATGTGAAAATACTTACTTTACATCAGAACTTGTAATGCAAATCTTTTAATTCATGTAGCTTTAAATAGAATTAACCAAAATATGTTAACCTTTATTCCTTGATTTCATACAATTCTGTGATTATAGAGTATTTCACTATAATTGCCTTTAAATATGCAAGTTTGTTTTTATTGTCTGCCAAGTGTTTTTGGCTTTTCCCTTTACGTTAAACTGAAAACTGCTGTCTTGAAATATCTTTAACACAGTTCAACTTAAAGATTGACACAATAACAGCTAGTACATCTATACATATCTAAGAAGAGAAAATACCATGAGTAAAGTAATGCCGTATGTAGAATTGATGCCCTTTGGACTGTCAGCGAAGGCAGTGTTTGATCAGTGTGTTGTTTTTTGGTTTTGGTTTTTTTTTTTTTTATTCCGGTGTGTGTGGGGGTACATGGTTACATCTTATTTCTTTACCATTCTTCCAGTCTAATTGATTTACTATTGAAATGTGTGCATCTTATTGCAGTCCAGTGGCAGGGTGACCTACTTCTTATGGGTGGCTTTGGAATAGACTTGGGTTTTGGTATGAAAAAGCAGCTTGTTAACTGAAGTTGCCATTATCCTAGCAATGTAAACTAGAATTAACTTACTTTCAGGCCTAGTAGCCTGCCAGAATTCTTTGTGTTTAGCTCTTAGAGTTTATAATATTTAAAAATAGGGTCCTCTAGTCATGCAGAGAAGTGCAATGTGAAAAGGGTCATTAAATGAATAATAGTAACCCCCTATTAATTTTTTTAAAATAGTGCTGTCTTGGTATACATACTGAATAGTCAGGTTTACAAATTTAGTGATCTCCTGAAGATAGTGTGATTTGCATTGCCTGGTTTGTGACGCACAGTGATGATGGAATGACAAGAAAAGAATTCCCCACCACCCCTTTCCTAGATGCATTTTCAACACTGCTGCTGCAAACACAAATACAACACTAGACGATGCTTACCCTGAAGTTAGAGATTCTTGCTGTTGGGTTTGAGCTGTTCTCAGAAAGGTCACAGCTTCATTCAGACACTTGCTCATGGCTGGGGCAAGCTGTAAATCCTTGCTACGTATCAGTAGTTTACCTGTGTTCTTTATAGTGTGCTACCGTATAGGGAAGATCTTAAGCTTTTTGCAGGTTTCAGTTTGAAGTACTGGCAAGGGTCAGTCATCTTTTGCCTGAGGGTTCTTTTTGGTCTTTGAGAATTTCATATTTTAGTATCTTCTGAAAAATAAATCCAAACCATTGCTAGGAAATATTTGAGTCAAGAGTCGATACTGCACAGTGAAATGTTGTTCGTAAGACTTTTCAAAGATATAATCATTGAATGCTTTTGTATTTGCATTACTTGGAATGGTGAATAGGAGCGGGTCTGTCTTCAGTCTCTCTTTTTTCCATGCATCTTATTATTTTACTGTGGTAATACTAATGTGTTAGAGTCTTTCCAAATTAAAATCCTGGCCTATCAGATCTTCCAGCTGATAACAAGTGTTGGATCAAAACATAATGTAGTCTCACTTGTGTTCAAAACTTCCTTTTAGTTATGGGCTGTATCTGTCTGTTCTGGTTAGCACACGCTGGTGTGGATAGCTTCTAATAGATTACAATGCAGAGTTTTAATTATGAACAACTTCAGGAAGAATTTTCTAGAACAGCATTGGTCTGAAAAGAAAATAAAGGTTCTAGGAGAGAGGAAGATAAAAGGGACGTACATTTTGAGGTAGACATCAATGTCAGCAGCAATGTCTAATAGACGAGATAATGGCAGATAAACAAAGAAAAAAAATTGGGAGGGGCCTTGCAAATTAGGCTGAGAGTTTATGGAGGAACAGGAGGAGGTATAGGAGAGATTAATTTAAAAAAAAAAAAAAAAGGTGGGGGGGAGGAGAATTAAATGGTTCAAGTAGTGGGCAAAGATCATCACACAAATAAGATGAATTGCAGTTGTGTGGACTTAGAAGACTGATTTTTAAGAATGTTGTAAAGAAAGACTAAACTTAAGTATGATGCAGATGTATGGATTAAAGTTGGTTTCAGCTGAAGAGTAGAGGTCTTGCCCATTGGAGTCAGCGTTACCATAGGTGATGTTAGCTGTTCTGGGGAAAAGGAGAGGCTTAGGGAAGAAAGTGAAGGTTTTCTGAATTGCCCATCCTGCAGACGTCAGACAATATGAGTTTTATTGTCTGATGGGAAGGAGATGGAAGGAATTAGGAAGTGAAGTTTGAGTAACAATAGCAGTATTGAGTCAGAGCAATGACATAGCTACAGGGGGAGAGGGTACAGGCATGGCTCTATCTGTGTATCTGCTCGAAGAAACAAGAAATGACAAGACAACTGTGAAGCACGAGGTTGGGCACATATTGTCAGACAGTGTTGAAAAGCTGTCTTAATCTATAAAAATGCTTTGGAAATACCTCCTTTGGAAATGGATCCAAGAATTTTCCGAAGAGAAGCAGATAAAAGTCTTATAAGAAATCAAGCAATGCTATTTAATCAGAGTATTTCTTTTGAAATGTTTCATTGCTTCTTTTTTTTGCCTGGTAGTAGCTACTGGAGTTATTATTCTTTTAAAGTTTTGATCTGCTGCCTAGGATATTTTTTTCTTCTGTCCTTGCTACACAAATTAACACACTCGCATGCAACTAGCTGTACAGACCCACATAATTATGTAAGGAATCAGAGTAAATATTACATGTTTGTCTCTCTTCTTACTGGTGGGGAAGGGGAAGTCTGGAGTCTTTGGTCCATTAGAATGTATATTTAATTAAGATATTGTAGTGTTTCTTTCATTAAACTTCAAATAAAGGCTTGGGGCAGGGAAGAACTAGTGAAATTCAGATTACTGAGTTTGCTCATGTGATCTTTAGTTTTTCTGTGGATGGTAATGTCAGATCCCGTTTCTTATTTTTCCTACAATAAATCAAAACCTGCAGTTTTTATTTAGGATCTTGTTGCATTACAGGTTGTATTGCCACTAGTCTCTAAAAATATTTTTTGCTATAACAACAGACTTCTTTCAAAAGGAACTTAACAGTTTGTCTACATGACTATACTGGAAAAGATACAGAGGTGAAGCAGTAGCACTGAAGATATCCTAGAGCAATAACCCACCAATGAGCACATTACCAAGATCTAATTGACCGCGTTGGGAAATTAAACTTCATAAGGCAACGCCAAGGGCCCTTAAGTTATCAATAAGGCCAGATAGCTGCTAGTGACAGTTGCTTTGATGCCTTTCATTGGTAAAAAAAAAAAAAGCCCTAAAAAAAAAGATATGAATGCATAAGTGCTCTTCATTTAGAGCTAAATATTGAGTCTAATTACATATAAACTTTTTTCCTAAAGCGGTCCATGTGTTTTGTCCACAGAATGTGTTTCAAGTATAGCTGCTTGTTTTTCTAAAACCTTTTATTTCTCCCTTTGGGAAGGGGCATATTTGCAGGTTGGTGGTTTTGGGGGTTGTTGTTGTTGTTTTTTTTTTTTTTTTTTTTTTTTTTTAATGCTTCGGTTTTCTGATTGGGAAAAGGTACTCAAGAAGATAAGAAGAATATGATTCCCCTTAGTGGAGAATCAGCTTTTTGGTTTTGATGTGTCTATATTCTAAACTACTATGTATTTTTGCCTTTTTTTTTTTTTTTTTTTTTAAATCCTCTCATTCTCTGCTTTCAAAGCTCTGGCCATGAAATAGAATCTGTTATTTTTTGCTGCAGAGCTCATGTTTCTAGAGGCAGCTATGCAAACCAACATATAGCAGATGTCTTAAAGATGCACTGGTAATATAAGACCGTCATTGTTTGCTATGTAAATTGCTGCTGTTTCCAGAGTGATTATCAAAATGTGAAACATAAAATTGCAGAACTAATGGAAACGTTTTACTGTTTACTTTATTCCCATCTTTCATTCTTTTTTTCTAATTCTAATAACGTATGACAGTAACAGAAACTAGTTCAAAAAGATGCTGGCAGAAACCATGTATTTTTGCCGAAAAAGTGTTTTACTGTGTCTTTCCTATGGGACTCATCAGAATGTAAAAAAAACCTAGCAAGAGTAACAGTTACCCTGTAACAGTAGAATACAAGTAGCTGTCAACCCCATGTATTTCAAAAATTCAACCTGCATTTTGTTGAATGTGCCTAAGTCAGCCTTGCTGAAGTTGTATGTGCCAGGGTTAAGATTACATGTACAACCCTAATTCAGCTTCCCTGTTCACGATAGTTTTAATGATGGATTACTGTTCCTTCCACAGATTCCTTGCCGTGTTTACTTTAGTTATTAATAGATTGGTTACCATAGTCCTTCTCAGTTATCTTTGTATACTACTCTTGTGGTTTTTATTCAAGTTACATGAGGGGCAGTTATAACAAGACTGTTGTGTTTATAACCAGCCACCTTGGAGCAGGGGTCAGCAACAGCATTTGCGGTGCGCTCTGCCCGATGCTATGCTTTTTTCAAACTAGAGGTTAAACATGCTGCTAGAAATATATCAGGTCCTGGGAGAAATCAACTACCGGAGAGATAAGATGATGTTCATCAGTAACGTCTTGCCTCTGTGGCTGGAAGCTAGTCTGGAACTTCCTGGGAGCCAGGACCTGGGGACCACTGCCTTTCGGAGCTATTTTTCTCAAGGCGTTACAGTTCTTTGCTTCTAGCTGTGCTGTAGGCCATTGAAAGTCCATCTTTGTGGCAGAGATGGTAGTTGCTGACTCTTGCTTTAGAGGTTCTTCTTGTTGTTGATTTGTTTTTTAGAGATCATCACTCTGTTGTATAAATCGGTATACGTGCCCTGGAATTCTTTGCTCACTGCTCTTGTCCAAGATTTCAGCTGAAACCATTGCTCAGTAGCAGGGCACTGCTTTCTTCGGGAGTAGGACAGCAGCTGCCGCATACAGTATTTCTGGTACCTTCGTACAAACGAATTTCATCCCATGTAAATCAGTTGTACTTCAAGATCCAGGTAGGCAGCTGCCAGTTTTTATGGCTATTATGACTGAAGCGTGCTTTGGGAGTGCGTTCATGCCAGATTAAGCTGATGAAAGGTGGGGTGCTCTGACACTTTCCTGATTGTCCCTTCATCCTTTAGTGCCTGTTCTTCTCTTCCCACATCGTGCTTCAGGACAGTTCAGTGCGCTGATCTGTCTGGAAGTGCTCTCGCTTGCTCTCTTTTAGTGAGGAGCAAGAGAACAGGGTGAGATGCCCACGTAGGGAGAACGTGGGTTGGGTTGGGAAAAAAAGGGTCAAGCCTGGGTCGTTCAAGTTGAGATCAGGTGAGAGGCAGTTTTAAAGCTAGAGTGAGGCACTGTGAACAGGGAGTGTTGCCAGTTTCTACGGCAAGGCACCCTGTCTCCCTGAAATGCAAGAGCAAGAATATGTATAGATGATAATGCTTCATCTGGTCCTAATATAGGTTTATTGGTATAAAACTTTAGCCCTCTTGGAGTCAATGGCAAAGCTGCACTTGACTTGGATGATTCCAGATTTTACCAAGGTGTGATGTTATAGGAAGAAAAGATTACCCCCCAAAATTTGATAATTTCAGGCATATGTAGAGCCTTTGTCCTTTTACTGTTAAAACAGTGTTTAAGTAACTATCTGAGCAAAATATTTTATGTTAAATATATGATCACATAAGGAAAAAGTGTGAAAACTTCTGTTTGGTTTTTTTGTGTAGTGTAACTGGAGAGAGATGTATTTAAATATAATGTGTATTTAAAAAAATAATCTAGGAAAAGATAGGAAGTTAATATTTATGCCTTAATATTAACTGTAACTTAAATATTTTGATTGTATTTTTGTAGAAGTTTTTTATTTTGAATCTTTGTTTTCTGCAGATTCTTATATTCACACCTCCAAAATACTGTGAAACATATGCTTTCAGTATGGAGTTTCCTTATCCATAAAAATTATTTTAAGATATTCTTCAGTTGCAGTTTTCATAGGATCATATCAACTCCTACTAAGGCAAACTGAAAAACTCTCATTGACTTTAAAGGGTTATATTCTGCTCAGCTCGAATAACTGATTTCAATTTTTTTGTAATTCTGTACTGCTGATTTATATCCTAGAAATGAAGGCAAGGGCAGTAGTATGTTTTTTTAAACTATGCCTATACTGTTAGATAACTATTCTTCTACAGTTTTTGCTTCTCTTATATGGAAACATGCAGGGGTATGCTGAATCATAATAGAATTTAAATTAATCTGTGGCATAGCACTGAAAATCTGTTACCAGTCTATATCAAAAAGATATGCTAAAAGTTTTCCTGTTAAAGCTCTAAGCTTCTTGATTGGAGAATGGGTAAAAAAAAAAAGAAAATCCTTTTCCTATCTTTCTACTATATAGTCTTCTTGAAGTTCTTCCAAATTAGATTTTAAATGCCAATTAGGAGGTTGAATATACTAAAATAAAAGCAAATACAACCAAAATGGCCTCACCTTATGGCTAGTTAGGCTTTTTCTCTCAAAAGCAGAACCTTTGCTCTGAGCATGGCTTTGAGAAAGATATTCAGCTTAATGAACACATTAATTAGAACCATAACTATTTATAAGATAATTAGAAACGAAGCACGGTAAACTGGGCTTTTCCTGCAATTAATGGAGGATTAATTACTGGAGGTAATGAAGTGGATTTTTAAATGCATTAAGGTGAAGTACAGAGATGTGCAAGGCTTTGTGATAGTTGCATAATTATTCCAGGCTGTTTGAGCATAGCTCATATGAGATCGCTAATAAGCATCATTGCATCATTATGTATGCACTTAAAAAGACTTACCACCAAAATGACTGCCTAATTATTTCTAATTGGCAGGAGTCTGTGTAGTCATTGAGCTGTTTGTAGCCATTTTAAGGTTCATTTAACTATCCTTGGGGCCATGTGATAGATGGAAAAAAGCTTCAACTACATGCTGGCCTTGGCTGGCGCCGTTAATCAATTTTGGTGGGCTTCAGTTTGAAATGCATTTGCTCATGCAGAGGTCAAAACCTGAAGTAGTCCAAGCAAAGTTTTGCTTTTTGAAGCCACTTGACTGTATTCATTAGCAATTAGTAAAATAATTGTGTCTGTCACTATATTTGGATTTCCATATGACTTGGTATTCTTTCATCACTGTCCCTTCTTATAGCATATTAGCTTCACTGGAAACCAAATATTCTTCCAACAGACCCTTTTAGCAACTTGAGTGTAGTGGCATATGTTCCGATATACTACCTTTCTTCATTCATTTGTTAGCTTAAACAGTGCGGTACATTTCAACACAATCATCTAATTTGCTCCCGATTGATTGCTGAGTGAAAGTTTCTACCCAAGGACAACATTTTAGGGCTTTTAAGGGTATCTCTGAGGAATTAGTCATTAAGCATTAAGAGAGGAAGCAAGTAGTAGTCAAATCGAATTCTGACGTTTACCAGAGTTTTTTGTAGTTGGGGGCATCTATTTCCAAGATGCTGACAGCTATGTATATTCAAGGACATCTTCTGGCAGAAGAAAACTATGTAATAATCGCACTTGTTCAAAAACTCATTCTTACATGACTGTTAGTGCGCCGGTTCTGTCAATAATTACGTTAGAAATGTTGTGACTATCGTTTGAAAATGACCTTTTTGAGATGTTATAATTAGTATGTAGTTATTTTATCTTACTCTGTCAGATTTAATGTGACATCCCATTAGGTAAGCGTCTGTGAAAGTTTTCAGTGAGTGCGTTGTCCTGTTGAACATAATCATAACCATCTGTGGGATGTTGTCAGCGTACATAAGCCATTCATATAGCTTAAGAAAACACTGGTGAGCAAATTGTAGGCTAATAAAATAAAGGTTAGCTTTGCCATTTTTTGCTACAAAAAATGTGGTTCTAGTAATTTAATGTTAAAACATAAGTTTAAAAAAGAATTGCTCAGATTTGGTAATAGTGTAAGATTGAAAATAGTTATTAATTTTAAAAAAGCAAAAAAGTCGTTCATTCATGAAATACTAGTTCAAATAACAGGTAAAGGGTTAAAGCAAGTGAATTGTGGTAGCATAAACTAAAATATAAACTAATCCTTAAGGAAAGCTGCAGAATTCTTTCAAGTTTTTTTTAATTGTTTTAATTTTGAGACTTTTATAATGGTACTCTTTTAGAAGAGATCACTTTTGTAAACAAATATTCAAGACAGAAAAACTGTATAAAATACAACTAGCCTTACTTATTGATACTCATTAGGAATTTTATTTTATGAAGTCCCATCAAATACGTGGTAATGGAAATGCTGCTATGTAGATTATCAGAACTATTACTAGGAACTATGTTTCTGAGTGAAACAACAGTTTTAATCTGCCTTTGATCTTTCTGATTGGAAATTCTGGTGTTAGTGAAAATTGTAACTCCTGATGAGTATATTTTTCTTTGACGTAATATGGCAGTGCAATGGGAATCACATGAGTAGAGCTGTCATGTTAATTCTAAAACTGTTCCCAGAACTTTAAACATACATATATGTAACTACCAAATTTCAACATCAACACGTTTGTGTGGAATTGGGGGTTCTGAGTGGACCCCGTTGCCAACCTTGCTCTATAAAGTCAGTCCTCGTACTGAATGTCCTCCCCCCTGAAGACGGGAGGTCCTTTCTGCTGTCCCTTGGGGATTTGCTTTGGAAGATCAGCTTGTGTTCCACGGGGCTTTGTTGGAGTGCTGCTGTCGGGGACCTGCAGCATGCTTTGAAACGGTGAGCAGCTTTGGCCAGCGCTTCCCATTCCTCGGGACTTTTCTCTGTCTTAAAGCAGTTATCTTTTCTAGTGTAACTTGAATTTACTCCTGTATTGATGTTGTGCTATTTCTCTGCAGACTACCCAACATTGGGGCACTGGTAAATAGCGTTATGTCATATGAAATTCACAGCAAATGTGGTCTAGATCTCTTTTTTTCCTGTGCGTTGGGAGAAAATATGACTGACCTGTGTTCATTGACAGGTAGTTTATAAATTTGTATCTCATTTTTGACTAACAAAATGCAATTTTTGCTAGCTAGAAGTCATTCATCTTTTGTGAACTCTTTAAGGCAGTGCATTCTAACAGCTTAAGTGAAGTTGCTTTATCCTATAACAAAAATGTGGTGTACAAGTAAAGATTGTACTGTTCTGTCAGCTGAGGACTACAAACCGAGAAAATATGTTAGGAAAGGATCTTTTTTCAAGATTTACAAAATATTTTTTTTTTTTTAGCGTATTTTAAAATAAAATACGCATTACAAAAGAATTTAATAAACAACTTGGCTTAATTTTAGGTAGGCCTGTTCCCTTTCTGGTGAGAGCTTGCAAAATATAGCTGGACCTGATTCTCCTACTAAACCAGAGAAGAGAAAATTTAATATTTTTCAACTAGATGGCTAAACTGAAGCAGTAAATAAAAAATATAAAATTTCCCACATTGAGCAAACTAGTCACGTCCCTTCCACGAGTTAGAGTAGTCAGATTCATGTAGGCAAATGTCATGTCCCTCTTCAGCGATGACTTCTGAAAGTGGCACTATGGGCTATGGCAGTCTGCGTCCTGTGTTACTCATAACTCACCTCCCTTTGCTTTGGCTTGGCTGGACACTCCCCAAGGCCGAGCTGTCCAGTCAAAGATAGACTTTTGCCAAGGAATCAATATCATTTTTGCTTTCCTTAAGGTTTGAATTAGGGAATGTTAAATAACTCTTGGTTTGTTTGGTTTTTTTCCTCCTCTGAAAATGGGTTGAAAATGTCCAAACGGTATTATTTCCCACTGCTGCTTCTTATGCTCCATTCTGGCCCAGTGTTGTGCTATAGGCTACAACTTAAAAATAAATGATAGAACAAGCAACTGATAGAGCAAACAAACACGCACAGAGTTGTTAATGCTATTCTTACCCTGAATCTTTTGCTTTATTTGTCTGTGCAAAGTTCAAAGGGTTCTTTTGGAAAACTGTCTGTTCCTCAAAGATGTGAATGTACTGCAAATGTACCTGCTTTTTGTTGGTAACATTACTTTGTGTCTTATTTTCCAATGGATGGGCAAACAGCAGGTGCTGGATAAGGCATTGGAAGAGCAAAGAGGAAATATGTCTGAAAAATGGGAAATGTAGGCAAACTTCAAGCAAGCCTTCAATTTAAATTATTATCTGTTTATTCTCCATTATTAATTTCAAGTCAGCTGTTTATTCTTCCTTAAGTCTCTGACATCAAGAATTTTAACTGTCAAATCCAAATAGAAGGGTCGTCTTTTTCATGATTCCAGTCTACTGTTAAATTTACTTGTGAAAACCCTGTAAATCAAAACGAGGTAGTGGGATCAACATGAATAGAAAGAAGGGAAAGCGTGTGTGTCAGTGCTGTTATAGGGCTCAGCCACTCACTGAGGAGAGAAACAGCGACTTATCTCCATGGGGTCCTTGGTTGTATCTGATTTACAGGATAAAGACAAAGTTACACGCCTTCCACCTTTGAGTGTCCCGCCTGCTAGACCCAACGAGCAGGTATTTGGTAAAATCGGAGTGTATCAACAGATTTCTAGCCGCAGACTGCAAAAGTGCATTAGATTGCAACTCTAATCTTAAGTCCGAGTCAATAGAGCCACTTACTCAGAGGGGTGATGGTTAGGGGTTGTGTTGTTACTCACCCCTAGCCTGAAAGGGGCATTAGAAGTCTGAATGTTGCGATCAGGCAACAGGATAAAGTAAGATCTCGAGTATTCTGATGAAAGCTTTCCTGAAGACTGCGGTCAGCTCTCTGAATTATGGAGTATTCCCATGCTTCAGCTAAATTAAAAAGATCGAATTATCTGAATAATACAATGAAGTCTTGACCTAATTTCAGAACATAGCTTACAGTAAGCTGGTACGATCACAGGATTGGTGCATCTTATGAAACCGAAGCTTGGTAACCAAAGTTATCAAGTTTCTAGTACGTTGCAACTGTGAAGTACAATAGACTATTAGAGATGATATCATCTCATCTGAGGAATGGTAATATCTTGATTGCCTGTGGTTAGTCAGCGTACCCTTATGTTACTTATAATAGGAAAGTGCCAGACAGGGATCAAGCTCTTAGTGTGCTGTCTGCACTATCGATGAGTATTCAAAATAGAATTTTAGCCCCAAAGACTTGGTAGTTTGCTTAGTAGCAGGAAACAATAGGTGTGGGGAGAAAACAAAGTTGGGGAGACATGAAAAATAGACAACAGTAAAATAACTGTCTGCCAGCGCAATGAACCGCAGGCGGCTAGCGGTGTCATTGTAGGCATGGGGACATCAATGACTACTGAAGAGGCATTTGAAGGTGGCAGAGTTTTCCTTGCTTAGTACATCGTTAGCTTAATAGATGTTACACCTTTCAGTTCTGAAACCTCATTATGTTCCGGTTCCCTCCCCTCCAACTTCCCCAGAGTGGTGTTAATATTCTGGGAGTTGTGATGTAGCTGTTGGGAAGAGAATTGCTGGGATTTTTGAAGGCCACAATAGGTAGTGTTTTATTTTTGGAGTTGGCTTAACTGCGTAATTTTGGTAATATTCTCAGTGATGGAAATAATACAGTTTACATTCCAATTCTTGCCTTCAGGTTTCAAAATTGAGGTGAGCGTAGTACATAATAGCTGCCGTTGCAGGCTTCTTGCAGATTCAAGAAGGCCACGCAATGCTGGTCTGTAATTATTTCATGGTTTTGCTGTGGTTTTGTCAGGTTTTGTTATTTTATGTTTTAAACAAAAAGCAAAGCTTAGAAGAAAATTCCATGGTAAAACTGAGAATCTTTTTTATCTTAAACAAAGGCATAGGTATGTAGAAATCACATTGGAATTGATCTTTATTACCATTTGAACTGGGACTAATATCAATTAGTTTGTGATCAGTATCATCAATTGATCAGAGCAGTTGTAATACATTTTGAAGTATAATAATCAAGTAGTTTTGTTGCTTTATGTATTTTTTTAGAACCATCCAGATTTTGTTGTTTCTCTTCTTGGTACGTTTTATTTTACAATACTTTCTGTAACAATTGCAGGTTCTCTGATGAAAATGCTTTTTTTTAGAATACTAAGTGAAACTTTCAGAGTTTTTTCCCCCTGCTTCCTTGGAGTCTTTAGTTAGTCATTAGAGTTTGGGTTTAGGAAAGACACAAGAGGGTTATGGGTGATAACTTCCAGTGAAGCAGATTTTGTGGCCGATAAGCCTGTCAGCTATGCATTCGTCATCAGTGTCCAGCAAATAAGCTGTTCAGTATTTATCTAGGAGAATAATAAAAAAAGATTGTGCTTTCCTCTATCTACTTTGTGTTTGTAAAATACAAAATATTAGACTAAGAGGCATCCAACTTGCATGAAAATTAAAAAATTGTCTTTGCATTTATAGAATGTGTATTGGAAAACAGTAATAAAATATACGGACTATTTATGTTACGTCTTCAAATGATTTTGACAGTATGGCATGATATGTTTTTGCTTTTTTTTTTATGTGTGTGTTTCAGGAGTTTCTGAAGCCCTTTTATGACTTAATTTTCAGAGACTTGATCCTATAGTCAAGTTACAGCTATTTTCATTAAATATGTTAAGGTTTAGGTTTTTTTAATCTGGGAAAACAGAATGGTATTCTAAAAGGTTTTCTCTATGCTTCATAAACCTATTGTGGTAAAAAGTATAGGTGGAATGCCTCAAACTTTTTACATCTCAAAATTTGAACCTAAAATGTCTGGTTATCACTGAATTAAAGCAAAAAGTTTCCATTTTCCTTAATTGTGAACACAGAGTAATGGTTTAATTTGTTACCAGTCAAGTAAAAGTAGACACACAGCTTTTCATCCAAGTATTATTTCCAAAGCGTCATTTGAGACCTCTGTTCATCATGTGAATCAAGGCTGTCTTGATATTTCCAGTCTTTTGAATTAGCTATTTGTTTCTAAGGACAAGCAGATGCTTTAATCTTGTCTTTAATCAGTTTTTTGGGGCCTTTTACTGCAACTTGCTACAGTGTTGAAGAATAAGAAATGTTGACTTTTTTTTTTCCTTTTTTTCTGTTGGTTCAGTATTGGATCCATCCTAGCACTTCTTACTGGTTTGAGTGCCTTGTGTTGACAGTGATAGTGCTGTAATTGTCTGGGTTGGGTTTTTTGGGTTTTTTTGCAGTTTATGAGAACAGTTAGCATCCCATGGTATAAGTTGATTGCAAGCATCTGTTTAGGTAATTTCATTCAGCTGTCTAATATCTCTTTGTGGATATAAGTACACATAAATATTCTAGCATATTCAAGCTCGAACCGTGGCTGGGGCCTCAATCTTGGATGTTTTACAATCCCAAAAAATAAAACAGTGGTCTTGTCAGAGAGACAGAAGAGTAGCACTTACCTGTAACTAATCTGAACTTCTCAGAGGCACCAGGGAAGTGAAAAATTTAACCTTGAAATCTCTCATTTATGTTCCTTAACTTTTTAACATAATATTGGAGGTGTTGTCAAATTTACAACAAATAATTACCTGGATAGTGATTCCATCTGGAAAATGAATTAGACCCTTTTTTTGTTACTATGTGATACATCCAGATCTTCCTGCAGATGCAGAGTCACTAATGCCTGCATGATGTAGAAACAAATAATTTGGTGTATTTATTGAGAGTCCTGAAAGTAAGCTGGACCCTTGTTTTTTAAAATAGATTCCAGCTGCATCAAGACTAGAATAACTGCATGTGTATGTATAAATTAATTACGGTCTGGTGAATTTACTTGCTAATAGAGTATGTTACCTTATTTGTTCATATAGAATTCAAGTTTTCCCTTTTTTTTTTTTTTTTAAGAATGTAAAAAAAGATGTAAAAAGTCGTTCCTACAGGATTATACAATCTAAAGGAACAGAAGTTTCATGCAGCCCATTTTTCTTCTGGCTGCCTTTTCATCAACCTAAGCAGTGGTAGTTCTGGAATTTGGTTAGGAGAGGAAGGAATCCTTCTTGCCGCTATCTTTGTGTGGCAAACTAACAACTGTTTTGCTTTTGCCTCACCTTGCAGTTGAGTAACTTTTAAACTCTTGTATGAGCAGAAGACAAGCTGGATATTATCAACTCATTTGAGCTTTTTGTTGTTGTTGTTAATGGATTACTGGAATAATAATTACTTCTCTCATCAACCTTAACTTTGATTTTAGATGGATGTTTATGTATAGTATCCGTGCAGCTGGGTATTGCATACATTTGTGTAGGTGCATGTGGTTTTTATGCCCTTGAAGACTGCTTGAACTGCCTTGAATGAGAAAGGATGAGGAATCAGAGGGGTGGCTTTTTTCTTTTATTTAATAGCCAGGACAGTGTACTAACTTCTGTTTCTTTGTTATTTTATTACCTAAGCATTATTAGAATGAAATTCTAGCTTTTTCTGCTCAGTCATGAGATGGCTACATGAATGTAGGGTTAGAAAAAAGTCCTGTTTTGAGGCTGTCTCTAAGAAAAGAAAGATGTGAAAGAAATTCACTTCATGTAAAACCAGATGTGTTCTTAAACTGACAGTCCTAATTTGGGGTGAAATCTTAGCAAAGAGAGGCAGTTCACAGTCTTCACACAGATTAACAATGGAAATGAATGATGTGGCATGTTTCCCTCTGATAAAGACTGAGGCCGAAGATCCTCAGCTCCTTTGGACCAGTACTATCTAGGGCAATTAGTGACCTCTGTGTAAGCTGAAGGAATAAAGTGGGGAGAGAATCCCCTCCTGCCATCACTAATGGAGTGGAACAGTTTGCAATTCCAGTAGATCAGTGGGAGCTGTTCACACAGCTGTTCTCCCTTCCCAAATCCCAGCCAACACACTTCATTACACTTTGGCCACAGCTGCTCCCACAATCCTGCCTCTGCATAAAAAAGCCTGTTGAAAAATAGCGTGTGTCGTTTTCTGTGCCGAATGCAAAAATAATGTGTATCCAATAATGCTGCAGTTAGTTTATATACTTACAAACGTATCTGTAATGTGCATCTGGCCTTCTCAAGCAGATCACACTTCTGCATGCAAGGAAATGCCCCTCAAGTGAGCCATTTGATGAAGGAAGCGAGTTACAGTTACGTACAGGTTAGTGTAACTAGCTTTGTTAGGCGTTTTGTAAAAGCACAGCAACAAAACCAAATGGTTTATCTCCATGCTTGCATAGCAGCTGTTTAATCTATGATTTCTATTTCTGGT
Source organism: Astur gentilis (assembly GCF_929443795.1). NCBI lineage: Eukaryota > Metazoa > Chordata > Aves > Accipitriformes > Accipitridae > Astur > Astur gentilis. The sequence continues at coordinate 42,757,269 of NC_064885.1, read as the reverse complement.
TTTCAGATAATATTTGGTAAAGTCTGTTTTCTGATTTTAGTTTTCCGTGAAGGCTTTTGTCAAAGTGCTCCTGCAGCCGGCAGGGTCGTAGTCAGCTTCTCTTCTGTCACCCATTCATTCCTCAGGCAAGGAGTTCTGCCCGAACTCCACAAGAAGCGAGTCTCCGAGCAAAGGACTGCTGACCCAAAAGCTCCCGTTAAGGAAACTTTATGTATTTCTGGAGCCAGTTCTTTTTCACCCAGTTGTTGATCTCCTGTAGGTTTTCCAACGCCTTTGTGGTGACGTGGGCATGCTGAACCAGAGATCCGCTGTCGTCGTCAGCACTGGATCTAGAGTCTTTCAGCTGCTGTAGGAGGCTCTTTGTGCGATAGTCAAGGCGTTGGGGCAGAGAAGGCACTTCTGTCTTCTTTGGAAGCGAGAAGAGGTAGACCAGAAGGTTGTAGTCCGGAGAACGCAATTTCTAACAGACAGGCTGCTTGAGAATAAACAAAACTTGCTTCTTCTAGTGTCTTCTCTATGTGTTCTTGTGTCCGGCTGCATTTATGTACTGTTCATGCCAAGTTTTCAGTAACTACTTTTTTTTTAATTACAGCTTACTGTAATTTTGGGTATTATTTCCTCAAATGTTTGATTATGTAATTAATGTAGTTTATAGGCAGAGAATTGTTTATTGCTGAACCAAGTTGATGCCTGTATCTGGTGAATCCATTTTCTCAGTTCTGCGAACAGGGTTCTTGCTTGTTCCGGTTATTGTTTATATTTCATCTTGTTTTCTCTGGCACTATGGATGATGCTGTTAGTATCTTTAATATCCCTCTGTTTTGTCCCGTACCAACTGTCTAAACTGCTGGCTTGAAACTTCTTTTTCCTCTTAGCACCAGTCTCATTTCAGACTGAAAAGCTGACTCTGTTTCTGCCTGCTTTCATCTTTCATCTTTCACGCACCTTATATTTAACAATAAACAAAGAAACCATGTTATCCTACATATTATCTATATTTAACTTCCTCCAATGCATGCATTTTTAAATTGCAAACTAATAGTGACCTGAAATGTTTTATAGAGGTAGACATATTTGCATTAAAAATATATATACAGTATTAATAATTTCTACACTCTGAACAACAACAATTGATGCTTGAAATTACTTTACTTTCCCCAAGAACTTGTACCATGACTTTTTTTTTTTTTCTGGTAGTGAAGTTGAGTTAAACAAGAAACTTGCTCTTAATACACTTTGAAAGAGAACATGTCATTCTGCTGCAATTAGTTGTGTGTTTGCACTATGTCTTTATTACCAATATGAATATCCAGGTTTGATGCAGTGCAGTTGTGTTTCGTTGTTGTTTCCCAGACTTTTGATTTACTGCTGAAGTGTTAGAGGCATGAATTTGTTGGGTTTTGTTTGTGGCTATTGAGCTCATAATAATCTAATAAGAATTGTATCAGCTGAGAGATACTTAGAAGAATGCCAGGGAAGAACTCGACATCTCAGAAACTTTCATTTGAGTGGTGGATGCTGTTTGCCAACAAAATAGCTTATATTTCAAAAATTTACCCTCACTGAAGGAGCGCTTGCTTTCCTCTGTTTGAGCTGTCTTGGTTTTGTGCTCTAATTCCTCTTTCCATTTAAAAAAGTCTACCTCAGTGACTGTTTTCAAATTGTAGTGTTTTGAAAAGATTAGCTTGTACCTATAAGATACAGTTCAGTGCTTTAGTGCAATATAATTGGGGAAATACTAAACGACACTGACCTCATTTCCTTTAGAACAATGAAAATTAATAGTTTCACATTTTATTAGGCTGATATTCCAGATGTAGTGTACATTTAATTAAGTGTAGTTTCCTTTTGGTTATGGTATGTGTATCTGCTTTTTGTCGCAAATTCTTTCTAGTTTTACAGTTTTCCACATGTTTTCTTTCACCATTTATGATTTTTTCAAAGCAGAGCTATAAGGATTTAAATCACTTTAGCATGCAGCAAAACAGTTCCCATTCAAACAATAAACGCCATTTTAAAAAGCCTTTAGATCTTCTGTCACTTCATAAATATAAATGTATAAAAACATTATGCAGTTGTAGTGCCCACCTGCTAATTAAATGCAGATTTCCTCAAACTTGTTTTAAAATCTGCTTATTTGTTTCAACTCTGTCTCTGTTCAGAATACATATGGCCCTTGTGAAACTAATTATGCTTATGGAGCAGCTGTTAAATTTAGTGCAACTAATTTTATCCAATATTTTACATTTTAATTGATTACCTGTGAAGAAATTAGCAAATTAACACTTATTGTGCAGCAACTGAATGGGCTTTTATGGATACTTTCAATTTTTACAAGTGGACTAAGTGTTGATGGAATAAAGACATTTCTTAGGATTTTAGATAGGAAAGTTATTGGTGAGCCTTGATTATCTGGTGTGAGAATTTAGGGATACTGAGTGATGCCAAGCATCTGTGTGTTCTGTAACTTAGACATGAAAAGCAGATTGGAAAGTAATAGCTTTTCACAGAATTTTGGTAACATATGGGCTTATCTGGATCTAAGAACTCTTTGAAGATCTTTGAACTTGACTAAATGACTTAACCTTTGGCATGGTGGGTGGGTGTTTTGTGTGTGTTGGTTTGGGGGGAAGGGGGTGTGCATGCTGGCAGTCTCCTCTCCGGCTCGATGATTTTTTTATTTTTTTTTTTTCTTTCCCCCTCCAGTAGTTCTATAATTTGAACACTTTGGGACTTGCTTTAATATCAATAATCGGGATTGTTTTTAGTCTTCAACAGTAGTAAAATAGAAAACCTTTATTCTCTGCTTGATCTGTGGACTTTTTGTTTACTGATGAATTCTTGGCACAGACGACTTCTCATAGCTCCATTTCATAAAGTTATGTCTTTATTTCCTCTTCGGTGTATAGCACAAGATATTTCAATGGTAATTCATAGTGACACACAGGTGAATTCGTTTGTGCGACAAATGGCGACGTACCGCAGCTTGTTACACACTGCGTAGCAAATTTAGTATACTTGAATTTTCACTTTATTAAATTATCTTCCACTGTCAAGAGCCTATTTTGGATTTAATATAGGCCTTGTGGAAGTTTGCATGAAGCGTTCTTAACACAGGTATTTTAGGATTTGGGGCTTATACGCAAACTAAAAAGACAGCTGTCTTATTAAAATGGTAACACACTGTAAAATGAAGTTCTGTGGCATTACGTGCAGCTTTTCAGCGCGCATAAGCCTGGCACTGTGACGGTGCTGATAATGGCCCTCTGGTTTGAGGTTAGTCCTTGCTCATCTGCCGATACAGAGAGGCTCTGCCCTGTGAACCCTGCCCGCGCTGCTGGGGGACGACACTACTAAATACGGAGAGGATTTTAGGCAATATGAAGCGTCACTTTTCTTGTTGGTTTTGATCTTAATTTTTTAATTACCTGCAGCCTTGTTGTACTAGAGGGAGGTCAGTAGCCTTACCTGAAGTCGTCAAAGCGTGACCTAAATTTCTGAGGTTTCATTGTTCAAATTCTGCAGTTGCCACAGAAAAGTGGATGTTAGAGCTTGAATGTTACCTCTTTCTTTAACAGGAAGAGGGAGGGGGGGAAGAAACAGCCTAGAAATTCAGTAGAGAAAGCTATTTGGATTGCAAAATCAAAGACTTAAAGCTTACAACATTCCAGACTTGCTTTTAAATATTGTCTTAATTCTATCCTGATGTCTGCAGGATGGTATCTGTACAGTCACTTAACTATTACGCAGTGGTTTCAGGGAAGACCAAGCTAAATGGGGAACCCTGGCTTCATTGAATAGTCCTCTTGTCACCTGGTTTGTTGAAGCTTGTGTTTGGAGTTGCAGAATTAGTCTTCAATTGTATTAACAGGTGGGTTTAATTAGCCTGGGATGTAAGAGAGATTGGAGCTTCCCTCAGAGCTGGAGGAAATTAGGCAGGTTTTAAATATTGGTGGGGGCCTTAGAACAGTTGTGTGTAAGAGGGAAGATTTAGGTGGCGATTTTATTTGGGAGTACTTGCCAATAAATCCCAGGAAAAGCGTAACATCTGCCTGTAAACAAACATAGCACGTCTTTTGCATACTTTGTGGGAGAGTTTTAGTTTAATCAGAATGTATTAAAATGTTATTTTTTTCCAAAATTCAGGGACTCATCCTTTTGTGTGTATATGTTAGATGTAATGGTAACAAGGGACGGTCCTTGCTTTTAGGACTTAGGTGAAAAAGAAGGGTTTCAACTCTATCCTTCAAACCATTTCTACCCAAGAAATACTGTTCTCGGCAGGAATTTTATCCAAGTAGAGACCAGGCTTGGATAAATAGACCAGGCTTTTGATAGTCATATGACTAAAAGCACAGAAGTAGTTTGGCTGGACCTAATCTATGATTATTTTACACTTAAACAGTTCTGGATTATGTAAGCAGTGAGGTTATGTGCTGCCACGGGCCAGATTAAGAACTTTTCCATGGCTGGTGTATATACAGTATGAGCTTGCAAATTGACCTTGCCTGTTGGCAGTATCAGTGCACAGAAAAAAATGGTGGCCTTTGGTCTTCAGGGAATATATGGGAACTGAAACTGCTTTTCTTTCTTTGTGTTTTTTTAAATGTTTTTGTTTAATTTCTTTGCTTTCTGCATATGTAGTTTTGGCTTCTCGCTATATGGGGTTGCATACCTTTTGCTTCCTTCTTGCTATGCATCTAATCTCTTTAGCTTAATTTATTTAAGTTTTCTTAACTTGGTTGAATCAATAATCTTATTTTTGTTCTCCTGTTTAAAATGCTTGATTTCCCCCCCCCCCCCCCCGAAGATTACATTTTATGCCCTTTTAAAAAAGATAAAGTGAGTTTCTTTTTTGCTTATTCTTTTCGTCAGTCCTTTCCTTAAGCTTTTCAGTTTGGGGAGAAAGAAGCCTTAGCTCATATTTTGTTTTTTGATGAATGCAGGGAAAACTGTTTGTAGGCAAAACCCATTGCCTTTTTATTTCTTAGATGTTTTGCGGTTCCCCCTTACCCCTGTGAGACTGGCACTGCAGAGTCCCTATACATTTCAGTGCTTGTCCATTTTCATGGCCTAAAGAGGTGCAGTTTCATGGATTCTGGAAGTGATGCAGCGTTCACTCAGTATATCAGTATAAATACGGCTTTTGCTTCGATCATAGCAAATCATCATTTCCTATGGCACTTCATAGAAACTGAGAGCTCTCTTAAGACTGCACACGCTAGCGGAGATCAAGATGACTGTGGTCTTACCTGCTTGAGCTCGGCAGTTCTCACATGGTTTATTGCTGGCTTCCTGTTAATTCTGCTTCAGTTTTAGAAGTACTGCTGGCAGAACTTATGTTCTCCTGTAAGATGAAATTGTTCTAGAGAATGATACTGCAAAGATTGTTCTTTTTGCCATCTTATGTCTGTTGTCTTTTATTCTCTGTGCTTCCTTTATTTCATCAAAATGTGGTAAAACTACATGATGCATCTTAACTCATAATATGCTAAGCTGCTACTTAGATAGCTACGCAAATATATTTTAAAATTTTCATGCCTGTTTACTTGTGTGAGAAGTCCCTAAGGTTTTTTTTTTCTTTTCAGACTAGCAGAAGTCTTAAACAAGAGTTGAGACTCAGCTTAAATTTGTTAATTTGTTAAATTTCTTAACAGAACTATGTGTTGTGGTTTTTCTAATAGTCCTCTGTTATTGTGACTGTGGATGCATTGCGAAGGAGAAAGATTAATACAAGATAAGCTTTTTCGAAAGTAATCATTGCTGTACGACATTAGAAACGCAGTAGTTACACTCAATTGAAAATGATTAACAGAATCTAAGTTTCACTAGCATTTAGGAATTGAAGGGAGCAATAATGTTAGACTGTTCCTTTTTTCTTTGCCTCAGTTTTCCTTATTTGCTTTACCCCTGTTCGCAGCTGGGTTTAGCACATCTTTCTGTATTTTTGGAGTTATGTTGATTTATCTGTGCTTTATAAATGCTGTTTGTAATCAGTGTAAGTAAATACAATGAACTTAGAAGGCAGGGTTGGTTTTATTTGGGAAGGCTGTAGCTCTGGAGCATGAAGGGAAAATAATGAAAAATGAAATATTTGCAAAGAACTTTGTACAATGATGGAAGACCCAAGAAAACTCATCTTTGGAGGAGGTCAGGCTGCGTCTCGGTGTGGATCCATCCCAGGTCAGCGTGGCTGGTGTTTACGCGGTGCTACATCAGCGGCTGTGTTCGGGTGTGCCGGTCTGCATCCCTCTGCGCTCCCGTCTTGGCCGCTCTGTCCTGTCCCGAGCGAAGAAACCCCGTGTACATCTTGGCTACCAGAGAGCAAGTGTCTCGGAGAGGGAGCGAGTTGATTCAGGTGCTGCAGAATACACTAGATCTACTTTGCAACTTTTTTCTGCACTGTTCCCTCTCCAGAACCCCTAAAATAAGGCATCGCAGGCAGTTTGGGTTAGGCTGGGGGTCGGCAGCCCACGGAGGCAGCCAGATTCACACCTGAACTGCCCCGAGACCCTTCTGCCTGTGCTAACTTGTTATCTGAGCTAACAAGTCTGACCAAACTGAAGTTGTCTCTGCGTGAAGCCAATTCTGGATTGTCTGCATCTGTGCTCTGGGCTGATCTACAGCCCAGATCAACTGTTCTGATAATTGAAGGATTGACTGAACTAATGTGTCCTGCAGAGATGGCTTCTGTGGACTAGAACTTAACATTTTTGTTAAGATCTTCACTGTAATATCCCGTTGATAGTCATCTGCCTGCCTCACCTGCGTGACTGGGACAAGGAACACAAGCTGTATCAGCTCTTTTCTATAATTGTAAACCCCAAAGGGTAAACAATGATTAGGGGGTCACTCGAGGCTAACGAATTTGATGGGTGCAAAAGATTGCAAATGACAGAACAGTGACAGCTTCTGTAAAGAAAATGTTAATCAGTTTGTCAATGCTGTTATAAGGACATTATTACAAATTTGATGCAGCAAGTCTACTTTTAAATTTTAAAAGCTGCTTTTCCGTATATAAATTATACCTGCCATTTGTTCTACTTAGACACGTGAACGAACAGAAACCTGGGATTTGAGCATCCAGCTAATCTGAACTGAATTTGCACTTGTGAAAGGTAGATGGGAAATCAAGTTCAAATTTGAGCTGAGAAAGTAAGCTGTCTAGCGATAAATATTTTCGATTCCTCAGTTATTTCTGTTTGAAGGACTACACCCTTAAGTAAGGAGAGGCCTTGCATCAAATGAAGGCGATTTGGGTTGCTACAGGGCTGTTTGTTTGTTTGTGGTTTTTTATTGTTTCTGACTTTGCATCTTACCTGCAGAGTTCTCGGAAATCATGGTTACCTTTGAATAGCGAATGTCCGTAGGGCAGCGGTCTGTAAATCTGTGCCTGCCTCACTGTGATACTTGTAAAGCCAGTGTCTTTGTGCAACCAAAAAATAGATCCAATATCCAGAGTACTCTTTTGGGTCAAAACTTCCTCTACCTGAGGACTAAAGAATAAATGGATGCTTTTTAATTTGTGATGACATAATAAAAATCCACTTTGAGACAGAAAATGTTCTATAGTTCATAATATGCCACTTAAGAGGTAATTTGATCTATTGTATTAGTGCTAATAGTGTGACCGATAATAGGAGATATTGTGTTGCAAGAGATGCCATCTGCTGAATGAAACGTAAAACTGAGGTTCTGACCTCTAGTGCTAGTCTGAAAGGCTCAATGGCAAGAATAGGTATGTTAACCCCAGTATGCTGGACAAATTCCAGACTCAATAACAACATTCTTCCGAAATGTAATTTATAGCTTCATCTGGATGTAGTATTTTCTTTTGCTTATTCTATTGTTGAGTTTTATTAAACAGTTGTTGCCTTTTAAATTGAGTGATCTTTTGTATGTGATTTTGCTTTTAAAGGCCTTTGGAGTTTTGCACTCCAAGAGGTGCTAAATAAATCTTTTTATACTGTTTTAAAAAATGCCATTCCCCCCCCAGCCCTCTCAGTACTTAATGAAAGTTTTCAATGAGGTGCCATCAAAACTTTTATGAAGATGTACATTGTAATAGGAACTAAGCAATCTTGAACTGCTGTTTTCTTAAACATTCATTGTCTATAGCTACTCATCTATGATAGAAAAGAGGTATTGATTCATGATAAATTATAAATTAAAATTTAGAAAATAATCCAAAAGAAATTCAGGAATAATGAAAAGGATTTTTTGGATATGTATAGAAACGGTCATATTGTACTACTTCTTGATCTTTTTTCATACATTTATTACAGAGGAATGGATGACATGATTGAGAACAGAGTATCCTCTAGCCTTGTAGGAACTTGTAACCAAGAACCAAATATGTGCACAAACCCTTGCACCTGTATGCAGTTTCCTGCAGTATTGGCCTGGCAGGGTTGGCCTACTTACAGGTTTTCTGCAAAGCGTGTTTCAAATCTGAATTTGATACTGAGAAGCTGTGTGCAAGTGTCAGCTCTGCAGGCTAAAGATGGGGGTTTTGACATGTCACTTCTGTTTTTTTCTGGGTTTTATTGGAACATCATTAGTAGTAGTAATGTATTTAATATGTAAATACAAGCTAAATTGATCAGAACATAAGAATTTAAAGTTTAATGCTCAAGAAAAAAAATTCCTTCCTTTCCTTCTTCGGTAGCTCCAAAGGTTACTTTGGTAATACCAGATTACTTTGTTAATGGGTGAATACTATGTAGTGTGGTTTAATTTGTTCTGCATTCTTCCTTCAGAGTAGAAGCAATGCTTTCTTTTTCACTTTTCTTTTGGTAAATTGGCAGGTTTTTGTTTAAAAGTATTAAATTGCTAAATGATTTGAAAATGTGTTTAAAATAGTTGGACTGTATAACATCTAACATACAGTGACAGTGAAAAATGTATGACTGCTACATTTTAATACTATGGATTTTGTGTAGATCACGATCAAGACCTCGTCAACGTTCTTATAGTCGAAGTAGTGAAAGATCCAGTCATAGGAGAACTCATAGCGGGTCTCGTGAAAGAGAGCGGCGTAAAGGCAGAGAGAAAGAAAAAATAAAAGAGAAGGGCAAAGGAAAAGAAAAGGAGATATATGGCGCGAAGCATGGGTAAGTGAAATGACAAAAAAATATAACTATAATAAAAACAGGGAACAATTTAGTGTCATTTTGCTTTTTTGTAATCACTTTGCTTTACAGTACGTGATATTTTATATAAACTAAGTGGAAATTAATTAAAATCTTTGAATAGTTTCTTAGTATTTTAAAATTCTGGAATGTGACAACATTTCAAACTAAATGATGGTTTAATTTACAATTCTTTTTTCCCCTTGATTTGCAAATGTGCTAAATAGCTTTATTCAATTGGTTAATATAAATGTTTTTCCAATACATAATGACCACAATTTAAAGAAGAAATGAGGAGTATTGGAAAGTACAATGACTATTTCCTACAGAAAGATGGTTTTCACTGTTCCCCCCTGCCTGCCTTCTACCTTGTCAGAAGTTCCTACTGGGCTTCAGTTGTGGCTCAAAGTAGTGTCAGCAGAAGCACTTGCTATGGGTGAATGATGGACTGCCTTTCAAAACCTGCTGTCAACGTAATTTCTGCTTGAAATGACTTGGATTGCCTTTTCTGAAATCTGTAAAAACAAGATCAACAATTTGTGTAATTACCTTTGCTTTATACATCTTGATCTCCTGCAACCTTCACTGTGATATTGATCTTTTCCCTGTTTGTGATTGGTTTCAAAAAAGAAGAAACTGGTGTGTCACTTAGTGAACTTCCCTTTGGGGGATTCCCACTGAAATGCTAAATGGGAATCTCTGGAGTAGCAACCTCCACCCATGTTCATGGAGGTATCTCACAATTACCTCCCTGGTTTTATGGCTTGATGATATTAGTTATTGGGTCTGTCAGACTCGCTTGTCTCACCTACTTGTCCATGGTTATAGCATTGATTATGTAAATATTCAGGATTAGCTATTTGCATGTTTTTTTCTTATTTGCAGTATATTACTTAGACTGCGGGGAACTTTGAGCGGCATCTTCCACTCATTTTAAGGGACACTTTCCTCATTTTACTAAACCGTGGGATATTTGTGCCGCCTTCTTGTGGATGTTTTCAGCAATCAGTAGTGTTGAATGTAAATGGAGGTCCTGAGATGTTTGCAGTAGGTTTGATAAGTCACAAACAAGGTGCCTTTTACCTATTCACCTGAAGTTCAGATATATTTTGGTACTTCTAGAAGACTTGAGGAGAAGCCTGGATGTTCCAGCCAAAATTGTTGTTTTGGGGTTTTTGGTTTTTTTTTTAATTGAAGTAGAGAAGTAGGGAAAGGATCCATACTGAGCACATAACATTTGGTGTGTAAGAGTTTTTCTGGACTTCGTGTAGCAGTACATCTTAAATCATGTTGGAGTATATAGCAGTGCTCTATTAGCATACTGCCTGACTTTATGTCCTTTAATAAGAAGGATCAATATGAGAGAACACAGAAGTGCCCAGATTTTTTTTGGAAGCAAGTAATTTATATTTTGATAACGTACAAATTTGCTTATGCTAAATTTGAAAACAAAATGCCCTGTTTAGGTCATTTCCAACGTAGTTAGGACAAAGAGTACAAACTGATAATAGAAACATTTTACAACATCAGTCCAATTTTCCTCTGAGCTCAGGTACTGACTGGTAGGCTTTTTACAGGGATTTCTTACTTGGAGCATTATTAGACTACAAAATGAAATGTACCTAGGATGATGTTGATATAATCTGTGCTTCATAAACTTTTCTGAGGGGGGACGACATGTTTTTCAGTTTAATCAAATAGTGATCAAAGTACATCTGTACAGAGAATATGGATCTGAGAAGGTTTTTCCCTTTACAGTTATTTGTCATTCCGAAGATTGTGACTGTATCAGCATTACATTACTGTTTGTTAAAGGCTTTGCAAAGCAACATATTTGAATACACAGAGAAGACAGAGCTCTTTGATACATTTGCTATTTGCAATTACTGCACAATTATTTGTCTACGGCATATTCTGTTATAGACCTCAGTAAGAGGGACTTAGGAACCTGCGGTTTTCCTTAAATGCATGTGTAGTTTCTCCTTGCCTTGTGTGTGCCCCAGGAAAGTGAGGTCAAGTAACACGTTCTATGGTTCTGTTTTTGTATGAGGCTTCCTCAAGCCTCCCAAGGTCTCAGCTCTCTTCCCCTGTATCATTTATTTATGTATTTATTTTGTTTGGGGACGAAAAGTATGGGAAAGAAAAGATCTTCTTGGCCAAGGAAGCTTACCTTAGTTCACAGATGTATAGGAAGGAAGATGGTACAACCCAAACCGAGCGAACCTTTTGCCTGTGTAAGTCTATTGGCTTCTGGCATTTTTTTCTTTATTTTCTGCAGCAGCAGGGAGATTTGATGGTTCGTTTGTTCTGTCTTGATGCTTGTTTCTGAGGAAAGCACCAAGATAGAGTTTTTTATTTTCTGGTAACTCTAAAGCCTTTTGTAGTTGGCTGTGGTCAGCAGAAGGTAGCAAGTTGGTTTTGCTGATATTTTTTGAGGGTGTACGTTATAATTTAGGATTTTTGTCTTGTAGCGGTGTCAGATGTCCTTCTGTGGGTATGGTTAGAATTGTAACTCTTATTATAGCTTGCCTCCGCAGACAACTGTCTTAGCAGATTCTGCGACTGATGCCGGTCTGCTGCAGCACAACGGTTCGCTGCAGCACAACGGTTCGCTGCCTTGGCTGGAACGTCGCTGCTCACCCAGCTGACTTAATGCTGGAGCAGACCAGGAAGCACTAAACCGATTTGCTCCGTCAGCTGTCTTCATCGGAGAGGCAGTAAACAGACATAGGTGATGCCTCCTCAAAATATGTGGGTTTTTCTTGTTTTAAGTTGGATCCAGTTCGGACAGGAAAAAAAATAAGTATTTTATTTTTCCTCCTGGCATATTTTGCTATAACTGACACAGTGATGGTGCTGGTTTTTCAGCTTGCTGTTCGCGTTTTTTTTCCTCTGAAGTACGAGGAAGAAAGTCTAAACAGACACAAGACGTGACTGTCAGGTGTGCATTTGGATGTGAAATACTAAGAGGAATCTGTTGTAGATGACTCTCCAAGTGAATGAATTTCGAAATCTAGTGTCCAGATCAGCACTGAAAGTAACATCATTCTACAGAGCCTTTCTAGAAACTGCAACAGGAGCGGATCCGTAGAGGAAAAAGTAGTCCTCTGACCGGTTATTTGGAAAAGGTCCTTACAGGTACTTCAAGACATATCAAGGGCCAGATCTAGTTTTCAGTTTAAATTCATGTGTGTTTGGAATGTATTTATTGAAAATATTTACTTTAAAGCGATGATGAAGATCATCCTAAAGCCAGATTGTGAGAAGATGGAATATAAATTATCAAGTACTGGTTGCATAAAAGAAGGTATTTGAGTTTGTCAGCACTGCAGGTCATCTGACATAAGTAGTCGTATATTTGGGACTTGACTGTTCCTCTAAAGTGGAGAATCAAAATGCAATTTTTGCACTAAGTAAGGAGCAAATGGTTTTACTTGTTTGTGGCTCATATAAACTCTAATGATAATCTTCTTTTCTGCGCTTGGCTTGTGTATGTTTGTAGATGTGAGGGAGGAAGGCTTATGTTTGGTTTTTAAATCAGGGCAACTTTGGGTTCTTTCAAAGTAGATCTTGGCTTCACAGCAAACATCTTGAGAGATTTCAAGGGTAAAAAATTCTGCGGTAGTAGTCCAGTCATCGTCGTTTGGCATTCTCCATTTCAGTAAAGATTCTTTAAGGTTGAGAACTGAACTTCTTGAATGTTGGAGAAGTGTCAGCTGTTTCATGGAGACAGGCTGTATTACAGTCACAGCAGAACAGCTGAACTCTTCTGTTCTTACAATCTGAAATGTTTTAAGGGATGTACTATTTGTTCAGCCATCATGGAGGGAGATTGTGGTAACAGCTGCTTTGAATTTGGGTTGGGAAGCTCGTTTATAGCATGTGACAGTGCTTGGTGAGAAAACCTGGCGTTAAGAGCAGTCTGTCAAGCTTTGAAATGGTTTTGTACTTGCTTAAAAGGTAAAGCAATGCAAACTCAGAAAGCATCCCGGCAGCACACCCTAAATATTCATAAACAAAAAAAATGATCCATCTTTCAGATTATCAGGGTTATTTCATTTCCAGTGAAAATGCTTTGCAAAATAAAGCTGATGACAAGCAGGTAGCACAAAATATTCTTAACTAGTTCGTGTTCAACTACTGCAGTGCTACTCATTTTCCTTCCGTTTTGCAAGTAATCTGAACTAACCAGTTTGCTTTTGTTGCTTTGGTCTCCTAATCTCATAGTAGCTTGAGCTCGCCCCCCCCCCCCCCCTTTTTTTTTTTTGTTGTTGTTTTGTATTTCTGTTGCAGTGCATGGAAGAAAGAGCTTTATTGCCTGGAAGGATATATAAAAAAAATAATCAATAAATGCTATGGCTTTTTCTGCATAAGTGTTGCCAGCATTTCCAAAGTAAAAGCACTTGCTTGGCCTTACAGCCCTTTCTATTCATCCAGTCTCCCAGGCCAAGTTTCAAATCATATTTCTCTGTTTGTAATAACAATTTTGTTTTCTAGTTATGACCCATGACTGCAGTAGTGATGTTGTGCGCATTATTGCTTTGGACCGTTACTCTATACTAGAACTCTACCAGTGCTCGTACTTTGTACTTAGCACGCACATGGTTGGCTTTCCTGCTCTCACGAAAGTTTGACAAGTGCTGTATCGAGGTGTTACCACACCTTTGTAACTTCTAGAGAACACGTTATATCTACTGATATATTATGAAGTGTTATAAATAAAATGGAATTGATAAAATAAGGACCAATATACATTTTGTGATGCATTATCATTTTCTGTTAACTCTGCAGAACTTTGTAATATGTAGTCGACATCTGGTGTCTAGTTCTGAGCAATAAGTTTTAGTCTAGTGATTTTCTTTTATGAAATTTTTGTTTATTTGAAAAAAAGCAAAACTTTAGTGTTCTTTGTTCCGCCAAAGTAGTTTATCAGGTCCTACATTTGGCTGTCCCATTTCCTGTTTTTCTTCTCTTGGTTTCAATTTTTTTCCCTCGCAAAAATGAATCTTATGCGAGAGTATGCTCTCTGGGCTAAACCAAAAAAATGGGTAGCATTGATCAGAAAAGGTCACTGAATAAAAAGGGAAGAGCCTTGTCTCTGCCTCAAAGGAATGGGACAGATTGAGTTTAATTTCCAATGGCTTATCAAGAAGGGAGTTGCAGTTCTCACAGTAGGCCCTCACTATGTGGTTTGGATTGATTATGGGAAAATTAGTGATAGTCCTCCTGGAAGTATAATGCTGTACTTTGTCCCATCAATCTGACTTAAAAAAAACAACAACAACAAAAAAATCTTTTTGGTTGTTTGGTAAGGCTAAATTGCACTAATTTCTAGAGAGAAACTCATGCTTAAAAATAAGGTTTGAACTAATGATAGTGGGGTTTTTATTACAGAATCCTTTCCTTCTGTTGAAAAAGATTCTGTCCCAACAAAACAGGAAAACAAGGTGCTAGATACAGTCTGGATTATTGATCAAATGCTACTTTATTGAAAGTATTATATTGAGAAAAGATAAATTCCAGGTAAGCAAACCAGCTTTCTCCAGTTGCAACAGCGTATTACTTGAGCTCTACGTCATGCCTGTGGTTGGAAGAGGTTCAAGCTTGAGTTCCTTCTGATCCTTTCTGGTGAGGTCTCCAGGTGCCTTGGGCTCATGTACCATTGCCCCCCTAAGATGAAACAATCTTAGCATGCTTTTGCTGGCATGCAGATGTGATGTATGTGTATGTTTTTTATTGTGGCGTCTCCTTCGATAAGACTAAAGCAGGCTTCCAGCCAATCCCTGAATGTAATTTTTATTTTATATACCTATGGCACCCATGGGATACTTCCTTATCACTGTCTTTTAGACTTCCAGCACCTGACACACGTTTTGTTTCCTTCTTTTTCCTTCTTTTGTGACTTGTTTTAAGAAGTGATACATCATGTTCGCTGGAAAGCAGCAATTATTTGCCTGTGATGAAATAGAGCAGCCTTTCTTGCCCTCCCATGTTTCTTTGCCTTCAAAGCTTAATATGGCAGTCCAGTTTGAAAGCTTTGTTCTTTATTGTATGGTATATGAATTGCTAGTACAGTATTAGCTAGACTATATCCTGAGTCTTGGACATTAGTGACCTTTCAAAAATGCGCTCTAGACTGTGAGGGTTTTTTTCTGAATGTTGTAAGGTGGCTTATTTGACAAGCATATTAGCACTGCAGTTTTGTCTTGTATACGCAAGGAGATATTTTCTGTAATGCTTTAAAGGTATCAGCATACGTAACTGTTCCTAACGCCGCCTTCTAAGGTGGTGTTAAATGTGGGCGATGTATCTTTTTAGTATTTCTAAAAATAACGGTACATAGTTCTGTTAAATCCTGACTTGAGGACTAGATCAGAGTGACATACGAAACTTGTCATCAAGGGGCTTTGTTAAAATGGCCACGTCATTCACAGGCAGGGGTGAGGCTGGATTTTCGGCCGTGGATGGGGTGTGCTGTGTGGTCCTTGTGCGACATACGTCGGTCACCTTCCACGGGGTGCAC
This sequence comes from Astur gentilis, assembly GCF_929443795.1. NCBI lineage: Eukaryota > Metazoa > Chordata > Aves > Accipitriformes > Accipitridae > Astur > Astur gentilis. The sequence goes on along the minus strand of NC_064885.1, from coordinate 42,741,615 downwards.
CTGGTGACTGCAGGTCGTGGCTCGCAGGCTGCTGCGAAAGCTCAGTCGCTAGCGGAGTTCTTTCCGCTCCCAAATCCCACGTTTAGACCAGCAACTTCTGCACGCTAGCAGTCTTCAGATGTCAAAGTCTTCACAAGTGAAGTGTTTTATAGTACTGATTTACTTAAACATGTAATTGTACCACTGCAGTATTTTGCTACTAAATTTTTTGCTAATCAAAGCATTACATTCATCTTTTATTTATGCTTTTTTTAATTCACTTGTTTTAAAACAACTTGCGTACATGTTTTCATTGACCTGTATGCGTGTGCTGTTGAATTTTGATGTTTAAAGTCTTGATTAGCTTAAAAACATGCAAGTTCTGGCATTATGAGACATGCTTTTCATAAGGATCGTTGTTCATTGTTGAATTGGGGGGGGGGGAAATACTAAAAACTTGCTAGCTTTAAATAAATTTTACTAGATTTATGGGTTTCACCCTAGCTTTCTTAGCAGCGGAATTTTGGATTACTTTTTAAAGTGTTTTTGACAATTTTTAATGGAATAAATTAAGAGCAGCTTCTCAGTTCTTAGGAAAAAAAGAAGTGTTGTGCCATTAATCAAACCCGACCACCATTTTAATTTCTGATACTTAGAAGGCTATTGATACATTTGTGCATTAATGGTTTCACAGCTTCTTAAATAGTTTGACAGATATTACAGAGCTGAAGAGTTTGTTTTTCACATAGAGTCTTCATTTTTCCTTTTAATTCCATACGTTAGATCTTTAGGTATTTGCTGAGGTCCCTCTGCCTTGGGGACCTTTTCCAGTGGCATTTAACCAAAGCACTTGCAGAGTTTTATTTTCTGTGCTCAGCCCTGGCAGCGTCCCAGCAGGTTCTGCGGACGGTACTTGGGTGATAAATGCCTCTTGATGAGCTTTTCAGTGCTTGGCAGAAGACATTAGAAGTAAATTGGGAATATTGGACTTCTCAGAGTTTGACAGCAGTCAGACACTCCTGGAGCTTGTCGTATTTTTTTTTTTTTTCTTACCTCTTTCCACGCTATGCAGTAGGAAGTCATTTATGGTAATTTTCTCCTATTTGCATATAGGTTATAGAGTTCTGTGGTGCAAAGCGCACTCAGAACTCCTTTTAAGTGTCTGTTCAGATCAAAGCAGGACTGTGTGATAGCTGTTGTCTGACACCAAGCTGTGTAGTGTTGTTTTCATTAAACATTTATCATACTTCCAATGTGACAGCAGGCAACTTTGTGCTTGGGTAACATGTTTTCATGCAAAATTTATTGAAAAAGACGAGGCGTTGTAAAGAGATCTTGTTGCCTTTCACCAGTGGCGAAGGGTAAGTGTTTGATTGGAAGGAAAGATACCTCTAGCATGTTTTGATTGTGCGTTACACTGAAGAACTGTGAAACGCTTGGCTTTTAATAAGCAAGTAAATGTATCTTAAAATTGTTGTTTATTCTGAGAAACTTTGCTTTGGCAGATCGCATGAATATTTTTTCGTTTTGATTCTACTTGGTTTTAACAGCCATTTATTATGGTCCCGTAATGTAAATTCGTAAATTAAATGCTGACTTAATAGTAGGGACTAATACACTAAATTTTTTTAACAGCTCTGTGCATATCAACATAAACTCTTGCATTTAAGACTATTTGCTGAGAAAGGTAGGAATTATAAGAGTAAGCTTCACAGTATAAATCACTTTTTTTTTTTTTTTTTTTTTTGACAAAAATAGATAAGGTACCGTATTTAATTGGTAATATACTACTTTAGAGTAAAGCATGATTGATTATTCATATTTAAGGAATGTGTCATTCTTCCAGTGATGTATTTTTGTTTTGAAGTGCTGCTATTGTAAACCAAACTTCTTTCCCGCCTGAAATCAGAGGGTTTGCCCCTTCCCTTAATTAGGAAAAAAGGGGAAAAGTCTTGGATCTTTTGATTATACTAGTACAATTAAAGAAGCTTATCAGTAGGACACATCAAACAGTTATGATTTAGCAAGAAGTTAATTCATGTTATTGTTTAATCACTTCCAGCATTTCTACAGCCAAGATAGTCAACTTCCAGAAGACACTGTTGTGCCTGCATAACAAATTCCCTTTGCATGAACGTACACCAGCATTTTTCCTGAAAATACCTACAACCCTAATTTTGTAATCGCGTCACGTTGCAGAAAATCTCCTGTTCTTTGTAACCGAGGCGTACTTTAGGCCTAATTGGCTCTGCCCCTCCGTGAGCACGCTGCAGGGGAGGACGCGGTGGCAGCTCCCTCCGGGTAGGTGCCCAGCCGGTGCCACGGTCCGGCTGGCCGCTTCCTCGGGCGGTGGGCTGTGGCCACTGACTTCTGGCTGTGGCCACTGACGACTTCTGGCGCCAGCAACGCTGCACGGCTTAAGGAAGCCTAAAGCTGCTTTTGCTCCTGCGTTGGGTAACGTCTCGGGGCTAGCAGGAGAGGAGGAGCTCGTGATGTAGGTGTTCAACAGAGGTAACCCGTACCTCCTCCTGCCTGCTTGTGGTAAGCCTCTCCTTCAAAGCAGGGCTGGGGCAGTTCGTCTCGTCTCTGCTCTGTTCGGACGTGATGTTGGCAGTTGCTCTCTGGTATGCTGTGAGCATTGGATCTCGGTTACTGTCTTCAAGGCGTTTCGCCTCCTGCGTGTGCTACGGCTTTCGGAGACGGAGGATAGTTTTCTGGTTTTTCCCACTGTGAGAAATTAGTACATATTCTTACAGAGTTCGGTTATTAGAAAATCGTTCTAATGTGCAAGGAATCTGCAACTGCTGTTTTTTCACAAATTTATTCACCACAATGATATAATAAAGCTTTCTTGTATATAAAGAGGACTTAAAAAAATTCTTCTATAGTTTTTCGTTGCTGCTTTTCTGTTGCTTTCAGAGAAAGACTCTCTTTCTTCATCTGCCTCCTACCACGGTCCTAAACAGGGTTATGTCAGCAGGGAAAAATGAGAGGTAGGAGGTGGGTCTGCCATTGCTAATGTAATTTCCAAATGCTTTTTAACATGACACTACAGCCTGAATAGTATTGGTGATACGGGGCTGTTCTGCACAAAATTTTCATAAATCTTCTCGCTTAATCTAAGAGTTGTGCTGCTGTAGTCATGACGGTTTCAGGTTATGTGAGAAGCACGATTGGCTAGGAAAAAGAATATTTATCTTTTAGACCAACTGGTGTAAGTAGGCAAAAATGGTCATGTGTTTAAGGACGTGAAACCTTCATCAGGCCTAACACACACTCAGCAATCATCAAGCTTAAATTCAGGTTGGGAGCAATTCCTCGGGGTGCAACTTGTTCACGTTAATTGGTTAGACAATAAGAAGGACGAGTAGCTTATCACTTCCCATACTGTCCATGGTGACAAGAGGTGGCTCTCAAAATCTGTAAAATGTTAGTGTTTATCTGATCCAATTATGCACATGCTGGTTCCAAAACATAATCTCTGTAGTTGTTGGCCTAAGGTATTTGTGTTCAATCATCTCTATTCACGTACAAATGGGATTTTCTCACACTGAGAATAATTTTGTCACTCTAAGACCTTTTCTTTAAAATCTTACACGACAAAACACATTTATCAAGTAGCAGAAATGTGCAAATATAAATTGATGTTCAGTGTGCTACAACGCTTGTTTAATTTGCACTGCTCTTGGTCTCTATGAGTTATTCTTAATTATTTGGATTGTCTTTAGAACTGACTTTAAAGAGGCTTATGAAGATAATGTAGCAAAAGTACGTTGTGTGTATTTTGCAGCTTAAGAGTTCAAAATTAAAAATAGCATACCTCTTTTGTAAGTTTTGCTTTAAAACATAATAAATAAGGATTGCTTCTGGGCTGAAACCTTGCATGCCATGTTTCGACCTTGGATCATATTTTTGTTGGTGAGTTATAAGCATCCTAGAGTAGCTGCTTCTAATACAATTATGACAGACGCTTATTTACAGTGGAATGAACAGTGTCACTAGTGAAAATGCCCTGTTCAAGAATAATAGACTCTCTGGCCATATGTGCATATTAAACACAGTATTTTGTAGAAAAGTTATATAACTTCTTTAAAATCTGTTTAAAATTAGCGAATGCATTTTGAATGCTGAAACCAAACTACTTCAGTCCTGTGTTGGAAAATAGTTTGAGTACTTATAGTAGAGTTTTCTTTGTTCTTTTGTCAGAGGGGAAAAATCTTTCCTTAATCCGAGTGTTTTTCTTTTCAGTGCCTGGACTAAATTATGAGGACTTTATAACGGCTACAGTCACACTGCTGAGAGGTTGTTATAATAAAGTTTTAAGATGCCTGATAGTACTTATTAGTTACAGTAATTTATTTTGGTAGCTTCTTGAAGAATAGCAGATAATAAGCTTCTAAAATTTTATGAGAAGTTGAGCCCCTTTATCCAACCTGGGGTCTCTTTGACTGCCAGCCAATTGCTTTGACTTCCTACGGGGTAGGCTTTCAAGGATCTTTAAGATGTATTGTCATGGCAAGGGAGTTATTTATCCAGAAACAAAACCAAAACAAAATGCCCCCTCTATTTATTTATTTATTTTTACTGCTTTTAAGTTTCTTTCTATCTCTTGTTACTTTTTTTAGCTCCAGCAACGTTTGTGCCTGAGTTACTATTATTCTGTTTACAAGGGTTTGCTTAAACTAGTTGGGGAGCACACACTGATTGAGTTACACTTTCTTTGACGTTTAGTTTTGGAGAGTATTTCTGCCTTCTGTTGTTTAGCATTGGTTTTCCAGAAGCAGAGCTGTGTCAGCCCTATCTCCTGTAGCTGGAGGAGCTCAGGCAAGCGCGGTCCTCAGCGTTTTGATATGAAAGTTCCTTGGATGAAAACTACCTACCTTCAGTCTCTCTCAGTTAACTAGTTTTCACCCTTGAAATGTTCCATTTTGTTGACCTTAGTTGTATTTTTTTCTTGAGAGAAGCCTAGTCTCCTTCTACATGACATTAGAAAAGAAGCAGATGAGTGCCACTCACTTTAACCCATGTCCACATTCCTCCATTTCTTCCACTTACAATCGTTTTGCCCTTTGTTTCTCTTAGCAGGCAACTCCGCAGTCTGCCAGCACCACAGATTCTCAATGGGGGGCAGGGATGTCTTATCACGACTTACATGAAAATTGCCTTGAAATAAGCTGTAGGCAGGAGAGTTGTAATGTAATGTAATGCTGTACATAAGGAAAAAAAATACCCTTTTTAATCACCGAGTTTAAAAGGGAGCAATGCGTGGAAGAAGAAAAAGCTGAGTAAATGTGACTATGTGATAGCTCACCTTTTCCTGAAATATCTTTTTTTTTTGTTATTAATGAAATAATTACTAACTATTGTAATTAGTAAGAATAACTTTTGGCGTTTATAAACTCCGAATCTGAAGGGATTAATTACGTTGTGTTGTTTTTGTCGTCAGGAAGCATCTCAGTAGATACTCTACCCTTTACATAGCCGAGCATCAGCAAATAGTACAAGAGGCTGATGCGCTACGGTGCATCCCCACAGGGTATCCCAGTAAGAACAATCACTAGTTCCTATTTGTGTTGGTTTATATCATAAACATTCATGAAGAGAAAAACTGAAAACATAATTAAAATGGAAGCGTAGTAGAATTCTAGTATGATCAAATGCTAACAAAATCCAGCTGGCCAGCATGCGGGATTCAGACTATTCTGTATGAAAACATTTATCTCTGTTAATTCCAGAAAGACTCAAAATGTAGAAGTGTGAAGTACAACATAACTTATGGTAGGGAAACCTTCTGCAGTTGATTATTTTGTTATTTTGAACTGGAGAATTGACTGTGGAAAATATTTCAATTTCTTTGTAAAAAACAAAACCAAATTACTTTGGCATTTTTTTTTCTTAGTCAGAATTCTGTAATAGAAGTTAAATAAGTTTTGGAAATTGTGAAGAAAGAGTACCATTATTTCAGATCCCTGCCTTACCCCTCCCTATGTTTTCCAATCCTGTATGGAAGAACTTTTATATTACGCTGCCTCATGAGGTGCAGGTCTTAACTGATCACCTCCATAGTGTAAGGTAAAAAGATTGCACTTTTGATACTTTCTTCCAGAAAGAATTGTAGTCTGAGGCATCTCATTGGAAAGGAATAATTCAAATTTTGTTGTCTTTATATTACTACTTCTTCAAATCTTAGGGATACGTACTGCCCTAAAGGATAATTTCACTTGCCTTCACTGTGTTGACAATTTTTATCACCACATTTTAAAGCTGCAATAATAAAAGCAGATGTGACTTGTGCTTCTTTTAGCAAAGATCGGTATTCTTAACCATTTTTATAAAAAATTCTTTAACTTCCATATTTTGTTTGGACTTCTGTACTGAGAATCTCAAGGAGAAAAGCAAATGGGGAGACATCTTCCAGACAGATGTCCTGGTGCTCTTTAATCTCTTTTAAACGCAGAAGTGAAATCATACGGATAAACGTTGTAGTAATGGTTGCTCTTGTAGCAATGCATTGCAACAGTTCTTTCATTGAGGACTCTGGCAGAAGACGGTGAGACCTTGCATGTCAGTGAAGACTGCAGAAGAAGTTGCCGAAACACTCAGGTAGTCTGGGTTATGATGTAGCGTTTTGGAAAAGTTGTCCATCAAATAATTGCTGGGGTTTTTTAAATACAAAAGTGTCTGCATTCTGTCTCTAGTCATTATAATTCTGTCTCTGTATTTTTAAAGTTTATTCCTTCAGGACTTGAATGATGGTTGTCTTGCTCACTCCATAGGTAGAAGGGGCATTTTAATGTGCTACAAGATGATGTTTGGACAGCAATACCATGTTATGGCTTTTCTCAGCCTTTAATGAAGTGGACATGTTTAGTAATGTTTATTTCTCAGAACCTCAATGCTAAACTTCACGGACACAGAGAAAACCCGGTGTTTACATTGGCTGAGATCTGCTTGCGCATCTGAGAGCAGAACAAAATGGGAGAGCAGTTTTTGTCCAGAAGCTATGGAAGTAGGTGATGGATTTATCAGGAAGCCTATTCGTTCTCATACCCATATTGGAGATTTTCAGGGACAGGGGTCCTCATGCTGCCTCACGAGTTCTCTTAATAGGATTCTGATCTAAAAATGTATAGATAGCACATATTTAGTCCTCATTCACAGGTTTACAACTGATCAAATGTTGCTATCGTGAAGATCATGCACTGGAGTGGTTTTGCAGTTACTACGTAGAGCAAAATGCTTATAGCTTGGTACCTGCTGATTAGAAATACCTCGTATTACTGCAGGCAGGATCCAAACATATAGGTGACTAAAGAAGTCACCTTGTACTCATGGTGATTCTTCGAGGTGTGTTGTGTGCAGATAGATTTAATAACTTGCCCTTTCAGAATTCTTATTTTCTGACGGAAAAGGACTTGAGTAGTTTGCACTATTTCCCATCCAGATGCTCAAGAGAAAGATTCATGAGAGTATCCAGGACGCAGGGTGCCGATGGTACATATGAGCATTTTAAGGATGCTAGAAAAATGAGTTGATGAGCTTTGCTGGCAAAAAATGTTCAGGTGTTAGAAACCAGAAGGAGGCAGCTGAAAGGCCAAATGAGGACAATTTCCTCTACAGTAAGTCAGCCAAAGGCTAATGGGAAGCAGAGTAAGAGTTTCCCCCTGAAAAGGACAGAGACGTCCATATGCCCAGAGTAGCGCTAGGGTCGCTTGCCTTTGACCTAGATTTGTTGCTATTGTTGTCTGAGCTGCGTTGGCCTTGTTTTTCTTTTTGTTTGCTAAAAATCCCCTTTTAAGACTAAAAAGGATGGCCATTTATTTAATGGGCTGTGACATTGAGACAGCAGCATATGGTATGATTTCTTTTCCTTTCACTACCAGACGGCTGTAAAAAAACCGGTGCGGATAGTACGCGTGCGTAAGCAGTGGAGCACAACTGTACAGAAGATGTCAGAGAACCACTGAGTCTAGAAAGTAAATAGTTTTTCCCCACAGAATAACCGTTTCATTTTCATTCATGAAGTACTTTCTGTACCAAGTACAAAAATACAGATTTTGTGTTCAAGTTTTCTAGTTCAGACTGTCAGTTAGAGATGCTTGTTAAATTAGCTTCCCTGCTAAATTCATGTACTATGTTGAGGGAATTATATTTCTCCATATTTACAGAAATAGGTTTTGGAATGCATTTGAAGGCAGTATCTTCAAAGACACACATTCTTTTAAGCTGTTTAAAATTTTCAAAACTATCCGGCCCTTAAAACTGCCAACCGCCATGATTGTCCTTTTATAACTATATAATTTGCATTATCTTGGGTTTTTAAATTGAATAATTCCTTAAATACAGAGTATTCTTTTCAGAAAGTGTTTCATTTGCCTGCATGTGCAAACACACACACACACGCACTTTCTCTCTAAATGTAAACATGTAGTTCTTTTTTTTACCAAGACACCTTGCACTTTGAGAGCAGCTGACTATTGTTTTAATGGCCTCTCTTAATCTGTGCATGAGGAATCCAAACTGAATGATACGGAGCTGTGAAAATCCAGTTAGTGTGAGCTGTAATCTCTTTACTGGGTTTAAGTAGTTAGAGTGGCATTCAGACACCCTGCAGATACTGAACTGCAGAGATACAGTAATCACCTAACCATGTACCCAGTGTCTTGCTGTCATGGAACTAAAGCAGAGGAGTCCCCAGCAATCATTTAGGTAAAAACCAAAATAAACACAACAAACACTGCCTCCTCTGAGCAAGCAAACAAGAGGAAAGTTAAAAAAAAATAATCCAAAAGACATGCTATTGTAAAGCAGAATTCAATTTCACATTAAAATTTTAAACTCTCTTTGTTTCACCTTGGTTTTTTTGGATAAAGAATGCTTTTTCTGGAACGGAACTTGGCTGCTATGCACATTATAAAACATCTATTTTGTTTGATTAGGAAGGGAAGGAGGAACATCTTTGTTTGAAGAAAGTATTTCTAATACCAATCTAATTTTGGACCTTTCTGTTGTGGCTTGGAATTGTAAAAGAATATGAAAAACTTAAGTAATCTAAATTGCTGAATGAAGTAAAAGAATTTGGGAACATTAATATAGTAACAGTTTTTGGTAAAGAAATTCTTTAATGAATGTATCAAAAGAAACTATTTGCACGGTTAAGGATTGTTTTACAAAAAGGCAGAAGGCAAACCTGTTGTAGATTTTGACGCATATATTTGCACAGGTCTGTTATGCACATTTAGAAGGCTGGAAAGAACGTAAGTTCACATTCAGGCTCTGGTTTCATCCTTGGCATCTGAGCTTGTGGCCCATTAAACACTGTGGTACTAAGGAGACCTCAGGGTTACAGAATCACGTTTTAGTCAGTTCAAACTTATTTTTTTCAAAAATGCTAATCCTTTGCATTGTTGCTTCTCTATCCTACAAACAAAACGGGAGCGCTCAAACGTTTGGCTACTTCTATTTCATTCTTTGTCAGTATTTGTCTGCTGCTGTAGGAGATGGCGTTAAGAAGCAGCTATTAAGGAGGGAAAAGGCCTAAAACAGCAGGTGGTTCTGATCCCTTGCAATTTAAGACTAGAAGCTCAAAAGTGTCATGCGCTAACTTTCTGCTTGCATATATTCCAGCAGCGACCTGTCCTTGGTGGGTGTCTTTGTGTCAGACCCAGGGCGGTCCGGGGCTGGCGGAGTAACCTTCTTTGGGTAGGTTTAGTTGGGCACCGCTAAGAAAGCAGGTGGAGCATGTTTTTCTACTTCAACACCATTTCATTAGAATAATTTTCTATCAAAGTGGGAAGGTTCTGAGATCTTCCCATGGAGAAGACTGCCCAACCCAAATCTTCTGTTTTGAGCATATCTGAGTCTGATTCCCATAAAAGAATTCAGAATATAGCAGGTGCACATGCTCTTCATGTCTCCTCTCTATTTACAGCATCTGATCCAAACTTGGAATAAAACATCTTCAGTTCTGCAGCAGAATCTGCTAACATGTGGAGTGTAGTATCTCCAGCCTGCACCAGATTTTATTGTGGCCACAATACTTCAGCATCATCTTGGGTTTATTCCCCTTTTTTAATAGATTTTGGCAACCCCAGTGGTAACCTAATGAATTGAAGATTTTCTGGAGGAAAAGTATGGGAATCATTTCCACTTCAGGCATCAATTTTTACATTATTTATAGTGTTAAAAGCAGCATCTTTAAAGATCCATGAAGGACAAGACTGGCAAATGCTTTGAATGACTTTCAGGGTAGAAATGGGGAGACCCAGAGGAAGCGTGTTAGATGTGCTGGCGATTCTCCTGGATTCTGACTTGCTCCTCATCTGCTTCCAGCAGCTGAAGTTCTTGTAAGACAAGGCCCATTTAATGGTGAATTATGTTGGGAAAGATTTTTTTTTTTTTTTTCCTGGACTGAAATTGAAAAAGCAAGATCAGTCCATTCTCTCAAAATGGATTAAAGAATTGATCAGGAAGGTCTGACTTTGCTGCTCAGACCAGAATCTTTTGAGGCTGCTTAATGGGATCATGCTGTGTCAAAGAGGGAAAAGGGTTTTTTTCCCCCATTGATTCTTGTCAGGTGGGCATTGCTCTGCGCTTTGAAAAATACGAAAGAAATACACACAATGGATTTATAGGAAAGTGTTTAGCAGAGTGTGATGGGGAACGCTTCCTATACCTCTGCAGGGGCAGGAGGGGAGAGGAGGCTTCATAGGTCTGTGTCTGTCATCTCCCTTTTTCCTCCTTTTCTCCTCCTTGTACATGCACAGAAATTCTCTCCTCTTTCAGTAGCTGTGTGAGGAGAGGGTAATTTACTTTGAGTCCACAGAGCGGGACGTAGAGGTGACCGGTGCCTTGGGAGGCTCCGTAAATCCGTGGGATGGGTACCGCGGGGCTGGAGTAAACCCGGGTTTGTGCATGCCTGCGGACATACCGGGGCAGTCGGGGAGCGAAAACCGAGAACTGAGCTAGTACAGGAAAGGAGGAGGCCTGATTTTTATTGATTTATTTTTTAATTGTAAAATTTTGGCAGTAAGTAGTCGCCAACCGCTAACAATATTTGTCCTATGGATCGTGCACTGGCAATGGATGGTTCAGGAGGAATCTGAGGAATTGGCTGTAAAAGAACCTGGGTGGTGGTCTTCACCACCAGAATCTTGGGTTTGTGCTGTAACAGAGACCTACAGAGGTTCAGCTGTGTGCAATTCGTTAATGAATGTATTTATTTTGGGGGAATTCTGATGTGAAAGTAAACCCCTTTATTTCCTGACCATGTTAAATGGTGTTTAAAAACCCTCATATGGCATGGTCTCTGTATGAAATTTTAGATAGTGTTGCAGCATTAGTTTCTACTGGGAGTTAATTTATGGCAGGTCCTCTAAGTCAGGAGCATGAAGATGGAAGAGAAGGTAGGGGCTTATATGTAGTGGGAGACATTAAATCTTATTTAAAAGGTCAAGATGTGTTTTGTATGGAGAAGGACAAAAGATTAAAATCCACCAATTAATTTGTTTAAAAAAACAAAACAAGCTTTAGGCCCCAGAGCTTGTTGAAAGCTATTTCCATTAACTTTAAAGGTTATATAATAGATCTCTCCTCTTGAGGAATAGCTGTACCGATATTACTTGGAAACATTGGAGGATTTGCTTGCTTATTTTCAAGAAAGTGCAGATTAAAGCCCAATTAATAAATGAGAAAAAAAATAATCACAGAAGCGCTACACTGAATGTTCCATATTGCAGCGTGTTAAGAACTTTACGAAGTTTTTCTCTTCCCACCAGCTCTTCTCAGTTGTTTTTCCCTTTCCGTTAGGTACAAGGCTGGACTGACATATTTTAGCTCTCGTTGCTGCATTTAAACTCTTGCTGTTTGGCAGCTTTTCCTTGCAGTGCAGTTTAGCTTTCATTTCTTTTGGGTGGTGGGCATGACACAGAGAGGAAGGAAAGCAGAAGAGAATACAGGTAACAGGAAATTCTCTGCTCCATCCTATTTATCTTCTTGGGTGTCCATAAGTAACTTATTTCTTTTTCTATTTTAATAAATATGCTACTTTTGTCTCCCTTTTTTTAAAAGCATTCAGGCCATAATAACTCAGTGGATTGATGTTAGATGTTTAAATGTTAAATGGTTGAAATTTTATATACTTGTGGTTGTTATTTTTTAAACTTGTACTCTGCACTGCCTTAGTAATATATTCTGAATAATGCAAATGCCTTATTTTTGGGTTGTACTTTTCACCTTCCTTATGAGAGAGAATTTTTCTTCTGACCAAGTTTCCTAGGTTTTGATAAATTTAACATAAAATTATCACTAATCTGATTCTAGATGAAGCACTTTAACTAAGAATTAAGATTGAGTAATATATCTACACTGCTCCCTGCTGAACGGAGACTGCACCGTGTGGATTTGCAAACATTTCTGAAGACGATCAATTTATTCAATCCAAAGTAGGCCTCAACTGCTGGTAATATATTTTTAATGAAGTTATATATTGAAGTTATATTAGGTCAGCATTGGAAAACTGAAAAATATCAAAAAAGGTTAAAAGCGGCAATCCCACATTCCTTGATGCTGTCACCATATGTGATGTCCCTCGTGGCCTTTTTTCGCCGGCTGCCGGAAAGCATTGCTTATCTCACGCTTATCAATCGTGCACTATAACTTAAAATTTTAAGTGATTTAAAATGGAATTTTATGAAGCAGTCGTGACACGTGTGCGTCACGGGAGGGAAGGCGCTGTGAGCTAGCGGGGCTGAGTTTCGTGCCCGAGGTCCTTTGCCCGAGCTGGCGCAGGAGTTGGGGGATGCTGGAACAGGTACGGTGCAATGGCGGGACGCGGCTTTCAAGTACGAGGGATTTATCTCGAGATGCTTCTCCCGAGAGAGGTGGTGAGTAGCAGCGGCACGCGACGGCAGTGAACGACAGACCTCACCCCTCCTCGCTGGAGGGTTCGTTAGCCTCTTCGGGGTGTTTGTGAGACTGAAGGAATTTTTGCCGTGAACAGGCCCGTTGCAACGGGTGTTATGTGCTTGCTCTCTCTTCCTTTTCTGTCCTGCAAATTTCAGTACAGAAAAACCCCACGCTTGTGTAACCGGTAATTGTGTTAGCAAACAGAAAAGATTCTGAATTATTACAGGGTTGTTTTTTTTTTTTTTTTTTTTTTTTTTTTTTTTTTTCTTGAGAAGGCAAAGCAGTCCAAGGGGAAACTTAAAAAACAACTAAAGAAGGGTCAGGAGAAATTCTTCATGCTGACTGTTTTCTTAGTGTCAAACCATTTTTATCAACTGTTTTTATCCAACCCATGGAAAACATTTATAGAGAACACAATATGTATTTTTTTTCTGCAAGCTGATGAGAATTTTATGGAATGAAGTTACAATAAGATTGTCCATAAACAGATTTTCTGACAAGTTCTAATAACCTGAGTAGAGAACTAATAATTTTCTTTCATTATTGCTCCCCCTAATTTATGTATTTATTTGGTTGATTATTTTTAGGCAAACACTTGGACCTTTGCAGTCTTTGTTTTTGAAGAAGTAGTAACAGATACGATTTTGCATTTTCAAAAGGCTGTGCAAATGTATAGTATGTTGCACAAAATCCCCTAAAGAAATCGGTAAACTGGTGGGGTTTTTTTTTTACAGAGAAAGAGAAATGTCGGGAACCATAGGTAGGGTCATGCATCGGAAGCGTTGTGAGGAAGCACGCATCTGTAGTTTCTGCGTTGCCGCTCGGACTGTTCAGTAGTATGGTTTCAAGGTGACCATGTCTTGAACCTTGACGAGGAAAAATGAGTTAATAATAGCAAATTGTTGAAAGACATGACTATAAATAATAGTAACAAGCAAAAAGCCTTAGTGCATAGGCGAAAATCCAAGATGAACGTTGTTTCACGTTTGTTGCATAAGAGAGGTCCCCACGATGTTCAGTTTCTTGACGTCAGGGGAGCTTCTCGGTGGGTTGACCAAGGAGAAGGCAGTGCCCTGCTGCTTCTGACTCACATGTGGAAGGAGCAGAAAACTGGGAAGAGTAGCAGTGATTCTTTGATGGGAAATAAAGAAGCAGTGCCGAGATTGCATTGTAGTCTACTTTATCTTGAATGTAGCGTATTGCTGATAAGGGGTGTTTAATCACGGTGTATACAATAAAATATATATTACCTTTCATTGATTTTCAAAGTGCTATCCAAATGTCTTTTAAACAATTCTGAAAACTTTACTCCACTCATGAGTGGGTTACACCTGACTTGGATAAATGATCCTTCCAGTTCTGTGATCTCATAGCCTGCTAATAAAAGCATACTATAGGGGAATACTTCTTTTTTTGGTTACAAAAGCATGCTAAACACGTTCACAGATGGATAATATGTATGGAAATACTTTTTTTTTTTTTTAGTCAGTATGGGAATAGACATTTTGTGAACATATGATCTAATTTTAGCGTGGCAGTTTTCACACATGATACCAGTGATACTTATTTCTGCCAGGAGAAATAAAGTGTTTAGTTTTATATGCAACATCATGCTTTCTTTTTCCTGGTCTGCCTTTAATCTAGTACTGTGTTTATGTAATGCAATAGAAATGTTGCTAACATGATTATACTTTTATATCTTATTAGCTCAAATACTGAGTACAATAAAATGGAAAACTGTTTAAATTTTATGTTTAAGTGCTTGAGATAAGAGTTCTTGTAAATGAAATGTGATTACATTTCTGTAATAGATCTTCTCTGTCTGTTAGTACTTTGTTTAGCTATGTAATTCTATTGGGATTGCTGTTTCTAAGTTTGTTTTTTTGTTTGTTTTTTTTTTTTTTTTTTTTTTTTTAGAAATAGCCATGTAAAAGACTCAGTGTTACACACAAATAAACAATGAAGACAAATCTGTTGAAAACTCAGTGTTCTCTGTCTGAAAGAGAAAACCATTGCTAGATAGTTTTCTTTGTGATAACCAGTTTGAATTAAACATAATTCCCTAACATCACCTTGAATTTCCATCTGTGTAACCCTGATGTTCTTAAGCGTTTTGCATTTACCTAATGCTCTGGGCTATTTTCACTTAGCATGTATGGAAAACTGTGACTATCTTAAAACTGTAGATGATATGAATAACAATTGTTTGCTGATCTTACCCTGTATCTCCCTGGATAACCTGCAGTCTGCAAAGGCTGAGTAAGTGGCAGATAGCTTTTGTCATCTCTTATCCGGGCTGTACACTTGTAAGGAAGAGCAGGGATAATCGCCTAAATCTAATTAGGGGTTAAAAGAGGCCATGACTGTGATGTGGCAGTGAGACACCTTACTGTATCAATCCTGTTTGCATTAGAAAAATAAGGTTGTCATATTGATTATTCAAATTAGCTTATATTGGCCATGGCTCAATGGCTGGTATCGCAGCTGAAGCACTTGAAGGTCCCAGCTTTTCAGAGAAGACCTATGCTTATAGCATATATTATGTGGTGTCTTGTTTGCTAATTTAAGGGCTTTAAAACTAAGACTGAGAGAGTTTTATCGTGAGAATTAAGGGTTTAAATGACCATCAGAAAATGAAGTTGAGCTTTCATGTGTGATATTTGTGATTGCTGAAAGCTATTAAATGAAGGCCAATAAATTTGCTTTAGATCTTGTATGGAAAAATCAGTATTGGAGTTAACACATCTTGCAGTATTATGTTTGTGCACTAATTGATGTTTAGTTCAAAGTCAAATGGAGCTAAAAAGAGTAAAGTAATTGCATTCAGATCAATTCCACAGTCAAGAGAGAGTGAATTCCCTTGGCTATGACTCTGGGGTCTATATTTTAATTTTTTAAAAAAATATCTACCTGGTGCTGGGCTATTCTAGTATTCTCAAATATTTCTCAGCACTTAGCTTTTTGTCATTCAACAATCACATCTGCTGACATCCTGCAAGTGTACAAATGCTCTAGAGAGTGCTAATTTCAGCCTTGCTCGTTACTGTAGTCGTGATGAATGACGTAAGCGCCATACATAGAAGAAGCAAAAGGAAAGCCTTTAAGACGACTGGTATATTTTGTGTGTGTGTGTGTGTGCTTTTGTAGTACACCAAGAAATATGTGCCAGGCTACGTTGTATGTACAAAGACTGGACATTTTACGGGTATTTTTTCCACTGGTTTGTGCAACTTCTGTCATTACAGGTGTACAAGAAAAAGAGTCCATCTTAAATCCTAGATATCAGGCAGAGTTCGTAAATTCTTCTCCATGGTTGAAACAATTTCGCCCATCTTGTATACAGTTTGAACATTTTTGTTTACCCTAGGTGTTGGTTATGCTGTATTTCTTTCTACTGCTGGGCAAAAAAAGTACACATAGCTAACTAAACTGTTTTTGCCTCTATTGCATGTAGGTCCAAGGTTTTCAACTTTATTTTTAATTTTTTTCAGTTGATTCTTCCAGTTTCTTCCATTCTCTGCCGTTGGTACTGGTGTAACAGTTACCCATCCAAACGCTAACCTTGCAGGCTGACCTTGACTGAAAGCCACAATGACCAGAGGAAGGAGATAGATGTATTTTTATATACATATATTGTATATGGTTTGCTTACATTGTTAGAACAGCATCCTGACTTGTTTTGAGTGACTGAAGATTATTATGCGCAAATGTTCACATAACTTTCCAATATCTTGCTTGAACAGAAAGTTAAGTAGATGGCTTATCCTGTCATGCCATTGTGTAAAAGGCCACTCGGTCCTGACCATTGTTACGTGAATGTGTTTGATTGCTTGGAACGGTTCCAGTTCCAGTTTCTGGGGACACTGGTTTCTGGCACTTCTTTGCAAGACATAGTAATTTTGTGTGTTGCAATTACAACTTTCAGCCCAAACTGAAAATCTAGGAAAAGAGCCAATATACTAGATTTTTTTTCAGTATTATCAATATGCTATTTCTGTAGATCAGTCCATCAGTCTGCACAGTCATTCTGTATTCTGAATTTGTTATCTTCTTTTTTCTCAAGTCTGACTTTAATCTCTTTCAGAGCACAGAATCTCCAATGTTCTCTACCATGGTCTTCTAATAGTAGTTAGCAAAGTACTCCTGTTTATTTAACATCAGTAAGACTGCCTGGAATACATTTCTTGACAAGAGTGAAATAAGATAAAAATGAACAGTATTGTAATAAAATAGAGAAAAATCCTTAGTTCTGGCAGCATCAAAGAGAGGCAAAATTTTCTGATAGCGAAGGGGTTGCTTGCTCTAGTGTCTGCTCCTCCTTTGAAAGAATATGAAAGCTTGATTCACGCACAAGGGTGACTAACTCTGGGATGGTTGAGGCTACCACCCTGAACCGTCTGCCTTACTTTGCTGTAAAAATTAACGTTTTAATGTAATCCAGGACCAATTTTGGCTTGTCTTAGAGCATCAGTCTGTAACGGTTCAGGATGTCCTTCATGAGCAGCCAGGTAGGCGAGTGCTGGAGGGGATGTGTGATCAGATAAAATCATTTCCATTGCAGATTTCGTTGTCTTGTGTCAATACAAAGTCTGTCGAGGGAGGTCTGTGTAAGTTCAGCATGTCTCCTGTCCTAAATGATGTTAAGTGAGGTGAGCTGAAACCGGTACAGCTAAAAATACAAGGATTACGGTAACTTTTATGGACGAACATCTAGCTCCAACTTACTTCCCCAGAGAAGACCAAAGAACAGTGCTGCTGAGAACTTGAAGTAGGCTTTGTGATGTGTGGCTACGCTTTGTTAGTTAGGTTTGTAACTTGAGGTGGTTGTTAGGTATTCGGTGGGTTTTTTGCAGGTTAGAAATTCTTTCCACTAGAAGTGCTTGCTTGGTCGTCAGCCCGATCATCCACATTTCCAGGTCGTGCTGTATGGTCTGTGAATCCACTAGAAATTGCTGCTGTTGAAGGATCTGGCCGCTTATTTGTTCAGAAGGTGTTTTTGTAGAATTTTTCACTTTACCTCTAGTATTTGCAGGTACAACAGTAAGTGCTGGTTTTAATCTTCAAGCTCCAAATTGCTTAAGATCCAAGTTTCCTTGCAGCCTGCCATGTTTATGGTACTTAATTTTTTCAGGAATCTCTTGGCTTCATATTAGAAAAATAACCTTTGAGGGAAATCTTGGCTGTAGAACGAGACATGTTTTATATTTTTGTCTTTTCTTCTAATTTTGCTCCACTTGGTGGTAAATCGGTAGTGTGCAATACTAATTATTTTAATTTCACTGAAGAAATGCCAAAATACAAAATGCCTAGCAAGATTTCTGGTCTAGACTTTGGCTGGCTGCTTCTCGGCAGTTTGCTGTGTCTTGCAAAGCCAGTACTGGTCTCTGTTTTCACCGGAGACGTTCTCTGTGAAGTGCTGGGAATGATAAATGCCAAGTAAAATAGATGATGTTAGTCTTTCATGGTAGTAAAAGGTTAAAAGCATATTAATGAAAGCAAGCATTTTGGAGAGTAAAATGAGTAAGACCAATGTGATGTGGTAAGAACAGTAGACTTAACAATTAAAAGAACGCACGAAGCCTTCAGGAGGTTTTGGGGCAACTCAACCAGCTTGAAGTGTTTAGACAGCATTACTCGATGTTTTGGGGGTTTTTTTTAGGATGTAAAATTTTCTACAAAAACTATAAGTTGTGCTTTACTGGAACTTGCAGATCTTTTCTTGTTTACTTAACTCTCCATAATGTTTTGGACATCAAGTTCTAGGCAGTATCAGTCTTTTAAACACAGGCATAGCAATGTCCTAAATGCCTCTAGTGCTTCTGAAGTTTCTCTCCAAGAAGTAGATGTGTAATAAGCACAAGACCAAAAGCAATTTTAGCATTGATTAATGTTCTCAAATAATAAGAGACTTGTAAATTATATAGTCAGAGGCTGTTACAAATGCTGGAGAAAGAAATAACAAATAAGCAAGATACAGACTTATTAGTGTTAGTTGCCTAATGCTGCTGTTGAATTAGCGGAGAGTTAATTGCTCTTGGAATCAAGAGAACTATTAGCCTTGTCAGATAATTTAAGGAAATTAGCCTGTTCTCTACAATCTTGATGTAGCTGTATTAGGTACAAATCCACTGTGACTAGGTCCAGCTGTGACAGACTTTTTTTGACAACTCTGAAGGTCTTTATTCCTGACTACTGGAATACTATCATCAAGACACATTTCAAGTTCTGATCCTTGCTATTACGTATATTTAAAAGTGCTTTTAGAGTCTTTGGTGATTTGTTAGCATACAGGTAACCAGCATTGGTTTGGACTGAATGCTGTGAAAACAAAGGTGCTGAGGTGGGAACTGCTGTAAATGGGACTGCTTTAGTGATCTCTGTCAATCTCCTCCTCTTCCAAATCTTCTTTTTCAGGAGCTTCAATGAGCTGGTTTTGTTTTGGTTTGATTTTTTCCTAACCTTTCCATTAATTTTAAAGCACTTTCAGGTTATTTTTGTCACTTTCTGTTAGGCTTGGTTTTGGTCAGACACGGTTGAGATTTGCAATAATGTGGGGTTTGGGTTTTTTTTCTATTTTGATGAGATATTATTTCTTTCCCTTTATTTGTGGTCAAGGAACTAATTTCCTATCAAGCTTGAACAACTTAAGCTGTTTAAATTTTACAAATTTGTCTCGCAACACAGCCCAACGTGGACGTTGTTAGTAGAAGATACAACATTCATCCTTGCTGAAAGTCGGACTTTAATGAAACCTTTTTCACGTTAAATGTTTTCAGAATTCATCTGGGCTTTAACAAAACAGCCTTTCAGAAGAATTTGTGAGTCTTCAGCTTAAAATAAAAAGGCCTTTGTGATGCTCTCCATAACTTATCAACCTCAAAATACTGAAAAACATGTACAAAACTCTAGAGTCACGTAGGATACGACACATTTGAATGCTGAGGAGATACTGCGGCGGCTGCAAATCACACCATTCAAAAATAGTTATGGTATGTTTATTTGAACTGAAAATGGCTGCGGCACCCTAGTGATGGTAAATCCTTCAGGTTTGTTATTAATGTGTCTGTTGAGGTTTGCTCATGTTATTCATGTAACAACAGGGACTTCTCCCTCACGTCAGACTTACATTGGAGAATCTTCTGAGCTACTCCTACCTCTCAGCATATGCTCGGACTGCTTGGAACGGCTGGGTTGAAGAAAGCAAGAGACTTGCAAAGTCTTTCTTCAGGGCCACACTGAGTTTAATAGAAACAAACTGTTTAATTGTGAAATTCAGCCTGAAACTCAAGTCTCTCATGGCCAGAAATGCTACAAGCTGTGTTAGCTGAAGTAGTTGAGGAGATAGAAACTAAATATTCTGAGATCAAGTAGATCTGCTTTTTACCTTGTATAGGAATGAAAACCTGTGCCTGTCTGACATTTAAACATATTTTAAACATTTAGAGTATAATCTGAGTGTGCCCCTGCGTTCCTTAGGGAGATGGATTCAGGCCAGATGAAAGCACGTAGCGGAATTAAACTAAAGCGACAAAATCAAACTGCAGGGACACAAAGAGGAACAGTGTAAAAGCATTTACAAATTGGATTTTTATACCTCCCAACAGTGATGCCTAAAAAAGCACGAGGTTTCAGTGTGCTAAAATTGGATCAAATGCAGTCACAAGCGGTGGAATTTCAGTAAAGTGGCACTTTGTGGGTCTCAGCTGAACTTGACCACGGTTGCCAAAGTGCTGCACACATCTTCAGTAATAATGGAAATGTGAAACTACCTTTTCTTAGTCTTTGGCCTTAAAATGTACGTGTCCTAGGACTGTTGGGTCGTCATAGCCTTTCATCTGAGCTGTGGAAATTAATCAGCTGTGAATGCTAGAAACAGATACCTACCTTTTCTGAAGAATTACTCTGCTGCTTATCTTTCCAAATGTCTGCTTTACGGAACGGAGGGTGGGTTTTGTTCTGTTTTGTTTTGTTTTAATCGATTGTTTATTTTTAAGCAGTACCGGCATTGTACTGCTGCTGGCTAGAGAGGAAGGAAACAAATCCCAAATTTCTATGGCAGGCTTCTAGTTTTTTGGGACTGTATTAGTCTTACCTAAAGCCATGACCTGCTGTTTGAAATCCATCTGTCCACTTTCTACAAATTGGTGTTCAAAGTACAACATCTTGTGCTCTTTCAAGGTCCTTCCAAAGTGTGTGAACTTTTAATTAATTTTATTTTATGTTCTCTTTTCAGGAAGCAGGGGCTGTAGGGCAGCAAAATGACTGTGTTCTAGTGCTACATAAATACAGGCATATAGGTTTTGTTTTGCTACAGTATCTTTTTAATTATAAGAACATCTCTCTGAAGAAAGTTGTGAAGTGCAAAGAACAAAACCAAAGCCTGCAAGTCTGCCGGTAACTTCTGGTGTTTAGATTTCTCATAAAAGAAGCCCTTACTATAAAGGAGCATTTGCACGAGGATTGTATGGAAAAAGTTGTCTGACTTGTAGTGGTGGATTATAAAGACGATCAAAAACCTTCTTTGTAAGGTATGCAAATAGCATAAGAAGTGACTGGCAAGATGGGGTCCTTGAGTTTGAGGAACATTTTATTTATTTTTATTAAAAAAAAAAGAGAAAGGTATCTACAGATGAGTATTGACAGTGTGCTTGTTGGCATTGATTATGGGTAACAGACCTGAGACAGGATAAGCTTAACTCAGTTAAGATATTAAATATAGGTATCAGCTTTGTTCTATGGGGGATTTAAAGGAGATCTATGTGGCTTTAAGGAAGGGGGGGGAAAAAAAAAAAAAAAAAAAAAAGAAGAAAGATGTAGTGCCCTTTTTTTTCCTAAAGTTAGTACAGAAGATTTAAATTGTCACTGTAGAATATTATATATATGCATATCTGTACAGTACAACCTTAACGTGCAGGCAGTAACTTACAACATGAATTTGGAGCAATGAGCGAAAGCATGAAGTTTTATTTTTTTTGCAGAGATTAGTAGAAAGTTGTGTGCCAGCAAATAAGTTTTAAATACTTAATAACTTAATAAACTTCTATAAGATTTTTATCCTTTTGGGAAGAATGCATAGCACAGAATCTTAAAAAAAATTTACAAATAATTATTACAGACAAATTCCACATTAACTTGTTTCATAGGTAGAATGCCTTTAATTGGTAATTTTATTTTTATTGAACATTTAATGAGGAACTGGTTATTGTTTTCCTAAGCACAATTTTCCTGAGCATTTGCTATTTTTTGTACAGTTTATAATGAATTTAGACAAAGATGGATCTGTTCAAGTACGATGTCATTTCAGTGTGGTGTAGTGAACTGTGTATTCTTGAAGTATTTACAAAACATTATTACAGAACTTGTTTAATGTGCATAAATAGTTTCAAAAAAACGAAACAGGCTTGAGGTTTGCTTGTGTGCCTTTTTTTTTTTTTTTTTTTTTTTTTTTTTTTTTTTTTTTTTTTTTTTTATCAACAGACTGAGGGCCTGAAGGAATAGAGGAAGTGAATGGACACCAATGTATCCAAATATCTCATTTTGCCTAAAAGCAAGTGCCGGCAGATAAATGCCCATAAAGGGATTTCTTTCTTAAGCCCCATGGATTTTTTTTGCAACTTTTTGTGTGAGTTAGAAATGAAAACCATTCATCTAGTGCCCCAAAGAACGGCCTTATTGAATGGAATAACAGTGTAATGTACCATTGAAGGCAGGATTGAAAGTGATTATCTTGTTAACTCTTGACAGTTACCGCCAGCTTGAAATAGAACTGGCAGGCTTGATTTGCAAATGAATTAGAGCTTTTTCATTTTGTGCCAGGATCATCTTTTTATATTCTGATATGACAGATGCTATGTTCCATGCTTTTGTTTCTCTTCAGTTTTATACTTGCAAATAAAAAACAAAAGATTATGATAGTAATTTTATTTGCATCTTTTCTCTAGGAGTTTATTCTTTGTCTAGAAGTTTTTAATCTTATATTTTTCAAAAATATGTTTAAGAATAGTATTGTTCCTGCAGAATAAAATTTCATTAGGTTAAGTACAGTAGTAATTGGGTGAATGAGGAGGATTTAGAAGCTTTCAGAAAATGGAAAATTGATTGTACTCAAATTGTTTTAGTGCTTAGAACATTTAAATATTCTCACTGACTTTAAATTTAATAGTCTTCAATACTGAGAGTTGAGTGCAGCTGAGGAAAGTCTAATGTTTTAAATATTTATCCTAACAGTATGCTAATAGAAATACATGTGTAATTAGTTTCAGACTTAATGCTGATAAACTGTGTTTATATTCTGCAGTCATCCAAACACAGATGGTAAGGTGTTAGGTATGATAATTATTGTGCACTCTTTATATGTTCCTCATTAACCTGTAACACTCTTTACTAGTCCGGAGAGTTTTTACTATAGTTATGCTTACCAACATTAAAACTTGCTCTGCTTTGTTTAATATTCAGTGCAGTGTTCTGTGCATTTACACTGCTGGGCTTTTTGCTACTTTTGTAATCTATTTTGTACTTTGAGGCTAATTAGCAACACTTCCTACTACCACTAATGTCCATTACGGAAATGTTTTCATACGCTTTCACCTACAGGATGTGTTTTAATTGAATATCTACTAAATAATATTACAGAGAAGGTAAAACAGGCCAAAGTTGTCTAATTTATTTAAGATTACCAAATAATCTGGTTAACAGAGACAGTGACATTCCAAAGCCCGAAGCTTAATTGCTTATGTTTGCTAGGAATGCAAACGTTGATTAACAAGGTTTTACTCTTTGTGAAGAGAACCCCGTGCACAGAACAGGAGGACAAAAACCCAACAAACCAACCAACCAAAACCCGGGGGAGGGAACCCAACAAAAAACCACTCCACGTATAAAAACTGCAAGGACTTGAATGTTATGAGATCCTTTGAATTGCCAGGTTTATGCGAGGAATGGCTTGAACTGGCAACCAGGATAAAGAAACCTGCTTTGATAATTTATAGGCTTTCCATATCTGACCTGAAGTCTTGGTAAAACAGAACTGGGACTTTAGGGGTAGTTATTTTGGCTCTCATTTATCTGAGAATTACTTATGGAGAAAAAGGATTTTTTTTGTAGGGTCTATTTGAAAATATTGATTCTATCAACACTGTATTTTGTCTGTCCATTGCCTTCCCCCCCCCTCCTTTAGTTTCAGTATTTATTTCAATTGCATAAAATCTGGAATTTTAGCCTGTGAGCCAGGGTGTTTTGGTCCCCCCACTCCTTGAATATTTGATGAGGTCTCTTGGGTACGGATTTTTTTTCTCTCTAGGATAAGATATTATGGAAATTGTTTCACTTTGTGTCCTGTTTAAAGTCCCTGGTTTTAGCATGATTCAATTTAGCTTGCATTATATTCTACTGAGTTCTTCAGCAGTTCCAGGTTATTCCGTATGTGTTTTTGTGTGTGTGTGTGTGTGTGACTTCTGCTTTTCTTCCCACTTTTGATAAGTGACCTTCATATGATCTTCTTGAATCTTTGTTGCATTTAAATTTATTTGTAATTGGCCAAACTTCTTACCATTTTTCCCCTGAGTGAAATAAATTATTTGGATGATTGGAGCGAGGGAGCCACTGAGCACACCACCGCCAGCTTTGGAGTCTTTACACTTCAGGATCAGTTCCAGAACATTTGAATCTGATATTAAGTAAGAGCAAAACAACATTCCACACTTTTTCAAAAAATATTATGGATGCTTTTTCTAGCAGAGTGTTAGGATTCCCTGACCATTTGCTCTTTTGTGCAGAACAAGCTCTCATCAAAAAGATTAGAAAGAGCAGCATAAAATTAGTAGTTTAGCTATGTCTCATCTTGTTGAACTCTTATGCACAAAAGAAAATTCTCAACTAATGTATTATGTTGGTTTTCCAGATGCTTAGTGCTATCAGAATAACAGCCAGATGCTGCCCTGTGTTTCTTCTCGCCCGTACCCTCTCTGATGTTGGCATTGCACTGCTGAATTGTTTTTACCATTTTATTTTGTAGTCATTTTATAGATTGGTTGGATCTCCAATAATGGAAGAAAACAGGGTTTTTAGATACAAGGACCCACAACTCTTAAAGGCATTGCAACTGTCAAGGGATTCTCTTTGAGACACACGTAGTACTGAGAGTCTTTCTGTAACCTACGTAGTCAGTAGATTGCAAAGATTTTTATTTTCATTATTGGTACTATTGTTTGCGTATGTTATTTGGTTGCTTTCAAAAAACTCAAGTTTTTTTCCTTCATCTTTGTATAAGAGAGGCTGGAGGAAATAGCTTGCTTTTATGGTTTTCTCCTCTTGCCTTTTGTATGCTCCCTTTGATGTAACTTCCACTTATGGCTACAAAAATATAGCCCTACTTCTCAGGTTTTTCTTTATAATCCAGAGGAGGTTAAGTAGTAGTGTGGAAGAGCAACACGCTTGCTGGAGTTCTGTTTCTGCACATGACATAGTCTTTGCCAGCAGTTCTGCCAGGCCATCGGTGTGGTATTGGACTGGCTTGTCATCGAAAGTCAATAGGTATGAATTTACCTGTTCACCCAGGAGAATCAGCACTGTCCTCTTAAAGATGGTTTCAAAGGAGAGGACAGGCATAGGGCTTAGATTTTTATGTAATCTTTGCTGTGTCTTTCAAAGCCTACCGAAATAAGTATCTATGGTCTGAAGTCAGATTTGGAAACATTAGCCTATAATTTTACAGAAAACACAACAATACAAAACCTACAAAATTTAGTGGAATATGATGGGGGTATCCATTTCTAAAAACTGCATCCAGGACTCTGTAACTCTGAAGCCGAAGTTCAGCCTAGCTCAGGGAAGGACTTCAAATATGTAGTGCGTTCCAAACAGTCACCATGCAAACGTAATCGTGTGCTTTTATTCTAGTTGTTCCCAATAGGGAGAAAATACTTTTTTCTGTACCAGGCTTTTCTTTTTCTGGAATTGAACATAGGCATGCTCTGGCCGTGACTGTTTTATTCTTGATGTCTGGCATGTTCTGCGAGCTTAACGTTAGTCTGTGAAGCTATTCCAGAATACAACATGGTTTAAATGTTTGCATAAATGCATCACTAAATGGTGATAAGGTCACAAGTGCGTTGTTCAGGCTACCCATCCAGCTGTGATTAAACTGTGTGTATATGTGTACACACGATGCCTTATTCCAAAATGTGCACATGAGATAAAAGTTAGAAAAAAGCTAAAAACTTCAGTGGGAAAAGAACTATTCCTTATTTGCCTCCTCCTCTAAAATTCAATACCTGGAATACCTTCAATCTGATGTACAGACTTTTAAGGCCAAGGAAAGTAAATCCAGCAAAGATTGAATTTATAAAATAAGCGAGGGAGAAGTTCTCCGTCTTGGGATATCCCAGGGTAGAATTAAATAGTGTGTAATCACATGGAAACCGAATTTCCTTCTTCCCAGGATTATACAGGGCACAACTCTAGTCTGGGAAATCATGAGATATTGGCCTTTCAACTCGCCATTGAGAGAGGTCATCTTGCCACAGGTTGGCAGAGTTTTAGATGGGGGATTTCCCCATTCTGAGAGAGCAAGGAAATTGTTACTGGCTGGTGGTGTTTCCTGGGATTTAGTCAGAAATTTGCAGTATTAACAATGCTGACAGATTGAGTAGTCAAGGCTAGTGTAATAAATTCCTTCCCTGAATCTGATTTAGATTAGCTGGATTTTTTTTTACAGTGCCTACTGACAAGCTAAGCATCTCTTGGCACATCAGCCTTGAGAAGACTATGAGCATCAGAACCAGAAAATGATGAGGTAAAGTCCTTGTTGGATTTGAGATGCTAATCTGCTAAAATAAAGATGATATACAAAAAGAAAGGTCTAGAGATAGATGACTAGACTGATTCTCCCAAAGCTGTCATCTCCACTATAGTTGCATTTAGTAAGACTGTTGCTTAGTAAGACTCTCTTTGGCCATGTTGGGTCAGCGTAGATTCCCCACACTGAAGAAGCTCAGGACAGGAGAGGCAGTGGCTATGATATTTATGGCAGTAGCCTCAGTCATCCTCTTTACCCTACCCCTTGGTATAATTCCTAACATCTAAGGTGTAGTTCTTCTCATTTCTGTCTTCTCTCCCTTTATCTACCTTCAACACCGAGCTTAGGGAGGTGGGAGAAGGGACTAGGCCACCACTCAAGCTGGGTTTAGCGTAATATGTTTATCCTGTTTCATGTTGCTTGTATTGGTGAGTGTTTAATATATTGTCACCTGCTGAAGTTCATAAAGAAGCTCTGAAGACTTCTGAAGAGATTCAGCTGTTTATTTTGAGGTTATTTAGAATACAAGCAGGGACTGATAACATGCAAAAGAAAAATAGCAGATGTGTGTGCTACTCAGAGAAGAGCTGTAGGGAAGGCTGTTAGATGACAGCAAGCAGCAGAAGCATGTTAACGTGAGGATAAAGAACAGGAGAACATGAGGTTGTTCCTAGAACATCTTTGACTATGAGGCCCTTCATCCAGGAAAAATACTGAGGCAAAAAAGGGATTAATTTAAAATGATATTTGACACAGAGTCTCGAAAGTGTTTTGTGATGTGCTTGTTGAGTGATCCAAGAGATTTTTGAGAGAGTTCTATGAAAAGTATCTGCAGCCACTTGGGCCAATGCTGCCTGATCAACAGCACTAACACGCTGGCGTTCATCAAGAGTGGAGTTAAAAGGCCTTTATTTGAGACCGTGGTGCAGCCTGACCCGAAATGCCGCCCGTGACCTTGTTCTTTGCAGCTTGTAGTTAATGTTGTGGAACCGGAGGGGATTCTGCCTAAGGTCTTGCTAATGATGAGGTGATTTATTTATTCATTTGGCTCCTGAGGAGAAAAATCAGACATTGGGACTCTTGAGCGTCGAGTTCAGGCCACCAAGGTGGTCAGGGGCTGGGGCACTTGCCCCGTGAGGGGACCTGAGGGACGGGGGGTGGCTCAGCCTGGAGAAGAGATGGCTTCCAGGGCGCCTGACAGCGGCCAGCCGCCCTGAGGAGGAGGGAGGTCGCTGAAGAGAAGGAGCAGGCCTCTTTGAAGGGGTGTGTGGCGGGAGGAAAGGTGCAACCGGCACAGACTGGAAAAAAAGAGGCGTTCGGACTCGGTGGGAGGAAGGATGCTCCCAGGGAGGACGTTTGATCAGCAAGACGGGTTGCCCAGGGAGGTTGTCCTTCCAAGACCAGGCTGGATGAAGCTCCGAGACGCCTGGTCTGGCCTCACAGCTGACCCTGCCTTGAGCAGGGGGTGGGACTGCGGACCCCCAGAGGCCCTTCAACCTGAATTATCCTATAATATCCATAGATACAGATAATCCATGGAGTTATTCTAGGGCCTAGGGATTCTAACCGGAAAACCACGGCAAAGAAAATTATTAACTGTGGGTGTAAGGGAAGCGTTGAGGAGGAGTTGATAACAACTTGAGAGGAACCGAACGCGGACTGACGTGGTTTGTTTTCTGTTGGAATAAGTTTTTTAAAATTGCAGGATACTTCCAGTTTCATGCTACTGATCTGAATAGCAGCACAGATTAAACTCGGCTCTCATAATTGTCATTTTCAAGCAGGTGACAGAGACCCACTATACTAACAAGCTCAGTTGCCTATTTTGGTGATAAGTAAATATATCTCTGGGATTTCTTTGGGTTTAGGTAGCCTCACAGTAACAAAATAAGTCACTGGCATTGCAGTATGATGTTAACACTGTAGCTTCTCGAGGGTGTTTTGCTCTGGAGTACTGCGTCTAAATGTACCCAGTAATTCGTTAAGCTCTGTTGTGCAAAACCAAGTATTGGTTCTACAATTCCTGTGTGGAACTGCTATAAATTTATTAAAAAGTAAATTATTTGTGAAATCGTATTTTATAGTAGCTAAAGTTTGGATATTTTGAAGATACTGCATATTATTCGGCTCCCTTGATTAATGGTTAGTTTTATACGGGGACCTATTTTTATGACTGTGAATATATGTCCAGGTTAAAATCAAGATTTCCAGCAAGCGCTGGTGAATATTTTTAGTTTAGTTTACTGGTGAAGGAACTAGCAGTATAAGTTAAAACTACCTCAATTAGTTACCTACGCTATGGTTTCCAGTAATCCGAAAGCTGGCTACACTTGCTTAATTGAATTCCTGGCTTGTTGTTACAGGTCCCTCATGACCGTGATTCAAATTTAGCTCAGCTGCAGTTTTTTCCCCTGGCATTACCAAAAGCTA
Organism: Astur gentilis; assembly: GCF_929443795.1. NCBI lineage: Eukaryota > Metazoa > Chordata > Aves > Accipitriformes > Accipitridae > Astur > Astur gentilis. The sequence continues at coordinate 42,712,505 of NC_064885.1, read as the reverse complement.
ACATTTGGATTAGCCTGAGTATTGTGCTTACTGTTTTTAATGTATGATTTTAAAATATATGCACGTCAGCTAGTATTTTACAGCACAAAGTCTTGACTATAGTGGGGAAACACAATTCCAGAGCTTCTCGGATGGAAAAAAGAAAAACTCAGTAATAAAACCAAGCTTGCCTGATGAACCAAAAAAATAAATGTGGTGCACTGGAGACGGTTTGAAAGGCAAATACGTATCTTTTTAGGAACTATGTAGTGTGGTGTGAAAATTGAGTAAAACATTATTACCTGATAATGATATAAAATTACTATAAATTTCTTATGGTGTTCCTTTATAGAAGTATTATAATATTGAATGTGCATAAAACTGCTCTTGCCTTTTATCTGTAGAGGTTTATGGTGTTAATGATTAAGGTATTCTGCAGACATCTAAGGTTATGTGTTAGGCTGAGCTGTAGCAACAGGTCTGATTTTGCATAACAATATTTGAAATATAGTAGTAATGGAAGTCTTATTTGTATAATTATTGTTTAAGTAGAAAGATCAAATTATGCCATGGCTTCACTAGTTGTCATCGCTGATTGATGCACAGCAGCCTCCGGCTGGAAAGAGGTTTTCATTGGAAGTGACAGGTGCCGCAAGGTTTATTTAGGACAACCTCAACCTTGTCCTGGTTAGTTTGATAATGTTTGCCTTATGTATGTTCAACCACTGCATTTCCTGCGTTAGAGCCTTGTGTTACACCAATATTACTATCTGTGCTGCCTCAACTACAAATTGGATGAACAGCCAGTGACACTTTTTCAATATTATTACATTAAACCAAGTGGATTTTGATTGATAACCTAATATTCAACTAATGCAAAACATCAATCATGGCAAGTATATTAATTATTTAATATTGCAGTCTAATTCAGAAATCGATGTGCTGCATGAGGGGAAGGGAAACTCACTGTTCCCAGAAGACTTAAGACAGGGAGTGATTAAAAAAAAAAAAAACAACCCTGCTGTACTCTTGTGTGTTAGTTCGATACAAATCTTTATTCATTTGCCAATAATCTCTTCGCATTTTCCACTTCAGGACCTTTTTTATCAGTTTTGAGACCTATAATTGAATTAAGTCTGCTTTCAGCACAGGGCAAAAGGAGTTGCACAAATATTGATGAAGTCATGACAGGGACAGCGCAGGAGACAGACCACTAACAGGGCAGGTTTTATACCAGTAGTCGGGAGCTCCTCGCATCAGCGTCTTGGATCCTGCTTCCAAAGCGATTAAATTCTTTAAGGCCATTTAGCACCTCAAAAATATACGTGGGACATGATTTCTATTTCGATACTGTATGGACTCGAGTAATAAGTCCTTGTTGCAAAATAAAAAATACTGGTGTAAGGGGAGTGCATCTTTTTCTCTTGCTTCATTCATGATGTGTTCAAATAGAACAAAAGTGCACAGCAGACTTTTTTTGGAAAGCTTTATGAAATTATCAATAAAAGCTTTCTGTAAAAAGTCTAAAATATAGTACAGCAAGGTAGTAAAATATGTAACTGAATGTAGCCTTGTTCCGTATTTAGTCAAATTTCATACTTCACATTATGTCTTACTCAGCCTGTACTGAGTATTAAAGAGAATGGAAGCCTCAGTCTTGCACGGTTTGCCGTCTTAGAGCAACGCGGTTGGGGTTTTTGCTCCTGTGGCTTGATATAGTTAAATAATTTGTTGAAAAATTAATATTATAAATACAAATACATACTACACTGTATAGTTCAATAACCGGTTACCTGAAATCCTTGTAGATTCCTTCTCCTTTTTTGCTGTGGTTACAGCCCATCTTCCTCAAAAGGCACAGTTACTTTTTTGGAAGCAGGTAGAACCTGGAGTCAATGGAAGCAGAAACCAGCCTCCTTGTTTAGTGGCTTGGGATTGGGAGATTTTTTCATTTGTTTTGCTTTGATTTTCTTTCAGGTTATCTTTTTTTTATATAGCAGGATGCGTTAAGGATTAGTTTTCACTCTGAATTCTCCTTGTTTTTCGGTGTTTTTATTTTTGATAGTTTGGTCCATTTTTTTGCAGCTGTCTTTACATGACATTACTTCTCATTTTTGTATCTGTACATTTGTATTTTTTTCAGCTGTCACAAGTCAAATGCAAAGTTTCGGTATGGCTGCCACGACCTAGTTAGTTAATATACAATTCATTCCGTCCATCACCTTTGTAAACAGCCACAGAATTTTATTATTGAAGTAGTGGCAAAGCAGAACTGTGAGCCACTGAATGTAGACTTGATAAATAGCATTATGCACTGTCTTGGTTTATTATTTCCGATTTGAATAGTGGGATAATTACATTAAAAATGTTGTTTTTTAAATGAGTGTCCTGTTGCGTTGCTACACTTTATAGCAATTTCAGGGCAGGTAAAAATTGAGGGCTTAAATAATTCTGTAGCTGTGCATTAGGATAATTGATACTTTTCAGGTATCGCAATGATTAAGATATTAAAAATAAAAATTTTACATACTCGAGAAATTACATGGCTTTGACATTTTTGAGTTAAACATAAATCGTTGTAGACAAGGGTTTAGCAACTATTTAGAACTTTTGTTCTTCTGTTACAGGGACTCTGGAAACATCAAAGCTGGATTAGAACATCTGGTAAGTTTTAATTTTCTCTTGAACATTTGCATCATCTTTGATATCTGCATTCCAAATGAACACTTTTGAATGAGCTTTGAATACCTTGAATTGAGAAAGTCAACCATTTCCCAGAGGGTCAGCTTACTGTTATTATGTGAAGGCACTTACATTTTCATTTATCTTACCATTTCAAGGGAATTTTAATTTTTTTAAATTACTTTTTTTGATGTAGAGATGAAATAAAATGGACTACAATCCTTGGATTGATGATTGCCTTAATTATAAACAAAAATTGTTTGGTGTTGGATTTTTGGCATATCCTGATCTGAAAACAACAAACTTGTGATAAAAAAAAAAAAAAAGAGACACACACAATCAAATATTGCATGCATAAATATGGTATGTTTTAGTAATTTGAAGTCTTTGAAAGAAGTGCACAGCTTTGTTTTTTCTCTTGTCTTTGCTTTATGAATAATGTATTGACTTAAATTCCATTCAGTGCTGCAGTATAAAATAATAATTGAGATGCAAAATATTTTTGGTTTAAGTAAACATATTCAAAACGCAACTGATGGCAAGACATACTTAGCATTAAAAACTAATCAGTTGATCAAAACTGGAAGAAATACAATATTGTCACAAGTCTGAAGCTCATTGAGCCTAGGATGTTAGTATCAGCAATCATCAGAACATTAAGTAGTTCATCTAAACAGATTATTAAATCCCATTAAATCAAAATATTCACTATTAATGGCACGTATATCTCAGTACATCATGAGAAGTGTTTAAATTCATGTTTAATTTTTTCATATAATATCTAAATAATATATACTGTTCTATACTGCTATTAAAATAAAATCTTAGCACAATGTATTGCATGAGCATTTGAAAAAATTGCTTTTCTGTTGTTGCTTCCCATTTTGGGAATCACTTGGGAAATATGATTTGTAGGAGCTTGTGTACCAATATCATCTTGGAGTAACAGCGGGATGAAAAGGATGTATATTCTGGCATAGTTGTCAACAGTTTCCCCTTTATAATGGTGGCATATTAAATGTTCCGTTGCAACTAGTATTTTGAATCTGTAAATGGAATAAATAGCTGAGTGTTATGAATAGTTCTTGGAGCAGTTTGAAAATTAATCTTGTTTGCTAGTTTCGTTGGTACCTTGCATGCTAGTTGAATCTCTTAAATAAATTTTTTAAATGTTTCATTCCTCTGCTGGTGTCAGGTAGTTGTAATCTGATGGGTTCAGAGAATTTTTCTAATGCATTATAAAGATGCTGTAGTCTTGACAGATGACCATGACTGGTTCTTTTTCTAAATTGGGAGTGCTGCAATAGCTGGAGCTGCAGGTCTGATTTATAATGTCACCTCAAACCAGCAGGTGCAGGAGGAAGAGGCTCTATGGGTTTTGAGTAGCTGGGGATGGGGGGATGGACCAGGAACAGCATCACTGGTGTTCAGGGTTTCTCTGGGATTTGGGGGCAAATGTACTGGAAAGGTTCTCTGCAGAGTAATGATGCCTTAAGTTCTTTACGGGGTAACTCACTCTTTGTTTGAGTAAAATTTTGTCTTCATTAAACACGTTAGCTGCTTTGTATTTCTGTGAAAGATCTGTCAAAAACCTCTAGGTTTGAGACTTTTTTCCTTTTCCCTGTGATGTTAGAAAATCTGTCCTGGGAACGGGTGCTCAAGGAAATGAACTCTTTCCCAAGACACCCACAGATGGGAGTATTCGTGCTGGAAACTGTTTTGTATCTCAGTATTATGTCAGGCAAGTTCACAAAGACCTTTTGGACCCCAATAAATTGTAGGGATATTCCTCAGAAGAATTAAGCCACGTGATTGCTCTGGTTCTACTACTTTAAATTACTGCATCTCCAAATACTTGGAAAGAAGTATTTTCCCCCTAGGAAAAAAAAGAAGAATCTGTATATTGAATCTATTAATTAATCCCTTCTGTAAAAAAGGGTGGTTTACAATTTGTGATATAATCCTTATGGGATCTGTGTGTTCCTGTATTTTACTGCTTACCCTTGTTTAAGTAGCTTCTGCTGTCCCGATATCTAGCATCTAGCTGCACACAGCAGTGCAAGAAAGTAGTATAACAACCGCTGGTTTATATTTTACAAATGGTTATTTGGAAATACTTCCAGCTTAAAACCGGATGCTTTTACAAACAAAAATATTTTCTTTGTAGACTGGAGGGCTTCCCAGCAGGTCCACGTGCCTGTTTCTCAGAGCCGGCCAGAGCGGACCCCCCCGGAGGAGCTGCGCTGGTCGCTGCTGCTGGGAGGAAGGCTTGTCCCGTGTGCCTGGCTGGCCATGCGAGTGGGGCACAGCCGCACTCCCTGCCGACCGCCAATAGCTGCATCCGCTCAGAAGCCTGTTTTATTTTTAGCTAGTTAAGAAAAGAAACGGCAAAGTTCTAAGGGTAGGGGAATTAGTCCTGTATTCAAAAAATTTTGGAGGTTATTTGCCGAATTATACTTGGCTAAATCCTTTTCCGAGTAACAAATTTGTTAACAAACTGTAGAAACCTTGGAATAGATTATTATATATCTGCAACTCTGAATAGGTCCTGTTTTCTATTAATAGCTCTTCTAAAAAAGAACCGTGGAGCCATACGTGTGGTTTATTCATTAGAGATACCTTATTTGTGTCTTTTGTATAACATTTCAAAGCAATAACCTGCTTGTCCTTGTGGTCAAGCAGCAGAGTCTGTCCGTTTTAAATGATGAAGAGCAACCTGTCATTAATAGCTTGTTTAGCCCATCAGCGGTTTGTAAGAATATAGTTATTGTCTGCCAAGAACGCAGGCGCTCCCCGTGTTGTGTGTTAATCAATAACCCCCAGCAGGTATGGATCAAGCTCTTGCGAAGCTGACTATCGCAGTGCTTGTGCGGAGCTCTGCCAGGGAAGCTGCTGGAGTTCGCTATTTACACTTTTAGTTGCATAATGTGTCATAGGTAGTGTATTTCAAGGTCACTAATTCATAACTAATATTGGTTAACTCCATCTGGCAGTTCTCTGGGGATTTTTAAAGAGATCTTTGGTAGAAAAATCTGCGGAAATGATCAACCAACAAAAAAAACCCCAACAAACCAAACACAAAACCCTAACCAAAAAAAAAGCCCTTCCTTTATCCAGAAGGTGTTAATACTTATTTACTAGGAATCACTATGTTTTTTCTTGGAGTTTGATTTCAGGGGTTGACCTCTCACTGATTTTCACTGGCTTAGTTTCAGACTTCTGGTGGTTACAGCTCAGTGGTCCTAGTATGGCTACTGGACAGCAACGGCTAATAGAATTGTTGGCTTTTTAATGAGCTGTAAAACCAAGCAGCCAATTATTTGTGCTCACAAACAATTAATTAACACTCTTAATATGAGTAATTATGTTTATCTTGGTATCCTGGCAAAATTCCATGCTGGTCAATTATATTCTGCAAGCTTGATTTCTCTCTTATTGAAGAAGTGTCAGGCTGAATGGATGGTTGGGGTTTTTTCCTATTGAAATTGTATTTAATTGAAAACGAGGTTTTTCACTTTTTTTTTTTTTTTTTAAAATTTTAGAAGGCATTTCTTTCACACATCTCCTTTCATAAAATGCTGATCATCAAAACCTGAAAAAAATTCCCTTAGGAAAACCGCCGTGGTGTTCTTGGGGAGTTGAAATTTCCACATTCTATCTCCCCACTCTTAACTTTTGACCAAATTCCCCTCCTGGGTGAGATCACTGATGAGGCACCTCTAGAGAGGACAGTTTTAGTCCAGAAGATAGGAGGCAGCATTAGAGGAGAACAGGAGCATGGTGATGGGGTACAGTAGTGGCAATTTAGCATGGAATTCACTTTTTCCTCGTAAGAAAAGAAGGTATTCTGTGGCGTCTCCCCACTCTGGCACAAGAACAGCCACACGGGCAGAGCGTGCGCAGGCGGATAGGAATGGGTTGTGTGAACTTTATAACTTTCTTTTCTTCCCACTTGGGCAATGGGGTTAGTATACCCCTATGATGGGGCAAGACTCTTTAGCCTGAAGATGTCTACTTCAGGAAACGGTTGTGCAGAAAGCCTTCTGAAGATGGGAAATCATCATGAAATACAAATGTACAAGTAAAATGTTTTCCTATCATCAGGTGGGTAATCAGATTAGTGGAAGGGAAATGGTGCTGAAAGGTACAAGTGGTATCATAACCCTTGCAGATGTTAGTCTGTAGCTTGTGATGTCGTGAGAAATGCTGATGCATTTATTTCCTTTCTGATTCCTGTCATTCACATCTCTTTCTCATTTACTGCATATGTGTAGAGTTAAGGCATTTTACATACAAGGTGGTTTGCTCGTATGAACTCTTTTAACAGTCATTGGTTTGCTATTTGTTCAGGTAAGCGTTAAACTTGAATCTTCAACTTGAATCTTGTTGATTCCTTCCTTTGTAAAGGGTAGTAGATACGTAGGTGGTTGCTTCTGGAGTGTGAAGTGTGAGAACACAGCCACTGCTCATGTCTTCCTGACAAGGTTATAACAATAACCAACCGTTTGGAAGTTTTTAAGAAAATTTAAGCATTCGTAGAAATAAGCAGGTTGGGGCCCCCTTATAAAATAGTGTTAGATATAGGTTACACAGACCAATTATTATTTGTAACTGATTAGCTGTTTGAGATAACTCCTACTATTTAGAATATATATATTGTATTTATTTAGACATACGCTGAAATCTGCTGTTGGATTTTTTTTTTTTTTTTTTTTTTGCATTGAGCCCAAAATGTTGTAGACTAGCATGAGGTTACAAATAAAACCACTGCATTCTCTGAAGGTGCAAATACATAGCTGCAGATGAACAGAGAGGACCTGAAGGTAGCCGGAATGTGTTCCTGTAAAATAAACATTAGATAAGAAGGAAATAAAATTTTATATACATTAAAAAATATTTAGGTATCTTAAATGTCAATTTTATCTAGCATATGGAATATAGATGATAGTTTTCATCATGTTCTATCTACCATACTGAGAAATGCAGTCATCGGAGTTCATAAAATGGTTTATGTGCATCACACAATTGTGGAAACTGTTACTTCTGATTAAAAACGCACCATACGGAGCAAAGAATTGGGCATGTTTGGTAAGCTTTACATACGGATGCTCACATTTTTAAGGTATTCAGTACATAGGACTGATCAAACATATTTAAAAACGATCTTTTGTGTTTGCCTTTTTTCAAAGTAGGTAGTGATAAAAAATACCTATTGCTGTAATTTAGTGGTAGCATTAAAGTAACGTGAACCAAAAAACCCTCTAGTTTTCATCACTTATTAATTAAAGTGAAAGTTTTCACTTGAAGGCTGATCTATATTACTGTCAAAGTATTACTCTCAGTGT